>NC_133755.1:181690037-183069008 GCF_036562045.2 Rhinolophus sinicus | reverse complement strand
GACAAAGCGGGCTTGCCCAGAAGTGGGCTTTTTGAAAGTAGTGGGCTTTCTTTACCTGTCACGTTGCCTGGTAACCATGTTCGCGCATGTGCCTTGGAGCAAGATGGCAGACAGATCATTATGCCCCCCCCACAAGGAAGGTCAGATAGCCCGTCAAACCTTGATCCACTACGCATGCCTGGGGACAGTGGTTTCCATGTCTGTGTGGAAGTAACCAGTTAGGAGGGAGGTAATCAGCTCTTTCTGCATTTTGGCATAAAGTGTGATGGGGTGGTGGCATTTTTGCGGTCAGCTTCCCTTCCCCCGCATTCCTCCTGGCCATCCAGCATTCCTTCTGCCCACGCTGGGCCCAGCTCTCAATCCCTTCTCTCTGTTGTTCACCCCGTGGCTTCCAAAGTGTTCACCTGCTTTTCCCAAGGCTCCTCTGGGATCCCTATAACAGGCACTGGGATTCCTATAACAGGCACTGATAAATCGCTATGGACACCAATTCTGCCCTTGGCATCTCTTCACTTTCCTTGTACAGTTTTTATTTCTTGAGTCTTCCCTGTGGACTCCTGATGGCTCCCTCCACCTGATTTTCCACTTTACTAATCCATCCTATACGTACCATCCACCTGTGATGTCATCGTTTGTAATAAGAAATATGGATATTTGGTCTTCCTCCAGTTTCTGACACAGAGCTCCTAAAACCTTTGGAATTTCCTAAGTGTGAGAGTGACAAAGGTGTCTTTGTGATGTTGATGCTGACTTTTGGAAAGCACCTGAGGATGGGACTGGTTGCAGAGGGAACCAACCAGAGGGCTTAACTTTCAGTCCCACCCCCTGACCTTCAGGAGGGCAAGGGGCTGGACCTTGGGTTCAGTCACCAATGGGCAATGATTTAATCACTAGTGCCCAAGGACTGAAGCTCCATAGAAGCCCAAAGGGGCGGGGTTGGCAGAGCTTCCAGGTTGGTGAGCACGTGGAGATGCAGGAAGCGTGGTGTGCTCAGATGAGAGCTCTGGGCCCTTTCCACATGCCCCTTGCATCTCTTCCACCTGGCTGTTCCTGAGCTGTATCCTTTATAATAAACCAGTGATCCAGAGAGTTTCCTGAGTCTAACTGGTTAAACCAGTTTAACTGGTTTCCTATGAGCGAAACCCAAGCAGGGGGTCATGGGAACCTCCCATCTATAGCCTACTGGTCAGCAGTGTGGCAGCAACCTGGGCCTGAGACGGGCATCTGAAACGGGCGGCGGCCGTGTGGCAGGGCTGCGCCTGAGCCTGTGCGGCTGAGACTGTCTCCAGGTGGATGGTGTCAGAGTCGAGCTGAACTGTACGGCAGGCCTTCTACTTGCTTTCCTGTCTAGTACGTTCTCCTTATAGCTACTATGGTTTTCATACGGAGTGTTTCCACCTGGTTCTTTTTATGGCTTCTTGTTTTTATTTCATACTGGTATCTGCTTAGATACACTGGGGGTGCCAAAAAAATGTATACACATGACTCGTATTCATCTTTTGTTATCAGTATATATTGTTATATGTATGTTATCAGTATATATTATTACAATTTTAATACAGCTTTTTCCTTTCTTAAAATGTCTGTACATTTTTTTGGCACCCTCTATATTTAACACAATTATTACTTAGACATATTTAACACGATTATTGTAAACTCTTGGCCAATCCACTTCAACATTAATTCAATTATAATATTGTCCATTTCAAAGTACCGACTAGCCCATACCTCTGTGTGAATTTTACAAAGGCAAACCCCTTCCTTACATAGCCTTGCTTATATTAACATATTATTTATTTCCCAATAACTACCATAACACATAAAGTCATCCATATAAAGTATACAAACTCAATTATTAAACATGAAATAATAGATTATTTGAATTTTTAGTCAGAATAATTAGAAACTAACTAGGATATATAATACTCTGTATAAAAATATGTTTTGTTTCATTGAGAAAAAAGTCTTTAAATGCATTTCATTACTGACCTGCCTCCATACTTCCTGCAGGAAGCAAAGGCCCCAGGCCCGCCATTCTTTAGCAGCAAGGTCTGCATGAGGTATGTTGTCTATTGAGGCAGTGAACTCACCCAGGCCCGGGGGAAATCCGGTTCTCCAGCACTTGCAAGGAGGTTCCACCCGTCACCTCCCATCGCAGACCCTAGAGTTTCTCTCCTCACACTGTAATCACCTCTGACACACTCAGTCGACCTTTTCTTGCCGACCTTCCCCGCTAGCGTGCATACACTCCAGGGGGAGAGTGGGTTTGCCCCTTTGCAGGGGGCACAAGGACAGATGGTGAGTACCCGGTAAATAATTGTGGGCTGGACTAGCGAGTCCTCAGTCTGACATGGGATTTGAGTGGCAGGCACTTGAAATCATCCAAAATGCCATTCTTTCCCTTTCTGTTGGCAATAACATCCAGATCCTGTTTTTACTACATATATCTGTCCTCTCTGAAAGTCACTGTTTGATTAGACAGCTCTCTAAAACGCAACCCAGAATTAAGAGGGAATTAAACAGAAAATATCTCTGTGAATGGTTAAAAAAAGACGCCTCAACGTTCAGGTACAAGGTCAGTCGTTTACTCACCTAAGAATAGCTGGGCTGTTCACATAGTGACAGCTCCCGAGTATTTAAGGCCCGATTCTAACATTCACTGCAGATTAGAAAAAGGAGTGAAGGGATAAGAGGAGAGATATTGATTACACAAGAAGTGATAACTGACAGGCTAATATAGAAGAGGAAGAAAGTTAAAATATAAAAGGACACTTCCCGAAACAGTGACATGGCAGCCTGGGGCCACCAGGCTAGGCTCAGTCAGCCACGGCCTCTTCTTCTCTGGGAAGACTCACAGTGTGACTTAGTAAGTTTAGGAAAACCAGCCTGATTAATAACAGAAACTGTTTTCGTATGGTTAGTGTCTGTTCGGGTCAGCAGAAAGAAGTGCCGTGTGTTTCACAGACTCCATCTAAATGGAGAACACTCTTACAGGCTGACTTGCGGTGACTGAGCATCCACGGAGCTGCTTGCTCCCTGAGAATTCTTGATTTCCCAGAATGCATCATTGTAATCTTCTAAAATCTTCTAAAGGTGGGAGGATAGAGGTGGGTTCCATCTGGTTTGCTTTCTGAGTTCGGTGAAACCTCAGACGTTGCCCCCACGTAATGTCATTCTTTGTTTAGTGAGAAGACAATAAACAGTCTCTCCATCCTTTCTGCCCCTGCCCCCCACCTGATGCCGAAAGCTTGGCTTCACGTCCCGAATGTGGTGCTTAAGTTTCACTTTGAAGTCTTTCCACTTGAACACTAGCACCAGTAGTATCTGATGGCGTTGATAAGGTCATGCTTTCTAAGCTGGAAGCAGCACCCTATGCTGCTGGCAGGGCGGGTGGAAGGCTGCGGTGTGCCCCTCGTCAGGGCCATGGACGCAGCCCCGCCAGCTCGGCTCCTCTCGGCCAAGGGCCCAGGGCAGCAGCTGGCGAGGAAACCTCTCCCGGCTCATCTCCCAGGTCCATTCCTGGAAAATAGTGCCGAGAAGTGGATTCGGCCAAAGAGAAGCCAGGGCACCTGGTTTCAGCCGCGAGTGTTGCCAACTCCTACTTCAGGCCTAAAAATAGAGGCAAAATCAAACCAGCCTGGGAAGCAGTTCTTCCCCCTACGCCTCACACACACACTGCGCTGCCTCACCTTCGCGCCTTGTCCTGGTGAGAGCACCCTGGTCACGAGAAACAAAGAATTAAAGAAGGGGGTGCTTTAGGTGTGTGTTTTGGATTGAATGTTTCTCCCCAACAAACATCTGTTGACACCAAAACCCCCAGGACCTCAGAACATGGGCTTGTTTAGAAATAAGTTTGTTGCAGATGTGGCTAGTTTAGATGAGGTCACACAGGAGTAGGGTGGCCCCAAATCCAAGATGGCTTGTATCCTTATTAACAGAGGACAACAGACACAGCCCGAAAAGACAACCACGTGACGAAAGAAGCAGAGTTTGGAGTGGGAGTCTGGAAGCCGAGGACCGCCAAGGCGTGTGGCCCCTGGAAGCTGGCTGAGGCGGGAAGGACGGTCCCCGGAGCCTCCAGAGGCAGCATGTACTTCTGGCCTCCAGGACTGTGAGCGAACAAACTCCTGTTGTTGTAGCCGCCCAGGCACTGGTCCTTTGTCGCAGCATCACAGCAAAGCCAGTGTGCACACAGCTGCGGTCTGTATCTTTCGAGGGAAGAAGCAATGCCTCCAACACTTAGGCCAAGAGCTCGGAACAGTCCTTTAAAGAATGAGCCGTGTCATAGGACAATGCTAGAACTGCAGCTGCAGCCACCTCCCCCCGCCCCCCCACTAAGGCTGTTCCCTCACCACACCTTCCTTGTGTCACTTTTGAGCACAGAAATCCAGAAAATGTGCTAAGTGCATTCTTGTTTGCTTGGTTAGCAACTGTCCCTGCGGAAGGTCTGAGCTGGATGGTCACTGAATCCAGCATTTTCCCCTGATGCCTGCTGGTTCCATGTAAAAACGCTGCCAGTCTGTCCAGATCTGGTCCATCCTCAGCCACAGCCTGGCCCCCCACACACACATACCCAGTGACCTCCAAGACGGTGTATATATTAGCGTCCTGTGGCCACCATAACACAGGACCACAGCCTGGGGTCTTCAAGTCCATTTCCTCGCAGTTCTAGCCACCACATGGCCAAGATGAGGTGTTGCAGGGCGCCTCCCTCTGAAGGCTCTGTGGGAGGGTCTTTCCTGAGTCTGTCCTGGAGCTTCGGTGGGTCCAGCAACCTTGGCGTCCCTTGGCTTGTAGACCCGTCACCCCAGTCTCTGCCACCGTCTTCACAGTCTGTCCTCTGAAAACACCAGTTATATGAACTAGGGCCCACCCTGCCCCAGCATGAGGTGTCTGCCTCCCTCACCAGTGGAATCCTGGCCTGGGTGCTGCCTCTGTACCGCCTGTGGTTTTCCAGAGCACCCTGAGTCTTCTGTGTTCACACCCCAACAAATGCTTCTCCCCACTTCACGCACATGAGCATGACCTTCTGGGAGATTGCCACCTCCAAAACTACGTTGACAAGAAGAAGCTCAGATGTAGGACCGAGCCACTGTGGAGAGCTAGCTGGAGTGACTCAGTGAAGCCAGGGCCTCAAGCAAAAGGACGGATGTCTCAGGCCCAGGGCAGGTCCCCGCAGGGCGGGAAATGCAGGACACGGTGCAGAGCGTGCCTCCAGCAGAAATAAAGCATGCTCTCATTTCAACTTGTAACAGGATTGAAAACATTATTAGGAGATATTTTACACCTTCATACAAGGTCTTCAAAATCTGACATGTATTTTGTACTCACAGTACATGTCAGTTTGTACTAGTCCCATTTCAAGTGGTCAGTAGTGACATGTGGGCAGTAGCTGTCACATTGGACCTCCCAAACAAAGACAACCCAGTGCAGCTGCCGAGTGGGAGCCGTGTCCACAAATCGTTTGGTTCTCCTTCCACTGGGCTGTGGGCTACATGCACGTCCTGCTTCCAGCAAATAGATTAAAGGGGGGCCCACAGTGTGTGTCTGTGCAGGCTGGTCATAAAGGCATGTGACAGCCACCTTGCTGCCTCCCTCGTTCCTCCTCCATAGCTCGTGCTGGAGGAAGTCAGCTGTCATGCTCCCAGGATGCTGCAGCCCCCCTGGGGGACCCCCCCACCCCGTGCAGCACTGAGGTTCCCCCCAAGAGCTCTGTGAGTGGCCATCTCTGAAAGGAAATGCAGCTCCAGCCATACAGTCTTGAGACGGTCGCCCGGCCCCATCCCACCTGCTTTGTTCTGTGAATCGTGCAGGACAATTCACAGGGTGGTCATGCTACTCGCCCTCTGTCAGCCACGTGAACATTCTACAAGTGAGAAGAAAACGTCGTTTGACCAAGGGAGTGGTGAAGAAATCATGATTTTGACATTTGCCAGCTCTTGAGGAAATAACTAATTTATGCTTTTTCAAATTATCCTAATATTAGGTTGGTATAAAAATAATTGCGGTTTTTGCAGTTATTTTTAATCTTTTAAACTGCAATTACTTTTGCACCAACCTAATACATAGAGTACTTAATACGTGAAATCTTTGTGCTAAGTTGTGAGATTGTATAAGAATAAAATAGAAAATAAAGGTTCTGAAGCATCGAGGAAGCAGCTTGGACCTCACACCAGACTCCTACGGTTTGTGTGTCAGGACTCCACAGGAAGGGGATGCTTCTCCTGGAATCTGTCCTCCGTAGGGGACGCAGGGAACCTTGTCCCGAAATCCTTCAGGGTGCTTGGACGCAGCCTTTTGAAAATGAAAGGGGAGCTTTCTTCCAGGAGGCCTGAGAGGTGGGGGCAGGTGGGGTCTGCAGGCAGCCCCAGGCCCATCCTTCATATCGGTGTCTCCCTCCTGTGGGGTCAGCCGCAGCCCCTCCTGGTATCTGTTCACACCCCCTCCACCTGAGCCTTCCCCTCCTCTGTCTGGCCTGGAACCTGCCCCCCCCCCCACCCAGAGAGCAGCCCCTGGGCAAGACCTGGGGACACCCCGCCCTCAGGTGCCCTGTCACCTTTCCTGAACACTTCCTTTAAGTCTTCCAAATACTCTCTTCTAATTCCTCCCTTTTTGATACTTATTTATATGGACACATATCCTTGGCAACCCAAAGCACAGCACGACATTTTATAAACAATTGCTTTTTTAAAAACAATTTCAGAACTTCAGAAAAACTGAGCAGAAAGTAGTGTTCGCACGTGCTCTTCCCCTTCCCAAGATCCCGTCGTCAGTGCCGGACACCAGCTACGCTTGGACCAGTAGCGATACCTTGCTACTAACTGATGTCCGTGGCTAACACTGGGGTTCTGCCCAGGCAGTGTACCACCATTGCAGTACCATCCAGAGTAGTTTCACAGCCCTAAACGTCCTCTGTGCTCCCCTGTTCACCCGTCCTCCCCCCACAGCCCCTGGCAACCACTGACGCTCTCACTGTCCCCATAGTTCTGCCTTTTCCAGACAGCATGTAGTTGGAATCACGTGTGCATCCTTTTCAGACTGGCTTCTCTCACTCAGTGATACGCACATAGGTTTACCCTGTGTCTTTTCATGGCCTCATTTCTTTTCAGTGTTGAATAATATCCCACTGTCTGGATGGACACTGTGTTTATCCATCACCCTCTGGAGGACATATTGGCTGCTTCCAGGTTTTGGCGATTATGACTAAAGCGCTATAAACAGCCATGGGCACGTTTTTGCGTAAGTTTTCACCTTCATTGGGTAAATTCTAAGGAACGTGATTGCTGGATCGAAAGGTAAGAGCAATATCTAGTTTCCTAGCAAACTGCCAAGCTCTCCTTCAGAGTGGCTGCACCATTTTTCATTCCCAAGCAACAGGGGAGTTCCTGCTGCTCCATTTAAAAACCAAACAACAAACAAGTTCCCAGTTTTTGACAACTGTTCCTTTAGAGGAAAAATCACTTGGCGGGGCTGTGGGGCCACCCAGGGTCTAAAGAGAAAGCCTACATCGGGGGGGGGGGGTGTACAGAGGTTTTCACAGGACACGAGGGGGCAGCGACAGAGCCTACGCAGCCAGAACACCTGAGACGGAGCCCTGCATCAGCGTGTCCCTGGTTTCTTAGAACTAGAGCCCCATTCTGCAGCAAGCTCAATCTTTTCTTTCTCTTTCTTCATTAGTATCAAATAGCTGTTCACTACATAAAAGAACACGAAAACAAAAAACCTGAAATCTTAGTACTTTGGGTGTATTTTAATGAATTTCCATGCAGACATTTTTGTCTGTAAATACATAATTTTTAAAAATGATTTCCCTGCCCTCCTCTCCCTCCCCTTCCCAGGCTGGAAATTGTATATATTTTTCTAGGGAGAGAGAATCATTAAGTTCCCATCTAAAAAGATTAAGAACCATTTGCTGTATTATCATGTAGATGTCACATAAGAAATTGCCTGGTGTCATACAAATGTCACACCAGAAACTGACAAAGAACTACCTCTCCAGGTTGGTGGCACTTTAAAGCAGCAGTGGATCAGGGCAGTGCCAACTTCTGCCTGAGCACCTTCTAGAAAAATGAGGATTGGCAGGGCTGTGCGTCTTGTAAGGCAGACCACGTCTATTCACTGTGGCTCGTTATTGTGATGCTGACTTTTAATTTACCTTCTTTAATTATGCAAAACAGTGTTGCTGTGTGTCGTAACTGCTCACGTATGCTAACATCAATGGTTGGCTTTCAGGCCACCTTGCTCAGAATAGCTCACATGTGCCTGCTGCACCCAGGCGTCTGTGACAGTTCAGAATGAACCCTTAGAGAACGTGACCCAGAGAAGCCAACACAGCCAACTTCAGGTGCCTGCCCAGCACTAGGAAGATGGATTCCATTCGGGCCATCTCTGCTGAGGACAGGATGAGGAAAGTGGCTAGACTGTGGCGTCCTGGAAAGCGGGGTGACCTGTAATGGCAGATTTAGATGACAAGCTGGGAATTCCAGACTGTGCAGCTGGTAAATAGGGAACTTGGCAATCCTTTCCCACAAGCTTATAAAGAAACAAACACAGAAGCTAAAGAACATGAAACAGGACAATGCACACTGTCCAAACATCATGCCACCCGGGACCCCAAACCCTTCCTGAGGTTTCTGGAACATTCTGGTGTGTGGTATCCTGTCCCCAGCACCCAGGCCTTTACCGTCCATTTTGTCCTTCTTGTGCAAGCTTACAGAGGGCCTGGGCCATCTTCATTTGAGTGGGTCATTGCTCTGTTACCGCTGGCGCTAAACAGGAAGAGGAAAAGAGAGTAAGTCAAGACCCTCAGAAGCTCCTTTCTGGAAGACAAGGTGTCCCGTACTTTCATGTGTTACATGCTTAGTTCGTACTGTTGTTTATTGTTTTGTTGCGTGGAAAACAGCAGAAAGGCTAAGTCTTGCATCGCCCCTCCCATGCCAGGCACCATATGTTTTACAAATACTAACTTAATTGATCCTCAGACACACCTGTAAGAAATATCATTAACCCTATCTTACAGACGGAGAAACTAAGGCAGAGAGAGGTTACGTAGCCCAAGATCACATAACACGAAAGTGACACAGTGGGTGTGTGACCCCAGAACCTACATGCTTCACCATAAACCTTCCTGTTCACTTACTTTGAACTGATCCCATGAGGTGATGGGTAAAAAGCTAAACCAATGTAACGGCATTGTTTATCACAGCTTGCTGCTAAGTTGCCGTGTTTTCCACGTTTCTGCCTGCTGACTGGTGAGACGGGTCCCTGAGTAAACAGTGAGTGCAGACGGCAGGCCCTGGTGGAGGCTCTCCGGGCTTTGCAACGGGCAAGTCTGTGTCCTGCTTGTTTAGCCATCACCCTACCGGGGTTTTGATCCTCTCTGACCCTCAGTGTCCTCCTCTGTCAAATGGAAGCTTGGTCCTGCCTTGCTGAATTCCATATAATATCAAATGATTAGTAGATGGTTGCCGTTCTTTAAAAATCATTTGTGCCCAACTAGGAGGCTTTCATGGTTGAATGGGGGTAGAAACATAAAAAACGACGCTGCAAATGAATCTGTGATATAATTGAGGTTTGAACAGAGTCAAGAGAGGATCCAGAGGGAGACGTGACTAACTGCTGCTGGGAATGGGTTTACCCAGGTTGTTGGCATGTGGCCCTGATCCATGAATTCAGTCACTGAACCAATAAGCAAGGTGCCAGCAACTCTTCTCAGTGTTCGGTTTCAGCAGTAAACAACACAGATGAAATCATCTGCCTGGAGGGGTTTACACTCTAATTAGGGCTAAAAAGTAAATGTCCTATATGAGATAACGCACACTAGAAAGAAAAACAGCTGGGATTAGATGGACGTGGGGGCAAGTGGGGTAAGAAGCAGAAATTTGAAAAACGATAGAGGCGGCCTCACTACAACGTGATGCCAGTGATGCTGGAGGCCGCAGCGCAGGAGTCGGGGCACCTGCACCGGCTGCCAGGCGGGTTTGCAGTGAAACCTCTGCGGTGTCTCAGTCTGTGGCCTGGGCAGCCATAAGGCACCACCACAGTTTGGGACATTCGTTCTTCCCTCACTGCTAAAGGTTTCTCTCCAGGTCACCAAGTTAGAGCTCTTCCCTGGTCGCAGAGAGGGTGAATTCGGTCTAAGCTTCAGGACTGCTCTCTCCCAGCCCCTCCCAAGGCCCTGGACCCACTTTTGTCTTGAGAGCACCTCCCAGCCCTTCCAGGGACCCTCAAGGCTGCAGAAGCTTGTGTCCCACTTAACCCTGCACCCATCAGTGCACAGATGCACCGGCTCACCCAGTCCTCCCACTATGCGTCCTGCTGAGTGGGTTCCTTTCCTGCAGGACATCAGCCCCCCCCCCCCCGCACCCCCGCAACCCCCCCCCAGGCAGACCGCCCCTCCAGAGTGGCGTTGTGCACCCAGCGCCTGAAGGCCAGTGGGCGCTGGGGGTGCTGGTAGAGGCAGCACAGGCTTCCAGCTGGGGTCCAGGCGGTGAGGTCAGAGAGAGAAACTCCAGTGGGGTTCAGCTCAGGCCCGCAGTGCGCGGCTGGCCTCAGTGCCTGGAGCCTGGAGTGCGTCCACTGGGAGCTTCTCCTGGCGACGCGCTCTGAACCCTCGGAGTCTGGGACGCCACCAAGAGATCCCCAGCTGGGGCGACACGGGGGCCGTGCGACCCCCCGAACAGTGCGACCCCCTGGACGGGGCAACCCCTGGACCGACGACCCTGGGGCAGTGCGACCCCCAAACGGGCGACCTCAGGACTGTGCGACACTGGACAGTGAAACCCATGGGACAGGGCGACCCACCGACCGGCGACCTCGGGATTGGCTGATGCTGCAAACCCCGCGGGCCGCGCCGTCCTGTCAGTCTTGCGGGGAGGGGCGGGGCTGGAGGGGGGAAGGGTAGGCGGCGCCGGCCAATCCGGAGCCCCGGGGCACTCCCCCCCCCCGCCCACCCCCGGGATCGCTCTCAACTGCTGCCTCCCGGAGGGGTTCCTCCCAGACCGCAGCAAAGCGGCGGCGGTGGTCCTGGGACCCCCACCGGGAACCAGAGCCGGACCCAAACTGAGACCCTGCAGGTGAGCGCGTGGATCTCTGCAGGCAGGGTCGCCTCGTCCCTGCGACCCCCCCACGGACAGGAGTCCCGGGGACGCAGGCCCTGGCCGGACGGGCTGTCATCTCGCCGCCGTCACTTTTCTGGGTTTGCACCCTTAGGTCCTGAGGGGGAAGGTTAGGGACCCTCCCACGGGCCGCCCAGCGGAACCTGGCGTCTCCCGCCAGCCTTTCTGGAAGGAGCCCCGGCCTGGCTTCTCGGCTCCCTGCGTCTCCTACCATCCCTCCCCTACCTACTGCCCTCCCTCCCCTCCTCTCACAGGCCTCTGAGGTCCCCTCTATCCTCAGCCCCACCCCCTGTGACGCCTGTGCTGAGGCAGGTGCAGGCCCAGGTGCAGGGGCACCCAGTGCACTGCATTCTGTATTCCCTCCCCTACCCCATCCTCCATGGAAGTGTGGCCTGAAATGTGGGTTTTCGGAGCGGTTTCAAGAGGGCTAGACTCTAACAGTTGTTTCATCAGACCTGGAGGGACCTGGAGGAGGGGCTTCTACCCTGTTCTACATGTTCCTTGTTTCCTGCACTTTGGGGGCGCTTGAAGCCTAAGAGGAGACACCAGGTTGGGAGGGGCTGGCCACCTGCAGGGAGCAGTTCCCAGCATGGGCCACTCTGGGTGGTTTGGGGTGGGTGTGCAGGGCAGTGCTTGTGGGAGACGTTGACATAAGGTGATAAATGACATCTTAGCATTTTAATCTAGTGGAGGATATTTCCTTCATTCCTGAGGCCAGCCAAAGATCCTGTTTTCTTCCTTTCGGAAAGTAAGGCTGGGACGGAAGGTGAGAGGAATGTAGGGGGGGACTCAGGAGGGTCCTCGAGTGTTGGCATGAGGAGGTGTCATTTGTGGTCAGTGAGTGTGTGTGGGCACCCGGTCCTTTCCAGAGCTTCAGTGGGAAAGGAGATGCTAGCTGGGGGGCCCTGTAACACACCTGTCCCCCTTTTCTGTGGGACTTCAGCCCTCCCACCCCATTAAGTACTAACAAAAAGGTGACAGGAGACAAAAAGTGAACTGGGTCCCGCACCCACACACCAAGTTCAGGGAGGGGGGAGCAGGTCCAGCCAGCCTTTCTAGAACAAGTAGCCAGACGGGGGCCTGAGGACACTGTCCCTGCCCCTGAGGTTGCTCTTCCTCTATGCAGGCAGGTATGTGCTGCCAGTTGCATGTTTGATAGGAGAAGCCTATAAGTCCCACACACCCTCCCCCTCCCACACTAAGCAGAGGTGTGTTCATTTCTCTCGGACTTTCCAGGGATTTTCTGGTGACCAGGGTCATGGTGACATGAGGACACAAGAGGCCCCAGCCACTTGCCGAGCTGGGTTTGGTTAACCGAGGTGCAGGCCTCTTGGGTCTCAGGTGGGCATTTTTGTAGGGCCCATTCTGGACACAGGCTGGAGGCCAGTGGGCAGGTGTGAGGTCCGGCCTGCGACAGGTACCCATAGGCAGGGCTTTGGGCCGGAAAGTGCTGTGTCTGGGCACTTAGAGCCTTGTGCAACTACACAGAGAAAAGCTTTTCCAGAGAAAGCAGCCATCAGTGTGGCTGAGTCTCCAGGATTCTGGTCTCGCACCTGCTCAACCCCCATAGTGAATGAGAGCCGTGAACTTTAACCTCAGGAAATCCTAGGCCCCTCCAGGTCAGGGCAGGGCCTACTCACCTGTCACCCTCACCCGGCCCAGGTGAGCACTGACTGTCGGGTACCATGTCCTCAGCCGTGCCCTCCACCCCTTGAAAGGGCCCTCCCTGCAGAGGGTCTGCACTCCGTCTTCTAGAAGCACAGTGAGTTCTGAGGGGTTTTAAGCAGCCAATCCTGGGTACTTGAGCAGTCTGGCTCCTGCAGCAAGTTCAACTCCGTGGGTAAAGTCTAGAGAATGTGTGCAGCTTTTCAGCACATTCTCATGCCTGTTTGTTTAATCCCCACAGAGGTCAGTCCAGAGGTCTTGGTGTTGTTTTGGGGCAAGTGGGTAGGGCCTGAGTCGTTGGGCCAGCCGGGCTCAGAAGTGCAGATTTCGCCTGCCTGCACAAATGCTCTTTGTTGAGGGTGAGCAGTTATTTATATCTATGAGGTGTCGTGTGTGTTGTGAAGTCTTGGCATTAGGCGGTGGTTTCCCACCCGAATGGCTCCGTGGTTTGTCTGAAGTACCCTCCTGAGGAGTCTGGGCCTGCAGCACTTGACAGGAATGCTGCATCCTGTTTTCAGAGGACTGGAATTTGAAGGGCGGCTCGGGTCTTTGCACTTCAGGGCGGGACCTCGGGCCTGGGACAGGCTCAGATGACATCTGTTGTCCCAGTGTAGTTGTCACTCACAAAAGTGTCCTGGTCACCAGATCTTACCTCTCCCCCTATCCTGTTGACCATGTGACCCTAGGCACCCAGGGTGGGGGGTGGGGAACAGCAAGTGGGCCACACTTCTGCCAGGGCTCTTCCCCTTGGCCGCTGAGGGTGACCAGGCACTCACTGCATTGCAGCGGCTCCAAGCATGGAACCGCTCGGCCTGCAGCTGCTTCCGGGAAGGTGCTGGGTCTGGGGCCCCGGGAGAAGCGCCGTCTGGGCTCACCGAGTGGGGCTCGCACTCTCTCAGCAGGGACCTGTGGGGTGCGGGTTGGGTGCCAGTCTGCATGCCAGGTGTCCTGTTTGAGGTCAGTTGCTTTGTCTGAGCTCAACAGAAAGGAGGCAGAAATGGGTCCAAGCTGAGTCCAGTCTGACCCCAAGCTCAGCTTTTCCTCCCGACTGTGCTTTCCAAGTTGTGGGTTCCTGGCTTCTAGAAGCCCAGCTTAGGCTTTTATTCTCTGACTCAGTGAGCAGTTAATAGCTCAACTCCCCAATCCCAGTGCCCAGTGGAGAGCTGACTTTTCAGCTGTCAACCAAGGGACAGTTGGGCAGGAGACGTTCCCTCTGGACATGAGCACAGAGGGCGCTGCTGTGGGCGCCTAGTCCTGCTGGGCTGTCAGCGCTTTGTCTTGTGGCGGCGGGAACACCACATTGTTTTGGCTGCTCTGGCCCAGTACCCGCTTCTCTACAGTTCGGAGCCCTCATTTGTAAACTCATAAGGTTAAGTCCAGAAGAGCCAGTCCCAGTCCCCTTCCACGGGACCCGTCTTTGGTTAGTTCTCTCTGGAACTGCAGGCTCACACTGCCTTCCCCGTGTGGGGTTGGACAGTGTCAGCCCTATGCACGCCTCGTGGACAGCTGCACCCAGGACATCTCTGGCCTGCAGCTCGCGAGGCCTCTGCGAGCTCAGGACCTGCCCTGGCGTCTGGGCTGGGACGTCCCTGGTCTCACTAGAGATGGGCACTGCAGCTTTGCGGGGCAGGGTAGAAGTGTGTGCTCGGTGTCTGGGTTCTGGTCTCATGGGTCAGGTCTGTTCTTGTGCAGTTCTCTTATCCGTTTTGGACCTTGGTTTCCTCCAACTGTAATATGGAAGTACTATGAGCCTTTTGTCTTAACGGGATTGTGCATCTGAAAGCACTTGGAACAGTTTAAAGCCTAAATATATAATATGAAGGTGAAATAGAAAATGTATTTAAATAAAATATAAATACAAATGTAGGGCCTTAACCAGGCTCCCTGGAAGTTAAACCTCGGCGGCTGGCAAGAGGGCAGGAGGATGGAACGGGCGTAGACCAGGCTTTGCTGAGCAGGGAGTGTTTCATGGGCCTCAACCTGGAGAAGTTACCCAACTCACCCAAGATCACCTGCTTGTGAGTGGCTGGCCGGTGGGGACGCAGGTCAGCTGTAGAGTGCAGGCATCTCCCTAGACTCCCCCACACTGTGCTCAAGCCCTGAGGGTCACCATTCAAAACCACAGCATGGCGCCACACCACACAACACGATGAAACAAGCCTCTGACAAAAGGAGTGTATCCCTTAGAGTCCAGCTGCACCAGGGCACAGCTTCCTCACCCAAGAAGCAGAAGGTCAACATGGTTCCGAAGGGCAGCTCTCCGGGGGCTGTTCAGAGAAGGTCCAGCTTAGTGCATTCCACTCGGAACAAATTCGCAGTTAACAGAGTCTCCAGGAGCTTCCAAACATTTGGACACCTCTCCATCCTACGGTTTCTTGCTGCAAAGACTGAAGAACCTCTCTAGAGTTTCTATAAGAAGACTGTGAGCCTGCCTTGGTTTACGTTTCTAGGATACTGCTATGACCTTGAGCAAGTAAAAACCTTGAGGTTGGTCCAGGAAATCTGAGCCACCCTGTAAAAGTTAAACAAAGGTATAAACTTGGAAGGATCTTTGTCATGCTGTAGAGTGACATTCCCATATGGGGTTGGCCGTGGCCAAGTGTAATGCCAAACGTGTTGGTTCACTACGTGCTAGTGCTTCTCTGCAGGCTGGGAGAAGGGGGAGGCACACGTGACGACCCTGACTTAGAGTTCTGAAGGGTGGGGAGAGGATGTGTGTTCTAAAGAGGGTAAACCCATGTGATAGGCTTGACCTTGAGTTCTGAGGAGGCAGAGCAAGCATGATGACCATGACCTTGAGTTCTGGCAGCTCTGTGTCACAGGAACCATTTTCCCTGACTGGACGTTTGATGATCTGTAGGAGTCAAGGCTGCCTCTGTCCATCTCTTGTTTGACCAGGTCTGGTTCCAACAAACAGAAGTGAAATTGGTAGAAAAGTCAGGTGGAAGCCTGGAGACCCGGATTCCTGGGTCAGCTCTGAGCCTCAGTTTGCAAATCTGTAAAATGGATGTAACAGCCCACCTAAGAGGATGGCTGAGAATATTCCAGGCACATAATGGATATTTTTTAACTCAACACATATTTGTTGAGCACATACAATGGGCCCAGAACTGCTCTCGGCAGTGGGGACACAGCTGTAAGACTTTGTGGAGCTTCGTTCCAAGGGAGAGAGACAGACAGTAGACAAGTAAATGTGTCAACTTATGCTCAGTGCTGTGGAGGACAGTGAGCCCGGGGATCACGGAGGGCTGACTTCTGGAAGCAGTGAGGGGACAAGCCAGGCAGACATGCTGGAAAGAGCTTCCATGCATAAAAGCAGTAGATGCAAAGGTCCAGGGGCAGGAAGACTGGGCTAGAGAGCCAACAGCACCGGCTGTCAGAGGGGCTGTAAGCCCACCGTCTCTTTCAGAACTACGCTTCTTTGCGGGACGTGAGAGTGTGTGCAGACATTGAGCAGGAGTGAGACCATCTGCCCCGTTTAGGAAGATTGTGGGGGCTGAAGTATTGTAGGAGGGGTGTGGGGGTGGAAGAGGCACTTTAGGAGCCTTTGCAATAGTCTAGGTTGGAGACGAGAGAGGTGTGGAAGTGGGAACATGCAGGTAGGTGCTGGCATGTTTTGAAGGTAAAACCATCAGGATTTGCTCCGTCTGGAATTGGGGCAGGAGAGAAAAAGAAACAAGGGGACTCCCAAGGGAGTTAGCTATAGCTGGGATTTGGGGTGCGGCGCTGTCCCCAGCCCCTTGCCCTCTGCTCCATTCTGGTCGGGCAACCTGTATCCAGAGGCACGTTCACAGCCAACTGCTTCCTCCTGGGCCGGGGACTATAATTTAATAGTGGTCAGCCCGCTTAGCACTGGCATAGGGGACTGTCAATCACAGAGGAGGCTGCAGGGAGAGAATCCTAAGAATCTGCTCTCTGTGCTGAAAGAGGAAATTGGAGCCAGGAGCAGCCACCAAGGGCTGGGGGAGCCGGCGCTCCCCCAGCTGTAATTAACTGGCTCACTCCTTTCCTTTCCTTCCAACTCCCTCCTCCAGTCCAGGCAGTAAAGAAGCCAATTGTCATGGGGAGAAATGTCAGGGCTGACATGGTTTGATCGAAGGGGTCCTCTGCTATCCCACTAAAGGGAGCTGGTGACAGTGATGGGAGGGGTGGTGTGGCAGCGGCCCAGGTCACCTGTGAGCACCTTCAGCCTTCAGGCCCCACCCAGCCTCTCTGCCTCAGTGCTGGTGTCTCTACAGTGGGACTGGGAACGTCCTTCCCCGGCTTGTTGTGGGTGACGGGCCATCCGTGGGACTGGGGGCCAGCTCCCCACGGGCCCACACCAACCTCCATCCACCGCTGACACCTCTGTGCTTCTGGGCCATGGAGCACCCCAGCTCTGGGACCCCCAAGTCTGTGCTCTGGGGTCCACATTTTAAACCTCCATGTGGGAGGGCGCAGGTATGAGGGGGGGGCTTAGGAGGGGCCCAGGAGGTGGGGGTGTTCTCGTACCTCACACTCCTCCCTACGAGGCCTGGGACTCGGAGTGCAGCTCTGAGTGGTGGGGACAGGGCCACCTTCCACCCCACCCAGGGCTGCCCTGTCCTCTCTGCCACCAACTAAGCAGCTCAACGTCTGATTCAGACTCTTTCTTCCTAAAATGGGTCATTGTGACCCTAAGAATCCACTCCATAAAGTGCCAGGCAAGTGGGTGGAAAATGGTCCACGACTGTTGCTAGTTGTGCGGGAGAGGACACGGGGATAGGCTGTCATCGAGGCTATGCGCACACACACACACACATACACACACACACACGTGTTCACACACACATCTGCTGGGAGGAAATGCCACTCTGGCAGTGGTCGCATTTCGTGCCATCTATTGAATGACTTTTTGTGTTTTTCCACTATTTCATGAGTTGTTACGTACACGTATTTTAATAGCTTTACTGAGGTGTGATTTATGTGCTGTAAAATACATTCATCTTAAGTCAACGAGTGAATGCACTTGGGTAAATTTACGGATTGTGCAGACCCCGTCTGGTCAGGGAACATTTGCATGGCCCTGAAAGGGACCCCCATGCCCGCCGTGTGTGGTCATCGCCAACCCAGGCAACCACGGCCTATCTGTCTCTGCTCGTTTCTGGACTCACACAAGGTGTGTGCATTGGGTTGGCTTCTCCCTGCCGGGGGATGTCCCAGCTCCTCGGCCACGGACAGTACTTCCCCTGCCCAATGGTTTTTCCTGCGTTGTTTTGTGAAACCTGTACTTTATGGATTTAGGTTTCAGAAGCTTTATTTCTAGAACATTCTTAGCAAGCCCATCTCGTGGTCAAGGACCAATTATTCAGAAGAACGGGAGTTGGGCAGAGAAGAAACCTCGAGGTGCAGTGTAAGGAGGCCAAATCAGGTTGGGGTTAGGAGAGAACCCTGTCCTGTCCCCGTGTCTTTCCAGATCTGAGGTCACACTTGTCACTTGGCAGACTTGAATGACCCTGGAGCTCAGGGATGTGCTGGTGCTGCTGCCCACGCGGGAGCAGCTACGGCTGGTCGTGGGGGTGAGTGTGCAGGAGAGCGGGGCTGACTGGGGGTACGTGTGGGGTAGGGTGACCGTGGGAGTGACCGTGACCGTGAGTGGGGGCAGAGGGTGGGCAGCAGGGCAGCAGGGCTGTGGAGCGAGCTTGGGGACCTCGGAGCTATGCGCCCTGCTCTTCCCTCTCTGACAGGGTCGGTCACTTATGGCCCCACTGCTGCCTTACAGTGTTTCCCTCTCGCTGTCCGGTTCATGGCTGTGGCTGGGCCCACGCCAGTGTCCAGTGTCCCGGGGCTGAGCATTAACCAGTCCCTTCAGTGTCCAGCGTCCTCCTGGGCTCATTTTGCTCCCGGGACCCATCCCTTTTGGAGCTTCTCCCTGTGATCTGGGCGGGGGCGGGGCCTGAGGGTGGTTGTGTCCCCACTGGGAACAGATGCTAAGGTGGGGCTGGAGAATCAGCCCCTCAGAGGCGACCGTGAGGCCTCCTGCCTGGGGACACAGAGCCACAGCCGTGTCCTCCCAAGAATGTGACACCATTGGGAAGGAAGGAGCTGCGTGTGTGTAGCATGTTTCCTCCACAAACACCAAGGCTTTGACGTTCAAGACAAATGCAGGCTGACATGGCCCTTGGTCCTTTTTCCGTTCCATTCCTCACTGCCCTCATCCGGCTCCTGGCATGGCTGACTCCCCACCCCCAGTCTCCCACGCCCCCTGCACCTGAGTCTTCAGGGAGGTGACTTCCATAGGGTCCCCCAGACACAGCTCCCAGCGCCCACTCGGGGGGAGGAGTCACCAGGCTTCTTGCCCTATGAGGGCAGCCTCTGAGAGCTGTGCCCAAGATGGCTGGGCAGTGGGCATCTGGACAGTTTCTGGTGAGAGGCCTGTTCGACCTCTACCTACAGGATCAAATCTCTCAGCTTATCCTTTTACGAGAGATGTTAATTATGTAACTGATCAATTCATTGACTCAGTCAGCACACACCGGATGACACATGAGCAAAGGTGTAAGGACTGGCGCTCTCTACACAGGTGTGTAGCTCTCCCACAAACCTCCACCAGGGAACCCACTGCTTAAGCGTCTGTGGTAGATAACTGGGACTCCGCTGCTGGGCCCCCACCACAGACCCATGTGTGAGGGCCAGCAGACGCCCACAGACAGGGCCTGCCCTCACCCAGCTCACCTCCTCCCCACCCTCCCCACGCTACTGGTCATCCCGGGGACAGAACGGCTCCCAAGCAGTCATTTTCAGGGGACTTGCTCTCCCTCCCTCCATGGTGAAGCAGTACCCCTAAGTAGGAAGACAGGGCTTTTCACAGGAATTCTGGGCTGGGGGCAGGGTAGGACTTCTGGAGGGAGCAGGTGTTTGGGGCATGGGGAGTGCAGACAGCTCTTGACTGCCCGTCACCTGTTAGGGTACATGGGGACTGGTCTGACAGCAAACACCAGTGGGGACACGCCAGGCAAGGCAGGGCCCGCCGAGGCTGTATGCTGCTGCCCTGGCGTCCTTCCCTCACATATCACCAAAAGCACCAGTCAGTTCCAGCTGGAATTTTTCTTTTTTTCTTTTTCTTTCTTTTCTTTTTTTTTTTTTTTTTTTTTTGACGGGAATGGTGGTCCTTTCTACTTGTTATCAATTTTGAGTGAAAAAGGAAGTGGCTTTAAGTTCCTCTAATCTAGGCCATCTCTTTTCAAATTGCGGTTTCTGTCTTCCGGGAGTTTCTGAGTGAGGATGCAGCCTGCATGCCGGTGGCCAGTTCTCTTTACCATCAGCTGCCTGAAGCGGCTGCTTCCTTACACGCAGGTGCTGACACCCGCCAGTTGTCACACATAACCTCCCCACACTCAGCCAGGAGTTCTCAGCCAGGAGTTCTCCTTAGTCCAGTTTTATAAATGGGGAAACTGAAGCCCAGAGGTTGGCGATGCTCAGCTGTGTTGCTGAGTGCTGAGCTGGGGCTCGAGCCCGGGACCATCTGGTTCTGAAGCCCCTCTGCGTTCTCTGCTCTCCACTAGCCCGACGGTGGACCCCACTGGGGGCGCCCCGCAGCTGTGTGGCAGGCCCCTGCTGCTGTGCTCTTTCCAGCCGGGTTGTGTGGTTCTCCAGTGCCAGGCGCCCGTCAGATCTGTGGGGCAGGGAGGGGTCAGCCTGCTCTGGGCCCAGGACGGAGAAGCTCCGGGTAGACATCGCTGACCATGAGAAACAGCTTCATGGCTCAGCTCGCTCCTTCCTGGGGACACCGGGGCAGGGGAAAGAGGGAGCTCGGGGGACAGTTTCTAAATGGCAATCTCTGTCTCATGTCCAGATGTTGCTGGCTACTTACCCCACTTGGGTCCTGTCAGAGGAAGATGGAATCACTTTATCTGCCTGTTTTAGTTGGGTTTAGACGACCAGGAAAACCCAGAAACTTGTCATTTTAAGGATAAGTGTGGTTTATGAAAGCCTTTGGTCGGAGCTTGACGCTCTCTGAAATGCAACACAGCTCCTGGTAATAATGCCTTATTTGAGTCCCCCGGGACTCTCCTGTCTGCTCAGGCACACATGTCTGTGTTTAGGTTAGTGCTGACATTCACATTAGCGACAGACTCTCGCTAAGCCTCAGTTTCCCCGTCTGGGGGTGAGATGCTGGAGCTGAGGTGCGTTTTCCAGGGGCTCCCTGCATCCTTAGAGGCGCCTCAGGCCATAGGGAGGGGTTGGAGGCAGACTTGCTGGGGGGCGGAGAGAGGGGGGGAGTGCGGTGGTTTTGGCCCCACCCCATGTGCAACCAGGACCAAATGTGAGGCCTGAGATGGAACCACAAATCTCAGCCTTGGGGGCTTGCCCACTGAGGTGCCTAGCCTGCAACATGGCAGGGACAGAGCCAGCTTACTTTCGGGGTGTGTGCAAACCGTTTGAGCACCGGGAGGGGACCCCGTATCTAACTTCCCGTGTCTTCACTTCCGGGTACTAGAAAATCACGGGCTGCAGCAGACGCATCACCCTCAGGTAGGGCTGAGCCACCAGCCCCACCAAGTTAAATGGGCAACAACAAAGCCAGTCTTAGCCACTCACTGCAAAACAGAGCGAACATGCTGGGTGGCTTGAGACAGTGCAGACGCACTAGTAACAAAACAGCCTTCCCAGGTGGGCCGCTTTCCTGGCAGAAGGCCCAGGGAGAGCGGAGCGGTCCCGTGCCTGCCTGCTGCCCTTCTGTGCCAGGGCACGTCCTCTCACAACCGGAGACTGCGTCAGCTGGGCCTCAAGCACGGCTGCCATGGGGGGAATTGAAAGTGTGGCGGACCCTCAGCTGCGGCGGGGTGGGGGTGGGGTGATGTAGAGGAGAGAGGAATGTGCCAGACACGTGGGGGGGATGGCAGGGGAAATGCTGTGGAGGGAGGACAGACATGCCACCCAGTCCAGGGAGGGGACCCTTTCTTGAGTCTTGACTCAAATCAACGAAGTGTAGAAGAGTTCACATTTGAGACAACTGGAAATGTGAATTTATTGGATGTTTGATAGCAAGAGATTGTTCGATTTTCAATCGGAATGAGGCGTTGGTAGGATGATGTCTAACAGAGTGGATAATAGATGGAAAGAGCGCCCTTACCTGTGTGTCCTCACATGAAACACACCTGCTGGGCAATCACGAGGGCAGAAATAGCGATGGCACCCAGTACCTTGGGCCAGAGGGAGTGGGTGCAGGGGTGGGGGCACTCAGCCTAGGCCTGGAGCCCTGCAGAAGGTGCCTGTGGGGGGAAATGTCCCCCCAAGGGGCTATGGTGGGAGTGGGGTGTCAGGATGGGGGCTGCTGAGACCAGGGGTATTACTGGGAGGGGGGCAAGAGCCCTGGAAACACCCTCAGCTCCTTCTGGGTCCCCAGCACAGCACTTTTGCCCCTTTTAGGGGTGCCTAGACCCCAGCTTTGCTCTCAGGAGTGGCCTGCGCAGTGTTGGGTTGGGGGACAGAGCCCAGTGGGCACATCCTGGTACGCAGCTCACCACAACCCGTCTTGGGCACCCCTGACCTCACGCAGGCTCCTGTACTGAGGTCAGGCACGCCCACCCCACACCCCCTGCCTCCCTCCTCCACTCCCCTCTACACCCCCAGTCTCTCACCGGCTGCCCTGCTGGGTTGGGGACACATGTCATCTTCAGGTGGACAGTCATTGATAACCCTCAGTGCTGACTCCAGTGGGTGGGGAGCAGCCGCCCCACCTCAGTGTCCACCCTCTCCACTGCCTGCCCCTTTGGGGGCCAAGCTGCTGGGCTGTGCCCGGAGCCATCTCCCCTTTTTCTCAGGTGCAGGCCACAGGGCGCGAGCTCTTCCAGCAGGTGTGTGACAAGACCAGCATCAGAGAAGTCCACTTGTTTGGCCTCAGCGTGGTCAGAAGTAAGTAAGCTCCACCCTTGGACCCCAGCCCAGGGGTGTCAGCCTCTTCTGGGGGCGCTGAGTCTGAAGGACTCACTCCCGCTCTCCTGGCACCTGTGAGCCGTGTCTATTCTTAGCTCCATGTCGCGTCTTCCCAAATCCCGTCTGTTTTATACCCCGTTGTCACCCACCCCTGTTACCTCAGTAGAATTCGTGCGGCAGGCAGTCCTGCATGGTGCTCTCAGCTGGAACCTGCAGCTTATCCGTCCTGTGGTCTGATTGCACAGCAGCCCACTCAGCCACACGCAGGTTTTCACTCGCAGTGACAGGGATGGAGGGACTCTCTGATGGAGGCCCTGCTTCTCTTTGTAGACAACGAGTATATGTTCATGGATTTGGAGCGAAAACTCAGCAAATACTTCTCAAAGGACTGGAGGAGAGAAATGCACCAAGTAAGCTGGACTGCTGGTGGGAGGGCAGGGTGAGGCCACCCGGGGGCCTGGGCCTCCATGTGTCCGAGTCGGGCGCTGGTGCCAGGACCCGCCATGTTGTGCAGTGGTGCTGGCTCTGCACGGAAGGGCCACCGCCGACTGAGCTGCCTGCTGGTGGCACGCATGCTCCCCACGGTGTCCCCGCATGCGTGCTCAAGGAAAGCCAACCCGAAGCCATTCTAGGCAAACACTCGTGAATGTTATGGGCAACACTCCACTCAGTTTTTCCTTTAAAACAGTGAGATAAGATCATCAACTTCCCAGTTGTTAAGTCCTGAGCTTAAGCTTGGAGCTGGGATGGAGTGATGGCAGGGGACTGCCGCACTGAGGCCACTACCCAGCTGCCAGCTCACCAATGAGGCCATTTGCATGGCCCCTCTTCTTCTCGTGTGCCTTCATCCTACAGGGACCCAGGCGATGCAGGGCCCCCTTCGTGACCTTCCTCAGAGTGCAATACTACGTGGAAAATGGGCGGGTCATAAGGTAACAGCTGATGACCCGAAGGACACTCCCGGGGACGGCGAAGGTCTAGCGGGTGAAGCAACTTGTATGAAGAGCGTGGTATTGCTGCCACTGTGGTGGGTGGGAGGCACCATAATTCTTTTCCTTGAGATACGTGGAGACTATGCTGGAACATAAGAGTTTTCCAAATGCAGGTACCCGTATTCTCTCGGGGGGTGGGGGAGGCAGTTTTACGTGGCGGGTTTTGAAGGTTTCTGCTGTAGCCTGGGGCCGTCCTTCTGAATGGGGTTCGCTTGCTCTCGGCTGCGTAGCTGCACGTGTCCGGCCGCGGGAAAGGGGTCCCAGGCAGGTATCCCCGGGGCTTCCTTCTGAGTATCGGGGGATCTGCCTTAGAGCTTGCAGGGTAACACCAAGCGCCCCGAGGTGGTTCAGGAACCCTGGTTACTCCCCGGCCTAGACAGGTGAGTGGGGCCTATGTCCCCAGGAATTCCCTGATGGTCCCAACAAGTCTTCTGAGATGGAGGGGTGGAGAGTGAGGGTGTGGGGTTGTGTGGAAGGTTCCGGAGAGTGAGGGTGTGTGGTTGTGTGGAAGGTTCTGGAGAGTGAGGGCTGCGGTTGTGTGGAAGGTTCTGGAGAGTGAGGTGTGGGGTTGTGTGGAAAGCTGCCCACTACAGCCGTGGCTGTGGGGCGGGTGGAGGCTGCCCCTCGTTAGGGAAGGAACCTACCTGGGTGTGCTGAGAGCTGAGGCTTCCTGGCTTCCCAAAGCAGGAGGGACAGTCAGTCAGCAGGTTCATCTGCGCCACTCCCGGAAAGAGGCCACGTGTGACAAGACAAGGGTGTGAATTCCCGGAGGGAGGGAGGGCCTGGGGCTGTGGAGGGACCATCCAGCCCCTCGCCAAGACCGCCTGCTGCCTTCCAGGGACAGGACAGCCAGGCACCTGTACTACTGCCACCTGAAGGAGCAGGTGCTGAGGTCCCAGTGCGTCCACCGCGAGGAGGCCTACTTCCTGCTGGCCGCCTACGGGCTGCAGGCTGACCTGGGCAACCACCGTGAGCGGGCCCACGTAGGCCGGTACTTCGAGCCACAAGCCTACTTCCCGCAGTGGGTAAGGCCGTGGGGCGGGGCTGCGGGCGGTGAGGGGCGGGGCTGCGGGCGGGGGCGGGGCTGCGGGCGGGGGCGGGGCTGCGGGCGGGGGGCGGGGCTGCGGGCGGGGAGGGGCCGGCTGGGTCTGATGGGCCTGTGGCTGGTCGTCAGGTGATCACCAAGAGGGGCAGCGCCTACATCCTCAGACACGCACCCGCCGTGCACCGCGAGCAGCGGGGCCTGAGCCCCAAGGAGGCCGTGCTGCGCTTCATCAGGGAGGCCTGCCAGCTGGAGGACGTGCCTGTCCACTTCTTCAGGCTGTACAAGGTCACGCCCGCAGGCCGCCTCGGACTGTCTGTGCTGAGGGACCCAGATTGTGGGCACTGGTGGCCAGGGCCCTGACTGCAGGCCAGGAGGGACATGCGGGTGTGGTGTGCAGGTTGCCGTCTGAGTGGTGGTTCTGTCCTGGTGGTGTTGCTGTGGTCCCAGTGTGTGCACGGCACACCTATAGGGGTAGCCCAGCCCGCTCAGCTTCCTGGGGTGATGCTGCCCATCTAACCTTGGGGGCGAAGGGACTGTGTGAAGGCCGGGCCTCTGCTTTCTCCTGCCCGTGTCCAGGGTGACCTGGCGTTTGTTCTTTGGGGAAGTAGGGGTGAGGGCCTGTCAGCGATCAAGTGGGGCTTAAGCACTCATGTACCTGGGGAGTGAAAGTCTGAGAAGGGACGGGGGTAACAGGCCTCCGGCACCAGAGGGAAGATAGGAGGGCCTGGGGACCCTGCTTGTCCCGGGGAGCCCACCCCGGGCCCAGGGCTCTGCTCTCTGACATAGGTGTCCTTTTAGGATAAGAAGGAAGACAGAGCTACCATTGTCCTGGGACTGACACTCAAAGGAATGCACATCTACCAGGTGATGGAGGGAGCCCCAGGGCCCCTGCCCCGCCTTCTCCCTCCCCCTGCCTGCGACACATCTGCTCCCTGGGGCTGACCCTGGTGGATACCAATGCTGCTGTCTTACAGGAGGTGAACCACACCCCACAGCTGCTGTACGACTTCCCCTGGTCCCAGATTGGGAAGCTGGCATTCCTGGTGCGTGCCTGGGGGTCCAGGTGGGAACGGGTCTCAACCCCCAGGAGCCCAGGAGAGCCCGGCAGACGCTTGTCCTTCCGGGCACTTACTGGGCACTCTGTCCTCTACCAGACCCTACGCCTGGGTGTCCCAGGCCTGGCTCTTTGCATGGGGCCCTGTCCTCGGGAAGCACTGACCTGCTGGCCCCACACGACTTTCTGGCTCCTGTGTGGAGGACATAAAGCGAAATGAGGAGGTCACAGGAGTGCATGGCTGGCCGCCAGCTTCCAGACGCCCCTGTCCCTGTAGTCCCGGCCCTACACCGTCACCCTGGGCCAGGCCTGGCGCCCGGGGCAGAAGGGCAGGGACAGTGAGGGCCACTGGACACAGGCTTGCCGTCGGCCCTGTTGGCCCTTCCTCAGGACAGTGAAACTGAGGCTCGGGGTCCAGTCCTGGGTCCCATGCACCCTCACCCCAAGGCTGAGCGGGGTGTCTAACCTTCTCATAACTGAGTGCAGAGTCGTGTGTATCCCTGAAAGCCCACCTGCATACGGAGATTAGATTTGCAATCAGAGATGATGGTTGCTGCCCAGTGTGGGGTTGTGGCTGATGGTTCAAACACGGCTCTCCTGACAGCCTGGTTTCCTTCTACAACTGCATGTTGTCTGTTCCTCGTTCAGGGGAAGAAGTTCGAGATCCGGCCGGACGGGCTGCCCTCAGCCCGGAAGCTGGTGTACTACACGGGCGGTGCCTCCAGCTCCCGTCACCTGCTGCAGCTGCTCCGCACCAGCCACCAGCTGCACCTCCGCCTGCAGCCCACACTGCGGGGGCTGCGGCAGCTCGAGGAGGAGCAAGGTGGGCACAGTCTGTCCTCCGCCACGGCCTGGGCCCCCAGGGGAGAGGATTGAGCCCCCACACCCAGGGTCTGGGGGTTCCTAGAGGATCGACCCCCCAATCGGGGCTCCCGGAGGACCACCCATGCCTGCAGTCTGCAGTCTGGGCTGTAGTCCAGTTGCACCTTTTTATTTTCCCTTCGTGGGGTTTGGTCTCTTGGCTCCTGTATCCCCCCAGATGATCTGGTTGAAGGGCATGGTGGTGACCCCATTCTTCCAGCTCTCCTGGAGCCCAGTTCTAAAGATGGGGGCCTAGGGCATTGGATTCTGGGGAAGAATTCTCCAGGAGCCCACAGGAGGGCTGAAGGGTGGGCAAGGCGACCTGGGAAGCTCCTGGAAGCTGGGTTGTGTCCTCATGAGTGTGCCCGTGTGAGTGTGCGAGCGTGTGTGTGCCTGTGTGCATGTCTGCTTGTGTGTGTGAGCTGCTTAGGGGCCCTTCAAATTGAGAATGACGTGAGAGCCCTAGGGGATTAGTTTACTGACCGCAGGTGACAGAGCCCACCTAGGTATCCTGGGCTGTCACCGTATGCACACAAGCACACATGCATCTCCCGGGGCCTCTGCAGCAGCTCAGGCGTGGGTGGGTGGGCAGGACCCCAGGGGCCCCGTTGGCCACGTGCGGCTCCAGGACACTCTTACGTTGCTGTCCCCACTCTCTCCCTGCACAGAGAAGAAGTGCTACCGGGAGTCATACATCAGCGACGCACTGGAGCTGGACCTGCACCCAGCCAGCAGCGGGGACAGCGGGGACAGTGGGGCCAGTGGCCGGCATCCTTCCCCCTGCCTCTCGCTCCTGTCGGCCAACAGCCAGGGCAGCTCCTTGGGCATGGAGCCTGGGGAGATGTCGGTGGACGGGTCCTTGGGGACCGAGGCACTCCAGGGGGAGGTGCCGTCCTGCAGCTCCAGCACCAGCCCGAGCAGCAGGGACACAGATGGTGGCTGCAGAAGCTGGCAGGAGAAGGATGCACGGCACCCGGATCCAGGGAAGGGTGAGTGTGCGGCCGACCAGCCAGGGTGCAGCCATTGCTGTGGGCGCCCCCGAGAGCAGGGGAGCCTGTGACCATGATTCCTGGTTCGTGACGGGGGCGGCCTTGGGGCCAGGGGCAGACAGGATGACAGGGGGCACCCTGCAGGGTGTGGGGGGTCCTCCTGCAGCTGACTAGGGCAGCCCACGCCCCTCGTTTACGGTGTGGCCTCCACAAAGCGTTTCAGCCAATTTCTCTGGTTCTGCCAGGTCGGTCCAGCACAAGCCCCGTGACAAGGGCTACCACCATAGTGAGTCACTTGCAGGGGCCATCGGGCCAGGTGTCCGTTCAGCTCAGTGTGAGCTCTTTAGGCTCAGGGATGCTTCTGTGGTTGGTCAGGGGCTGTGTGGCCCTGAAATGGCTTCCTTGTCACCTGTTCCCTGAGCATCTGCAGCACCCCTGACAGTGGACATGATGGGCAATTGTGGGTACCAGCCTGAGGTCCTGGCCACCCAGGGTCGGAAGGTTTTTGTCACTTCCCTGCTGTGTCTACCTTTACATTCTGAGTGTCTGGTCCATTGGTAAAGGACGGACTGGCCTCCGTGTCTGAGTATCTGTTCACGCGTGGGGTCTGCCAGCCAGTATGAATAATAGTGACAATACGGCACTGCCTAGCAGGACACATCAGAGCGCTGGCAGCCGAAACAGCCATTGCAGAAGCACAGGGACATGTGAGCCGAGGGCCGGGGGAGGGCTGCGGCCCTGCTTGGGTTCCTGCAGACGGCAGCTGGGTGGCCTGTGCACAGAGCTGTGGCTGGTGCATCCTAGGCTTGGGCCCTTGCTTCCAAGCAAAGAGCCTGGGTCACCCAAAGCATGCCCCATAAAACCCACTGCTCATTAAAGGGGATTCAGGCACCTCACATGGACAACACACACGATCCTGTCTGTGATGGCAAATACTTTGCACTCACCACCACCCTGCTAGTGGGAGGCTGAGGTCACTGCCAAGGTCATGACCCCCCCACCCTCTGCAGGTCTGATAGCCCCAAGAGGAGGGGTATGAGGGCCTCAGGGGCTCCAGTCCCCTCTCAGAGTTAGGGTCCCAACAT
Source organism: Rhinolophus sinicus (assembly GCF_036562045.2). NCBI lineage: Eukaryota > Metazoa > Chordata > Mammalia > Chiroptera > Rhinolophidae > Rhinolophus > Rhinolophus sinicus. The sequence goes on along the minus strand of NC_133755.1, from coordinate 183,040,303 downwards.
GGGGTGGGCAGCCATCCGTGGGGTGCTGGGAGTGGTGCCCCTCTGCTCACGCCCCTCCATCCTTTCAGCCTCTCGTCCCCGGGCGTCCATGGCAGTATTGCAGGTCACACTGGTCAGGATGAGGGGCCGTAGTGCCGAGGCTCTACAGCAGGTACGTCCTCCGCTGTGGGTGGGGCAGCCCCAGGCCAGCTCCTGCACCTGTCCTCCCAGCCCGCCCTCTTGGGGCCCAGGGCCCTGCTAGGCACAGAAGAAGGTCCCTGGGCAGAGAGCCCAGAGGGTCCCTGAAACGGCAGCCAGGCAGTGGGGCACGCCAGGGAGGCTTTCTGGAAACAGGGTGCGTGGGGGCTGGTTCTCCTTGGCCTCAGGGCCTGACGGGCACACAGAGTGGGGGGCTTTCCTGGCTGTGTGCTCATGGTGTGGCCGTGCCACCTCCACCATCCACCAACCCCTGGCGGTGGGCACCCAGGAAAGCACTGGTGGGCTGGGAGCTCCCAGCGTGCCTGGGAGCTGGCCTGGGGGTGATGCCCTGTGAGAAGACAAAGTAGCGGGTGATTTTACTAAGTGAGGGACTGAGCTGGACATGGCGAGGGAGAGAGAAGCGCAGCAGAGCCCTGGGCGGGGTCAGCCCGTGTGGCTGGAGGCTCCTGGCCCAGAGTATCTGCGCTCAGACATCTCTGCACTGGGCACGTGGCCCCCTCTGCAGTGGCCCCCTGATCTGGGGCTACATCGGTGAGAATAGTTCAGTTGCCGGGGGGCACTCAGCTGAACCCCAACCTGGCTGGGACCTCTACGGCCAGCTCAGAGCCAGGGCCCAGACACATTTCCTCGCACATGAAAGGGGCAGGGCCTGTCCTTGTCTGCCAAGATGCTTCAAGCTTATTCCTAAAATCTATCAAATAACTAATAATAATCCAGGTCTGATGAGTTCAAGAAGAAAACAGCCCAGGGCCCCAGTGCCCTCTGATCAAGGGGGGGCTCTGGGGGTGGGGGGATCAGGTTCCGTTGCCCAGACAGGAGTTCCATCCGGTGTGAGTCGCCTCCCTGATGGGGCAGGAGCTGGAGGTTACATGGCGGCGGGTCACTCACCGCGCTGCCCTGGGCCTGCCCCGGGCCTGCCCCCTGCCCGGGGAACGCAGGGGATGGACAGTAGAAGATTGGCTCGACTGTGTCACTGCAAGATTGCAGCAGGGTGGGCACTGCGCCAGGAGATCTAAGCACCTCCTAGATGAACGGACAGTGAGAGCAGCCTGCAGGAGACGGACGTGGCTGCGTGGGCATCGCCAGCTGGGGGACAGCAAGTTCAGGGGCCCCAGGCCAGGGCCGCAGGGGGCTGCCAGGAGGTCAGCATTAAGCGAGCTGGGGCACAGAATTTGAGGAGTCCGCCTTGGACAACTGGGCGGGGCTTTATGACTGAAGCCCCAGCAGGAAAGGGAGGAGCTGCAGGACACACCTCTGGCCTCTCCCTTTAGGTCCCTGAGGCGACCACAAGCCACATTGAGGAGCACAGCCGCAGCCTGGATGACGTGCGTCCGCGCCCTGCCCCGCGCTCCAAGCCCTTCCCGCGCAGCCGCCCCCTCGGCTTTGAGCTGGACCCCAGACCCGTGGTCCTCCACGAGAGGAGGTCCACGAACTGCCTCTTCCTGGACCTGCTCGGGGAGGACCAGCTTCCAGAGGAATTTGTGGTGTAGGCCCTCGTGGCGCAGCTCTGTCCATGCTGCACAACTCGGTCCACGCTGTGGGGCTCGGTCCATGAGGGGCTCCGTCCACAATGCACGGCTCTGCCCACGTGGGATTCCACCCACACAGCAGACTCAGTCCATGCAGGGCTCCGTCTACTCTTCAGACTCCGTTCACGTGGGATTCCAGCCAGTGGTGCAGGCTCCGTCCATGTGGGGATCCAGCCACGCTGCAGGCTCCGCCCACGACGCACGACTCAGTCGGCGCAAGGGTTCCATCCCTCGGTCCACATGGGTGCAGCTCCGTTGGCGCCTTGCCAGCCTCCCGAGTCAGGCCAGTCTCTGACCCTCTTTCTGCCCCAGAGGCGCCCACCACAACCGGGTGCCTGTTGACCCAGGCTTCAGGCGCCACCCCATCTACCCGAGACAATTCCCCGTGTCTTCACCTGCCAGAGGCGTGGTGCCGGCTCTGACAGTGGAGAGCGGGTCCCGTGTGGCCCGGGGACCACAGCAGGCCTGAGCTCCTCGCGACGGCTGTCCAGGACCAGTGGTGGCGTGGAGGACCTCTAACTTGCGCGGACGGCTGGGGTTCTCGCTGCCGTTGACTCTCCCTGGATGGCTAGCCAAGTGCACAGGCTTTCCGGGAGTCCTGGGGCTCAAGGTCACAGTCATGCCCCGCCCCAGGCGCAGGGGAGACCACTCTGCAGGTCTTGCTGCTCACAGCCCTGGGCCGGCAGACAGAGGCCCCTCTGTGAGGTGTGGGCCCAGCTCTGTCACCCGGATCTGCAGGCGGACACCCCACTGTCTGCCATCCACAGAAGGGTGCACACCACACAGCCGTGTGGACACCCGCTTCCCATGGAGCTCATCAGATCGCAGCAGGAAGCCCCAGCGGCCCGCGGCCGTGTCCTGCACGTGCCTGGCTCTCTGAGAGACACAAGAGAAGCCTGCACAGAGCCAGGGTCTCTCCCTCCTTCCCAGCACAAGTGGAGTTTGAAAACTAGGCAGGTCATGAGCTGGCTCTGAGCAGGTGCCAGATGGCACAGAGCCCCATGAGGGCCAGTCTATGGTGGTGGCGTGGGCTTCCTGGGCTGTCTGACAGTTCCCAGTGCCCACGTGCCTGGTGGGGCTGCCCCACGCCCAGGGCTACCGAGGCCACCACGTCTGCAGCCATGGAGGAAGAGGGTGAGGGTTCGGCAGCCTGATCAGAGCCCTGTGGGATGGGCGGGGTGTGCACAGCTGTGTGGGGCCCGAACTCCTGCTTTCCAAGGAGTTTTCAAAGCCGTACTAAGACTGGTCCCCATAGTAAAAAAAGATGGGGCCCTGATCTAAGGTCTGTGACTCGCTTTCCTTTAAAGAAGCTTTTGGACACAAGAGCCGCACCCCTCGGGCGATTTGCTGTGGCGCAAGAAGGCAGCAATGGGCAGGGTGGGGCAGACGTGAGCTGGCGGTGCCAGGACCTGCACACCCACACGTGTGCACACGGATGTGAGCGGGCATGGTGAGTCCACACGGCATGGAGGAAGGAGCTGGCACCCTATGCCACTTGGAGTCCCTGGCAGGGGCCCTGGAGAGCCCATGTCCCAGCTGCCTGCACAACCCCTTGCCCCGGCTGCGCCCGTCCCTCACTGCCACAAGAGGGCACTGGTGGCACGCTGTGGCTCCTCCGGGTGGCGCCTGCCTCCTGCCCTAAACCTGCCAGAAGGACCTGGCTGTGCTGGGGGCTGCGGCTGCCCAAGACTGTGCGGTGTGTGCCGGCCTCACATGCAGGCTGCCCCTAACTGGAGGGCGGAGGGGTTGGGCCCCAAGAAACCCCTGGGGGTTGGGCGCCTGTCCTTCCTCTGAGCACACGTGGAAGATTGTGCCCAGTGTCTGCTAACCCCTGTGTAACCTCTGGTTCTTAGGTAAGTGGACGGACAGTTAGAGGCAAGGAGGACTTTGCCTGCTCTCTACCCCTCCCACAATGGCCTTCCCCGTCCCCACCCACGCAGAGGAAGTGACAGTGTACAGCACAGGGGGGAGACGGCTAGTGGGAGAGGGAGGGAGGGGGCTCCTTGGGAAAGTCAGAAAAACCGCCTTTTCCTTTTGTGTAGAGTAAGACCAAAAGTCTCCTAGACAAAACCGGTATTTCCAGGAAAATGGGTCTGAGCTAGTAGGGAACGGATAGTTTGTGAGAAGGGAGGTCGGGGCTGCTCCAGGCTGCTGAGTGGACTGACTCCCCGATACCTTGAGGTGTGCGTGGGTGTCAGTGAGGGGAGTGTGGTCCCCAGAGCTGTGGGGCCACGAGGCAAAGCCCCACAGGGCTCCCTCCAGGTCTCCCTGGGCAGGTGGCTCAGGAAAGCATAGGCTGAAAGTGACCACCAGCCCCACCCCAGCCTGTCCTGGGCCGGGTTTGGACAGAAGTCAGAGGTCAAGCTAGTGGGTCTAGATTCACAAGAACCCCCGAGGGCTTCTTGAGTGTGGAGTCCTGAGCCAACCACCAGTTCTTGTTGGGGCCTGGGAACAGGCTGGTGTCCTGCTGGGGTGTGGGTCTTAAGGGCACCTGGTGGCAGTTGTGTTTGGGGGTGCTGCAGGGCAGCCCTGTGCCTGTGGCCGTCGGCTCCCAGGATACTCCCAGCGTCACAGGGCCCAGGGGTCCAGAGTGAACATCTGACCCATCACCTCATTTTGTGAACTCACCTCCCTTGCCCTGTGGGCCCTGGGTCACCCAGCCCAACTGCCCTCTGAGGAGACACAGCCTGGGGACAGGGCGCCCTTTCTCCCCAACAGCTGCCTCACTCTGAGTGGGCTTGGAGGGCGGGCAGATGGAGACCCAACGGGCATCCCTCCAGGACCCCAGGGGCACGTCTCACCTGGGGGGTCTTAACAGTGCAGACCACTCCCCAGGTGAATCAGCCAGGGGTCTCCGCAATGGCCTGGGCACTCTGAGGACACTTCTGTACACCCACCAGGCAGGGACAGAGTGACCTGAGACCCAGCAGGATTAAGCTTTGGGCCTCAGTGGTGTGCTCCGGGCTACAGGGCTTTGTAAAATTCGCAAAACGAAGCCGTTCTGAATCACACGTGATTGAGATGCTGAGTCTCAATGCCCCTCCCCCTCCTGGTCCTGGGAGGAGTGGGAGCCTGTGGGGAGGGGGGGCACGGGGCTGAGGGCGGCGTCTGGAGGTCGGGTTTGGTGGGAGGTGTCTACGAGGTTCAGACAAAGGCCAGCAGTGGCTTCCAGGAAGACCCCTGCAGCTCACCCTGTCCTGTTGGGGAGGATGCGCGTGGGGCATGGACAGAAAAGGCTGTCGACTCGGATGGCCGGCGGGACTGAGCACGGGGGCCGCGTCCTGCAGCCGCAGCCTCACGCCCAGACCGACCCTCACGTCCCACAGAAGTGAAACTGCCTTTCAAGGACCAGTACGAGAAAAAGTCCAATGAGCAGCTGGGAGACAGCGGACTGTGTCACCAGTTCCTGTGTGGACACCACCAGGGGTCACGGAGGTGTGACAGAGACAACTTACAAAGTGACCTCGTGGGATTTCGTGATTATCTGTGCTATTGGCCAGATTTTTAAAAGCTATAATTTTCATATTTTTCTCTGAGTATTTATCTTCCTACTTTAGAATTCACAGCGTCTATATTTTGTTTCCTGCAAGAGGGTCCCCATCACCAACTAATGGCGCAGTTTCAGACGCCTCAACGTCCTGGCCCTGCCCTGCCCAGGCCCACACGGGACTCTGTTCCAGGACATGTCACGTTGTGGTCGCTTTTCAAGGAACAAGTCCTAGCACCCACCTGCTCGCTGCTCACATGGGCGCCATGTGGCTGGGCCCCCCGTCGCTGGCTTGAGGGTCTTCTGTCACTCTGCCTTTGCCACCACCCCACCCATGGCCTCCAGCACCGTCCACTCAGCTCCCTGCAGTGTCGGCCTTGGTCCCGAGTCTCGCGGAGCCCGTCTGGGCCTTGAGTGGCGTCCCCTTCTTGTCACCAACAAGCAGATAAAGATATGGCAGCCAAGGGCCAAGGGTTCGACCACATCAGAAACTGATGTTTTTTTTCCCTGTGACGACAGCATCTGTGATACTCAGGGGGACCTGCAGTTGGGAGGCCTCCAAAGAAGAGGGCCTCACTGTCCTTGTGAGTCCCAAGAATGCGGTGACACGAGCCCCGTGGGGTGCGCCCCCCCAGCACAGACGAGGGACATGCAGTGGATGTCCGCCACCTGTAAGACCACAGCCTCCCAGTGTCTGCTTCTGCTTCAGGGGACTTCAGGCTTCTCTGTCCCCCAGAAAGGGCGTCCAGCAGAGGAAGTGTGGACATGAGGGCACGAGGACCACAGTCGTCCCGGGTGAGCAGCTCCACCTGGAGGGAGGGGCAAGCCTGAAGGGCAGAGTCCCCGAAGTGGTGACAGCCACCTGGAGGACCCTCCCCTGGGCCCTCCTTGTATCAGACTTGCCTCAGGGATGGCAGGGCCTGGGTTCACTCACCGGCCTGTGTGCCCTCTACCCTGTACCCCACCATCGTAGTGTTTATATGGGGGGCAGGTATGGGGCCGCCGTGGGCACGTCGATCCCTGTCCTGGTTCTGGGGTCTGCGAGGCTGGGAGCTTTGCCCCAGGATGCCCGTGGCAGCGGAGGCTCCAGTCACCCCCCACCGAGGACTGCCCTCTGTCTCCACACACTCCCATCCCTCAGGATGACAGGTGACGTGCAGAGAGCCACGCGGACAGTCCCCCATGGTGGACGGCCCCTCTGCAGCCTGGGGGAGCCGGTGGGCATTTCTCAGGATGGTTAAAACCGAAGAAAACACGGCATTCAGCTAAAACTGACTGGTGAAGCAGGCACGTCTTCGCTAACACTCAGCCACAGGCCCCGGTCATGGGTGGACAGCTGCCACTCTGGAGGACGATGGGACACAGGCTGAGCCTGCACTGTCTGTCGATTCCAGTCGGTAACAACTGCTCGAAGAGTCCAGGACATAAAGGCACAGCACGCTCCCTACCCAGGTTCCCTGAGCCACGTTCTGTCCGTCTGCAGACCCCCAAGGCTGGAGCCCAGGGTCCCAGCACGCGTCACACATCCTGCCCAGCTCTGGGATGGCGGCTTGGACAGCAGGCAACACAGATGACGGGTGACAAGAGGAGGATAATTACAGACGCCTGCTGTCGGCGCATCTGCCTGTCCTGGCACTTCCCAGTGGCCTCGCTGCACAGACAACATGGGCTGGAGGGCTACGGAATGTGTTGGGACACAGAGCCACCACCAGGGCCCGAGTCTGGTTCCAGAACCTGCTCAGAGCGGGGACTTTTGCAGAACAGGGAGCTGGCAGAGCAGGCTCGGCTCGGGCCCTTCCTTCTGCCCCGGGGCTGCGCCGTCAGGACCCCCGCCTGGCTGAGGGAGGCTGCCCGGTAGCCTCTTCTTCCTGGGGTCCCTGCTTATGCTCTGGCTTCTGCCATTGTTTATGGCCGTTCCCTTGGAAACCATGAGGTTTACCAAGTCCAAAGTCAGTTTATTTAAAGGGTACGGATATTACCTATAGATTAATGGCAGGAAACACATTAAGGAGGGAAAGCTGCCTCTCCTTCACTGGGGTTTCCGGGGGGCTGGGCGGCCCCGCTCTGCCTGCCGGGCACGCGACCCAAACCCTAGGCTCTGCAGCGTCTCAGCCACATGCTTCTGGCAGGGGGACACACACAGAATCACCAGCAACTTTGCGTCACCTCCTTTAAAAAAAGAAGTAACAGTATGCAGTTGGAAGAATTCCAAGGAAGAAAAGGCATCTGTGGAATACGGCGGGGCCCAAGTGGTGCCGCGTCAGAGCTGCAGGGCCCAGGGCCCAGGTGCCCTCCCCCACCAGCCTGGGGGTTAGGAGATGCCCTGAGGGGCACCTGCTCGGGCTGGGTTTCCCCTATGCACATGCTCCCTCCTGCAGGTCCCGGGAGAGGAGCACCCAGGCCTTCTCCCCCAGGGGATTCGGCCTCTTCCTTTGCTTTAAGGACCAACAGGGAGGGAAGGAAGGAGGAAGGCCTGAGAGGAGGGCACAGGCACCAGGTCCGTCCCCCCCCCCCCCGCAGCCCTGCTCCAAGAACCTTCTACCCTGCAGGAGCCCAGATGAGCTGAGGCTCAGCACAGGCCGCCCTGGACCCCATGTTTCTGTCCCCTCCCCGTGTGCTTGCCTGTGGAGGGAGCTAGTTGTGCACACACTGCTAGGGGTGTTGAGGACAGACAACTGACCCGAGAGCCAGGAGGTCCCCACAGGAGGTGTGGCCGGGAGGAGCTTGCTCCCCGCAGGAGCAGGGTACAGCGGTTAGCTCTTCCAGGGGACACTCCTTACCGAGCGCGTCCTGCAGCATGTGGCGAGCTTGCTCTTCCTGTAGGGGATGTGGCCTCGGCGCTCTGAAAGGGCCCCCAGGACGTCTGCAAGGGCGGCCAGGCTCCGGTTTATAAAGGAAGTTTCGTGAAGGGCTGACCCTGTCACTCCAGACACACCTGGGACAGTCAGAGACCAGCCACATACAGTGAGGATTTGACCAAACTCTTGGGAGGCATCACGACGTGACTCAGAAAAGCAAAAGGGAGACTTCTCGGGAACAGTGGCTTTGAACCAGCCGGGGAGACCCCTCCTCACATTACCATCGTCCTCTGACAAGCTACACGGCCACCAACAGGAGGTGCTCTTACTGGGCACGGACCACCTTCGTTTTGGACTGGCTTGTACAATTGCAGTGGTAAAATGACAATCCATTAAGACATAACGGGTTTGAAATCATGTGCAGAGAGGGACCCCGTGCTTAGGACCCGTGGGGGCCTGCCCGCAATCTGGCTCTGTCAGGACGCCACACCGCAGCCCAGCCGTCACTCACTCACCAACACACTCGCTGCCCGCCAGGTCCACCAGCTGCAGCTTGCCGCACACCTGCTCAGTGTGCCCAGCGGCGCATGCAGGCGGGGCCCCCAGGGACACACTCAAGGCTCTGTGGTGAGCGCTCCGCCGCCCCCCTGTCTCAGGCTGCTGGGGCGCAAGGCAGTCAGGCTCCGTGAGCAGTGATGGATCTGACCCGCGGTCTGCTGCAAGGAGAGTGACAACAGTTATTCCAGAAGCTTCTTTTAGCTTCCCTCCGTGCTGAAGCCTTCTGAATGTCGGGCCAAAGGGCCACACCGCACACACACAGAGGGACCAGCTGCATGACTTCCTCACACACATGGACAGGGAAGGGGCCGTGTCACAGTAACTGGATGCTCTGGGTAAAATATGAACCACCAGCAAGACAAAGCACATCCACTGTGGAAAGCTGGACTGACTGGTACCAAGGAACTCGAATCAGCTTTCTTAGAAAGATCTGCTAATGACATTCATTAAAATCCCAGTCAGAAAAATCTATTCAGCTTTATAGAAATAAGTCCTAAAACTACAATTTCGTTGGGTAAGCCTCCACAAAAATCCTGATCAAGTGTTCATTTTGATGTACATGTTAGTTTTGCTGTGCGCTGTTTCTAAATAGACTGCTTAAAGATTATTTTTAAACCTGAATAGTATACACTTACTGCAGAAGACACAGAAAATACACATACGTAAATTTTTTAAAAGAACATAAATCCACACTGGACCCCCGTGCCCATAAGTGGGGCATGGCAGGTCAGGGCTCCGGGCAGGATGTGCCCACACACTGCCCAGCCCTCCCTGTGGGCAAGGCTGGCCCTGGGACTGAGGAGGGCGAGTTCTGGACTAGGGGCTGCTAGTAATGTGTGTGTCACCTTCACCTCTCCCCGCTTGCAGGGCCACCTTTGAGCCCTGGTGACAAATGGGTCAGGAGCATCCACCCCTCACTGGCCCAGACCCGAGAGAGACGCCTGTGGTGGGCTTGTTGGTGCACAGGAAGTTGGGCCCCAGACCCGCCCACCTCCGAGTGTGGGCTCTGGCAGGTGACCTGGCACTTGCAGACCCTTAGCCCTTGGTCCTGCCCAGCACTGGACGGATGGCAGGACTGGTGTCCTGCAGCCCATGTTCCTGCAGGCCCTGCAGGTGACCCTGGGTCACTACCCTGGCTTTCCTGACCGCCCTCCCCACGTGTGCACTGCTGCTCTGTTAAACTGGCTTCATTTTACGTAGTGGTTTGTAACCTCTTTCTAAACTGAAATCACATTTATACTTTCATTCATGATAAATACACCATATTCCTAGGTACAAATGTGCCCTAGTTTTCTTCCTGTGTTGTATCTTATATCACAAAGCGTTGTCCTCCCTCCCACCCCCAGTGTCCCTTTCTTCTCAGCCTCGGAGCCCAATGGCCTCCTGGGTTTGGGTTCCAGACCCTCCACAGATGTGGCTGCCGTTCCCACCCTCGGGTGCTGCATGAAGCCCCAGGTCCTATGGGGTGCTGAGTCCTTCTTACGTGATTTCTATTATGTGCAACTGACTGGGCACGAACAGCCACTTACCAGCGCTGTCACAGCAGGGGGCTGTGGTGAGAGTCACCGTTATTATCAGGTGAGATTGAGAAGAATGCGCGTGCACGGCCGTGGCCCGTGTAGCCCTGAGCTGCAGACCTGCACCGACAAGCGTCATGCATTCCTGGGCGCTGCAGACAGACCTGCAGATGGGACTGGTGTCAGCAGGAGCGGCCTGGTGTGCGGGCGGGGGCGGCCCCTGCTCCCAGCCAGCTTGTAACACTCGGCTAACGGCAACCTCTTCTGTGAACTAAGTGTTCCTGTTTCAAGACAGTAGATAATCTTATACAAAACATTAAAAAGCACACTTTCCACTTTTATTGGCACTGTCTTTCTAACTGCTTTCCCCTGAAATAATCAACTGTTTGGGAACCAAGTCAGAGGTTCCCCACCTTTTCAGTATCAAGCGTTCTTCTATGTATTATATATGCAAGGACTCCAAGATTTCAAAGTATTTTGTCCATCAAATCAAATATATGAAATAAAAGTTTATTTCCTCATTTGAATTAATGAGATATGACAGCCAATCAGAACTTTCAATCTGCAGGAGGTTTTTTGATCAAAAGCTGGAAGTCTGGTTCTTTGTCACACATGTCCTCGTAAATGTATGCAATCCTTCAGGCCTTTTCAGATGTTAAACAGCTGGCCGACTCCCTCCTTAACTCTGAGACCCCAGGACTGGCCGCCCTGCCTGCACCCTCGTGGGTGAGGACGACGTCGCAGTACCTGCCACCGTGCTGCCAGACCAGGTGAGTCCTTCTGGGGGCAAACCTGACACACAAGTGGACCTGGGGACACGGCTTCAGTAGCATGTTTCTTTAACACGAGGAGCCTTGCTGCTTCACGAGATGACACACGATTGTACCCTGTACCACTGGTGCTCACGGTGGCTGTCAGGGACAGCAGAACCTGAGTGGCCTTGGGCAACTCCCTAACTTCTCCGAGCCCATTGGTCATCTGTAGTGTGGAGGTGATACCTCACCTCTGAATGAAGACACTTTAAAGGATGAATTAATTTGTTTTGATTGTGATTTTAAAAGACAATCCTAAAGTAAATTGAAGGTTGTGCAGCACAGCTGAGCACCACAATACACAGTGAACCATTTCCTTGAGAAAAGGGCAGATCCCGCCTACGGGTCCTCGGGAAAGCCGTGGGTCCCTGAGGCTGGCCCCGCAGGCAGGTGGGCCCGCGGAGCACTCACACACAGGTCAGCGGCGGCCCCTCCTTCCTGCCCAACTTGGTCGTCAACACCTCACACTTGAGCCCAGGCAGCGCTGTGCAAGTATCCTCGGCCAGAAGGTCAAAAACGTCACTGTTATAAACTTCCACGATGGAGACCCCAACCTTTGCCCTCCTTGACGGGTTTTCTGAAATAAGTCTGGGGGGGAGGGGACACAAGAGACTAAACTGTCAGAGGAACTTAGAAAACCCCGTGAACAAGTGGTGGCAGCATGACTTCCGACACGTAATGATCACTGAGCAAACGTGTGCTCCGTGAGCACGGGCCATGACGTCCTATCATCAGGGTCACACAGGTGGGAGGGGATCCCCTTGAATCTGCAGGGTAAACGACTGTCTTGGGAACAAAGTTGTGCCACCTGAGGTATAGCTAGATCAACTAGCTGAGTCATCGGCGCCCTCAGAACCCCAAGCAGTGAAGACACTAGGTCGTCAGCACGTTTCCAGGAACACATTTCTTCACTTTAAAACTTACCCGTTTCAGGGAAGCTCGCATCTGAGCCCTTTACTCTGCCACCCGTCGGTACCTCCGCGGAGCCCTGCCCACGACCTCCCTGACACCCACCCGGGCTCCTGAAAACAACCACGTCTCTTATTTTGGTTTGTCTTTTGAAGTGCTATGTGCTGACTTTACAGAAGTTTAAAAATAAAGATACTGCGCACTTAGAGAAAAACCTCACAGCCCAGGCCAAGGGGGGCTGACCACAAGCTGGGCCCCTCCCGCCTCCCTCCTTCCTCCCTCCAGCCCCTCCATGTCCCTGCTTTGTCCCTGCTTCTGTCCCTTTCACTCCCTCCCCCACCAAGCAACGTGGCTGATGTGATTCTGACCAGTGTGCTTTTCTTGTCCACAAAGACGCCCAAGAACCAGGCCGGACGCCCAGAGTGGTGGACGCTGTTTGTATTTGAGAAAAGTGCGGCCTGGATGTGTCCACCACTGAACTGAGGTTTCATCAGGGGCCACGGAGAGCTATGAACAACGTAACGTCTTCTAATAAACAATTAAGAAAATTAAAAAGACTAACATGGCAGGAAAAATAAATGAAATTCTCTGGTAAAAATAATGGTTGGCAATGAGTTCAGATTTGTCTGATTCTCAGCACTGGGGTTTGCTGGGAGCACCCCAAGGACAGTGACGGAAAGTGAAAAACCCAGGGAGCTGTTTAGAGAGCACCCCCCTCGATCCCACCGCGAGGACAGAGCACAAGCAAAGGGACCTCAGCACCTGACTGCACCCTCCATGTGACAGCCCGTGTCTTTGTGTCACAGGCCTGAACTAGACATTTCCTATCTACACAACAATAAGGAGGTAATTTGAAAGGTTTTCTTGCATTAAATTAAGAACATGTTTGTTTCATGCGTTGGCTTATTTCTCCCACATGCCTTGACTCATTGTCTAGATTCTGCCAACTCGTCTTCAGCCCTCATCCTGAAGAAGCAAAGTGCTCGAGACGCAAGACACACAGTTACAATGCAGGGTGACACTGCCCACCGCTCCCCTCCCTGCACAGCTGTCATGTTTCTTTGCTCATTGTCACCCGTTACTGCCACCGAGGTACCTGAAGAGTTCCTCAGTCGCTCTGGGGACAAGTCCCAAGTCGCTGTGACACTCCAGGGGCAGGACAGGCCCCTCTTCAGAGTGCGGGCCCAGCATGGAGTACCTCTGTCCGCTCCCCGTCTGTCCGTAGGCCGTGGTGCAGACGTTGTGCCTAGGAGTCCAGGCACACCTTAGTGCAGCCAGACACGCCCGGTCTGGCCATACCTGGGACTGAGAAAGACATCCCTTGCACGAAAAGCTTCCCTGCATTTCACTGTGACCCTCTGTGACATGTTCCTTCTAAACCAGGCTTTTGTGTGACCATGGCCATTTTTTGCTAACCCAGCCTGTTGCTGCTAGGTTACACAGGGTGGATTAAATCATAGTCACAGCTGCACACGCACAGCTGTGTCTCATGCACACCAATTTCTCCTCGGTGTCTCAGCATTCCCCAGTGGCAGACAGCGGCTGGTTCTGGCCACCGCTCACAGCCCACTCGCCAGCCAGACCCTCCTCGGCACCACCTCTTCCAAGCTCAGTGCAGTGGTGGCTGCCGGGCTTACCGTGATGCCTACAGAAGGATCCGGAAGTCTGCCTATTTACTACTGAGGTCCTAAAAATGTTCTTCCCGCTGCAGATACGACCACTAGCATTGCTCACAACAGTCACACTAAGGTCGCATCGTGTCTTGCCCTTTGTCATCCCAACGGACCTGGGTTTTCATGTTGTCATCAGCCAGAATGGGCAATGTCTCTGTGACAGGCTGGCCTGGTCCCTGCAGCCCTACACTCTGGGGTTACTTCACGGCAGCTATTTCGCAAAACACAAGGGCTATGGACAGACGCCTACATTTTCTTCCGGTTGTGCTATTAGCCCAAAATGTCCACTGGAAGACTGAAACATTTGAAGGAATATTTGAAATAAGTTTACGATACAAATGTATATTCCTGGCCGTGGACAGGCAGGTGAGCCTGGCCCACCACACTGAAACGCTAAGTCCTGTTCCCCGCCAGCGTCTCCGGGGCAGATGAAAGGCCCCCAGGCATGCATGTCTGCTGCACCTGCCCTGAGGAGGTGGACGCGAGTTTCAGTTTCTGAGCAGGGGGAGCCCTCTGACCATGGCAAGTGCGTCGGCTCCTAAAACGACCTTTCAGACCCTGTAGGGAGGTGGAGAAAACAGAAGCAGCTCGGGACATAAACTGATGGCATCTGTTTCATATTTGTAACAGAAAGGGAACTCTGGCAAAAATCATTTTAACCACCACGCCTTTTTTTACTTCTGGAATCTGCTTACTTAAAAGACTCCAACTTTAAAAACAAAAACGGAAAAAACAGCCTCTTCTGCCATTTTCAGTGTAGAACTTTTTTGGATGGACATAAAAATCTGAAGGAAGAGTCGAAACAAAAATCTCATGGCGTGGGCGGTGGGTGGTGTGCCTCAGAGACCCGCAGTCGGTTGGTCCCCGCGGCTGTGACCTGCCACCGCACTGCCTTCGGGCACACATGCTGCCCTTCAGATGCCAGAGAGCTCTGGCTAGAAAACAAGGCTGTGATTGCCCTTTTCGTCTTGTTGAAGTTGGCGGCGCAGGAGCCTTTCTGGGCAGGCCCAGCTCTGTCCCCACCAGCACTTCCGCATGGGCCCTTCCTCCAAACTGGAGTCTCCAAAACACCCTGTTGTGGGAAGTCTGGGCGTGGCACGTCACTGCGAAAGAAGCCCCTCTGTCCCTGTCTTTGATATCAGCTGCAGTGTTTTCCACGGGTGGAAGGCTCACTCCCAAAGGGACCCACCCCTCAATCTAATGCTAACACTCTTAACAGACTCTTAGAAAATTCCAGGATGTGAAAAATCCTGGAGAGAAAAACGCAGCCATCAGTGCAGCCTGAAACCTGCATGGATGTAACACTGTTTGGACCCCGAGGTCCAGTAATTCCTGTCGTGTCCACCCTTCCCCCTCTCATGGACACAGGGAGCCAACACTGGCCATGGGTTTGCACTACAGGCACATCACATGCTGAGACTCCAACGTTACATTCTCATTCCCAGCAAGAACAAGACCCAATTGCTGTGCCTGGAACTGGGGTAACGGACCGGAAACAGTTTAACTCACCCGTCTAAGATGTCAGCAGGGGGTGCACGTCTCCAAACACCTCTCTCTGGGGTTCAGCTGGCCCGTAAACCCTGAGAGGCACAGTGAACGGATGCGTTAGTAAAAGGAAACAGATCTATGTACCCAAACCTCAAAACCCGGGGAAATAGCATCCCTCCTGAACTTCCCATGCACGCCCCCAACTCAGTCAACATTCACAGTTTTCATCAATGAAAGATGAACTTTATTACTTTTCAGTGTAACAGAGCTTCAGAAAGAGTGAGATTCATTTCCTGCTATAAAAATGTAAGAAGCAGGGATGGAGAGAAACACTTGCAAAGCAGAAAGAAAAAGCAAGCAAACAAGAAAAAAAAGAAAGGGCACCACATAATTCCCATGTAATTAAACCAGCCCAAGTGGGTCCTACAATAATGCAAAAATCATAGCCCGGGCAATATGCAATATTTAATTTCATGTTCAGGCTCCTGAAAACCCTGCTTTCCTCGGCCCGGTCAGTGGAGCAGAACAGTAATGGCATCGTGGGGCTGGTGGCCCGCTGTGCAAAGGGGGGTCATGTGGCTCCATGTGTACAAGCAGGAACCAGTAAAGCTAAGCAGGAAGTCGACTCCAAGAGGTGCAACCCATCGCACAACTGGAACACGAGTGGGTGCAGTGAAGGGCAGTCGGTGCCCGACGACCAAACGTGTCACACACACCAGTGGTCACTCGTGTCACCATCATGTACGCTTTGATATTGAGCTTACTTCCCGGAAACACAGGTTTTTATTTAGCTGGAACCAAATTTCTCTCTTCTTTCATTGTCAAAATGTGTGACAATGTCTGACTGACCCATGTCATCTCTAGAAGCAGGACCAGTTTTTAATGTCATGGTATGTTGCTCATTGTGCGTGACTATGTGGCCACGTAGAGCACGTAACATGGTGCTAAGCTCTTAAAAATGGGTCTTAACTCTTCATTCCCCACCCCCCACCCCAAATCCCCAAACTACAAAAGCAGACAGAACAGGGAGGGAGCCGGGGGTGCCGTGCATCCCACGGGGACCCTGGCCCAGCTCCACCGGAAGCCCGCCCTCGCCACCCACAGCCTTTCGAGGAGACCTCGTCTCCACGTCACCTGGGAACGTTTCTGTATGTGTCTCCAGAGGGCGACGACTCTTTTAAAAATTAGAACAGCATCACCAGTAGCCTTTGCTCCTTTGCAATTAGTCAAAATGATGGGACAAACTGTACCCTTTATTAATCAAATCCTAACGCGACCTTTGCATCTGTGTAACTTTGCTTTACATGTCATCTTAAAACACACTTACCTTTCAAAAGTAAATGTCTTATTGATGGAAGGGTGACAAGGCCGACTGCATTTCACCAGGACGGTTTCCTGGCAGAAAAGAGTGAACGAAGTGCTAGGTGGCGGGGCTGCGTCCACAGCAGGGCACAGAGACTGGCACAGCACAGCCCCGTCCTGTGAACCGCCCCGGAACACAGCTACGCGCGGACGTCCGCTACTGCGTTTACTGCCCACACGGTGAGTAGCTGACACAGGGGCCATGTGGCCTCAGACTTGGGGGAACTGCCTCTGGCCGTGGGGAGGAGCTTGCAAGCCTGTGACACAGGGACGCATCGAGTCCATTGGGAGCAGCCGGCCTAGGCCACCGAGCGAGGTCACGTGAGGTGTGAGACCTTCCAAAGACTAAAGACGTCACAACTCACTGTATGACTTAACGGTACCTGCTGGAACTAAAAGGTTTCTTTTCTAAACACACTGTTAAACTATTTTCCTCGGTGGCAGCCTGTGTGGAGAGAAGCAATTTTCAGCAAGAAATGCAGCGTTAGCTTAGCCTCACTTAAGCAAAGAAAAAATAAGTCTTTTGACTTCTTTCCAACTGTAAAACAAAATGCAAATTCATGAAAAAACGGGTACAGGAAGAATTAGTAAAAAAACCAAGCGCAACAATTTCAGTGGCGAACGGCATACAGACATTTGTTTTTTCCATAGAGGTAGCGGGTGGTACCAGAGGTCAGCTCTTCTCACACAGACACATTCATCTGTGGACATGAACACGTGTCTAACGAGTGGCCTGTTCGGGTACCGGGGCCAAGAGCTTTTGTTGTAGAAGTGGTTGCTGTTCGTTACTTACTTACCATGAAAAGCTCGGGCCTGGGCTCCACGCTACGGTCCCTGGTGTGAAATGCTGATGTCACTGGAGAGGGGCACCTGTGCTGCCCTCATAATCAGAGGTGAAACCCTGTGCGCTTGGGTGGGCTGTGCTCTGCCAGCCTCTGAGCCATGCTGTGGATGCAGGTCCTTAAAGCCGCTGCTGTGGGCCTGGGCTGAGCCCCGACTGCCCCCGGAGCGTCTGCCCCTCCCCCCACTGTGCCGCGCTGCTGCTGTGGAGGGAAATGGCCCCTGACCAGCCCCCAGCTGGCCCACTGCCCTTCCTGTCGGCTGTTTACACTGATGCCTTAGAAATGTTTCCAAAATGCAAATTAGACAAGAAGGGAGTGTGTGACGTCACTGAAACCAAAGCGAGCCAGTTAAGAAGCAGTGAGGGAGTGGTGGCGAGTGTCCACGATGCCGAGAAGTCACTGAGTCCTCAATCGAAGCTGCTGACTGGGTTTGGTAGAGACTAAGAGGGCCTCTGCTTCCATGACGAAAAGTCACTGGGACGGATGGGATGGAGACCAGGCCACGGTGACTTTAGCAGTGAAGCAGAGGCCGGGTCACTGAGAGGGTCCGCCGAGTCTGTCACACCTGTCACTGCCAAGCCACCCTCATCTCATCGACACGAAGGAAGACCTGTGTGTGGCTGGACCTCCACACGGCTTCCAAGGGGGGAGTCTTATTCTCAGGGGAGACATGAATCGAGACTTCATTGTCTACTAGAATACCTGAGCACCTACTGCGTGCCAGAAACTGTCAGGAGACACACATTCTGATATAGTAACAGTAATGTCATCATGTAAGAATAGGAATGTCCTCGGTGGCAGAAGGGGCTCTAAATCCTTTCCACGCTCAAACTCTGAAATAAGATGCAGGAACAAAAGCTCAGACACTCGCCAGCACGCAGGGCACTGGCCTCGTCAAGGGCAGAACCCCAGGCTCCTGGCTCCCAGCCCTGGACAGAGTCTGACCACGGCCTTGGTCCCCTGCTCCCTCCCTGCGGCCTATTTTCATTTTCCTGTTGCCTGGTTGTGGTGGCCGTCCTTTCATATGGTGCCAACATGTAATCCTAGCTCCCCGGGTGAATTGCACAGGAACACATCCCCCCTCCAAAGTGTTTTACTGATGTCTTCAAATGCCTAAGTTTGAACCATAAAGAGAAACAAATGAAAAATACTAAGTTTACAAGGTCTCACCCAAAAGCTCCAGGGACACCATGGAAGGAACATGAAAAGCCATAAAAACAAGCCAGAATCTGAAGCTCCCCAGGGCGCTTAGAATGTCATCCCACAGTATGATCGCTGCATTTTAAAGAACATCAGAAAAGACACCAAGGGCAAACTTGAACTTTTGCAAACACAACTGGAATGTTCTTTCCTGCCCACCTATGCCCCTCCTCGTCCACACACAGCCCTGCATCTCCCAGGTGAGCCTCGTTCTCCTTGGGCTTTCAGAATCATTTCCTCTGCTCCAAGCCTTTGGGCTCTGGATCCCTTTCAGGACAGGAACGGCCCAGGTCGGAGCCGTTTCCTTGGACAGACAGCTGGACTCCGGGTTCCACAGGACGTGTGTCAGCACACCGGCCTCGTGGAATTACAAGGCCCAAACCAGGGAACATGAGAGAGGTAGCTGGCTCCGGGTCGACAACCAGTGACGTTATTTTCCTCACATTGAGCTGCTTTATCATCTAGTTTCTTTGTATCCGACCCCCTGGGATGGCTTTCCAGACACTTAGGGCATAAAATTCCTGGCCGTCAACTCAGTCATCAAATTCTAGAGGCAAAAGTAAGTGGATGGGACGCAGGCAGGTTTGGGAGGAAGGTCACTCAGCGGCGACGAGTTATCCGGAGGATGCACATGACCTGGACTGCAGTGTGATAGACAGGGGCTAAATGAGACTCGAGAAAGTTCCACCGCAGGACAGACAGCACCTGATGACGGGCTAAGTCGAGGAGTCGACTGACTCCCAGCTCCCGGCACCAGCAGCGAGGCAGACAGATTCATCACTTGTTGAGATGGGGGAACAAGAAGAGTGGACCCGAAGGGGAAATCAGGAATTCTGTTTTGGGTGTTTAAGTCTAAGATCCGCACGAGCCGCCCCCAGATGCCTGCTAGGCAGCTGGACATATGGATCTGAAGAGTGGGCGTGAGGCAGCTGCACCCCCCCCACACACAGCCGGGACCCCTGTGGGGGGAGGCACGAGGCACGTGGGGGCAGCTGCAGGCCTGTGCCTTCGGTACAGCCAAGTGCCTGCACTGGATGCCAGCAGTCCCGGCCATGTGCAGAGCCGGCTGAGCCTGAGTGAAAGAACAAGGGCCACACAAAACTTGGATCTTGAAAATTTTGTGTCAGGTTTGCCAAATCCATCAATCTTCATCAAGCACCTCCCTAAAAATAGTTTTGACCTCAACTATCTTTGCGCAAGAATCACTTGATCCATTGGCTCAGCGACATTTGGAAACTCTAGTCGGCAACTGTCAGACTGAACAATGTTAACACGTTGCGTACGGATCACGAGAATCTTCACGAGGGATTTAAACCCCGCCATACGCAACGTGTTAAGAAGAATGAAAACTCAGCGAGAACCACCGACCGCCAGACAGCTCAGCACAGAGACCCGTTCCCCCACTTCTGATTACCAAACAAGCAGCAGTAGATTAAATGAAAAACACAAATAAATAACCCTTAAGACAGCAAGAATGAGGGCAGTCGCCAGCCTCTCCCCCCGAGGTTGATTTTATTTATAGGTTGACCCCAGAACTATTAGATGTGACTGAGACGGCAAATTGAAATGAAGTGCTGTGTTATGCATCCAATACAAACTCCAACTCCCTGTAGACTTTGGAAACGAAAACAGAAGGTGGAAGCCAAGAGTTACAATGTCACAGTATTGACACTTGCGTTTTCAGCAGATTTGCTGATATGAAGTCCTTTAACAAACAGGTCTATTAAATTAGGAAATAACTTGGATTCTGCTGATTTTTAAAAACATAATCCAAAATGTTGCAATCAAAAAAAATTTTATCTTATCTCGATGAGTAAAATATTTTTTAAAAACTCTCAAACTTCTGAATTTGAAGAGTGAGTAGGACTTCGAGAAGGACCAGATGAAAACGGCAACAACAGCAGCAATAGTAGTAACGAGGCCCCAGCTGGCGGGGACCAGGCCTCGGGCTCAGGACACCCTCCCACTGACAGCCCCTGAGTGGGACAAGAGCGCCCACATGCTCGGGACGGGAGGAAAGGCAGTTCCGTAACCACACATCCTCACCGGTCTTCACCAATGAAAGCCAGGGATCAGTAAGACGCCCCGAGGGCAACTGTTACCTCAGGTTCCTAACAATGAAGGCTGAACTGGTCGCCTTTTGCTTGACTCAGTAATACTGGTGCTTCAGACAACATACATGGCACCAAATGATAGAACAAAAACACTCCAAAACAAGGAATGTTTTTAAAATGGTCATTTCCAGAGACTTTGTCAAGGAATTTTTAAAATACAGCCGTAACAATTTCCTTGCTTCTTTGTACAAAATAAAGCCATTGCTCCATCGACTGGAACTACTAAAAGAGGGTTGCTGAGGTTTATGATATGGAACCGTAACAATGCAGAGTCAAACCACAGGCACATGGGAAAGAGAAACCGACTTAGAAGGGATCAGTACAAGATAAAACAACGTCTCCGTAACAAGCCTTGTAACCGAGGTGGCCTGGGACTGCCATGTTAAATTCAGAATGAGCCGTGTCACCTGGAAGTTTAGCATCCAGAGGCTCTCCAGCCCCGTTTTGTGGTAGTCACGCTAAGCCAGAGTGAAACCTAAGCCAGCATATAATGAACTGTTACCTATGGAGACGCTCAAACATGCACAAAAATGGAGGAACTGGTCTAAGGAGCCCTCCCGTGGCTTCTTTGACACCCGGCTGACCTTGTGTTATAAATACTGCTGCTCAGCCCAACTCCCATGTCGCTGGCATAGTTTAAATTGCGTATCAGACAACACATCAATGATTTCAGTCTGTATTCAACTGTCAGGGACCTTCTGTGAGCATCACAACCATGCCAACAGGAATGTCACGTGATGAAGTTAGCATCACCCAAAACCTGGCTGTCCCCAACATGTGTTTCCAATGGCTTGTTCGCGTCAGGTCCCGCGCAAAGCCCACGGCTGTGGTCCCGAGCCTCCCAGGTCTCTCGCTCCACGGTTCTCTCGCTCCCTTTGGCTAGCCGTTGGCTTTTGAAGAAATCAGGTCATCTGTCCTGTGAAATGTCCCTCTTTCTGATGTGGCTGATTGCTTCCGCACCTTTAAAATGATGGACCCTGAGACTTAATTAGATGCCCTGTGTTGGCTCAGACTCCCTGTCGTGGGCTGTGTGTCCATCACCAGTTCCTAAGCTCCACACATCTGCTTCCGGCGAATCTGCAAGTGCCTGGGGCCTATAGAGGGTCCCTGAACCTCCCGTTGCCATCAGGACTCCAAGTGGTGATTTCCCAATCCCATCATTTACTGGAACTTATTAGCTAGATTTTCCTACAAACAAAAACTTCCCAAACTATTCATTTACCCTGAAACGCACTTGATCGGGAAGGCATCATAAGTGTTTCTTTCTCTTTATCACCATTCACAATAATGGGCTGACACTCCAGCACTCTCCACAGGGGATCCGTGGGATTTGAAACCACTAACAATAGCTATGAACCGAATGAAGGTTGTTACGGAAGCACATGTTTCAGCCTGGCTCAGTCATTCCGTCAGCTCCGTTTCGTGGGTGTCCCGTTGAGTGGACTCTGCATTCTGTGGACACGACCACACTGCCTGATGCGTCCCTTGCTGTGGGCCTCATCCTGCACATACAACCTGCAATCACCTAGGGAGCCCCACTTCCTGGTACTTAGGGGGCCCCACCTGGGTGCTGGGGTTCGCACTGCTACCTCTCGGCTTCTTTTTGTAGATAAAGCTAAGAAATACGTGCGTTTAAAGGGAAAACCAATTGGAATTCATGGTGTTGTTAAATGAATTAAACAAGAAGCCAGGAGACTGAGGCTGCGTGGCTCTGCCGGCCTAGGTGGCCGACCCCAAACCTAAGCCTGTGAGTGCCTTAAGGTCAGGACATGGACACGCTGAGGACAGCCCCTCAGGCAGCCACTTGGCTGGAAGCTGCCGCCACTCAGTCACTTCCTGCTTTGCTTCTGCACCTTCTCTGCTTAAGTGTGTGCCCTGGCTTCTGCCCTCCTCACCACTTCTGGTTTGGCACTAATTTAAATTGATTTTTGCTCAAATAAACTCTTAAAAATTGAATACATCTGTTCAAGTTTTAACAGTAGATATGTCTGTTTCAAACTTGAGGCTACAATTTCATTCTTAACTTCACTGGTGTTATATTAGTATTTCTTTTTTTTTATGCTGTTTCTTTTTTTTTTTTAATTTATTTTTTAAATTTATTGGGGTGACAATTGTTAGTAAAATTACATAGATTTCAGGTATACAATTCTGTATTACATCATCTATAAATCCCATTGTGTGTTCACCACCCAGAGTCAGTTCTCCTTCCATCACCATATATTTGATCCCCCTTACCCTCATCTCCCACCCCCACCCCCCTTACCCTCTGGTAACCACTAAACTATTGTCTGTGTCTATGAGTTTCTGTTTCTCATTTGTTTGTCTTGTTCTTTTGTTGTTTTTGGTTTATATACCACATATCAGTGAAATCACATGGTTCTCTGCTTTTTCTGTCTGACTTATTTCGCTCAGCATTACACTTTCAAGATCCAGCCATGTTGTCACAAATGTTCCTATATCATCTTTTCTTACCGCTGAGTAGTATTCCATTGTGTATATAGACCACAAATTCTTTATCCATTCATCTATCGAAGGACATTTTGGTTGTTTCCATGTCTTGGCCACCGTAAACAAAGCTGCAGTGAACATTGGAAACACATGTCTTTATGTATAAATGTTTTCAGATTCTTTGGGTAGATACCCAGAAGAGGGATAAAATCCCAATGGCATTTTTTAAAGAAATAGAACAAAAAATCATCAGATTTGTTTGGAACCACAAAAGACCCCGAATAGCCAAAGCAATCTTAAGAAAAAGAACAATACTGGAGGTATCACACTCCCTGACTTTAGCTTGTACTACAGGGCTACAATAATCAAAACAGCATGGTATTGGCAGAAAAACAGACATATAGACCAATGGAATAGAATTGAGAACCCAGAAATAAAACCACATAAATATGGACAGATAATTTTTGACAAAGAAGCTAAAAACATACAATGGAGCAAAGACAGCCTCTTCAATAAATGGTGCTGGGAGAATTGGATAGCCACGTGCAAAAGAATGAAACTGGACTGCTATTTGTCACCATGTACCAAAGTTAATTCAAACTGGATCAAAGACTTAAGCATAAGACCTGACACAATAAACTGCATAGAAGAAAACATAGGTACTAAACTTATGGACCTTGGGTTGAAAGAGCATTTTATGAATTTGACTCCAAAGGCAATGGAAGTAAAAGCTAAAATAAATGAATGGGACTATATGAAACTTAAAAGCTTCTGCACAGCAAAAGCAACCTTCGACAAAATAAAGAGGCCACCAACTGAATGGGAGAAGATTTTTGCAAACAGTGCCTCTGATAAGGGGCTAATATCCAAAATATACAAGGAACTCATGCAGCTCAACAACAAAAAAACAAACAACCCAATTGAAAAATGGGCAGAGGACCTGAAGAGACATTTCTCCAAAGAGGACATACAAATGGCAAATAGACATATGAAAAAATGCTCAACATCACTAATCATCAGAGGAATGCAAATCAAAACCACAATGAGATATCACCTCACCCCAGTCAGAATGGCTATCATCAACAAGACAAATAGTGACAAGTGTTGGAGAGGCTGTGGAGAAAAAGGAACCCTCATACACTGTTGGTGGGAATGCAGACTGGTGCAGCCGTTATGGAAGGCAGTGTGGAGGTTCCTCAAAGAATTACGAATAGAATTACCATATATTGGTATTTCTTATGCTCCAAATTTTAGGTCCCAATCGCACGTTCACTGCCTGATTTGGGGGCTGGAGAGTTAATGAAAGTGAAGGGACTCGCCCGACACAGATCTACTATCAGGAGCCCTGTGGTCCCACAAAAGGAAAACGTGTCCAACGCCTCATTCATCTCTTGTTCCGTAGAAATCAAGGGACAAACGCACTTCCATTAACTAGGACAGTGTGCAACAAGGTGGGAAATTACATTCATGCAGACTCGGGAGGACGCACGGCGGGGGAAGCATCTGGGGACGCTTTGTACCATCGCACAGAGAACCTCACCCACAGTTTGTTAGGGAGATTCACTCACGTCATCCACTGCACGGGCCACTTCTCCAGGCGCGGGGCTGAGGGGAAAAATAGCATTTAATACACATATCACCACACCATTCCTTTCTGGACCCTGACACCCAAACTCTCCAAACCAAACTTTGCTGCCCTCATTTCTTTTCTATTTTCTGGTTCCCCATTCCCCAGCCTTTCGATTTATTTCTTACTCCTTCCCTTCTCTTCCCTCACCTCTTCCTGTATCCATGTCTCTCTTTTTCTATCCTTTTCTTATTTTCATCTCTCCTGCCTCCCTTTTGCTTTTTCTTGAACTTCTTTCTCTTATACCTCAGCTCTTTATTTCATATTTTCATACCCTCTGTACGTGCTGCTTGGAGTGGTACGCGGACCTACGTGAAACATCTCATGTAGAACAGCCTTGGGTTAGAGGCTCCGGAGTGACTGATACAGAAGAAAAGCTTTACCAAGGTCTTTGCCTGTAAGAACTTGGGCCTTTGAAGGCAATCATGAAAAAATAAAGCAACACATTTCAAAACGAAAATCAAATGAGCGTGAATGATGTAAAAGCAAAGACAAGAGCTTCACGAAGCCGCTTGTGAACCTTGGGGAAGTGGAGCGGCCCAGATCAGCGCTGTCCGGCAGAACTTTGTGTAACGATGGGACATTCTGTCCAAATGCCCAACGTCTGCCCTGAAAGTGTGGGTAACGCCACTGAGACCACATTCCCCATTTTATGTCATTTTCATTCATTTAAAGTTACATGACCACATGTGGGAAGCTGTCTTGTTGGGCAGGGCGGGACCCTAATAATGGCAGAAGCAATCTGTAAACAGCCCTGGAAAAGCACATCCATGCACACACCACACGTGATGACGGCAAGCTGCTGGGTTTCACTGTTGTAATCGGTGGGCCCTATTTTCAGGTCCTGCCATAGTTATCGAAATACGTTAAGTACCAAGCTAGTTAAACGTCTTGAAGAAAAAAAAATTCAGTCACTGTCAAAAAGACACAAATGGTTTGTTTCACATTATGGGACCGACCAGGGCTTCCTGAAGACCCGAGGTCAAGTGCTAACATGCTGTGTAAATACAGGGGAGACCTGAGTGGGCAGGACGAGGGGGGATCTATGGTGAGGAAAGTAAACCCGCCGCCGAGACCCACCAGTGGAAGTGGGGCTTCTGGAAGTGCCCGACGTCATGGTGGTGGGAGGGCCTGGCAGTCGGGGTCGACATGGTGGCCATGGGGCAGACACCTCCCTGGGGTGCTTTCCCGTTGGGGTCAGGAGGGGAAGTCAGATTGAGCAGGGCGTTCCAGCAAACATTCAGGTAAATGCATCTCAGGTAATTCTGTGTAATTCATTAAAAGCATCAAAACTTTCTCTGAGTCAGAAATACCGGCTGCGTCACCCCGCAGGGTCTCTGGAGTAATAAAGCAGCAGGCCGCCCTCAGAGGAAGCAACGTGTGGGGGCGGGTGGGAGGGGGACCAGTGCGAGGCCGGCCTGCCATTGCGGGAAGGAGCCTGCACGGCGGCAGCACCCCACCGTGCTTGCTCATCTGGCTGCGCAGAATCTGGGCCAGATTTAAGCCACCTGCCGGAGAGTCTGCTGAGCACGTGTGATTAGCAAGGCCGCTCCAGCCATACAAGGGAACCTCACCCCCAGCACAGACACGTCCTGCTCTGGGACCAGGCTAGGGAAGGAGGGGCACGGCAACTGGCTGCCATTTCTGTATTTTTCCTTAACACACGCACACACACGTGCACACAGAAACATGCACACACACATGTGCACACACAGGCACATGCACACACATGCACACACAGGCACACACACACATGTGCACACAGAAACATGCACACACACACGTGCACACACAGGCACATGCACACACGTGCACATACAGGCGCGCACACACACGTGCACACAGAAACATGCACACACACGTGCACACACAGGCACAGGCACACACGTGCACACACAGGTGCGCGCACACACGTGCACACAGAAACATGCACACACATGTGCACACAGGCACATGCACACACATGCGCACACATGCGCACACACGTGCACACACGTTCACACACACGTGCACGCACAGGCACACACGCACGTACACACACAAAAGCAAATTATCTGGCATGTGAACCTGGATCATCAGACTTGTCATCCAAAGGCAGCAGAGGACGGATACGACAGTGGACTCTGACGTTCCCTTTCAGATCCTGTGACAACAGAGCACGTGCCCATGGACGCAGGAGCGAGGCGACCCACGCTGCTGAGCTGTTTCCCCAGAGAACACACACCGTCACCCCCAGACATGAGCCTCAGTTTCCTGCCCACATCTCGACTTCTGAAAATGTCCCTACGGAGCAGTGAGTACTGTCATTTTTAGCTTTTTAAAAATTCATGTTTACATTCATTCACTTGGCAAATGATTATCACTCGATAGTAAGTATCAAGAAAGCACCTCTCAATGGGCTCCTGGGCTGACGCTTTCAGGCATTTCAGAAGAACTTTCTGAAATTTGGTCCTTTTGCTCATTATGCAGCAACCCAAAGGGCCCATCTAAATAGTGGCATGACGTGATATTGTGGGAATGAAACCGAAGCCCAAGAACCAGCTAGACCAGCAGACCATGCGACGCTGACCCCACACCCTTCCCACAGAGAAGCAGGGGAACCAGCCGGGCTAAGATCTGTGTTGTGGGGAATCCACGTCCAAACAGTCAGGGTTTGGTTTGGCCATGTGAGTCCGGGTGAGGCCGCCACGGGAGGACCCTGCACCCACCAGCACCTTTGCTAAATCTCTGCCTCCATCCGACACCTGTGTGCCCGGCTTTTCGTCCCCAGGTCAGGTCCAGCCTGATGCTCCAGCCTGTTAAAATAGTTTGACTGGATCTGCTATCAAACCCTCTCAAATGTGAACCCTCAAATACAATAAACGTGCCTTTGTATGTCCAGCAAACCACTCATAAGTGTTAGGATCCGAGCAGTGGGGGCCCAGAGGACACCCCGAGCCTCCCATGCCCCGCGAAGGGGTTCCTGGAGGGAGGGGACCGCGGGTCCCTCGTCTCTCCTGCCTGTATGCATGCCCTGCCATGAGCAGGCACCGGGCCGGCACTCTCACGTGTGCACATGTGGCCCTTTCTCAAATGCCTGGCTGATGGCCAGATGCTCTCACCTACCATCTCTCTTTCACAGTTTTATTCTCCTAAGCACTTGCTGGTTTCCAGGGAGTGCATTTTCCCTCCACATACTCAGAAACCAGCCTTTTAGGGACCTGTTCTAACACCACGCCCGGGCTGTGTGGCCACTTTATTCAGCCAGGAGTGAGGTGCAGCCCCTCAGACTCTGATGGGAGTCAATGGCACACCATGTGTTTACAGGCTCTTAGGACTTTTGGGTCTGGGATCCCATAGCGTGAGACCCTGGGTGCTGTTCCCAGGGCTGCAGACTGCAGACCCAAGACCGGCTGCAGCCAGGACCCAGGCTCCTCCACGGTCCAGTGCCGCACCCGAGCTGTGGCCCCTCGGGCGGTTCATGGCCCCTGCCAGATGCCACGCAAAGAGCTTTTGGAGTGGCAGCACCTGGCTTCGTCTACAGCAGCTCAGCGGGGCGGCACCACTGGGCAGATGCTCCAAACAGCACCTGCCTTGCAGCAGCACTCAACAAACGAGCTCCAATGTCAGTGTTGGCGGCGTTGCTGCCAGGCAGGAGCGCATAAAACAGATTTACTGTCACACGCGTCAGTACCACGCAGGGGTTGGCGCGGGTAGGAGGGGCTCTCAGCAAGCTCGCTGTCCTGGCTTCAGGTAGATGACAGTCGCAGAGACTGGCCAAGGAACACCCATAAACGTCAAATATCATGGGAACACATACATCAAAAATCAAAGCCGTCAAATAAGTCACCCACTCTGGCACCCTCTGTGGGTAGATGGAAACCTGAGTCTTGGAACGAGTGAGAGGCAGGCTCAGGGCCCCTGAGGGCCAGGAAGGGAGGGCGGGCACCATCCCCCCACCACCACTCGGGGGTCCTGCTGTGCCCACCTCTGCATCTCCCCACACTCCCCCCAACACGCCCCCCACACACCTCACGCCCGCAGCTCGGCGGGTCCTGTCAGGAGGTCCGACAGGGACTGGCCCAACCCGTGCTCCCCTGCACTGCCACCAGCCTGGCACAGGCCACCGTCCCCGCTGGTCAGATTGCACCTCGCGGCTGCAGTCAGGTCCAGTCACTGCCTCTCGCACCCCACGGGGCCTGCCCCTGTCCCTCTCTGCCCGCGGGCCGTCCCTCCCACCCCATGTCCCTGCTCAGGTCCCCCTCGAGGTCCCCCTCCAGCACCTTCCTCTGAGCCACCAGGTCGGTGGGACACGGTACGCGGATGGCCTGCTCACCACCAGGCTGTTGTGAAGCTGCTTCCTCCTCTGCCTTTCAAGGTGACGTTGTGCCTTCATTTCCTGTAAGGACCTCTCAAGGTGAAGTGCCTTGGCCTGCCACGCTGAGAGGACGATTGCACCCCAAGTTAGAAAGAGGTGCGTGGGCCCACCCCGTTGCTTCCAATCACCTCGTCGGACAGGACACTGTGAGGAGGTCCCAGCGACCAAACACTGAGCTCACCCATGACTGCCCTGGGAGAAGCGTGGTGCAATCGGTGCGTGCTGGCAGGTCACATGGCAGCCACCGTGCCCACTATCTGAAGCACCGCGAGGGATCGACCAAATGCCCTGGGGCTGGAGGGAGAGCCCTGCATCTCGGGGGCAAGGGGCTACCTTGGGCCACCACATCCTCAGCTGGCAAGTAAGGACAATGGCTTCTCAACTGCAGTGACAATACAGGATCGATGGGGGCTGGGCACAAACACGCGAGGGCCTCCAGGTGTGTCCGGCCGAGCCCAAGGTCTGACACCTGCGTGCCAGGCTCACTCTGGTGGCAGCAGGACTGCATGTGTCAGTCTGCGGAATCCCTGTTCCTGCCGGACCCCAGAGCGAGGCAGCGCCTAGGGTTAGGGTCACGTCTTACACGGCAGAGCCTCGAGCTGCAGCTGTGCTCGCTCCATGGCTTTCATGGTTTCAGAAGGACAGTCCCGGTGTTGGTCCTGGCAGTTTCTGAAAAGTTGCGCAGAAGAGGAATGAAGCTCTTTTATATCTTGTTTCAGTTCCTATAAAATAAGAATGCGATTAACACAGTTACCGTTGGCAGCCATCACAGCACAATTATGCCTCACAGAAGCATCTGTCCACAGTTAACGTAGCCAGACAGCAATTTATCACGAACGGAGTCTGTTCAAAACCAGAGTCTGACGCCCGTCACCACGGCCTGTGGCACCTTCAGGTGGGACGTGAGGCCACGCCCACTTCTGGATTTGACCCAGGTATGGGTTTTGCACTACACAGAGCAGCCTGTGTGGTTTCATACGCCCACATATGTGAAGCAGTCACGAAAATAAACTGATTCACCGGTTTCCTGGGGAAGTGCACCCGTTGCATGGTGGGGAAAAGCCAGGCGCAGGCCGTCTCTCTGTCTGCTGTTTACTTCCTTGCAATGTTGGCACAGTCCCCCTCCTGACATGGGAACGAAGCTCTGGTGTCTTATCCAGACCACCTTCTGGAAGTCCAATTGTCAAGAGCTCACGGTGAGAACAATGCAGGCCGAGCGACCTCGCTGGGTGGGTGTGCTAAGGTATCCCAGGCCCGGCGGTCGTTACGGAACTCCAGGAACCATGCAGCTGACGGGCGCGTCCTGCGTGATGGCCCAGGGATGGCAGCCAGTGCCCTGCTGCACATCGGGTCTCAGAATTAAACCTCGGAGTCGCGCCTGAGCTTAGAAGTTCTGTCAGTCTTTTCTCTCCTAGGAAATGGAGACTGCTTCCATGTTTGGGAAATATTTTGATAAAATATCGGAACTAAATTGAGTTATTTTTATTATGTGAAACGCAGACAGTTATACATTTCACTCAGAGATGGATTGATTTCACACAGTTGGAGGAGAATTAAGAATTAATTCTATATAAATCCATTCTAAACACAGTAAACCAGTTCATGGGGGAAAACACCTCTAAGTGGGGATTAATCCTGTCGGCAGATGGTGTTTTGTTGTTGTGATAATGACCTTTGCTTCCTTCTAATTCTCACCCGGTTGCATTGTTTATAACAAAAGGTGAACAATGCTCTTAATCAAAGGTATAAAAATAGGCACAGTTTCACCCTGGAGAATGGCCAAATGTGCTACACAGAATAACGACTTTCCCACCTTTCCTTCTGGAATCTCCAGTGTTTAAAGGTGCTGTTCTGAGGACACGCGGCAGTAGCTTGTTTCACGAGGCCTGTGCAAAGCAGGGCTCGCCCATGTGATGTTAACGTAAAGCTGAGAACCACTGCTGGGCGCAGGAGCTGTCTGAAGCAACCCCGCTCGCGGCCCAATGTTCCCTTCCCGTGTTTGCTCGGGTCCCAGCCGCCTGTGCCACCTGAGGGGCGTCTTGTCCTCAGGGAGTGTGGGAAAGCAGAGCTCCAAAGCCGTCATGACCACCGCGGTGACCTTCCCGTCTGGGGAGAGCAGACGAGCCAACTATCGTGGAAAAGCCGTCGGACGCACAGGAGGCACGCTGCTCCCCAAATGGAGGCACCTTCTCCTTCCCTAAGGTTTCGACAGGCGTGACTTACACAATTCACCCAACACAAGTTATGAGCACGAGCGCCCCCTGTGTAAATGAGGAGCCTGCTTCCGCTCAACCGCTTTACCTGAGCTGCGTGATGGAGCTGCAGCCGGGGTGGGTGCGTCCTGTGCCGAGGCCCCCGCTGGTGGCCGAGCCCTGTGGCCTCGCCACGCCTCGTCCCCATCCTTCCTTGGTACCGTTGTGGAGACAAACAGAAGAGGACTCAGCGCCTTAAAGTGCAGGCGCCGAAGCAGGTGCTTCTCCTCCGAGGGGAGGAGCTCCTCGACCGTCCGCAGGGCCCGTCTCCTACAAGCAGACACTGCCCTGTGCAGCCGCCGCTGCGGCGGGAACCAGCCATGGAGGTGACCCGGCAGTGCACACTGGACCCGGCAGGACCAGTGCGACTCTGGCGACAGCGTCCTGAGGGCAGGGACGGGGAGCCCACGAGGGGAGAGGCAGATTCCAGCAACAGAAAGAACAGTGTGAGAGGAACAGAGGGTGCGTTGAAGGGGGAGAGAGGGTACAGAGGCTCCCGCAGGCCAGGTGGGGAAGGGTGACAAACAGCACTTGCTGAGGGACAGTGCCAAGCCACTGGAGGATTTCTAGAGACCACCCTGGGCCTTCTGTGGACAAGGATGGAGCGAAGAAGGTAAACCGGTCAGAAAGCCAGTGCTGGTTTGGACCTCAGACTCTCGCTGTGGACAGTGCGCGGGGCCAGCACATGCTCAGGGGACAACCTTGCCAGGACTGGGAGACGGATGCGGGGTCGGACATGCAGCCCTTTACACTTCCCAGTTTGGGGCTTGAGCAGCTGGCGGAGGTGCCACTCAGGTACTAGGGACACATAATGAGCTTGGATTTCCACTTTGCTTTGTTTCCCAGAAGTCCACTCGGGTGTTCACACTCTCACACGACATTCTTACACGCGGGTGCATATGCTGGGAAATTGTTCCTCCCTCAGCACTGCAGCCATAATTCCCACACAGTAAAAATATGGTTTAACTGATAGTAAAATGCATATTTTCACCACTTACGCACTGAAATAGACTTAGTGGTGTTAGAAATATTAAGATGGAGGAAGCTCGACAGCCGTGGGGGAATAAGGGACACGTGCTCTCTCATTACCAGGAACCTGCTTCTTATCTTCGGGAAGGAAGGGTGGGGAGGAGAGGGAAACAGGCCAGGACGCAGCCCCCAGGAAGTAAGAGGGACACGCCAGTCACTGACGACATGGCCCCTCCGGTGAGAATGCCAACAGGCCACTGGTTATGGCGCCCAGGACTCCTGACAGTGGGAGTGCAGCTGCGAGTCTGCCCTTGACTGGTGATAGAGCAGAGAGCAGGGGGCCGGGAACGCCATGTGACACATGACACTGTCCATGGGGAAGGACAGCAGTGAAGTCATGCCAGCTGCTGCTGGGGGGAGCCCAGGAGTCTGGAGTCGTGTGCTCAGACAGGCGGTGTGGGCACTGAGACAGCTGGGATGACAGTGAGGGGACAGAGACCCAGACAGTGGCCACCTGTTCCGGGCCGGCTGTGGCGAGGAGGCCCTGCAGCTGAATAGTCGGGGTTTCGGGGTGCAGGCTGGTTGTCAGCAGGCCCTTCCCGAGGTTGCAAGGGATGCTTGCCATGAGGTGACTGGTGGGGCGGCAGGAGGACACTGTGCATGAGAGGGGACAGCTGGTCTGCCCCCAACGACGGCTGTGTGGAGGGGCTGGGAGCAGAGGTTTGCGAGGGGGAGGAGATTCAAACCCTTTCCATGGTGGGTGGAGAGCGGCTGATTCTGGAACCAGGACTGCAGCGTGGCTTGGATCCCAGCACCTGTGTCAAGCAGATGGTGAGGACCGACCTTCCTATTTGTCGGTATTTTGCAGCAACTCGGTGCAGGCACTGGGGAGGTGCACACGGGATGAAGACGTGCAGAGCGCAGGGGTGTGACGGTGGCAGAGATGGTGGGGTCCTGGCTACCTGCAAGGGAGTGCTGAACTCATGGATGCGACATCTAAGTGGCGAGTGACAGGAAGTCCTGGGACGGCTGTTGGAGGAAAGCAAAGTGACCAGGGGACTGACGACCAGATGAAACGGGAGGACTGTGGGAGGAATGGCGTGAGCTCATCAAACAGCCAGTGCTGTGGTCGGGCAGAGGTGTCCGAATCTGTGACATGGGACGGTAGAGGTTTGGGGACAGAAGGCAGGGGGGAGGCGGTGGGTGGCCCGTGGGGTGTGGGTGCTGCAGGACGGCAGGGGGTGAAGGGACACTGGGTGTCCCTGTGGTGGGACCCTGGTCTGCTCCAGGCTAAGGTTCAAGCCAGGCCTTGTTGGGAAGCAAACAGGAAGGCCATGCACATTTTAATGTCGCAACATGACCATTTTTTTTAAAGGAAAACATTATAAAAAGTCAAGAATTTCCTGGACAAGATAGCTATGAAAAGGGAAACTGGGTACCATTTCCAGTACTCGGTGTTCAGAATCTCTCAGAGAAAACCAGATCCACAAAAGTAGTGAGGGGACTGTTCTCACGGCCACAGTTAATACTAGAAAACAAAAAACTCCCAAAGGGTGCCTGTAACTTCTGCTGATTGGACTTGCATGCATTGTCTTCCTAACAGAGGCAGATCTTTATTTCTCTGATGGAGAAACAGATCCCAGTGGGTCCGAGTTCTCTGAGACATCAGTTGTTTGGGCGGCAGAGACAAGTGACTGCTTATCTGCTGCCACCACAGCCCCTAGTTTATCAACGTTCCTGCTGAAACCTAGATTTCCCAGGTTCTCTTAACGGTCGGACACCACGTGACCCAGTTCTGGCCAGAGAGGTGCTGGCAGTCACGGGGCAGGATTTCTGAGCAAAGGACAGAGAGGAACAGACGTGGCAGGCGTGTTCCTATCTCCCTGTCCCCCCACCCCCACCCACCTGGCACAGGCATGTGCTACCTGGAGCCCTAGCAGCCCCCCTGGACACATCTGGCAATGTCAAACTTAGCAGTCGGCAGCTACGTTTGTGGGACACAGATAGCGGATGAAGTGACAAGTGCATGGTTGTGGTTCCCCAGGCCTGCCTGCCACTTCCGGCTTCTTGCTGCAACACGACCAGCCACCTCGCTCCTGTCTGTTCCACAGGCTCCAGCAGAATGCCGCCCTCACTGAAACCCCACCAATAGTAACCTCAGCTCTGCCTTGTTGCCTGATTAACCTGACATCTTTGTTTGCTCGAACTTCTACCACATCTTCCTCTGTTGCCAAACCCAGCTTTGTCGGCATTTGAATGCTCTTCACTGATTTTTCAATCCAAAAATAGATTGTGGACAAGACAAGCTCATGGCCAGTTGGACAGAGGGTAGCAGTCCCCGTCCCAGCTGGCATCCACGTTAAAGATGGTGGCCATGACAGCGCCATCCTCAGACGCAGCCTCCATGCCCAAGACCATGGGATGGAGTTTCTCTCACGTGGATGAGCTCGGGACAAACAACATGGAAATGCTGGGCACTGCTGTCATGTTGAAATGACAGCAAGTAGCATGCAGACATTAATTTCTCCTCTGCAGACAGAAGAAACTAAAATGAACTAAAATTCAGATTAAGTTTCATTGACTTTGGCTCATTTGCTCTGGGATACCCCGGGAAGCCTGGTTTGATCCCACACAGCAACTGAGAAGCAGGAAAGCAGTGGGGTCCTCAGAGGCATGAGCTCTGTCCCAAATATCTGGGGAGGGGAAGGAGGGGAAAGAGGTGCTGGTTAGCGCTGATGTTCGATTTCCTTCTTTCATGTAGGCCGCGGAACACGTGACAGTCGAGTATCAGAATCAGCCTCGGAGGCCCCTGTTTCAGCTCCTTGAGTCCCTCCTCTAACTCTTCGGGTAGAAGCCAAACGAGGCGCCACACAGTCCCAATGGGCCGCTCTCTATCGTGGGTCCTGGATGGCGAGGCCCCAGCCCGCCCACACTGGCGCTGGGTCCAGGCTTCTCCTCAATGCCAGATGCTGAGTGTGAGCATCTGCTTCTGACTGAAGCTTTTGACTGACTGCTGCTCATGAAACTGCTTAACCAGAGTCCTCTGCTGTGCCAAGAGGAGGCCAGAGCTCACGAGCAATTAGCCTGGAAGCAAGGTGACACAAAGACGGCAGCTGAGAGGAACTACGAAGCAGCTTGGAAAGTCTCTGCCTGGTGTGGAAGTTTTCAGAAGAGTGAAGAGGTTAAACAGAAAATTCTGAGAAGGGGGAGCTCAGGGGAAACCCCCAGTGGGCAGGGTGACGGGGTACACACTGAGCGTGTCCCGGGACACCAGCACCAGGCTGAGGACCCTGTGAGCTCAGACCTGCAGACGACGCAGAGATCAGGGGACATCGAGAAGAATGTCCATCCTCACTGGACGAAAGTCAACACATGGGACATAATTCAACTCAATCTACACGATGCGTAAAGACATTACCTCTGCCAATTTCAGGTGAAGAACAGCATTTTCAGTCTCCAGTTCAACTATTCGCTCTTCTTTGGCCTACAAGCAAGGATCCAAAAAGGAAAATGATCAAATTCAGTGACAGTCATCAGTTGTCACTTCCCCCCTCAGAGCAGAGGCTAGTGAACAGCTGTGAGCATGTGCCTCAGGGGAAAGCTATGGGGAGGGTCAGCTGGAGGGGCCACCGTGAGGAGCTCCATGCCCGGCATCTGGGAGCCCCTAGAGCAGCAGCAGTGGGGGCTTGTGGGAAATGCAGACGCCTGGCCCTCCCACCCCAGATCACTCAGAGCCTGCATTTTCATACAGTCTCCAGGTGACCGATGCACAGGGGATGTTGAAAGGCGCTGCTCTAAGGACCCTGCTTGTCAGAATCACCATTTCTTTCCTTCCTATTAACACGTTGCGTACGGATCACGAGAATCTTCACGAGGGATTTAAACCCCGCCGTATGCAATGTGTTAATTCATTTATTCTAAAAACATTTGTTAGAAACCTATAATGTGCTGGGCACTTGTCCAGGCGGACACAGCAGTGAGCAAACCAGGCCCGAGTTCCAATCTGGTGGGTGGAACTGATGCGTGAGCGGCCAGGTAACTAAGCTGGAAAGCAGCGGCCAAACTAAGGCTGAAACTGAGTCCCGTGAATAGACAGGGCGGCACCCTGTCAGGGCCAGCATGGAAACCCGGCCCAGGTAGAGCCAGTGCAAAGGCCCTGAGGCAGGTCTGAGCCTGGTCAGCCCGCGGGCACTGCGGGCAGGCGCCCGAGGCTCAGACGGAAAGAAGCTGCATTTTACCCCTGAGTCAGGAAGGCACTGAAGGGTTTTAAGCAGCAGAGCTGAAAGATGAACGATTTGCAGTAAATGCTGAGAAAGCCAGCAATGGGAGGCCTTCATGAAGAGGGAAGCACCAGTTTCCAGGAAGGCGGGCTCAGGGCCGGTCCTCTGTGCCTGGTGCCCTCCTCCCTCAGGCCGCTGGCACATGGCTCACAGACAGTTGGGACCCTTTAGGACAGTCGCTTCATGACTGGTTATCCAGCCAGAAACCTGCAGTCTTCTGGAGTTTCTGTTCCCAAGTTCAGGCAATTTTACTTTCTAATAGAATCCCTCAGATACTTTCACACAAGTCCACTTAATTCTAAGAGCTCGCCATGTCTTCCCTGGACAACCGCAATGGCCAATGCCTGCCCGCCAACGTCACGGGCACAGAATCACTTCCCCACAATCACCCACCAAGAAGGCTCAAGTTAGTGACTTTCAGCACATCAGGAGTCATGCAGCCATCACTGGGGTTAATTTTAGAGTCTTTTCATCAGCCCGCTTAGCCGTCACTCCTAATGACCCCCCTCCAACCCTAGGGAACCACTCATGTACTTTGCATCTTTACAGATGTGCCCCTTCTGGACATTCTATGTAAGTGGACTCTGCGGTCCTCTGGGACTGGCTTCCTTCACTCAGCATCACGTTTTCAAGGCCCAAGGACGCAGTAGCATCTGTCGGGACTTCATTGCTTGGTACTGCCTGATAATGTCCCTTGTGCAGAGGTACCATTCTGCCCGT
This sequence comes from Rhinolophus sinicus, assembly GCF_036562045.2. Classification (NCBI taxonomy): domain Eukaryota; kingdom Metazoa; phylum Chordata; class Mammalia; order Chiroptera; family Rhinolophidae; genus Rhinolophus; species Rhinolophus sinicus. The sequence continues at coordinate 183,003,163 of NC_133755.1, read as the reverse complement.
CCTTGCGGGCAGGAGGACCTTTGGGCTGTCTCCACTTCCCGGCTGGTATGAGTGGCACTGAGGTGACGTCCCATACACACCCCATGTGCACACCTGCTTCCTTCTGCTGGCATCCATTCCTAGGAGTGGAGTCGCGGAGAGGAACTGCGCTTAGCACAGGGGGAACTGCCCGACTGTCCTCAGTGCATTCCCACCAGCAGTGTGTGGAGGTCCAATCTCACATCTGCTCTGAACCGGCCATCACCCGTCCTTTGGTCAGAGCCATCCTGACAGGTGTGAAGTGGCATGGCCCTGGCTTTGACCTGCATTGCCTGGTGGCGAGGACGTTGAATATTCTCAAGTACAAGTCTTTGGTTACATGTCTCCCAAAGCATTTTGCTGTTTTTGATGATATTGCAAGTAGAATTATTTTCTTAATTTCATTTTTGGTTTGTTCATTGCTACAGAACAGAAACACAATTGATTTTGCATGTTGACCTTGTATCCTCAACCTCGCTTGCTGGTGCTGCATATGTGTGCTCATTAAGATTTTCTATGTAGGAGGTCACGTCATCTGCAAACAGAAATAGTCTCACTTCTTTTTGAAGGAGGGGTCTTTTTCTTCCCACCGTTTTGCCTCCTCTCCCTGACTGGCACCTCCAGGACGAGGATGAATAGAACTGGTGAAAAAGGACATGGTTAGCTTGCTGCTTTCACCATTAAGTGTGATGTTAGCTGTGGGGTTTTCACGGGTGTTCTTGACCAGGTTGAGGAATTCCCTTACATGCCTAGTTGTTGACTGTTTTCATCGTGAAGGGCTGTTGGATTTTGCCAAACGCTTTTCCTGGGCCTCCTGGAATGACCAGGGGATGCTGTCCTTTATTCTGTCAATACGGTCCACTACAGTAACTGATTTTCAAATGCTGGACTGACCATGCACTTTTGGGATAAGCCCACTTGGTCATGATGTAAAATCCTTTGTACACGTTGCTGGGTTCAGTTTGCCAGTATTTGAAGACTTTTGCATCTATTTTCACAAGAAATATTGCTCTGTAGTTTTCTTTTCTTGCGATGTTTTTGTATGGTTTTGGTATCAGTCTTGTGGAATAGAAAATGTTCCTTCTTTTTCTGTTTTTTAGAAGAGTTTGAAAAGGACTGGTGTCACTTCCTCTTTAAATGTCTGGTAGAACTCATCAGTGAAGCCATCTGGGCCTGGACTTTACTTTGTGTGAGATTTTTGATTACTAGCTTAATCTCTTTACTCATAGTTACGTTCAAATTTTCTACTTCTTGAATCAGTTTTGGTAGTTTGTGTCTTTTATAGGAATTTGACCATTTCACCTAGATTATCTAATTTGTTAGCAATGTTGTTCACAGCATTGTCTTATAATCCCGTTTATTTCTGCAAAGTTAGTAGTAATGTGCTCTATTTTACTCCTGATTTTAGTAATTTGAATCCTCTGTCTTTTTAGTCAGTCAAGCTACAGGACTGTCGATTTTGTTTCTTTTCAAAGAAACTTCTGGTTTTGTTGATTTTTGTCTATAGTTTCCTATTCTCTATTTCATTTATTTCTACTTTAATCTTTATCGTTTCCTTCTTTCTTCTAGTTTTGGGTTTCAGTTTCTCTGCTTTGTCCAAGGGCTTGAGATAGAAGGTTAGGTTGTTGATATAAGATCTACCTTACTTTTCGATATAGGTGTTCACCTGTATAAATTTCCAGCTTTAGCTGCATCCCATGGTATCTTCATTTTCATTCATCTCAAAATATTTCCTGTCTCCTTTGTGATTTCTTCTTTGATGTATTGGTTATTTTAGAGTGTCTTTTTAAATTTTCACATATTTGTGTATTTCACAAATTTCTTTTTTGTTTTAATTTTTAAATTCTCTCTGTTATAATCAGAGAAGATACTTTATATGACTTCTATCCTTTTCAATTTATTCAGTCTTGTCTTATGGCTAAGCATATTGTCTACCCTGGAAAATGTTAAGTATGCACTTGAAAAGAATGTGCATTCTGATGTTGGGTGGTGGAGTGTTCTATAGATGTCTGTTAGATCTCGTTGGTTTAACAACATTGTTCAACTCTTCTGTATCCTTGCTGGTCTTCTGCCTAGTGTATCCATTATTGAAAGTGGAGTGAAGTCTCCCACTATTATTTTTGAATTGCCTTTTTCTCCCTTCAATCCTGTCAGTTTTGCTTCACTAATTTTAGGGCCCTATTGTTAGGTGCTCTAAAGATATAATTTTATATCTTTCTGATAGATTGACTGTTTTGTCATTTAAAATGTCCCTGTTTATCTCTAGTGACATTCTTTTGTCTTAAAGTCTATTTTGTCTATTAGTATAGTGACTCAGTTTTCTTGTGGTTGATGGTGGCATATCTTTTTCCATTCTTTTACTTTCAACCTATTTGTATCTTTAAATCTAAATGTGTCTCCTGTAAACAGCATCTAGTTGGACCTTGCTTTATTTCCAGTATAACAATCTCTGCCTCTTGACTGGATTGTTCAATTCATTTATATTTAACATTATGTCTAAAATTTATGTCTAGAATTATGTCTAAAATTTAACTTTTTGTTTTCTATGCATCTCATGTCTTTTTTGTTCCTCTATCCCTCTTTTACTGCTTTCTTTTGCAACAAGTGGATATTTTCTGGTGTAACATTTTCATTCCTTTGACGATGTTTTCACTATTTTTTGTCGTTCTTCTTAGCAGTTGCTTGAAGGCCTACCCTCTACATGTGAACCTGGAAGAACTGACTCTACATTTACAGTGACAATACCAGTTAGGGACAGAAAGCTTATTCATACACAGCTGCATTCTCCTTTCCCATTTTTGGTGTTATTACTGTCATACATGTTACATCTATACATGTCACAAATGCAACAGTGCATCATGATACTGATTCATATAATGAGATCACAGAATAAATATTCTATCACTACCATTCTCCTAGTTTCTCCATCTTTCTCATTTATCTGTGCTCTCACTTCCATAATTTAAGAACTAGTATTTGAGGATTTTCACTCTTCATCTCTCCCTTGCCCAAAAGGGGAAGCAAATCTTACTTTACATTCCTTCTTTATCTCTTCAAATTCAAAACAAGAAACTTTACATAAATAAAGAGATTTTCACTTGTTACTGTGTATGTCAAACTGGAATCATTGTCAAATGTGTCAGACAATGCTGTAAGTAAAACCATGCTGTCAACCAATCATCGGTAAATGGTTTCTTAGAAAATCTTAAGAATTCAGCATAAAAACATTTTAGCCTTGGAATAAAGCATTTTTAGGTGATTTCTGAAAATCACAATTAGAGGAAAATCTTCACAGAGAATTTTAATAGTTTATCCTGCCTTACTATAGAAAAATATTTCATTAAAGACTTTCGGGTAACTGAAAAAAAAATACATTGCTATAATTATTACTTTATATAATTTATTTCATTAAAGAAAGAACAGCAAGTACATATGTATAGGATTTGTCTTATTTGCCTTCTTCTTCACCATTTCTAACTGTCTTCCTTTGGTCCTGCGGCTGTGGATTCAAGTTACAATCTGGTGTCATTTTCTCCATTAAAACTTTGCTCCCATCCAACTCCTTTGTGCTTTTTTTTTTTTTTTTTCGTCAAATATATTACATTTCTACATGTGATAGTTCCAACAAAACAATTATACACACATTGCTATATACAACAATTGATTTTAAAATCACTTAAGAGAAGAAAGAAGAAGAAACATACATTTACACTGTCTTTTGTAATTACAGAATTATCTTTACTGGTGTTCTTTGTGGATTTGCACTTTCATGTGGGCTCACTGGCTTTCTGCCTGAAGAGCTTCCTTTACTGCCTCTTATAAAGAAGCTGTTAGAAACAAATTCTCTCAAATTTTGTTTATCTGTGAGTGCTTTTATTTTGCCTTCATTTTTGAAAGACAGTTTTTTGCTGGATACAAGATTCTTGGTTGACAAGTCTTTTCTCTCAGTCCTGTCACTGTCATCCCACTGCCCCCTGACTTCCATTGTTGCTGATGAATAATCAGCCAACAGTCCATTTGGGTTGATGTGGCAAGTCGTTCTCTTCCTGCTTTTCTCTTTCAATATTTTTACTATGATGTGTGTGGATGTGAATCTCTTTGTATTTATCCTGCTTGGAGTCCATTATGCTTCTTTGATGTGTAGCAAATTTCGGCAAACTTGGGGAGTTCTGAGCAATTCTTCCCTTGAATATTTTTTCTGTTCCTTTCTTTCTCTCTTGGCACTCCCATTATATATACGTTGGTGCACTTAGAGTTTTCTCACCTTTTTCTGAGATTCCATTCATTTGTCTTCCTTCTATTTTTCTCTTTGTTCTTAGGGTTGCATACATAATATCTACCAATCTTTCTTAAAGTTTGCCGAATCTTTTTTTCCTCATTCAGATCTACTCTTGAGCTCTTCTAGTTTAGTTATATTAGTTAATTTTAGTTATTTTCAACTCAAGGATTTATTATTTTAAAAAAATTTCTATCTCCTTATTGATATATTCTATTTGATGAGACACTATCATATTTTCCTTTATTTCTATAAGTGTAGTTTCTTTTAGTTCTTTGAACATATTTACATTGGCTGCTTTGAAGTCCTTGCTTTTTAAATTCATTCTGGGCCCTCTCAGAGACAGTTTCTATTGTCTGGTTTTCCCCCATGTAAGAGACTCACGTTTCTTTTCATGCCTTATAATTTTGTTATTGTTGAAAACTGGACACTTTAGGTAATGTATTGTAGAAATTTTGGATACTGATTCCCCTCACTACCCCCCTCCCCGCTCCCATTTGTTTTTGTTGCTATTTGCCTGCTTTATTGAATGACTTTGTTAAACTCTTTAGGGAAATCTATTTCCCCACAGTGTGAAGACTTTGGTATAGCTCCTAGAAGGACCCAGCCTCAGGCACCACACAGGTGCCTGGGGACAGTTTTATTAAGGCTCCTGTTGTCTTTCCCTGATCCCTCAATTATGCTGTCACCTTTGTGTCACACCCACCTGTTAAGCCCCACTAATACCTGATGATTGCTCTATTATATCAACAATGGCCTGGGGCATAAATTCTCCAGTGTCTGGTCCAATTAAACTGGGGCAAGTATACTGGGGGAGGCCAGTCTCTGAGATTTGTTCTAACCCTAGGAGGGCTCCTATTAGCTTTCTTCCAGGTTTCCTCTAGTGAACTAGGTGGCCCGTGGTTTAGCTTATTGCTTGATATGGGCTGCAACCCCAAATTCACATGTTGAAGCCCTAACCCCAAACCTCAGAACGTGACTTTTTTTGGAGATAGGGCCTTTAAAGAGATGACTAAGTTACAATGAGGCTGTTAGGTGGGCTCTGATCCAATCTGACTGGTGTCCTTATACAGGAGACACCAGGGTGGCTGCACACAGAGGAAAGACCATCTGAGCACATAATTAGAAGGCGGCCATTTGCCAGCCAAGGAAAGACGCCTCAGGAGAAACCAGCCCTGCTGACACCGGGATCTTGGACTTCCAGCCTCCAGACCTGCGAGGAAATTTCTGTTGTCTTAGCCCCAGAGTCTGTAGTATTTCATTACGGTGGTCCAAGCAGACAAGTAATTGCTCTTAATTAATAAGAGCTATTGTTTCTGAACGTCCCCGAGCGTGTTTCAAATAAAGCTGTTCCTCTGAGGACAGCTTCAGTCTGTCCTGGGTCTGCCTCTCTCCCCGGGTGCATCTCCACGCCACCACTGTGGGCTGGGGCAGGACTGTGGCCCCTGGCCTGTCGGCGTGCTCTCTTCACATGGATCCTCTGCAGTGACCGAGTGGGGAAGAGCGGTCAGGACGCCAGGACTCTTGGCCTCTGCTTTAGGGCAACGCATCTACCCTGAGTGGAGGCTGCGGGGAGGAAGAAAACCCTAGGTCTCCACGGCACTCCCCAGGAATTCAGCCTCTTCAACTCCACGCCGGTGGTCTGTCCCTCCTGGTAAGATACGGTGCCCCTTAGTGGGGAGCTGAAGGGAGAGCTCCCTGAATTCCTGGCCCAAGGGGGGAACTTCTGTCCAGCTAGGCTTGGGGGGGGGGGGGGAGGCAGGGAGCCACAGACTGTCCTTGCTCTTAGAGTTTTAGTAGATTTTCTTGAATAGATGTTTTTTCATTTGAAGCATCCCCTTAGGGAAATTTGCAGAGGCTTTAAATTTGGTTTTCCAAAGCGGTTTTCACTGGGTTTGCTGTTTGCTTGGGACCAGGCCCACAGAGGCCCTCGCCCACCATCAGCTTTCTGACGGGTCTGCAGGCTCATTCTCACCCTCCTCGGTCGGTCCAAGACTGGCTACAAAGTGACATTTCCAAAATGTGGATCTAGTCATGTCTTCCCTCTCTTCTCGGTATCTCTTCAATAGCTTCTCCTTGCCCTGAAGATAAACATCCTTGGTAGTCCTGCCTGACCTCTCAGCCTCACCTAGCAGCTGTCTCCTGGGCTGTCCCAAGCCTGCCCAGCACACAGCCATTACTGGGGGGGTCTGTCTGGATTGGAGTTCTCCCCCAAGCTCTCAGGGCATTGCCGGTAGTAGCTTCTCATCTCAGCGCTCAGCTGCACCCCCTCTCCCAGGGAAACTTACCTTTGACTTGCAGATCGGGCCACCTGGCCGCACCAGAAACACTTAGGAGACTGTGTACCTCCCCTTGGGCAGCATTCATTGAGCTCAACTTTCATGGATTACATTCATTTTGTGCTTACTTATTAATCACTTTCCCTTATTCTGTCCTACTCCAAGAGGGCAGGAACTAGAAACAGGGTATCGGTTGTTGCTTAACCCCTGACCTCCCCCCCCTCTTAGCACTAGTGGACATTCGGTAGAGTGGGGGGGGTGAGCCCAGGTGAGAGGACAGAGGTCCCAGGCAGAACAGAGGTGCCTCTGACGGGAGTGGAGGTGAGGGTGAGGCTGGAGGAGGGGCGGGGTGAGGACCAGGTAGGGGTCCAGGGCGGGGGTGGACAACGTGCCGGGCTCTGCCCCAGGGAAGGCTTGGAGTGTTGTTTACACTTCGGTGAGACCCACAAACTCATCCACCTCTCACCACGGGACCGGGACCGTGTCCTTAAGGCGCCCAGGGGTTGGTTGGCAGAAGGCAGGGGTGGGGGGCAGCTGGCCAACTGGTCCCTTTCCTCCCAGCCCCTCACCTGCACTTGACGCTGCAGCTGCTGCGCCCGCCGCTCCAGGAAGCGTCCCCACTGCGCGCGGCGCACTGGCATTGCCCAGCCTGGGGGTGCAGCCTCCGCCTCAGGGAACGGCTTCCGCCTCGGTGCGGAGTCCGGGCCGCAGGCGGCAGGGTCACCCGCATGGGGTCACAGGGGCCGAAGTCGCAGGGGCTGGGGTCACGGGCTGGCGTAGGTGCTGCGTGGGCACCAACGGCACGGGGTGGGGGAGGGGACGCCAGGTGGAAGGGGGGAGGGGAGGAGGAGGAGCTAAATTTGAAGACTATTTTCTAAATACTGTGGATGTTCCAAATTCCATGTAAACCACAAGCCTCTTCCGGTGCCAAGTCCTTTTCATGTTGAGATACGCCGCGTGCCTGTGCCTTCCTCCCTGCAGGGACACTCACCTGTGAGTGGGCAGTGTCTCTGTAGCGGCCATCGGGAACACGAGGACCCAGGGGACAAAATCATGTGATGAAAAAGACGCCTTGGGGGGGCAGCAGAGCAGCGCCCCCGGGGGATGGAGGGTGGGGGGAGGCGGAGGGCAGTCGCCTGCAGATGCTGCAGAGGGGACCTGGGGACATGCTGCCTGTGGCAGGGAGGTGCAAGGCTGCAGGCACTACCCTAGCAGCCCCCAAAAAGCCAGGACAGAAAGAGGGTGGGACGACCTCCCCTCGGCCCCAGCAGAATGCAGTGAACAGTAAGCACCACCCACGCCCGGGGATGGTCGCCAGAGGCCCATGAGGGTCCCGCTCCTACCCAACAGCCCCTCTTCACAGCACAGCCCCCAGGTCCCTGCTCCCCACTGAACAGGAAGGTGGCACATTACAGCCACACGGCCAAGTCCCACCGTCACTCCATAGAGCAGCTCCCTCCCTCCTTCATGCGATACGTTTTAAGTTGCTTTTGGACGCCCCTGCGCCTCACCTGGGCCCCGCCCACCCCCTCCACCGTCTACTTGTCACACAGACACGAAGGTGTGCAGCACACCCCCCAACCCCCGAACGCTTGTCTTCCCTGCACACGGCAACCAGAGCCACCCTCAGAAGGCACTGGATTGCTCACAGCTGTCAGGGACGGCGACGCTGCAGGACCACCAATCCTCTGGTCTAGGACGGGCCCCACCACCTGTGCCCCGAGCCCTGGCCTCTGGGTTCCACCAGGTCCAGTGCGGCCGCCTCCGCTCAGCTCAGGCTTCTCTGCCTGCAAAGCTCCTCTCGAGAGGGAGCATCCATGACTTACACTGGGCCCGTCCATGGACCCCTGAAGTGCCCTGTCCATCTTGATTCAAATGCAATGACGACATCAACTCCTGCATGTCTGCCCAGGTCTGCTTTGGGACACTGGGACTAGGGCAGCACCGCGACCCACAGGAGCCACCGCAAGTTACATTTGTTGAATAAGCTGTGCAGGAAATTGCCTACTACACTCCGCCTGGAAGGTGAGTGTACGTTTCCTGGGGTCACGTGACTGCTTTGAATACACTGGCTGAACACGGGAGCGAATAACCTGTCACTGTTTGTACATGTTCACCCTTCTGGAGTCAGCACTGAAATTTTGCTGTGGCTTACTGTGACAAGTGTGCTCCTAAACTACTGAATTCAGCTGCCATGTGAGCAGCCACAGGGGAAACCAGTCCGCTGGCACATGCTAGAAAAGCGCTAAGTGCTCTCTGCCTGTGACGCAGGACCCAGAGGACCCCTGAGGGCTGCTTATTTCCAGGAAAGGCGACAGCACCTGGGCCTTGACATAAAACTGAAATCAGTGTAACAGCCTCTACCTTCTGTCTTCCCAGACTGTGAAGTTCTTTCTTGGGCATCAGAAGGTACTGAGTAAACACTGTGGTTCCGATACGTATGCCTCTGGTTTGCGTCCCTGGTGGCCTCAGCCCTCCCCCTCTTTGCCTTGTCATCGAACGCCCCTCCCCGAGCTATCTTGGGGGACCCGTGCACTCACACATGTCACCGGGACACCATTTACACAATCTGCTAATTACTGAGTACACTCCAGATTCAAAGAGGCATGATGGGACAGTGTGACTGAAAAACAAGTCTAAATAACTCCGGAGTCGCTGACACGCAAAGCCGTGGAAGCCAGAACACAGCAGGGAGGAGATGGCCGCAAAGTGGAGTCAGGCTATACCACGGGGACAGCGCGTGTCCCCACGCAGAGGCACTGCCGACGGACACTCAGTATACGTCTAACCAGTGGGGACAGGAGGCGGCTGTTACAGCACTACTCAATGACAGCAAATACACTTAAATACATACAAAGTTTATTAAAAATAGGTTGCAAGTGAAATACAGTAGAAATTGAAAACTACAGCAGTTTGGATGTTTTTCATAGAACGCAGTTATGAAAAGCACTGTCACACCTATTCACACTTGACCTCCCGTGCAAGGGTGGCCAAAGCCACTTGTCTGTGAGCTCAACAGCACGCACACAAATACCCAGGTATGCAGATATTTACACGTATTTATTTGCACGCACTGATGTGTACTTGTTTTCTTCTATATATTAACAGAATAGTTCTTCTGCCTCATTTTCTTTAAAGAAAGAAAGTGTGGACTTAGTCCCCGGAAGGCCACCAGTGTTCTCTGAGCTCTGGGGGGAGCCCGCTGCCCTGCACTTCCGGAGCAGCCAGCAAATCCTTCATCAACACAGAACCGCTTTACTCTCTTACTTAAGCAGGGAAATGGTAAAAGCACACTTCCAAATAAGAACCCTGATAGACACAAAAATATTTACACTTGCATTTGAATCATTTATCATACAACTCCTATTAAAGTGATTTCCAAGGCTAGACAGCCCCTCCCTCTTCTATTCGAAAGTGTGTGTGTTTTCCTAAAATACAGATTTGTAAGAAAACAACATGGTACAGAAAAATCATCTAGACCCCACATCAGGGCTTTGTCAGACAGAAAATGTGCTCACAATCACGAAGTAATTGTTTTATCATCACACAACATGAAACAGAGTGAGGTCCGTCTCCCCAGCGTCAGCCACATTCATAGCTGAAGAAATGACAGTGGTAACTAATAATTCAACAAATGAAAATTAAATAATTATATTAGTGTGAAAAACAGCTTGAACTGCCATGAGTTGTTCTTACAAATTTAAATTACAGACGCCATATGTAATCAAATCCCTTCCCTTCCCTGACAGCGAATCAATGGAAATCTCTTTTTCAAATTTAAATTACTGAACAACAGCTGTGCTCAAGTGTCACCTATTAGTATGACATGCTTCTCAAGACATTTTCGTTCCTATTCACATCAACACTGTTCAGCTCAAGATACTCTTTTATAGATTCCTTTGAATATTTGAAATGTTTTGCTAACTTTCTAACGTTAACTGCCATATTCAAAATCACCAATGATTTAGTGTAATAATAATCTGATATTTACAGAAATAAAGTTTCCTAAGTGTAAAGCCCCCAAATTTTCTTGTTGGAAAGTTTTTTCAAACAACTATTTAAAATTGATTGGAAAGGCTTGGACCCGTAAGGCACGCGCGGGAATGAAGTGTGTGGTGTGCCTCAGCCGCTTCCAGGGGCTTCGGCTAAGCTGGCCCACGACCGTCAGGGATGGCCAGTCGCATGGCATCTCTGGGCCACAGCCAGCAGTGGTCTGGCTTTGCAAGTCCTCTCTCCCCGAAGAGAAACCCCGACTGCTGTGTCTCAGCGCCAACAGTTGTCGGGGAGTCCAAGCTGTGCCCTGTCTGAGGAGCTAAAAGAAAGTTTCGACAAAGAACAGAAACAGGACTTGTTTGTGCCACGTGGGGAGGAAACCCCTCGTTAGCTCCACTGCTCTCCATTCTGTCACAGCCCTTTTCAGCTCAGGCTCTAAAAACAAACTAACAAAAGTTATCGTCACGTGAGCCAGATAGTTAAGAATTAGACAGTGTTGAAATTGTATAAATGATAATCTCTTGGTAAAATAAAATAGAATTTCTTGGAATTGGCCCGTCTCTAAGTGCCAACCACTTCAGAAACAAGTACAGCGACTTAGAAACAGAGCCCTCCTTGTGTCCAGGCTCCCACCCGCAAAGCCACACGGGGGACTCGGGGTGGACACAGGTGTCCTTTGCTTTCTCACTTTGTGTTCAGTTCGTTTTCCAGTTCTGTTAGTTTCCGAGAGGCTTTGACTTTATTAGACACATCTTGACCTTGTGAAAACAGACGCTGGCGCTCTCTGAATGTCAAGTTTTCAGGGGCTCCTGAACTTCCAGGTAAATCTGCATCTTGGCTGCATTACAGGGAAACACAAAAGATTACTGGTCAAAGCGGAAATAACTTGTCAGTAAGTAGTTAAGTTTACGTTAATGGGCAATTAAGTAAAATTTTTGGTGAGAGAGACTCATTCTTTGCTCAATTTTGCCATAACCTTTCCTATAATTCAAATCATTGGGGCTGTATTCAAACCCATTTAGAAAAAAGGGCCATATATTCTCCTTACTAAAATGTTCATTTTCTCCAGTCACATCTAACTCTCAAAACTCTTTAGTGACTTCAGTTTTAACAAGCAGGTAATTCTGAATAAATTTAGCTAAAGGAGCACGGCTGTAAAATACAGGATGCTAATGAACTCTGCGTGTGTCGGAGAGGCGCTGTCCCTGTGTGTCACCGAGTAAGAAGTTCTAGTTAAGATACAAAGGATTTTCTGGATTAGTTCAACCTCCATGTTTTAAGAACCCTTTGGGCAACAGCATTTCTGACTGAAACTGAGGCGGGGACACTCAGGGAAGACAGCAGCCGCTTCCCTCGGCGCCCCCTCAGGGCTGGCCTGAGTGCAGCGCACCTGGACGCTGCCCCAGAACTGCTGGCCTCTGTGGCAGAAGCCAACGGCAGCATGTCCCAGTGACTCCCGCGTCCTGACTGGTGAGCGTGGCACCCACACCACTGCCTGAAACAACTACGTTACGACACAAAATAGAAACGCTCACATGCTCACGTGATTTTGTACAATGACGAAAACCTGGGCGGACAACGAAGACTCTGAGACATGAGCAAGGAGCCTCGGGGAGGCGGGGGAGGCGCCCGGCAGCACCAATGTAAATACCTTTTGGACAGTTTCTCTCTCGGGTCCCGATACACATCCTGGGCACCAAGGAGAATCCCAGTAGATCCCATGTAAGAGTTTGGTCCTTTTCCATAAAAGAAAAAGTCAAGTTAAAGTACTTGCATTTATCCTCCAAACTTGACTCATGAAGCTGCAGCGCCCACAGAATAAGACACCTTTAATTACCGAACAAGAAAGGTGACCGCTCTTCAGATTAGATTGAAGCCCCATCGATCTGCAACCCCCATCCATCCAAGTGGCCTGAGTAATCCAGTCACCACTGTCACAAGCTGCTGAGTAACTGGCCTCATCCCTTTGGTATTTATTAGAGAGGAGATGGCATCGGCCTTAGCTAGTGACAGCCAAAAAGTTCCAACCAGATCAAGTGCGTAATTATCGTCCATTCAGAAAAAAAGTCCACAGAAGACTGACGTGCATGGGCGACACAACCCTCTCAGACACCCGCTACTGAGCATTTTCCTACAAGGCCACTGACAGCAGAGGCAGTCAACCTGCAGACTAAGAGGGAAGCACGTGATTCAAGCTCCTCTTCTCAGGATAGCTACTGAATTTTTTTCAAAATACATGAAGGTAATTATTAAAACACAACTTTTTGAACAAATGAACTGTTAGCCCCCACCCAGCATCGACACTCGAGTCCGACGCAGGGATCACTGACAAAACAAAAACAACAGCCAGAACAGCACGGTGTGAGGGGAGAGCAGCTCTGCCTGCGACGGGCCCAGTAATGCCAGTGAGCGGCTGGCTGTCACCTACCCATCAGCTCCAAGGGCTGGGGAAGAGCAAGACATGACGCAGTTTTAAATGCATCCACGTATGCTAATATTGCCACTAACGAAATATTAAATCGTAATGCATTGAAACAGTACTAATGTATTTCTATTAACTGTAACATCAGCAGGAAAAAGAAAACTTCACACTTAAAAAATATTTTGCTTGTAGTAATACATGTTGCGGCAATAAATGCTGAAAACACTCAGCCAACACTGACGGCAGTGGGGACTGGATTAAAGAGGCCACACAATTATCACAATATTCCTACGCGGAAATCACCCCTTTCAGACAAGCTGCACAAGCATGAATTTGATGCTTCGATATAAGGCCCTCTTGCGTAGAAATGTGTCTGATGTATCTGAGAGAGTCCCGTTGCTTCTGAACGATCTCTCTACGCATTGTATCTTTCGTGATTACTTAGTGCGGGTTTCCTACCACCACTGGATGGAAAGTCACCCAGCTCAGCCAAGACTCAAAAGATCCAACAGGAACCCAGCTCTAACTCAAGGTAATCCACAGCAGGCCTTTCAACAAATTATCTGCGTAGTGGACGTTTTTCAATTTTAATTCTAAATTTTTCATTCATTTTGTTTTTAAAAATAGTTTTATCTTTTGAGCTTTGTTTTAAGAATGATACTTGTTTCTTCCACTGGTACGAATCAGTTTTTCAAACTTTTTAGTTAATCGGATTATCAAATACTTTCAGCTGACTCCACATGAATTAACACTACACATTGCAAACAATCTCCAAAGAGCTTTAGTAAAGACTATGTTTAACGCATCGCTGTGCTGAAATCATTCCAATCCACAGCCTGACTCCACTCCTACAGCTCCCAGTGGAAGAAGCCAAGTGCCATCTGCAGAATCAGGCTTTTCCAGAGCGCTCACGACAGAGCTGGACAGAGGGAAGGGACGGTGTTAATGAGGTGACAGATGGAAGAAGGTCAGAATGCATTCTGCATGTGGTACGCCTGCTCTGTACGTCACAGAGGAAAGAGTCTGCAAAGACGCGGGGATGCAGGGTGTATGTAGCCTGCTCCCACGCAGACCTCGGGTGGGAGACAAGACAGGGTTAGTGGTGTGACTGAAAGCCAGCCAGTTAGTGACAACTCAGCTGGTGTCCTGTTACCCAACTCAGGTCCATTCTGTCACAACAGACATTTTACAAACCCACAACAGACAGGTTGGCTTCTGAGTGGCCACCGAAACGCTGTCTGCTGAACCTCAGTGGATGAGCTCTGACTCAGCGGGAAGGGAGCCGCTGGCACACGAGTCACAGCCGTGCGAGTTCTGGGCTGGTCAGCGTCCCCGGCACTGCTGAGTCCCCTGCCCTACGAGTCTATACTGAACCTGAGAAGGCTGACGCCAGCATTCTCATTTGCTGCAAGGACTGGGCTTAGTCTGAAATGTGAATCTCCCCATTCACAGTTGTATCTTAAACCTAACTTGCTGTGCTGAGCACACCCCACAGCAGCCCCGCACGTGCAGGGCCCTGCCATGTGCGGCCAGTCGGCAACTGTGGACGACACCCGGGCAGCTGCATGCCCACTGAGGTCTGCGAGCAGGGCTGCGGTGCAGCCAGAGGGCAGGTGACAGTGGAGTGGGACCAGTGACAAGGAAACGGTCATTTCACAGTGACCAGGGTGTCTGGCCCGGCAGGATGCAGCTGGTACTAAGCAGAAGCGTCACCCTGCTTAGTGGAGCGCTCCAACAGTTTCAAGCCACTACACAAAAGCAGGAGTGCCTAGGACACCGCCACGTGGCATTCATCCAGGACAGAGTCCTACTCAGGGCAGAGGACAGACACTCGGCACATAACGCTGACACCGCTACTAAACAGAAACTTAGCATCAGATACCAAACTGTATGAAAAGGGGGCGTGTTCTACCGAATGTCAGCATTATCTGAAGAGAGAGAATGGAGGCCCAGACCAACAGCACTTCGAGGGGCTGGGGAGGGAGGTGTGGAGGGAGGGGACGGAGGGAGGGGACTGACTGCCGTCCGCTGATGAAAGAGATGGATTCTGGGAAGTGCACAGGTACTTAGAGCCTGGGCCGTTTGCCAAGGAGGATGCGAGCAGACATTACAACTGGAGGAGGAAAGCAGCACCCAGACTCCCAAGCGTGCTGATTGAGGCGGACACACGACAGCGGGAGGTGCGCAGAGGCGCCGAGACGCCAATCAGGAAGACAGCGCGGCTGATGGGCTGACCGGCACGTCTACCATTTACCTCGACCTTTGGAGTGGCTGGGATGGAAGCCGCTCGCTTTTTTTGGTGGGGGCAGGGGCTGGCCTGCTTTGCGAGCAGTACCGTTGGCACTGGCCGAGGGTGGCTGGAATGAGTTGGAGAGAAAGATGCCATCGGAGGCCGGGCGCGGCTGGCAGGGGGGCTGCCGTGGCCTAAAGGCGGCCGGAGGAGACCTTGTCGAGCCGGCGTACTTATCCTGACCTGCGGGGCCGCCGTCCTCCTCCTCCTCGTCGTTGTATGCAATGAACTTGGCGGTGTACAGGGAGTCAGGGGAGAGGGCCTGCGCCTGCAGGGAAGAGGCGGTGCGCTGAGGTGGGGGGGGAGGAGCGTTAGCCGCAGGGGACAGGGACGGGGGCGCGTAGCCCCGTGGAAGCGGAGGTCTGCACAGACCCGGCTCCTCAGGCTCCAGCAACCTGCGCTCGGCCTCGTCGTGCTGTCTGCGCCTTTCGGCTTCCAGGCGGCTGTAATACCCTTCTTCCTGTCGCCTCTGCCGGCGGGAATAGACAAAAGCGCACAGGTCAGACAGAGATCGGGGGGACCAGAGCCCACCCGACCGGCCCTCACAGGGCAGGGAAGCATGGATTGACCCCCCAGCCCCCACCGCCACCTGACAGAGTCCAAGGCACATGAACGTTTGCGCATGGTTATGACTAGGACAGAAATGAGCAGATCAACCTGGAAGCGGCCTTCTCGAGGCCCACGAACACACTCACACTGCTCTGGAATGAGTCGACACAAAGCTGCTCAGAAGTGCGGAATGAACGAATGAAGTCACAGGTGCTTCCAGGCTCCCCACGTGCCTGCTATGTATCACTGTCCCCTCAGTCACCTGCCAGACTTCTAATTCCCCTCTGCTCCTCGCTCTGGGTCTGCCTCTCTCCTTCTGTTTTCAGTATGACAGTAACTTACCTGTCACTGCTGCATTTACAGAGCAAACAAGCCACACACAGGCTGTCACTGGCCGCCTACGGCTGGCACTCTCGGTGCCTTTCCACTGACCCCCAGGGGGTTTAGAAGAGCAGTCCTTCTAGAAGGGCAGGGGTAAGTTCCCTGCTGTGTCTCCCACTACTGAGGGAATTTCATAGGAAACCATCAAGTGTAAAAACATTACTCATTTCCCAGAGCAACAACCTAAAACATGCTTTCCGCAGTTCTTAACTTGTATTTCACGTCTTTGACTCCCTCACAGGAAATCAGAGAGCCAGGCATTAAGGGCAGGAGCGACAGGATATTCAAATATATTTGACACACACGATACATTTTTCTGACATACATCCGCACAAACTACAGTTGACAGAGTTAAAATTATTTTAACATTAAAAAAGGTAACAGCACAGTTTTGTTAAAGATTGACAGAAGTTTTCAAACATAAGAAAAAAGTAAGTAAGAAAGGGGATGAAAGATCAAACAGAATAATCTCCCTTAATGTGAAAAATGTTTAATGCTACGGAATGCAGCACAATGAATTTTAAATTCATTTAACCAAAGATAACTAATTTTAGGGACCTTGCTGGCCTTAGGGGAAACGATTCTAGTCCCCGTTTCAATCTGTACGCCTGTGTGTCGTCCTGTTGCTTCCAGACGCACGTGCACGCCAAGTGAGTGAACACTGGGCGAGGCTCCCCCCTCCGAGGGAGCAGATGTAGGAGCAGAGGCCGGAGCCCGACCCTGGCCCTGACCCAGCGTGTCGCTTCACCTTCTTACTCTGTGTGGACATCCTGAAGGAGAAACATTTTCTCTTACTTTCCACACAAGTAAGTGTTCTCTTGGGTTTGGAACGAAATCTAGAATGATCTCTCAAGCGGAGCTGTCGGGTGCCTTAGCGTCACAGAAGAACAGCTGCTCGAGAACACTTTCGGGGGAACCACACGTCCTCCGTCAGTTACACTCAGAGCAGAAACAATCACAGGACCCAAGAAGCCTTTTTTCTACCCAACATTTTGCTATAACAAAGCAAACGCATCAATTTTGGACATTCTGTATGAAAAAATAGGTTACTCAACTTTGTTTTACATGGAGCACTCAGTTACAGAAGCAGTTGCTGAAACAGTGTGTCTGACGCAGGCATGAGTTGTGAGCACACATGCAGGGAAACCCAACGGCCCGAGTCTCAGCAGAGACAACCTGCCGTCCACACACGCTGCTGCCCGGTGGACCTGCACTGGCTAGGGCTCCATGGGCACCCGGTCCAGACAGGCCTCCCAGGGCTGGCGGGATGTGCATGCCAACTCTGGGACAGCTAAGATACAGCTCTCCACGCAGCCAAGAAAAGGAGAACAACACCGAACACCGTAGAACTGAGAGGTCCAGGGGTTTCCTTAGAAAGGCCATCCGTTTTGACTTATCCCGTCACACAGGGCTGTGGGGGTAACCTAATCCCTAAAGCCCAGACTTTCGGAAGAGACCTCAAAAGCTGTCCAGATACTACAGGTAAGGGACAGACTTAAGGAGGGGTGAAAGTCTGTAAAACACAGAATCACTGATGTACGTACAGGTATGTGTCCTCACGTTATTATTCTACTTTCATTGCAATCTGTCACATGGCTTCTGTCAATGTGCCTCTTTGAGCAGGTATCCTAGCAGATCATATCACTACAAAAAGCTTCCTAAAGCTTCTTTTCCTGGGGTGGGTGGGGGGAGGCTGCTCTCGAGATATAGTTCGCTGGACTATCAAAGAGGGAATTGTTAATAAAAATGAAACTTTCCCCATCAGAAGTTGTGGCAGTCGAGCTTTCACCTTCACAGAAGGGAACTAACAGATGGCCGCTGACTCCCCACGTCAGTGCAGGGGGGCCCCACGGAAGACAGGCTGCAATGCGCACTGCCGGAGAGGGAGCCAGAGGACAACGTTCTGTCATTTTAAAATTAACTGAAAGGATTACTCAGAAAAACATGGAAACAAAGTAGTAGCTCAGGACACCCAACACATTACACACTAAGTTCAATTTTCCTTGTATCACGGTTTTCATAAGCCATTTGCTCTCTTTACCATCAACCAGAATGGAGTAGTTTCAGTCAATCATCTATTTCAATGCTTCCCGTTAACAGTCTGTCTCACTACACTCCTGTCTCTTCCCACAGCTCAAACTCAAGTTGCACAACTGAGCCAGCATCGCGGGCATAGCAGCAGCTGCACCACGTCCAGTGCGGGAGAGCTTGCGGCTGACCAGGCCCACAAGCTCAGAAATTTGAGAGAGACAACACGCAGACATCAGGGGACTGGACACAGTTCAGAAGAGAGGTGGGGGGCCGGTTGGGCCCTAGGTTTTGGTCCAGAGACAAGGCGGGGGGACCCAGGCACGTCTTAAGAAAGAGATCAGCTTCCGCCCCTGTGCCCAGCCAACCAATTCCGTTCAGGCTAAGAGGGGAGAGCCCAGCTGCCCTCAGAGGACCATAACCTTTTCTTCAGCATCGCGCTTGGCCCGCTCCTCCTCCTGCCTGGCCCGCTCGTCCTCCTGCCTGGCGCGCTCCTCTGCCTCCCGTTTCCGCATCTCTTCTAATTGCTGCTGCCGCCTTCGCTCCTCGTCCTGTAACTAACAGCAAAGGAACATTAACTTTCACTCAACAAACTCCACCGGCTCAAGACATAAGAGGCACATACTGAGACGAGCAGACACACATACAAGTTAAATACAAAATACCAGGTTAAGGTCACAGTTGAAAAACAATAAAACTTACACAATTATAGCTCTAATTTCAAAATAAGGCACTTAAAAACTCTGTCCCCACAGTTCCAGTATTATTCTTCCGTTAATTGTGGTCCAAAGAACAACACATCCATCTTATTATACATTCATGCACGAAACAAACATGGTTCTTTTATGAGAATGTATTTAAGTCACCCAGCTCATGGAAACTAACAGACGCGAACGGCAGACATGCCCACTTTGTGGAACTATGGAACCACGGCGTCCCTCACCCCTGGTTCATCCTGGTTCCCACTATGAATGTCAAGAAGAAAGCCTGCACTCTTGCGGCACATGGCAGATCCACACTAGCCTTGAGGGGGGGTGGGGGGACTCCACGGCAGCACAAGACTCCAGCGGGGCGGGGCGTGGCAACGCTGAGAGCTGGTGTAGAGGTGCCACGTGGTCTTGGAGACCAAGTTTCTAGCATTCTTCCCACTCTGGCCCTTTGTCACCCGTTAGTTCCCTCTAGGTCGCACCCCAGACTCCAAGAATTCCTTCCCAGCTCAGGGATATTCCAAAGTTGAGTCCCAGGATGTAAACGGGAATTCTGGAAGAAGCTTATTCTAACCCTCTTGTGCCACATACACCTCTGCCAAGTGACGCCCCATCTGCCTGAACTCTGCTGGGGAGGGGCCCCTCCCTCCCACGACTCTACCCAGCACAGAGTGATCTGTTGATCTAAGAGTCTCCGTCTGTTTTCCATTTTGTGTCACCTCGGTTCAAACTTTTTGGAACAACACAAAACAAATTTAACAGCTTTGCTTCAAATGCTTAACGCTATCTTAAAAAACCCCCAGACACATCTTCTACTCGAGTTCCTGTGCCTTCATCCTCCCGGCCACATTACTCTCTGTACTCACTGCAGGTTGAAAACAGCTCTTCCAAAGAGGAGCCCTGACTATGAAGCACACCTGGCCAGCAGAGAGCAGAGTAGGACTCTCCGCCGCCGTCTCGCTACGATGAACGCAGCTACTGCCACTGTGAGCCTGAGCCAATGACAGCTGTGGACTACGGGGCTCTGTGCTCCTTTGCTTCTTCTCGGCACCGCCCGGGGCTACAGCGCCACCCCACCCCCACCCCCAACCACGCACACGCGAAGTGGAGCTGGTTCAAAACTTTAAAATGAAGATGGAGCTGGGAGCCGCCTGGCTTGGTCCCTAACCGCCGCAGGAGCCCCTGACATCAAGGCCCTCGCGGTGTTTCTGCATCTGCAGACCACTAGTTATTCTGGACGTTGTTCACTGCAAAAACAGAAAGTGCTTTGGATTTGAGTTGTGGGTCTTTTTTGCTTTTAAAACAAACACTTAACAACATCGTTCTTGCTGATTTCTGTGGAACAAACATTGTGTTCTGGTGGGAAAGTAACAAATTAACTTGCGCCATTAGGGTTTTCATGTCAGCAAACAATAATAAACAAATTGACATGCTCTTCGCAAGAAGACAGATGAATTTAACTTCCGTGTTACTGTCATCTAGGTCTGAGCCCAGAGGGCTGCCAGGCCAACTGGCGGTAGGAGCTGTGGGGCAGGACCAGATGCTGCTGCTTCAGAACCAGGGAAGCCAACAAGTGGACCAAGTGGCCTGGCGCGGAGCCACACGGGAGCCAGCATCTGGGGACAGCTCCCTGCAGGAGGCACTTACTGCCAACGAGGGAACATTCACCAAGGACTCTGGGGTCATCAGCAAAGATGATGAGAGAGGGCACGCCGATGAAAATGACAAAATAAACAGCAGGTGACAGTATTAAATATTCTATAGATACGTACTTTACGAAAGAATGTAAAATTGCACTGATGCATTACAGGTTTTGCTGTTAACCAGTAAAGCACAAACTCATTTCATTATCTTATACTTTCTGGACCTAATTAGAAACAAATTCTGGGCAAAAAAACCAGTATACGTTTAAGTAGGAGTATACTATTAAGAAATCAGAACAATTACATTTGTCATAGTTACAGGTACAAAATGCTCCCTTATAAATCTATAAGGAAGCATTTTTCTCTTAAAAACCTTCATTCTTTTAAATCTGGACGGTGGTAAGCAAGGAGCCTTCTCCTTGTGTTTACTTCATTAGTTAATATTTTTAAAGAAAAGCGTATCAACCAGCACTATTAAAATTAAGGCAGTTTCTTTCCACTTTCCTTTTCAAAACACAGACTGTTTTATTCTTCAAAGATATGCTGCTTTACAAAAAAACCAAAATCCCAAAAACGTAATGAGAGAAAAAGAGACTCTAATCTCTTAATTTACTCTAAATGGTAACTCAAGAATGAAAGTTACATGCGAACAAAGCAGTCTCGTAGAAGGCTATACTTGGGGGAACAGACCTCAACAAATATAATACTAATTCTTACGGAATGAATGAAGACCGCCCAGACTAAAATCATTCTAAAGCAAGAACTACGCTGGGATTTCAAAAGCCAGTATGTAAGCTTGATCCAAGATTTTGTTACCCTGGCAGTCCACATTTCAAAAAAAGGTTATTTTTAGGTTAAAACAAGTATGTAGAGATCTGTGTGTTTAGAATTTGTATTACAAAAATACACTAACTTGTATCTTTGTATTTTACTTTTTTGACATTTTCACTGAAAAGCCAACTAACTAAAAGTCTGCTAGGCACGTGACCCTTAAGAAACCTTTCTCTCCGCAGGCATGTTGTGCTTTTAGGCCACCTATTAAAAGCACTCACACTAAAACAATTTTAAGGCCCCCAAATGAAGCAGCCCTGATGGGCCTGTTTATCACGACAGGCCCTGGTACCCGAAGTCCTGGTTCAGAGCCAGCTCTGCAGCTCACCGCCACGAGAGCATGGGTTCCTCCCAGGAAAAGTCTGTTCTCACACTGAGGAATGCGCATGGAATGGTGCAGCACTGGGTGCAGTGAACGAGGGCTCCTTCCCTCAACACGGGCTGTACCCGCTTTCAATTTAAGGAAGATGATGATGTTATCAGGAGTTGTGAGTCTACAGGGCAGCTGCTGAAAGCCTCTAGGGGCAGACAAATCAGTGACCCCAGCAGGGGATGTGGCTACGAGTGCCCCCCCCACACACTGCCATCTTGCTAGGACAACTGTCCTGGGTTCCACTGCTCTATCCCCAGTATGTACATGGCGGCCTCTCGTCCTCAGGCCAAGGAACGGCCGCGGTCACCCTTCGGCTCTGAAGTTCTGGCCAGGGCCACTCCCCAGGAATAGGTGCCTCTAAGTAGGTTTCCCCTGGTTCTCGCCTGAAGTTCTTCCAGTTTAGCTCAGCCCTTCTGTGCCCGGGAGCCCGCGGTGGGGCACGGCCCCAGCTCTGCAGTGCCCAGCGAAGAGCAGGCAGGACGGCAGCGCTCGGGAGGGAAGGTCTGGCCTGGGCTTTGCAGGAGCAAAGCGGGAGCACTGCCATCTGTGGGGACACTGACTTCACCGGGATGCCCTGCGGGGGACGGACTTTTCCCCACATCCCGGGAGCTGTCGGGTCACCTGAGTCAGCAAATGAACACTCACATGGAAGGACAAAGCGGGACGAGCCTACTGAGAGACCGTCGGGTCATGGAAAGTTCTAGTTGGAAGACGGTTCCTCACAACAGAGTCTTCTGAGCAGGAGACTGTAGCGGGAAGAGCCCTGTATCTGAACTCAGAAGATCCTGGTTAGTCCTGATTCTCTCTGACACTTAAGGACTGGACGTGCCCCTTCTGTTCTGCCCACATCACAGGCCGCTTATGAACGAAGAAGACAAGGATGCGTGCAGTTCTTTGGCGGCCTAGAGCAACACAGGCACGAGATCCACACCCAGCCCTTCAGGCTTCAGCCCACGAGTGACTGAGGAGGAGGAAAGGGGCCTGGGCTGCCCTGGGGAGACTCAGAACGTCTCTCTCTGTGACAGGGAAGCCACCGCACGGTTCTGAGGACTTCTGAGAGCCAACGTGTTTGGAGTAGTATCACAGTGGCAGCCTGTGAAGGGGAAAAGAGTTCGGAAGGAAGTCTCCTGCAGTAACTCAGGCAGCACATGACGGAGGCCTAGGCCAGGGTGAGTGTAGACACACCCTGTAGACTTTCGCAGTGGAGAGAAAAGGGGGTTATGGTAACTGGAACGTCTACACACTGAGCAACTAGAAGAACCTGCCGTGGGGAAGGCGGAAGTTGGAGACGGGCAGCGGCAGGTAGATGAGGGTCTGGACTAGAAACGTTGTCGGAAGGGTGTCGCTGGCATCAGAGCCAGCAGGCACCCGGGAGTGATCAGAGGCAGAGAAAGCAGGCGGCGGGCCCTGGGCCATCACGAGACCAGCGGAGGAGCAGATACCAGCGAGGGCAGCCCCCACCTCGGAAACCTGCTGCTCCCGGCAGGAGTGGACCTGCCTCGTTTATCCCATCCCGAGGTGCTGCACGGGGCAGGGTTCCTACACGATGGTCATGTGTCGCCACTGTGCCCGATACCGTAAGGAGAGGATTAACGCCTCACAGATCCTGACACAGTAAGAACTACAGATAATGACATCATCGGTCCTGGGGAATCAGGCTAAGGCGGACTCAGAAACGGGCTGGCTAATATCAATATTGATATTCAAAATAATGATCTTTTAAAGGAAGAAAAACCCTGAACTATTTCTTTGAAATAAAAACCTTAGTGGAGCCCTAACCCTTAAATGTCATTGTTCCTCTGCCATAAATCTTCACAGCACACATGGTTTCTTTGGGCCTCACCTCTCTAAGCTGGTGCCTCTGCGGGTCCCTGGTGGGTAACGGATGCTGAGCCACCGTTTGGTAAATGAAGATCTCACACAAAGAAGCAACTCTGCGTGAGGGACACTTCCTAACCACCCACTACAGGGACATGTCAATACACCGAGGAGGAGGGAGGAAACAGACATTTTTTATCTCATGAAAACAAAATGTAAATCTCCGAAAAAAAAGCCCTTCAGTCAACGAGGAGGGGAAATGTTTTCAAAAGAAGTTTATCTCTGGAGTGATACTGCCACCACGCTATATTTAAATTTTAAAAAGGAAGGCTGTTACTTGGCGAGAAGGCCACTAAAGTCAAACCTGAATTGGGGAATTTTATTTGTTTGTTTTAAGTATTGCCTGATACTGGCCTTTTATCATTTAAAAGTCGACTAACAAATGTTGACTTCAAGTTAATGTAGGAGTCAGAATATAACCGTCTGGCAGATACACAGCTACGGCGTGAAGCGCGATAGGACCACATGGCCAGCCCACTTTCCCAGTGTTAAACAGTGAATTTACAACAGAATGCGATTTCCAGTATTTGGGGCGGGCAATAAACTGGGATGGCTGGTAAACCACACTAAAATCCACGTGACGTTGAAGGAAACACAGGATATATGTTTGCTGGCGAGCTCCTTCCTGCTGCTCACGGAGTTACCTCCTACACAGGCGCAGCTTAGCTGGCAAACAATGTCAGTGTCAATTCAGCTGAGTTTCTAACAGCTGAACATCTAAACTCCATTTCTAATGGAACAAGAATGAAAGGGGTTACGCTCTGCACAATTTCTTTCATTTGCTCATGTATTTATGACCAGTAAGAATACACAGAATCAATTTTATGACTAAAGCTCAGAAAAGGTCAAAACCATAAACAAACAGTAACATTTAAAATGAAAGGAGAAAAGCAAAGAGTAGTCACTAAATGTAAAACATTCAAAGGCATGCTTCTAGAGTCACGAAAGTACAAATCCTAATCTAGGACATCCCTACGAACTCGGTCTACGGAAAACATAAAACCACCATCACTGAAAGGAAAAAGAAAATCAAGACAGAAAAAGTACCAAAGGGAAAGAAAGAACATACCAAATCTAGAACAGAGATTGCTGGCACAGCAGTCTGCTGCAGGCAACAGAGAAGGAAAAAAAGAAAGATGAAGTGTGAAAAAAAGGTTAAGTTTAGACCTGCATTCCGCCGTTAGCACATCTGCAGCTCTCACGGTTCATCTGTTTCTGGAGGACACCCCAACGAGAAAAGTAAAGAACTACAGACTAATTTCTGATATTCAGAAATGGAAAACTGTCCACATGGTAGTAAAGATTGAGTTTCATTATTAAGATACATAGAAACTAAAAAAGGTAAAATTTGCCTTAGCTCTCTTATTTGGAGAGTAAGATACTAATCTTAATATGTAATAATGATACATACACAGATACTTTTAAGTAAGTCATCAGAAGAAACTTTCCAAATATCACAGTACGTACTAAGGGGCTTTAGGGGAGCCAGTATTTTAACCATCTGGAAGAACTGACAGAGCTTCAATACAAATTCAGTCTTTATGGAAAAGAGTAACTGTAGAGACATTACAGTGCTGTTGCTAACTCCTCACTGTCACAGGGACACAGTCACAGCAGTGACGATTGTGCTGCTACTTATTCATCATAACCACAGCTTTGGGTTTGCAGTTTGAACTGCAGCAAAGGGAAGCCCTTCTTTTCTTGAATTTTGGGGGGTGAGGGATACAAGGCCGTGAACACGTTCAGCTTCTTCAATGACTCCACCTGCAACATGTCCAATAGTGACACTGGCCAGCCAGAGGGAAAGGACACTGCCTGACAAGTGCACAGCCAACCATGTGTGTAATGGAGGCCAGAGTTATGAGCAGAGTGAAAATCCTCCCAAGAGCCTGGACACTAAAAATAACTAGCATTAACCAATAGTTGTTCTTTCAAATAAAATAAAATACTGATGGCAAATACAGTCGTTCTGGAAGGAGTTCACTACTGATGAGCTGGGAAATGCTAATAGAACAACGTCACAGTTAACATTTCGGCCTTCATTTGAGAAGCTTCAGTGTCTTAAGACGGACGCTGGCTGAATTTTGGGCAAATCTATATACTTTTGGGTGAGAAATAGTATATAACAAGTGTGTGCATGTGTGATGTTTCAGGAAAATAATTCACAGAGCAAACTGCAAAGGGATACTGGTAATTCGCTAAGATTAAATTTCACTGTGAGGTAGAATGAAACGTCTGACTAGCAGTTATTGGTTTAGATCTCTAGTACAGACAGCATCCAACAAAAGCTGGAATTAGAAACAAAATCCAGAAGACAGAAAGGACATGCCCTTGGCTGTCTTTTCTCAGAATACTGCGTTGTATTAAAAAGAAAATCACTAAAACTCACTCACATGGAATGGCCAACAGCACTGGCTGCCACCAACACTGACCACTGCCTCTGGCAGCAATCCTGTCCAGAGGCTAACACCAATCTTAACTTTGGCATTAAAAATCTACTGCATTAAACTAATATAAATTTTACTTTTCTTATTTGATACAAAAACGCAAAAGTTGTTTGCATAATCTGGAGAAATATGGATAAAATCCCAAGTTCTCTGATCTTCACACTACCCGTGAAACAGCATTTCGCGAGTGCTTGCTTCCTCCACCTTGTAACTGCTCTGGAGTCTGTCCGTGGTCAGGGCAGTGAACCTCGTCTAACTTGTGCACAGTGCGTTACGCCCCACCCAGCACTGTAATCGAGACCAGGAGCGGGCAGCTGCCCGGCGGCTCTGGCACAGCGCCTTCTCTGTCTGCGGCAGCACGCGCTTCGACAGCAGGGCTGGGCCATGAAGGCCCAGTGTGTGCGGCCCACAAAGCCCAGGCGTTTATTCTGGCTGTTTAAGAAAAAAATGTTGCCAACCCCTGATCAAGATTATTATTGGTTCTTAACTTATTTTCTCAATTGAAGTGTTTGAGGACAGATGTAAGTTTGCTAATTAAAACAGTAAATTTCCATTTGAATTGCCTTCAATGCTTTCCAAAGGGCATGAGTGTGGGTCTCAGAAATGCCGGGCCCTCCCACCCTGGCTCTTTCTACAGGCGGAGCTGCCGGAAATCCCGCACAAGCCACCCCACGCCCAGGGCCTTTCGCCCGCCCAGCTGCCCGGGCAGCAGGCCCCGCGGCCGCCGCCGGCACCTCCCCTTTACCCTTGCTCTGCGCTCAGCCTCCAGGCGCTGCATGATCAGCATGGTGTCCACGTCGTCGTCCTCCTCCTCGTCCTCGTCCTCGTCCTTCTGCTTGGACTCCTGCAGTCGCTTCTGGAACTGCCACTCGAGCATGAGTTTGCGCAGGCGGTCGTTCTCGTCTGCCGAGCGGTCGGCCTTGCCCTGGAGCTCCTGGATCTCCTTGCTCAGCATGTCCACGATGTGCATCTGCTGCTGCTTCTCCAGCTTCTCCTTGGCGTCCCGCTTCCAGGGGTCTGGGGACAGGCTGTCCCCCGAGGAGAGCTCCTCCTTGCTGACCGTGACGTACTGGAGGTCTCTGCGCTCGATCGTGCGGGGCTGCTGCTGGGGCTGCAGCTCCCGAATGACGGTTTCTGGGGGCCTCTGCAGTGTGGAAGGCTTCTCGGGCTTCCCCGGGGGGCCGGCCACAGGGGAGAACTGGGCAGGGGTGAGGGCCTGCGTACGCATCTGGCCCAGCTTCCGCTCCTGCTCCCGGCGCTTCCGCTCCCGCTCCTCCTCCAGCCGGGCCTTCTCCTTCTCATACCACCGCTGGTGTTCTTCTCGCTTCTTCCGCTCTGCCGCAGCCACCTGAGCAGGCGGGAGCGCCATGTGGCCGGCAGGGGGTGGGGGCAGAGGCAAATCCATGGGGAGCCCATCCAAGTCGCCGGCGTAGTGCACAGGAGGCGGCGGGGGCGGCGGGGGCAGGTCTGTCCGGATGGGCTGGGACACGGCCACAGGCACGGGCTGCGCGGCTGCCGGGGTCTTCCAGCGCCCAGGGCCGCTCTTGGTGAGCGTGGACGCGGGCGTGCCCGACTTGGAGGAGTGGTCCAGGTGCTCCTGGCTAGATGTGCAGGAGCCCACGGAGGAGCTTGGATGGACCCACATGTCGCCGTCGGACTTGCGGTCCAGAATGGCCTCTATTCGATGCCGCTCGAGTTGATAGGCTTTCTCTTCCCGAAGCTCCTCTTGGGAACGGGTAATACGCTGGAGAAAGAAAAAGGAAAGCTGTGACATTTCAGTCATTTATCAGAAAAAATTACTGAAAATTCATAAACATTTTCTCTTTGGGGAGAGAAACTGTTCGGAAAAGGAGTGTACAGGAGAGGCTGCGCCTGTGCGACCGACCGCTCAGCGGCCGTGCAGAGAAGTGCCCTTCCTTCCAGGGAATCCCAGTGTCGCCGTGGTGCCCTCCCCAGGCTTCTCAGGCTCTGGCAGACTCT
Organism: Rhinolophus sinicus; assembly: GCF_036562045.2. Taxonomy (NCBI): domain Eukaryota; kingdom Metazoa; phylum Chordata; class Mammalia; order Chiroptera; family Rhinolophidae; genus Rhinolophus; species Rhinolophus sinicus. The sequence continues at coordinate 182,975,068 of NC_133755.1, read as the reverse complement.
ACTATGGTACCAGTCACGTAACCGACTCTGAAAGGACGGATGCAGGGAAAGCAGGTCAACAGTAACCAAGTTACTTCTCTGTGGTAAAATGCTAATCGTTACTGCAGTAATTATCCACGTCAACCATCTGATCCATCCATGGCTTTCTGAGGCTCCCACAGAGCTGTGTGTGACGATGCTAGAGCAGCACGTGCATCCGGAACAGCTCTGCTCCAGTCATGGACAGGGATAAGAGCAGTGGTACAAGCATAGACATGAACTTCTGTGTGCGTGTGAGAGAAATAAATACACCTTTGTCAAAGGGCTGGTCTGATGTCTGAAAAATAACAAGTCTAAAAGTAGTTTAATCTGATAGGAATGATTCGCTATGATGTCTGAGTCAGACTTTCCCTGCCCTGTCAATGAGTAGCATTTGAAAATGCAAACCTGGAAAATGAACTGTTTTCCTTTCCCTAAATAAAAAACAAACCAACAAAATGAAATATGAAGTATTTCTTGAAAAAGCAGAAAAATGAATCATCACTTGAAAAATACAGCCTGATAGAAAACCGGGACACTGACTTCCAACACATTGCTATTGCTTTATTACGTCCAGACACCCAGTTTCCTGATTACTGGGCAACGACCCACAGCCCACAGAGAAGTGGTGCGACACGTCCTGCTCTTTGTAGGGCAGACGCTTTCTGGAGCTCCTGCCTTCAGACTGCACACAGCGGTGCCGCTCCGCTGCTATGTCTGGTGACCTGCGTCACTGCTCTGTCTCCCTGAAGACTTCTTTCAGCTCCTGGTGCTTACTGGCCTTGTCTTTCCACCCCTCCATGACAAGTCCATCATGGTTCTGAGTGGCTTAACACCACCTACCTGGCTTCAAGCCCCTGGCCTCCCGGTCTCCTGACCCCTTCCTCACGAGATCATCATAGTTTATTGAGCCAGGCTGTGAGGTGGACGCAAACAGCCGTACTAAACCATACGTGTGCAGGTTTAAAAGTGCTTCTCCCCTATGACAGGTGGACTCTGCTTCCTGTATGTCAGAGCAGCCCACACCTGGGCACAGCGCAGAGTCTGGTCCTTACTGAGTGACGGACTCAGTGACGGACACTGGAGGTTCTGGCTTAGCCACGCAGCTGTGGGCCTTCTTTCCTGGGTCAAAAGCTCCCGTGTTCAGGCAGCTGGAATGTCACGTGGGAGCACAGCTCTGTCACTCAGTAAGGACCAGACTCTCCGCTGGTACTTACTGTCCTGTGTTTAATTTACGTGTCTAGTCTGCAGCCACGTCCTCCGCTTCATGGGCAAGGACCATGGCTACTCCTGCACGCCCAGTGCTCGGGGCAGCCTCTACTTGAAAGGAAGCAGCCATGCTCAATGAGGGTCCTCATCTCTCACTCCCAGAGTCAGTGCACCTTGCCTTACCAACTGTCGTCATGGCTCAGCATCACGGACATTTCATTCATCAAACATTCAGAGAACAAAGAATCTCTTTTCTATTTAGTATCTGATCCCATGCATCCCTTTGCCTCAGTTCACCACAAAACCATGGAAGAGAAACGACCTCAGCAGTCTGTTCTCCAGGGAACCGCACTCAGCTCGCACCCTGCCAACTGCTCTGGCTGCCGCTGAGAACGTCATGGAGCCCCTCTGACCTGAGCCGCGATGCTGGGGTGGCTGCTGTCCAGGTGCACGTGTGGCCTCTCCTCATAGTTTGGCCACTGGTTCTGAGGAGGAGCCGCCCGGTCCTGGGCCTTGGATGCGGGGAAGGTGAAGTACTCTCTGGCGTACGTCTGAGTGGGGATGGGGTAGGCCTCGGGTCGAGGGGGAGGCAGCTGCTCCTGGGAAAGTAAATGGGAGCCGAGTGAGCTTTTGCAATTTGTGTGACAGGCCAAATTCGTTTCCAATGGTCTCTTTTAAATTAGAGTATGTGTGTCATGAAAATGTAGTATGTATACACACACACACACACACACACACACACACACAACGAAAAACTGCTTTACCCAGATGTACTAATTTAAAGCTAATTTACCTAGGATACTGAAAATAACCAAATTAAATAATCACGAACTATAGACATGCTATCTGTGGAGTGAAAGCTGTACTGGACCATTGGCCTTCGAAGGGACGCTAAGTGACAGTGATGGAAGCTGGGGGGCGTGTGGCTCAGACCTCCGTGCACAGGTTCCCGGTAGAGACGGATGTTATCCTGGCTGCTGCTCCAGGGGCCGGTGCACTTTTCCCTCCAGGACTGGGAGGCTGATCTGTTGGAAAGAGTCAGGGAAAGAAATGTAACATGACATAAACAAAACAGGACCCAACAAGCGTTCTCTAAGGGCAGTCACCGTGTGCCACACATAGCCATTCTGCCAGCGAGGTGCCTGGCACATGAGGGATTCAGGCTCGTCCTGCCGTCCATCCGCTGATAACCGGGGCCCAGAGCCACGAGGTCTCACCTACAGACCAGGGACAGCCAAGCGGTCTTGGCAAGGGCCACAGAATACATCTTTCATGCTCTGCAAACCTCGTATGAGTTGCACATTCTTCAACTGCTTCCTTTCCTTGTTAAGGATCCTTTGCAAGTCTAAGAACTGTCTGAGCTCCTGCTGGTAGGCTGCAGCCCCTGCCAGTGACATTATCAATGTACCTGCCTAGAGCAGCAACTGAGCAAAGGTTTTCCAACTTAAGATTTTATTTCCTGTTAAGAGAACACTTGTCTTGCCATCCCTCATGAGAAACAGAGCCCAGTCAGCCAATACAGGCAGGCTGTACGTCCATTTTAATAACTTAACACGCCAGAGCGTCCCTCCTCACTCTCACTGTGACCACGCGTGTACTTGGAGGAGACCTCAAGGCAACAGGAGGAGGGGCCATTCGTTCTCTTACTTGCTACGTTGGGGCTGGAGCGGTGATCGGCTCTATTCTTCATTAGTCTGTCATCACCGGGTAGTTTCTTTGGTTCACTATATTCTGCCCACGGCAGCTGAGGGCTCTCAGGTGATCCATTCTGAGCTGAATTGTTATAGAGCTCGAAACCTTCACTCTTTGGTCGGGGTTTACCTGAGCCGCGGCGATCTGAAACTGAAACCAAAGTACGTTCAAGATGTCTTCATCTATTCAAGGTTTTATTTTAAATGCCCTGTTTAGTTTTAAGAGATGAATCGACAGATATGAAGGGTGCCAAAAAAATGTAGACACATTTTAAGAAAGGAAAAAACTATTAAAATTGTAATACTCACTATGTACCAGTAACAAAAGATGAATACGTCATGTGTATACATTTTTTTGGCACACACCCGGTATTTAAAACTCCGTAAGTAAAATTTGTTTTTAGCAGAAGAAATGAGATGATTTTTATGCAAGGGTAAAATCTTTCCAGAGACTCTTTGAAAAGTTTTCAAATAAAGTAACATTTAACTGGCATTAAGGGAAAAAGGTACTCTTGCAAAGCTTATTTTCTCATAAAGTTACCTGTTTTAAGTAACAAATCTAAAGTAACAAAACCTGTTTCAGAGTAACTTTTTTCAAACTTAAAAACACACACACTCCCCTCACTTAAATATATTAATTCTTTTAATTACTCAGGATTGTCATCGTCATGAATAGGCTTCATTTGATGTGACTTACACAATCTTTTATATTTTAGTTTTCTTAGCTTCTTGCTTGGTGACCCCGATTTATTATCTCCTTTTAAGTTTCCCTCTTTGGTTTCTAACTCTGTCTACCTTGGTTCTTTTAAGTAACTGTAAACTAAGAAATTAAGACAATCAATATATTAGTATTATGTTATGAAAAGATAAAAACATGCTGAGTCAAGGTATGTGGTAAACAGCACATCATTTTTTTAAGGTACTTTTTCGTTTCAATAAACAGTTGGTCCAAGTTGCTGGGTACCTTTTCCGTGGCTGTTTTGTTACTAGTAGGTCTAGCTTTTGGGCTCTGGGCTCTGAAGTTCCCAGAATGCTGATCTATGGAGCCGAGAGCTGTCAGGGCCGGACCCCGCGGCCACACACAGTTAGCAAGCGGACTGTGAGGACTGAGATGGAAAGTATGCAGTGAGTGATTTAAAGATAATGGGACTCCTAATGCTTCCCCTTGTGGTGTCTGAACTCGTTGCTTTCAATAGCCCTACATTTATATTGATTTTGTTCTGAGGTTTTTCATGTAGCTACAAAACCACCATTCCCATCAACAAGTTAATGCATTCAAATAAGTGAGCTTTTTATTTAAAATGAAAGATAACAAGATAATCGTGTGTCCTATTTCATTTAGCACATGCAGGACTGAAATAACTGTTCATATTCCTAAACCTCCCTTCACTAGAGAATTCTGCCTGTTCTCGGAAGACTTGACATCCTGTGTTTGCCTCTGAAAACTGAAAATTCATTCATCTGCTACTGCTGCCTGAGTGCCGCCCTGCGCCGGGCACACGGACGCTCTGCCACAGACAGCCAGGCCTGTGGAGGTGAGGCCAAGTGGCTCTTAAGAGCCACACAACCTGACGTATCACCACTGCGGCGTGAAGTCAGCTGGCCCACAGCTGAATCCTGTCTCCAGGCAGTTATGAGCCAGTCATTTCATCCTCAGTTTCCCTGCCTGGAAAGCTGGGCTACTACATACAACAGGCCCTGCTCCACAGAGCTTTGCCAATATTAGAGGAGGTCCCTGCCTGGCACACAGGAAGTGATGGTTAAGTCTGCTGTCACTGGAGCAGCAATGGAAGACACATCCGGTCTTCCACAGCTAGGCCTTACGTCTTTGCATCACTGGGGATGGCTGACTGAGCAGGGTGGCGAGACCGTGATAGATGGCTCCTTGTTTCGCTACCTCCAGTGTCACCACGGAACTTGTTCTTGTCATGAGCTCTGCGGCCCTAGGAAGAGAGGGGCACAAACATACAGGAAATGAAACACAGTGCTGCTCTGTCCCCACGGGTGCCTGCGACCAGGCAATGGGCAGCGCAGCCTACAGCCTCCTCTGCTGCTCTGAGCAATGGTTCTGCCCTTCAGCCAGACTCCCTACTGCCTATTGCTTTCCTAATTAACGACGCACACATCTCCTATGATCACATTCAGAACAAGAAGAGGACAGAAATTTCAGGAGGTGTTCAGAATTTGTTTTAAAACTTCAAAGAAACTGCTCCAGACTAAAACACGTATTTATATTTTGCTAACAAATGAAACGTCATGCACATTAAGAGTTTTACACTTAAAAAAGGTAAAGAGTAAGGGCATAGGTTTTTGGCATTATTTTTCGTCTTCCAATTGCAAACTGTAAGGTGAGCGATCCCTAAACATGCTAAAATCACGCTTAAAACAAAGAAATGAATGATACCTTTCTTGAGAGAGTCCTACAAGACTTCGTCCATCCACACTGAGGAGCTGGTCACCGGCAGCGAGGCGGCCGTCCTGGGCCCAGCACCAAGAGGCAGAGGCATGTGTCCGGGGTGGGACAGCAAAAGGAGGAAGGGAGGAGGAAAGGCAACAGTCAGTACCCTTCGCGTTTGTTTGTTTGTAGCCAACAGTGTGTCTTGTTTTGTACCGGAAAGTGCCAGTGGATGTCTCATGTTATTTTTTAAATAGAAGATACACCGAGAATTGACCTCTTCAAAAAACGATACTAACCACATCTGCAGCACCTCCTTTCACAACAGACTTGACATAGATTCCAAGTTTATCTTGACCAGCACCCTAAGCAAAAACAAAATAAGAAACACTGCAGTGAAGGTACAGTAAGGAATACAATCCTCACAGAAGTAAAACAAAACTAAAAAAATAAAACATGTACATAGATAACGGTAACAGAAGTCCTGGTTCTTGTTTTTACAAGAAAATTAGAAATATAAAAACTGTATTAATAGAATTAACAGTCTACGTGGTAAATATAAAGAAACTAACAGGAAACACACCCATTTTGCATTTCCAAATTAAGAAAAATGACTCCTGAGAAATCAGTCAATTATTAACAAATCAGCTGATCAGAAGACTAACCCTGACTGAGTCCCAAAGGTAATTTAAGGTCAGTCCTGAACATCCACAGGGTCAGTGAACTAAAAAATACCCTCATGATATATACTGTTCAACACTTTCACACAAAGGCAACTGGCTACAGGACTTCCGCGTTCCACATTTACCTGTATCTCCTTGTTCTGTTCACACCTGTAGTTCACAATTTATACAGAAAGACACTTCTTGTGGCCAACAAGAGACACTCATGTGGCCAGAGCAGGTCGGGCAGAAAGGACTCTGCTTGGGTTCAGGTGGAGGGGCACGAGTTGTAACCCTAAATAAACACTGAAGCCACACAGAATGGCACCAGCTTCCTACATGTCACCTCATGGAAGGACACGGAGCTTCAGGGAGACAGATGTAAGTCACACATACAACCGTTTTACAGAAGGACCAACGCTTACTCGGACATTACAACTAGAACGTAAAAGCCAAAGTTTCGGATAATTTACTGGCGCATCATCCGCATGAAATCTCACGTGGATTATTTACTGCCAACACTCTCCAAATGAGTATCTCTCTCTTATGTCACAAGTACTTCACCAGCTGTGAAATACTGTGTCATAAAAGCAAAAATATAAGACTGTGTCAGACAAAGTTATAAAGACAATGACTTCAACAAATGACTTAACTGCAACAAACGTTCTACAGCACTCGAACTACACCATTTCCACTTATAAGCCTTCCTTTTCCCTGTAACTAACAGCACAGGTTTACAGAGAACAGTGTGACGGGCCAGCACAGCTGAGACCTCCCCGCTCTGCCCTTTGGGAAAACCCAGCGTGTCACTGTTTTGTGAGCCTGAAGGCGTGTATTACATGCCTCATTCAGAAACCAGTATAAAATGTCTCAGTCTAACAAAACAGCTGACAGGGAGGCAGGCAGCGTGTTTCAGACTTCCTGGGGTTACACGATCTGGGGTTGAGTTTCTAGAAGTTCTCTAGTTGCCCCAATCCAGCTCCTGACCCTCTGCCAAGGTGTTCTGACGTGCTCACCAGTGTCCTTCTGTGGCTGTCTATACACCCACAGCCACATGTCACCTGTGGGCGAACTCCTGCCCAGGCCAAGACCCCAACGCCGACCAGATGCCCCTTAGAAACCACCCAGCATGTCCAACACAACCCACAGCCAAGTGTAACCTGGGATCCTTGCCTGGGTCCTTTCGCCATAACATTAAAAACAAAAACAAAAAACAAACAAACAAAAACATTATTGGGACAGTTGGCAAAGTTTGTACTTTTTTGTATTTTTGAAATTCCACAATAAAAAAATATATAGTAGGCACTTAATAAATGGCAACTTTCTGAATTTTAGCACATCATTTAACGAAAGAGCAATAAACACACCTCTGTACCTGACTTCACTCAGACCAATTCTGGGTTTCCTTGAACCTCGGGACCTGACACACACTATGGGAAATTACTTCTGATACAAGCCCCACTGCTCCCATCTGTTAGAATGGGGATTCCTGCACACACAATCTAATTCGATGATTTTTTAAAAACATATTTACACAATCTATGATAACCGCTTAATCCAACAACTCAGCTCTTTAAATGACGATTTCACTCATTCTGCAAATACTCCCTAAGTGTCTATGCTGTCTTAAGCTCTGTGCCTCCATCAATGAACAAGACAGACCAAACACTCCCGCCCTCGTGGAGCTTATATTCTACAGCAGTTTTCTGCATAGGTGTCAAATAATAATTCTGACTGGGGCACTTAGAATGCCTCTTCCTCTTTTTCTGCCAATGCTACATGACACTTGTAGCTAGTCCCGTCAGATTTCTACTAAAGGTTCTAAAGTACAGTTACTGTCCTTCTGCTCTCTGTCTGATATAAAAGCAATGCTCACTGAGTTTCAGAATACAGTACCCCCCTTGCTCCCAGCGGTTTCAGTTCCCCATGGTCAATCTAGATCTGAAATATTAAGTGGAAAATTCCAGAAATACACGTGTTAAAAGTTTTAAACTGTGCGGCTCTGAGTGGCGCAAGCAATGAAATCTTGCGCAGTCGCGCTCCGTCTCACCTGGGATGTAACTCATCCCATCGTGCACGTCCCCGTACTGTACGTGCTCCCCGCCCGTGAGTCGCTTAGCCGCTGCTGCTGTCAGGTAGGTTGTAAGAGAGAGACCACATTCACATAACTTACCCTGAGTGCACTGTTGTATTTTATTAGTCATTGTTGTTCATTTCTCACGGTGTCTAACTTACAAACTTTACCATGGGGGGATGTACAGGAAAACACAGTGTGCACAGGGTTCGGTACTGTCTGCGGTTTCAGGCATCCGCTGGGGGTCTTGTTATGTCACCCCTGTGAATAAGGGGGGGGGTGTGACTGCACCAGATTTTAGTGTGAATGAGCACTTACCTACATTTTCACTCAGCATTAGGTTTTGTTAATGTAATACTGTCCTTGTAAATTAGACAATAAAAATCGTCCTTCTAATAAGAGAATCAATTACTAACCATCTTCGACAAGAAAAACGTCTAGTAATAATACTAGTAATAGTGCATTTAGTGACACTGACATAAACAATAAAACACCAAACATACACTTTAAAACAATAAATCAAGCTCTCCTTCCCCATTTCTAGTATGTTTTATAACATTACTATTAATAAAGAAAAAAAATCTCATTTATTTAGACTAACTGTAACAACAGGACTTTAAAATCACACAATCGAGTGATATAAGAAAATGAGAAAAAGTCTCTTTTGCTTCTCCCCAATAAACCAAGACCCTGCACACACACTCTGTGGTGCACGTCAGTCACTTTTGTTGCCCAGTTTTCACTCTAGGCAGATGTCTCTGTCCCACAGCCACCACAAACCGGCTTCACTGGATTATTACTTGGTGTTTTCAACCAGGGCTCATCTACCTGAGGAGAACGACTGCACCCTATGAGCCCACAAGTACCCACAGCCTAATACATAAGCTTCAAGTCAGGAGACGCCAGGAGAACTGCAGGTGTTGGAATAACCTGACGTCCTACACCACTTGTACACAGGTGAGTTACTGTACTTGTACCACACGCCATGTCAAATGGAATATGCCTACGTAGACTGTTTACGTAAACCCATCTCGTAATATAGGTATTTGACAGCATCACTACCACCACGACTTTAAACAGCAGAAGTTGACATTATCAATTTCGAAAATTTCTGGCCCCAAATGGACACCCTCCTTGGGCCGGCTCGGCCAGCTCCCTCGGTCCCCCGGCCTGAGGAAGCGCCCCCCACCCCAACCAACCCAGTGCCCGGCCCACGGCTTCCAGCTGCCTGCTGTCTAGAAAGGCAGCAGCCCCCTGCACATCCGTCGGCTCCCTGCACCAAGTTCAGGTTTAAGCCTCTCACAACACTTTGCTCGATCCACGTCCCGCGTCATGGCGCCCACTCTGTCCTGTTCCCATGTTCTTGCATTTGTTTATGCTGTTCTCTCTGTATGGCTTTCTGATGCAATGTTTGCCCAACTCCTTTTATCATCCGGTTCCCAGGCTCACCTGCCAGAACCTGCTAACCCCCTCACCTTCCCAACGTCAGACAAGATGTAATCTCTTCCTCACTGAAGTTCCCATGGGATTGTCCTGGTTCCCCTGAATGGTCGGGTCCTCTGTCCTGGATTCCAGCTACTTGGACAGAGGCGCCTCCCCCCAACTGCCTCCCATCCCAGAGCAGCCCCCTCACCCAGCCTCAGCCTCGTAAAGCTGCTACAATGTGGTCAAGTTCCTATTTTAGAAACCTACGGTGAGGAAGTCCGGAATGTTAAGGAATTCCTTAGCAGGTTAGGAAGCAGCTGCTCTATCCATTACATATGAGCTGGTAACACAACACTGATGACATTGTAAGGCTACTAGTTTGAAAAATTAGAAACCCTAAGCATTTTTGACGATGGGACCGAACGTGTTGTTGTTTTAGGAGAGGGACACTCCAGTCCATTCCTGTCAGGTGATGGATGATTAGAAAGGCATAGTATTGAATAGATATTTGCTCACGTGATGGGGATTTATTTATCTAAATTCTACGTTACAATCCCTTCTTTTAATCCCTAGTGAATTCAGGTTGTAAGCAGCATATCTGCTTGTCACAAAGGGAGGTCTTCATCAGAGGAAATATGAGTTCATGCTATTAGAAACCTCAATTCAGAAGACCCATTAGTGTCTAAAAGGTCTATTTAAGGCTCGTCATAAAAATTAATCAAAAGTCATCAACAAGGCATCATGAAATATGGTATTTAAAAAAACACTCTTGGTGGAGGTGGGTGATGCAAAGTAAAGAATCTGGATCTAGAATATTCTGAGAGGCACCCAAACTTTGGTTGGCCCTGAGTCTTCCAAATGTGGTCTCGGCCTGTACCACGTCCCCAAGAACCGTTCTCTCCTTCATAGACTGCTCTGCTCCGTTTCTGGGAAGATGCTGGCAGCCCACGGCCATTTTCCTTCCTGTGGACACACGTCCTTCCTGCAGAATGGCTGCCTCTATAGCAATGCCCTTCCCTCCTACACTCTGGTTCCCCCACCTCTGCTTATTCGAATCCTGTCTATACTTCATGTGCAGCTCAGTTAAGAACTGGCCATAAAAATTTGTAAATATGACTTGTACAAAGAAATTATAGTCACAGTGGTAATTATTTTAGGAAAACAAAGTTACAGATGAATACCTGGAGATGAAAGAACCAGGAGGAACTTCTAACTACTGTGTGTGTGCGCCTCTCAAATCAATATGGGTAGTTACTTTCAACCCAAACTCCACAACCTCTAACCAACTCAAAGGCGATGCCGTGTCTCCATCTGGCCACAGCAGCCTTGGGCTGAACGCCCACCTGGCTGGGTGAGCAAAGACAAGAACGCTCTCTTCATCTCTGCCCTCCACGCTGGGAACGGGCCGGGCAGACTACCATCCGACTGGCCATTGTTAATTCCTTAGCATTACGGAGCTTCCTGCTACCTGCCCAACTTCGTGTGAATAAAAATACAAATGTTACAGACTATGATAAAAAAAGTGTATGAAATAAAATTTATAAGTTCAGAAATATTAAACCACTTGTGTCTTATTTCTAAGCAATAACACACAAACTAATCTAGACTGAACTGAAAGAAAATTAAAATAATTCCTTTAGTTCCTGTTTTATTTATATACACACACATATATATATACACAGAGGCTGACACACAGTTAATTTTATGGTAATTCTAGAATTACCATAAGGAAAATGGGGTCCAGAGTTATAACTTTTTGCTGCTACATGTCAATGTATCCATCTGTCACTCAAAGAATATAAACATGAGCTATGTGAGCACTGACCAAAAGCCAATTACAGAATATAATTTCCAGATGTTGGTGAAGCTGTACCAGTGTGCTGTCCGATTCGACAGCCACTAGGCCCCATGCGGCTGCCACACCTCTGCAGTGTGGCCGGTCCCAATGGAAACGGGTAGCAGGTATGAGACACGCTCAGATTCTAAAGACTTAGTACGGAAAAAGAATCTAAAAGATCTTGTTAACAAATTATACGGACTACTTACTGAAATCCTAACATTTTGGATATAATGTGTAAAATAAAACAATTAAAACTGACCTCACTGTTTCAACTTTTTCTTAAGGTAGCTAACAGATAATTTAGAATTACCTATGTGGCCCACACATTGTGTTTCCATTGGACAGTACTCTGTAAAACTATAGGGTCTTCACAGTACGGACGTTATAGTAACCACAGATGCTAGTAGTAATAAACAGGGCAGATAACTGGGTAAAAACAGGATCTTAGTATAGTATATGCCAACATTATACACCCTGATTGCCAAACACAGGAAGAGTACCCACAACTATTAAAATAGAGAACACAATATAGTAAATGAATGTATAAAATACATTCTAAATTCTAAATAATTTTAAGAATTACCTGACTAAAGGTACCTCAACCGGTATTTGAAAAACTTATTATTGTATTTTTAGTGTATTTGTGAGTTGCAAAATTAAAAGAATAAGCATAACCATTCAGAATTAGCCATTCTTCATTTAACCAATCAAATTCCTTTTTAAAAAGGATCTTCTGGAAAGCATATGTGTTCCAAAGGCATTAGGAATGATGGATTTCGCTACCTACATCTCTGAAACGTAATGAGACTTAAGCATGAGAGGACCACGGCAGCAAAGCACCCAAACTGCATGGTTTGCCTTTTATGCCCTTCCGCCTCGTCGCAGACAATTAGAGAACAATGACCAGACGCACGAGTACATCAGCCAGGTAGTGCAAAGAAGGCAGAGCTCTAGGTCCTCAGTCCTCAAAACAAGCAACTACAACGAAGTAACAGATCCCTACGTGTGTGATATCAACTGTGAAATGCACCTTGAAACTGCTTTGCTTTCCTATGACAGTAAAGGAAGAGGGTTTGAGAAGAGAACTTGCGAAGGAGGTGGGACGGAGGAGGTGAGAGATCAAGGGCAGAGCGAGAAGAGGGTGAAGGAGCAAAGCTGGGTCTTGAATTTCCTTGTAAGAAAGGTACCAAGAGAACGGCAGTCGGTTAACACAGAAGTTCCCCAACAGAATGCCAGAAGGCACAGGTCCAACGCAGCTGCTGGACATCCATCCCACTTTCCCTAGAACCGAGAAAGAGACACGTACCTATCAGTTGCTTCACGTATCGGATGAAAAATGCTACAAGGAAAAGGCTGCCCAAATGCCTCGTTTCCTCTAATTCTTCCAACGCACCTTCTGGGAAGGCTTCAAAGGACAGGTACGCTCACCTCCCTGCTGCACAGCCAGACACAATCAGGAGCCTCAATCAGAAGGAACCTATGCTTCCAACATGCCAGTGGCAAACTGAGTGAGTGTGGGAGTAGATGATTAACAACATAAAAACATCATTAAAATACAATCCAAAAAAAAAAAGGCAGCAGGAGGAAAAAAGATATGCCAGCCAAAGCAGCATGAATTCATGGCTATTGTTCTCAGGCCGGGAAGCCCAGTCTGGACTGGCTGGGTTTCCAACAATCAGAGGGCTGGGATGACCTCAGCGCCCAGGAATACGGACAACTCGTCAGGCGCCCAGCCCCATGCTCTGCCCACTGCTCCTTTCTCAGGGCTTGACATGGCACATCTAGTCAGACAAGCAGTTCTGACCCATTAACCAGCAAAATTCAGACCAGAGTTTACCAACCACTGAAAAGCTCCCTCTTTTGGGTAGGGACGCCTTCATTCTGAAACGATCGGTTTTCGGTTTGAAAACTCCTTCTGGACCCACACCCTGCCCTCGGCGGTGTGGAAGGACAGGCCCGTGCACGACGGGGCAGCGCTGTGGACAAGTCCCAGCCTGATCTCTCTCTGTGAGCTGGGCTCTAGGCCCCGCTCTGTGGGTGTTTCCTCTTTGCATAAAATGCGAAACCAGAGGCATCACAGCTTCAGCTTTCCCTCCTCCACAACAAAGTGAAGGAAAATGAACCAGAAAGGAGAGTCTTCGGTTGGGTCCCACGGACGGCAGAGGAGGCAAACGTGCTGTGTGGGTGGGGTTCATCTGGCCAAAGGTGCAGAGCTTTCCTGAGCTTCTCAAAGGGACCTGTGACTCGAAGGAGCAAGAGCCCAAGGCTGGCCCCGGGCACCTGTGCACCCAGCGCACAGCAGTGTGCCCTGTACGTGCCTGGCGCTGAGCCCTGAGCCGACGGACCCTACAAATACCAAGGCTTCCTGAGGATCCCACCGTGTGAAACAACCGCTCTGCTTTAGAGCAGTAACACTTAAATGTTCCTGTCATGTGGTTTTAATATTGTAATTGAACTCAATCTAGAAATTAGAACTTAGGCCGTTATTATAAAACAGGTAAAAAAGTATTCTTTTATATAATATGCTATTTTGCTTTTAGAACTAAAACATAAAATACTGCTTTCAAATTCATAAGCAACGGCCGCGCGTGGCAGGCACTAGTTTTACAACTCCATACGGAAAGCTATTTCTGGCATTTCCAAGGCAGAAACACGGCGCACTTTGGAACTGATTTTAAAAAGGAACCAAGAATTTTCCGACCTCATTTCTTTAACTAGGTCTTTCCCACACGGTCACAGTCAGGACACTCAAGAACAGACACGAGTGAAGGTCTCAGATTCAAGGCACTAAATGACAGTCATGTAAGGAACATTCCTCCAACAGTGAGAGGCGGTGTGTTAATAAACACTGTGTCAGCCTCTCCTTTTTAAGGCGCAGGAATCTTATTTTGTGTTTAAGCTAACAAGATTTAAAAAACTTAAAATCAATATATAGTCTAAAAGCACAAACTAAAACTATCTTTAAGATACTACTGAATTAGCTGTTCATTTATAAATAAAATAGTAAAACAGTTAAGTACTTCTAAAAGTTGTTTGATGTTTACATTTAGAAAATGGGTTTTAGAAAAAATGAGTTTTAGAGAAAACCTACAGTAAAAACCACCTAATGTAGCCAAAACAAAATTACATCATGGATTTTCTTGTACATGTCGTCAGTAAATTATATAGCTGCAGTTACAATTACTTGAAGCAATTTTCACCATATTATAACTAGCCAGATTAAATGTATGTTTTTTTCTTGTACAAAAAGTATGTAGGAGACTTGTATTTTTACGAACCTTAAGAACTGGCAGCATTAAAACAAAAAGCAACTAACATCTGGGTGTGTAATTACAAGCAACATTAAAAGGTTGCTTCACGAGTAAGCTAATTAGTGACAGGTTTCAACAAGCTCCGGTGGGAGAAAAACATTCTTTAAAGATCAGTCAGCATGAGCACACCCGCATCCCAACAGCCCCTCAGGAAACTCACCACGGGCTCTGCTCTCCCCACAACGGAGAACCACATTGGGTCCCTACAACAGCTTCTCAACCTGGAAACACAACTGTCTACTTCTCTCAGCTGCAACAGCAACCAACACGCTGGCCTTGCAAAACTTGGGCCACAGTTCCAAGCGGGAAGCAGTGACACTTGTGGCCTTATCAGCACGAATGAGAAGCATGCAACATTCAGACTCTTACGTAACCAGTCAGCTCTGATTTCTGTTCACTTGGTACTTTATTCAACTTTAGAAAGAGCTAGAAAAATGAGGAGGGAACTGTTTGTATTTTAAAACTCCAAATTAAACAGGAAGCGTCGCGTTGGCCCACAGATAAGTAAGAAGTGGCACACTGAACCCCTAAAGCAATGTTTGGGGGAGGGAACAGCACACCCACACTGCCCCGAGCCCTCTGGCTTTCCCAGGACGGAACCGCAGTGTGCAGGGGCGGCAGAGGACTCAACGGCCAGTGTCCAGGCTCGCGGCGGCTAAGCCACTCACTAATTAGCCAAAAACACAGACTGGGCCAGATACAAAGACCACCAGAGCTTCTAGAAAAAACAAAACACACAGACACTAAGGTTACTGGGGCACAACTCAGCTACAGAGGCTGATTGGCTGTTGCAGGAAAGAACACAATACGCGGTGACATTAACCAGAACAAGTGACAGACGCGATCACCGACTCCCAGGCTGAGGACGCTTCCCGGGGCTCCCTCACCTGACACTGAGGTCAGCACATTGCCCTGGCCGTACCGCCGGCCTGGAGATGTGAAGTGGCCTGCTCCGCTCTGAGGTCCCGAGGGCAGGAGCTCAGGCACCCCACATCAAGAGGCAAGTGACCCCCGTCTCAGCCACGTGAGCAGCAGACCTGCAGCCAGCAGACCGCAGGCTCTGAGTTCTGTCCTCCAGAGCAGCTCTCTGCGACCCCACATCGCATCTGCGGCTCCCAGCCGGAGTCCCACACTCGCCTACCTAGCGAGACAGGCAGCGGATCGCACACGTATCCGTCGTGCTCAAGCCGGACGCTGCCTGTCACACTGCCATTGTCCCCTGCACCCCCCGTCCTACTCCAGTGAGCACTGGGTATGCCCAGCTGCGCACACAGCATCTGGCTGCGTGTGGCTATTTCTCTTTCACCCACTATAGCCAGTTCATCAAGCAACCTGGAAGCTGTTGCTCAACAAAGGTGCACCAGTGCCTACAATGACCAGAAACGGGAGCCCTGCAGCAGAGCACAAGACGGGGTGTCTGCTGGTCAGCGTCACGTTACCCCACAACAAAGCGACCTCCAGCTGCTGACTTGACTGCACGCCACTTCCACTGCCCCACGGAGCCTGTCACCATTTGGAAAGCAGGACCAGCTTCTCTCTAACTACCCCACTGGGCGCCCTGAGCGTGCCCCTGAGCCCCTCCAGCCCTGCCGGAACCCCATGCAGGGCAGCACTCGAGCACAGGGGGCCCCATCGGAGCCCATGCACGCTGCCGACCTCCCTCACAGCTCCATCGGGGCTTCCGGGCAGCAAGTAACTGACAGCGGCTGCAGTGTTCGTGGGTCGGTGTGACTGGGACACAGCCACTCCCCTTCGCCCACAGCTGCCCTGTGGCTGCTTTCCCACTCCGACTGCACAACCACGCAGTGGGGCAGAGACCGACCAGCTCACGAACAGCACAGACCTGCTCCCGCTGCCCTCAGTGCACCTCAAGGGGCACCCCCTTCCTGCGCCCCACCACAGCTGCAGCCTCTCCACGGCCCCTCAGCCACCATCTTACCTGGTTCGTACCTGCTTCCCCTTCAAGGTGCAGCTTCGAGGCCTCTCGGCAGGGAGGCCGTGCTGCCCGGCCCGGCACAGCAGAGCACAGGCCACCAGCAAAGATCCCTCAGAGTGACCCCTCCCAGGTCACTCGCTCATTCCCACTTGCAGCCTTGTCCCCGAGGGACCAACAGTGGCTGCTGCATGTCGACATTCTCGGTGGGAGAAGAAAACCTGACAGCCACACGGGTACTTAGTCCTGTTAAATGCAGGTACAAGCTGATGAGTTAACCACCTGTGGACTGAATCTGCAATGTCTCTTCAAACATTCTTGCTTTTCTTCTAGTTTTAAATGTACATATTGGTCACTGTAGAAAATATCTGCAAGACCAGACGCCAAAACAGAAGGAAGATCCCTGACACATTACGTTAGAGGATGCCACCCTCTCGTTTAGAAAAGGAGACGCGGGTCTTGCACCCTGGAAAGGAGGGAGCCACTCTCCACCTCTGCTGGGGCCGGCGGCACTGGGTGTTGAGAGGCGGGAGAAACAGAGTGGGCGCTCCTTCTTGTGGGTTCTCTGCTTTCTGGGGGGCCCTGTTCTGGGGGCAGCCTGTGGAGGGCCACTGCTATGGGAGCGACAGGGGGAGGGCGGCAGGAGCGCGCTGAATTCAGAAAGCACGCATTAGCAGGCCCAGTGTAGACACCCACATCCTCACGCTTCCCAACCCAGCTGTGGTCCGCAGAAAAGTTCATCCTTTGATTTACATCTGCCTAACTCCCTGTGTCGCTACGACTCCCCCTGAAGCCCCAATTCTATAATCCTGTATGCCAATTAGAAATACTGTTATTTTCTAGTTTTTTTCTACAAATCTCTTAAATGTATTAGCGTAAGAAACAAACAAACAAAAAAAACCCTAGAGATTTAAAGACTCAAAAGTGAAATTATACTCTACTTTCACACAACATTCTCTTCCGGAATAAATGTCCCTTTAGCAATTAGCTGCTACTTTCAAACATCTCAGTACATGTAACAAAGATCTAGTCTTATGAAGGCAGCGTAACCCGAACCGCAGTGTCCTCCTAAACTGTGGGAACCAGGCCTGGGTGCCACTGACTGCTCACCCCAAACCGCGTGTGGGACAGCAAGGATCCAGTCACCTATCTTCCCACGACTGACACGGAGGACTCCTTTCCTCCCACGCTCCCTGTGAATGCAGATGCGAGGAGAACACGCAGTAGCTTGGAGCTGCACAGGAGAGGAGCCGGTGGCAGAGGGGACCATTTGGGAACTGCACACACGAGCACGGACAGGTGTGTGGCCAGCAGCCACGTGGGTGGACAAAGGCCGGCGGAAGCAGTTCAATGAGCACAGGTTTGGTGAAGGCTGAGGAGTCCAGCTCCCCTGGGCCTGACCAGACCACAGCAGTGACACGGTGCTGCCCGGCAGGCCTCCCGGGGCACAGCTGGCACTCCGCGGCCTCAGCCTGTGCAGCGAAGCAGACAGCACACACACCCGCAGTGCTGGCCAGGCGCCTCCATGCAGCGACCTCCTGGGGGGCCCGGCTGAAGCACTGTCCCCACTCTCACTTGGCCTAGTTCACTGCTTCCGCTGCCGGGTCCACAGAAAGGTTCAGGGCTCCTCCTGGCGGCCAGAGGGCTCTCCCTGCTGCTGGCCATCTGACCATCACACCCGGGGGACGGCACAGTGCCCTTTTCTTTTGCCTCTTGCCTGCAGTGGCAGGAAAGTGAATACAGCTTGACTGTGACTTTCAGTTTGTCTCCTTGTCCTATTTGCCCACAAATACCTGGCAGCTGGACAAGGCCAGCGAGAAAGGGCAGGGGAGTGCCCAGTGGGCCTCAGGCGGTAGGTGGCATGTGTCCTTTAGACATCAGAACATGAGCAAAAGGGTCAAAGACATTTAACCTAAATCAGACTGGAATCTACAGAAAACAGGTAGTTTTGTATTAAGACAGACTACTTATCTAAGCTAGAAAAGATGGAGACACTGGTAAATGGTAGCAGCCAGTAAGATGAGTATTTAAAATTTTATATATATATATATATATATATATATTATATGTACATATATGTAAACTAACAGACACATCGGAAAACAGGAGGTTAAGTTTTTCCTGTGTACCTGAGTGTGATGGGGTAGTTTTCATCCTAGTCTTTTTTATCCTGAAAATGGGCATTTGGTTCACTTTTAAGCAAAGAGCAAGAGTCCACAGCTGACACCTTCCCATTCACACCTGCAAATAGTGAGCTCTGAGTCCATTAGATACAAGAGTCTGGCAATACAGCCACAAGCGTGAGCCTTCTCAGGAGGAGGAAGCAGGAATCCTGGACTGAGCTGGGCTGAGGCTCTGGACCCACCATCCAGCCGACCTGGGGTGACCCCAGTGACATGGTGCTTCAGAACCAGATGACCGCCCTGGACAGGGTGTCTTCCAGCTGGGTCCTAAATGGAATCCCACCTTTAGTGCCAGGTGCTTGTAAATCACCCTACATGCCACACCACTCCCAGGTACGGCTTCCTAAAGTGTCATCATGTCCCCTTTAGTTCCGGACCCTTCACTGTTCTGTGCTGCCTACAGCATAAGCTACAAACTCTCGACCTGTCAATCCAGACGCTTTACAATGAGTTACGCACCACTTCTTACTCAACTTTGCCTCTGGTGCAGGGCTGAGTGGTCCGAACACACATGCGCTGTACATACGTATACTTCTGTCCTTCCTGTTACCCCAACATCCCCTTAGTCCTTTTTGTCCAAGGCTCTGATGCCAAGGCTGGCTGAAATGCCACGTCCTTCCTGGCGCCCTCTGCAAGTGGAGGGCCAGCAGTCGGCCCTGTCGGAAGCACACAGCCCAGGTAAAGCAGGCGGTTTCCGAAACTCCCCTGCATACCCAGCGGACGGAGTGCCTGGTGGTCAGAGCCAGAAAGCTGCCGGTGACAAGGTGCCCAGTGAGTGCACTGTGCGGGAAAAGGGTATGTGACGCCCACTGGGACGTGGGGACAGGCCTCCCCCAGGCACTGATGGCAAGGTGCTTCTCCTCCAGCCTGAGCCCCCGAACCCCAGCGGCTCCCTCTCCAGGTCGCTCACGCTGGCTCCACCTTCTGGAGGGAGGTCCGCCCGCAGTGAGTGGCGCCCAAGCCGGGGCTTCACTCCTGCACCATCACCCCCCGCCCCAAACAACGCTGAATACACACTTCACCTGCAGGCAGCGACGTCCCCACACGCAGCCCCTGAGCCCAGGTTTAAAGGACGAAGTCTGAGCACGCTCACGCCTTGACTCTGTCCTACCTTTGCTGCGACGATGCTAAGGCCCATTCCATTTTGCTTTTTCAGGGTCACAGTGATTACTTCAGGTTCCTTCCTCAGCGGCTGAGCCTGAAGGATGAAACAAAGTTATACTTTACAGCTGAAATGGGGGTGCTTCTATGACACACGGTCACACAGCTCATGCTCCAGCTCGTCAGTCAGGTTCACTATGGTGGACGGGAGGGAAAGCAGGCGAGTGGGAGCGGAAATAGTACAACAGCCAATCAACACCGGTACTCTTCAGGTACGCATCTGGGAAGGGAACTATTGAGACTCTTGACTCAAGAATCTTAAACATGAATCTAGTTATAAATGCTATTGAAATGTTACTTGAAAAAGTTAATGTATAAAACAAAACTAAACTTCCATGACTATCCAGTTACAAAACCCAAACATAAAGACAAAATGAAATTTTTACTTTATTACCTTTCAGAATAAATTACTGGGTGTTTTTTGAAGAAGAAACTTAAACGTATTTCAGAGTATCTATGGGGAGGACAGAAGAAAAACTCTGACAAAGGTGACCTAACATCTGTCTCTTGGGAAAATGCCAGCAGGCATGTTTTCCTACAGAGTGGAACTAAAGCAGCCACAGGGCTTAGGCAGCTGTGCTCCTGGCCCGCGTGACGATGGGAAGCCCGCTCGGCTGGGTGTAAACCTCGTGACAAGCTACATCCCCATAGGCCAAGCCAGTTCTTGAACAGATTCATAAACGAGTGAGCAAGATAAATGATCTGTGGACGTGACACGCTGTATATAGGTCACACCTCCCATGAAATAGGAAACGAAATTAAAGAAGAAAGCTGCCAGTACACACAGATGGGGACTTACGTATAAAGGCACATTGCCAGGGAGTGGTAATTCAACACATGGCTGTTAATTCAGAACCAGAGTTCTCTCTGGGAGAGAGTATTTTAAAATCAAGACCTGAAATCTCCTGAGGGATCTGGGAACACACCAGAAAGGTAAAGAACCAGTGATTCCATCTAAAAGGTATTTGTTTTTCTATGAAATGTGGCAATCAGACATTGCTGTCACTTCAGATTTGACAAGTAAGAACTGGTTAGGTGAATGGTAAGTGTCAGAGGCCTAACCACTGTGTCAGTAGTTCCATGTGTCATCTATTTGGGACACAGAGAAATCATCAACTAATTCATTTGGGGGAAAGGATATGATCCACATTCAAATCTAAAGTATGCTACTAAACCGAAATCCACTCATTACGACTGAGTACCGACGAGGAATTCAGGACACACAAGCAAGTCTCTGAAGCTTCACGAGACTTGTGGTTGTTTCTCAGGACCAGAATCTCTCAATCTTGGCCCAGACACACTGTTCTATTCCATGCCGTCTGGGGTTATGGGCAGAGGTGACTGAACTGCCACATCCAACCACACGTAATGCACTGAGCCTCTTCATAGTCACGCCGACATCTGCTTGTTCCTTGAACTCTTAAGTGGCTTAAGAGACGAAAATGGCAATTATAGAAAAATTTAAATAAAAAACTTCAAACCAGAAAAATTTCCTATTTCTTCTGGACTGGCATTTCAAAGAAAGATGTGCTCGTGTGTGTGGCATGAGCACTCTTCGGCTGGCACCGCCTCCTAGGGCGCAGGGAAAGCAGCCTTCTGGTTTGAAATGCTCTGTATGAAGCAAAACAGGATTTCCCTTCAAATGTATGAAGCTAGTAAATACTGGAATTGACCACTCTTTCAGAAATTTATGGAACATTAGTAAATGATTTGATACATATTTAAGACAAGGTAGAATGATCAAGACAATACTTTTAGCAAAAGAAAACATCTTCCAATAAAGATACATATTAATGTTAAGGTTGGTGTAACTGTAGGTACAAAGATTCTTTACTTAAAAAAGCACCATTTGTTTGTAGACAAAACTGTACAGACATGGTCTAAAAATAAAGACTTGTATCTATATAAGTCATGGGTTTAAGATTTTTTAGTAAAATTAGCATTAAGAGGAGATTTTAAAGCTTTCCTATCACAAGAACGTTCACTATAAGCGAGGAATGAATTTGCATCAAATTTTCACGTCATAAGGAACACACTTCTTTTTCTGGCCCACCTAGCACCCATCCAATACTTGCCAGATCCGTGTTCTCATGTAGAAGGTGACTTTCATAATCTGCACCTTCAAAGTATATCGTCCAGGTACCTGGTGAGCGTGCGTGAGGAACCAACCTGCAGAAACCTGAGGAGAAGAACAAACAAGTCGCTGTGAGACTGACAGGCAGAGCACGTCAGACACACTACAATCTTCAACAAGGGAAGAGCGTAAGGCCTCGAGTACTTGACATCTCATGACAGTATTTATTATTCTTACTCTACATACACCTTTACTCCCTCTGAAAACTGAATTAGCAGACATTGAAAATCATACATTTGTTTTGGTCCAACACCAGGTAGAAAAGATAGCTGGGTCTCCCCATTCCTTTGTTCCCAAGAACCGCTGTTTTCACATCTGTGGGTGACTGCTGATGCATAGCGTAATGCCTTGCTAACTCTCCACCTACCCCGTGGCCCGAGAGGCCCTCTCTGACAAAGGGACAGGCAGGAGGGACCCGAGTGGCACTGCTGGATGTGTGCCTGCACTCCCAGACACCGGCCACCTGACTTACAGCCCGCATATTATTTGACTCACACAGCAATTCTGGAGGACAGGCCCCTCGTCATTACTCTGTCCAAATTTCCTTACAAGTAATACTCTAATTACTTACAAATAAATTTCAGAATCATCTTACAATGTTTTAAAGAATACCATTGATATTTTCATCAGGGACGGTGACATCTTTACAAAATGAAGTCTTTCACTTCAAAATGTAGCATTCTTCATTTAGTCAGGTCTTCTCGTGTTTCTCAGAAATTTTCTGAAAAGGTCACATCACACAAGCCTCGCACAAGTCTTGCTAAGTTTCTCCC
The DNA here is from genome assembly GCF_036562045.2 of Rhinolophus sinicus. Lineage (NCBI taxonomy): Eukaryota > Metazoa > Chordata > Mammalia > Chiroptera > Rhinolophidae > Rhinolophus > Rhinolophus sinicus. The sequence goes on along the minus strand of NC_133755.1, from coordinate 182,952,259 downwards.
AGTGGCCTCATTACTATTAGCAGCTAACAGCTGCCAGAAGCACCCAGTGTGCCACACACAGCTTCTCAGGAGCACCCAGTCTCCATTAACCCTGAGGTGTGGGCACTGGCCAGGGGGCCAGGCTGGCATGTGCTGGGACTCTCTTCCACTCCGGTACCCACCAGGAAGGGTAATTTGGGGGGAGTATATTTGGACACTTATAAGGTTGTTCACGGTAGACAGAAAAGGAGATGCCACAAATATACTTCAAGTCAGAACATAAATTAATTTTACTTAGTTTTAGTCCTTTAAAAAAAAACAAAACGGTTTCAATCCGGTTTCACTGAAATATAATCTACAACTTAACGTCTTTCTTCTGTTCTAGGAATTATAATTATCACAGCATTGAAATTCCAACAATTGTAATTTATTTTCTTTGTTTTTCAAACATCAGGTTTCCCACAACAAGTCTGGAGCACACTGCAAGCAGACACTTCCTGCTTTCTTAGTTTAAGGAATGCGTCTCAGATCAGGCGTGAGTCTATGCTGATTTTATAGCCTCCTCTCGCAGAATCAATCGTATTGTACAAAAAAACAGAAAGAATATAAATTGCGAGCACTTTATTTGGCTTGCAAAAAGAATTGAGCATGAAGAATTAAAAACACTGATGTCATAAAAGAAAATGCCCAATTCTTTACGAGCCTTCTCAAGGCACGTGTGTTCTGGGCTACGTCACCATCTCAACACCTGAAATGAGGTGCTGAAGCCCAGACCTGATAAAGCATCACATGTCCGGAAGGTCAGCACTCCGCAGGGCCGAGGGGAGGTCCCGGGCACGGGCACGCAGCCCCCGGAGCCAGGCGCTCAGTAGGGGAAGTGAAGCAGTATGTTTATAAATGTGTTTCAAGTGCTGCCACAAAACACAGCAGAACATAAGGATCCCTGGTGGGGAAGTCGCTTAAGTGTTAGGACGTGGCTGAGGTTGTCTGGACACAGGGACACCTGAGTGGAATTGAAGAAAATACAGAAAGGCCTGTAAGTGCAACAGCAGGAGCAGGAACAGGCCCAAAGGCCCAAAGGCCCCGCAAGGACGCACAGCGCACTGTTCAACAGCGGTCACATGTGCAGTGTGTTTCCAGGCGGAGACCGAGACTGGAGGGGGACGGCACGCTCCACAGTCCCACAGGTGATGGGGGAGAGCGTCCAGCCGGAGCCGGAAACAGAGCCTGGTTCTAATGTCCGAAGGCAGTGTGGAGGCTGCCGCAGTGGCAGAACGGGCCCACGGCCGGCCGCTGCCGTGATGAACGTGGGTGCGGCGCTGACAGCTGTGGTCTCAGATGGGGGGATGGACAGTATGGAAGGGACCTTTCAGCAGCCCGGTGGCCGCTGCTGCCCCCGGGCCCACCGCCGTGCTGGGTTAGTGTGAGGACACACTTCTGGTGCCAAGGGCCAGCTGAGGCCCCTGTAACAGGCGCCCCTGGCTCGGGGGCTCCCGTGTGCCCTCAACCAGGGCTGGGGCAGCCCCTGCCCACTCCTGCCCCCGTCCCTTCACCATCCCACTCGGTCCTTTTAGACCCCGAGCCACCTAGCCTCTGCTTCTCCGAGACCTGAGGACAGTCACACTCCCATCTCCTTATAAGCAGCAGCTTCTGTAAAGCCAACTGCGTAAACTATGAAAATCTTTGAAGACATAAAATCTACTGAGGTGAGTGAAATATTCACTGGTTAAAAATCACACTCACTGAATTGATACACCTATGGACATAGAACCACAACCTTTCTATTATTCTCGTTACTCGTTTGAAACGCCTGCATCTGAGCTCCGCTGCAGAAGGGCAGCAGGCAGGGACTAACATTGGGTGGCATCGAGCTCAGGCTTCCGGTACCACGGGGACGGTACGCTCACCGCTGACCGCTGACCGCGAAGGAGAAAACGCAGGCCAGACGGTGATGAACTCGGGAGGGGAGCTGTGCCAGGGCCGGGGTCTTAGCGCAAACCACGAGCTGGCCTGGCCCCGGTGACAGCGCCGCGGCCCTGACAGAGCCGCGCAGGCACCCAGCCATCCTCACAGCAGTCCCACAGGCGGGTCCTGTCACCACACCCACTTTACAGTGAGACAGTAGGTGACGAGGGTGCGATCAAAACTCAGGCAATCTGGGGCCAACACTTGTGCTGACCTGAATGACCCCACTGGGCTGGTCCCAACACCAAGTTACAACTGGCCTCCAGAGGCCGAGTCCAGCCACCAGGCTCAGGAAACGCCGAGAAGGGAAGGAGTCAGCGCTGGCCTGACCTCAGCCCCGGCTCAAGAGCGGCGCTTACCTCTCTGGCACAGAGGGTCCAGGAACTCCTGTAAGCCGCTGGGGATGTTCCTGACGACGTCGCAGGAGTAGCCGTCCTCGGGCAGGAGGAAGGGCAGCTGCAGGTCAGGGTCCTCTTCCAGCTGCACTTCCCGCCCATCGCTGCGGGCCAGCTCGTCGGCCGTGTTTTCAGCGACGGCCACCACGTTTTCTATCAGGTCCTGCTTGGGAAACAGGCCGAATCAGAGATGCTGTGTGGCTGGCGCAGCTCGCGCAGGTACAGGGCCATCCAGGAGGGACAGCAACCGGCCAGTATATCCACAGCCCAGGGGTAAGGCAGCAAACCACCAGCTGAGCACACACCTCAGCATGTGAACCGAGACGTTCATGACTGATTTCAAGTAATGTGTAGCTTTGAACAGAAGCTGTGTAGTCACAAGAAAATGGATTTTTTCCTCTTTTCAAAAGGAATCATTTTTTTCCTTGCACAATTCTGTAACATCCAGTGCTAATTATCCCACTTTTGTAGACTGTTTAATGACATAGGAAGAGCGGTGACTTCTGAATTATGGGTTATAGTGGTTTCTGTTTAAAACCTTTTTATTAACACATAACAGACAGGAAAGTGCACAGATCCTGACTTCACAGCACACTGACGTGAACACAGCAGCTCACCTACCACCCAGCTCAGGGAGCGGAAGCGCGCCAGCCGAGCAGCGACCACGCATACACGCCCTCCCGCCTTTCCCAAAGGCACCGCTCCCAGGCTTCCCACACCCGTGCTCCTGTCGGCTCCTAAAATTCAGACAGCTGGAAGCACTTCTTTGTGCCCTGTATCTGCCTAATTCCTGTGCAAATTATGACCTAATGCTCATCCAGGTTGTCATGTAGCTACAGTTCATTCTTTTCCACTCAGGGCCGTATTCCTTTACATCCACGACGCTGACTTATTTATACCTGGTACTGTGGACACTGTGGACACTCGGTGGTACCTAGTTTGGAGCTATTTTCACAGATGTCCTTTGTTGGCATAAATGCAATACTGGAGGTCAACAGATGGATCCAACCATCTAATTAACTTACCTCTCTATTAGAGTAAGCCATCTAATTCTCAGGAAATAAGGTCACTTATTAAACAAGTTCTCCTTTTTGCTTTTCATCCACATCTCCCTGTGCAAACGTGTCCCGCACCACCGGGTAGTAACGTGGCACCGTTCACTCACCGTCGGTATAAAGGGCTCATCGGGTGCACAGTGATAATTCTGTAATAAGGCTTGAAGTTGTAGTGAATTTAACTTAAAGCAGGTGCTGTTTATATTGGGAATGTCATCAGGTGCGTACTTGTCCATCGTAAGCAAAGTGGTCGCCTTGGAGGAGAACAAACAACGGAAATATGCCTTAGAAGTATTTCATAAATATTCCCCTTTATGAACATTTGTACAATGGTAGTAACGTGCTAATTTGATTTTGAAATGCAGGATATTTTTAAGAAAACAAACTTCCATGAACATGAACCATATACATTAAATTGAACTGAAAGCACTGCCTACAAAAGGTTTTTATGTGGCCTTTTCATCTTACTAAAAAACATATAGTGAAATTCAATTGTATGTTCATAGAGCATTTAAAAAAGTCTCTTAGAACCTGGAAATACTTCCGCAGCCATTCAGGTGATCAATTCAATTTCTGGGGTCTGAATGGGCTCACTGCAATGGCCTTTTTATAACCAGCTGACTCAGTTAAAGCAGGAGGGTAGGTAGCTGCCTCTTTCTGTGCCAAATCTCCTTAGACTAGCTTAAGAAACTGAGAAGAAAATACAAAACTACAGTGTAATAACAAAAATTCGCCCTAGGTTTTGAGACTGTGGATACTCCTTTCCTTAAGTGTAAAACAGCAGTTTCTGTCTTGAACACCTAAGAAATTCCCTCAGAACTGGTGAAGCCTTTAGGACACGGCTGTTCCACAACAGAACTCTTCTGTTCCCTTCTTCTCTTGCTCTTCCTTTGTGACTCGATGACTTTCTGGAGTGCTGTGCTCAGAGTCCTTTCTCGCTCTTTCGTGTATCTCCTACTGTAGATAGGTTTTTGCTTTGTGACCCCCTGGCTTCGCATTCTTAAGAGTGAATTAGTAACCATTTTAAGTAAGAATTTGCCTTCTAGAAAGGAGCTTTAGGACACATACTTTCCTACTCTGAGTAAAAAGGACCACTGAAGGATCCGTGTCCTACTGGTTACCCTGGTATGTTGAGGTCCTTCCCTGTGCACCTCGGAATGTGACCTCATCTGGAGACAGGGCCTTGCGAGTGTAATCAAGCAGATCTACTACGACTGATGTCCTTACAAGAAGCGGACATGTGGACAGACAGGTGGACGCCCTGTGCAGACGAGGACAGAGATGGTGGCTGTGGGGGAGATGCGTCTACAGAACACCCACATACCCAGCGACCCACCCGAAGCTGGGGGAGGGACCTGGGACAGACTCTCCCTCACAGTCCTCACCTGCCCACCTGGATCTTGGCCTTCCGGCCTCCAGAACTGAGACGATAAATTTCTCACCCAGTGTGTTGTACTTCATTATAGTGACCCAGGCAAACGTATACACTGTGGGGTCCCATTGTGTAAAAAGCCCAAAAGGGGGTTGCTGAGGGTCCGCTGCGTCCCAGTCCTTCCCCAGGACCGCCCACCTGCACAATCCTGCTGAGATGACAGTCGGCGGCCAGCTCCAGGCCTTGCTTCTCCGCCCACGCTTCCACATGTCCCAGCTGCTGGCGGATGATGGCGCCCCAGTAGTGGGAGCACAGCCCCGACTCGGGGTCGGTGACCAGTCTGTTGAACAGCCACATGTTGATGAAGTGGAAGAGCTGAGAGAAGAGCTGGATGGTCAGGGCCGCATTGACCCTGCATCGCCGCAGCAGACACATCGCACCCGTGAGCGTGTGCAAAACATCGTCTGTTCAGAAACGCAGGGTGAGGCAGGGTAGCAATGGCATCGGGGAAGAGCCTCATGAAGCAGCCGTGGGCCAGATAATGGCACTTACGGGAAGGCCTGCTCCACTCATGTCTAGAATACCCGTCTCAAATGGGCAGCGCGACGTGGTGGCTGTCAACTATATACGGGGATTCCCCAGATCTATCTAGCATTTACGCACACACTAAGGGACTTTCTAAAAGGCACAGCCAGCATGGCATTCCACAATGAGAACTGCTGCTAAACAAAGCGTACGACAGTGAAACTTGATGATTTTCCTAAGAATGCCAAATCCAATAGGATAGCTCATTTATTTGCAAAATACCTCCCTCTTATATATATTAAATATTAAAATGAAAAACAGGCAGGACAGAAGGAGGGAGGGAGGGGAAGAACGGAAGGAGGAAAAGAAAAGAAGGAGGGAAAGAGGGAGGGAGGGAGGAAAGGAAGAAGGAAAGAGGAAAAGAATATCCTAACCTATTTTTGGTCTTTGCAGGCTGTTCTCTTCAGGGTCATCCAGGAAGGCTGGCATATAATTATTCAGTTCTGACTGAAGACAGTGAACCAGGTACCTGAAAATACGTAAACAGTGTTAATGATCTCAACATGTGGCACTGCTATTGTCAGACATGGTATCACGTGCAAAACAGTTTGTACTGTTCAAAAATATTTTCATTTAAAAATGTAATAGTTTTATTCTCAGGATCCGTGGAACATAGTTCACTGAATTCCATTTATTAAGTCAACACATTTTGCATAGTTATTTACGCTTCTTAATATTCATTTTCAATTAGAGTAAATGAAAACCTTTAAAATTTGTTTTGAAAATTCAACAAGAAAATATACGATTTAAATCTTTATAGAACAGTGTCTCCAGAACTGTGGTCCTTACTTAAATGCCATTTGCACCAAGTGTGCTAAAACATCCTGGGCATCCAAGGTGATCCGGCTAAGGTCTCGATCCTGCTTAATGAAGTTGAGAAGCTCAGACGCATTTGCCATCCAGAAAGCAAGTGCCCCTGCGATGTTCTTCTGTTTCTGCAGACAGAACACATCTCCGTAAGCAGCTACAGAACAAACCAAGACAGTAACACAAAAAGGGATGCTCTTGAAAAGCTGCTGAAGATAGACCAGTACCTTCCCACGTCACCGGGTATTTACCACAGATACCAGATATTTGCAAAGGAATTTGGGTACATTCACAGCGGTGGCAAATACATAACCACTTCTTGGGGTTTATGTACAGATACATGGATCTAATTAGCTACGATTTAGAATCAATGGAGAAATGGAGACAGCAAATACTATAACACCAAATTGGCAATTGTGCATTATCTGGTAATCTGTGAAGTATACACACACGTCCCCATGGTCACCCACAGCCACCCTGATACTCGCAGTCACTGGCTTGGACACCAAGCAACTCGGTATCAAGTACTGATCTATCGCCTTATCTCCCGACCACATGTGCAGGCCAGGCAACCTCAGATGAGATCCAAAGAATAGGAACCAAGGATAAACGATAAAGAGAAGAAACAGAACTTTTGTCATTTCATATTCACACTGAAGTGCATTAAGCAGAAATTATGAAATGCCGATAAAGGTTGCAGTCAAAAGGATTTTAGTAGTGCATGTTCTGCTGCTGAATGAGTGTTATGAACTGCTCAGTCCAGTTGTAGTGCTGTATTTGACATGGAAGCAGCATGAGAAACTCAGCTAAGCCAACACAGCCAGGACCAGGTCCCAGCAGTATGTCCTACCTGATCAACCTGGTCTACTTCCTGGAGAAAAACAGACGAGGGGAAATCAAGCAGAACGAGAGAAAGAAACTTGTAAACAATCATGATAGTTCAAAAAAATCCAAACACCAATATGAAGGTACGACATGAAGATACGACGTTTAGTTATAGGTTCTTCTCGAATTACACACTCATGGAAGGTGCCCAGGCAGCTCCTGGAGCGTCGCCGTAAGGGACTAGTTAGTGCTATGTTCTTCCCACTGGGACAATAACTAAGTCAGTTCCTAGAGAGCTTATCGCTCACGATGTTCCAATCAACACATGAACATATGGATCTCTTTAGAAGATTCACAAAGGAAGGACTGCTGAACGTCCCGATGGCACTGCATCCGACTACTGAAAGGTCCGGAACATAGTCTCTTCCCCTGGATTGATTAATTAATAGTGAAAGAGACAGGAAAGACCAACAGAAACAACCAAAATAAAAGTTGAGAACCTAACAATGGATTAAAAGTCTTATACCTATACTATACTATACCTATACTAAAAAGGAATAAACTGTTTTTGGAAAGTAGGTTTTTATAAATTAAAGAATTTAAATTACTATCATAGTTTCTTACTAAAATGTTACGATTCCTCCAATCACATACTAAACCTAAATCTGAAGTTTAAAAGACTTGATTTGATCATGGTGATTTCAATGACTAGTTCAAATTCAACATGGAAAAGTCTATCAAAAGCAGTTTGATGACAGGACTTTATTTGAAATAGGCTTTAGAAACTCAAACACGATGGGGGACAGACAATGGCTTTGAATGACAACTGAAAAGGAAATCATGGTTGTTTGTAAAATACAGAGTAACAAAATAGTATCCAAATAAAATGACTCTCTTTTTTAATCCCTGTCCTCACTTGGGTAAAAGAATCCTGACTCCATCAAATGCATGTGCTAACCACTCAAACATAAGAGAAACACTTCTTTAAAAATTCTGGCCTTTAAAACAATTCTGAGGGAATTAAAAGATTCGTTAGCTTCAAACTATCCTGACAGGACAACACAACCTAACCGTCTAATCCTGTCACTCAACATTACATCCGCAAGTTTTATAAGTTTTATAGCTGAATGCTGCATTGCCATGTGATTTAGGAAAACTATTTTTAAAATCTGTAAGTTCAAGATTAAATCTTCAAATTATCTGTAAGTATGGAAAACTGCTGTGCCAATTTTATCAACTAGAGAGAGTACCTAAAAGAAACAAGCCATTCTACCGAGAACATACCCTTGCTTCCGAAATTTCCCAACAGATTTATGAAAGAACTTGACCTGAACTCATCGTGAGAAGCGCCGTGATGCCCATCACGCCCACACCAGTGCAGACAATCCTACCGGCACCACAGGAGGCTCGTTACAAAAGAGCAAGTGCATCTACAGCCATTAGAGAATTCTAACAGGGGCTGCCAGGGCCTGGAGGGAAGGGACTGGGGAGAAGCGACCCGATGGGGTGGGCTTCTACTGCAGGGAATGGGAATGTCGCAGAACCAGAGGGGCGACAGCTGTGAATGCACTAACTGCTACTGACCTGGTCACTGTAAAAGGGCTGATTTTATGTTATGTGAATTTCATCTCAATAACTTTTTAAAAAATTCTAAGAAAACTCACATCAAGTCGCAATACTTTCTCACAAGTATTATAATTTTAAGGGTCTCTTTCATGATTATTACGTTACCATATACACAGTTTATCTTCCCTTATTCTAAAGTCTGTAGGGAAGAAACAGTAAAAAATTTACATTTCTTTTCAACTTTTAAAGGTATACATTTTTCAACACAATTTATATAACTTTTAATTTAGAAAAAAAACTCTTAATATAAAGGCAAACATATAACCAAATCTGAAACATTACAGTAACAAACTTGATTGACTTCAAAAGAACAAGCACATTAGGGACTGGCGTGGCGTTGCAGGTGAACTTACCTGAATCACCCCTTCCATCATGCTCACCATCTTGTTGACTATTGCGATCACTTTGTGAGTACGTTCTGTAGGACTGACATCAGGTCTGTACTGGCTGGACAATACATACCGACATGCCATATATAATACATATGTAGGTGACAACTTAAAATGGACTGTAGAGCTATTAGTATAATTTATAATGGCAGATAAAAATGAATCTTCAGCTGTGAAAAGATTTCAAAAACAAGAAAAAAGAAAAAAAAAGAACAAAAACAAAAACCCATGAAAATCAGATGGAGAAAAATGGAACAAGCAGTAATTCACTAACAATGGAATCTGAAGTTACTCACAGCTTTCCCTGAATTCGATGCTTGCAGGCAGCGTCACCTCAGGCCCAGGAGCGTCCTGAGTTCTGAAAAAATAACGTTGCCATCTCTGAAAACCAGGTCACGCAGTTCCTAACATCACTGCCCACCTGTGCAGCTTTCAGAACTATTTTTACATCTGTGTACAGTTTTTCTGAAATAATAAACAGCCCAATGCCCTGCCTCCACAGGAAGTGTATTTGAATATTCAGACACTCAGAGTTATCATCCCCCAGCTCCTCCGAAGTCAGTTCCTTGAAGTATCTGCTTCTGTCCTGAGAGCAGATCTGACATGATTCTCTATTATTCACGAAGACTTTGTGCAGCACATAGAGACCAGGCCGCTGTGCAGCTGCTACAGCCACGGCTCAAGTCACCATGAAAAGACACAGAGAAAATCTACACCACGTCAAGCCTGGCACCGAGCTCTTACAGGGAGAGAAATTTCCCAAGAGCTAGTCATTGTGTTTATTGTCTGATAAAAGTCACCCAAGATGGTCCCTGAAGATCCCTTCAGCCACTTGGGTAGCATTTTTCAATGCTCGCACTGACGCAGGCCTCAATAAAAGACATCCTAGTCACTCACACTTTTTCTTAAAGTCACAGAAACTGCAGGCACTTTTCACCATTCAGCCTGACACTACAAAAATGAGGAAAGGCCAAAAATATAAACAAAGAGAAACCTGGAACATTTCTAAGCATTAGCACTGAACTAATATTTATGTATTTTCAGGTATTCAGGATCAAATTAATTCAAAGGGTAGGTAACTTCAATTAAAGATTTCTTCAACTAGTGTGTCACCCTGCCCCCACTGGCTGGATGTAAGGTCAGGGTACTGTTACGTGAAATTCTTTCAGGTACACATATATACACATGCAGGTATGTGTCCACTAGGGCATAATGTGAAATATGATTTTGTGTTTTGTACTGTGGTCAAAAACATTTGAAAGCCATTAATAGCGCAAACTTTCTAAAATGTGTAAGATAAATGTGTTTTGCCTTTCTGCAAAGTTACCAGAAAATTAAATAGAGGGATTATGACAACTGGAATGAAAATATCGATTGAGTTAAATATTGGCTCACACCAAAATGAGGTCAATATTGATGCAAATAAATCTTCCTGTTTGGTGAAACGGGAAGTCAACACAGATATCAGGATATTTGCACTAGGTTAGTGATTTAAAATGACAGTCGTTTCCCGCAGAACATTCAAGGCTATTCATCTCATCAGACAAATGGTAACGGGCCAGAAGTAGGTATCTGGAATCACTGCTATGTGCACTTACTAGTAAGTCAGTTCAAATAACGAACACTTCTTCAAAAATGAGAAATAAACAAACACCTATGATTACAGATTTATACAGTTATAGACTACCTAACTAAAATAGTAATTCCTTTCCAACAACAAAGTTCTCTTTCCTCCATCCTCATCTTCTCCACATACTCAAAGATGAATAAGGAGAGACTATAATGTGAGTCAACTCAAACTAGGGTAATCATTACAAGTAAAAACAAAAATATTTTCATCAAATTATATGCTTCAAAGTTTACGCAGTCTATGGTTTATAATTTGGATTTAACTCAACAATTTCAGTGTAAAAATGCTCTTATACACAGATATAATTTAAATGCAACTATTTTAACATGCGTCTCTTACCCTGCCATGTTTATAGACATCTAAAATTACAGGTAAGTAGTTATTTTCAAGTTAATGTCAACGAATGACCCTGGACAAACTTTACACAGTGTTTATGTCTCTTCTTCAATTTAACAAATCTAGTAAAATGAAGGGAATTTAAATGCTCATTGAAAAAATCAAGTGTCAGTGATAATTTAGTCACTCCAATCATTCAAAGACTTCTTCCTTGACTAAAATTAGTATTTTAAACATGCTTATTAAAGTGACTTAGACTTTTATGAATATATCAAATTAAGTATTGCTTACCAACCTGTATATGTGAAAAATACAATTGAAAATGAGAAGAATCATTGCCTTAATATCAACAAAATAACACATACTTGTACTTCAAATAAAACCTTTGTTTTAGTAAGTCTGCAAAGCAAAACCATCTGACCTTGAAAAGAGTTAATTAAAATTTTTGCTCACAGGATAAAATAATTTCTGACATACAATTAACCAACATGCGGCTATTACTTATTAACTCTTTCTACTTACTCATTTTGCATATCCCAAAAGCCTTATCCTAACCCACCTTTCCTCTCACGTCTTCATTCACTCACTTAATTCTATGGGCTCAGAACTGTGAGATCCCCATCTGAAGGCACAAACTGACCTCCTGTGATGACTGATATTAGTATCTGATGATACACAGTGCCCTCTGCTGGAAGTTGGAAAATTAAAAACTCTATCAGTGGCCTTTCACGGAATTGGTAAGTAACCTTGAGCAAGTCACCTGCATCAGCTAACACCTTACTGGAGGTAAGAGTCAGAATGGCCTCATTAAATATTTGAATAGCGCCAGAAGATGAATGCTCCCAGTGTCACTGCTGATAATGAGAACGTGATAAAATATTCATACTGTACTTCCCTGCTTCTGTCTGAGTACATGAGAGGCCTACAGTAAACGTGCTCAGCACAGATAATACTGCAGTGTAAATGAATCGGCTACACGAACACGTCTGAGGCACTGACGTTAATTTTCAACATTTAAACAATTTTAGGTCACAAGAAAGTAAATTCTGACTTATTAAGGTCATATAATTTATTGACTTATTAAGACCATATAACTTAAAAATTGTGAGAAAAGAAAATAACAAAAGGCAGAGGCTCTCTATTGAAAAAACCTAGGCAAGAACAATGAGGAGAAAACAAAATCACCCCCTTCATCTCAACAGGGAGACACACCACAAGGGAGCCCAACACAGCACCACGGCACTCCGTGAGTCCTGAAAGCTCTCCCTCAAAATCAGTTTTGGCTTTGTGTATTTTTAAACACGTGAGGATTTCTTCTAAAAAGGGGGGAAATGACTAGTTTTACCTAAGTATATAAATTAACAAATATTAAAATTATAAAAACTCTCCCACATTTTTGCAGAGAAGCACATTCAAAACAGACACATTTTAATTCAACACGCCTATTTCCACTGGACAACTCGGTGGCACATAAGGGATAGAACTGCTGATGGAATATTTTTTCCCAAGTCAGTAACATAAAATGGAAATATTCTGAAAACTACTGCTGACATGCTAAAACTGTTGGCCGAGCCCTGTCGGTTCAATGGCCTTCACCCCAAGCCCTCCCTGGGCCGCTCCCTCCTTCCCACCTGCTTTCTTGCCTGCGGAAGTCCTGATGCTCCACTCTCACCATGGGCTTCACCATCCCGCGCTCGGCGGGGCTGGAGGCAGACGGTCCCCTGTCGCTGTCCAGCCTTGTGGTGCTCTGGGCCAAGAGGAAGGAAGACACCGGGCGTTTAAAACTCTGCACACAGCCGTCACGCTTCACACCCCGTGCTGCAGGGGAAGCTGTGCTGCGAGGCTGCCAAGCAGGGGGCACGACAGGAGCGCAGAGCGCGAGCAGACGGGAGATGCTCAGCACGCGAGGACGCACGTCCAGGAGGAGCGGCACGCCCAGGACACACTGTCATTCACTGTCACCGAGGAACTGTAAGACACACACAGCCACCTTCCTTTCCAAAGAGCGAGAAGGTGCTTCCAACCACAGGCACGCAGAAGCAGTACACACACACGGGGTTCTTCAAAAGCACAGCGACAACAGTGACTTTATCCCAAGCAGTTCTCTTCAGTCAGGCTAGGGCTGCGAGAACGCACAACATGAAGAGGTAGGGTCTTTCGTTTTATTTGTTAATTTTAAGAAAGGACTTAAAACTCTACTTTTCACAGCTCAAAACCTACAGAGAATTCAGTATAGAAACTGGTTTATTTCTTGCCCTTAGACAACAGAGATAAAACACACATGTATATCAACCCAACACAGCACATTTAAATCCTTCCCAACAGTACACATTCCTAACCAACCTAGAGCAGACAAAAAGGATGAGTTACCTTTATTAAGAAAACAATCAGAACAGAATCAATACACTGATAACTAAGAAATGGACTGTAGCGCACTCCCTTTATGGAAGATTACCCACTACCTCTGTTTAATGAAGACACTGAGCGCAGATAAGTAAGAAACACCCTTGTTTTACCAACTAGAGATTACACCGTATGGGTCTCTCTGGGTTTTCATTTCCCAAAAATGAGATTATACAACTTGATTTGTAAACAAAATTACTCTTTTTCATGTTGTAAACATCTTACAATATTATTTTTACATTACAGAACTGTAATGGCCATTGTGGGGATAGAGTCCCAGAGAGAAGTTTCCAGGCTCTCGGCCTCACGTGGAAAGGTGATGGCTCGGGTAGTAGATGGCCATCAGCTGTGACTAGTTGGCCATCAGCTGTTACCGGTCAGCCACTAGCCACTAATATAACTGCCGTGGCTACGCTAGCAAGTGCGGACGGCAGCTAGCAGATCGTGTGGCTCCTGCTTCCTGTGTCTCCAACCCAGCCGCCAGCGAGAATGTAGTGGTGTGACTCCCCTATCTGGCTCCGTGGGTGTTCCTTTTTGGCCTCACCATGTCCTGTGTTCTCGTGTGGGGAGCGGGACTAGAGACCCTGCATGACAGCCATAAAACATTTTGTTGTCTATTCATCAAAGTTCATTAAACGAATCCTTTATGCTATTTGAAATTTTCATCAGTATAGAGTCATGACAATCACGCTCATAAATATATATATTCATAGACAATAATTACTTCCATAAGATACATTTATAGAAATAAAACTGCTTGGTCAGTGGATAGCAATATTTAGACTACCAAAAATTGTTTTAAATGAATAAGGCAAGATAATCAAATTATGGCATTTTATACGCTAACATATTACAAAACAACTTTAGCTTGTTTTTAAATGATTTTCAAAGGAAACCTCACAAAATAAAATCCAACGGAAGCAGGACAGAAAGGTTTGTGTGTGCACATTTGTGTGTGTGTGTGTGTGTGTGTGTACAGATTTAATGATGTTAAAAAGTATAAATTAACACATGTACATGCATAAAGAATTCAAAAAAGGATCCATCAACATGTTATCGACAGCCAACTATAAATTGTGGAGGAATGAATGATTTTCACTTTTATTTTTCAATTTACCAAGTTTTCAATGTTGACTAAACATTTTATAAAAACTAAAATTTTTATCAAGACCGTTATATCTGGTCCCAAGAGTATTTATTCATTCAACTATTCCCGAGATCGTTACTGGGACTCCTTCATGCACCACATGCTTCTCTAGGCACCAGAGGTCCAGCAGTGAACCTACCCGGCAAGAGCCCTCCTTTCCCAGAGCTCACATTCTACAGCCAATCAACAAACAAAAGAGCTCAGCCGGGAATAAAGGCTGCACACAGAACTTGAAGTAAGCTGTGGTGACAGCGCCCGGAAGCTCGAGGACCACTTCCGTTCAGGAGGTGACAAGCTGAGGTATGAGAAACGGGGGTGGCCGCGTGCAAACAGTGTAAAGAGCATTCAGAGGGGCAGACACAAGTGGGCCTTCGGATGGGAACGGTAGGTGGTCAGGGGACAGCAGTGGCCTGCGTGCAGGACTGGCCGGGGCCAGCACGCGCTAAGCTCAGAGGGAAGGCGCTGCTGCACAAGCCCAAATAAAGACCGTGTGGTATCTGGGATCAGAAGCCACCGGGATCTTTGACAGCGGGGTGGCAAGGGAATCCCATTTCCATCTCTGAAACACGAGTCTGCTGCTGGGAGGACAGTGAGGAGACGGGCAGACCAGAGGAGGCTGCCGTCCGTGAAAGGAGCCATGCGGGCTCCGCCACGTGCCGACCTCTCAGTGACGATGGAGAAAGGCAGACACTGGAGGACCAAGCAGAGGTCGAGCCAACAGAACTTGGGCATGACTGGCTGCAGGGGCTGAGCGCAGGAAAGGCTCTGAGGACAACCTGTGGATGGGACGTCAGAGACTGAGCGCGGGAAGGCCCAGGAAAACGGGGTGCTGGAGAAAGAAGAGCCAGTTCATCTCAGCTGTGTGACTCTGACATACGTGTTAACTATTCCCATGGATGGCAAGCAGGCCTCCGCAGTACGGACAGGTCCAGGCCCGAGTCGGCGCACTTAACACAAAGACGGCATTTTAACTTCGGCAACTGTGCGACATCACCTAGGACACAGATCAGCAGGAGGGAAGGGGCTCCAGGTCTGAAGCCTGGGGACCCCCCAAATTTCAGAAGTGAAGAGGAGGAGCAGGAGGAGGTATGAGCACTGAAGTGGGAAGAAATGGAGTGACACCTGGAAGCTGAAAGAAAGTGCCCCGAGTCAGTGGTGGTAAGCCAGCTCCGACAGACGGAGAACAGGCCCTGGGCTTGGCGACCTGGATGGAGGGCGGCCTGGTGCCGTGACCAGCACAGGCCCCATGAAGGAGCAGGAGCCGAGGAAAGACGACAGAACTTCCGGGAAGTGGACATGTGACCACAGATCGTTTCTTCAAGAAATCACGCTGTGACCAGGAGCAGGAGCAGAAGCCTGGAGGCAACAGCTGGAGGGGGCAGTGAGGGCTTCTAAAAACAGGGTCACTGCACACGTCCGGAGGCCGAGGAGCTGCCCCAGGACTGTGGGAGTCTTTCGTCACAGCCTCCACAGTGAAGCCACCTTGAGTAGCCCCTCCACCCAGATCTGGGCGGGGCCTACGCTTCGCTTTAACCAATGGAAGGGGGAGAATCAATGCTATGCCAGTTCCTGGCCCACGCCTTAAGGAGACCTGTCAATTCCACAGTCTTGTGTGGTACCAAGACGTCAGGCTGCCCCATGGAGACATGATGAGGGAGAGGTCCCACGGAGGGAATCTGAGATGATGGAGAAGTGACAGGAGTCCCTGCATCCTGGCACAGCCTGTACCAACCAACCCACCAGCTAGGTAGGCGCAGTCACACAAGTTACCATCAGCAAGACCAACACGCGACTGCCCAGGGGAGTCCAAACGATGAGGCACACGCAGCAAGTGCACAAGGGGCTGTTGCGGTAGCCCACTGAGTTTGGGGGGGGTTGTTCCCCAGCATTAGAGAATCAAAATGAAGATAAATAAACTGACTGTGCAAGCAAAGAGCCTGGGAGGTAAGCTGGTGGGTGGGAGCTGGGGTCTAAGTCGAGGGGTCAAGGAGAGCAGGAGCCCATACTCTTTAGGGGTCTCCTGACCAAGAAGGGGACACACAGCACGGAGGAGAAAGCACAACTTCCCCGACCTTGGGGAAAAGACAGCCTGCTCATGTCCTAGGTCTGTCACTGAGCGATACCGCAGGCCGTGGGGCCACAGTGGGCAGAGAGCCCTGGGAAGTCTGTCCACACACCAGCTCCACGCGCACACTTCCAGACAGTCGCCTACGGGGCCTCAGTGATGCACACACACGTCCCGTCAGGTAACACGCAATCACCTACCTTGCTTGTCGGTAATGCTGCTCCGCTATGGACATCTCCTCCTAAATCAAAAGTTGTCTCCTGAACAATCCTGTCAGGATGAAAAGAAAGCCATGGAGTTACTAACTCTGGAATGAGACGGCGCAGTCTCTTCCAGCAACACAAAAGCACCAGTTAGTTAAACACCCCAGTGTTCCAACATCACCAAGACGTCACTTCATTTTCAGCACATGAAGTTACAGAACAAAAAACCTCCAGTCACTTCATGACCTTCCCTGCCTGATGCACACTAATCCTCCTGGGATATTCTTTACAGCTGTACTTGAAACAGTCAACTGCAAGAAACAACAAAGGGAAAAGCAAGCTGTTTCACCACGTCAGCCTCTCCAGGCTGCAAATGGCCCAGGAATAAAGTGCTGCCACCTCAGGTGCCGGGCGCCCCGTGGATAGAGGGCAGGTGACGTGCTCACAGGAGGACGGCAGAGGGGGCTAACCGTCCTCCGGCCTAAAAGCAGTCTGGTAACAGTTTGTGGACACCACCACTAGGCCGCACAGAAAAAAATGGAGAACATTTTTGATAATGTTAGGAATCAGATCAAGAATTACTCTTGTTTAAACAATTTTTTAGAGTATCGCAAAATACCAAAACTTTTGAACTATCATTATGAAAAAATTAATTCAGAATATACACAATCTCACTTAAACAGTCAATAATCTGAAGCCAGCGACATTTCTTTGGCACGAAGGAAGGATGAGTGAGTTCCAGCGCACAAGAGAGGCCCAGCCAAAGGGGAAAGAGAGCCTAAAAGCACCTGGGAACCAGCAGGAAGAGTCAGTGCTTAAATTTCCTGGGCTTCACAAGACAATCAAAAAGAATGAAAATCTTTTTTGTTACACTATTTGGAAAACATAATAGTCTAAATTCAAAGCACATGCTAACTCGAAACTTGTATTTAAGTCCAATCTACAGAATGAAACTAGGAAGGGATGTAGAAGTTCAAAACAAGTTTTCAAATTAAAAAGCAGGTGCAAACTTCTCCTCTACCCCATCACTATGAAAATAAAATCATCTGGTAATACAAAATAAAACCACACTTAAAATAGTAAGTGTGGAGAAAGTAAAGGCTATACCTTTACTTTCCATCAATCTTCTGAAAACGACTTCATGCAACACATTACAAAGTTTTCTGAAATTAAATACTTATCCTCTGTCACCAAGATATTCACAAAATGAAAGAGTGCTACGCGTCTGCACTGGTTTGAATGAGAAGTTTGTTATTTTGTGTCTGATAATGAATGTAAGAAAAATGACTGCTCACCTCCCTCTGTCATCATGACCTATCAAAGCTACAGATACTCTTACCCACCCCTAACTTCCTCTATGACGTACAAAAGTACAAGCAAAGTCTTCTCGATTCCACTGGTAATTATCATTCCAGAATAACAAATTTACTCAATACCATGCAAAGCTTTTTATTTTTTTCCCTAAAGCTACCAAAACTTTCAAGTTTAACATGGATCCCTCTGTATTGCATTCTGGATATGTGAACAGTTAGAAAATATCTTTATTCATGACTCTGATGACGTCTTCCAAATGTAAGAACCGTGTCTCGGGCATCTCAGCACTGAGAGCAATGTTGTACGACACAGGTGCTCAAAGAACGCAGATTAGGCGGATTCATAAATGAATTGACGCGTCATCAGAAGTCTCTAAAATTCCCAAAGTGCCCATCAATATCACACTGTGCCACACTGAGCACAGCATCACTCCGGCTTTGCAGGCGAAGACCCTGAAGTGTGCAGCTGAAAACACATGGATCATGGATCCCTCCAGGAACCACGCAGAAAAAGAACAGCAAACAAAGCCCAACGTTACTAGAAGGAAGGAAACAACAAAGATCAGAGCAGAAATAAATGGAATAGACACTAAAAAGACAATAGAAAAGATCAACAAAACTAAGAGTTGGTTCTTTGAAAATATAAACAAAACTGATAAACCTTTAATTAGACCGACCAAGGAAAAAGAGAGGACTCACAATCAGAAATGAAAAAGATGACGTTACAAGTGACACCACAAAAATACAAAGGGTCATAAGACACGACTATGAACAATTTACATGCCAACAATTTGGGGAACCTAGAAGAAATGAACAAATTCCTAAAACACACAACCTACCAAGAATGAAATATGAAGAAATAGGAAATATGCACAGACTAACCGTGAGCTATGAAATTGAATCAGTAGCCAAAAACCTCCCAACATACAAAAGCCCAGGACCAGACAGCTGCACTAGGTCAAGTCTGCCAAACATTTAAAGAAGAATTAATACCAATCCTCCTCAAACTCTCTCAAAAAACAAAAGCGGAGGGAACACTTCCAAACTATTTTACAAAGCCAGCATTACCCTGACACCAAAACCAGACAAGGACACCACGAGAAAATAAAATTACAGGCCAATATCCCTGATGAACATAAATACAAAAATCCTCAATAACATATTAGCAAACTGACTACAACAACACATTCAAAGGATCATATACTACGGTCAAGCGGGATTTATTCCAAACATGCTAAGATGCTTTAACATCCGCAAATCAGTCAACATGATACATGTCAACAAAATGAAGGCTAAAAATCGTATGAGCATCTCAAAAGGCGCAGAAAAAGCATTTCAACAAATTTCAATACCCACTTATGATTAAAAATCTCAACAAAGTAGGTGTAGTGGGAATGTACTTCAACATAACCAAGGTCATAAGAAGACCACAGCTAATACCACACTCAATGGTAAAAAGCTGAAAGCTTTTCCTCTAAGACCAGGAACAGGACAAGACATCCATTATAGCCACTTTGATTTAATATAGTACTGAAGTCCTACCCAGAGCAAGTAGGCAAGACAAAGACATCTAAACTGGAAAAGAAGAAGTACAACTCTATTTGCAGATGATATATCATATAAAGAACACCCTAAAGACTCCACCAAAAGACTGTCAGAACTAACCAACAAAGTCAGTTAAGTTTCAGCATACAAAACCAATATACAAAAGTCTACTGTATTTCCACAAACAACTAATTATCAGAAAGAGAAATCACTAAAACAGTCCCATTTACAATGGCATCAAAAAGAATAAAACACCTAGGAATAAATTTAACCAAGAAGGTGAAAGACCAGTACGGTGAAAATTTAAGACATTAATGAAAAACACGGAAGACCCAAAGAAATGGAAAGATATTCCGTATTCATGAATTGAAAGAATTTAATATTGTTAAAACGCCCATACAACCAAAGCCATCTACAGATTAAATCCCTATTAAAATTCCAATGGCATTTTTCACAGAAATAAAACAAACAATCCCTAAAACTTGTATGGAACCCCAGAAGACCCCAATAGTCATAGCAATCTTGACAGACAGCAAGCAAAGCTGGAGGTGTCACGCTCTCTGATTTCAAATATATTACAAGTGTGTAGTCATCAAAACAGTATAGTATTGGCATAAAAACAGACACATAGATCAATGGGACAGAACAGAGAACCCAAAAATAAACCTGCACATATGTGGTCAACTAATTTACAACAAAGGAACCAAAAATATACAATAGAAAAACGAGTCTCTTCAATGAATGGTTCTGGGAAAATTGGACAGCCACATGCAAAAAAAGTGAAACTGGACCACTGACTTATACCACACACAAAAATTAACTCAAAATGGATTAAAGAGTCGAACGTAACATCTGAAACCATGGAATTCCCAGAAGGAAATCCATGCAGTAAGCTCCTTGACATCGGTTTTGATGACGCTTTTTTTGGATCTGACACCTAAATCAAAGGCAACAAAAACTAAGTGTGACTACATCAAATTAAAAGGCTTCTGCAAGCAACGGAACCATCAACAAAGTGAAAAGGCGACGGATGGAATGGGGGGAAGTATTTGCAAATCACACATACGATAAGCGGTTAACATCCAAAACATACAGAGCTCACACAACTCAATAGCAAGCAATCAAACAATCCATTTAAAAATGGGCAGAGGACCTGAATAGACATTTCCCGAAGAAGACATACAGATGGCCAACACCAGTAACCATCAGGGAAACGCACATCCAAACCACAATGAGAAAGCCAGGTAAGTGTGTGGAGGCTGTGGAGAAAAGGGAACCCTTGTGCACTGTTGGCGGGATTGCAGATTGGTGCCGCCACTGTGGAAAACCGAATGGAGGTTCCTCAAAAGATTAAAAACAGGGAGCATCTGAGATCTTGCTCCTCAGCACATGACCTCAGTTTGGCTCAAACAAACTCATGAAAATCCTCTCCAGGTTTGGACAAAGCCCACCAGGCCCACCATGCGGACGGGCCCCGATGCTTGGTTACCAGCACGGGCCCCGGGTGCCCCACCAGCTCCCCGCTTCGCATCGGGTGAACCTGGGTGAGATTCTCTGAATTCTGGGCCTCCTGGCTTTAAGCAGCAGGCCATGACTTTATTTCAGCTATTCTTAGAAAATCCTCGAGGTGGATACTGGTTGAGACAACCCAGGGAAAGGAAAAAAAATGGGTTTCTGCTTTTAATTTAGGCTTTTAAGTTAGATTGCTTACTGAGAATCAGAACAAAATCTGCTGGACTGAACTCTCTTTAGCTCCAAAGAGGAAGGACACTTGCTTCCCAACCTGAACAGCCAATGGGCTGACACGTTGTTCAGACCCCGGCATCTGGAGTGATACCTATGGGTGCCACGAGGTGGCCAGTGCGGGAGGGCAGCTCGTCCTGAAGAAGCCTTCGGAAGCCCTGGGAGAAGCGCAGGGTGCCCTGCAATGGGTCCAACCCAAGAGGGGCCCTTGCCTTGGAAAGCACTGCGTTTCTGGTGGTGTCCGTCCGATAAGCTCTGGCTGGCCCTTGCTCGGGTATCCTCAGGTGACTAAGAACCTTCACGGGGATGGATGCCTGAGGAAACACTTCCTCTAGGCTGTAAAGCAGTCGAGAAGGGTATGTGCGGTGTCTGGCTCATCTGGAGGCCAGCACGTAAGGGCTAGTTTGCCCTAAAAGTTTGTTCACTCTACAGATCTCAAAATGAACACGAGCAATTGTGCCTCCCAGGCCCACAAGCCCCACGACACAGCCTCCCTCTAGTACCAAGATGGCCGAATGAGGATCCTTTGACACTTTTAATTTTCACTCGTACAATTAGAAAAAGCCAGATATAAAATTAGGCAGAATGAATGGAAAACATATTGAATTGGTCTCAAAGCTTCAAAAAGAGCACTTAGATAAATAGATCAATCTATGATGTCATTTAGGTGTCAACCCAATTCTCTGAGATAATAAAAATGGCTGTCCTTATTTTAAAAGGGGAAAGGTCATTTAGAACTTGACTTGTCAAGAATAGATATAAATTGTGAAAACCTCCCCCCCAAAAAAAAATGGATCCAAGTGTACTGTTTGTCTGTGTAAGTCTATAGATGTATGTTGTAAATGTGAGATAATTTCCTACCTCTGGATGGTATTGTTAAAATTGATTTAAGGCAAGCGCTTCTAAGGATAGGGTATTCTAAAATTCTCAGAAATACAGAAATTAACTGAAATGCTTTTCAAGTTCATGTGATCTAAGATTAATCCTTAGTAAATAGAAACTAGCTTAAGTTTATTGGTTTAAGCAAAACACACGTCTTTGTATCGCCTGGGTTTTACAAAATAAGTCCATATTAATAACTGACTTTGAACGTCTATGAAAATTTTTCTAGAGGTTATAAAACGTCCAAGCTAGAGAAAGCTAATTGATTACTTCTGTTTTCATTAGACACTGAGGTTTTAAGGTTACAATCTCAATATATGAAGAAACAACTTTGCAGTGTTTTAGAAGGGCCCCTCAAAAGATTAGGAATTTGCATGGGAAACTTTGTAAAGTAAGTGAGGAATCCTCCTGGAGCGTACTATCTGGGTAGCACTGGTCGTAAGTAAACTAAACCAACAGGCGGGGCTGTGCGAAAGCCAAGGCGGCCACTTGGTTCTTCCCTGCAGGGATCCCTGGCTCCTCACTTCTGGGTTTTTTCATTCCTTCATGCATCACAGTGCATTTCAGCTGGACTTAGATTAGATGAAGGAACTTATGAGATGACACTACCGGAAAGGAGACATCTTACACTATTGCCAAGGTTTGATAAAGTCACTTCAAGAAAATGCCAAATTGGTAACTGTTTCGTTTCACAGGGAGCTCCCAGGAGACACAGACTTTAGGTACTGATTTTTTGGAAAAGACATCAAAGACTCTCCCAGCTCGTTGGAAGGAACTTATCAGATGCCTACCCACAAATGGACAGTTACCCAGTCTACGGACATCAAAGACTCCTGAGGATGAGAACACCAGAGAGAGGCAGCTACCCCAAGACAGCGACAGGCCTGTGTACCTAATGACGAACACTGAACTCAGAAGCCATTTTGTTTGATTGTCTTTACCTGTCCGCTAATGCTAGTAGTCATAATAATAGTTTTACTTGTTCTTTGGGTTTTTCTATATAGTCCAACAGTTTCTGATTACTGAACACGTGTAAGGTAACTATTAGAACTCTTTTCATGGCATATGTTAATGTTGTACTAGGTGCCAAAAACAGAAAAATGAGACTGAAGGTACAACTTGGATCCTGTGAGTTTTCTGGAGAGAAATGATCCAGAGTGGTTTTTGTTTTTGTTTTTTCCGCAATGAAGGCCATAAGACCTGACTGCCTTCCATTTACCTGCCCTTCCCATTTGGGAAAAATTCAGCCTCACCTCAGATCACATGGTACGTTACTGCCCCACCCCAATAGTCAGACAATGTGGGTGTTGACCTTCCCTAACCTTCCCGCAAGGAGCCTGCCCAGCCCTGTCAGATAACACTGTTCACCAAAAGGTTGGTCATCAATGCCTCCTTCGGACTGATTTATGACCAAAAGGGGCAGCTGTGGACGAAAGAAGGCATTCCATGGAAAGTGACCTCAGAGGGCGACCTGATCATAAATCCCTAACTGGACAGGTCATGGTGGGTATTCATGCCCCAGGCATATGTTTCTTCAGGGGAAGGTTTATCTTGGCCTTAAGCAAGCCCTGTCCATTGTTTCTGTGTATCTTGGTTAACATACTTTTGAAATAAGCAGTAACCAACCTCAAGAGAGCACATAAACTCGTTAACTATCCTGTAATCCCCACCTTGTTATCTCCCACCTCCATGCAATCTTCCTTATGTTTCCTCCTTCGTTTCAAACGAATAAAAGCTGCAAAACTGTTGTTATTTTCTGGAGCATTTGAGATCTTGCTCCTGCGCACATGCATATATCATCAGTTTAGCTCAAATAAACTCTTATAAAAATTCTCAAAAAAAAAAAAAAAGACCTTAAAACCAGAACTACCATATGATCCAGCAATTCCACTTCTGGGTATTTATCTGAAAAAAGTGAAAACACTAATTCAAAAAGGTATTAATACATGCACCCCCATGTTCACTGCAGCATTACTTATAATAATAATCAAGATATGGAAATAATAGGCATTACTTATAATAGTCAAGATATGGAAATAATTTAAGTGTCCAGAGAAGGATGAATAGACAAAGACACTGTAGTTATGTATGTATCTATACATAGATATGTACAGAGGGTGCCAAAAAAATGCATACACATTTTAAGAAAAGAAAAAATTGTATTAAAATTGTAATGCTCAATATATACCTATAACAAAAGATGAATACAAGTCACGTGTATACATTTTTTTGGCACCCCTGGTATATATAGAAACACATATGTACACAATGGAATATTGTTCAGCCATTTAAAAAACTAAGGAAATCCTGCCATTTGTGATAACATGGACGGACCAAGGGGGCACCACGCTAAGTGAAGTCAGGCAGACATAGAAAGACAAAAAACCATATGCTCTCACTTACACGTGGAATCTAAAAAAAATCAATAAATAAAACAAAAACAAAACACCCCAAGCTCACAGATACTGAGAACAGATTGGAAGTTGCAAGAGGTAGGCAGTGAGGGCTGGGCCAAATGGGTCCAAAGGCAGACGTCCAGTTATAACATAAATACGTCACCGGGACGTAAGGCACAGCATGGCGACGTGAGTTAACAAGGCTGCACTGCACAGCTGACAGCTGCTGAGAGAGTACCTTAAAGTCCTCATAAGAAATAAAATATGTAACCAGGTATGGTGACAGATGTTAACTAGACTTTATGTGGTAAATATTTCACAATATATACAAATAATGAATCATTACATTGTATACCTAAAACTAGTATATGTGTCAATTAAAAAGAATATATGTATACACGTATGAAGAAAATACATGGGTTTATCCACCTAGAAATTTGTGTAACAGCTTGTCATTAGAATAAAATTAACATTAAAAAGTCTTTTCTAATTTGTGGATGCATGTGTAAGTACTAGTATTGTCACCCAACAAGTGTTTTGCAGGAAAAGACTTAAAAACAAAAATAAAATTTCACAGCGCATTCCCCCATGACACCTAGGTCACACTCTTTGACGATCTCCGCTGTTGGCCTGAGCTATGATTAGAAGCCTCCAAAGCAAGAGCCGTGATGGCGAAACGACAGCAGGGACTGGTTTCTCCTATCACATCACCAGAGAGCAAATCTGAAGGACTGACGGTCACAGTGGGCAGACGTCGCGCAGTCGTGCTTAGGCACAGAAATAGATGCGAGCATCTATCTCATCACTAACACCGTCAAAATGAACATGATATAAACGCAGAAATAAAGCACAATTGTGAAGAAGAGGCAGTAACAGGAGGTGCTGTGGAAAGCCAACATGCAGCACAGCAGGAGAAACTGTTTCATCTGCTCGTTTCTTTAGGTGAAACATCCTATGAGTACGTGGGAAGTGAGGCTACCAAGCAGGCACACCTCACCTGTGAAGACATCTGCTGGGAAAGGAAGCAGCGGCCTGACTACTCGCTGAAGTAAAGAGCCTCCATCAAGGTCATGCGCAGGGGCAGGAAGGGGGACTGGCTGATAAACAAACAGAACCTTGAGGAAGGAACAGAACCAAGGGCGCCCCCAGGCACAGAATGGAAGGATGAGTTCAGATACACACCAGTTTACAGCAGGACGGAGCGCAGACAGACACGGATGTTGCAGAGAAGCAGACAGTAAAGGCAGATGGTGCTGCATTTCTTTGGGAACTAAAAGGTACGGTCACTTGCTGAGACTTGGGGCTCAAGGAGAGAGGCTCTGAGCATCAGAAAAGCCCACGGAATCAGCAGCGCCCAGTTGGCCTACATGAATATGCATGATGACCGCAGGTGCTCTTCTTGGAGAAAGACCTAAGTCTTCACACACTAGCTGCCTGGACATGAAGGGTAACGTACTAACATCCTTCGTCAGGGTTCAAAACGGGCAAAGAATGGGAAGAGTCGGAGTTCACTGATAACCCCCCAGGAACAGTCAGAGTAGAATTTATAATGCCGACAAACTGTCAAAAGATCAACCAGAAGACACTGAAAATTCACACCTGGCCCAAAGTATAAGCTCTGAACGCTTAGGACGAGGTATGTCATGGGACAAAACACGGGAGGGCGACACAGAGATGACCACCCACAGGCTGCTTGCGTGTGCTCTCGGGGCAGTGCGTCTAATTCAGTGTACTTTGTGATTGTTGCTTTAAACAGGTTTTCCAAGCTGTAAAATGGACAACCAAGTACCTTAACAGTGTATTCTTTCTTATTACCACAAAAAGGAAAATATCTTACTAGACAGTCACTAAGGTTGTTTCCCAGTACAGACCCTCGTTGCAAGTCCTCAGAAAGGCACTAGGTGGAGCTAAAATATTCTGAATTCCTTACAGGCCTTAACGTGCATCCTTATCAGTAACTGAAAAAAACCCCACCTCAACAAAAAAATCTTAGTTACATAGAATCACTATATAGAACACCATAATTCTTCACAGAGGAACAAATATTGTTTTAAAGTATTAAATTAAAAAAAATTTTAGAATAATTTTAAAACCAGCCGAAAGTTCCAGTATTAAGATGAAGTCAAGACCTTTCTACCTTTCTCCCCTCTAAAACCAACCAAATCAACAAGAAACAGGACCACAAACCCACTTGGAATTTTTAAAAATCAAAACAAAATAAAAAATGAGAAAGCACGTGATCGGTGCCTGATTCAGAATACTTTAAGAATAATGAAAAAACACTCCAGTTCTCAGAGTTGACGTCGTTATTAATTACCCAGGTTTCTGTCGGGGCCCCTTCACGGTCAGGCCTCCCTCCACAGGTCGTTTGGCCAGAGCGTGGTCCTGGCTGGGGTCCACAAACTTAAACACATGCGATGCCCCAAACTGCACTTTCATCCCACTTTGCAGCATGGTCGTCTCTGAGATGCGCAGCCCTTCCACGTAGGTCTCGGCGTCCATGCTTCTAGGGGTGACAGTGACAACTCCATCCATGTTTGTGAGGTCACAGTGATGGGGCTGTATTCCTGAACCAAACAACTAAAAATAAAAGAAAAGCAAAGAAACTGCCATAATAAAGTACACAGTATTTAAAAACAGAAATTTAAAATTGTGAGTTCCCCTTTTCTGATAAATGTAATCTAATAAACTTGGATTTTTGGTGTTTTTAGTGGATTTTCCACCAATGGTATAAAAATAATAAACACTGTCAAAATAATTGAACATTTTATTTTTAGCATCCGCTAACCTGATTTAAGGCATATGGCAACTTTGCATGAAAAAGCATATGGGCATCTTAAACAGGTAATTTAATGGCTAAATCGATATAGACCATTATGATTAGTGATTTCTATCTCGCTGTTCTCTCTGCTGTGCTACACAGGGAAGGATGTCAGACCTAACCCTGACCCATCATCTCGTCACTGAGCAACGAGAATACAGAGTGGGGAGGGTCTGCCAGATTCGGCAGATGGAGTGATGCACTCCGACCATCCTTATCCACAGAACGTGTTAGGCTGTTTTATGTAAGAACTGAGAAGGGAACTCAGCTAACATTTTAACTGTAATTTACTAAACACTTATTACTGTACGTATCAGACCCAGTGACAGGCGTTTTCAGCAAGTTAATCTCCCTTCATCCTGAAACACACCTATAAAATTATCACCATCCTTTGGAGAAAAGTAAACAGTCTCAGAGGAATATCCAAGACCACTTGACCACTCCAAGTTTCTAGAGGTCAGGCGTGGACATAAACTCACACTCTGCTCTTTTCACGCTGAAGCAAAGGAAAGTGACCCAGAGGGAACAGGATATTTACATTAACATATAAAGTCTTTAATTTTTATCCATCCACCCATTTGCTGGCATGTGCTACTTACTACCCACTGAAGTGTAAGAACTACTAAAGGAAGTGTAGAGCTGCAGCACGATGGTGTACGTACCTGGATGGAATTGTCATCAAACTTCTCTGTCCCGACCTCAGTGACACTTAACTGAAGGCGGTACAGCTTCGGCTTATCTCTGGAGTCAGAACCATCTGCAAGAAGAGAAGGGACAGCTTCGTGGGCAAAGTGTAATGTTCTTATCATGTTATTTGAAACAAAGCAAGCAAACACAAGGTTATCTTAGAAGCAACACCACAGTTCCCTCCAAATTTATATCATGCAATTTAACTAACTGGAGTCAGAAAATTCCAATTAAGACATAAACACGTCAGCTTCTGTTTAATGTAATTTAAGGTGCTACAACTGTTATTCATACCAACATTTTCTTACCACAGAAAAAGCAATATTCTCTACCACGCAGTCCTGGATATTTGTTACTGATTCTAAGGAACAAGCCTGTAGGCAAATAAAGATCACCAAAGACATAGGGACCTTCTTCTTCAGAGCAGCCCCTCCCTATGGCAAACCTGCCACCGCAGGGCACACAGTACCATGGCGGGGGGGGGGGGGGGATGGGGGGGGCAGCTGACTCACTGATGAGGTTCCGAAATGTACAACCTCACGGCTCACCCCACACCTGCTGGACCAAAACCCTTGGGGATGAGACACAAGCCTGCGCCTTCTGAAAAACGTCCCTAAGTGATGCGACATCCACTGCTGACGCTGGCTCCCGAGGACCTACTTACTGTGAAAGTGCTCAGCTCCGCGCACCAGAGCCGTGGTGAAGGACAGACAGGGAGACCAGCTTTTGAGTCTATGTCATTTTACACCTCGGTGAACTAGTGCAAGAATTTACATTTCCCTGTGCAATTATTTCTATGATTGAGATGACTTGGGAAGGGTAAGGGGGGGAGGAAGAGGAAGCAGAAACACTGACGAGATGTGTCTCATTTATACCCAGATGTTTATTCCCTTCTCACCCGCCATGTTCCGTGTAAGACAGGATGGCAGTCGAAGACTTACTCTGATTTCAGAGTTGCTAACATACGAGGCGATCGGTGAATCATGACCCAATCTGAGCCGTGGCTCTCAGCCTTGTTAGCACATATGCTACACAAGTCTCCTTAGAAGGCCAAGTACACCCTACCTGCCGTCTGCGCTAACGCCTTAGTAACCTTTAAAACCTTCAACATCATGACCAGGCTGCCAGTTAAAATCGCTAGTCACTGGATCAGGAACCTAAGTAAGCCACGAGCGCTCTAGAAGTTAAACATCCAGAGTGTACAGGGCTTGGGACTGCTAAAATCTCTTAGCTGTGGTGTGGCCTGAACTCAGACAAGGCACCATACGTATGCAATTCTGCTAGACTATACATAGTCACATTCTAATAAAATTTTGTTTCTGAAATATATCTGAAACCTGTGAAATCTGGGTGAAGGTAAGCAGAAACTGAAGTAGTATTTGAGACACCGATGTCTAAACATGCACGAAGAAACTGCTTCTTCGTCTGTGTCACTTCACAGGGTGCTGGAATATCCTCATCGTATATGGCGGTAACAAGCATTTTTGAAACAATTTTATTGGACACGGGTTGTTCCCTGCCAGACCTGCTAGACCCATGCCCTCCGCCCATGTCCCGTGTGGCCTGCTGGCTGTAAACACCACCGGCAGTCCTCGTGACACTCCGGGTCGAGAAGGGCTGTGTGTCCCTCTCATCCCCCACAGCTCCAAGGACCACTTTATCTCGCCCAACTTTCTATCTGCTTGCCTCCCCCATCTCTGAGCTCCTCGGAGGCTAGGCTTGGAGAAAAAAAACCTTTCTCCTGGCACTCAGCAAGGCTCTGGTCCATGGTACGTACTCAAAGATTTAACGTATTAACAGCGAATAATTATTAACTAAAAATGAAGAAAATAGCACAATACAAGGTGATCACACAGAAATTACCCAAATGAATTATAAAGAAAGCAAAAGAAGCAAATAAGTGATCAAGAATAATCATTTCAATACAAAGTTAAAAATACAAGAACATGAAAAACGTGTGTTTAGGGGAGAAAAAGTCACATGAACACTTCTCTGAATGCTTCTGAAAGGTACCTTGTGAGTCACGCTTTTCTAAATCACCATTTACCACAACAGGTTTAGAACCATAAAGAGAAAGGGAAAAACACAACCTCTTTCCCAGTCTCTCCTTCCTTACTGTTTTGCTATCAACACATGGACTAGAAACAGAAGTCTTCCCAGCCCCTCTTCTCTTACTAACTCACAGTAATAACAGAAAGCATAGATAGACTTTGAATAAGCTCAACAGTGGCCACGTGATTTAGCAGATAAGATGGTGTCTGGTTTGAGTTCGGGGAAGGGGAGAAAATGGAGATGGAGGCAGGTCATGTTCAAATAACTGATATCTTTCCTCTCGTCCATTACTATCTCCTTGATAAAAGTACAATGATCATCTCACAGGCAGTAAAATTGTGTCCTAAAGCACAAATCTTCAATTTTCTGCCCTTCCTCAACAGGTAACCTACAAAAAGTCAATTTCTGCCCAAAGTGCCCTTCTTCCCGTTAGATAACTAGAGTAAATCTAGGGCACTTTAAAAGTAGAGATAAATCTCTCTAAGTAACACCACCACAAACAGTAATAGTACTTCAATCAGAATGTTTTTATTTTATAATTTTGTCTGAAAAATATGTAATATATTCACATGGTTCAAAATTTAAAAGGCACAAAAAGTATACAGTGAAAAGTATCCTTCCCTTCCATGCCTCTTGTCTAGTTCTCTCCCACCAGAAGCAAATCTTTCAAAATCTATTTTATGAATATATAATTAAACAACTGGATACACATATTCTGTTCTCTCTCTCTCTCTCTCTCTCTCTCTCTCTCTCTCTCTCTCTCACGTTAGAATACTACTTAGGGTTCTCAAAGGAAATATGTAACACTCAGTCACATGCAATCTTTGGGACATACATACACTAAAAAATTGGTGTTTTACCTGAAATTCAGATTTATCAGGTGTCCTGAACTCTATTTGCCAACCGTGGCACCCCTAAATTACTGCTCACACTGTCCTGCAGCTAATGTGCCAGCGTTTTTTTTTCTTTTAAACTGAGATGTAACAAAGTTTTCTTTAATATGCTCACGTTAAGGGGAAGTAGACCATTATGAACATTGCCTAAGTACAAGTTTCAAAGGGCACTTGTTTTCACTCTATGTCAATTCTGTGCATTCAGTTCTGCTTCTGCCTTCAGTTGCTTCCCAGAGTAAATCTCTGGCAGTCAGAGCGTGGTGCTACATGTTTCTTTCTGCAGCACCATTTAGGAGGAGAGGGCAGGAGGGACTCAGTCCATGCACAGAATGCTGACTGAAGAGCTTCCCATGGCCCAGGCACTGTGCTGGGTGCTAGAGACAAATGTGAGAAATTGAGAAGAAATTCACACTCTCACAGAACTTACATTGTAGTGAAGGAACACAACAGATAAGAAACTATCAAAAAAATTTTTGAAGCTTATTGAAACATATCTTACAGCATATTCTAACTAACTCCCCTGGGAAATAAAACAAACTCTCCTGGAATAGAACTGGCATAAAGTGTGAACACTTTAGTGAATATTTATTCCATGCATTTTACACACCAGATAAAAGGAAATGCATTTTTCTCCCTATTGTTCCATTATTTTACATTACAAAGTTAACAAGCACATGAAAACATTAAAGAATCCTCTTCGGGAATAAAATAAAAACATGTCTTAGACTATGTATATATGAATATCAGAATAGGTAATAAATACCACTTGTTTATATTTAAAAAACCCCAAACTCCAAGATTGGTTAATATCCAATGAAAATCTGTATGATCGGTTTGGAGAAAATGCAACTTGGTAAGTAAACCTTATATAGTGAACTTTATATATCATGGGAAAGTATTTGTTATATTCAACATGTAAAAAAAATAACACTTCGAATATGAAAACAGACAAAAAGAAGTGTTTCCAGAAAGCCAACAACTAGCTGTACTATTTCAGACGACAAACACAGATGAACAAAATGTGAGAAACATATTCTAAGCAAAGGGCAACTTTACTAACATGAAGAAACGAGCACCAACCAGGAGAACCGAGAACCCTGAGACGATCTGAACTGGCTGTGATTAAAGCTTAATAGCTCCCTACGAAAAAAGCACACCCAGGAGAGAATTCCAAGCGCATGGCTAGTGCTCTTCCTCTTTAGGAGTCGCAGACACGTGGCCTCTGGTTTGGGACACTTCTTCCCACCACCCAGTCACTAGATCACTGGACAGTGGTCAACAAGCAGCCCCCCTCATCTGCCTGCCCCTCTGTCTTCCTTTCCCACCCCCAACATTCTCCTCCTCTCTTCTGGTCCCTGCCCCCTCCTCTCCTTATTCTTCCCTCTTCCTAACCCTTTTGGGTGGAGGAGGGGACAGTCAGGAAAACAACTCTCTCCCTTCTTTGGTCCAAGTTCTCACTTAAGACAGCCTAAATAAAGGAACTGGACGTTTTTGCAAAATAAGCTTCTATTAAATGAGTTCTGGATATGGACTACTTAGCAGAAAAGACTAGAATTCTAGACAGTACATTTCTTACGGTGAGTTCTTTACATTAGTTCCAAAACGAATGCACCAGCGCTTTGGTGGCAGCACGAATGTGCGGGCCGCTGGCAGGCCGTGCTCTAGCTAATGATGTAGTAGGAAGCATAGCGTTACCTTCGGAAGTGTGAGAGCTGTAGTAGGCAAAGTGATTCCTTCTCCCTGGGGTTCAACACATGCACAGGACCCAGGTGAAGGCAGCGTCAGCAGGACAGAGGCCATGCAGAGCAGGCGGAGAGGGAAGGAGGAGAGACAGGAGAGAGTGAGCTGTAGTGAGACACCTCGCAGAGGACGGAGCGCGAGCCCCATGCACCCGCTCTCACAGCTGTGAGGACAACAGGTGCTCTGGGCAGCGCGTCTTAGAAATCAGTGCGGCTGTCAAGGAAAACACTGAGACAGCAGTGAGTCACCAAGCAGCAGGAGAGGCGGGAATCAGACGTGTAGGGACCGCCACCCCACTTGGCTGTTCTTTCTGTGGAAAGGACACAGTCAAATCCAAAGCAGAGAATACAATGACTTGTACCCCCATTTCTCCAAGACAGTGTAAGCATACACCCGCATCTCAGAAACGTCCAGCGCACAACTCCAGGACCTTAGCCCAACTGAGACCCTGTGCAGTGGAAAACCAGTCACATCCGTTCACCACAAGTCAGCATTTTTCAGTACCATTTGCTCATCAATGGAAAATGAGTCAGTTTCATTCAGCACGCTGACTACGCTCAGTTAGTGATGAAAACTGAGAGACAAGGCTTTGGTGTAGGACGGTGGCCCAGCGCTCGGGCCTGCCACAACTATCTGCTCCCCTTACACAGCGGGAGCAGACCTGATTCCAGGCAGCTGTGGAACAGGGGACGCTACCCAGCAGGCAGCCCATGTCATCAGGCGGGAAGCCCACTGGACATGGCCCCTGGGACTCATCACACTGCATCCCACTGATGGCTCTCGGTGTGAGACTCACCTGAAGGCAGCAGCAACTGTCCACCTTTCTGCCCACTGCCTAGCATACCAGAGGATCAGCGGATGCTGGCTGAAGGTAGCAGAACGCCGTGACGGAAAGGGAAGTATTCACAAGCATGTATCACACGCTACTGCCAACGTTTGCTGAAAAGTAGTACAGAACTAATACCTACCTAGGCTCTCTGATCTTCTCACACCTATAAAAACTTCACGTATTTCATCACCTGGGAGACTGTTAGTATGAAAGAAGCAGTCAAAACAGCAATTCTCAGTAGACTGTGAGTTCCCCAGGTCAGAGGGTTTCATCTGTTTCGTTGATGCTCTATCTCCAAGGCCCAGAACAATTTCTGACATGTAATAAGTACTCAACAGCTGTTTGTCAGATGAATGAATGAATGAACGCTCAGCCTGCCTCTGCTACCCACCCAAACCAACTTTCCATTATGCACTTGAAAATTATTCTATGTCTGCTACTATTTATCAGTTCTCTCTGAATATAATACTCCTAAATCCTCAAAAATTTTGGTCTGGAGAAAATAATCATCAGTTTCCAGCATGTAGTACAAGATTTTAAAGAACAGATCCGATGCCCAAAGACCTTAAAAAATTTCAAGTCAAAAACAAACGGCTGTCTGTCTCCCAGTTGCTACTCGGCACCTCTGACGACCAGGTACCAACACGCGCTACACAGTCCAGACACTGTAATCCTGGGACATGTTTGCAAACCTAACGAGAAACCTAACGCTTCCGGGCACTTTCAGCCACACTGACACACTCCTTACAAACAGCTGACCGACTCCAAGCCCTCAGACGTAATCACTCTAAAAAGCACCGCCTGCAGCGTACCGCCCTGCGTGGGAGCCACAGCCTCGGGAAGAGTAACACCGCTTTCTGTACCCACACAACCGAACTGGACCTTATCTAATCAGTAGGTAGAATCTTGCAAATAGAAACAAGCAAGCAAGAATCAAAGGAGAGAGTAACGTAATTCCTGCCAAAAGAACCATAGATTACCTACATATGCAGTTTGGTCTGTAGCTAACTTTTTCTGTAATTATGAATTGAGCTTTATTTAAAAGCAGTTCTGCATGGCAGGGTGCAAGAGTCTATTCTCATAGCATTATAATCCAGGTCACATATTCCCATTTTAATCAAATAAATGAGAAAGGATGTAGTTTAACTGAACAATAAGCAAATGTGCCACCACACCCTTCACACATATGCGGGGGTATACAGTACACAGAGACGCGTGTGTATAAAATAGTCCTTTAAGAATGCCCAGGATGCATTTCTCTATCTGGCAGCTCACTTGTAACAACAGCTTGGGCTTAAGAGAACTCTACAAGCACAATTGAGGACTAACACGAAATAAACTTAGTCTATGATCACTTTAAAACCAAACAAATATCCTTCCTCTTACAGGTGTATTTCTCAAATGCACTGTCAAATTTAACAGGACTTCTTTTCCGAAACTGTTCATACACACACACTTGCCTCTATTAAATCTGCCCGAAGAGGAGGGCATTTCAGTTGGTCGTTTTCAGGAGATTTTATATTTTACAAAGGTTATTTGGGGGGGGGGGGGGGGAATTTAAAGGGAATAGATTAAACCTCTCCTTCAATTTCTATATTCACTATTTTAACTTTTTCCAATATTCATTTCTGTCTATGTGAACTTTCTTTTTATGCATGAAAGTATGTATCTTATGACCTTAAGGTTTTGGTTTTTTAAATAAATGTCACCTCATGAGGGTTACTTTGAATTTTTTTTAAATAAATGGTGTAAAAAAGGTGTGGGCCACCAGAAAGACCACTTAAATAAAATTCATTAGAAAGCATAAACATTTAAAGCTAGAAAACAACCACTCCTACAGTCCTCACCTGGGCTTAACTCTACCAGGTAGGGCAGCTTTTCAGGCGGCAGCGCAGAGCCGTAGCCGGACCCCTCGGCTCTGTCCTTCCCCTTCACTGGCTTCCCGTCCACGTGCTTCTTCGTTTTCTTCGGCACGTAGTCTGGGGGCCTCCTCTTCAATTGAAAGACTAAAATCCCTACAGCAGTAACATGGTAAATTATGAAGCAGACTCACATTAGTGTAGACCGCTGGCTGACTGGATTCAACCAGTCAGAACTGATCAAGAAAATGTAATTCAGTGAACATCTCCCGAGGAGTGACCGTGCGAAAGCTCAGCCACTTCGTATTTTCACTCCACAGAGAAAACAGCAGTCTCTTGATGGGTTCTGAAAACTCCAGCTGGCAACTTGTGACGGTTATTTTTACATTACATGCTTGAAAAATAACACATCAGTTTAAGAATAAATGTTTCTATTGGTAACCTTATGATCAATATATTCACACACACACACATATAACACATGCACACACAAATACATATACAAAAACATATTTTAGTTGATCTGATTTTTATTTAATTCAATTGAATTAACTCAGAATTCAAAGGAATTTGACATTAATTTAATAAAGTAACTTAATACTGTCTAGAAAAAGTACTAAACAAGTGTACTTTTCAAACTACCAGTCTATATTCAAGTACTGATCAGATTAATTGGCAATAAATCTTTATGTCTTTATTAGTACGAAGGCTTTCTACTGAGCAACAGTTAGCTTGGAATGTAAATCTGAAACCAAGAAAACTGTACTTCATCAAAAACATAGCTCTAAACTTCCACTGCTTTGAAAGAGAGGAAATGGGTTGAATAGTGGTAAGTGTGGACTCCTTCGTGAACTAACTGACTGGACAATCTTTAGGGTGGTAGGTTTTCCTCCCTAGAGTAACACATCTGTGCACACAGCACCCAGTTCATCTGCTCAGCACAGGAAGGACCCCATGGACAGATACCAGGTTCTTTCACGTGCTGACACAGGGGGAAAGGCTGGCTGCTTCAGGGCATGCTCCTCTCCCCACTGCAGTGTGACAGTCTGTCCCAGGTCTACACGCGACACTCACACAAGCTGGGGGTGGCCCTCGGAGAAAGGGGACCGGCTGGGAGCCATCAAGCAAGACTAAGAGGGATGCAGAATACTGTACGGCAAACCACCACCAAAAAGTACCGCCATGCACACTCTTGCACCTCCTCTGATAAATTCAGCAACTGGTATTAACGTATCAGAGAAGAAATTCTTTAACAAATGAAATTACTCTTTACCTTTGTCACCTGGCCATTCCCTGAAGATTTGTAAAGGACACTCCTCATCATCCAGGATAATTTCTTTAGCACCTCTGTCATCAGAATGCTGGGCTCCAGGAGGAAGCATAACCTGAAAGGAAAATATAATTAACTGACATCCCTAAAAAGTTAATTAGTGTATTTAAAAGAAAGAATTTATTGTTTTTGGGTAAAGAAGTCACTGAAAAATCAAACTGATCAAACACTATCAACAATTCTCACTAAACCACCAACAAAAGTGAAGGAAAACAGTTTCCAATAAAAAGCTTAGTCAGTTTGGGCAGTTTTTATTCACCTGCCTCTTTGGCTCCCAAAAGAACTAATCTGGGCTTTTGTGTTTTTTTTTCCAAACAAACTTTTATATAGAAGGACAATGTGTAATGCTTAAATGGTAATGTCTTAACTTTTGCTCTGCCGTTGTTCTAGTTTAGTATTAACACGAACCAAGACAGGGTTACAGAAAATACACGCAGACAAGTCCTTGGCATCTAAACTTCATTTTCAGCCCACAGTTAATGTAATAATGTCACCTTAATAGCTCTTACCCCCAACTGTCATCTGCTCACACACCAAACGGATTAGACTCTTCTATAGACCCCTATCATTTCTGTCTATATTACTTCAAATTGCCTTTAAAAAGTTTATTATAACACACCCTTATGTAATCAATTTTTCTGCACAGCTTTTTGTATTAAATTTCATATCTTTGGCTTAGAACACATTCTACTTCAGGATTTGACGTTCACTCATCTCGAGTCTCAGTCTTGGTCACGTACCACTGGAGATCTGGGCACATGGGACGACTCAGAGTTCTCCAACTAGGCCTCGAATTTCACGTTTCCGTGATCCCTTGGGACTAAAAGGCCCAATCCCCAACTCTCATGTCTAGATAACACTCACTCATCTACCCACAACTTCCTAGGAAGCCTTCTCCAACCTCCATTCTAATTTAAAAGTTCCCTGTTTGTATTTCTCATTCTGTCCTCTCCATCTCCGTTTATTATAAGCTCTTTTGAAGGCAGCTCTTATTTTTCTGCCCCAGCATAGTATCTAACAAGAGAAACTTAAATATTTATTGAATAATTAATTAGAATAGATAAAATAATAGATGAATATGAAAGAGCTACATATTACATAATTTATATCGAGATGGCAAGCCAAGAAAACAAAGAATTTCGAATTCAAAGTTAAAATAATAATCAGCTCCTGATTTGTACCGCCTAAGCCTGCAAAAGAAACGGCAAGGACAAAACCGAACAGAAAACCAAAACCAGGAGAGCCTCAAACGAAATCATCAAATGACCTCAAAGGGACCATCACTAAAAGCCCAAAGAAGGGTTTCACAGCCTCCTGACCCTCACTGAGGCGTTCTTTCATTCTCTGGTTTTCATCTGTAAAAGGAGGCCGAGTTACTGAAAGGAAAAATGTTACAAAGTTCATTCTTACATATCATCTCAAATGCAACCTGGTGGAATGGATTATTATTTAATAGATTTACATATGCTAAGAGATACTTTTTATCTACAAGAAACTATGGATGGCTGTGAACCATATCATCCAAATGCTGATTAATTCTGAATAGCAAATTGAAATTTACTTAAAACTTGAATCTTCATGACGTATCTTAGTAAAAGCTGTAAGAACACATTAAAGCAGATTTTACTAAAATAAAGTTACCTATATATGCAAAATAACAACTGGAATGATATGTATCAAAATGTTAACAGTTACCCTCCGGTACCAACTCGACAGTCGCTTACCCGGGCAATACAGTAATCCTTAGGGTTTTCTTTTTCCAGACCGTACTTCTCCAAAGCTTCAGCCACTGCAAAGTCCGCAGGGTCCGTAGTAGACAGCAGGATGGTCTTATAGGGGATATTTGGTTTTAAACTATCTGCATAAATCCTCAGTGTCCCACCTGAAAAACACGAGATGTCTTTGAGCACAACTTTATTTACCCACTAACAGCGACAGCTACCGTTTCCATCACCTAAGAAAAGGACAGCTGAATTTCAGCTGCAGCGCATGCAAAGATGGGTGTACACGACGCCATCTTCCCCTCCCGTTACGTGGCATGCACCAGCAGCAACCTGTTCATCTCGTGACACCTTGCTCCAGTGGGCATCCTATGTGACAAAGACTTCTGTCCTCTCTTCCTCTCTTCCAGATGAAGAAGTGTGCGTAACGATGAACTGACTACCACTATGGGTAATGGGTGAAGAGGAAGAAACTCTAGAATCTGTTGACAGTACTGCTCTTTCTTCAACTGCTTTCCCCTTTCCTTACACACACTTGTACATGGTTATATACTTATTTCACCATTTTCTCTACTTACTGATCATCTATCTGAAACTTAAAAACACTGGTAAAGTTAAATATTAACCCCACTGAATAAGTTCAATGTAAAAAACTGAGCTAGGCGCCAGGAGACCTAAGGTGCTCGAATCCTAAGATGTCCCGCAAGCACCTGACAGTACAGGACGGGGCTCATTTTTCCTTCCAGGCGATGCATACCAGAATGGCACTTCTAGCTGTGGTCTAATTTGGGGAAAATCAACCAGAGCAGGGTCGGCCCGGTGGCTCAACCGGTTAGAGCTCCCTGCTCCTAAGTCCGAAGGCTGCCGGTTCGATTCCCACATGGGCCAGAGGGCTCTCAACCACAAGGTTGCCAGTTTGATTCCTCCAGTCCTGCAAGGGATGGTGGGCTACGCCCCTGCAACTAACAACAGCAACTGGACATGGAACTGAGCTGCGCCCTCCACAACTAAGACTGAAAGGACAACAACTTGACTTGGAAAAAAAGTCCTGGAAGTACACACTGTTCCCCAATGAAGTCCTGTATCCCTTCCCCAATTAAAAAAAAAAAAAAAAAAAATCAACCAGAGCAGAGTGATGTGGATATCCTGAGGTTTTCTTTTTTGTTTGTATACACATTTTGATGGAATCCTATGGTATGTATACGAGGTTGGACAATTAAGTTCGTGAACTCATCCTAGAAGACGTGCTATACACCTCATTGCTAAATATCACCAAGGTCACCTTCCACGTACTCCCCTTGGGAAGCTCTGCACCGATGCCAGCACTTAGTCCACACTTCAAAGCAATTTTGGAACTCTTTTTCTGGCATGGCCATCAGAGCTGTCATAGTATTACCCTTGATGTCCTGAATGTCATCAAAACGTCTTCCTTTCAATATTTCCTTTATCTTTGGGTAAAGAAAGAAGTCATTGGGGGCCAGATCAGGTGGGTAGGGAGGCTGTTCCAATACAGTTATTTGTTTACTGGCTAAAAACTCCCTCACAGACAGTGCTGTGTGAGCTGGTGCATTGTCGTGATGCAAGAGCCAAAAACTGTTGGCAAAACGTTCAGGTTGTCTAACTTCTTCACGCAGCCTTTTCAGCACTTCCAAATAGTAAACTTGGTTAACTGTCCAGTTGGTACAAATTCATAATGAATAATCCCTCTGATATCAAAAAGGGTAGCAACATTGTTGCAACAAGTTCGTGATCTTAATTGTCACTTTTGGTATCATAATTTGCTTTCCACCTATGACCTAAGATTTATAAGCCCTAACTAACATTGTAAGTACAGCTGTAAGAATACCAGGGAAGTGAAGCAAGACCTCACATCCCCTTTGCTGCCTGTGACCTGGGGTAAGCTTTCTCCTTTCTCGTCTGCAACTTAAAAGAGCTAGACTAAAAGAGCTGCGGATCTCCTGAAGCACATTCTAAATTTCCGTGACTCCTTGCCTCTTAATTCTAATGCAGGTATTCTGGCTACTGAATATTTCTTATATTCTCTTTTTCAACAAGTCTGGCACAAATTGCATTTTGACCACTTGACTCACAGGAAAATAATGTTGGTCTTTTAAGAAACCAGCCAGTCCACATTGACTTGTAGTGCAGACCTGCTGATTCAGACCAGGGGCCAGGCTGTCAACACATCTGACCACGTGCAAACTCCCGCAGCTCGAGGGCCCCACTGTCTACTGCTGAGGACACAGCAATGACCAAGTCAGTGACCCTGCCTTCAAACAGCTTACATTCCAGTTGTGGGGTGCTGGGGGTGAGACTAACAGGAGCACAAATAAAACTGAAGACAGTGGTCCATGTTGAAAAATACAGCATCCTACCTTGGATGGCTGGTAAAGGCCTCTCTGAAGGGCCACCATCTGTCATGATCCCTGAACGATAAGCAGCTGGGCTGCATGACACCTAAAGAGCTTTCTGGGCACAGGACTAGCAAGTGCCAGTCCAGCCGCGCCTGGGGAAGTCCGGCTGCGGTCGCCGGCCAGGGCGGGCAGGCTGAGGTGCGAACAGGGAGGCGCAGGCAGACACTGGCTGAAACCAAGACCCTGCGATGAGATGTCCTGCAGTGGATGGAGGAAGCACCGGGACGCTTTCAGCTGTGTGTGCACAGGTACGTGGGGGGGGGCGGGGGGGGGAGGCAGAGCGTGTGTGGGGAGGTGGGTGAAATGCCCCGGGACGCTGGCTTCCGGGGAAGGAGTGGTGGCAGAGGGACAACAGGCCAGCAGGGAGCCCGCGCCCTGAAATGTGTGCATCGGGATTAATTACACTCCCCTGCCAAACACAGATGTGAAGTAATCGGTAAGAAAAACATGTGCAGGAGAATCAGTGGAAATAATTTTGTAGGCTGAGGTAACACCTATGTGCCTTACACATTCAACAAGCACAGAGCCAACTCGACCTTCTGCTTTAAAAGCTGAAGCGATGGACTTGTACCCCCATCTCGACGGCTACAGAGACATGCAAATGGTCAGAAACCATTTTTCTAAAATTCACATCTGCTCAAAGCCTACACAAGGACTCTGCAACCCCAAAGGGACAGACCATAGAGGAGGAAAGGCTATTTGGTCTGAAAACATGCAACGACAGGGTTTATCAGACAGTCATGAAAGAAATCAGTATGGTTCCTACAGATAATTTTATTTTGAGCGGCACTTTTTCTAAAAGTCACAGCATGATGACATAGCTGTAAAATTCATACTTATGTGGCCAAATGAATTCAGCTATTGGATGGTATTACTTCCATCATCTATTCAAATGTTTTAGAACATCTATTTAAAACTTGACTTGGTTTTAGTATAATGAGTGTTACGGCATTTTGATTTAAAAAAAGCAATAAATGGATACAATCTGATTGACAAGGTTTTTAGTTTATGAGCATAATACCATGGAACTGTCATAACAAAGATGCATACCTCCCAATTTGCTAAGGCACTAGAGAGAGAACAGAAGCTAACATTTACAAACTCCTGCTATGGCCTAAAACCTATTTGTACAAATATGCTCCGGTTCTCATTTGAAGGGGGGATTATGATCCTCACCCCGGTCTGCACAGCAGCCAATGGAAGCTCACAGGACACCGGGTCCACGTCGGAAGGCTCCGCTGCTCCCAAGGCCGTCCATGGGAACAATGAGGCACAAGAACGACAGACTCCCTAAGTCTCTCACGATTCTGTTCATGCAAGTCCCCGCAATAAAAAACCATGACCGCAAATCAATTAATTGGGCAATTGGGGTCAATTCTACTTCGAAGATATCACAAAGTGAATATAATATACCTGAGTATTAAAAACACAAACTCCAGAGCCAAAATGTGTTACAAGTTACGATGTCTGACCAGCTGTGGAGTGAGTTAGACAGATACATGTAAGTTATGTCATCAGATCTTGGAGAATCAACCATGGGCTTAGGGGACAGGGAAGTAACAGACCAGCTGTCATAATCTTTACCAGACTAATAGCTACGTTAATTGCTACAGTAGGTTATAAAGCTGTATTTTCCAAGATATTTATTAAAAATGAAACACTTTAACTTATATTTGACTTCCTTAATATTCACCATAAACAGCTACTCTGCTAACATAATCTAGTTGCTCAGGTTTCCTTCCGCCCCAACCATCCCCTTCAATAGACAGCTCTGCTTCTCGGATGTCCTGCCGTCTCCGATCTAATTCTCTGGAGTTGTTTCCTTTGCCTCCTGGACAACGGCCTCCTTAACTGTCTGTGTTACCTGTAACCTTCCTGCCGACCACGGATCCCTCCCCAACCTCTCTGCACCTGACTGCTGACCCGTACTCGGGATGAGACCCCAGACGCCAGCACCTCCCACGACACGCGTGAATGAAACTGGCTCTCACTCCCAAGGTTCTTTCCTTCCACAGTCCATCAGCATCTCCCAGCTGAAAGCAGGCGTCACCCTGAATGCTCCCTCCTCGGGAAAACCAGTCTGGTAGCAGTTCCTGGCCATTCACCTCACATATCCTTCCATGCTTTCTCAGCTGACGGCCCACCGTCCGTGCCTGAGGTCAAAGACTGCGCAGGACTCACAGCGGGCGCCTCCTTCACCCACAATTCCTTCAAGTCCATCCTCCATGCTGGAGACAGTAGTCTCTCCAGACTTGAAGCTTAGGCTTTCTAAATCCCCAGCGTAAAACTCTTCAGCAGCTTATTAACAGATCATACCAAACTTTTCCATCAAAGCACCCCCAATGGTGATAAAATAAATATGGGTGTCTGGGAGCCTGGCTTGAAGGGACACAGAGGGTTTCCTGTTTTATCTTAATTCATAGAAATGGTGCGTCCTAATCCACATTAGAAACATACTTCTTATAATACTTTAAGTTACTTACAAAGCTTGAGCCTCCACACTATGTCCATCTTTATCCTGACTCACCCCGAGCCCACACGTGATTACTTCTCTAGGAATCAGAAAGCAGTTACCATCTCAGTCACACTGCCAAACGCCTTCCTAGGACACACAGAGCCCTTCCACTCGGTCTGTGGTTAGCACATGGCAGGTATCAATA
Organism: Rhinolophus sinicus; assembly: GCF_036562045.2. Taxonomy (NCBI): domain Eukaryota; kingdom Metazoa; phylum Chordata; class Mammalia; order Chiroptera; family Rhinolophidae; genus Rhinolophus; species Rhinolophus sinicus. The sequence goes on along the minus strand of NC_133755.1, from coordinate 182,908,592 downwards.
AGCATTCGTCTTGTCCTTTCTACAATGTTTACCAGCTTTCTTCTTCTTTATCGTTGTATTTTCTCACCTTCCTCCTTACCCTGTTTCCCCGAAAATAAGACAGAGCCAGACAAAAACTCTAATGCGTTTTATGGAGCAAAAATTAATATAAGATCCGGTCTTATATTATATAATATAGTAAAATAAGACTGGGTCTTATGTTAATTTTTGCTCCAAAAGACGCATTAGAGTTGATTGTCAGGCTCGGTCTTATTTTCAGGGAAACACGGTATTTTCTTTTTAGTGCATATGTTTGTAAGTTATTGCAAATCCTTGAACAAGACAGGATATATAAGCAAAATAAAAACCTGGGTATCAAAAGTATAGATTACTTATGGAACTAGGAAGTCTCTCATTCTCCTCATCTGAGTCACTGATACCACAATTCCCGTGAAATATATAATGAAGGTTCAGTGAGAAGGGCTTTGAGCAGGGGTGTCAAAACTGCGGCCTGCAGGCCAATTGTGGTCCGCAATCCATTGTTAATTGGCCTGCAGCAAATTCCAAAAATATATTTAGTTTACTTAAATAAACCAGGTGAGGCAATACGTACTTCACCTCAAGTGAGTGGCCCGGCTGTTTGAGTATTTTACCGCATATGGCCCTTGGTGAAAACCGTTGAAAAAAGTTTCGACACCCCTGGCTTAGAGGGTCAAAATAAACTGGTGATGCTACGGTGGCAAGTAAGTTTTGGGAGGCAGCTTACATCGCAACTAGCGGCTGCCTGGCATGGAACACCCACTGGAACATAACATGCTGCATAAGCTCCAAAGCAAGGAGGTCATGGGCAAATTGTCATGGTGGCAAGGTGAAGTGACCACGTATTTTAGAGCCAGGGTGCACAGACTAGCTCACCAATAGCGACAAGACAAGAGAGACTACTAACGCCGTTCCCGCGAACGTAACATGAGTGTAAACACAGCTTCCTGTTGATGGGTCTAACCTGCCACAGGCGTGGACTGGATTACAGTCCGAAGCACGATCTGATGGGGAGTGACACCCGGCCACTCAGGCCTGGATTCCAGAAAAGGGCCCACAACTAAGCAATCCTTCCCAACCCACACTGTTTTACATGAGGCTTTATAGAAACGCTGCCCATCCCAACATTCAAAACTCTAAAACTAGTAAGCAAGCTAACAGGATACAGGATGCAACATGATGATGTCCAATTCGTAAGCAGCTAAACGTGACATCATAAAAGGACAACAGAGTTGATGACAGATTAGGTCAGAAATTTTTAGGAAAGGCTGGATCAGTGATATAGCCCTCTTGTACAATGATTTTTTTAAAAAAAATTCAAATGATCATGCTATTTTTTCACAAGTAAAACTATAATTAGTAACTTTATAACAAGTATTGTCCTCACTGAATACAATTATAGGTTCATTATAAATAAAAGCTTTATGTCAAATAGCTAAACATATACAAAACCAATTTATAGATCAAGTAGTAAAGTCATGTGCTTTAAGTCTCGTCCCTCAGGAGGACAGAATAATCTGCAGAAGATGCTGGTAAATGGGAAAAACAAGGTAGGGCAAAAGTGTATAGAGTGCTGCCAATGAATTAAAGGAACTGACAGGGACAAAAAGCCAGACTTCTCTAAATATACCGTTTTGTAGATTTGACTTAGAAACTATTAAAGGACACTGGATTTTAAAGAAGCAAACCTCTAACATCAAAAGCAAAATAAATCAACCTAAGTAGAAATCAATACTGGTATACAGCCGTACAGACAGGAATCAATTATACAATTTGACAGTATAGCCTTGTGGATATATTCACAAACAAAAATTTCACAAAAAGCTTAAAATGTTTTCAGTATCATGTTGTTAGTACTACTACTGTATTAGCATTATATTTATTTTGATATTATTACTACGTATTATAGGAAAAAGCAAATAATTAGGTTGTTGTTAGGAAGAAACAAATTTATTGGAAGGAAAAATGATACCCCGATTTTCTAAAACCAAAGTAGTAATAAAAAGGCACTGCCTAGCTCCGTCCACTCAGTGGGCTGTGCAGCAAAAGCGCGGGGCGACCAGATGCTTGTCCCACCCAAAGGCGTGGGGCTCCTAGTGTGGGGCAGGAAATGCACAGGGGGAGCCTCGGACAGAACCTCTTCACACAGGAAAGCTCTCCAGGACCACGGGGGCCATCTCAAAGACTCGAGTGCCAGCTGGAAGAGCCCCCCCACACACACACACACACACACACACACACTTGCTCAAAGTGACACATCAAGAACCAGAAGGACGATAACTTGAACAGCCGGGTATACAGTGAGAAGTTTTAAATCCATTACAATTTTTTCCAAACCATTGCTCGCCTATGATACCAAGGTAAGTATTTCTGTCCCACCCTTTCCCCCAAAATAACCCAAACCTGTACCTCTATCTAATCAAGGAAATGGAGAAACAGGAGGAAAAAATGGTAAACGGCACCACAGGATATATTATAGTCAGCAAAATGTACAAAGCCACCTACGTTTTCGCTAAAACAGACCAAGGATTAAGCAAACTGGGAGGTAAAATAAAAGCAATGGGGATTTTAGAATGAAAGACATAAAAAGACGTATTAATCAACTGAGATCAAGAATTATCTGACACAATGAGGAAAATCCGAACGACTCGGTATTTGATGATATTAAGGAATTGTCAATTCTTTTGTATGTGATAATGATCCTGTGGTTTGTTTTGTTTTTGAAGAAGCTTTACCTTACAGGAAAATATATCAAAATACTTACAAATGAAATAATGAGAAATTTGGGGTTTGCTTCAAAATAGGAATGGCAGCAACATATGTAAGAGCAGAGATGAAATATGAGTTATTAATTATGAAAACTTCATAAGTACATGGGAGTTCCTTGTATCTTTCTCTCTTCTTCTGTATATATTTGAAATTTTCCAGAATTAACAAAAGAAGAGCCATCCAGGGTGAAATTATGTAACTAGACATATCTCTCCGTGAACAGAACTTATACTTAAGCCAACAATGCTTTTGCACCAGACACATAGGATACATCTGTTAACAGCCGGCTCACGCATTAACTTAACTAAAGCAAGGCCTCCTGATTCAATAAGAAGTGTAACAAAGTAGTGCCCTCTACAACAAATGTAACAGAAAACAATCGGAAACATGGACCTGAATCAGGTCGCCCATCTGAGCTCCGAAATTCCTGCATTCTCTTCTCCAGTTTCTGCTGCCTGCGCCGTTTCATAACCACCTCGGGGTTAGAAATCGTTCTGGTAAAGCTGGTCTCAGGCATGTCTTTGTAAACCTCGGCAGCCAGCCGAGAATTCTCACTGTAAGAAAAAAGACACCAGCAAAATTTTTAAAATTTTGTAGTAGAAGTTACATTGTAATTGTACAAAAATCAAAATGGCAGATGTTTCGGGGCTACATCTGTACCCACATAGGTCTGTCATGTACTATTTACCATGCGCTAATTACCGTGGATAAAGAATAAAGTTTCTCTCGATACAAACTAAGACTGAACTAAGCAGAAATTTATAGTTAAAATTTTATAGTGAGTTTATATACTTTAATTATTGTATATTAATAAAGCTAAAGGCAAATGTATAAATTACAATTTCAGTAATTTCCACCGTTATCCTAAAACAGATCAAATGAGTGACACAACATTCCAACTACAAGAAAGACTGAATATACTTTAATTTAGTAAAAGTCTTAATAGTATAGTAAATCTTGAAGAACGCAAACAGCATGATTTTTTAACTAAAAGATTTACCAATGTTCACTTACTTGAAGCTAAATTTTCAAAAGGAAATTGCTCCAGTGGTTTGTAAGATGAGGAGTCAACTGTACAGAATGATGAGCTGAATATTAAATACTAAGATTGATAAACTTGACGTTTGATAACGATACTTTAAGTGATATTCTTAATCACAAAAATAATTTAATTAAAAATCAGCCAAGCTTTGAGTCAATCGAGTTGAGCAACTTAACTCATTTTAAGTAGCTAGTTTTCTTAACAGAAATAACAGATCACCCATAATTTGAATTGATGAAACAAACTGTAGCCTAAGCTTTAAACTCTTCTTTGTATTTTTCACATGTAAGCAATACATGTAACACAAATTCTTTCTCTCGTCTAACTACTACACTCAACAGAGCTTTACTACGTAATGCTATACTCGAGAGTTCATGTTCATTCCATCGGCACCACTGCCTAACAGATTAATACCTAAAGCCACTGTGAACCTAAAATGGGCTCCAATTCCACTCGACAGCAAACATCATTCACTGACAAAGGGTTAATATCCTCAACACATACAGAACACAGAATCAATCAAAAATGAAAAAGACTTGAAGAGGTCATCACAACAGAAGAATTTAAATAGTTAATGAACATGTAGAAAGACTCCTACCTTGTTAATGATAAAATAAATTCCATTTATTCAATATAGTACTCCATGCTGTGGAGACAGTATACTGCTCTGTAAAACCCAACAGCGTACGAGGACATGAGAGGGCTGGGGACGACTTTTCTAAGGATGATCTGGCAAGGAAGCATCAGACTGGCGCCCGCCACCCCTCTCAGACAGGTCCTAAGGGAACAGCCAGGCAGCTGCGGAACAAGCGCTCACTGGGCTGTTACTCACAGTACCCAACGCCTGTAAACCACCTACAAGTGCACAGAAAGGGCCGGCTACCAAATTATGAAAAAAATATACACAGAATACTTCAGTCATTTAAATTACTTAATATGTTTTTGTGAACATATATTTGCGACTATATATTTATGTGAAATATAAAGTGTATACATATATATATGTATACATGTAAGTGGAAAAATGTCATGTGAAACGTTCTAGTTTTAAAAGACGGTGACCTTATTTCTATTTAAAAACTCTACATAAACATATGAAGCATGTATTTTGTGCAGCAAAAACGAACCACAGCCATCTTTGGCTCATGTGATGACAGGTGACTCCTCTTCCCCTACTGGCAAGTCCACAGATTCTCACTTTCTAAATGATTGCCTGTTATTTCAACAACAGAACAGTAGTGTACAGACTATTGTGCAGTCAACGCCAAGGTAAGTGAGAGCCCTAAGCATATGGGTAATTAAATGAACTAACTAAACTGAAAACTGACAAAGCTAACTTCAGATCTGAAGACTCCCACATAAGGGAGGGAAAGGCTAATTTCTTCTTATGTCTCTTTTCTGTTATAATGAAAAGGCAATGGTTTCCCTTATCCCTCGGCTCTGAGGTTAGAAGCTCCAATGTTTTGACCCAGGAAGTACATGTAGCACAGGCTGGGGGGAACAAATAAGGAATGGGAGGTGGTCAGGCTGGAGTGAACGAGATGGTGCATTTGAACCTCAAAGGGAACAGCTGCCCTTCTCGCTGGTCTGGACAATCTCTGATCATAGTTAAGCACATGTGAGGTACATAAGAAACCACTGCTGCCTTAAGGACCAGAAAAGCAGAAATGAAAGCAAGGCCAGGCGAAGAAGGAACACTGACATCCACAGGCTGCTCAGGAAAAACAATGTTGCTAACCAGATTAGCAAGTAGAGAGACGACGCGTACATCCCGACACAGAAGCCAGAGTACACCCAAGTTAACTTACATGTCATGCCCTTGGAAAGGTCTATCATCTTTATCAGATGCCTGTCTCATTGCTTCCTTTTCTCTCTTCTTTTTCTCCTTCTTCTCTTTCTTTGAGAGCGTTCTCTTGAAGTTCTGGATAACACCTTCCTTTTCCTGCTTTTCAGGTCCGTTGCTCTGAGCCTTCTGATGAAAGTAACATTATCACTGTGCTGGCGACGACACAGAATCACTACAGCTCCTCTCTGGCTTAGCTCCCTTCAGCCCACAGGCCACAGCCAACAGCAAAGCTACTGGAGCAGGGAAAGGTGTGGGGTGGAAATGCTCTTTCCCTGTACCTGGGCTGACAGCCACATGACCATATTTATCAAATCTTAATAAATTATACAGTCAATACCTGTGCATTTCACTGTGTATAAGTAACATCACCATTCAAAACTAATAAGTAACAGCAGGCAAATAAAAAACTAAATCCACTGAGACAACTGGAGTGAGAATCATGAAATCTGATTTTCAATAAATAAAAATCCAAATAACTTACGTAAGTCTAAATTTAAAAAAAACTAATGAAAACATGGAAATACCTATGCACTGAAATCATTATCTACTTTAGAGATTTTTTAACTTCAAAAGAAATGTTAAGAGTAGTCATAATAAATTGGCTTTTAATAAAGCAAAGTTATAAGTATAGTCTGTGCAAATACTTTTCATTTCTTTTCCAGATCTTGTCTATTTGCTTCTTTATTCTTCATTTATAACATGGCCTGCCAGCAGATGACAGAGACAAATTATTTTTTGTATATCTCAATAGGTTAACTAGTCGAGAATCAAGAAAAAAAATTTTAAACGGTTATTTTATTGGGAAAGAGCACTGCCTTCTGTGTTACATGACGTCAGCACTTCCATTTCCGTTGCCAGCTGCTTCGGCAGCTTCCTGACCCGAGGAAGAGTTCTAGCACACATCAGTGAGGATGTGTGGGCCATGGAAAGGCACATCCACTGACACTGTGGTCAGAAATGAAATAAAACGTGGACAGCAAAAAAGAAGACAAAAAAAAAAAAGAACAAAGAGGACAGCCATTCCTATTTATATATACTTGCTGCTCACTGCAAACCCAATACGTCACTATAGCACAGGAACAAGTAAGGCCCAGGATACACTTATACACCAGGGCTCTTCAACAGGGAACACTGACATCCCACAAACAAAACGAAACTTTTCTGCTGCTGGTCTTTTCGTCTTTTCCCAAGGTGTTGGGGAAAAAAAAATAGAAGATATTTGTCAAAATGTCCTTAACCTTTGCATTTGCCGTCACTTATCAATAATGAATGTTCATGTAAGATGCCACTTGATTTGACACAGAATTCCAGTTTTTTTCAAAGTATATCAATATTGTAGTATTCCACATAAAAAGAACAGTAGCACAGGGATTCCAGACATCCCACCACCTGAGAAAGCTTTAGAATCACTCTATTATATCACCATCCAAAGAAACCTAAGAAAGCTCATTAATTCCTAACTTTACACATAAAATACGAAAAAGGTTTGAAATGTATCTTATTAAGTTGTATCTGAAAGTTCAGACATAAATAGGTTATTACAGTTTTATTTTCCCTTCTGATTCTCATTCAAACTTATTATGATTTTATAATGTGGGGGGGTAACTGGAGCTATTACTTGATCATTAAATCTCTTAGTAACTGAAGCTGACATAACTGAAAAAGTAAGAAGCAATATTTGGGATTCTTGGGCAAAAAAGGATGAAGCAGGGAGAGGCTGGGCTACTTTTCCATCCTTTTCGGGGAGGAAGGTCAAAGAGCAGCTGAGGAAGAGGAGCCGCAAGGTGGCCCGGCTCCCTCCCCACTAACCCAGTCTGCGCTTGTCAGGCAACCCAACCACAGCAGACGTGCAGCAGACGCGCAGCAGACGCGCAGCAGACGCGCAGCAGATGCGCAGCGCCCACCCGTACCTTAGGAGGGACGGCATCGTTCTCATTCTTAAGGACAAATCTCCCCTCTCGATCATCTTTATTCCAATTCAACTGCACAACCAGCGGTTTCTCATCTATATCCAATCTTCTTTCTTCTTCAAAACATGAAACAAAAATAAATTAAGCTATGGTTATTTAATGGCTCTAACTAATACAACAATTAGATAATGCATTTAATTTTATAGACATAAAATACCTTATTACCTCAAGTACTTCCTGATAGACTGACATATAATTCAAAATGGTAAATGAGAGTTTTAATAATCAATTCAATATTCTGTCACTAGTATATGGTGAGTACCATGCATCCAGGGTCAGACACTGACCGGGGACAGTCTCCTCACATTTAGAATTTAATTGGGAAAATAAGAGACATGCACGCAAACTATAGGAAAAAAGAAAGGATACAGGACATTGCTATAATCCTGCTCCTGTAACTCAAATGATCTCAGCTGCAACAGGAAAATAAGGGAATAATGTTAATATATCACGGAAGTTCCAATTAGTCATGAGCTTCTCCTTCTCATGCTCATGTCACCAAGGATGGCAAGGACGCGCCCTCACCAGGCTCAGAAGCGATTACTGCACTCTTCTTTCTAGCGCCGTACATCGGATCCTCTGTACGATGGCCCCTTACCCCTCACCTCCCCTTTCCTGGTCAGGAGCAGTGCTCAGCTCAGTGTCATACTTCCTTCCTCCCTAGAAATCGCTCAAGCCTCCGGGCACTGATGGGAACGTGGCAGCCCACGGAGGGGCCCCCAGAGCCCGCACACTAGGAGCCTACAGGTGGCGGAGATTATCCTCCAGGTAACTATGTAGGATGTGCTAAAATGGGGGCAGCAAACACAGAAGGCAGTGCGGGCTGCTAAAGAATTCCTGTGGTAAAGGAAGCAAGAGTTAAAATTTAAATTCAAAAGACAGACAGACCTATAGAGGCTTTTAGTAAATACTGTACAAGTATGTAAACAGTAATGTTAATTATCAGCATACAAAAATAACAAATTCTAAATTATTATTTTATCTACTGAAAATATGAGAAATGAAAATCAACAGTAATAAGTCAGTGATTGAATCAAGAAATTTGAAATTCTGCTACAAACCAAAATTACTGAGTTATTCTTGTTGCAAAGTTTGTACTAAATAAAAATCCTTACAGGGTGTTTTTTTTTTTTTGACATCTAATATTAAGAACAAATAAGTCTAAATCATAAAACAAAAACAAGGATGAAGTATTCTAAAGCACTGGGCCTAACTATTCAATGGAAATACAGTCAAGGTCCTGCTGCACCTTTACACTGTAAGACATCTCTGCCTGCCTCAGTGGTTCTCACGTGGTTTTCAAACAGCAGCATCCGTTTTCTCCTGCCACTGATTTCACAAGGAATCCCAACGTCCAAAAAGGACAACAGTGGCTGCCTTGGCGGTGGAAGCACAGGTGGGGACCCAGAATTGAGCCCCGTGGAGCTCACGGAGGGGGTGCTCCAAATTCCCAGGGAACCCTTCTCCCTGTGGGACTATGGCGCTGGCCCCAGGCAGCCCCCCACGCGGTCCACCGGCTGTAAACAACAACAAGCACCGCCCCAAAGCACCGTGGTGAGCGTTGCCTGCAGCCAGGAGCTGGGCAGGGCGCAGAGGCACACAGCCCATCACAGGGAGTCTTGTGATGAGAACGGAATGGAAACTGGAGTTTTCCTTTCATTTGATGCGTACTATTTTTTCAAACAGCCACAACCTTGTTAGCGTGTAAATACTTACTAACTTGCCTGACTCTAGCTACTCAATAAAATGAAGTGCCAGATACTTACGGCCTTTGGCAAGAAGAGCCATTCAAAAACCCCTGACACACTAAGCCCTGAAACAGACTGAGAAACACTCGGAAGGCAAGGCTTTCCTCAGCTGTGAGGTCCAGGGGGACGCACCGCTCCGTCCGACACGACACACGGTGTGGAAGCTGAGAGTCAGACTGTCGCCGGTGGGCCACTCACAGCCAGGGGAAGAGGCCATTTCCTTCTTTACACACCTCTATTGTTTTCACCTCCTCACAAATAACATATTTCACTTTTTAATTAAAAACAAACCGAGTAAAGAAAATATAAAGGAAACAGTTATTTAAAAAAATCAAAATCATTGTTTTTAGATTTAAAATTCCAATCTTGCCATCATATTATTGCAAAGATTTCACTAGGGGTATTCAAATTACCAAAACAATGCAGACAGAAAAAGGGCTAGAACTGAGAGATTGTCTTCCTGCGTGTAACCCATATACAAAGATTCTGAGGTAAAGGTAAAGGAAAAACCAACCTCAGAAAACCATCCAAACTTGAGGCTATCACCCAATTTAGCTTGGGTATTATTTCTGTAGGTGAGTGACACCCTCATGACCTTAATTGAACAGTAAGCAACCCCAGCTACCGTATACACTCCCGGGAGAAAGTGTTTGGTCATACTCAAATCCACACATTACCAAAAAATTTAGCCCAATTTCAAAAGTACAAAGAAAGCTATATTTCTGAAGTCAAATAATAACTATAATAATAATGTTCAAAAAGGAGTTGTGGATGGAACTTAACAGGTATTCAGTTTGGGTTTGTGCTACAGTATAATCTTTTATTTGCTGTATTAATTAGACTTTTTACAGGTGACTCAACATTTCTAAAGCACTCATAAAAATTTATAAATTCCTACATTTCTAATGAGCCCAACTTAAATTGTCATTTGATACAGATATAGGATATTTTCAAAAATGTCAAACATAAGAACAAGGAGAAATTACTAACTACATATGAGTTTCCTTCAGATACCCTAATTATCCTTCCAAAGAATAATAAAAATACGCTGTTTTACATCATAAATTACAGTGAGACTGATGATTCACACTCATATATTTAACTGGGTTATAATTAACTGTAATATTATAATCTACACATAAGAGTTACATGGACTATCTCTCCAAAAGCAAGTAACATACTACTGTGTTATCAATGCATGTGACACCGAGATCTGTTGGATAATTTTAATTAGGAAATGCCACGCTACTCACCTTAGGAGAAATAAGCATACATAACATTAACACAGTCTTTCTAACGCCCAACAAACACAGGTGCTGGAGACTCAGGACTGACTTCCCAGACCTGCCACGTCCTGGCCGACCTGTGCACTGCGCCCCAGCCTCTCCCGAGGACGCGGCAGGAGTCAGGCGCCCGGGCAGGGATGGCGAGGCAGCTGCCTGCGGACACACACTGACCTCCACTGACGTGCACTTCGTAGAGGGAGTACTTGGGAGAGGACAGCATCCGCATATCAGGCCGGAACTTCTCTGCCAGTGTCTCGATCACGTCCTGCGTGGTGGCGGTGCTGGAGACCCGGATACACTTCGTTGCGAAGTTTCCCGCTGCTTTATCTTGAAAGTAAAACCTCATCACTCCATGGAACTCCAAGTCCTGAAAGAAAACACAATGATGCATTTTTGGAAAAACAACATTCTAAAAAGATTCACTTTTTATAACAGTAATAAATGAAAAAGGCTATGTACCCCTTTTCAGAATGTTTTATTGCCTTAAACATCTGAGACAGAAACTAAGAAACATGGGATTTGGGACAAACTACATACAATTGCTTTTCCTTCCTTGTCTTGTAAGACAGTGTCCGGAGAGCAGATGTTAATAACAACCACATTTATTGATTCTCCAGCAATTGTCAGGTACACGTGGATATGCATTATTTTATTCCGCCTTTACAACAACCCAGTCAAGTAGGTACTATTATTATTAAACCCTATTTTCAAGATTTGGTCATTAAGATTCACAAAGTTTGACTCTCCTGCTCAAGCAGATATGTGGCAAATTCAGCACTAAAACCCAGAGCCAATGAACTCGACAGCCCGTGTCACCTGTCCCTGAGTTGCCATCCAGGTGAGATTATAATGGGGTGACTCTCACAGCAAAAAGGAAATACTGGCCTCACTCCTGCCATCATGTGAATAATTGAAACTCTTAACTTTGAAGACTATAATTGGAACTTGCCCAAAATCAACAAATGCAATTTAGACTATTCTTAAAACCTTACTTCTAGAGAAAAATACAATGTAACTCCAGTCAAAAGAATCCTACCACAAGGCCCTCTGCCATACAACCTAAGACACGGTGGTTCCTATCCCACAGGCTGGGAACCGCTGAATCGGAGACAACCTGCTTTCTGCCTGCTGGGTGACACTTTATCTGGGGATGTGAGGCATGAGGGCCACAGTTCCTGTGTACCCAGTATTTCCTTGAGCACAGAAAAAAGCACTACTCCCAACGAAACCTCAGGGAACATTGCTAACTCCCAGGTGACTCGCTGCCTCGAGCTGCTCGGCCGCAGTCACCTTCAGTGCTTCTCCTCTCTCAGCCTCCACACTAACACACCAAGTCGCTCCATCATCAAAATAGATCCAGGAGCCACCCAAGATCTCATTAAAACTAGGTCAGGTCACGTCATTCCTTAGCGTTCCTCTTTTCTACAGCTTTCTAGTCTCTCAGACGTCAAATCTGTACCACGGCACCCAAGCCCATCAGTTAAGCTTTTCTCCGTTTCCCCCCATGCACTAGCCTATTCTTCACTGATAATTATGATCTGACAAGTATTTATTTATTCGAAGAAAAGCAAGGAAAATGGGATATTAGGACAGGGTTAATAGCATGAGCTGTATGAAAGTTAAATCAGAAAAAGAGACAAGGCACATTTCTAGTCTCTGAGCTTTCCTGCGCTGACCCACGCTCTGACCACTAAGCAGCGCACCCTCCCATTTCCCACTGGCCCAGAAAAAATACCGAGGTGAGCGTGTGTATTGGAGAAGCACCACTGAATCACAGACTCCGGGTGAAGTAGGGCCCTGGTTATGGGGTGACGTCTGAGGAAGTGTAATGAGTTAGCAAGATGAAAGCTGTATGAGCAGGAGTCCTGCTCTGCTCAAAATCCTATGAACTGCCTCTTTGTCCAGCCTGGGTCAAGTGGCAAAGAAAGTCCAGCTGATACCTTTTTAAATGCTCCCATCTGTCACTCCAGCAATCCTAAAAACTGTAGCTACATTAACAATGAATGTGCAAGATGCTCTTACACTATAAAACTGTACATACGTGTTAGTTCCTTACTCAAACACTCACGCTGTGCCGGGCCTGTGCCCCAGGCCCCCCCCCCCCCCCGTAACCACTCAAGTCCTCCCACTCCAGCTTCCGTCTCTGTCCACTGCGTCCTCTGGGGGCCCCTAAACCAGCAGTCTAGAAAACAAAACGTATTCTAGCAACTGACTTACATAAACCTAAGTTCTTCTATGGGAGTCCTGTTTTTGTCCCCCGACTCTGATGTTCCCCGCTATCTGAATCACGTTTGTATTATCACACCTAACAGTCTCAAATGTTAGCTGGCAAAACCACCCGGCTCCTCTGAAGGCCCACCCTCAGAGTAAGCTCGTTCGACCAAAAGGGCACGTTAACTTCTCGTTCGCAATCATTTTATCAACAGACTCATTTTACATCACCTGTGAGGAGCATAAAACAGCAACGTGTTTCCCCAAAAATAAGACCTAACCGGAAAAGAAGCCGTAGCATGATTTTGCAGGATGCCTGTACTATAAAATAAGCCCTAATGCATTTTCTGGAGCAAAAATTAATATAAGACCCGGTCTTATTTGGGGAAAATATGGGAGGGCTTATTTTATATTACGAGCATCCTGAAAAATCATGCTAGGGCTTCTTTTCAAGTTAGGTCTTATTTTCAGCGGAACATGGTAGATGTAACAATGGGTCCCAAAAAACACGAAAGCACCAGTTTCGCTGAGAATTGTCAACAAATAATTCCAAACTACCAGATGTTAAAGCCACAGACACACGGCCTGTGGCTGCAGGGAACGCCCCTGAGCAAGGACACAAAGGAAAGTCAAGAGCGACCTGACAAAGGCGAGCATGGAAAGGACAGGACAACAGCCTTCACCATCCTCACGAAAACCCTTCCATGTGCGTTACTACCCTTCACTGGTAAGAAGGAAACTGCAAATATAAAACCTTCATTATTGATGTGGTTCGGCTGCTGACCTTCCATGAAAAGTAGAGCTACTTGGGGTGGGGGGAATAAACCCAAGCACAGAGCTGCAGGGGCCCCAGAGAAGTAACATGTCTATGCTATTCCAGCAGGCCTGACTAAAGCAGCCTATAAAAACTACCTATGGTATGACTTCATTTGCACTAAATAAGAGATAATAAATAACTAACTTAGTTTGCCTGGTTGCCTTAACCTCACAGGTATTCCTATACCTGAGCAGAGCTGTCACTAGGATATTTCCTTAATAAATTAATAGATTAGTATTGTTTAGTTATTCAGCTAATCATAAGTTTGGCTGGTTACGTCCACAAAATTTTACCAAATCTGAAAAGACTGATAAAACCAAGCTCCTGAACCTAAAAATTGGGTGTGTAGTAACCAAACTAACAAACAATAATTGTAACTAACATATATTAAAGATACTAAGAGTTCAGCATTTAATCCCCCAAACTAAGAGTTAGGTACTATCATTCCCTCTGTGCAGGCACAAAGAAAACTAAGGTGCAAAGCAGGAAAGCGCACCCGCTGCGATCACAGAGCTTGCTAAGGAGTGAGGCTGTCATGCCGGCCAGCATTCCCTGAGCCCAGAACCAGAACTTTTAAACCACCACGCTCTCTCCAGGGCCTCGTCTTCAACAGTCACTTCATCGTCTGAAGGGAGTTTGATACTAATTTTATTGATTTATTTGTCAGAACAGGTACAAGAGGAGTTCCAGAAGAAACAAACAGATGGATGAATAGAGCAAGAAATGTGAAGTGCAGAGGTCGGGGACTTGCCGGGACGGATCGCCCACCCAGACAGCGCTGGCCTTCAGACACAGGTGTCGCGAGACAAAGACCGGCTGGAATCCAGCCAGGCTCACTCCACGCCAGGAGCAAGCGCCTCATCAGACTCGTTACTGCTGCTCGGGGAGCCTGTCCACTCCTCCCGCAGTGGAGAAGCCTGGGGGTTTGCAGCAGGACAGAGCAAGCTGGCATTTCAACAGCTGTACCTCTGAGCGAGTTATGTAACATCTATTGAGCGCCCATTTCCTCAAACAAGCTTGTTTTGAGGAGTAAAACTGTATAACTCCATGTGAGCCATCACCGGGCACAGCAAGCGCTCCACTACCTGAGACGGTCTTCCCTTCCGTCTCTCCTACTAGACCACAGCTTGTCTGGGACGAGGAAACTGCTTGTATTCACTACAGTAGGCCCTCCCTCCCTCAGTCTCTAATAGGATGCTTCACACATAGAAAGAAAAGCATTCCAGTAACAACATTCAACTCTTCCAGGTGTGGTTATCTGTTCTCAACTGGTAAGAACTCTGGAAAACAAAGCTTTACATTTCTAAGAAACAGCCATGAAGTCTCAGTAACAGGGCTAATATTCTAATAATGACGAAGCCAATGGAGTTATAATTTTACAAAGACAAATGTTTCCTTAGAAAAACAAACAGAAACAAAAACAAAAGACCTCCCTTCCTTCGTGTTGGTTATACAAATCACCCAAGAGAAAAGAACATCTAAAATAAAAAACTCTAAGTGAAGTGCCAATTGCTAGCAGCGCATTTTCAGAAAGAAGTGGGTCTGGAGCAGGTCGGACAGTCCCTTTAATGGGTCCAGTCAGTGCTACATGCTAATCTCAGGACCTTAATTCAAAGGGAAGGAAAGGCAACACAGCAATCACCTGTTTCCTTTCCTTAATGGTTGTTTTCCTGAGAGGAAAATAAGTTTCTTTTCCCCTGAAGGTATATATTTACCTTTGCATAAACTTTTCCCTGAGAAATATAATCACTAATGAAAATTACAACAGAAATGGAACACTATTTGGGGTTGGCTGACAACTCTGAAAAAAAAGTTTAATTTTTATCATAAAGAATACAACAGACCAAAACACCCCATAGAAGGTGGAAGGCTACATGAAATACTAGAGCCAACGAGCGGAGCGAAGACCTAAAGATGGCATTTTCTTTAAAATATTTTACCAATATCTCACTAATGACACTGACAATCAATTGGCCTTCTCATCCACCGGAGTAGATCCTCGCCAGGGCAACCCCAACCTCCTTTAGCTCATTACAACTATCTGTTCTGCAGCTTAAACAGGCCAGCCATGGCCCGCTCACGTTTCTTCTCACTGTACTCAGCATTTATTTCAAAGCCATTTCCTAGTCTGCAGCAAAACAACACTAACTTCAAACAGGTAATCACCAAGCCAACTTCCCACGGAGGAAACTGCGGTTGACAGGACAGACCACTTCAAAACTCGCTTCCTCTCCCCCATTCCTAATGCTGGTGCCTCCAAAATAGGTACAAAATCGTAAGGAAAGTACAGCTGTGCCTTCAAAAACACACGTTACTAGCACATAAAACGACCAATTAGACAACAGCCATTTGACTCATTTTGTTAAAAACAGTACATTTAAGTGCTAGTAGTCTTGGTAGAGGATAGAAGAAATCCTTGAATATAGGTTTTTGGAGTCTTGTATACACAGTATTTTTTAAACGCTAGTACTTCAAGAATAATCTTTAAAATCATAGGCATTTCATTACCTAAAACTTTTACAACACAAACAATACTTTTGAAAGCTTAAAGAAATACTGTCAAGTATCTGCAGCCGGCCACAGCTCGCTCACTCATCCCTTGGCATCCGCTCCCAAGGACCTTTCCCCACCTTTCCTCCCACTCTCTATTCCGACGGATTGGGAGCTCCTATAAACCTCGTTTCTTTTGTCTTTCCTTTTTAAATTAATTTATTTTTTAATTACAGTTGGCATATAATATTATAATAGTTTCAGATGTATAACAAGTGATTCAACATTTATATAAATTGTTTTCTAACAGCACCAGCTACCTTATAAACATCTGATTTCTCAAACTATAAAAGAATTTTCTGTACAAAATTAAATAAATGAATTTGCTTTATAAAGAACTACTTTTTCAGATGATTAGTGTGCAGATGAAGAGTTTCATCTCTTTAGCTTGGGCTTGAATTCAAATCCCAGCTCTCCCATGACTGAGCTTAACTTGGCTGAGTCTGTTTCAACACAAGCGAACAAGGACAGTACGGCCCCCGCAGGCTGCGTCCCTCTGCGGGGGCTGCTCTGACCCACATCTAGGAAAGGGTTTACACCTGCACATGTGTATTTGCTCTTTGTAATAAAATGATTCCATTCAGTACTTTTACCTGAGAGTAAAGGCATGCTCTCTAACATCACACGCACACCTGTTCAATGTGGGCCAGCGACAGCACTTCTAACACCTCGACGCGGGCTCACAGAGGCTAAGGAAGCCCAAGGTCATTGGAGATGGGAAATAAGTCATCAGGGGAAGAGCAAGAGTTTTCTGGACTAACAAACATACAAAACACACAGACACACACACAAGCAGATCTCCCTTTTTATGAACAAAAATCCGTCCAGTACCCAAACATCTAAACATTATAAATAAAACAGAAAAATTCTCTGCAGAAAACAGTCTGCTGTGAAAACCGACGAGCCAGCATTTTTAAACGCTTCAGTTATAACTGCCAACATTATCTACTTAACAACTGTCTGCTCTCAGCCGCTCAACATTTGTTAACAAGGCAAGTTAAACCTGAGCTTTGCACTAGACTCCAATGGAGTGCGACATCTGCCCCACCCCCGTCAGCACCATGGGGGGGTCAGAAAGCAACGTCCTCCCCCCAGCCCTCTTCCAGGGTTTGAATCTTCATATCTGCGTGACCATCACACATACGTATATTAGGGATTTGAAAGATGATCAATTAAATAATACATTAAACCTGCCCGACGAGCAATTATCACATTCGTGATTAAAGAATATGTCTGTATTCTAATCTTTAAATACTACATTTGTACAGATGTACAGCTTTAGAAAACAACCCTAAAAAGCCACCTGTCTAGCCCAGAGATCATAACTGATTTTGCCACAGATCCTCTGAAGTCTGGTGAAGCCTCTAAGTCTGTTCTCAGAATAAAAATTCTAAGTGCATAAAACAAAATACAAAGCATTACATAGGGGACAATTACATTAAAGTACAATTATGAAAATATTTATTAAAATATGATATAGTAATGTCATGCAGGGACTCATGCGGGGTCTCTAGTCCCGCTCCCCACACAAGAACGCAGGACATGGTGAGGCCAAAAAGGAACACCCACGGAGCCATAGGTAGGGGAGTCATACCACTATAGTCTCACTGGTGGCTGGGCTGGAGACACAGGAAGCAGGAGCCACACGATCCGCAACCCGCCGTCCACTTCTCTGCCAACCAACCTCACTTGCTAACCGCCATCCACACTTGCTAGCTCAGCCACCATCTTCTTGCTAGCCCCCATTAGCTGCTAGTGTAGCCACAGCAGTTATATTAGTGGCCAGTGGCTCACTGGTTACAGCTGACGGCCAACTAGCCACAGCTGATGGCCATCCAATCCCAGTTGGTGGCCATTTACTACCCAAGTGAGCACCTTTCCACGTGAGGCCGAGCGCCTGGAAACTGCTCTCCTGGCTCTGTCCCCACAAGTAATAAATGTGCTTTTTATCAACATGAAATAAGATCTAGAGTGGGTTCCTCCAACTCTAACGCTGAAGTAGATATGAGTATAAACTTGTACGTGATGAAAATGCTAAATTTCAGTTAGAGGTTAAGAAAAATGTGTTTTCTGAAAATAGAGATGTAATTTATTTTCTCATCCATGTTCAAAGACCCCATGAAATCTATTCACAGACCTCAAGTCGTGCACCCCTGTACCCCCTGCAGTGCTGGGGACCCTCTCTAGCCAAGCAATACGTCCATCTTCTCGGACAGCTCGATAGCTAGACAGCACTGCCGTGTACCAAAGCAAAATTCATCTTATGCAGCTTTACCAATTGGGCTTAATTTTAGCATTAGTATCATTTAGACCTACGTTCAAATCATGGCTTATGAATGATCATTTTTTCCCATTTACTAATGAAATAGAATAGAGCAGACTAGATTTCTACACGGTACAATGCACCTGGGTAAGGAAACAGAACAAGTACGGGCTCATAAAATTCTAATTCCAGTTATTTCTGTGTATGCCCTGAGCTACCAGGTAAAATGTGGTTCTTTTCTCACTATGGGCCTCAGTTAAACCGGTTTCAATCAAGAAAAGTTTCCCGACCTCAGCACTACGACACTAACTCTTTATTGTGGGAGCCGTGCTGTGCATTGTGGGATGCCTAGAACGTCCCTGGCCTGTGTACGCTAGGTGCCAGTAGCACCCACCCAACTGTGACAACTAAAAATGTCTCCAGAAATCTGCATATATGCCCCAGAGGACAAAACTGTCCCGGGGAGAGCCATGGATTTAGAACCAGTCTGGTACCTCTTCAGAATAACACTAACTCTATCTAGTTCCTTCAACTGTTCTTTCTGTGGCGTAATTCCAACTCCATTTACTATTTTGTTCTCTTCTCTCTTGAACAGTCACGTTCTATCCTCCTAGCCTGAAACAGCTTTCAGAACTAATCACAAAACTCCAGATATGTCTGATGAGCTGCAAGTACACTCTAATTCTAATACTGTACCTGCAATTAGTGCGATTTACGATTACATTAGCTTTTTGGTGACCACCAATATTGATTCAAATTAGGTTCTAGTAAAATTAAAATTCTTGAGTCATTTGCATGTTAGTCTACCAAAAAACACTTCTCCAGCTTGGTACTAACAGGTTAAACAGCCTTTGAGTACAACTTATCAACTGGTTCCTAATTCATGTAACTACTGAGATCTAGCCCTTAAACAAGAATATTATGAAAGACGTTGCGGAATTCCTTGGTAAAGTCCAGATACATTATGGCTAATCCATTTCCTTGATCTATAAACCTGGTAACGCTACTCTCTCTGTCACACACACGCACACACACAAAATGACATTACTATTATCTACTGAGAGACACTGGTTCCTATAAATGGGATTACATAGCTTCGCAACCCCCTTTTCAGTCTTACCACAATCTCAGAGAACATTTCTAGGAAAAGCCTTAAGTTCATCATTTAACAGTGTCAGTATAAATAGGTTATACACCGCTTTTAAAACTTTTACTGTGTAATAACTTTATGGAAATCCATTTAAAAAAATTATATATTAAAACATACAAAAATATAAATATATTTCAACATAAAGAAATTAAACAAATGTTAATAAATGTGACTACATAAAAATAAACTTATATTTGGCCAAAAAAAGCACACAATAATCAAAGTCCAAAGACAAGCGACACACTGAAGAAAAACACATTTCCAACTTATATGATAGAAAGAAACATAATCTCTCTAATATATACAGAGTTCCTAAATTTGAGAAGAAAAAGACGAATAACTCATTGAAAAATGGGAGTAAAATCTCAACAAGCAGTTCACAGCGATGATTATGACTCAAATATTTAAAAGGATGGACAACCTCACTAATGACTTCAAAAGAAGATAATAAGATGCTGCTTCTCAACAGTCAAATTGGTAAAAATCTGAAAGTCTGACAACATACTGTATTTGTGGGGCTGGCAAAAAAAAAAAAAAAAAAAAAAAAAAAAAGGCATGTAACCAAGGAGCTGAATTTGGCAATATTTGGCAAAAATTACATATATACATACATTCTGACAGGCAATCCTACTTTTGTGACTCTATCCCAAAGATACATACACTAGCACAAATCTGAAATGCCTAATGCAAAAAGTTGTTCACTGCAGCACTGTTTATAAAAGCAAGGGTTTGGAGACGATCCAGCAAGGGGTGCTGCTTGGATGAACTCCGGACATGCATCTACTATAATAAATGATGCCATGAAAGGGAATGAGGAAGCTCTTACTGCTGTGATAAGGCACGGTGCCCAAGACACAGAGCTCAGTGAGACAGGCAGGGAGCACAGCAGACTACACAGCAAGCATCTTTAATACGAAGGGGCAGGAGACAAACATACACGTACTTGATCATATCTGCAAAAAGAAACCTTCCATGAGTGAATAAACCAAAATGTATTCAAGACAGAAGCAAAGCCTTTCCAAGTATACTTTATTACCTAGTTCAACTTTGGAACCATGTAGTAATTATTTTAAATAATAAAAATTAAATTATAACCAAAAAAAAAAAAAAATCACTAAAAATTTTAAGCCAACTGAAATTAATGTCTAACTACATATCAAGTTGGTCACATTACCATACAGAAAAAAATTTTTTTTCACTATTTCTTTTTTTTCCATTTTCAATTAGTTGACATACAATATTGGTTTCAGTGTATAACATAGCGACTCAACATTTAAATACCCTGTGAAACGATCACCACATTAAGACTAGTAACCGTCTGTTGCTATGCCAGTTATTACAATATTATTGACTATATTCCCTATGTTGTACTTTACGTCCCTGCGACTTACTTATTTTATAACTGGAAGTTTGTACCTCTTAGTCCCCTTTACCTACTTCATCCATCTCCCCCTTGCCCCCGGCAACCATTAGTTTGTTCTCTGTACCTATGAGCTTGTTTCTGTATTGTTTTTATTTTACTTTTAGATTCCACATAGACGTGAAATCATTTGTATTTGTTTTTCTCTGACTTATTTCACTGAGCACAATACCCTCTAGGTCCATCCATGTTGTCACAAACGGCAAGATTTCATTTTTTTATTGCTGCGTAATAGTCCATTGAATATGAAAAAAACATTTTTTTCCAAGTGATTTTAGAAAACAGTGCTTGAACTTCACATTACTAAAAGATATTGTTCTAAGGAGAGAAGGAATTCGTTTTCTTCAGTCTCTTTGTTAGTAGAAACATTGGTATTATCAGTTGTGATACCGTAACTATTGTATGAAAGATGAAGCAAACAGGAGCTGCTGATACAATTACAGAACAAGGCTTTCGATGTAAGATTTTTTTTTTTTAAATCAAAGAAATTAAGTCAAAACCCTGTAAGGCTAAAACTGAACTGGAAATAGTAAAAACTCATGGATTTTTTCTTTCCCCACACACAAGAAAGTATCTCCTGTTCCACTGCAAAGGCCTTGAAGCTACAGACAAGTCATGAAAGTTAAGTGTTTCTAGCACCTACTGCATGGTCTCTGCACACTGTTCTCCAATAAAAGGAGCCAGGGTTCCTTGGAGAAATGGCTTCATCTAGATATAGGTCAAAACACGGACAACATGAGTTTGGAACATCCTGTCAAGCCAGAAAACAAGGCAGTTCTCAGGAACTACTGGCTCATTGAAAAGGACCCTCTAGCTGACCAAGAAGCGCATGTGGCCGAAGCGGGGACAATCTGAACACAAGCAGAACAATGCCTGCCACTGCCTGAAACACGGAACATCACGAACTCCTCATGTTCACCATGAGAAAGAAAAATGAGAAAGCCAGAATCAAAATCACTGTTACCACTGCAGGTAACTAAGGCACCAACTCCTTAATCTGAAAATAGGCAATTGAAGTAAAATAATTCAGACTTCATTCTGCTTTCCTACAGCTGAAAAAAAAAAATTTGATTCTGGTTTTTAAAGAATTCCAGCCAATGAATGTGAAAAACAACAGAATTAAAAGATAACCATTTAATATCCCATGCTTGACGTAAGCAGACAGCAATGATAAAGCCCGTCAGTGAAGGCTGACAGGGACCCTTCTGAGAGGGTCAGGCTGTCACAATGCCGCCTCCCACCGTGCTCCCAATGCCACAGCACAGGACACACACAGCACCACTGAGGAAGCATTCTGGCCGCTGCAGAAACTAGGCAAACGCTGTGACCACCACCCCTGGGGAGAGGCAAGGCCTGAACACCAACACGAACAGGAAAACTAAGCCAGTTTTTCCAGCAAGTCTGTGACATGACATAAAGGAGAGAGGAGTCGGGATGCTCCAGATTGAAAGAGACATAAATAATCATATCCTGACTGAAATAATTAACTGTACAAGCACATTTTTGAGAGAGACCAGAAAATCTGAATAAGGGCTACATATAAGGTAACACGGATTCTGGTTAATTTGTTGATAGGATTACTGTGTTATGGTTAGATTTTTTTTTTTTTTTGAGACTCACACTGAGGTAGAGGAGAAATAACATGTTAGTTTTTAGGATTTGCTTTCAAATAGGTTAGCTAAAAACAACAAATAATGAATTAAGAATGACAACATTTTGAAAATTGTAATGTCTTGGGGATGGATACAGTGAGTTTCATCTATGTTAGAAAATTTTCTTATTAAAAACATTTAAAATGAAAATAAGTTATAATTACATATTAAATATTAGTACATGTAAAATAAACCTATTTTCATAAAAAAACAGATGCTCTGGAAAATATTCAAAGAATTTGATTCAGTAAAAAGCTAATAAATTAGCATCACATGCCAGACATGTCTCCTTTACACTGAGCAAGCAGCCGGCGTGGCTGGGCAGTGAGCAGGGAGCAGCCAGGATTCATGGAAACCCCAGGACTTGCGCTTACCACTCCCGTGGCTCCAGGCAACACAGTGCAATGCTCTGTTTCCTGTCTATAAAATGAAGAGCCTACTATTTATTTCACAGGGTTTGTGGTTACTACGTTATTTGTGGTATGTAAAAGTACCTGCCACAAATAAGGCATTTGATGATAAATATTACTTCCTGTCTGCAAATTCTCAAGAGCTTACACTTACACAACAGCTAGTTTGAAAGGTACATAATCCTCTCGCTAGCAAAACGAAATACAAAATCTAAAAAACAACTGAGCATATTATTAAAAGTTTATGTGAAAATGCAAAATATTAAGCTTTGTAGAAAATGATACTTCAGAACATTTATAATTCTATTTTTGAAATACAACAAATGTCTAAAAGTTCAAAATATTTCCAATGATCTGACTGTAGGCAAATCAAGATACATAAAATTTTGAAATGCCTTCTTGTTCAAAGAAAATAACCATGTTCCTGAACTCAGCCCCAATATTATAATACGTAGCCAAAAAAAAAGAGAAAACTCGCTTTTATAATATAACCTGCTTCTTAAATCTGCCCTGAGATTCTTCTTTAAGTATGTGAAATATTAAAAAGTTTCTAAATTTGAACAAGGGTAATGCACTATACAAATTATATACACAACTTGGTAGACTATCATTTACAATAACTTTCACATCAAAGTATATACTCAAACTATGGCAAAGAAGCTTCCCACAATTAAAATGCTTCCATTTATAATTTTCGAGCATACTGAAAACTGAATTCACAGTACTCAACATATTTCAATTAAAAAAAACTTCAAGGAACTTAGCTAAATTAAAAATATCTTCAAATCTCTATAGCAGTTCTGCATTGGCAAACAAATACATTTTAAAACAGGTAGATTTTTCAGTCCTCCTGTATCTTAGGGCTTTTCATATCTTATACAAGACACTTGAGAGGGGGCTGGGACAGAGGTAGAAAGAACCAATTAGAAACAAAATAATTTTTGGATGGAGGGCACCGTAGCAGTGACATGGAAATTCCTGCCTTATCGCGGGGATTTCACAAACTAAACAAACACTGTGTTGGTGCCAGGCATTCCCTCCCTGGGTATCACGAGTGATCCTGAACTGCCCGCTTTGTGCCACCCGGTACCTCCTGACTACACTTCCTGTTTCACATGCTGCATTACCAAATGACCACAGCAGATTAGAATGTCATTTGGTACCAACAAGTGAAAAACAAAAAGGTAAGCTGCCTAAATCAGGAGAGGGGCTTTGTACAAGACTCATGTTTTTTAGGAGGATGTTTAACTGCGCTAATTTAAAAAAGGGAATATAGAACATCTATGCAGGGGGCACAGCAATCCTGATGAAATGGCTCACTGTCCAACTGGTAAGTTTTCTTAATATAATTGCAAAAAAGAATTATCATGAAAAGAAGCAATGACTGAAGTAGTCATCTCGTGTTTCTACTGAAACATTCTGATCACTAGAATAACACTTTCAACCCCCCCATTTGAGAATCTCCCACACTGTTAAATACCCAAACTAACACATACATATACAGACTAAAAAAGCACATTCTGGAACAAATTCTTCAGATAATTAATGGACTACATCACAGGGATGAAGTCAAAGACAAGGAAACAGAAACACAAGTATTCAGTTCCATGAAATGAAAACCTCAAAGTCCCGGATTCAGTTTTTATATAAAAAAGTATGATTCATAAAATCTCACTTAAGTAGACTTTGAAGTGATGTTACATTTCTAGATATAATTGCACACGAAATAAAAACAGCCACAAACAAGATGTTTTTTCAATTTAAGGTATGGAATGCAGAGCCAATCTAAACGTAGGATACTAACGCTGATGTTGTTGGAACCTCCCCTGCCCACAAATAACACCAACCAATACAAGGTTCAGCAGATAGTTGTAAATTTCTGTCCTGAGAGGAACAAGGACGGTCTCCTGCCACAGCCACAGCAAACAAAACAAGAGGAAGAAAGGAAAACGAAACACCAATGGTGAAGATGACAAGGACATAACAGCAAGGGTAGCTACAGTAACACAGCAGGTATCTGTCCTAAAAAGCATTCCGTGTTACAGAAGGAAAGTGCCTGCTTTGAGCCAAACACTGTGCCAAGTACTTTTTACGCATGATCCACCTTCTTCAATTCTAAGGACACTGTGTGGGAGGCACTACGATTTTCCTGCCTTACAGATGAGGAACTGGGCCTTAGGGAGATCAAGTCATTGCCAGGGCCACACAGCGGTGGGCAGAATTCTTACTCAGACAATGCTGAGACGAGAGGCCATACATACTATGAGCCACTAATCGACACCGCCTCTTACCCTGGTGTGTAAAAATAAGGGTGTAACACTCCCAGTTGAGGCAAAATGGTAGACGAAAAATCAGAAACGGTTCTACTACAGATAATACAAAATAAACATTCTCTTAAATACACTGCTGAGTTTATGTAAAAAAAAAAAAAAAAAAAAGAAAGAAATCCAAGAGGGAAGGCCAGAAAAACAAATGTACTCCTCAGTAACTGACACTTACACTAGGGGAACTAGGGGTGGTACTACCATATTACAAAGCAGTTGGACTAAATTATCTAAATGTAAAAAGTGAAACTGTAAAGCTTTCAAAATAAAACATGGGATATATTCATCAAATAAGAGAAAATAGTATAAAACTTTAAGGAAAAGATTGATGAACCCAAATACATTTCCAAAGTTTTAAAATTAATGTGACAACAGACACTGTAAAAAGTGAAAAACCATAAATAAAAACGTATTTGCAAAATATATAATGCACAAAAGATTAGTATTCAGAATTTATAAATAGTTCCTACAAATAAACTAGAAAAAGACAATGATTTTTGTTTCCAAATAAAATCATTGGGAAAAAAGATGGATAAAACATATAAATAGGCAATTCAAAGAGAAAAATAAGAATGACCATAAATGTAAGAAAACATGTTCACTCACTGAAATCAGGGTAATATAAATAATTATTATTCCATATATTCCAGCTTATAAAAATCTGAATATATTGAAGACGTGGGAAATTCTGAAGTTTGGAATGTAAGTTGGCATAACCATCTCAAAGAGCAACTTGGCACAACCTGGTAAATTAGAACCTATGCATGGCCTAGTCCAAGAAATTACACTTCTAGGTATCCATCCTAAAATGTTTTATTAGTACAGAAGGAAACATGGACGAGGGTGTTCATTAAATCCACCTCTGTAACAGTGGGAAAATAGAAACAATCTGGTCATCCCTAGACCGTAGAACTAAATGAACTGCGTGCGGTTCATTTGGACAAAGCAATACTACAAAACAGTTAAAATAAATCAACCATTGTCTACCAACTTCAAGTGAGTTATTTCTGGAGGGGCAGAGAGGGAGAAGGGAAGGAAGCAGAAGGGCCCTTTGGTTAAGTTCATAACAATGAATTCCTTCAACTTTCTGGGCCTCATTCATCTGAAGGCAACGTAGAGAACAGTAATACACTCCTTGCTGATTTGGGAACTAAGTGAAATGACAGACTGGTTGTAGCAGAGAGGTGACCGTGACAGCTAGCTCCTAAGAAACTCCAGCCAGGAAGGGCGGTTTCCCAGACGCTCCACCCACAGACAAAGAGCCCTCCAAGGTCACAGGCTGTGGCAGAACCCAGTCCACCGGACACTGGTCAGAGTTCTTTAGGACAAAGGTTCCCCACATCTTTCCAGTAATAATTCTCAAGACACGGAAAGGAAGGAAAGGGAGAGAATTGTCCACCAGGGAGCCAAAAACAAAACCCAACAGCACAAGTCAGAGGTCCAAAGCTGGGACACAATCATAAAACTCGCTTAATAGTAAAGCTTTTGAATCGTATTAAAAATGGAAACATTCAGTAGTAAGGGAGTAACAGTCTACGTTTTTAAAAAGGAAAAATGTAACTTAGTAAGCCTAGGGGATAGAACACTTTATTTCCAGTTAAATCACCACCACCCTCCTCCCCTCCATTCCCTCCTCTCCCCAATTCTTTCTAGGCAATGGGGAAAACTCATGAACAAAACAGTATGTTCCCATGGGCGTTCTAATCTAGCAGGAAGAGACACCCAGCAATGACAAATGGTGAGAGGGACCAAACCTCACTGAGGGATGATTGGGAGGGAACATTAACAAGGAGCCTTCCAAGCAGGGACAAGTGCGAAGACCCTCAGGCAGAACCCGGCTGGCATGTCTGAGAAACAGCAAGGGTCCTGCTACTTGAGCAGGAGGACAGGGGACATGGCATCAGACTTCCTGGGAAAAGAGCTTCGCACTGCGCTTTGTAGACCAAAGCATACTTAGAGTAAAACAAAAGCCACATGCGAGTTTGAGCAGAAAAAATTACATTATTTACCTTAAGATTTAGCAGCGTTATCTCGATGTGGTAAACAGACTATAAGGGGCAAAGGTAGATGGGGGGGGGGGGGAGATTGGATAAGAGGTCACTGAACAGCCCAGGTGCGAGAGCTTGGACTAGGCCAGTAGCAAGAGTGGAGACGCTGAAAAGTAGGTTAGATCATGAACACATTTTGATGGTAGAGCTCCCAGAAGTTGCTGACAGGTCAGATATGATGAGGTCTGAGAAAAAGGAACTGCCAGGTGTTTACTAAGACACGGAAGACTGCAGAAGCCGTCTTCAGTTTTGGACGTGTTATACTCAAGGCAATGACCAAGCCAAGAGATATAAATGTGGGACACACTAGTACTTACAACCATGAGAAAGAACGGTTTCGCCTTAGGGAGTCAGTGTGGAGAAGAGAGGAGGTGTCCGCAGGTCAAACCCTGGGGTCTCCTCCACTCAGCAGAGAGCAGGCGGGTCCTGGAGGCCAGTGGAGGGTGCGCTGGGGCTGCTGTGTCGACTAAGGCGCTTCAGAAATGACGGCTGGATTTGGCAGCAGGAAGGCCATTGGTGACTTGGGTAAGAGGGGTTTTGGTGAAGTCAAGGGTTAGGCCCCTTAGGGCAAAAGCAATGAAAAGGCTCTAAAATTTAACTTTCGTCTGTAAAATTAAACAAACTGCTAGCAGAATATAGCTGTACGTCACCGCCTTTTTTTTCTTCTTTTATAGGTGACATGTTCCAAATAACCAAACTGACAAAATAATCATACAATCACTGACTGTCTTAACAAGGCACAATCAGCTGGCAGACTATGCCGAACAGTATGTGGTTTATACTACTTCAGTTATGACTCTTATAATGAGCAATTCCCCTGAAAATGCCATATACTAGGCTTCCAATAATCTACCTTTCCCCCAAATCACATAGAAGATTCAATAAAATATACCAGAAAGCAAAACCCCTTGCTTTTTAAATGCTAAGCATCCTTTTTTAACCTATTTTTTTTACTGTGATATTTGTAGAAATAACACCTACCACTACAACAAATATCAAATAAATTAGAAGGGAGTTTTAGTCAGGCAACCTTAACTGTTTACAACTATCAATAGGCTCATTTCTACAAAGCTCGTGGCGTATTTTTGAACTTATAACAGTTCATTCTCTAGTTTTTTGGAAAGGATTTTGTTTAATAAGTTCATTTATTGCTATATTTATATTTCATTTTGAGAATCTTCAATGAAGAAATAAAATAATTGAAATAAAATTAACTTAGTGTTTATATATTCACATTGAAAAGTAGGGATTTAAAGGTCTTTTACTTTTCAAGTACCTTCAAAATAAAGAAACAAATGAACCAATAAAATATATCCATTTATGGCAAGGTACCAAAAAATTAGAAGATCGAAATAACTAGGAAAAAATACTTGTAAACACAGGATAAAACATCAATGTTTTATAAAAAGCATTTTCACAAATCGATAAGATTAAAACAAATATCCCAACAGAAAAACAGACACTTCACGTAAAAAGGAAGTATAATTGTCAGTAAATACATGAAAGACGCTCAATCTGAACAATGAACAAGGAAATGTGAATTTTGAAACCAGTAACTTTTTACCTGTCAGATTGAAAAAAATGTAATTTGCAATACCCAGTGTTAAGGTGAGGGTGACACTCATAAAAGTGGGGGTATATACTGCAATACCCTTTTAAAATAATACTTGGTGGTCTAGCAAGGATTTTCAATGTGTATAACCTTTTGACTCAAATTCCACTTCTTGAAATCTATTATGGAAATACATAAGTACACAAAGACAGGTCTGCAAAATGTTCAGAAACATTATTCAAACAGTGTATTCTAGAAATAGTCAAAGTGCTTGTGAATAACAGTTAAGAAAATGACTAGTACATGGAATATTACATAGCGATTATAAATAATATAGAATTTTATATCTTATTAAAAGTTTTGGTACAGATATACACACACGGAAAAATTTCCTGAAAAGCATGTGCAAAATGTATCATACGATCCCATGTCTTAAAAAAATAAAATTCAAATATACACACATGCTCATTTCTAAGGGTACAGAATAAAATTAAGAAAAATACTTTCTAAAAATTCTTAACCTCTGGATAGCTGAAATGGGGAAAGAGAGATCTTCAAATTTACTTTATGAACTCCATTTGAAAAACGAATTTTTAATCTACATAAATCTTAGTCAAGTACAGGTTTCTCTATATCACCTGTTATAAAACTTATCTGGAGTAAGTTACTGCTCATGTAAAACAGTTCACTTTATTCTTCAATAGAGTATCCATTATCCCAAGCAGGGTTTTCTCCTTAAGTTAGTCCGATACTGAAATGCTAACACAAAAGGCTCTAATTGGACCAGGTGATCCAATAGTACCAGGTGAAAAGTGGTGGCATATTTCCAGAAGGAATCTGTACTCCTTACGATGTGCTATCAAGCCATTAATATCTGTAATGAGCTATACATATTTAATAAACTTTTGCTATAAAAAGTTCCTCAACTTCTGAAGAAATGTACACAAACCCAGCAGGGTAGGGCCAGACTTTTGAGGCCTTACACAAAAGACTTCAAATGTACCTTGCTGAGTTCGTATGTAATAGCCCTGTCCTCACTGACCAACACTCACTTGCTTCTCAATACACCCTGCGTCAGTTATCTGCTGTGAGCATCACGCCCTCCTGCGGAGGACTCGGTATGAAGAGGAGGCGCACAGCCTGGGCCCGGTACAGCTCCAGCTTCGTGGAGAGCCCAAGTACTAGACAACGTCCTGGGTACCAAGGCCTTGTTCTTCAATCTTGGGAATTACGTGGTTCTCTGACACTTAGGCACCAGTTCCCAGAAAACATCATCATGCCCTTGACTTTTTTTTTATTTAAGTTTATTGGGGTGACAATTGTTAGTAAAGGTACATAGATTTCAGGTGTGCAATTCTGTAATACTTTATCTATATCTCACATTGTGTGTTCACCACCACCCAGAGTCAGTTACCCTTCCATCACCATATATTAGACCCCGTTTACCCTCTAGAGCCCAGCTCCCCCGTTTACCCTCTCGTAACCCGTCAACTATTGTCTATGTCTATGAGTTTTTGTTCCTTTGTCTTGTTCTTTTGTTGTTTTCAGTTTTATATATACCACATATCAGTGAAATCATACGGTTCTCTACTTTTTCTGTCTGACTTATTTCGCTCAGCATTATAATCTCAAGATCCATCCATGTTGTCACAAATGGTCCTATTTCATCTTTTCTTACAGCCATCATGCCCTCTTTATGCAGATTTCCCCCATGGAAACTCTACCTTCCCAAATTGCAGGGAGGAGAGGTCAGGAATTGCTAAAACAACATTTTGGCAGTCTGAAGCCTTAGAGGTGGGAAAGTTCTGGAAAAATTAACAGCACATTTGAGTACAGAATGGAGTGGAAGCAAAGAGATCAGTCAAGTTCACGATGAGGTGTGATACTGTCACACAGACTAATCTGAGAGACAATGCTGCTGCTCTAAACAAATGTCAACGCTAAGCCAGCGAAGCAGGTGCATTGAATTCCTACGGACCCCGGATTCAGTTTATTTTCCTCTCCTCTCCTATGCAACTACGGTGTTTCCCCGAAAATAAGACCTCGCCAGACCATCAGCTCTAATGCATCTTTTGGAACAAAAATTAATATACGACCCAGTGTTATATTAAAATAAGACCGAGTATTATATTACATTACATTATATTATACCCAGTCTTATATTAAAATATGACAGAGTATTACATTATTATAGTATATTACACCCGGTCTTATATTAAAATAAGACCGGATCTTATATTAATTGTTGCTCCAAAAGACGCATTAGCGCTGATGGTACAGCGAGGTCTTATTTTCAGGAAACACAGTACTCATTATTCCATTTCCCAAATTCTTCCCCTCCAAGATTGGCCACCAAAATCAAACATGTATTTTGCTTTGCTTGTTTTTCAGGCCTGTACTTATAGACCATGGTAGGTGACTAAGAGTACGTGTGTGTGTGGAAACATTAGTGGAGGTGGCCAAAGATGACCAAGGTAGACTGAAACCCAGCAAAAGCCAGCATTTCCCGAGGCTGTTTATCAACTGAGTGCCAGCCTAAAGCAGAAAGACAGCACTAGGCCCTGCGGCAGGCAAATCATCAGTCACCTCCATTACCTGGTCTACAACACATACAGTGCAGACTCTGTGACGACAGTAGTAACAAACGCATCACCACAGTGAGACGAAACCAATGTTTGAAACCCAGAGAAGGTAACAGGATAAAGAAGCTACCAGGCAATCGGGCCCACCAGTAATTCCCTCTTGCACAGTATACTGTGACCCAGGAATACCAACAAACAATTTCAGTATCTAAATGAGTATGCGTAGTTTAGAGTCAGTCAATAAATGTTAAATAAGTAGTTTGTCAGCTACAGTATCAATTTGCCTCCTTGATCTCGGGATAATGGTTCCATACTTAATTACAGGCCCCTTTTGATGGAAAAAATAAGTAGAGGATATACTCCAATATTAAAATACTTACAGTGCCAAGATGAGCAAAATGGAGTCAACCACGGGAGATAAGAACAGGCACAGACTAACAGAGCAACACAAAGAACAAGGGGGCGGCGAGAGAAGCAGTTGAGCAGCGTAGTAGAAGGACTGGAAGCAAGAAAGGCAGGAATTAAATGAGTCACAAGGTGTTGGACCACAGAGCAGACAGAGTTCAGCAGGTGACACTTTCTCTCGAAACCCTCCTCCCAGATGTGGACAGCAGGAGCCTTTCCCCTGTTTTGGGCTTCCATGGCCACTTCCTCCTGCACCATCCACCCCACAGAGCTTGGGATTCTCCCGCTTTCTGTCCCAGGTTCTCGTCTCTCCTGACACAGCTCTTTCGAAGCAGTCTCTTGTCTATGCCTTGGCTACCTGCCACGTCACCATTCCCCCCTGCTCCATTCCGCTCAGCTGTCTACACTGCAAACTTGTACCTGGAAATCCACAAGCACCTCAAAGACGACTTTTTCCCTCCCTGCCCAATCTCATCTGCCATTTACCTTTCTTTCCTTCAATTCTGGTGCCGAGTACCGAGGTAGCCAAGCATGAGCCTGAGATGGACAACCACGGACAACTCCTCCCTCGCCCAGTCCCAATGTCACCTCCTAACTCTCACTCCCTCCTTCCACGTCAGCTGCAGCGCCTTCCTTAGCTCAGGCCGTGACCCCACAGAGCACGGCCCGCAGTCTGTGAGGGCGCGGCCTCCACTCCTGTTCTCCCTACACTCTGCTGACAGGGAGGTCTCCCTGAACAGCAAACCCTCATCATGGTCTTTCTTCTGGAACATTCTTCACTGGGCTGACATGGCCCCTAAGAATCTGGCCCGGGCCAACACCCCATTTCATAGCAGGTGAGCGTGTGCACACATGTATGTGCAGCCTCACAGAGACACACAGTATTTCAGTCACCAGGTTATCTGCAAAAACAAACGAACCCAAGACCTCAGCGGCTTACAACAACCAAGTGCCATTTCTTCCTCATGATAACGCTTCCTGGATCTGTGGGTAGCTGGGACTCGGTTCCAACCTTCATTCTCGTATAAACGTTCACAGCCTGAGACATATTATTAATTCATGGAAGACA
Organism: Rhinolophus sinicus; assembly: GCF_036562045.2. Lineage (NCBI taxonomy): Eukaryota > Metazoa > Chordata > Mammalia > Chiroptera > Rhinolophidae > Rhinolophus > Rhinolophus sinicus. The sequence continues at coordinate 182,875,460 of NC_133755.1, read as the reverse complement.
GAAGAGCAATGACAGAACCATGGAATGGGACTTAACGCTGCTGCCCAGCGTGGCCTATTTCACGGCCATGGTCAAACCTGATGCCACACAGGCGAGGACCTACAGTCATCACACAGGGAGGAGCCAGAATAATCAGAAACGATACAATCTGTAGGTCACAAATGCACCTTCACGTTCAAGGGCATGAACACGAATCCAAGCAGCCTGGATGTTTGCCACTAAGGTCCCTATCTTGTCTCCAGACACTTCCTACAAACTCTTCAGAGTTCAGAAGAAAGCTTCCTACAATGAACTCAGTTACACTTCGCTGAGCTGCCCACGTGCTACCCTGCCCCCCCCCTTCACAGCACGTAAGGCGCGGCTCTTGTTTATTTGTGCATTTCTTCCACCAAACTGGCATTCCTGACAAGTGTTTCTCTTGCTCACCTCTACACAGCAGGTACCAGATGAATACACATTGGCTGAATAATGTTCTCTGCCAGGAGAGCCCTCCCACTTGTCCATAGAAAATTCCTTATCAGCTGAAGACTCACCTTAATTGTCTACACAAATGTGCCTGATCCCCACCATCCAAACAGAATACTTACCATAGGGCTGCAGTTTCTTTTCAATCTATCCTACATACTAGAATGGGAGTCATTTGAGTCAAGTACCATGTGCCCATTAAGGGGCACAGCACTTTTGCAAGCTCAGCACTTATACAGTGACTGGCACGCAGTAGGTGACCACCAAAGAGTGACCTTGGACATCAAAACAGAGAGGGACACAGTTACTGAGTGAGAGGGCCAGGCTGCAACCTCAGGCCCCCAATGCAGTCAGTGCCCTTGGCTGCCACTTAGGCTCTCTTCTCAGGGCACAATGGGGCCATTATAATAAGTCTGTTTCATTTCCTTCCTTGAGATTGCAGATTATTTCATCCTTTCACTTTTGTAGGCCCAGTCCCTAACAAAGCCTAAAACACACCACATACTCAATAAATATTAGTCTGAATGAATGAATACTGCATTAGCCTAAGATAAATCCGAGAGAAACATTTAAATGTCAAGTTTTAACAGGGCTAAGCCACTAAAAAACAAACAAAACCAAATATGCAACAGAAGCAATTTCTCACACGACTCAGCCCATGATGTAGGCGCCTAACCATTGCCACAACTTTTGCTCACAGGCAGAAGTTCATAGAAGCAAATAATTATCTCTATTTAATGTAAAATCTACAATGTTTCCCAAGAATCAAGCTGATGATACCAATCACATGCATTTATAATTCCTGACGAAAGATAAAATGTCTAAAAATGTCATTACACTAATAAAATGCAAACATTCCTAAAGCATCAGAAATTTGTTCAAAAGCTGTGCAAATTACAGACAAGTAATAGTTGGTGGTTTAGGTGCCACTTGGTTAAAAAAAAAAAAAAAAAGGTAACTTTTCAAAGTTCAATTATATTTTATGCTCGAATATGAGCCACAAGAATGTACAGGCAAATGCTACACCAACTGATACAAAAGGATAGTATGGGGTGAAAAACCTACGTTACATACCTCTCATCATCCTGCACCACAGTTTAGTGAGTACCTTAGTTTGCCGTCATCACAAATCTGGGTATGCTAACGTGCAGCTCTTATAATCAAACAGTCAGACTCATAAAAGTATTCGTAACTGCCTGCCTAGAAACTTCCTCCATGCTTTACTGTGTCTTACAAGAGGAGCAAACATAGACTCATAACCAAAGAAGCGTGTCTGTGTGAACTGAGAAGGTCTAGGTCTACGAGGCTGTTCCCTAAACCTGCCATTTTGTCTGAAAATCCCCCTTCTTATTTGGGAATGGCAAATATTTGCTCAACAGATGTTAAAGAATAGTAACAATAAAGGAATTATCCCTGGAAGACTGCTGAAATTCAAATGTTACCTGGGGGAAATCACTAGCTAATATGTAAACAAAATTTTATGAAATTAAGTTAACTGAACCGAAGCAGTGATGAGAACAAACAAGTTTAGTTGCTGTTTAATGTCAAGGGCTGAGGTAACATGCAGAACAAAGTCAAGGACGATGGCGCTGAGGAAGCATAGTAAGAGGGAAAGGGACAAAATGAAATGGTGTGGGGAATCACAAGACTCGCACTACAAACTCACACTCACGGCCATGCCGTCAGAAAAGGGTCTGAGCACAGCAGTGCCACCACCTTGGGCAGGTCCTGCCCGCCTTTTCCCTCGGGGACTGGAAACCACTGGGGAAGCTATCAAACGTCCCTTAGACCCTTCAGCCCTAGTCCTAGTTTTGGTCGCCACAGTCCCCAGCAGTCAGGAAATAAAGCACAGCATTGCGCCACGCTGATACAAAACACAGGATCATCTGTCTCAAACACAAAAGATAAAATTATAACCAGGCTTTAAAAAGTCAAGATGAAAACCAACACGTTCACGTACATATGTATATAATACAAGATCTACATACACACATGCAATAATATGTCATGTAAATAAAACAGATTTCGTTAACCACATCGTGCTTATGGTTCTTCCTGAAAATTAAGCTCTAAATTACTCTATAATTTTCCTATGAAACTCCCAGACAGTTTTCATTGTGGTGACCTTAAATTTTCAAATTCTACAAACATAATGGCTTAAGAAAGTCACAATCAGACCATCTGGGTTCAGATGGCGGCTCCTCAGCTCACTAGCTGCATACCCCTGACCATGTCACATAGTCTCCCTGTGCCATGGTTTCTTCATCCAAACGTGACAATGGCCAAAGTACCACCTTATAGGATTGCTACAAGAACTAACTGACGATACACACAAAAGCATTCACACTGATGTCATGCATGTAGGTAGTATGCAGTCACAAAATGTTAAGTATTACAATTATTACCACAATAAGTAACTTTTAAAAACTCAATTCCTGACAGACATATGGCTGGTTAAGAAACATAATTCAGTACTCGCTAAAAACGCAAATAATCAACAACCAGATCCAACTAAACATACATGCACACTTCTAGCATTTTCCAAATATTCTAAAATAAGCATTATTTTCATAATAGAAAAAATATTTTAAATGTATAATCTTACTACAGTGAAGTGAACATAACATCATAATTTTTTTAACGGTTTTCCAGACTTGCTGGTCTTAATTTCACTGTCCTTGATATTCCCAAAGTAACAATTTCATAAAGGTAATAAAAACATAATTTTTAAAAACTAAAATCAGCACATTTGGCATAAAAGCACCTTAACTGAACCATGAACTCAACAAGGTCACCTTTGCCAAACTTGAATTAAAAACACATTTTAGAACATTGAAGGTCCTGACCATTAAATGCGGTAAAAACACTGTCCATGGTACCCAGGGCAGCCTCTGCTCTCCAATAAGCACAAGCTTAGCTGGTCTACAAAGGACCCAGTTACAAATTCACTTATTCAGCAATTAAGATTTCGTATCTGTATTTCATTACCCAGAAAATTAAAGCAATATGTTTATTAATAAACACATTTCACTAAGTGGTTAAAAACAGTGTATCACCAAAATAATTTAATAATGCTATCTATAAAAAGGAAATAGTCACCAAAAATTCAAAATGAACTTACACCTAACTGTGGATTAACAACACAATATAGTATTTGTTGCAAAACAAGTTGCCACTGAGTAGATAAATTAATCTTAAGTGTTGCTAATCTTAAACATAAACTCCATATGCTAATATTTTGGTTTTACCACATATATTTAAAAAAGTAATATATTCACATATTATTTTGAAGTATTAAAATTCTGTCTGTGCTCGTATGTCTGTCTTTTTCTCAGGAAATACATTAAAGTTAAGGGAAAATACAACCAAACACAACAGGAAAAAAAGACATCCTTACACAGTCAATGGCTGTCATAATTCAGAGCTCACATTTGGGGAGACTGAAAGGACAGACAAGCACCACAAGACATTAGCCCACGTCCAGACACAGCCACCTACCACGTTACTTGGAATCCACTAGACACCATTGTTCTCTGACCTAGAAATGGACCCATGAGTAGGAGGGGCCTAGATTATATCCTGAGTCAACCAGAATAATAAAATTTCATAGTTACCTCTTTAATTAGGTTGTGGCCAGTATTCTTCAATAACAAAACTGTAAATACATGCATATTACTGATGACTAAAAATTAAAATAGGTACTTATAAATATAGGAAATAAGCAAATATAGATGTAAAACAAATTTACATCGAAATCTACCTTTTATCATAAGTCCTAAGTTCACATTTTAAATGTTACATATCTGTTAACTTTATGGCCTTAGTTGGAAAATACCATGAATATAGACTTTAATATCTACCTTACAATACATTTTTAAAATCAGCCCAAATCAAAATTCTTAAAACCCATCATTAAATATTCTGGGTAGCAACTCATAAATTGCAGTCCACGAATCCTTCAGATTCCCTCAGACCCTTTCGTGTCAACCGTGAGGGCAAAACGTCTCACACTAATACTTACACAGTTTTAGCCCCTCTCATGCTGGTATTTGTGCTGACGGTCTAAGGAAATGACAAATAATCCTGACAGCACATGATTTAGTACAGATCAAGACAGCAGCATCAAACTGTATTAACACTCGATGTATTTTCACTGCTGTGCATTCACTTTAAAAAAAGAGACCAGCGTCACTTAAAAATGTCTGTGATGACATAAAACAATGGTTAAGTTTATCGAATTCCCACTGAGTACATGTTTGTTTGATGCTCTGTGTGCCAAAATAGGAAGTACGCATAAAAACTCCTACTTGAGCAACATACCCCAGTTCTACGCTCTCTCAAGAAAAGATCCGGGCGACCATGAAGTGTGAATGGAATGAGCCCCTTTTCCATGGAACGTCATGTTTCCCTGAAAGGAGTGACAAACCCCAGTTATTCAGGCTGGGCTATCTGGCAGGCACTTTCTCAAAAATGAAGAAAGCCTGTCCTTCAAGTGCCACCAGTGCTGCCAATAGTAAAATTTGAGCTTTGACAGGAAATTAAATTTTTGAAAACCTGTATCCACCACTGTGAGCTGGAGAGGTTCCGAACACTTAAGATTTCTCAGATCAGTGGGGATACTAACAAATGTGACATTTTGATATATTTTTAAAAAGAAATCCATCAGCATAAAATCCACATGACTCAGTGAAGGAATATTTGCCAAATGGCCAATGCACGATAGCACAAAACCACGCGTGGGTAAAAGGCCATTCGAAGTACAAGACAGACAACAGCCTTTAATACAACAGAAGAGGAAAAGTAGAAAATCTCCCAAAGGAGAATGAGTACCAGAAATGGAGGTAAAATACTGGGGCTCAATCTAGAAACGTCCATATAACTGATTCTTACTTTTATTATCAATGTCTCTTAAAACTAACCACCCCAACAATCACCCCAAGTTTTTGCCAATACAAAAATTCATTAATGTGAAAAATGTAGTGTAACCTAAGAACTCATTACAGAGTTCATATAAAATCATGGTATGTTTTACAAGCATCTTTCTAGAAGCCTGGAGCACTCAGAAATTGATTCAGATATCAGTATCAATATCCACCTAAGAATAACATTTGAAAGACATCTTCCCAATGTATAGATTTTATACTAAGCGTGCATACAGAAGTTACGTATTTTAAGAATACAATGGTTTTTAAATATCTGATTGCGTCCAACAGTGGTCATATTGTTGCTCCCATTTCATTTTCTCTACTAAACAAACATAGAAATCAGAGCAAGAGGGGGAAAAACTGGCAATGTCAAGTCTCAGTCCCAAAAGCAGGTAACAATGGCATAAAGTTGTAACACATAAGCTGTACTGGTTCTCCTGTAAAAATCAGGAAATAGAATAAGTAGGTCACCATGGAAAGTACCACTATTCGCAAACAAGGATAAAGAGAAAGTACATTCTTGGAAGGAACAACTGGTTTAACTGCAAAGAACAAAAGTTTGATTTTCCTTTTAACAGAATATGTAGGAAATCAAGCAACAGAGCGCTACAAGCTATGGTTCTGAATAAAACAAGACAACTGGACTGCTCTCAACCAATAAAACATCCAAACAATAGTAAAGGTGGACATTTTTTCATGGGCCCTAGTTTTGGAGATCAAACTCTCTTTTCCTACGAAAAACAATGAAACCTTCAGGTGGAGTCCTAGAGAGCAAGACAAGACCTCCTCATTTGGAAACGCACTGTTCTCACTGCGGATGGTGGCAAAGCTGTGCTCAACAGTGACTCGTCCTCTTTCAGTTTGCGTCCGTCCTACCAAAATGAAAGACAACTTTGAAAACACAACCCAGATGTCTAACATTTCACCAATGTTCTGGTCCAGTCTGCCCACATCTATCAGGCCCTGGAAGCACTAGTAAACTGAAGGACGGCCAACTGGAAACAGTTTAATTAAACAAGTTCATCTTGTTCACACCTAGAGTTAATGGACACAGTCCCAGTTGATGCCTGTTGTCCTGGTACCACCGTTGCTCACAAAAGTGTTCCACAAGGCACCCTACCTATAATGTAGTGACAACATTTGGTAAACAAAGCACCCTGTGTGTATTCAACCTGCATCCACGACAATGCAAACAAGTACAACAGAAGTTCACATCTCATTTTCTACTGTAAGCAACACAATTTGATTTTCGTTAACATTAACATACATTTCACATAGTTCTTTTGAGTAAGAATACAGAAACTGTGGCTATTTCCCAGTCACACAGTAAACTAGTCAATCTCAGGTCCTCTCAATAATTTCATTTATGACACACAAGCATGAAAGCTCAAATTACCCTCTTCTTTAGGACTCAATTCATACTGGGGTTTGCATATGATTTATTATACTTCTACATGTACTTACTTTCACCCTATAAAACACATTCACTTTCTAAATTAAATTATAATGGCTTTGGTCAATCACGTATGCCCTAAGATAAGTGAAGTTTTACAGTTTTATTGTTGCAAAAACAAAACCTCCACCAGATGACTTGAGATAAGCAAACAATACCGACCTCACCAGCTCTCATGCCTGCTTTATTTAGCCCCCAGTTATGACCAGAAAAGCTTCTCCTTATGCACAGCTCATGCAGAAAGATGGTCCAGCTCAGAACACGTGCCCACACCTGCTGTCATCTCACACATGTGGGGATACTCACTAGAAGCCACCAATGGACTTTCCGGCCCTGCCAGATGGTCAGTGTTAGCTCACAGACATGCCCAGAACTTATAAATGGGTCTGTAGGATTGGGTACACTGCTCAATATCTAACTTACCAGTGTAAATGTAGATCAATTTCCATCCCTGTCTGAGGCATCTTCAGATGAATGGGCACATCCTACATACAGTTAAGATACTAACAGAGGTAGCAAACTTCTGAACAAACATCAACACTATCTAACCTGATTAAGAGCTCAATTTAGTTTTATGTTCCATACACATTACTCATATATCCATTTTATTTATACTAAAGGAAAACAAGTTTATATCAAAATAATTGCTATACTGTTTATTAGCATTTTGTGATATTATGCCAAAGTTCAAGTCTGGTAACACTATAAACAAATTAACCTGTGCCACCAGAATAATAACCAACACCTAGTAACAACGCTTCACACACTACAATTGTTCAATTAAATCTACAATGACAGAAACTTAAACCCTTTTTTCTTAAGCTTCCCACCAATTTGGTACCATATCCTGATCGCCTGTGATTCATATTTTCTCGAGACTATGAAAGAACCACTATTGCTATTCTACCACTAACCATGATCAAAATTTGATAGTTCTAGAAAGCCTACAGTTACAACATTTACATTCCATTACGTGTGTAAATTGCATAAAGTAAAATTATTTTTCACTGGCAGGAGGATACCAAATTGAAACCAGTCTAGATATAATTTCAATTTAAGATAACAATGTTAGACAAGGGCTTTACCTCAGACTCACAAGCATAAACCCATAAAATATAAACCTTAATCAGTTACTCCAAGAAATAAAGGTTATACACCACTGAGGTCAAGCTATGAAAACAAACAAACAAACAAAAAAGGAACTGATGTGCCTATCAACACTAAAAACACCACTGGCTGCTCTCTCATTATACATTAGTTACTAGGAAGAGACCTTCCAAAGTACCACTGTTTAACAATATAACTGCAATTTCTGAAACCATCTCAAACACAGCTGAGTTGTGTGACGAAGCATAGTCACAGCCTAAGCATTAGTCTGGAGTACAGATTTCACTGTAAGCTACGCAATTCCTACCACTTCACGTGGAGATTCTACTCCACCTCTGCTGACAAACCAGAAGTTGCATGTTACACACACTTCTGGGCAATACGAATCACTACAATACCTCTCAAGATTAACAGAGTATTAAAATATAACTATTCACCTTTAGTAAATAGAGCACATGTGGGTGTCCACACAAATATTTACTAGGTTATTTTTTTCCATTGGTACAAAAAGAAGGCAATGACTCCAGAAACAATAAAGAAATGACTTTAAGAAATATCTCATGAAGTGGTCAACTACTAGCAGTTTTTGCATTTTGTTGTAAATTTTATACAAAAGAACGAGACTTGAAAACATAAATCTTTACTACTCTAACAGACAATTTCACTAAGTTTTAAAAAAAGAATATATCCCATGTTTTGTCAGGAATAAAGGTATACACAAAAAAAGCTATATTCAATATTCTCCCCACAAAATACATGTATTTATTGAGCACCGACCACATGACAAACATAAGAATAATATTTAAAAAATAAAACTCTAAACTCTTGCCTTCATATGTAATCAGGGAGAGAGACAGACAAGCCAATGGCTATAGCGACAAAACTGAGATTAAGTTAAACAACAGAACGACAGGCAGACATTGGGTAACCAGAGAAACTCTCTTCTGAGAAGATAATGGGATGTAAAGATTGGCAAGAAGCACTCTGCCATAATAAATTAGAAATCCCTAAGAGAAATAAAGCCTTAACATTAAAAATAAGAAAAGGACAAGACTAAGTAGCTTTAAGAAGCTTTTATCTTGAATTACAGTTTTCCACAATAACAAAGATCTTAATTCAGTTTAACATCAATGTCCTGGTGGTAGAATATCAAGTTTAGATCATCAACTCATTAGAAAACTCTGAAAGAATCTAGGATCCAACTGAAGAAGGATTAAACAATATATAATGATAAAATAGTACCTGTTTTTCCTTTGGAAGCCCTCCTTTTACCCACAAATGTAAAACATGAAGGAAAAAAAGCAAACGTAACCAGATTGACTTTAAAACATATTCTGATTTTCTTAAAAAGTGAGTGTAATCCAAAACGCCAAGTTTCTCCTTCCTGAACAGTAACCACAGAGTTATCAGTGGTTAGCAAGTCTGCCTGAAACCATCAAAGATGATTAATAGTTATAAAACCTGACAATAGATACCGATCACTGTACCCTGTCCCCCAAAAAAGCAAACAAAACAAACACAACTACACTCTCATACACATACACAAAAAGATTATCCAAATATATAAATAAATATAGAGCTTAAATCTTATTCGTACAAATCAAATTCTGCAGTAAATTTGCTCAACATTTACTGAACATTATAATAAAGGCCAGTATAACACATTATTGTAAAAACTAAGATATAATTTGTGATGGCCAAATAGAGTAAAAGGTTCATCATTATTAGATGGTAAAAATTTTCAAACAAGTTTAGATAAAGCAAATTCAAACCATTGGCCTTGAAATACTGGTTTAGAGAATTAACATAAGTTTACTACATCATAACGAAAGATATGTTAAATCTGAAGCTTAACTTCCAAGATCAGAATAAACTTGATAGTATGTAAAGGTTCTCCAGAAAACAAAACAAACTGTGACCCAGATACTAGATAACGAAAAAACTAAGAAAAATAACATATGAACATTTAAAAAACACTTTATTTCATTATAAAAAGCCTTCTAATACAATCCTTGAGAATCACTTCTAAAAATAGAAATGTTCAGGTGTAAGTGAGGAAGAAAAGCTATAACACATAATCATTGTCAAAAACATTCCTGCAACTTTCACTTTCCTTCAACACACACGTACACAGCAACTTTTCACCTGTAGAAGGTATGAAATGAAAATAAGTGGCTCTCCAAATGACAGGCCAGTTTTACTTCAACAACAACCCATATCTAAGAATATAGAAAAAAAGTTTCAGTCGAGTGCTTAAAAACTGAACTTAATGAAATCTATTAACTATAATCTGCCTCTTATTTAGAATTTTTTAAAAATACCACCTCAATCTTAAATCCTAAGGAATAAATTGAATCATCTATTATTAAACTGAAAAAAAAAATTCCTTTTCTCAACCAGACTTGGGGAATCTCTCAAAAAACAATTATAAATAGGTCCATTCAAACAGAAAAACAAAACAACTATGTACCAAGATATTTTACATCTGAATTTTTTAAACCAGAGAAGAAAAATGAACTTAATCCTGAAAAATAACATAATCCTGAAAGCTAAATTACTGCGTGTCACCTTCCAAAGGCATGCTAATAAGTCAAGGAACACAACTACATATTAATTTGCTTACTAGCATCTAACTTATAAAATCATTAGGGAAGACGAGCTATCAATCAGGTTTCAATTTGACAACCTGAACCTAATAATTTATACAAATAATTGTCATCTTCGACTGGCAATGGGGTTACCACCTGACAAACCCATCCTAAATCAAAAACATCATACATCAAAAATGCGTTTAATATTACCTAACCTACCAAACACCACAGCTTTGCCTAGCCTACTTTAAACGTGCCCAGAACACAATATCCAAAAATTTTAAAAAATAATAAATAAGTAAAAATAAAGAAAGAAAACGCTGACAACAGTCCACTGCAGAGTATGGGCTGCTGACCCCTGCCATGGCCTGGCTGACTGTGCGCCCCACCACGGCGGGCCCGCCATCACCAGGGCTGTCACACCGCAGCAACACCCAGAACAGATCGACATTCAAAATTCAAAGTAGTTTCTAGTGAATGGGTATCGCTTTGGCACCATCATTAAGTCGAAAAACCGTAAGTCAGAGAGTCTAAAGTGGAACCTTACCATTCAATTAAGGATCAAGATGAATGGCTCTACCCCTGAAGACAGAAGAAATGGAATCCTTCCCCATCACAGGACAAATCAAGAAGTTAAAATAGGTAAGTCAACTTATTAAAAAATATAATCTGGGGTTTAATAAGAAGAGAGATTAAATTTCATGAGAATGTTCCAATTTGCCAAACATGATTGGTGACTAAAAGCTGGTATTTTAACAAATAATATTAACTTTGAATTACCTATTAGAACAATTAAAAAATCGGTGCTGTTAAAGCAATGTCCTAAGAGGGCATAAACCCTGGGTAAGGTGGATTTAGGCAGTTAAGGTTTGTGCAACCACTACACTTTGTGAATGAAACACAATTCCAAACGTCCACGGTTAAGAAGCGGTTTACAGGGTCTTTCTCCCACACAACCTCCCCTACCCCAACTGATTGAGCCTCAAACCTGCTTTTTTAAAAACTGTTCGGGACTCTTCCAGCAGCTTTGCTATAAACAACGACCGCCGTCCCAGACCCGGAGCAAGTGTGATTTCCTCCTTTTCCCAGGAGCACGCCCAGGACTGGCCACGCGGGGCAGGACCGCGCCGGCCCGGCCCAGGCCCCGGGAGAGACCCGGGCCCCCTCCCCCAGCGCTGCCCGGGCCCTGCCCGCGGCCCTGCCCCGGCCTCCGCCCCGGGCCCTGCCCGCGGCCCTGCCCCGGCCTCCGCCCCGGGCCCTGCCCCGCCCTCCCGGCCACCGCGGACGCGGGGACCAGCCTGCTGGGGGAGGGGCGCTCCTCATTAAACCTGAGCTACACGCACCGAATGGCAGAAAACGTGTTTTTTCCCCACTGGAGTTCAATTCCCGGCCGCGTTATCAGCAAAGCCGCACAATTAGAACAACTTTCCTGATATTTGCTTTACTCTCGCGGTTAGCAACCCCCAAGTTTCCAAACCCACTGAAGCAAAACACCGCCGGTCACATGCTCTCTCAAGTGACAAAGGTCCGAGGTGCCCAGTCAAGGGGCGCCGCGGACCCCGCGCTGCAGGTCGGGATCAACGAGACAAAATTACGTCGGACCACGCCCGCTCCCACGGCAGGACCTCCGCGCACGCCCCGCCCGCGGCCCCACGCGCGGCCCGAGAAACCCCCACGAGGCCCGGGACCACCCCTCGGCCCGCAACCCCACCCCGGCCCACGACGCCCACGGGGCCGGGCACCCACGCTCAGCCCGCGACCCCGCCCCCGGCTCCAGACGTCCGCTCGGCCCGCGGCGCGCGACCCCCGGCCTGGGCACAGGTGACCGCGCGCCACACGCCAGCCCGCGCGGCCAGCCGGGTCCGGGGGCGCGCGGCGGGGTGACCCGGGGGCGGGGACGCCGCAGGGGGGTCGCTACGGGAGGGGGAGGGGCGGCCGGGGGCTCAGCGGGGGGGCGGCCGCCGGCCCCGCGCGCGCACCTCGGTGGGCTGGCTGATCTCGAACAGGTCCAGCCGGTTGGCGTTCCAGTGGTGGATGATGTCGGCCAGCTTCCGCCGCTCCTCGTCGCGGCCGCCCGCCGACATCCTCCCGGCCTCGCTCCTCCGCCCAGGAGCCGCGGGGGTCGGGGCCGGGGGCGCGGGCGCGGATGGGGCCGGGCCGGGTAGGACCGCGCGCCCACAGGTCCGCGGGCCCGGGTCCCCGCGCGCTCCGCCGCCTCAGCCGGCGCGCCGCGCTCCTCGGGCTGCTCGGCCGCCCCGCGCTCCCCTTTCCTGGCTCCGCGGGTTCCTCAGCCGACTGGCCGCCTCCTGCTCCGCGGGCGCCTCAGCCTGCTCAGCCCGCCCGCCCGCCCGCGTCAGCCCCGCCGGCCGGTGTGCGCCCCGAGCGCCCGCACGCGCCGCGCCGCCCCGCCCGCCGTGCGCGCCCCGCGCCGCGTGCCCGCCCCGCGCTCGCGCTCGCGCCGCCGCACCTCGGGCGGCCTCCGCTGTGCTGCTGCGCGCGCCGGCTCGGCCGCCGCACCTCCCGCCCGCGCAGCCGCGGGGCGCCGGCCGGGGTGCGGGGCGGCGGGCGGGGTTGGGTTCCCACGGGCCGCACGCCCGGGTCTCGAGCGGGCTGGGCTGCGGGCGGCGCGGCTGGGCTACGAAGGTGCTGGGTTCCGACGGGCGGGGCCGTGCGGTCCGGGCAGGAGGGACGGAGAGCCGGACGCACGAGCCCACTTCTGCGCGTGGAAGGGCCGGAGCCCGCGCCCGCGCCCGCCGCAGCAGGCCGGCGCCCCGCGGGTCCGCGGGTCGTTGGTGTGTCCTTTGCAGGGCGACTCCGTTTCTGGGGGTCAGACCACAGCCGACCTTTTCAAGCTGCTGCCTCCGGAGAGGACGTCACCGCGCTCTGTGTGTGTGTGTGTCAACGGTCATGTTTTGAAATCCGCCCGGTGTCCGTCCGGGCCCCCGACGCCCCCTGAGTCCCCACTGCCGTCCTGGGTCCCCCCTGCTGCCCTGGGTCCCCCCTGCACGCTCCGCTCGGAACACACGGCCTCTCAAATCCCGTCCCTAACGCTGCGCGGGCAGCAAGCGGGTGGCAAAGCCAAATAATAAATAATGGAGGGGCGGGGAAGTCCTGCGGGCTTCGCAACAGTGTAGACGCCGTTAAGGGTCCCAGTGGGTGTGCAGACCTAAAATTAAGGAGCAAATTTTGTAAATTTTAGGCATGTTTGTTTCATGAGGTGTTTTTAATCGCCGGCCCGCCCCCCCAAAAAATAAATTGGCTGCTTGACGCGTGCCCAGGCCGTTTCCCCACGCAGTGCTCCTTCGAGTGAAGTGGGCTTCTTACATGATCCCTAATGTGTTGGAGCAAAGAGCCTTCATCTCTGAAATACCAAAGTCAAGTCATGAAAATAGAAGTATATTTGACAAAGCCTCTTTATTTTTGTCATTACTGTGTGCTTTCCAGTGTGGAGATAATTTTTCTTTCCCCCAATTGGAAGCCTGTCATCCTGCTGGGCTTTGTCTTCAGCGTTCTTTTCTGCTGCACTGGTAAGTGCCGCTACATAAGGAGGCTTTTCAGCAGAGAAGCCCGAGGTGTTGAACCAGTGCCATGGGGATGAATTCTTAATAGACCTCTAGTCTTCATTCTCAAAATTAAAGTGCGGGGACTTGCAGAAAAGCATATGTGTGTAAATGGCGTCTTCCTGTTTGGACGTTCTGTCTCTATGCTTTTAAGTTCCTGTGCTTCTTCATAGGCTCCAGTTGTTTTTCTGTTGTTTTGTTTGGTGGTGAACATCACCGTGTCAATACAGCTCAGAACTGTCTAGCTATGTTCCACACATGCCATGCTAGTGATCAGCCACAGTGTCAACTGAATTTGAACAGTAAGAGCTTTATTCCTGATGATGCAATTACCAGGGATGACTTGGCTCTTAGAGTAAAGAATCAATTTGCAAAGCTGGCAATTAGATTGCTGGTGTCCAAAGTAAGTGCATGTAGTATGTTGCTAAAGAGAAAATTCAGTATTGCTAGAAAATAAATATGGGCTCCCTGCAGTGTTGTTTTGTAATAAAAGACATATGGCTACGTGAAGTGCCTACAGTACGATGCACGCCACAGAGAAGGCTCTAAATCAATGTTAATTATTATTGTTTTTCTGAGTCTCTTTACAAACCCCCATTAGGATTATGTATGAGTGGTATATTAATATCCAAACTACAATTCATAGTCCTATCCAACTGTGTTTTTTTTTGACAATGCTCTCAAAGCACCCTGAAATCCATAGAATACCTCTGATTCTCAAATCACAAAGACTCTTAGAACGGGTATATATTTAGGCCATGAAAATGTTCAGGCTGACACATTCTTCTACTAATTATCATTGTTCAAGACCCCGAGATAATATGCTGAGCCGTATGTTAATTTTGATACCACATTATAAGAAGAATAAGTAGATAGGCTATCCACCTTCTATTCTCGCTGTACTGCTGAGTTCTGACACATTTAAGAAATTGTATGTAAGTGCTCAAGAAACGCTATATAAAAATAAAATCATATGGGATTTATTATCAACCCCACTTTACAGACAGAGGCACTGAGATGTGAAATGAAAGACTACGAAGCTGCATTGAGTGAGGTTGAAAAAAAAATTTTTTTTTATGAGTCGTTTTTAAATTTTATTTTCCACTTTTTTCAGTTTTATTTGTTAAAATATTTTATTTTTAGTAACTTAAAAACAGTAAGAGCTCCATTTAAATCAGCACTGGTCCACAAATATGTCTAAATGTCTCTAAAATTTAAGTCTATATAAAACCTTAAAGTATCATGTAATGGGAATAAATATATGAAAACAAACAATGGTATTTTAAAATTTTTGGTTAAGTTTTGAACACTAAAACAATTTTTTTGAAATACTTTGAAAACCAGTTTCTAAGAGCAACCAAATGTAATAAACCTATTCCTGCCCCAATCTTCACAGGTTCTGGAAAACAGAAAATGCCAGGGAAAAGTACAGAAGCTTAATCCATGAAGGAGCAACAAACGATACAAATATATCAAGTATATTTAGTGACCTATAGATCATTAAATCAGCTTTTGAAATATTTTAATCTGTAATTGTATGAATCATCTTATAAGCCCTTTTACTAGGCATATAAATTCAAAGGATGGTCTTTAAACAAAAATTGAAGGGCTATAATAAAGATACAAATAGCAGAATTTCTAGGGTAGACTACCTTCCACAGTAGCCTATGCATGTGCAAGTCAGTCTAGTTAATCTAGAAAGTTAAGTAACTGAACTTTGCCTAACCCATGGCTAGAAATGTCAGTGTTCTTAATTTAGTTTTTAAAAAAGAGAAATTCCAGAGGATTAAGTCTCTAGAAGTAAGTAGGATATGTGCTACTTTATTTGATAAATGGAGAAAGGTATCTTTAAACATTTCTGTCTTCATTGTATTTCCATGTTCCCGATACTTAGTTAAGTTTTAGGTTACCTAATAGAATTTTCAGCAAATAAGTTTTCACAGAGAAGGCAGAGATATAAAAAGCCCTTAAAATAGGAATTTAATCTTACTTGTTTTTTTATCTTACCAACTCAGAAAGACATCTGTGGTTAAATGTGTTCTCTAGCATTTGATAAGCTAAGCTAATGCTACCAAAACAAAAAGCCAAATCATAAATAGATTAATAAGATACATACCCTGAATGCAAATAAAATTGTGTGTGTGTGCACACGCATGTGCGTGCACACATAAGGTGTTATAGGGAGAGTTAGACCTTGTGAACGTTGGTCACGTTCCTTTTAATGTGTTGGAGAATTGCTTTGTTACCTTATTTTCATCTAAGGCCCCCTGGTGTCCAGGACCTATCTTACTGATTTTTGATTCTGTCTCCCACTCACAGTGTTGAGTACAGCCTAGAGCATTGCATATGATGGGTGTTTGATAAGTAATCATTGACCAGATTGCAGATGGCTGCTATGAGGTCGCCAGCATGCAGCTTTGTGGCTGCTGGCCCACTCCCAGTAGCCATCACTCCAGTGAGTGAAGAAGTTAAAGGGTAGAGATTCTACAGTGTGTGGAGGCCTTGGATGTTCTCCATCCAGCCTTTCACCTTTTCTCTTGATGATAAAAGATGTAGTCCCAAACAATGGGGCTAGAAGAAGAAAGTGTGGTTGCCTCATTCCTAAGGTAGAGGTATCGGTCTACTGAGCAGCTTTAAGACAACTCTGTCGATTGGTTGTCATTGGTACAACAAAAGCAAAAAGAATGTAGGAGATGTTATGAAAACCAGGTTCTAAGATGACCTAAGTGTCATAAACCTGACTCCTGCCCCAATTTTCACAGGCTCTGGAAAACAGAAAGTATCAGGGAAAAGACTGGAACTTAATAGACGTAAGGAAGACAAATGATAGAAGTATATCAACTACTATTCTCTATGTCTCATGCCCTTTTCTGCTAGATAAATGGGTATTATTTATACGAGGTTGGACAATTAACTTCATGAACTAATCCTAGAAAAAGTGCCACATAACTCACTGCTGAATATCACTATGGTCACCTTCAAAGCACTCCCCTTGGGAAGCTATGCACTGACGCCAGCGCCTAGTCCACCCTTCAAAGCAATTTTGGAACTCTTTTTCTGAAATGGCCATCAGAGCTGTCTTCGTATTACGCTTGATGTCCTGAATGTCATCAAAATGTCTTCCTTTCAATATTTCCTTTATCTTCAGGTAAAGAAAGAAGTCATTGGGGGCCAGATCAGGTGAGTAGGGAGGGTGTTCCAATACAGTTATTTGTTTACTGGCTAAAAATTCCCTCACAGACAGTGCCGTGTGAGCTGGTGCATTGTCGTGATGCAAGAGCCATGAATTGTTGGTGAAAAGTTCAGGTTGTCTAACTTTTTTATGCAGCCTTTTCAGCACTTCCAAATAATAAACTTGGGTAACTGTTTGTCCAGTTGGTCCAAATTCATAATGAATAATCCCTGATATCAAAAAGGGTTAGCAACATTGTTGCAACAAGTTCCCAAACTTAATTGTCCGACCTCATATATGATATACATGTATATAAGTATGTTTTATAGTATATAATGATAATATATATGATACATATAATTTTATTATTTGTATAAATACTTGTAAATTACATATAATTGTATAATATATAATACATGCTGATGTTTAGGATATATATAATTTTGCTGGAAAATTGATATTTTTAATGCAAACTCACATTAAATTTTATGTTAACAAATAAAAACACCAAATGAAGGGAACGTGTATTATTAAATGTTTACCAGCAGTAAAATAAGGGAAACCAAGAAAAGTACATGTTGAGAAAGGTGTCGCTCGTGGGAAACTCAGAGTGAAATATCCCAGGACTTTCCCCAGGCCAAATCTCTTCTATATCTGCTAGCATCTCTGGAAATCCAAAATACCAAATTACAGGCTTTTGCTTTTGGAAATGCAGTGCAACTTAAACATTTAAAAAGTGCTGTTGACATTTGCAATAATTCTATGAGAAGTGAGAGGCGTGTCCAAGGCGTCTGTTAGGACGGTGTTATAAGTTTGTACTCGGAAGCACCAGTGCCACACACACATGTAACTTACACCAATGATAGATAAAAAATAAAGAGGGGAAATGGAAAATGAGAGGGTTCTTCAAACAACATGAACATTCCTGAGGATCTGTGTCTGCACAGAAGTGGACAGTGGGGAGAGGAGCTGGGGGAGACTCCCGCCAGACTTGGGGACCCAAATCAGGTGGATCCTGCAAGGAGTTGGGCTCTCTGGGGTGATGAGGACCAAAGCGCTCCGGGGATACAACTTCTGACTAGGAACCACACTAAGCTGTGCAGTCACTATACCTGGGATGCCTCCAACCAAAACAACATTACTCTCTCCAGGACACCTGGACCAGGTCGAGGATTTCAGCCAGAGGCGGGAGTGGACGAACAAAACAGACACCAAGACAGAAAAAATCCCCACCTAGGATGAGCTGACAAACCCCGAATTCCAATCCTCAGGCATGAACCAAATGCTGAAGGCCATCGCGAGCAGCAACCTAGAGTGAATTCCTTGGGACAAAATAGAAACAACAGAACATTCTGAAAAAAGCTTTAAGTAAATGTTTAGGCACCTGAAAGAAATATATGACTGAATAATATCCATAAAAATGGATAAGAAATTATGAAATAAAGAATTGGCAGAAATAAAACAAGGACATATTTAAAAAGAACCATTTAGAGATCCTAGAAACGAGCAATTTAGTGATTGACTAAAAAAAAACACACACACACCAGAAAACAGAAAAAAAAAGTACTGAGAAACACATCTGGAAAGCAGAATGAAAAGAAAGAGATTTTTCAAAATAAGATATTTGTGGGACAAGAACAATAGGTGAGAGAGTTCAATCTAATCTAATCAGAATTCCAAAGGAATGGAGGGAATGGCAAAGAAGCATAATTAAAGCAACAAAAGCTGGGAATTTTCCAGAATGTAACAAACACGTGAGTCTTCAAATTAAAAGTGCTTTCTAACACCAAGCAGGATGAATGAAAGGCAATCCACACCTGAATACACAGTAGTGACACTACAGGGTGAAAGTCAAGGAGGAAATGTTACCAGTTACCTGGGACTGTCCTGTAAATGAAGGAACAAGAATAGAATCAAAGGGAAGACCTAGAAAATGCGTCCCTAGCTTTGGGGGGCAAACCACTGACTAGAAGGCTCAGCTTAGACAAGTCCACTTCCAAATCCACTGGCTCACCTTCACATCACTGTATGCGGAATGGCCTATTTCAGTAAAGCTATTTCCTGATTTGGGTGGCACTGTGGGGAAGGCAGGTACTATGTTTCCCCGAAAATAAGACCTAGCCGGACCACCAGCTCTAATGCGTCTTTTGGAGCAAAACAAATGCGTCTTATAGTAAAATAAGACCAGGTTTATAGTAAAATAAGACCGGGTCTTATATAATATAATGCTGGGTCCTATATTAACTTCTGCTCCAAAAGATGCATTAGAACTGATGGTCCGGCTAGGTCTTATTTTCGGGGAGACAGGGCAGGTAAGCACCCTTCAGCAAAAGCGCTACGATGCAGGTTAGTGCAAAGGTATGACTTGCAGGGAGGGACCTCTGCAGCCATGAGGTAAGGTTAGATTGGTGATTCCAAAAGCTGCTGGTCATCAGAATTTCCTGGGGAGCATTTATCCTGTAACTTTCTTATCATAGAAATTTTCACCAATATACACAGGCATAATAACGTAATAAGCCCCGCACCACCACCGCCACCACCTAGCACCAAGACTTACCACAAGCCCGCTGCTTATATCCTACACCTGCTTCCCTCATCCCTGGATTATTTTAAAAGAAAAATCAGACATTATATTATTTCATTAGTAAGTGTTTAAGATGTATCTTCAAAAGATAAGGACTCTTTAAAAATACGTATTTTCCTAATATCATTAACATGCCTTGAAAATGAACAGTAATTCTTTAAAGTCATCACCTATCAAGTCAGTGTTGACATTTCCGGGGACTTTTTAGACCTTCATGTTCCCTCAACTCAACCCAGACACAGGATCAGAACCCAGGGCGAGTGTGTATAGTTGGAGTTTCCAAGTGATTCCGATGGTCTCATAATCATGGGCTTGGATAACCTTTTGGATCCTTTTTGACCTTGAGGCTGACTTTTCCAAGGTCACATGCCTCCTTACTCCTAGGTGAGACTGTTTCCATTACATCACTGAACGAGCCTGGAAATCCGTTGTATGTGTGTGAGCAGAGGTGTTGAGATGAGAAAGCAGGACTGGGGAAAGAGTCAAACTCCCAGTGTGAGCTTCATCTCTTACTAATTGTAGGACAGTGAATGGGTCGTGTCACTCTCTGTCTGGTTCCTCAAGTGAAATGGAAACAGCACGAGGGCAGCAGCTTTAGCCGCCCATCTTAAGGAGCTGTTATAAGGTTCAGGTTCAAGTAGGATGCAGGAGTGAACTACCCAAGCGTTCGTGGGTATAATGCCTTCATTCGAGGTTTAGACATTGGCAGTGCAAGGGTTAAACATGCACCCGAGAAAAAGGGAAGGCTAGACAAAATATTTTTTTAATAGACCTGAATGTGAGTGATACACGCTTATGTATGTGGAAACAAAGAAAAACCATTAAATTTTAACTTTTTATGCATGTTTTTAATTATTAAAAGATGCTTTGTTCAGAACACTGCAGTAAGCCTCTGTCTAAAGCCTTGGGAAGGTTTCAAGCATGGAACACTGTGTATGTATCTTACTATGTTCTTATCGTTTGGGCTGTGTATTATTATAATGGTTTTCATTGCGACACAATGTCTGCAATCAATTTGGTTTATGCTGTAAAATTTTAAACTCTGTATTCTACATGTGGGAGGAAACACGCGCTCGTCTGTGCTCTCCCAACTCACTGCCACCTTGCCGGTTGTTTTCCAACTCTGACACTTATTGGGTTCTTGCTGTCAGTGCCGTCCCTTCCCCCTTCCTCCAGCCCACCCCTGCCATGGCCCCTCACGTGCCTTCTCTGACCGCCTGACTTGGGAGCTTGTCACTCTGCCCTCAGGGCTGTCCTTCACTCTTCCTTCCTCTTCATTTTCCACGCCCTGTCCTAATGGAGCCATCCATTAGGCATTCTATTAAATACCCTCTGTGGTCTTTGCTGCATTCTCTCCCCAATTCAAACCACTGCAATCCCCCTAACACATTGCTCTGATCATATCATATCTATGGTCACCCTTTCAAAACCCTAGCATCCAAAGTCAAGTCAGCCCTGTTCATTTTTTCAGCTTAGCCCCATTTTCCCTTGCTGCGGTGACTGTGGAAAAGTCCGCATAGGAATGGGGGTGCCATGACGTCTCGCAGCACGTCTCAGCCACAGCTGACCCTGCAGGGTCACAGTCCCATGGTGGGTGTTAGCACTGACATTTGCGGTTGCTTATTACCACGGGACAACTTGGCCTGTCTTCAGTTCCACTGACTTCCAGACCCAGGTCTCCTCTACTACTGAAGTGCTGACCACCACCAAGGGCACCCCTGCCCGACCCCAGTTTGCAGTCACACCCCAGCGTGATGGACGACCACAGGCGTAGAGTCACACAGACCTGAGTCTGAATGTCAAACTGCCATTGGCCATTCATGGCAGAGTATTTTTCTGAAACCCAGTTTTCTTGTCAAAATAATTGACATGACGCCTCAGAACTGTGTAATATAAATGAACCACAACACCACAATAATGTATATATGCAGTCCATCCTGAATGTTAAGTCTTCAATATTGGTATCCTTTTCTCTTCTTGGTTTAGAAAATGCATAAAATTTAAAGTGATTTTAGAGAATAAGATTTTATTTTTATTTTTCTGTTATTTACACAGACAAATTTCTCTGCCCAATATGTCCACCAAAGTATAATCTCTTTTAAAGGAGGGCACAGACACATGTTTATTTAATTAAATTATCACATAGTAATATTCTTGTCTTTTAAAAATAAATTTTAGATTGAATTTTCACAAGAAAAACACCAATTATCAGAAAAGTTGAAAATCATGGAATAAAAAATGTTATTCAAACGTCTCCAATTACCTTCGACCTGAGTATCTAACTATTTTGAAATCCGTGACATTTTTTATTTCGAGGGCTTTTTTGTTTGTTTACCTAACTATCAAGGACAAAATGAACAAATAGACCTTCATTCATTGTTTAGATACCAAAGTTTTAAAAATGATTCTGTGTTAATACGTACTGAGACCATGACTTTTTCACTAGTCTTGCATAAACCACAGTGTAGTCAGAAATACATTATTAACAAAACAGTATTAGGTACTATGTAGTTTTAATAATTCATGGTTGTAATTCCCATGAGAAATTTAAGATAGTATTAGCATCTTTTAAAACATTAATCTCAGCTCCATAATCTCAGGGAATTTTCTATGATTCCATTTGATTGAGATTCCAGAAAATGACACTTTTAGTTCAAAACTAAGATTTTTTTGAGGAACAATTTTTAACTCTTAATTTCCCACACAGTTATTAAATAAAGAAGACAAGATTACTGTTCGAATTTCAAATTATAAACATAGTAAACTTGCGATGGAGTAAAAAATAAAATTTTAGAAGGGACTGTAGCCGAGTATATATAACAAAATATCCAGCAAATACATACACAATTATGAGTAAGAAAATTATGTTCTGTCTAAAAACTGTTTGTTTAAATAAAGCAAATTAATGAAGAGATGCACGTTCAAAGAATAATGCCAAATATTGTTTACATTTTTTGTTTAATATTTTTTAACAAATCCTGTTTTTTATTTGTCACAAGGCAACTATAAGGAGTGACAAAGCAGGGTGAACTCCCTCTTTTAAAGGTACATTCTAAATACCTTGAGTCTCGTACAGTTTCTGTACCATAAATCTACATTTTCATAAGTAACTGCTATCCTGAGGTCACGTAGGCTACGGATTCATGTGAACAGATGTTAATATTTTAAGCCAGGTGTCAGTGAATTACAAACTGTGGGCCGCATCCAGCCTGCCTTCTGGTTTTGCGTGGCCCATGAACTAAGAAAGCTTTCTACATTTTTAGATGGTTGAAAAAAATAGAAATGAGAGGTGACAGGGGACAAAATATTAATTTTAAAGCCTAGGTATATGGTATCAGCTAATAAACAGATACTAAGTCACAGAAGTAAAAGAGGAGGAAAGTGTCACATTGTCATCATTTGAGAGTTGATTTAACGGTACTTGCCTTATTGAAACCAAAAAGCCATCTGATTTCACAGCTTTTCTGGGAGGGCAATGGTAATTAGCCAGAAGAAAGTGTTTCAATCCAAAGTGAGATTCTCAAGGTTCCCACTGGCAAATCGAAAAATGGAATATGGGGATGTTTATAATTATAACTCATTCTGAAGATCCAGCGGCTACTGAACATGAAAGTTCCCTAAAGTCACTTGGGGTGTTTCAGATTCAGATCAAAGAATTAGCCTTATCTAATTTGGTTGCCTAGGAAACAGCTCTAGGGACAAAAGCTGAAATACTATTTTTTAGTTTGCAATTGCATTTTCTTAGGTTGAAGTAGACAAGAATGATAAATTCCGTTCTGTGTATTTTGGGGAAAAGCGCGATTAATTACCGAGGAACCTCAATAAATCCAGGCAGAAGGGCCTGGAGCACAGAGCAGGCATTTCCCCACATAAAGGCAGAGGCCTGACCACGTATATGGGGATCCTGCCTTCAGGTGAGACAGCGATGACGTCAGAGATCCTTCTCTGCACCTTCTGTGTCCTACATCCCTTCCTTCCCAAGAAGTCCAGCCATCTTTGCAGTTGATGACACTCTCTCCTCTGAACTCATGTAAGCTGGTGACATCACTCATTTTTCTTTTACTAATATATGACCTACTATACAATTTTTAACTCACATAAATGTACATACAGCTCAGTTAACACAACACAAGCATACCAGACTGCAAAACAGCAAACAGAATATTCCTAACACCCTAGGAGCCCCACGATGTCTCTTCTCCATGACTCCCCTTCGTTCCTCGTCCAAGTTAAACACTATCCTGCAGGTTCATTTGCCATTGTTTCTGTGTTTTGGAAGTTTATGAAAACAGAATCATACAATATAGTATTTGCGTGGATGTTTGGCGTCTTTTGCTCAAAAGTGTGTGTGTGTGTGTGTGTGTGTGTGTGTGTGTGTGTGTGACCCACTCAGGTGTGTGTATGTGTGTGTCACCCACTCAGGTGTGTGTGTGTGTCACCCACTCAGGTTTGTGTGTGTGTGTGTGTCACCCACTCAGGTGTGTGTGTGTGTGTGTCACCCACTCAGGTGTGTGTGTGTGTTTGTGACCCATCCAGGTGTGTATGTGTGTCACCCACTCAGGTGTTTGTGTGTGTGTGTGTGTGTGTGTGTGTGTGTGTGTGACCCATCCAGGTGTGTGTGGCGGTGTCCTCTCAGATCCATTGCTGGGCACATGCCAGCGGTATGAGCACTGTAATTTTCCGTCGGTGAGCATTTGGACTATTGCCCGTTTTTGACGATTAGGACTAGTGCTGCTCTGAAGAGTTTGTAGGTGTCTTTATGTGTAAATGGGTTAACGTGTTGGTTGGGTCTATGCCTAGACGTGGTATTGCTGGCTCATAGGGCACACACACACATACACGTTTAATAGCTAAGCCACGTTTCCAAAATGCTCTACTCAGACCCATTACCATCTGGAGGGTAACAGGACTTCAGCCGGCATTGTCAGGCCTTAGCCATTCTGGTGGGTGTGTAGTGGTATTTTATCATTTGAATTCACGTTTCCCATGTTTCTAATGAAAATGACCGACTTCTCACATGTTTGTTGACTATCTGCATGTCTTCTTTTGTGCAGTGCCTCTTTAAGTCTGCTTATTTCTCCACGGGGTTGTCTGTCTTTTCTTAATTGAGTTGTGGGAACTATTGCTATTTTCTGGACATAAATGTTTTATCTGTTGTATAACCAGTCTGTCACTCTGTGGCTTGCCTTTTCACTCTCTTAGCAGTATCTTTCATTCTTAATTTTTAAATAGCTTGTCACTTTAATATAGTCTATTTTGTCACTCTTCCCCTTTGTGGTTAGAGCTTTTTTTATGTTCTATTTGAGACATTTTCTCTGTCCCCAAATCATAAAGGTTTTCTCTTGTATGATCTTCTCAAAGTCCTATTGTTTTACCCTTAATATTCAGATAAACAGCAGACTTGGAATTAATTTTTGTGCATAGTTTCAGGGTAGGAGTTAAGTTTTATATTTTTCCTTGTTGATATCCCACTTTTCTGAGCACCATTTATTGAAAAAAAAAAAAAGAAAAAAAAGAAAGAAAGAAAGAAAGAGAATCTCCATTGCTCTATAGTGCTGCTAACTTTGCTGTAAATGAAGTCAACGTGTCTCGGAACTGATTCTTCTCTTCCTTTGGTCTGTTTGTCTATCGTTGCACAAAAACACCTGCCTTAATTACTGAAGCAGTAATTATGATAAATTTTGATATCTGGTCAACTAAGTCCTTCTACCATGTTCTTTTTATGAAAGGTCCTTTTGGTTCTTCTTGGCCCTTGTGTTTCTAAGTGAATTTTAGAGTTAGCTTGTTAATTACCACCAAAAAATCCAGCTGGGATTTTTACTAGGATGGCATTGAATTTAGAGATCAATTTGGGGAGAATTGATGTATTTATAACAAAAACATTTCTAATCTATGTACATGGTATAGCCCTCCCTCCACTTAATTAGATCATTTTTAATTTTTCTCAATAATGTTCTATAGTTTTCTCTGTGCAGTCCTTTCGCATCTTCTTATAGATTCAGTCCTAAGTATTTATTTTATGGTATTATAAATGATACCTGTTTTAATATTTCATTTTATAACTGTTTGTTGGTAGTGCATAGAAAAATCACTGATTTTTAAAATAGTGACCTTATATTTAATAACTTTGCTAAACTCACTTATTCATTCTAATGGTTTTTATTTTCTACATACACAATCGTATCATTTGCAAGTAATGGCAGCTTTGTCACCTCTTTTCTGACCCTTATATCTTTATTACACTGGCCAGGACAGGCTGTTGAATGCAAAAGAGAAGTGGCAATATCAAACATTCTGGTTACTTCCCACTCTTAGATGGAAAGTTTCAACATTTCATTGCTAAATATATTTTTAGATAGTTTTTACCATAATAGTGATGTCCACTCTATTCTTACCTTAGAAAAAATTCTTTGTCCTAATAATGAAGGGCATTTCATTCCTTGCCACTAAGAGTATTTTTTAAAATCCTAATTGGATTTAAATTGTTTCAAATGTGTTTTCTTTATCAATTCTATGATCACATAATTTTCTTCTTTTCTTACATTAATATGCTACTCCCAGGAACAAGCCCAAAATTTGGTGATGTGTTTTCTATTTGATACATTGCTTTATTTGATTTGCTAATATTTTATTTATAAATTTTACATCCATATACATGAGGAAAATTGGCCTATCGTTTTTGTTTCTATACTGCCCTTGTCCGATTTGGATGTCAAAGTTATGCTGGTATAAAAATTATTGGGAAACGTTCCCCTTTTTCTTTTTTCTGACATTCTCCATTCCTACTTAAACATTTGATAGAATTTACTTGGGCCTGGAATTTTGGTGTTTTTTTTGGGGGGGGTCATGCTGGGGGGAGTTTTTAGTACAGATACAATTCTTTTGATAGTTATTGACTTATTCAAATTTTCTATTTCTTCCTGTATCAGCATTGGTAAGTTTCATTGTCCCAAAATTATGTTCAATTCATCAACTGAATTTTCAAAGTTGTTCACCTGAAGCTTTTAAAAATATCTTCTTAAAAATTATTCTGATGTGTGTAGGATCTGTAGCAATACCTCTTTCCATTCTTGCTATTGATTATTTGTGCCCTGAGATTGTATCGTTTTATTAATCTTCTCAAAGGGCCAAGTCTTGGTTTTATGTTTTAGCCTCAGTCATCTAAGGGGCCATGATATAAAGGAAACATGAGTATCTGGTTGAGAATACGAAGAGACTCTAATTATTGGAGTGGAAGATGGGCTTTACTGAAATTTTTCCAATAGTTTAAAAAATTGTTTTAAATAACAACTTTATTGAGATATAGTGTACATACCATGAAATTCATCTTTAAAGGTGTACAACACAATGGTTTTTAGAGTTTTCACAGATTTGTGCAGCTACCTCCACAGCTTTCAATTCAGAACATTTTTTTGACCCCAAAGGAAACTGTACCCGGTAGCTGTCACTGTCCCTTCTGCCCCACCCCCCACAACCCTAGTTAACCAATAATCTTTCCACTTTTAGGTCTATTCTGGACATTTCCTGTGAAAGGAATCATAGGATACATGGTCGTTTGTGACTGCTTATTTCAACTAATGCAATGTTTTCAAGGTTCATCCATGTTATAGAACAACTTTGTTTTAAAATGAAAACTGTTACCACACAAACTCTTTAAGGTGACCAAAATATAACCACTGCTATTGCACAATATAAGACAATATTAGACTTAGTTATCCCTACCCCAAATGCTTAATAAGGTATTAATATTTATGATGAATTTTAACAATTAAAACATTCTCATCTTAGTTCATTTTGATGAAAGGAAAAAAAAATCAGGTTGCCGGATAATGTTGTTGTACAATTAATATTTGTAAATACATTCTTAGTCAGTGGAAAAATTGTTATTAAATTATTAAACATAATTTAATAAGTCTGATATTGTATTTGTAATTATTATTGAAAAGCTTTAGTCAAAAATAGAGTATAACATAGTTTGCTTTTTTATACAGATTAAAATTATGAAAATTGACAGCTATTCCAAGAAGCTTTAATTTGGAGATATATAGATATAGATATAGATATAGATATAGATATAGATTTGAGTTTTATGAGATGTCAAGATTCTAGTCAAGTCTGGAAAATATTTGCAAAATACATATCTGGGGAGAGGAGAGAAGTGATTACAATGGGTCATGAAGCAGTGTCTTGATTGTGGTGATATTTTCATGGATGTGTACATATGTTAAAACTCAATAAATTGAACCCTTTAAATTATGTGTAGTTTATTGTATGTTAATCATACCTCAGTAAAGCTGGGAACAAAATACCGCCCTATATGCAACTCAGATCGTGTTGTTTATACATAGGAAATAACATGTGCTTGGTCAGGGTGGTTTCCTGTTGTGGTTTTCACTTCCTGAGGTGGTTAAACTTAGGCAAAAATTTGGCTACTTTTTCTTTCTGATCCTTTTTTAGGCATTTAATTTTAGCAATATTGCTTCCTTTTTTATGGGCATGTATAGCATAAACATTTTAGAAATAAATCACTAATCAACATTGGAAATAAAACCATACCTCTCAATGGTGAAAAATTTTTTCTCCACATCTAGAAATAAACTATAATCTTCACATTAAAATACAATTTTTTTAAAAAAGTGTTTCCTAGTAAGAAATCCTGCAGAAATACACACATGACAATGACACAGAAAATTTGTTCAGAAACTAGATTAAATTTTTTAATTAGATTACCAAATTATCAAAATTTATGATTATAATATTATTGGCTTTCCAAGAAAAAAAAAAAAATTGCAGTGTGCCCCAAGTCAGAGACCACACACTGTAGCATTAAAAGTCGCCTGTTCTGAAAAGGTGATGGACCAAGGGCAGAGAACTGGTGCCCTCCATGCCTTGTTTTCCAAACCAAAACCAGCTCTCAGAACACAGCCTGTAGGTGCTCTGACTCTGGCCGTCCTGCCAGTGTATTTCCGTATTCATTTTTTACAAGTGAAAAGCTGCAGAACGATAATGCTAGAGTAATTGGCATGGTGAAAGCAATGGACGACAGTAGGGCGGTCATTGAAAACTCTGACCACTCCAGGTCCTGGCGTGGTCAATTCAGGAGTTTGTGGTAACTGTTTGTAGGTGGAAGAATGCCATTGTGCTGTCTGATAAGAGAGAGATGAGCTTTGAAAGCAGACCCACCTGCATTTGAATCCTGATTCTTCAACTTAAGCATTATGACCTGGAGCAGGTTGGTTCCTTTTTGTGTTTGGTTTGTGAATCTGTAATAACTGGAATTACATTGCCCAGTGTTGGGAGACAACGGGTCTCCATGTCTCTCGCTTCCTGTGTGTCTTGTGAGCAGAGGCACTGACAGCTTTTGTTCCCACTCTTCCCCAGGATGGCGGTAGAGGAAACAGCCTTTAAAGATCGGCCTGGGGCGCGTTGGTTCACTGTCCTGAAGAGTAAATGTAATGTCTTCCTCTGGGGCAGAAGGCAGGCTTCTTTGCAGCCCATTCTAAAAGATCAGAGTTCCTAAGGTGGGAGTTTATCGGCTGTGACACAAACCCATGCATCCGGTGGACATTCTGCATCGCCCCGTGGGAATTAGAGAGCAACGGAGGCAGACTGAGGGGGGTGTGCAGGTCGCGCTGTCTGCTGTGCCGGGACCTCATTAATAAAGCACCTCATCTCAGACCCGGGAGGCTTGTGTCCTCTGCCAGTATTCAGGCTGCTGTGCCAGGCTTACCCGTCAGTGTGCAAGGAGGTGAAACCATCCACGCGCCAGCCTTCTTGCGAGGCTCAGAGGAGTGGCTACATCCTCTTGGCAAACGCTAGTCCCTCAAAAATACACTTCCTTTTCTGACACCAAGGATGTTTTTTCTAATCGCAGAAAGAAAAACAAACCCCAACACAAGAAACCAGTCATTCCAGGCATCCCAGTCATTTCTTTTTTTCAGGTTTCAGTTGGTACTTTTCATTATTTTCAAATACCACAGTCTGATTATATCTACAGGACAAATAGCCTGAGGAAAAGCAAACGGGTTTTCTTGCATTTTTCTCTCAGTTCAAGTCAGCTATTCAGATACTTCCAAGTGACAGGCTAAAACTTTCACTTTCACTTAGGTACCAGGAGTGTTTGGCATGAGTGCATATTTAAAACGTTATCCATGAGAAGCACACAATGTCCAGTACAACGCATGTTTCTAAGAAGAGAAACACCGCCAGAGAATGTCCGGCGCTCATTAATTCCCACATGGTGTTTTCGCACTGTACTTCACAGAAAATGGGAGAGTCGACTATGAAGAATAGGTAATGAAAAGAAAAATGAAAGATCATTCTCACGGAGAGAAACATCGGCTCCTCGCAGTTGCGAAGTTACAGAGCAATGCCCAGTATTAATGATTACGCACACTTTTCTAATAGTAAAACACAGGTACTGTGGTATTCTCTTGTGTTTCTAGCTCCTGTTTGAGAAAGGGCAGAATGCTCCTAACTTTTATGTTCTCTTCCTCGCCTGCTGGACGTCGGCCAGCATTGGATATTGATCATGCATCGTGTAACATTACTACCCTACAAGAGCTTACATGGTTAAAAAGTCTTAGCCAGAGCTGCTTGTAAAAGTCTCACAGGGAAATCATGAAATATTAGGCCACACAAAATGGCACTTCTTCTTTGTCCAAACAAAGTTAGAATTTTATTGTAACTTCTGTTTAAGGAAAACACCCAAACCACGAACTTCTTGATGTTTACTTTCACTGAAAAAAAAGTCCTTATAAAGTATTTCTGGAGATTTTTTTCTTCTAGCCCCACTCCCAGAAGATATGTCCTTGGATGGAATCTTCAGTTTGTTGGAGAAGATTTGGGTTTCCTTTTTAGTCTGTGACAAATGTTCTGATCTAAATGTGACAACTGTCCCCATATAAAGGACTTGTCTGAATAATAATGATATTTCTTAAAGCCAGAGATCTCTCTCTCTCTCTCTCCCTTTCTGTCTTTTTCTCTCTCTCTCCCCCTCTCTCATCTATCTATCTATCTACCAATCTATCTATCCACCCACCCACCCACCTATCCATCATCCATCCATCCATCTATCCATCCATCATCTATGTGACTTTAGCTCTGGGAGTCTCGAACTTGTATCCAGTAGTGAGCAATCTTCCTGTCTAACCACGGTTCGAGTGGAGCTATGTAGGGCAATACAATGCTGGGAAGAGCACATGAGTAGACGCTATTTGCTGAGCGTGGTAGGGAATACTAAAGCGACGTGAGGGGGCCCTGATCTGCGGGACCTCTGCCATGTGAACCTGCAGTGTCCCGGCCCATCCCCTGTCATAAGGCTGCTATCTGATAATTGTGGCTGGGGCCGAGAGCTGGTCCCACACATGCACCAGTGTTTTCTAGGTTACTGTGGGTGCCTCCACACCTGCTAGACAGGTCTGTTAGGAAGCTGTGGGTGTGGACACCTGCACAGGTGTGGTGACTGTGCTCACAGAACCAGTTTGCTGTGTACAGGGAAGAAACGTGCTGAACTAGAGAAGAATAGAGAGGGGTATTGCCTTCCCTAAGCTTCTGTGTAACTACAGTTCATTCATCAACACATGTTTGTTGAGCAGCAACTGTGTGTGAGGCAGTGCCTGTGATCAGAGCAAAACAACAGGAGAAAACCTAGTTCCTACCCTCCTGGGATGTTAGTATTGATGAGAGAGACGGTGACCAGGGCCTGGGTGAATGTACAGTGACAGGTTTTAACACGTGCACTGGAGACAATCAAAGGCTGTGTGGTGACAGAGAATGACAGGGATGGTGCCCCTGGTAGTGTAGCCAGGGGTCAGGAAGAATGTCCGCACCTGGCAGTGGTCAGACAGAGATGACTTTTCAGGTCCTGAAGTGACCGAGTTATTTCGGAGGGAAGGGGCTCAGGCAGGTGAGGGGCCTCAGAGTTCTGTGTCATGGATGCTGGAAAGTCTGCTGGAGCCACTGCTTCCGCCCCACCTCTCATGGGACCTCTGGAATTTGAACCGAGACCTCAGGCACTGCTCCCCTGGAATGCGAAGACTTTGAAAGTAGAGGACTTTGGATGCGTTCTTATCAAACATCCTGCAGGTATCACCATAAAAGGACAGGGGGCTGTGGCCTCGGGAGAGGCAATAAAATGCAAGAGTTGCCACCACAAGCCCTGCTTCATGTACATGTTATGGAGTCCCTGTGGGGCCCAGCCCACTGTCATCGCTGGGTGTGTTTTCCTAGGTGTTGGTTAACGACACCCAGGCCCAGAGGCCCGGATACCGGAAACCTTGACAGAGGATGAATGAGAGGATTACACAAACAGAGCACGTGGCCTGACACATTTCCAGAAGCAGAAACAAAGGGAGGGCGTAGACAGGTCAGACCACAAACCAGTTTTAGAAGTAGACTGCCCCGAAACACTGCAGAAATATAATTTGTACGCCACACTTAAAAGAAGATATTCTTAAAAACTGTACTGAGCTTTACATTTCTATTTGTCTTTCTTATAGGCCTGCTTTGAGCAATGTGCTTTAAAATGTTTCAGCCGATCAGAAAAACGTCAACACCATCCGCGCATAAAACCACGGAGGCACTCATAGGTCCACCACCAGCTTCTGCCTTGGCCGTCTGGTCCCTTAGCTCCACATAGCAACCGGATCTCATGGCGTCCCGTGGATGAGGACTGCCACTCCTGGCCTGACCTGCTGGGCAGCTCCTGACGCTACTGTAGCGTCTGCCTGGCCGGGCCGCTAAGGTCCTTTTTGTTGAAAGCATTGTCTCTGTTGATGGGCTTCCCAAGGTTAAAGGGAAATGAATCAATCATCAATGGTTGTTAGCCTGTCCACCCACCGTCCACGAGGAGCCACCTCACCAAAGGAGGGACAAGAGGGCAGTCTGGGCTCGGCCACCACTTCTGTGACCAAGTTCCCCCAGTCCTGTAAACTGTCACTGAGGCCTTTGGCACCTCACAGCACCTGGAACTCATGAGTGAACAGGCAGGACGTGGTCTCTGTTCTCAGGGAGTCCTGGGTGAGGTACCTCCCCACAGCACAGCCTGACGCAGTGTGGCAGGGCAGATGTGGCTCTAATATGGACCCGCCCTGGGGACTGTGGCAGTGTGAGTCCTTCCTGAGACATTGGCTTTCAAAAGGTGAAAGGGAAATATAGGAAACAGACACATTTGCTGGACTGTCCCCAGCCCGGAGAGGTGGGGGGTCCGGTATCTCTAACGAGGACACAGATCCCATCATATCAGGGTCCCAACTTCACGCCCTCCTTCAACCTTCGTTACCTGCACAGACGCCCCATCTCCAAACACAGTCATATGGGGACCCAGGGCTTCAACAAATGGGAATTGGGAGTGGGGGGCACACAATTCAGTCTGTTGCACTATTGAGTAGAAACTTCTGAGTTACGGTACTTCTGAAGAATTTCAAGAGCCTCTCACCAATACACATATAGTCCCTGGCTTTAGAGACTTAATATCTTGTTAGAGAGACGAGACCAAAACAAGAAGTAAATAAAATAGCACAAAAAAGACATTTCACTGAATGTCCTCAGCGTCCAGGTTCAGAACTGTATGTTATTGTTAGGATGTTTTAAAATTTAGTTTCATCAACCTAGTACATAAGCATATATGTCCTCTTATAGAATTCATTTTTCTTTTGTTCACTTACATCTTCACACTATTTATTGAATTTAAAAAATAGTAAAATTACATTTCTCTTAAAATATTTTATAACTCAGATTTGTAGTGAAGTCGATGGGCCTTACTCCTGTAATTCTGAACTAATGAGGTTTGATTATAATTAGCTCTAATTGTGTGTGGAAGTAGATAATTGGGGGGGAACAGGAATCTGTAAATCGAGCCACTTTTCCAGCGCTGAGCACTGCCTCGGTGGGTCGCCTCACTTTGCAGACGCAGAAACTGCATGCAAAGGGCTCAGTGATGTACTTGAGATCCGTTCGTCTGTGCGCAAACGTGCCCTGCGCGTGGCCGGTGCCCGCGGGACTCCCACCCGCGCTCTGCCGGCTGGGGCTCCGAGCGGCCCTTGCACCTTCCTCCACCAGCGCCAGCGCGGCCCTGAGCTCCAGACGGGGGCTGAGCCGCCGGCCACCCTGAGGTGGCCCCGCCGTGGGCTGGGCGTCAGGAGGCCCTCCGGGGACACTGTGCCCATCACCTCTGCGTGGGGAGAGCTGCCCAGCGCGCGGGTCCTCCCCCGCGGGCCCTCGTTGCTGCTAGGCAGCCCGGCCACTCAGTGTCCCGTTCCCTGTGGGACCGTAAACCCAACCCGGGCCGCAGGTCCCCACAGGGGCCTCCACGCTTCCGTTGCGGGCCGTCACCGGGAACCGTACCTGTCCTTCACATGGAGTTTCTGGGAAATCAGCCCGAATCCGATAGACAGCAGAATAAAGTACATCTGAGGGGCTACCCCTCTGACGTAGCACCGGAGGGCAGCGAGAGCAGGGGTCCTGACCCCACCTTGGCTCTGCGACTTGGCAGCGGGGTGACCTTGGTCCCATGTTGGCCGCTGAGCCATTTCCTCGGACCTTGGTTCGAAGATTAATTGACACAGCACGTGCCAAAGGTCCTAGCAGCCTGTCTTCTTAGTTTATATTGATTTCCTCCTTCAAAGCATGTTATTTTAGAAGTTTAACAAGGAAACAATAAAATTACATTTCCATGTACAGAGAAAAAATAAGATAAAATTAAATTTCCATGTAAAGAGAAAAACACTATTCATAGGCTTAGTTAAATGCCACCTGAGTGACCCTTCATTAAATGCTGAGCAAGTCCCGTTGCTGGCCCCAGTGCCACAGCTCCTCTCCTGGGGGTGACAGATGGGAGGAGACTGTCTAGAAGGAGAGGAAATCGTACATACAAGTTGCAATAATGGGTGTCTGCAGAGAAATACAAGGCAATCGCCCTAATAGTCCATGGGATGTGTCAGTTAAGTGCCAAATTACAAATTGTCTTGTCTTCAGTTTTGTTCAAAAGACACCATCAGGAAGACGATGTCACACTAAAACCCCAGCACAGAACAGGGCCACGCCAGTGAGTTCAGGGTCAGGCAAGGCTTTGTGGGGGAGGGGTATGCAAGGCTGGGTCTCATGCGGCCCTGGGATGGAGACAAGAGGGGATGTGGGGAAAGCAGGGCCACAGCAAGCAGATGGGCACAGGAGAGAACTCACAAGGACAGGCAGTCACTGCTCAGTGCTGCCTGGAACGTTGTCCAAGAAAAGACATGTTTTGACCCAAGTTCAAACCAGCTGCTGATGCCCACAGCCTGGAGTGAGTGTCCCCAGGAAGCACTTCCCATGCAGGACAACTGACTCCAGACACCTCCAAGGATGTGTTCCTCTGGCACTAAACATAAGCTACTGACAGGTGAGTACAGTTAGCGTCTTGGGAACATTGGGTTTATGAGTTTCACACTCCACAGTGCAACGTAGCCCCTGGAATCTGAACCACACGCTCCCTGAGCTCCAGCAAGGCAACATGCTTTGTAAGGATTTACGGCTTTGCCCCTGAGACCTCAGGCTTCACCGAGAGCATCATTAAGAGGCCTCAGCAGTGTAGGAATCAATGCCCCTGACAGGCATACGCTGTCAGACCGCAGAGGACAAAGAAATTACAGCCGGCTGGACTTGGGGAAGTTTCAGTCCTCGAGTCTTCAACGATGGGTTAGATTTGGATAGAAAGAGAACACAAATTATTTTGAAATAATTATAAGTTGATTAATTATAAGCTATTGGGAACTCTAAAGAAATATGCTCTTTGAGTCATTACCAGGTATGCTTGACCATTTTCACCACTCTGGGAAGCAAGCTCTGGCAACATTTTCAACATGTAAAGTGGTATATGATACAACTAAGTGATTTTTTCATTTATTTTTTGACATTCAATAATATTTTATATTAATTTCAGGTATACAGCATATGGTTAGATACTTATAAAACTTAAGAAGTGACCCCCCCCGACTAGTCTAGTACCCACCGGGCACCATCCATAGTTATTACCTTATCATTGGCTATATTCCCTGTGCTTTACTTTATATCCCCATGACTATTTTGTAACTACCAATTTGTACTTTTTAATCCCTTCTCCTTTTTTTACCCACAGCCATAAAGCCCTTCCATCTGGCCACCATCAAAATGTTTTCTGTATCTATGAGTTTGTTTCTGTTTTGTTTGTTAATCTTGTTCTTAGATTCCACATGTAAGCGAAATCTGTCTTTCACTGTCTGACACTCCACTCAGCACAGTACCCTCCAGGTCCATCCATGCCTCTGCAGATGGCAAGAACTCATGCCCTTCCCTAGCTGAGCAATATTCCATGGTATATATGTACCACTTCCTCTTTATCCATTCTTCCATCAATGGACACTCAGGCTGCCTCCACATCTTGGCCATTGTAAACAATGCTGCAATGAACATAGGGATGCACATGTCCCCTCGAAATAGCATTTTGGGTTTCTTTGGATAAATACCCTGAAGTGGGATTACTGGGTCCTTCACTGTCTCTTATATACTTTGTTTTCACTCTTTTGCTGTGTTAATTGATTTCACTTTTTTTTTTTTCAAAATGTGTCAGAAATCCACAAAAAACAAAAAGTTGATATTTTGACTCTTTTATGCATTTAATAATAACAATTTGAGCTGCTTTGTATATAAATGACATTATTTTTATGTGTAAAAATTTCCTGTTGTTATTCCTTCTTGAAAAACACAAAAATATAGAAAAATGTACATCTGCTTTCCTAAACTTCATTTCTGGAAGTTTCCATCTGCTGTCAGTTGATGGACATATTCATTCAGATGTATCTGACTATCATGGCAAAAGGGTTAGTCTATTTTTTCTGGTATAAGTATTGC
Source organism: Rhinolophus sinicus (assembly GCF_036562045.2). Classification (NCBI taxonomy): domain Eukaryota; kingdom Metazoa; phylum Chordata; class Mammalia; order Chiroptera; family Rhinolophidae; genus Rhinolophus; species Rhinolophus sinicus. Next base: position 182,838,737 of record NC_133755.1, on the reverse strand, counting down.
TACCCCAGATTTTTTTTCCCCTCCCCACTTCCATTTTTGTGAACTACAAGTATTTTTTCCATCTTTTTACTTTCTGTCTTTTTACTTTTTGTGTGTCTTTCAATCTGAAGTGAGTCTCTTGTAGGCTGCATATTCATATGTAAGAGTTTTGATTCCTTATCCATTCAGCCCTCCTATGTCTTTTGAGTGGAGCATTTAATCCATTTACATTGAAAGTAATTGGTAGATATGTGGCTACTGCCATTTTATTATTCATAATTTTGATTTTTTTTCCATCTTAAAGAAGTTTCTCCAACATTTCTTGTAATGCTGGTTTGGTGGTGATGAACTCCTTTAGAAAAGCTGTTTCTTGTCTGGGAAGCTCTTGATCTGTCCTTCGATTTTAAGTAATAGCTTTGCTGAGTAAAGTACCTTTGGTGGTAGGTCCTCGCTTTTCATCAAGTTGAATATTTTGTGCCAGTCCCTTCTGGCCTGCAAAGTCTCTGTTGAGAAATCATCTGACAATCTTATGGGAGCTCCCTTAAAAGTTACTAGTAGTCATTCTCTTGCTGCTTTTGGGATTCTCTCTTTGTCCTTAACCTTTGTCATTCTGATTGTAACGTGTCTTGGTGTGGGCTTGTTTGGGTTCATCTTGTTTGGGTCTCTCTGTGCTTCCTGGACTTGCATGTCTAATTACTTTGCCAGGTTAGGAAAGTTTTTAGTCATTATTTCTTCAAATAGGTTGTCAATCCCTTGCTTTCTCTCCTCTCCGTCTGGTACCCCTATGATGCGAATGTTGTTACACTTGATGCTGTTCCAGAGGCCCTTAAACTCTCCTCATTTTTTGGATTCTTTTTTCTTTTTGCTGTTCTGATTGGGTGTTTCCTTCTGCCTTGTTTTCCAAATAACTGATTTGATCCTCTACTTCATCTAGTCTTCTGGCAATTCCTTCTCATGCATTCTTCATTTCAGTTATTGTATTCTTTACTTCTGACTCGTTCTTTTATATGGTTTCTATGTTATTTTTATGTTTGCTATCTCTTTGTTGAAGTTCTCGATAAGTTCCTTGAACATCCTTATAACCACTGTTTTGAACTCTGTATCTGGTAGGTTGCTTGCCTCCATTTTGTTCTTTTTCTGGAGTTTTCTCCTGTTCTTTCATTTGGGACACATTTCTTTGTTTCCTCACTTTGGCTTTCTCTCTGTATTTGTTTCTATGTATTAGGTAGATCTGCTATGTCTCCCAGTCTTAGCTAAGGTGGCTTTATGTATTAGATGCCCTGGCCCAGCCTCCCTGATCACCTGTTCTTGGAGTATCCCTTGTTTGGGTTGTGTATGCTTTATTGTTATAGTTGAGCTTTGAGTGCTATTGGCATGTCAGTGAGTGGGATTGACCCTCAGGCCGATTGGCTGTGACGTTTGGCCATGTCCACAACTTATGGGCTGTTGTGCTGAGGGCTTAACCCACTGCGTGGGATTTGCACCAGTGGTCTCTGGTGCCCGTTGAGACCTCCCTTTGGGGGTGTGCCACTTGTGGGGCTAATTAGGCCATGCTCTGCTGTGGTCTGCAGCCAACCTCCAAGTACATTGGTTCTGGGGCCTCTTGGGAGGGGTTCTGGTGCAGGCACAGGTCACTCACTGCCTCTGACTGGCCAGGGGCTACCTGGTAGGAGCTACAAAGTGATCCACAGTTGTTTGCTGCCTGTCCTGGACCTGGAGGCACGCAGGAGAAACCATGCTAGGAAATGAGAATGGCTGCCACGATTACCAGACCTGCAAAAAGTAGCTCTGCAAAAAGCCAGGACACCTAGAAGCCTGCTGCCACCTCCCAACTCCCTTAATGTTCAGCCGCTGATAATGCCTCATGTGGTATGTGAGTTGGGTGAGGTGGGGGCTTAGGGAGCCACTAGAGTGGGGAGAGCTATGGTCACCAGGTTAATGTAAATTCTGATTTGGTGCCAGAGCTAAGCCTGGAGCAACTCACCAAAAGTCTCAGAACATACTGAGGCCAGTCGCCACCCACCTGGGGCTCATGGACTCCGATAGTTTTCCAAGAAAGAGTGCAATGCAGGTGGGGCTGGCTGTTCTCTAGAAAGTACCTCCAGCTGTGTGTGAGTTGGGTTGGAGGGGATCCCAGCTAAGTCAGCAGGGCAGAGCTATAGAGCTCACCAGGCCAATCAGATTCAGATTTGGCCGGAGGGGGTGGGCTCAACACAGGAAAGATGGCGCCCACCTGCAGGCTATATGGGAGGAGGTCTCCTCACAGGGGAGTGGCAGCTGTGCTCCAGGCCTCCCCCTGAGGCTACACACCTCAGTCTGCCCCCCGTATGTCTCTGACGCCCCCTGAGTCACTGCTCCTTCGCTGGAGCCCAAAGTGAGTGCATGTGAGAGAGTGAATCTGTGAGCGGGTCTTTAAGAGGACGCCTGGGTTGCCCGCCACCTTCCGTCCCACCCAGATGGTCAGAATTTCCATGGTTTTTTAGTTAGATGTTGAAGGCGCTCCTCTCCTCAGCACCAGTGCTCTGGGCTGGGGAGCCTGGTATGGAGGGCTGGGGTCTCTTGCTCCTCTGGGGGAGGGGAACCTCTGTGGCTGAGATATCCCTCCTGGTTCTCATCCATCACACATGTAGGTGTGGGGCCCGTTCCACATCTCTGCCCCTCCTACCAGTCTTCGTGTGGCTTCTTCTTTATATTTTGTTATAGGACTTCTATTTGACTAGACTTCAGACAGTTCTCAGTCAATTTTTCTATAATTTAGTTGTAATTTTAATGTGTGCATGGAAGAATGCACAGTGTTCATCTACTCTGCCATCTTGGATCTCTCCACAACTAACTGATTTTAGAATCTTGAAATAGAAGTAGGAAGAGAAGAAATTATGAATTAGTTAACTACCTTTTCTTTAAAAAAAACTTTTTTTCAACACAAACATAGTTCTTAAATTAAAAAATAAGTCAATGTTTATTATTTGGAAGATATGTAAAATTAGTAAAAAAAAGACTGGAAATTGAATTTAACTTTCAATTTTCACTTGGAGAATTTTTATCAGTTTTAAAAATGATGAAAAGCATCAATAAAAGACAAGCAATTTTATGGTCTTCATGTGCTACCAAAATGGCTCTGTGCTTGGGTATTAGGTAAATTATCTAAGGAAAATTTGATTTAAGAAATGGAATCTAAAATAAAGAAAAATAATATTAGCAGTTTATCTCATCTCAGATTAAAGACTTTATTTTATATTAAAAATAGCACCCCTTTTCAAATTATGAATGTACTAATACATACATATTATTGAGAATTTGGAAAAATAATGTTTTAAGCCAAAACAAAATTTCCTGTTAATTCCACCATCTAGGGAAAAAAATACATTTAACACTTTGTGGATTTTGTTTCAATCTTTATTCTCTGCAATAGAGTTGGGATAATGCAGCATATTGGTGATTTGCAGTGGAGGGGAAGACAGAATCAATGAGTGGAATTTTTAATAAATACGAAGACAGATAATTGTGACACATATTGCCGGTGAAATTATGGTTATTTACAGTGTGTTGAGCCTGCCTTTTTTCTCTTAACATTGCCATAAGCATTATCCAAGGTCAATAGTTTTCAAAATCATGTTTGTTTAAATGGCTGTATATATATATATATTTTTTTTTATTAAATAGGGAAAAAAACAACAAGTTCTCTGTTCTGTTCTTGAACATTTGGAATCTACAATTTTGTGGTTATTAATAGTATTACAACAAATATCCTTATACCCAAAATTTTACACATTTCTGATTTTTCCTTGGATTCACAGAACTAGAATATACGGGTTATAGCATTTGAAATTAAGCTTCTTGGTAAATATTGCAAACACTTCTTCTAGAAAAGTTGTATCAATTTACATCCCTTCCACCTGTGTTTGAGAGCATCTGGTTTATCAGACTTTACCAAAAAACAAACAAACAAACAAACAAAAAAAAACCCTTATCAAAACATAATAAAAAAATAAATATAGCTTTTTCAATGACAAACTGACTTCTCATTTTTTGGATATATTTTTTGAATTCCAGAGAAGTTAAACATTATTTGATATGTTTGTTATATATTTTTGATGAATTTCAATTAATCCCCTTTCCCTGTTTTTTTCATGGGGGTTATCTTTTACTTAGTGATTTTAAAAAAATACATTAGAAATATTAATGCTCTGTTTTTAATGTATAATGCAAATATTTTCTTCCAATTTTTTATTTGCTTTTAATTTTGTTAAGTGAGATTTTGACATCTAGAGAGTTTTCATTTTTAGGTATAAAATCTGTTACTTTTTTTTTTTTATAGTTTTATCTTTGCTTTTGTGTGTTAAAAAGATGACTTTTCTCCATCAAAAGGCCACATAAATGCCTAATGACATTTTCTGTTTTATATCTGACTCCTTATAATTCTTATATACAAATATAATATCCATTATTATCAGATATAATAATTATACATTTATTGTTATTATATATAATTTAGTTATATATAATGTGTAGTTACTATGTAATATATTTATATACTATAATCTTTTCATAGTTATTAATAAAATGATGTTTTTTCTGAGATGTTCTTTGAGTAACTGAAGTGATCTGAGTAGTGAAACTGAGTGAAATTCAGTTTTTGGTGTTTAGACGAACACAGTCCAGAAGCTGGGTTAACGTCTTTAATGTTAACATGCTGGGTGCAAGCACATTGAAAGTTCAGTGCACGCAAGCATTTTGCAGCTATAACTTTTAAAATTATTTTCTCATTGAGTTGTGAGCCAGACCTTAGCTGGCTGGACGAGTGGGCAAACGGGGTGGGGTGTAAATGTTGAGTGTTAGGTTCCTGGTAGTAGATGATTTCCCAGGGGGTCCTTCTGGCTGTTGACTAGGATTCTTCAAGGTGAGAAGTAATTATGATAAATCTCTGCATTTCCGTGTTGACCTGCCATTGAAGGTGCACACCTGTGATGTTGGGATGCAGGCCTGGCCGTTGGGATAAGTGTCAGTCACACCTCAGAGTGAGTCAAGTCACAGACACTGAGGGGAGCAGGGCAGGGATGCTGGTGAAGTGGTTGTCTGAAAAGTCGCCCCAAATTATCCTTTGTTTCCAAGGAAGACGGGGCTTTTTCTTTCTCCATTTCTTTCATAACTTACTTGGTTCGTGTGCCCTTTGGGTTCCAGGCTACCCAGTGAGCTTTGCCGGAGACGCTGCGTGGCAGTCTCTTCCATTCACGGTTAGTACGCTTACCTGCTGGGGAGCTGGGACGTTAGCTTATGTGAAGTACTTCTCCAAACAGTAAGTTTCAATAAATGTTTTTAAACATTCAAAGACGAAACATTAAAAACACTGATTAGAGTAATTTGAAAAGCTGTCAAGTCAGTGGCTGCTGGAAGGTCCAACTTAAGAAACCCCCCCCCAGTCCCCACTGACTTTCTGGTGTGGCCTGGACTCTAGAAGGAGGGTGAACCCCAAGTTACTACACAGACAGCCGAGTTTCACACAATCCTGCTTGGAAATGAAAGGCAAGAAAAGAGTAGTAGAGAGAAAGCTTATTCATTTAAAGATAATTATGATTTCATACAGGAATATCAAGAGAGCACTTTGGTAGAATTCCCAACTCAGGACTGATTTGAAAATAGTCTCCATTTTCATAATGCTTGAGTCATTAAAGAAGCTGGATTTCATTATCAGATTTTGTGTAAACCTCCAGACATCTTACTGGATTTAACTCTGATTTTTCCACCAACTATTTTAAAATGGTAAGTTGAATTTTCAAAATCTGAACGCTCTCCTCTGTGACCCAGCATTAACATTAAAAGATACATGAGTGTCTGATCTGTTCTCTTCACTATGCTTTCAAAGGAAACGTACAATAGAGATTTAAATGAATTATTTCTTCTAAAAGGGCAAAACATTCCTGGTGTGTAAAAGGGAAACACAGGTGACATTACTATTTGGTGCAGTAGCTTTTATTTGATTTGCAGCAGAACATTTGGAGGCATCCTTTTGAATTTACAAAATGTGTCCAAAAATGAGATTTTTGAAAGAATGTCTCTCTTTTCCCTTTCAAGCAAGGATGGCTCCTGGTCTTGGAGAGAGAATGATGCAGTGAGTATGTTTCACTTCCATTCCAGGGCGTGCTGTGCTTCTCCCACAGATGAGAACGGGGGGTCTTGAAAGCAGAGCCCCCACAGCACTGAATCTTAGAGTCAAAGTGGTCTGAAAGGCCCGCCCTCCCTGCCTCCCTCCTGCCCCCCTCCCTCCCTCTTTCCTCCCTCCCTCCCATCCTGGCACTGGGTTAATCTCTGAGAATCCAAGGCACAGTTTTTGCCTTCAAAGACTTTACCATTTGGTGAGGTAATACCACTGTTACTTTCAGTGGTATTTTCTGAGAGTAACAGAATACCACTCGTATGACAGTGTTGGCTACACCCTGGTCCACGTTACAGTGGGAAAACGCTCTTTGGAATGAGTCACGCCTGCATTCATTTAGTGGGATTTCTAGAGCATGTGGCAGATGCAATTGTCAAAGACGGCCACACCTACTGTTTAGCTCATCCCACCCGCTCTTCCTGGAACTTAGCATGGAACTGACATTCCTCCCGCGGGGTGAGGGGCAGGGGCGTCAGTGTTTCCTCCCTTTCAGTCCCTGTGGGATCTTGTTACTCTCCTGACCAGTGTTTTTGGTGGAAGTGAGGTTATGTGGCTTTGGAGGCTTTGTCATCAAAAGGAGAAAGCTTCTGCCTGGCTCTCTGTGTCTGGACCCTCCCCTAAGAAGCTCGCCTCCATGTCGTGAGGAAGCCCAGGCCACATGAAGAGGCCGCGAGGGGGTGTTCTAGCCTAGTGTCCCAGCTGCCACCAGCACCCACTGACATGGGAGGTCATCACTCCACATGGCAGTAAGAGACCCTTCAGCTGGTTCCAGCTCCAGGCCTCCAGGAGCAGCGACAAGAACCCCGCTAATGCCCCCAACCCCAGTGGATTCCTGACCCACAGAAATGGGGAATAATAGTGATACCCGTGGTTTTTCAGCGACTACATTTGGGGCTAATCTGTTAGGCAGCAACAGATCCTTAACACAAAGGTGTTATAAGTAGGGTGTCTTCTGGAAGCTTAGGTTTTATTTGTAGGTAGAAGACACACTTGTGAAATAGTGAACAGACGAGTATGTGACTAACTGAAAAAGGAATAATTCAGCAAACTCTTGCTTTAGGTGTTCAAGGAAGTGAGATCAAAGTCAGCTGATCTTTGGGGAAGGAAGTAGTTTCAAGTGTAATTTTGGAGTACTGGGAATTTGCTCCAAGGACAAATGAATCTGGTCAGAATTTGAATCACAGCATGACAGTGCTGTCAGAGAACCACAGTCCTTTCAGCCACAGTGAGGGACAGAGGAAGGGAGCGGATATTTACTAACGACAGGTGCTTTACCCCCAGCAGCTCATTTAATTGTCACAACTATCTGATCAGGTAGGTATTTTTACCCTGATTTCACTGATGGAAAAACCTGAAGTTGGTAAGGATTTGCTACTTTTTACCAGATTACACAGCCAGTAACAGGGCGAGTGTTATAATACAGACCTGAGTGACATGAAAGCTTTTTTTGCTGCAGTGTGAAAAGTAAGTCCCCCCAGGCTATAGTGAGACAAGATGGCAGCTCCAGGGTTGGATGGACTGTGAAGGGCTTTGGGAGCTGGATGGGCCTGGATGCGATCCTCCAGGTCACTGGTTCTCGGCGTGTGGCCTGTGGGTCCCTGGGGAGCCCCACCATCCTCCCAGGTGTCTGTGGGATCAAAGCAATTTTCATAGTGATACAACATGTGAATATAAACCTGAATAATAAACAGTATGCACAATAAAACTAAAAATGTTGTTGGCTTTTGTCACTGTGTGACGTGTCACTGATGGACGAGCACAGCTGCTGGTGGCTCTGCAGTTGTCAAGGCAGTAGCTCCCGCTCTTCAGTGGTCATTGAATTCTCCACAGGAAGCAGTTGCGGTGACAAAGTTGCCAGTGTCACTCAGGAACACGAAGCTGTAAAAGCTGACTGTACTAAGTCTCAACCGCTGAGCGCATAGGTGTCTTTTAAATTTCCGGGGAGTGACACGGGGAGCACATAAATCCTTCCACTGAATGCCACAGTGTCTGAAGGGACGGATGTCTTGAGGACTGTTTGATTTGCACGCTGAACTAGCCACTCTTTCCATGGCACACCATTTTTACTTGAAAGGACAAGTGGTAGAAGAGCAAGGGCTAGTCAGGCTTGGGTACTTGGTAGACATTTTCCAGAAAACAAATAAAGTGACCCTGGCTCTTCCAGGGGAATAAGTGACAGTATTTCTTGGCAAGGACTATGTTTGAGGTTTTGTGTGAAAATTTGAATTTTGGAGAACTTGTATTCACCACCATGACTTGATAATTTTCAAATAAAGACCTTTGTGATGAGATCAATAGAAATAATAACAAATAATGACAAACATACATATTCATGATATTGTATAAAATATGTCAGCATTTGGAAGATCTGCAAAACTCAGTGAGTCTAACCTTTCCCAAGGACTCCTTGGAGATATTACAAAATCATGGTGCAAGAAAGGCCAGTGAATTTTAATGTTAGAGTGTGTGAAAAGTTACTGATACGCTTGCAGATTCCCCATTGCAGTTAGTCTTTAAGAAATTAACACTTGCCTGGTTTCGGTGTATTATCAAAAAAGAATATCCATAACTATCTGAAAAGGCTATTAAAATAATTCTCCATTTCTGGATTCAACCAAAGCAACATATGGCAATGGGCTGAACACAGAAGGAGACTTAACAACTTTCTTTGTTAAGCAAGACAGTGATATTTGCAAATATGTACCTTTTGAACTTTCCTCACCATTTTGTTTTGTTTTTGGATAATATGGTTATTTCTATAAAAGTATATTATTCGTGTTAATATGGAATGGGTTCATTATTATTTTTGAAGGAACTAATACATATTTTGAAAAAATTTGTTTTAATTTCTAATACAAGAAATATTGATAGAAACAAGCTACGTAAACAGAAGTCCTCCAGGGTCCTTGGTCATTGTGAAGTATGCAAATGGGTCCTGGGCCACCGCTCTGGGTAAGAGGAAGGCTTTGCAGGTTTTTGAGGGAGGGAGGTAATGGGATAGAGGATTGATATGGCAAGGTGTGCCCAGGAAGACGTGTGGCGGGAAAAGTGTTAGGCCGGACGCTGGGCGCGCTGAGAAGGGAAACTGAGAGGAAGGGCTGTGGGCGAGACCCACCTCGGAGTCAGAGCTGATAAAGCTGGAGGGGCAGCTGCGACGACCAAGGGAAGAAATAACGCACACCTGAACGTTTGAAGCTTGTGTGCGTTACTTTTACGTGTCAACTTGGCTAGGCTGTGATGACCAGTTGTTTGTTGAAATACCTGTGTCATGCAGGGTGACAGGTGGGGTCTCTGGTCCCGCTCCCCACATAAGAACGCAGGACATGGTGAGGCCAAAAAGGAACACCCACGGAGCCATAGGTAGGGGAGTCATACCACTATATTCTCACTGGCGGCTGGGTTGGAGACACAGGAAGCAGGAGCCACACTCTCCACAACCTGCCGTCCACTTTTCTCTGCCAACCAACCCCACTTGCTAACTGCAATCCGCGCTTGCTAGCTCAGCCACCATCTTCTTGCTAGCCCCCATTTGCTGCCAGCGTAGCCACGGCAGTTATATCAGTGACCAATGGCTCACTGGTTACAGCTGACGGCCAACTAGCCACAGCCGATGGCCATGCAATCACAGTTGATGGCCATTTACTAGCTGAGCCAGCACCTTTCCACCTGAGGCCGAGAGCCTGGAAACTGCACTCCTGCCTCTGTCCCACAACCTGTCAAGATTCTGCTGTACAGGTAGTGTGATGAGGTGATTCACATTTAAATCTGTTGACTCGAAGCAAAGCACATGGTCCTCCATGATGTGGAGGGCCCCATCCAACCCGCTGATGGCCTTGAGAGCAAAGACGGAGGTTTCCTGAGAGAGAGGCACTTTGCCCCCACATGGCCTTCAGATTCAAGACTGTACCACCGGCTCTTCCCTGAGTCTCCAGCTGCCAACTTGCCCTGTGCATTTCAGACTTGCCAGCCCTCAGTTCACACGAGCCAATTCCTTACAATCTCTCTCTCTCTCTCTCTCTCTCTCTCTTTCTGTCTCTCTGTCTCTCTGTCTCTCCATATATATATATATATATAGCCTATATCCTATTGGTTCTGCTCCCCTGGGGAATCCTGACTCATACAAAACTGAATCTCAAAAACAAAAGTTTGGATTCGTTCATATAATCAGGGAAGTTGAGGGAGGTGTTTTAGGACAAAGGCACCGAAAGCAGCACCGTGCCTTCTGCTCACAGTAAGGTCGCAGCAGGGGCGTCCCCTGAGAGGTGATCTGAGATGCAGATTGTCGAGCCCAACTCAGGCCGTTTGTTTTCCTGTTAAGGGTTTGAGAAGCAGTGTGATCATTCAAAGTATGGATCTGGGGTTAGACTCTGAAATCTGACCTCCTTCACTTAATGGCTGTTAACCTTCTCTGACGCTCAGTTTCCTCACCTAGAGGATGGAGAAAAGACCCCTCTTGTTGTGATGATTAAATTACGTTAGATAACGCAGGGGTGTATGGTCACTTACAGGCTGCTTCCGGGGCCTGGACAGCAGTCTTTGGTTTTTATGATTTTCTCATATCAGCAAGGTTTGGAACAGGGAACTGGCCCCCAACCCCCAACTGCCTGAGAAACTCTCCCTTCTGTAGTGGATTTGCCAAGTCTGGTTGGTCAGCTAGTGCTAGGGCTCCAGGGCTCAGCAACTTAGACGTCTGTCCATTTGTTCACCCACCAAGCATTCAGTGAGGGCCTGCTACGTGAAGGGGCACTTGTTTGCTAGAATGATTCACAGTACTTCTAAATTTATTTGGCCAAATAGCCGAGGACAAACGCTTAGTCCTCATGAGTTGATTGTGTGTGTGGAAGGAGGCAGAGACCCGGGTGTGATGCAAGTCTCGTGACATTTGAGTCTTCCCACTCTTTGCATATGAGGCTGAGATCCCCGGTCTTTAAGTGCAGGTGCAGTGCGGGCCCCATCAAATGCAGGGTGCTCAGGCAGACCCACCTTGCTCAGTGGAGACTGTCCTCCGTGAGCATGAACTTGAAAAGGAAGAACTGCTTGCTTCTGGGCTGTGCAGACTCGGCCTGAGACACCCCGCAACGACGTGGCCGGGCCCTGCCAGCACAAGGGCAAGCGTCCATTTTTGCCAGGCATGCTCCCTTCGGTCAGGGACACGGAGCTGGCCGGAGACCTGCAGGTTCCGTCCCTGTAGCCACCCCGTCTACCTCACACATGGTCAGAGTCAGAGCTGCAAATTAAAGGGTAGCAGTGACGCTTTCCGAATATGCCTTCCTGTTTGTTTTTTGTAATAAAATGAATGGCTTTCTTGTGCTTAGAGGGCTCCAACGCAAACGTGGGAATGAGCAGGGCCTGAGGGGGACCTGCCCTCTTCAGCCGCTGTTCATCGCTTACTTACATCCTGTGGAGCTCATGAATCACCTCTTCCCACTCCCAGGAGCCCCTGCTTGCGGGTGAGTCCACAACAGCCAGAGGCCAGGTGTCTCAGGCCGAGTCTGCACAGCCCAGAAGCAAGCAGTTCTTCCCTTTCAAGTTCATGCTCACGGAGGACAGTCTCCACTGAGCAAGGTGGGTCTGCCTGAGCACCCTGCATTTGATGGGGCCCGCACTGCACCTGCACTTAAAGACCAGGGATCTCAGCCTCATATGCCTGCTTCCTCTGTGATCTCCCGACTGGTTCTTCCTTACATTTGTAATTTAGGGGTCTACCTGGTCCAATTTATGGGTTACACATTACCTGGCTTTGAAGTCGCGTCTTTATTGTTAGTAAACAGCAGGAAAGCACACACGTTTTTGTGGCTTGAAGGGTTTGCATTTGTGTATTTCTGTGAAATTTGACTTTCCGGCACAGTCGCAGAAAAAGGGCCAGGCTGCTCCACAGGCCATTAGCCAGAGTCAGGAGTGTCTGGCTACCGGCTCCAGAGTCCCTGAGGTCCGCCATGGACCGGCCTGCGCAGGCGCCTGGAGGTGTGTGGAAAAGGCCCTCACCCAGCTCGGGGGTGCGGGGGGCTTCCTCAGAGGAGTGGGGTGGCCTGGGCAGCAGGAGCAGGGTACATGTCGGCAGGTGTGGCGCCCCACCCGGGGGTCACCGGGGAGGCCACGGGGCTGCGGTGGGAGCTCCGTGCAGAAGGAGGCTGACCTTGGTGACTGAACTTGTGACCAACTATACATGTTTATTCTGCGTTGTCCTTTTGGTTGCATGTGATGAGTCAGCGCATTCTGTCCGACGTTCCTCCTGCCGTTTGCCCAAAGCTGACTGACCTGCAGCTCTTGTTGAAATACTTGCTGCTGGCCCAGCACTGCTCCCCAGGTCCATGGGACGCAGGGGCTGAGTCAGAAAAGGCCTCACTGCTATTTCCTCCTACTTATTTGATCTACCAGCAGCTCTTTTAAGTCAAGCCCCACCTCATTATTTAGGAGACTTCCTGCACGTCAGGGGCCCCTTAATGATGGGCCCAGGGGTTGGAAGGAAGGGGGGCTGTGCAAGCCAGGGTGAGGGACCGGCAAGGCCGCCTGGAGTCCTGCTGGCCTGGCATTTGCCTCCTGGTCCTGGGCAGACTGCTCCCCAGTCTGTACAGTGGGCACCACACTCAGCCGGCTTGTGCGGGCTAGGACAACGGGAGGAGAGGGGCAGACACAGCGCTTGTCACCGAGAAAGGCAGCCTTTGCTCTGGAGAGGCTTGGGCGTGCATCTGGCAGTTAGGGACGCTCCTGAGGCTGCAGGGACAGGGAGGATCTGAGGAGCCAGGCGTCACCTGTGCTGGGACACGATTGTGCAGAAAGTCTCCAGAACCAGACAGACCAGTTGGTGACTTGGTGTGGCCAGTAATTACCAGCCTCTCCATTCCTGAGTGCTGGTCAGACCGGACCAAGGGCGTCTGGGTGATGAGTCTGGCGTTGCTGTGGGAAGGAGGAGATCCTGAAGGCCGTGGGAGGGCTGGGGGGTCAGTGCTGTAGAGTGGCCTGGATGGCTGGGGACAGCGAGAGAGCAGAAGGCGGGAGGGGGACGTAGAAGAGTGTCCAGACTGCAGGGTCCCTCCGATTTGGGGCTGTCAGTGGGCTGCAATCATGAGGCTGGGGATGGTGACAGAGAGTGGGGTGGGCATGATTCCAAAGTGAGACGGCAGTGACTGTGCCCGTGAGCACAGCGCTGGGGATCCCAGGAAAGCAGGCTCACCCCTCAGTGTTGATGTCGAAAGGGGCCTGTCTGTCTGCTGTCCATGGGAGTCACGCCTGCGAGAGCTCAGGGACCAGAAATGAGAGACCATTTGGAAGTCCTGCATGTATTGGGAGCATTGCCTCCTATTCAAAAGCAGCTGGCAAGAGCCCAGGGAATTTAGTTAAGGTTTCTAATAGAATCGGGGAAGCTGATGAGCTTTCGATGCTTCCCACCACTTGGACCGAATGCCCTCCCTGCATCCCCCCAGGCATGTGCCAGTTTGTGCTGCGTCTGGAGGAGAAGGCTCCCTTGCACACACCAGCGGGACTGTGCTGACTGCTCCTTTCCTGTCTGTGGCTCCAAGTTTCATTGATCAGTGTACGGAGTGAGGCTGCGGGGCGAAAGCTTACCTTGAGGCAGAAGGACGTAGGTGGGTCCCTGGGCAGCTGGCGGGGAGGCATGTCAGAAACCCAACCGCCTGCGCACTGGTTTGTCTGTCTGCAATTGTTCAGCTCATGTTTCTGACTGGAAGCAGATTTCTTCCACATCTAAAAGTGAAAAGGCAGTTATAGCCGGTGGGCAGGGCAGGGTCACTTGCATAGCTGGTGACCTAGTTCATTTGCATTTGTCCCAGGGTAGATGCTTTTACATTTTTGACCTGAAGCTACCTTTTGCTTCCATGTCCCCGGATGCGCCCTCCCTTTCCCTGGGCTCCCAATACTGGTGCCTCTGACGCCCTTTGCTCTCTGGCTTTGGGGATGGCAGAGGCTTCCAAACTTGACTTCTCCTTCCCTTCGTCCGCCTCCGCAGGCCAGGGTCCATAGCAGTCAGACCTGGGGGGACCCCAGAGCCTGAGCATGTGCTCCGCTGACCCGGGGCACATGGGTGTGGACTGAGGTGGTGGCCACTTACAGGGGAGCAGACAGTGCAGCCCGGACTGTGGTCCACACGGCCTACGGCCGCGGCCGGTGGCCAATACTTTCCTGAAGTGTCGTGGGGAGTGCAGGTCTGGTGTGGGCCCTGGAGCCCCAGTCTCCACGCCTGAAGCATTCTCTACGGCTAATAAATCCCTACTCTCCACTTGCCTTCAATGAATCCTGCTGGTTAGAGCAACTCTCCCCCTTCTGTAAAGAATCCCTCACACTTTAGAAAATCCTATCTTCTCTATGTCTCAAAAAGACTTTCCAATGTAAACAAAACTATCTCCTTCTCTATTCACGGGCCAAGCTGGGAACTGCGTGCTTGGGAAAAGAAATAGGATGGCTTAGATACCAGGCCTCTAAATATTTAGACAGTTGAGAGGGACGGCAGCAGATTCCAAATCCGTGTGATAATTGCAGCGTTCATCAGCCCGACGGCAAGATGAGTCAGCAAAACATGAAATTAACTGGCAGCGGCTTTACTATTTATTCTTCCGCATGCCTTCTTTGGTTTGGACAGTGGGACATTGTCCACGTGGAGGCCACAGAAGAAAGAGAAATAGAACATTTATTAAAAAATCACTTAAATTGGATTATCAGAACTTCGGTTGGAAGAAAATGGACTGAGTCCAGGCCTTTAGAGGGCAAATCAAAGGAGTGAAATAACCAAGTTTTCAGCTGACCTAAAGCACGCAGATGGGAGATGCCAGGGCGGACGGAGTCTGACAGGAGCTCTCACATCTGGACGGACGAAAACAACGCCGAAGCAGCCGCTGGGAACTGTCATCTGGGAGAAAGCCCAGATGATATCTGGAGCACTGGCTCAAGCTCAGAGTGGCCACAGCAGCGTGCGTTTGCCCAGTGCCTCCACGAACCAGGCCCTGTGTGTACATTTTCTCATTTAATCCCCAAAACATCCAGGGGAGAAGGCAGGGCAAAGGCGGTGAGAATGTTTGTCTGATATGCAAGGTCTGATATGCAAGGGGGACTCAAACCTCCCCCAACTCATAGGAGCTGATGGCACATCCTCATATGGGACCAAGTATGCGGTCTGGTCACGGCCTGGAGAGGCACGGAGGGCGCAAAACCCCGGTAACGACAGAATGCTCGGTGTACGCAAGCTCTGTCCTAGAATTTGGGGGTGGGGGTAGGGACAAATGATCATAGCCCACCCTCATTCTTCTTGTGAGATGAAAAAGCCATCTGTGGGCTGAAAGGATAGCCCTCGACGACAGTAACTGAATTCCGTTCCATTCAGTTCAGCGTTCCTGGAGCCAGGCTGCTCTGTGCTGTGTTCAGACATGGCAGACAGGTATGTGCTGTCAAGAGGAGACATGACAGAGGACACTGAATCCTCCGTAGTGCCCAGTAAATGGCACCACGCAGCTGAGATGGTGATATTTCACAGTGATGTCACCTCTAACGTACACTCGTGAGGTCTCGTTCACTGTCACAGGCCATCACGCCTACAACGCATAACGGGGCTTCCTGTTTACTGTTTTCTGAGAGTTTCAGTTTTACTGCTGTGTTGTATTGAATCTCTTATGTAAGTAGTAACTGCAGAGTTTATAATAAAATATTACAAACAAACACCACCCTGGATAAGTGTGCTAATTCTCCCTTTAAATCGCATAAGCCTTGGTCTTCTGAACTTTCGGGGAAAAGGAAGAAATAATGTTAACAGGTCAGCCCCCTGAAACCCCTGATAGTGTGTAAGTGCCAGCCTCTGAGCCTATGCAAGAACGCAGAAAAGAGCTGTATTCCTGGGATTAATAACAGTTTGATTGTTTCAACAAGATTTAGGTGGCTTACTGGTATCGCTGTAAACGCCGAATGCAAGTGGGGGCACTGTCTGTAATGTTAAAAATGGAAAATGTTAATCATCTCCGTTTTTCAGCACAAGGAAAACCGTGTTCTTCTCGAGGCTAGTGGTTTACGTGAAAACATTTGCAATAATTAATGAGGCAATTTTTAAAAGAATATTATAATTCAGCTTCATATAACAAACAAATAATAAAAACTTATGAACATTTTTAGTAAAATGTTGATAAAACAAGTGAAAGGCATTTAGAAAGTACTATCATAATCTCTAATACCACCTACTCAGGAGAGTAGTCGGGCATTTCAGACATGAAATCATCACTAGAACTTCAAAGACAGAGCACAGTGATGTAGGTGGATCCTTGTAACCTGGATTTTCGATGCTGCTCGTTGAAAAGACTCATCTACTGAGATGTGAAAATTACATTTTGCAAAACTTACAAAGCAAGGCAGCAAGATGTCAGTCATTGTGGCCTGCTTCAGCTTTCACATAAGAGTATCATAATGAATTATTTCAAGTGCAAAATACAGGACTTTGAAGACAGTTTACAGGTTTGGTTATTTTGTGGGTCAGAAGGGGTACATGTTGCTGCATATTAATCATGAGTGTTAGTGTTGAGAAAAATGCTTTCGATGGGAAATATTCCTATGGAAAACACATTGGGCGAATATAAACAGCATCCGTGTCATTACAATAACAGTGCGATTGTAGTTTAATTGTAATCAATTGTAGGAAGAAACTGTGTCATTCCCACCGAATTTTTATAAAAATTTCCAGATGGTTTAATTTAGATCGTCTAAAATGACCACATTCAATTATATCTGGATGATGTAACAGATATGTAAATTGCTCACCTTGTATCTATTCCCAAAAGTTCGTATTTGTTTCATACGTCAAGGAAACAGCAGAGAGAATGAAGTGCTATGTCTGATGAGCTAGAGATAGCAGCAGTGAGAGCTGGACGGACATTTGGACCTTCCTGGGGAGCCTGTACAGTTGGAGCTGTCAGAGCATTTTTAAAAAGTGTGTGCAGATTTGCAGTCTGTCTAGTAAACATTGTGTAACCAGAGGGGTAAACACTTGAAGGCTGGCTTTTCTAAGCACTGCTCTCTAAGAGGTGTCAATCCTTCCATGAGCATTGTGAGACAGGCACATGTCGGTTATTAGAGGAAGATGAAGGTGTCTTTGCGTGTATATTCTTGTCAGTGGGGCCGACCCTGAAGGAGCTACTTGGAATTTCAAAGCAACCCCACTGCCCCCCAGAACTCCTGACTCCTGTCCTGCTCTAGTTTGTACTTGTCACCTTAACACATCATTTTGTTATGTTTACTATTCACTTTCTTTCCTCTGCCCCTTCAAGGCAGAGATTTCTGTTATTGTTGTTGATTTTGATCGCGGATGTATCTCACGTGCCTAGAATGGTACCTCTCACCTGGTGGGGCTGCCCAAGTCGTCCTGAGTGGATGAAGGTGTAAAACAAATAAATGAAACTGAAGAAAAAGCAGAAGGTGGTATTTAAGGGAAGAAATAAGATTTGAAATTTGAAAAGAAACATAAAGTAGCTATTCCAAGAAGAAAGACTAGCAGCTTGTCTAATAAGTTATGTGAAAATGCAGTTGCGGTTTAATGAAAAAAGTGAAGAAATGAAGTGTTAACTTTTTAAAATTCTTAGAATTCTGAAAGTAGGTCAAATGACATATGTGGAGTTCTTTGGATAAAGGAAATCCAGCCAGCTAACTAAATATGACAATCCATTAACCATTTTTCATGATTGACCGTAATGGTAGAGATAATAGACATGCAGAATGGTCAGACAGCGTTGTTAGGGCAGGAATGTTGGACATAAGTGAAGTTAGTGTAGCCACGCTGACAGGCGTCTGCACTGTGAGCAATGACAATGACATTCAATGAACTTCGCTACTGAGACTCAAGTTGCCTGATGACCATGTAATTGATAAGAAAGTTGAAGAATTTTGCCATTTCTCCTGTCAAACCACGGCTCAGTCGGGGAATAGCTGTGTCAAGCAAGAGCCACGCCGACAATTTTTAGACGTTAGTCGCTGATTTGGAAATGATTAGAATCGTTGGGTAAACAATTTGTGCTACAGTTCATATATATCATGGCAAATGCATGTTTGTGGGATGATTCTATAGCTTAGCGAACAAAGGGGAATCGATTTTATCATTTTGAAGTATATATTTATTTGTGTATTAATTTGTTTCATTGCTCAGTGAACTATTTTGACTCTTCCCCGCTGCACTGAGTGGCTACCTTGACTGCGCCCAGGTGAGATGCTTTTCTAGGGCGGGTCTCCAACCTCCCTGAAGACGCTCACAGGCTTATGTCTGAGGCACATGCTGGTGAGGGGTGCCAGCTCAGCCCCACAGCCCACAGGGATTCCAGAACTGTGAGGAGGGGCAAGTCGTTTTGGTCTGAGGTGCTCAGGGCCTTGAGATCAAGGTGATGTGTGTGCTTTCACTGCGTCAGAGTTCCAGGAATTGGAGAGGAGGAAAGGCTTGTCCTGAGGAGCTGAACTGGGGGCTGGGAGGCTGGAATTGCTCGGCCAATAACATGGAGAAGGATCCGTGGGTCAGTGGGGTCCTTGTCTGGAGGAGTGACGGGACACGACGTTGGGTAGTCAGAGGAGGGCAAGTGCCTGGAAGGCTTGGAAAGCAAGCGCGGGCTTTGTTCTCTCTTGGAGGGAGTTGGGGGCGACTTGTTAAAGAGGAGTTGGGAAGGTGGGTGGGGCCAGAAATGAGGAAACGAGGCTGTGCCGGTAGGGATGGGGCAGAGCCCTCCCGAGGAGGGAAGGCTGCGGAGGGAAGGCTCCACCCAGAATGGAGGCTGAGTCAGGAGAAAGGAGGAGACAAAGTGTCAGAGCTGGCGCCACCCATGTGACGGGAGGACTGAGTTCAGTTTACACATGTGCCTGGGCGATGTCACGACACGCAAGGGCATATGTCCTGCAGGCACTTGGGACACTTCGGATACTAAGACACTTGTGTGATTCAATCACCTAGAGATGAGAGGTGACGCGGGGGAGAATAAAACGCAGCGAGGACTCCACCAAGAATAGCCATAAGAAAGCACAAGTCCTGCAGGCCAAAGTCCCGAAGATCTTGGAGGGTAACTGTCTGCGGAAGAGTCATTCACCAGGTCCCCCCACAAGTGTGAGGAGGGGCTAAGACAGACGTGCGGACAGTAGACTTGGCTGCACCACACGGGGGACATTCCGACCTCCGGGGTTGTTCTCACGTCCGGTGCTAAGCTGCTGTCTGCACACTCGCATGTCATTGTGTTCTCTGTGTGACCATCCGACAGTTCGGGGAAGGCACCAGGAGTCCTGCATCCTCGCTTAGCAGGACGGGAAAGCCCCAGCTCTGGCTGCGGTGTCCTTGTCCCCTCCAGGACCTCCTTTGGCCGACTCCGCTTCCCACTGGCAAATACTGCCCTGGGCAGGACAGTCAGAGGCTTTGGTCGGTTGCTTATTTGTTTTCCCTGGATGGGGAGGGGAATGGGGCAGCCAGAAGTGTAGGCGGAAGTGGGGCTCAGGAGTACCCCTTCCATCCCTTGCAGGCCCTTCCTTTTACGCAGGGTCGTTGTGGAGGTATCGGTGAAAGACGTGCTTCTGTACCCGGCTGTTGCACCTTCAATCCGTTTCAGGATGGCCCTATGGGTGGTGCTCGTGACAAAGCCTGCTTTCTTCTCTCCTTCCCCCTTTGTCACCAGGCGTTTCACAGGAGGCTTGGTGAGGGGGACATGAACCCGAGGGTGGGCTTTGGCGTGGTGCTCAGATGAAAAGCACTGAGACTGTTGCACTGAGTGGAGGGAAACTAGTCTCTTGCACACTGAGGGGCCACACCCCACAGGACACCCAGACGTTTCTGCATCACGTGTCAAAAACGAGCCGAGCTCTGTGTTTCTCTGGTCTGCATTTGGTCATTCAGCTAAAACTTGGCCTCACACTAGGTTGACAATCCCTGGCATTCTATTCTTACGATCACAGAGGGGCTGCATATTGAGGGCTGTTATCGCTTCAAAAATCAGACTTTTCTAGAAACAATAGCAGCAAACTGCCCCTTAGGGCTGTTTCAAATCCATCCAAGGGCCAATCATAGAGTCATAACTTAACCTGGGGAAGAAGAGAAAGGTCTGGAAAAACAAAAAGTTCATTCAGGTCACTTTAATAAACTAGAGATGAAATCACCAGCCCCTGATGGAGAGTCGCACGAGGCAGGGTTCTGGGCAGAGAGAGTCAGAGTGAAGCCAGCATCTGTTCTGGGCTGCAACTGCGCACGGGCCGGGGTGAGCTCTCCCCACAATTGCTCCATGTGCCCCTCCCTCTGCCCTGCAGGGTCTGGGGGTGTCTGAGGGGCCTTTGAGGACGCCGCCCCCAGTGACCACTGCGGAGAGCAGTGCAGGAGCGCTAAGTGCGGAGGCAGACAGAGGAAGGGCTCTCCGTGGTCCTCGGGTAGCAATGATGCTGACCCTGCCACTTGACGGCACCAAGGATGTGTGCCCAGGTCCAAGTGTGGTCTGTTCACCAGGGAGGCCACCTGCCCCAAGGTGACCTGCTGTGCAACTCAGGTGGCTGCGCATGAAGCGGCAAAATGAGCTCTGTTCCGGGAAGACAGAGGCTGGTCCACGCAGCGGTCCACGCCCCCTCGGGCCGGCCTCTCCTCCGCCCTGGGCACACGCCAGCCTCGGAAGGGAGACCCAACAGTGGGAGAGTGCTGAACCACCTCTGGTGCCACATCTCCTTATGGTGACCTCCAGTGTCAAAGCGTCTCTGGGCACGTCACACCCCTGCCGCCGACGATCCAGAGATGCAAGGTGATCAGAAATGCCCGTTGAAAGAATGTTGGTCGGCTGGTCAGCAAGCCCTGATAATAGTAAGCAACGAAACTATTGGGGCCCCACGTGCCACTTCCACTTAAATATCATGACAGTGCTGTGGGGGAAAGTGCCGTTATTTCCAGGGTACAGGTGGAGGCCTGGGGTACAGGGTACAGGTGGAGGCCTGAGGGTACAGGGTACAGGTGGAGGCCTGAGGGTACAGGGTACAGGTGGAGGCCTGAGGGTACAGGGTACAGGTGGAGGCCTGAGGGTACAAGGTGCAAGTACAGGTGGGAGCAGGTATGGGCAGGTTGGTATGATTCTGGAGGACTGGAGCCCAGCAGACGAGAACATGTGACCCGGCTGCTGTCACTTGGCGCGGGCAAGGGTGACATCCACTTTAGCTGGTCTGGAAAACCGTGGTGTATTCCCAGGGGTCCAAACACATTTTATAGCTGCCAGTGAGAGTCGGCTGGCCCTCACAGTCAGTATGGAAAGCTTCCTTAAAGGGAGTGACAAGTCCTACTTTGGGGACTGTCAGGTAGACCTCTACTGGAAAAAGGCCCCCAGGTCACCAAAAGTGCCTAAGGTACATCAGGGAAACCGAGGTCAGTGCATCCAGAGCAGAGGTGAGCTCCCTGAGCGGAGGCCAGCACACTCCAGGCCATTCCCACTTCAGAATCAGATTGGGGGGGTCCCCGCGTTGTGGGCACCACTCCTCCATGGAGTCACTTGTCCCTGCCCTGAGTGCCCTGACTGGCTCTGCATTTGGGTCACGGGCCCAGGAGCACATTCCCAGTGGCCCCGCGGCCTCTGCCCCACTGGAGGCCACATGGGCCAGCGGGACCCTGGCTGTAGGACAGCCGCATGTGCACTTGAGGCCCACCCAGGCTTTCCTTAGACTTGTACCCTCCTGCCTGAGGTCTGGGGACCAAGAGCGTCCGCACCCTCCAGGAGAGAGGGAGGCAGTGTTGCCTGGCGCTCAGAGCCCCGCCTTCTCCTGGAGAGCACAGTCTTCCTGGGGACACTCCTGCTCCTGTGAAACAACTGGCATGAAACTCGGATTTGATTTGGCTCCATTTTCATGCACAATTTATTCCTCCTACTTGAGGCCAAGGTGTATTTTTAAGTCTTGTGTTTGGTCCCGGGTGCTTCCTGCGGTGGTCCGGAGGCTGCAGGGGCGGCCCGAGTACGAGCTTTTCTCCGAGACACTGATCTTATGGTTAATTCAAGTGTCTTGAGCCGTGAATTTCTTTGAAGATGACTGCATTTGAGGTAACTAATATAGAATTCAAAATCCACTGGGATGAAGCATAAAACCAACCAGGAGCTCTGCCAGAATTCAAAGCACGTCATGTTAGAAGCTATTTTGCCAGAAACACACGCCTGTGTCCTGTCTGCCTGCAGCTGTAAGGAAAGCAAATTCTTTTCAAGTCTGCCAGCTCGTTAATGGCATAGAAGTCACCTCACATGTCCTTCCTTCTCACAGGGAGGTGGTGTGGCCGTGGCCCCTCTCCACTCCTAAAGTTTAGTCCACAGGCTGCTTATCCAAAGGGCTGTCGTTCTGTCCGATCTGCTGCCTGTCCTAGGATGCCCCGCCATCGATCGGACCCTTACAAGTCTAGAGGGCTGGAGTTATCTCACAACCTTATTAAATAAGGGCATTATTACCCTAGTACTTTTCACTGTATACGTGAGGGAACGAAAGTAATAGGGAAGTTAAGCCATCGTCTCCAGTCACCCAAGGCCCCGTAGGCATAGGAACTGCTGGGTGATTCCTAACCTCAGGCTGATTTCACACCAGCAGGGTTCAGCATCTTTTAAAGCCATGGACTGTTTCTTCAAATGAGGTTGAAAATGGGACTCCAATCCCTAATCCAGGAGCAGCAGAGCGCTGGGAGCTGGGGTGGGGCGCCCGTAGCGAGCGGTTCCTTGTGGAACCCTTGGGCTCCAGAAGTACAGCTGGAAGCCCCTTCCGCCACGCTGAGCTGGCAGCTGTGCGATGGCGGGAAGTGTGTGCAGCGCCTTGTGGCTGAAACTGGCCCGCTGAAGGCAACGTCCCTGTGAGCCCATCACACAGCCAGAGAGCCCGGGGGAGGGACTCCGGCTGCACTGACCGCTCTGGTATGAGTGTAATTCCCCACCCCGGGGCCAGGAGCGGTTGTCTGCGTCCTTTGTCAATCTGGGCATCCTTCCGCTCTCGAGGAATCAGGGAAATCATCTTGCTGCTGTCACCTGCCATTGTGCATATAGGACAGAATATTTAAGTCCACAAAAATGGAATCTGAGTTTTATAAAATGACTGCATTTATTAAAAGCATTGTCGTATAAGGGTGCCATAAACTTTAGCTCCATGGAGTGCTGTTTCTACTCTGCCTCAGTTTCTGCATTTGTCAACAAGGAATAAGTAGAGTCAACCTCAAAGGCCTGTTCTGAGCACACACTGAGTTGCTGCAGCCAGAGATTTTAGAAGAGCGTCTGGCGCACAGTAGGTGCTCCTATGAGGGGCGGCTGCCTGGCGCTGCAGAATCAAACAGCACAATGTCTCACCTCTTGCTCATTTCCCATGCCCACTGGGCATTGCGGTGAGGTCTCTGGGGCCAGGACGGCAAAGCCAGTGGGCAGAGGAAAGGGACTCAAGTGCTGGAATGTGTCCCATTGGCACTTCAATACTCTGTGTGGATGTAGTGCTCATACCCGCCGCCCAGACCTTGTCACGTGGCCACGCCCGCCCCGAGGGTCTCCCGTGTGCTGGGAGAGAAGAGACGCTCATGGGAATCGGTGAGCAGCACTGATGACTGTCACCGCACCCGGCAAACATCGGTGCTCACTGTTCAGAGACATTTTGCTGACTAAGCACTTGCCCAGAAGGAGAACGAGGTTCGTCAGACATGTAATATACACGAATGCCATGATAGCGGCCTTGTTTTGAAAGCAGAAGGAAAATCAGGATTACTTTTTATTTTTTTCATTCTGTTTTTTTGGCCTTCAACTGTGTCCTGTGGGTAGCAACTTCACAGAAGCTTAAGGTAGATCAACTCCAGTAACAAGAAATGAAAGGTGAACGTAGCTTACGAAACTCAGTTTTAAGATTGTGTTTATTGGCTGCACAGAAAAGCCCAACCACCGTGCATGTTATCTATTGATCAAAGCTGCTTCCTCTCATTTGTACCAGATGGGAACACAAAGCTTCCATTAGGCACTGGCGCTCTCACCGTCCCTTGGCAATAGCTTGTGTGCTGACATTTGAATTCACGCTGGTGGTAACATGAGTGGGAAGCAGCTCACAGCTCATCGTGGTAGGTACGACAGAGCCTGCCCCAGGACTGTGAGTTTCGTCTTTTCCTAGAGTGAAACCAAACTTGTGGAAGCTGGACGAGCTTGGCTATAATTTCACCAATCAATGCAATCAGCCCATGAGCCCCTCTGGTCTGGGTAATTTATCACAGAAAACCCAATTAGTTTCCTTCCATACATGAAGTTTATGCCTTGGCAAAAATGCAGTGTTGCCCAGAGCTAAGGTGAAGTTTGGGGAATAAGAAAAAAAGGCTTTTCTGGGGGAGTGTGAGGCTGGTGTCAAGGGTTGAGAGAAGAGGGAGAGGACAGGCCAGAGAAGGGCCAATAGTGAGGTCCCCAATGAAGACACCTCGGGGAGTGTGCTTCTGGGCACCAGAAGGATGCTGACCAGGCCTTAGCCTCCTGTTTCATGTTTTCTCCATGTAAGCAGCCTAAGACCCGCAACAGCACAGCAAGAGTGTGTGTCTGCATCTCTCTTTCTTCTCTCTGCCATCTCATTTGGACTGTTGTCTAACCCGTAACGTATACGATTTGTTAGTAATAGAAAGATCTATAGATGTGTGGATGGGTGGACAGATGGGCAGATAGGTGGGTGGATGGATGGGTGGATGGTGGATGGATGGATGGATGAACAGATAAATAGATGGATGGGTGGATGGATGGATGGATGGATGGTGGATAGTGGATGGATAGATAAATGACGGATGGATAGACAGATGGATGGGTGTACGGATGGATAGATGGATGGACGGGCAGACGGACAGATGAATGGATGGATGATGGATGCATGGATGAGTGGACGGATGAACAAACGGATGGGTAGATGGGTAGATGGATGGATGGTGGATGGATGGATACAGACGAATAGATGGATGGGTTGATAGATGGACAGATGGATGGGTGGGTGGACAGATAGATGGACAGACAGACGAATGCATGGATGAATGGATGGATGGGCAGACGGATTGGTGGACGGGTGAATGGACAGATGGGCAGATGGATGCTGGATGAGGTTGGACTCAGAGTGGGTAGCTCTAACCTAGGGTTCTGGTTTAAGGGGGCACCTGAATGTGTGATTAAGAGCAAGCCCTGTGGAGCCAACTGCCTGGGTCTAAATCCCAGTGCCCAACACCCTCGCCACATGGCCCTGGGGGACCCCTCACTGCCCGTGCTTCTCAAGTGTAACATGTGAGTAGAGGCAGGGCTTTTGTGAGGATTCAATGAGTTAATACACAGAAATGCTTGGAACCGAGTCTGCTGTGTATTTATGGCTATCACCGTGATCATTATTAACTCAGTGGCAGAGTCTCCCAACTAATTGGCTTCTTTCCATCAGCCGGGCTGGAGAAAAACCGTTCAGGGCACAAACCACATGGAGTCTGGACAGAGGGTTGGGAAACCAGCAATGGAGCCAAGTTTTCATAGTTTCAAAATAGTTGCTCACCTTTGACCTTGACCCTTCAAGGTTGCCAGGAAGCCCTGTGCTCAGCGCTGTGCTCTCTGGCGGGGGGTGAATGAGTCTTTAAGAAATCCTCCAGCTGCTTTTCCCTCAGGGATGGCTTTGGCTCCGTCACACTGTGTTGTAAGTCTCTCAAGTTCGCAGGGCCAGGCTCTGCTCACTCGGCCACTTTGCGCCTCCATTCAGGCCACTCACGAACATTTAAGTGCCTACTGTATGCCAGCGTGAGGTTCTGGGCAGTGTCACCTTCACCCTGCCCCCAGCATCAGGTCTTTCCCTGAAGTTGCCTCTTCCTGCTCTGCTCTGTGTGGTCTTGCCGCTTGCCAGGGCTTTGGCTTGGGCAGGCGTGAGTCTGGGCCCCATCCTTCCGCAACTGCGTGGGAGGTGACGCTGGGTGATTACAGCGTGGGTGTTGAGTCCCTTCCTCCTCTTTCCTCCGGATGAATCTCACTTTCATCCCCTGCACCGCGGTTCCCTGAATTCAGACCTGGGTGGACATTCCTCATGAGGGTGTAGGAAGAACCTGGATCAAATTCCAGGGAAACTTGGACTTTCCACTGAGACCCAAGTGCACAGCTGTCTAGGGCAAGGAGTGTAGTTATTCTACTATTGTGTGTGCTGGGGGGTAGGAGTGGGCAGCAGGATAAAAGAGGGAAAGGGCGGTTGTTTGGCCCACTCGGGATCTGCTGGAAATCTTGGCACACAGAGGACAGGCGGTGTCAGCATGGAAGGTGTTCCCGACGTGAAGACCTTTGTTTCTCGGCCACGCCCTGGTGTGATTTCTGTTCCCAAAGCAAACGAACAATATTAAAGCCAGAGGAGGGGCTCATGGGGGCAGCAGTGAAACATCCCTACAGACTTGGACATAGGGAAGACAAATTGCACATTAAAATGGAAAGTCATCTAGAAAATTGCAATGAGTAATCAGAGCAGAGTCATGTATACAACGAATGGGGACAATGGTTTCTCCACTGTCTCAAGGCCCAGCATCCCCAGGTTCTGCCCCTGGCTACCTAAGAGGGGAACGGCACCTGCTCACATACCATGCGGTCACCCCAGTACCCCAAAGGCCCAGCTCTCAGGTGTCCCACTGCACCCCGTGTATCAGTGGCTCTTTGTGGCAGGGCAGGACAGGGATGGGGGAGCACGATGGCCATTAAACGTCTCTGGAGAGTGTTGCAGAAAGCACGTGCCTACCTGTGTTGTGAATGGCTCTACTTTGGCCAAATCACCCAGCTGTGGCCCAGCTGTGATGCTGCCTCGACTCTCATCTGGGAGGCCCTGTGGGTCACGTCAGGACCGGATGAGCTGGCCAGAACCTTCAGTGTGCGCTGGGCCCACCCCCTCACCCCTGCAGGGCAGGGCTGCGGCAATTCCACCCTCGTTCCGACAGTATTTCCCCTCTCCCCGGGGTCTTTGTAATGAGCATGCGGATGTGATGCTCTTTCTGCCCTCTCAGAAAAATAAAACCCCAAATTCCTGCATCCCCTTGCAGCACACTTCTTGATGAGTTGTCTAAATCTGATGTCCAGACTCTCTTGTGTTATGGTCGCTCCTGAGGCCCAGTCCACTCTCCCAGGGTGCTGTGCGGAGGTCACGCTCACCTTCACGTAGCTGACCAGTGCCTGCTCTCCATCTCTGCTTGAACTTGTGCTGGTCAACAGCGGCTCAGCTGCTCACCCTTCACTCCCAGCTGTGTGGTTCATTCCCACCTCCTTCCCCATCTCCCGTCTGGTGCCTTCCTTGCCCTCCAAGAGCTGGTGTGCTCAGCCCAGCCCCCATCTTCTTCTCTTCTCTGCACGCATCTCCTCTCTCACCGCTTCCAGTGTCTGTGCCGCTGACTCTCAGACTGAGCTCCAGCGCAGCCCCCTCCCCTGAACCTCAGCCTCACACGGGCAGCTGCCCCGGTCTCGGCTTAGATGCCTAGAGAACCTCGCAAAATGCCATGTCCAGCCGGGAGCCTTTTCCTCCCACACTCTGCCCTGCGTTCCAGCCCACGGGCCACACCTGGGTGTCATCTGCTACACCGTTTCACCCCACACCCCTCCTTTCATCAGCAAATCATGGAGCTCTGCCTCCAAAGCGAGCCAGACCGGAATCGTGTGCAGGCTCCCATGTCGACATTGAGTTTGATCTTCTCAAAATCCTTTAGACGGGTTCCTAATTTTACAGCGAGAGAGAGGTGGGGGAGGCGTGCGGCCAGCGTCAGCGGTCAGTGGCCAGCAGGCATCCGCTTGTGCTGGGACGGAGAGCTGGGTGGGTCTGCTTTGCCCCCTCGGGGCCTGCTTCCTTCTCTGGCTCAGCCTGGCTGACAAGGAAGACGGACTTTGCAGGGTGAAGTGTCCCAAGCTGGGGGTCTGTGTGAGAGTGGGGGTGGGGCCCCAGGAGCAGACTCTGCTCGTGTCCGTCCCCCTCAGGCTGCATAATTCTAGAGGACCACTGGCTCCCCCAGTCATTGCAGCCAAATGTTCTGTTTCCTGGAGGCCATTTGTGCATTGCTGCCGACCAGCAGGGCTGGGCCCAGAGGTCGGGGGGGAGGGAGGACAGAGGCTGCAGGTATGGCGAGGATTCCTCTGGCCTTCTGCCTGCATTTGTTCACTCACTGGGTGTGTAATTAAGTAATCACCGGGAGCCCTGCCACATGCTCTGCCCTCTGGGTGTTCCCGTGGCAACAACTTGGATTTGCACCAACGGAGCTCTGTGCCCAGGTGCAGACGGTTGGTGGGCGTAGCCCATGACCTCAGCTCATCAGGGTGCTCTCTACTCGCCTCAGCCTCATCCGGCAGCAGCCAATGGTGACTCACCTGACATAGCGTGCTGCTGCTAACGTGACACAGGGGTCACCGGACCCTGCTTTACCTCAGGCCAATTCCCTATTGCCATGTCCCATCTGCGTCATTTTGAGTCCACTAAAAATGGTTATGGTTTCCGACTTCCCCCAGTGGAGGTGGCCTCTGGCTCCCCGGTCCCTCGGCCGAGGTCATCTCTGAGGGCACCTAAGTGGCTGAGCCTCTAGTTGCGATAAAGGCGGGGCTGAGGTTTCAGGGGCCACAAATGGGGCCACTGGGCCTCCTAAGGTCGCGTCCACCACCTGGGGGGGGGGGGGCTGGATGGCCACAGGGACCCAGCCTCAGAGGAGAGAGACCAGAGCCAGGCTGCTGGCTCAGGTGCCTCCGCCGTGGCTCCTATGGCCTCCGCTGGTAGACTCAGCACGGCCTGCCAGCTTCACCACGCCACAGGGCACACAGGCAGGACTGGTGCCCGTGCGCTCCAGATGGGTGTCCCCACGCTCAGGGCCTTAGTTCTTATCAGAGAGGAAACGACCTGGAGTCAGAATGTGTGTATTGGGCTGGTCTCACCACCCAGTTTCGAAACTTGAGGTGGCTGTTTAGGTGGATATTGAACGAAAGACCTGACAATCTTTCTTCCAAGGACGTGCACTCAAGTAGCTGTTTGTTATTTCCAGTACCAGCAGTGCGGCGGGAAGGAGGTGGGGCTCCAGCTCTCGCCCCTCACATAAGCAAGCGATGCAAAGGTTGGAGACTCGCTTGCTTGGAGGCTGTGGACAGCAGGTGCTCGTACCCTTGTCAGGGGACGTGGGAGGTCGCACAGCCCCAGGGGAGGTGTCTGGCACTGTCCGCCACAGTCATGGACGCAGGGGTCTCGATCAGAAGCCCCAGTTCTGTTAATCCAATCATTACTAGCCCACCTGCCAAGTGACTTCAGTACAACGTTGTTCCTTGTGGCAGAGTTTGTATTAGCGGAAGGTTGGAAACGACCCAGCCGTAAATCTGTCTGGGGCTGCTTGAATACCAGGCAGCTGTAAGAGCCAGAAGGGTCTCTGCACACTGGTGTGGAAAGGTCTTCAGGATGATGCTAAACGACAAAGCAAAATACACAACTGTGTGTAAAGAGGGGATGACAATGTGTGTTAGCATTTGCATGAAGAGACACGGAAAGATAAGCACACGTCTAATGCAGAGGATTCGCTGTAAGGGTGATGGGAAGGGGGTGTCACACGTGTTTAAGGATCGTTTGGACATTTGAACAACGTGAAGTATCACCCGCTAAACGAAAAGCTGGAGACTCGGTGACAGGTGATGACGGCGCCACGTCCCTCGCTCTTCCCCTGTGGTGTCCTTTGAGGCCGGCTCAGGGGCCAGTGCACCCGGCCAGTTCAGGCAGGTGTAGTCACTCCCTCCAGCAGCTCCACACGCACCGTCCGTAGGTTTATTAAAGCGTTTACTTCGTTCAGTCTTCCGCAGGGCTTAGTCACCAGCTTTCCTGTCTCCCCCAAAAGACACAGTTCTTGAGGGGAAGAGCTGTGTGTTACTCACCGCGTGCTTTGTGCAGCGGCTGACGAGGGAGGACTTTAGGGTGCCCCTGAGAAGGCTTGCGCCTACGTGCTGGGTTCCGAAACCTCGTTGGTGACTGGGCTTCTCTCCGGGATGAACTGGGGTGCAGAGGGCTTTGGGAGCAGGTGCCCATCTTTGGGTTGACCACGGAATGCCATGGAGTCCCAGGTCCCCTCTAGGCCATGTTCTGTCTGACCTTGGAGTGTCGTGGACGGGCCAGGTGCTGAGTCCCTCCCCAGGGGAACGGTAATTCTGTTGTCCAATGGGAGGACAAAGAACTCTCCCGCCTTTCACCATCCACACAGATGAGTCTACACAGTGCCCCATAATTGGAGAATTGCATCATTTTAAAAAATGTGACATCTAGCTAATGAAAACAAGCAATGATAATAATGATGATAACAATTAATGAGATCTTTGACTCGATCGATACTTGATTAACTCATTTGCCCCTTTTCTTCATCACTATTTAAAGGGGAGCTCAGTTGTTGAGTCAGCAGAATTGAAACCAGGCGCTTTCCCCAAAGTGCCTGGGCCAGACCAAGGTTACGGCTGGGTGAGATGGTCAGCGCAGGCTCTGGGTTGTGGGGTGGACTGCACTGCGGTGTGAATCCTGGGGGCCTCTGCATTCGACAAAGCTCCCTGAGAGGGATGCTTGGCCTGCGTGGCACTGTGGCGTCAGCAGAAGGTTTAGGGGGCTGGCTATGTGGTAGCCCATGGTTTGGGGGAGAAGGCGAGTCCAGGTGGCCAGCACACCTGGGGAGGCCTACGCAAGGCCACCCCTGCCCCCCGACCGGCTTCACAGAGGGAACCCCAGGGACCCAGCCTCATCTTTCGGAATATTCCTCAGCCACTAATGGGACAGCCTTCTCCCCGGGCCTGGGAACTTGTGCCCCGGGTAAGGTTCAGGGCTGCTCCTTTTACATTCTTCCCTTAAAGACCCTGCAGACTCTCTGACACCAGGTGGCCAGTGAGAAAATGTCAGAGTCCCCTCGATAGCAGCTGCTGCCCACTTCCTACACCTGGGCTGGCCACTGGCTCTCCCAGTTCTCCAACCTGCCTAGGATCCTGCAGTGAAGGCTCTCAGCCCTGACACCAGGGCCAGGGAGGTTGTCTACCTGACCCCTAAGAGCTCTACCATATTGCCACCCTACGGAAAGGCCTAGAGACTGCAGCTATGCCAAAGAACCCAGCAGAGTCTGAGCTGTGGAACGTCAACGCAGTCATCCAGAAGGACGGGAATCAGGTCTTCTCCTAAATTCTTTTACTTCTTCAAGAGCGGCACTGGGAGAGGGCTCAAGGTCTGGAAGGAGACACAGACACAGGTGTGGGAGGAAGGAGCAATAAAAATGGAAGGTTTCGCTCAGCCAGGTTAGCGCTGGTTCCAGGAAGGGATGGGCAAGATGGACAGACGCAAACTGATGGAGTTGTGTCTGATTCCTGAGCTTCTCACGGTGCTTGGTGATGGGGGGTCAGGAGGTGGAGGTGACTAGGTGAGGGTGGGGACAGCAGGGGACAGGGACGGGGTCAGGGAGTGTGCCCTCGGTCCTTTGGGGTAGGACACCACCAGGGACGTTACCCATTTTGGGCACACACTTCTTTAGATGGTGTCCTTCTCAGTGTGTGTTTAGACTCGCACACACCTGAAGTGTTCCCCAGTCGGGGAGAGAACACGCGTGCCTGGTAAAAGGCCCCCGTTGCGAGCAGTCGTGTCAGGGTGAAAGTGAGCGGGGCAGACGGTCTTAAAAGTGAAGGAAGGGCCTTGGTGTTTATTGTGGGAGCAGAGCACCCCCATGAAGGCCCTCTGGGCCCCACGACCACGCTACTGAGAACATGCTGGGCTCCTCGGAACCCAGCAGAGGGGGCAGAAACAGGCCACGTGGCTCTGTCCCGAGCAAGCCCGCAGGTGTGTGGGGCCGTGTTGCCGACCTGCCTCCTCCCACCACCGCTCCTTGTTGCTCATTCTTGTCCTCCTGCCTCGCACTGCCGTCCTCTCCCACGGTCTCCCAGCTCCCTGTGTGACGGGGCCCTGCTGGCGCTCGGCTCAGAGGAAGCTCTGGCCCAGGTTTCTGAGAACAGCCTACAGCATCCCAATGTCCTGTCGGTCCTGTAATGTGAACCCTCTGGGACCAGCGTTGTAGCAGCAGTATCACTGCTGTGCTGTTTGCCCTCTGACTCAGAGGACGGTTTAAAGGATCTCCGAAGGCCACTAGAAACCCCAATAAACCCTTTCCCAGAGGGAGGGCGCTTTCTCCTTGTAGGAACCTCCCTGTATGGAGACGGTCTCCCCTCTTCTTGCTTAGCTGCAGTGAGACGTACCGTGTGCGGCTTCAGAAATGTCCAAGAAGGAAGGTTGGGGGCTGGTGGGGGTGGGCAAGGGCCTGGGGCCTCTGGAACAACTGTCATCAGCCGCCGAGGTCTGCGAGGTCTGCAGCTCAGGGAGTGAAGGGGCCTCCTTGGCAGGCACGGCGCCACCGTGTCTTCGTGGAGCAGATAAGACAAACTGTTCCTGTGAGAATGCCAGGAAGGCAGCAGATGTGCCGTGCTCTCCCCGGGAGGGTGAGTGTGAGTCCCTCGTCCTCAGGACACGGTGGCCCTGCTTGTCCTCCCTGAGCAAGAAGGACGGAAAGCGCACTTGTCTCCCAGGTTATGTGGGCTTCTCACTGAATGGGCGCCAAGCTGGAGGCCTGTGCCCTAAACCGAGACCAGTGCACACGAGCTGCCCAGGGCCGTCCTGGTGCCACGCGTGTGCCCACGTCTCCCGGGCACAGCAGCCAGATCCAGGGGCCTTCAATCCCCACTGGTTTCTTAATCTTTTACTTCAGAAATAATCGCTGCTCCAACCTGCTTTCTGGTGACTGTGCCCATTGAGTTGATTCGCTACTGTCTTAATTCCACTCGGAAAGTCTGAGGTTTTTGTAAAACTCTGGAACAAAGATCTGTTTTTTCTGCATGGCGGAGGAAACCCCGCTGAAGGCCGTGAAGGCTGAGGAACCCATGATCATTCATGCGGCTGAGGAGAGCAGGAGGAGGAAGTCACGCCTTCAGCCTGTGTAGCTGCAAAGCCACAGAGCAGCCTGGCTGTTCCCGCCGGTCCTGAGCCTGCCTCCAATCTGAGGGGCATGACGGGGGGCCCTGAAGGTGTGAAGGGACGTAGCACTGATCAGAACACTTCTCTTGTCTACAGATGACTGCACAGGTCCTGAGAAAAGTGACAGGCCTGAGGTCGCTCAGCTGGCTGGAGACAGACAGAGGCCACGGGCCTGTTCAGCACGCACAACTTCTGGGCAGCGCTGTCCCTCCGCCTCCGGCTCAGGGCCCACCGCAGTCTGGGGGGCACTGTGGGGGGGCCACTCACGCCTTTAGCGTGTCAGGTCCACCATGAATCCCAGGCAGCTGGTGGGAAGACTTGGGTCAGGGCGGCTGTGCCTGCCCTTCCTGTGAGCAGACAGGCAGCTTTCGTGAAAATGAAAGCCGAGGACTCTGGGAAGCCACACAGGACGAGAAAGGACAGAAATAGGTGATTTGAGCCCCCCTTCCAGCTTTCAGATTCTGAATGTGATTTCTCAGCTTCCTTCCCAGGAAAAAGAAGTCCCCTCACCATAGTGCTGGTCAGGGTCAGAGAGTGGGCTGCTAAGAGAAAGCCGGTCATCGAGTTAAAGGGTCAGTCCATTCAGGTCACTGAGGCTCAGGCCAGAGAGGGGCAACCTCCTGGAGGGGGGGAGGGGCAACAGAGGGTGAGGGCAGCAGGAGGAGATCGGGAGAGGCAGGAACGGGAGAGGGAGGGACCGGTGACCATGAGGGCAGGTGACCGAGGACCTTGCTCAGGGGTGTGGCCAAGCAGCCCTGGAACGGCTGTCCGCACTGCTTTCCCATGGAGGACTCCCAATCCTGAAATACGGGACTCAGACCCCCGGATGGATCCCGCTGGGCCGTTTGAGAAGCTGCAGAGCTACGAGCAACCTTGGTGGCTTAGGTAACTCATTCCTGAAATGACAGGCGTGTCCCCCCACCCCTGGAGCACACCCACGAAGTAGACACACAGGTCCAGCCACCTCTCCCGTGGGGTTCAGAGTCAGCACGAACTGGGAGGCGTGCACTGCCATCAGCGTTTGCAGAAGGACGTGGGCATGCACCCTAGCGGCTCGTGGGCTCTGAAAGCAAGGCCGGCCCCAGTCTGTCCACTGAGGAGAACCCACGGAGGGCGGGGGGTGGGGCGGGCAGGTCTTAGTGCAAGGCTGTGCAAACCTTACACAGATGGAAGAGTTAGGTGGTAGTGGCACTTTGGGCTCTCCATTTCTGGAGAGAAGTCGGAAGTGTATCAGACCCATGAGGAAAGCCCGCACACAGCCTGCTACCCGCTGGGCCCTGCGTTGGGCCCTGGGCACGCTTTACCGGGCTACACACACCTGCCCCGCAGGAACACTCCCATGGCCTTGAGGATTTTCCTAAGGTTGTGCGACTCAGGTGCTGGGGGCTCTTTTGCATTTGTAATGAAAAAGGTATGGAGATGGATTTTACAGGACATCCAAGTGGCATTTCACGTAAGTGTAGTGAGATGTACAGATTATTTACAAGGGGGTGTGGGAGTCCAAAATCTGGAGAACGCTGGTGACTGACAAAGTGGGACAAGGTTCTAACTTTTAATAAACTTGGAATCCCAAGGAGACTGTAAAGTTAAACCACCTGACCATTTAGCAATCTGTTCATTTAAGGAAAAATTAAATCATGAGGCCCTTTTCTTTTCCTCAAGGGTCTTAGAAGATGCGCTGATTTTTGAAACTAAACCTGCTGACACAGATGCTGTCTGCTGGCCTCACCTGCGTTCCTGACAGCTGTAATGGGTGCCCCCAGAAACGGGTTTAGAATCAAGATGCTCCCTGTGGCATAACACGCACGAATATTCCACACTGTGCTTTTTAATCTTCTGGGACAGCAAAGCCCTTTGAAAATCTGCAAAGCTATAGGCCTTCCTCCCAGAAACACACACACACACACACACACACACACACACACACACACAACCACAATTTTACAGAACACTTTATAGGTTTACAGATGCCTCTGAAAGCTGTCCAAGAACCCACATCCGCCCTCCGTCAGTGTGTGGCTGTGTCTCATCAGTCATAGCCCTCTGCTCGGCTGTGCCCACGAGTCCATCCGTGCCCATTTCCTAACTGGCCAAGCCAGGCCTGCATCCTCAGGTGATCAGAGAAGCGAGGGCGTGTTCTTTTCTACTGCCCTAAAAGTGACTTGTCTCTGCAGGTGGAGGAAGGACGGTGTGGGTGATTGATGGTGTTTGGGCGCGCTCCTCACAGCTGGCTCCGACCCTCACCGCCCCCGTGTTGGCATGGGGTGCACTTACTCTGCCTCTGCTTTATGTGAAGTCGCCAACACGCTGACATAGGGACAGATCGCATGGCCTGTGCTCTGGGACGAGGAGCCACCCAGGATGGGTGCAGACCGATGGTGACGGTGCAGCTCAGGGCCTGGCTGGCAGCACTTCGGCGCCTGTAGCTTGGGGGATCCTCTGCATCCCTCCTTGCTCCAGGGGCATCCAGCAGGTCCCCCGGGGCCTCCACCAGGGGGTTGAGGCTTTGAGTCAGATCCCTGCCCTTTCCCATTGCAATCCAGGCCCCGGCTGGCGGCTCTCACACCCAGCGCTCCAGAGCCTCGTGCTTTGGAGAAGTGTCTGGGGAAGGTCACAGGAGCAGCTGGTCCCCCCGGGCCTGGCCTGGGAGGACGGTCTGCTCCTTCCTTGCATCTGTGTATCCAGAGCCCAGCACACTGCTTGCTGCAGAGCTGACAGTCAGTGGTTTGAATTTAATAGAATCACATGAGCAAGTCCAGAAAGTGATTCCCTACTCGCTGTTTGCATGCTGTGACTGCAGTCAGTGGAGGCCTCCGAGACAGAGGACAGACCAAGCAGAAAAGGTCTCTGCTCTTGCAGTCGGGTCTGCCCAGAGCCAGGCCCGGGGGCTGGGCTGCTGTCGCCTCACGGATGGGAGCAGTCCTGGGGCAGATAGTCACACACTCCGCCCTTCGTACCCACAGGCCCTCTTCCTCCCACTGCTCACGCACACACACGCACACACGTGTGCACACCATGGAGTCTATGGAGCACGCACATGCACACGCACTCACACCAACACCAAGTCTGAGAATAGGAACCAAGTAAATGCGATCAGACGTCCTCCCTCTTTCCTCCCTCCCTCCCTCCCTCCCTCCCTCCCTCCCTCCCTCCCTCCCTCTCTCCCTCCCTCCCTTTTCAAAGCATGGACTAGTCAACACACACACAGCACAAAAGGAAGAATCTGTGTTAATTCCAAAAGAGTATTTTTACATTGCTTTGGTACATTTAAACCACCTAATTGGTAAACAGACAGACACTATTCTAAATACATTATTTATTTGGTTTAAAAATTTACAACCCACCATCAATAATGCACCCAGCTGGAGAGAGCGAATTCACTTCAGGCCACACACCAGCGCCCGGGGCACACGCGCTGTCCTCACAGCCCTACACTCTGCCGTAAGCGCACTCCCCGGGGCCGGCAGAAGCCAGCCAGGCCAGCACAGGATGCCCCTCTGCCCCACGTTCCCTGGGTCACGGCCGTGGCTTCCCAAGGTTCCCATGTGCATCACAGGCCAGTCTGTGGTGAGCCTGAAACATCCAAGATGTGGTTAGCTCCTTAAGAGGGGACGTTTGGAGAGCAACCCCACAAGGGGCTCAGACCTTTGGGGGTGACCATCCACTCCTGGACTCACAGGAAGTTCACCTGAGAGAGTGTACCAGCCACAGCAGGTTGTAAGAGGATGGTACAGGGCAGGCAGTGTGCACGGGCAGCAGCTCCTTTCCATAGAGAAGTTTTTAAGGTTCATCTTAAAATTGATGTTCTTCACAAAAAGAAAAGCCCCAGAGCACAGATCTTGCAGAATCCAATCATTAAAATATTCGAAACAACCAGGAGTCACTTAAAACATCAGGTTAGAACAGCTGTCATCTTTCCAACCCCACTGCCTGGGCCGACTTTGAAACAGGATGCCTGGCCCTGTGCTCTCTGACCGCAGTGGTGGGCGGATGGCCCTGGAAAGAGTGCGTCCAGACACCCCGGCTGGGAGGGCAGCAGGGGGAGGCCAGGTGGAGACCGAAACGTGGGGCTGACACTGCCCGGTTCAGCAGAGACGCCTTCTGACAGGCTTACCTCCAGCGGAGTCCCGGAGGGATGGGGGGGTTATTATTAGCATTTGGCAGCGAAACAGCGCGGAGGAATGTGAGGCCCATAAATGACGCCCTCCTGGTTTGTGTCGTTCAAAAATTCCTGGTTTCATTTCCATGGTTTAGCAGCAGACTTCTTAGCACATCCAGACATTTTTATGGTTGAATTCCTTGTGGAAAAGACAGGGGATGTATTTTCTCGAAAAGTGGAATTTCTCCTTTTTGCTGGGCCTCAGCAGCTCTGCTTCCCCACAGTCAGGGGACTGGCATGTGTGGGGTTGGTGACAGTCTTGTTTAGAACCAGGGAGCTGTGAAGGGGCCCGTCAGGCCAGGGTCACAGAGAGCTCTAGGATGCGGTTTCGGGGGTCTGGACCCCACAGGCCCGCAGGGTGGGAAGGAAGGGCCTGTGTGCCAGAGCCCCTTTCGTCTTTACAAAGAGAAGCCAGATACTTACGTTTTCAGATGAAATTTCATAAGCCAACCACTTGGCCTGTGGGATGGCACTCCTGGCCTGCAGCCCGAGCGCAGCTCTTGGTGAACAGATGCCACCCGAGGTCATGCACAGCAGAGTGACTTGTCCAAGGCCCCCAGCCTTTTCATGGCGAGGCAGGAGCTAGAACTTGGAATTCTCTCCACAATGACAATTACGCTGCGAAACAATCGTTCCGGCTGGGGAGCAGTGCCAACTTACATCTGCAGTGACAAAGCGGCAGCATTGTCCTGGCCTCTCACTGTCTTCAAGATCTAAGTATAAAAAAATTAAATATATGTGTTTTACATTAATATATCTTCACATATAAGATTTGAATATGTGTTTGCAGTACAGCTGGCCACATCTGGGGGAAATGACTGTCTCCAAGCTTCCAGTCCCCTGTCCTCTCTTATCTGAGATGTCAGTAGACGCTCAGGGGATTCTTGCCAAATGGTGCCAAGGCAGAGATGATGGAAGACTTCTCACTGACACTTAAGGAAGAGATAAGGGCAACCTCCTCGCCGTGCTGATAAGCCGGATCAGGGGAAATGCCTGGAATTCCCTTCCGCACGTCCACCTCTTAACACAGAGCAGGCGTGACGCTCAGGTCCCAGAGAGGGAGGCAATGTGGGCCCAGGAGCACTGGGGTGGGGGTGGGGGGCTCCTATCTTAGCCCCGCCCTTCGTTCTATGTGGCTTTCTGTGGATACTTCGCTTCTGGCCTTCAGCCTTTTTCATTCCTGAAGTGAGAGGGCTGGCCTCTTACCTCTCCAGTCTCTGGGATGTGAGAGACCTGGTTTCAAACGCTAGGCCTGCCGTGCGACTTTGGGTAGATTCTGTCGCTTTTCTGTGCTTCCACTGCCTTATCTGTGACACTCGTCTGTCAGGATTTACGGAGATGATGGGGCCGTGCCTAACGTGGGCTCCCCGCCCCCCCACAAAAGGTGTCTTCATTGAGCACAGTGTTTCCCTGAAATAAAAATTGATAGTAGAATGACAGTCTGCACCAACATAGCAGTCAGGGCGCGTAGGATTGGGCGCTTCACAGTGTCTGTGGCAGTCGGCCTGCCCGGGAACTGGCGTGTTCTAGTTGCTGGCCGTGCTCTGGTCGGCAGGCCTAAGGCCTGAGCGTGGGTCGCTGCGTGGAGCGTTTCCTCTGAGAACAACAATGGTTCTCAACTCTTCCTCCTGCAATATTGGGGCGACTTCATAGACCCTTGGAGGCTGTGATAAAAACTTGCAACCTGTCCCTAGAAAAAGGCACACACTAAATTCTGCTTTCAAAGCCACAGGTTCAAGGACCTCAGGAAACCCACCCCTGTATGCTGGTGGCTTTGGAATTTCATTCTAAGTCGGAGAAGCTTGAGGAATATTGGCCACTTAGGGCCTGCCTGGGGAGTAATGTTGGGGCTTACTTTGAAATTGCTTTTGCTCAGCAAATTCTCTTCCGAAGATGTGGGTTTAATTGTGGGTGAGTTAGGGGATGGTGGAGATTTCCCTACATTATTGATGGCCTTCCAGCGGTTCATAGGTTCTGGTCTGGGGAGTCCCCGAGTATGGGGCAGGTGTGGATATTGGGAATAACAGTAAACGAGATGACCGCCACTAACTGTGTGCCAATCGTCATATGCATGTCCTCAGTCCTCAGAGCCTGGGGCTCAAGTTCAGGTGCATCTGACTCCAAAGCTATTGACCACCATAGTCTTCAGTAACAGGCGTGTTTAAAATTACTCTGCTCCCACGGAAACTCACTGCTCTTTCCGTGCTTGGTCCCAGGATTTCTCACCTGTGATGTAGAACTAGGCGTCCTCCTCTCTTCTCGGTCCTGGTTCTCAGCTTTCAGCCAGTTTGCTTTTCTCTATACTTCTGGTACCAAAGTCAGTGTCAGTCAGCGTCTAATCAGAGAAACCGACCGGGAGCAAACATATATTAAGAGATTTAGTGCAAGAAATTGGCTTGTGGGATTGGGGCCTGGGCAATCCAGGACAGGCCGGCAGGCGGGGCTGGACCCTCGGCACAGCCACAGGTCCTGTCCACAGGGGCATCTCTTCTTCCTCGGGGAAGCTCAGGTCTTCTGTAAGGCCTTTCTGTGGATCAGGTCGGACCCACCCCATTATCCAGGATAACCTTCCTGACTTAAACCGAACTGGTTACTGGCTTTGATCACACTGACCTAGCAAGTGTTTGAGTAACTGAGGACTGCAGCCTATTCTGGTTGACAATGAAACTGACCATCACAGACCATCCCTTGTCCACTTGGACCCATCTACATCTCCTTAGCCCGTACCGAACTCCAAATAAAGGCAATAACGAAGTTGTACTTCCACCGGACATGCCACAACGCACCTGCATACAACCAAAAACGCACTCACCCCTGCCCCAGAACAGGAGGTAAAGTCCTTGAATGATGTTTATTCTTCTCTTGATATCCCGGAACTTGACATCCCGTATTTACGCTGTGACATAAAGTTAAGTTTTATTTATTCACCTTATGTCAGATGATAAAAGAAGAAGTAAGGAGAGAAAACAAAAATATCTGCTCAATACATATACAAATGTATTTACAACAAAATAAGGAAGACTGCTTATGACAAACCCCATCCTCATGTAACTGGTCACGTGCTTGTAGCTGCTGTGTGTAAGCACCTCCTCCTCTGCCCACTCTGTACCCCCTTTGCCTTAGTGGCACCCCAGCTGGTCATGGCCCTTTGCCTGGCTCTTTCCTGAAGGATCTGGGTGCTTAGGAATCCTACATGAATTGGCTGTAGTTCTCCATTGATTGTAAGGTCTGATTGTCAGGCCATGATAGCACTGGACAGCCTGAGGGACCTCGTGTACTCCTACATGCTCTGCCTTCCGTCCGCTGTGCAGCAGCCGTCGCTGTCCCCTGAGGCTCAGGGTCTCTCACCCAGCTGCCCAGCACTGCCTCCTGTCCCCGTGGACTCAGAGGCACGAGGGGCCAGAGTGCCCAGGCGGCAGCCTCGACTTCCAGTTCAATGGCGCCATTGTGTGTCTCCTGGAGGAAGCATTCCTCGCTCTGGAACTAAAACCTCCAGGCCAGCAGAGCCTCACATCGTAGGGATGGGAAGCAAATATTTTGCTAGCGGGTCACTAGGGTGGTCTTGCTGGTGAAGAAGATAAGCACATTGGACCTTTTCTTCCTAAGGCACGTAACAGATGCAATTAACTAAAAGGAATAAATATGTGGGCATTCCAAAGCCAGAGAAAGTGACCAGGGTCCTTTGGATACGTGTTGTCCCCCTTCTGCATTTAACAGTGAGAGCAGCTCTCCTGTCTCCAGCCACACCTCGCTATGGCGCACAGGTCTATTCAGTCCGGTGCCTGTGGCCCAAATGGGTGATTTACAGCTCAGCCACTCAACCCTTCCTTCGCTTATTCACTTACTCGCTCAGCCACACAGTCACTCGTATGTTTATAGATCAGAATAAAATGCCAAGCAGAGTCCTAGGTGCAGGGGCTGGTCCGGTGAGTAGGACACACACGTCTTTCTGCTCTCACAGAACTTACAATCAAGTGCATTGTAGAGAACATGCTGGATAAAGTAATTCTTAAGTTCCTTCTAGAAGAAAATATAGGAGAAAAATCAGCATGCCTCTGAGATAGGCAAAGTCTTCTCGGGCAAGACACTGAAAGCACTAACCATAAAAGAAAAGCATAATAAACAACTTCATGAAAATTAAAGTTTTCTGTTCATCAAAAGATAGCTTTAAAAAAATGAGCAGGCAAGTCCTTGATTGGGCGGAAATATTAGCAGCAGCACATATAGCTGAGAAAGCGCTTGTGTCCAGAATATATAAAGTATTCCTGCAATCAACAATAAAACGTGAACAACCCCATGTAACATGAACACAGGCTCGAACAGCGTACACACATGTGACATGAAAAGGTGCTCATCGTCCGAGTCGTCATAGAAACGCAAATCAAAACCAGAATGAGATGTACTTCCCACCCACTGGGAGGACCGACATGTTGGTGGAACTGCAAAGGGGGACAGCCACTTTGGAGACCTCTGCAGTCTCTACTTGAATTAAACACACAAGGTGTGATCACAAAATATGGTCAATGCTGCTGCCAAGTGCCCTCCAACTGAAAGGCAGGGACTTCAATGCAGGAAGCCACGCGGCGAACCTCAGTAACAGTGTGTGACAAGTTTCAATGTGTTCAGTGCAGTCAGTCGGGTGTGAGCTACAGTTGAGAGAAGGTGTGTTTTACAGTGTGCCGTAAATCATCCTCCATCATGACAACACTCCGTGTCACACATCACTTCTGGTATACAGCAATTTCTGTCAAATAAAAACATGACGGTGTGTCCTCATCCACCTTATTCACCGGATCTGGCACCGTGTGACTTCTGGCTCATCCCAAGAATTAAAATGATTCAGGAAATGGAGGTAGCTGCAACAGAGCAACTAAAGAAACTCATGAAAGAGGACTTCCAGAACTGCTTCAGAAAGTCGTAAGAATGATGGGGCAAGTGTGTTCAAAGCGAGGGGGAGTATTTTGAGGGGGATGAATGGCAATGTGTCTTTTACTGTAATCAATTTTTTTAAATTTAAACATTCACTGTCTGTTTTGATCACACCTCATACATCGTCCCTATGATCTAAAAATTTTACTCCTAGGCATTTACCCAAGAGAGATGAAAATATATGTCTATCGGAAGACTTTGTTCAAGAATGCACAAAGCAGCTCAAACTGAAAGCAAGGAAATGTGTCTGGGAAATGGATAAGCCCATTGTGTCACTCTCACAATGGAACACCCCTCAGCCGCACCTTGTACCTGCAGTACAGGGGTGAGCGTCAGACACAGTACTGAGCAAGCGAAGCCGCACGCAAAAGACTACATACAAGGTCTGACAATTAAGTTTGCGAATTTGTTGCAACAATGTTGCTAACCTTTTTTGATATCAGGGATTATTCATTATGAATTTGTACCAACTGGACAAACAGGTAACCGAGTTTAGTATTAGGAAGTGCTGAAAAGGCTGCGTGAAAAAGTTAGACGACCTGAACTTTTTGTCAATAATTCATGGCTCCTGCATTATGACAATGCACCAGCTCACACGGCACTGTCTGTGAGGGAGTTTTTAGCCAGTAAACAAATAACTGTATTGGAACAGCCTCCCTACTCACCTGATCTGGCCCCCAATGACTTCTTTCTTTACCCGAAGATAAAGGAAATATTGAAAGGAAGATATTTTGATGACATTCAGGACATCAAGGGTAACATGATGACAGCTCTGATGGGCATTCCAGAAAAAGAGTTCCCAAATGGCTTTGAAGGGTGGACTAGGCATCGGTGCATAGCTTCCTAAGGGGAGTGCTTGGAAGGTGACCATAGTGAGGTATGTAGCAGTTCTTCTGGGATGAGTTTGTGAACTTAATTGTGGTACCGTGCAATGCCATTTATAAGAGCCAAGACCAGGCAAAATTAATCCCCAGGGATAGACGTTAGGGGCTTTGACTGGAAGGCATACTGGGGACTTTCTAAGGTGATGGAAACTGTTCTATGTCTTGATTTGTGTTGTGTTACTTGGGTGCAAACAATTGTGAAACCACATTGAGCTGACCTAACAAGATCTGGGTTTTATTTTATGTTTTTTTAGAAAAGAAAGAACATACATCAGTGTGTGAGCTCTTGCTCTTCCTCGCACAGGCTCTTTTCATCTTCCTGGAGTTCAGTTCAGACGCCCTTTCTTTCTGTGGCCTGAAAGCCACACACCCTTCCTGTCATGGAAAGGCCGCTGGGCCGGCTTCTCATAACCCGTTCCCTTTGATCCCTGTGACTGTGGGCAAGTTTTTTTGAGCCACAGTTTCCTCAAATGTTAATTAGGGTAAGACCCACTTCACATATGTAGATGTCCTTTGCAGCAAACATTTATTCAAAAACACATATTGGGCTGGGCCCTCAGAATCCAAGACATAAAGACATGGTTTATATCCTGAAGCAAGCTTGGGACAGTGGGCCAGACCGGTAAGCAAACTCTCTCTCTCTCTCTCATATATATTTTCTTAATTTTTCTATGGTACAAAT
Organism: Rhinolophus sinicus; assembly: GCF_036562045.2. Lineage (NCBI taxonomy): Eukaryota > Metazoa > Chordata > Mammalia > Chiroptera > Rhinolophidae > Rhinolophus > Rhinolophus sinicus. The sequence continues at coordinate 182,795,013 of NC_133755.1, read as the reverse complement.
TTATTGTAGGAAAAAAAAAAGATGCACAAAACACAAATCAGAAAAGTAGGGGTGCCCACGATCTCTGAGACAGCTGCTACTGTTCCTCAGGATTTTCCAGACCCATTATTGTGCATTATTTTTCCCTAAAATTTTTTTCATCATATTGTACATGTTATGTCAGTGCTTTTCCATTTTTATGTACAGTGAAAACATTTCCCATGTGATTAAGTATTAGTTTACAACACAAATTTTAATTGCTGTCTGGTATTCCATCATATAAAGGTACCATAATTTATTAAATCAAGTCTGGTATTGACACATTTGTTTCTAGTTTACCTAACATTTTTGCATGTATGGCTGTATATACATTTTCTTTTTCTGACAAAATCATCGCATCCATTGGAATCCCAAGAGGCTTTGTCACAGGCAAAAGTGAAGACATTATTGATTATACATATCTGTGCACAGCTCCACGTCTGATTAATTTGCAAAAGTAGATTTCTATTGGCGGGGATGTAAGTTTTTAAGGCTTTTGTCACCTCACACCCCAGTACACATGCACATCTGGGCTCAGATCAACTCAGAAGTACCTGCTATGGCTGTAGCTACAAACGCCTCTTAGGGCAGGGACCCATCTTCCTCCCTGTGCCACGCGCAGTTCTGGGTTGTGGATGGGCAAATTCCTGGTCCTTACTCTGAGGGCTCTCTAGCCCAACGGATTAGACAAACACGCATCTGCTCTGATGAAGGCCCGGTGAGTTCTACCACGGGTCAGGGGCGTGCAATGTTCCAGAGGCCAGAAGAAGGTCATTTCAGGCAGTTTCCCAGAGCAGGGGACAAAAGTACAAACAGGTGAAGAATGAAAGAAACCAGCCAGGACAAGAAGAGGGCGGCAGGAGAGTGCCGAGGCCGTGACGTTGGGTGTGGCGGGGGTGGGGGTGTGGAGACCCGGTCAGTAGGGGTGGGGGTGGGGGGCGGATCGGTGAGACTGGCGTGGGCGGCTGGACCCGCAGCGATTTTCAGCTCCACGCACAGTGGGCCTTTGGGGGGCTGGATCACGGGTAACTGGGAGGACGGGTTGCAGGGAGCAGCCCGCAGGGGCCTCTGTGGCCCCGGACAGCAACGTGGGCTCGCTGAGCACCGCTGTGGATGTGCAGGAACAGGTTGGAAGGGAAACACATCAGTGGCTAAATTAGGAGATTCGGGAGCTGCTCAGATGTGACGACGTGGGCGGGCCTTGTGCCCGGGGCAGCTCTGCCCGGCGGTGACGTGGCAAAGGTCAAGTGCCCTGTTGGTAATCTTCTCGGAAGTCACACACGCTGGCGCTGATTCTACGCCCGTCTCAGCACAGAGACGGGTCAGCCGCAGGTGGCCTGTTACAGGTGGGAAAGGAAGGAAAGTCGCCCAGACACACTGCCAAAGGCCCGACTACTGGCGGCTCCTTCCCGCTGACCTCAGTCTGCAGGGCCGCAAGGCGACTCTTGCCACTCGCAGCCTGCCAGTGCCGCCTGCCCCTGTGCCTCTGTGTGTGCACCATGGTGCCCACGCCCACGGGAGGCAGCGCCAGGTCCCTTTAGGCTCTCTGAATCGACTTCACGGGAAGCAGCCCTCCACACAAAGGCCTGAGGACACATCCTCTTCTCTGGTGGCAGTGGGGCTGAACTCTGGGGACACGTCTGGGCTGGCAGGGTCAGGCCGGAGGCTGCAGGCTGGGGCAGTGAGCCCAGCACAGGGCACCCGGCCGCCCGAGCTGGCAGCCGCTGAGAAGGCTGAGATGCAGTTCCTTCTCCGAAGCACGTGACACGCACTGTGACTAGAAGTGGCTCCTAAAATGACAGTGACATCTTTCAAAGAGGGTCAGGAGGATACACCTGGAAGAACATTTGTTCCCGTTCAGACACGGGTTCTCCCGAGCTCTGAAACACTGGTACCCAGCGGGCATAACGACCCCTCATCAGCACGTGGCCGTCGCCAGGGCCTCAGCACCAGCATGGCCAGCCCAGGCCAGCCACCTCCGTGTCCCAGCACGGACGCCCTTCTGTTCTCTCTGCAGTCCCTGCAACAGGATGTCATCGTGACGGGATCTCCCAGGAAGGAACCTGTGTTTCCAAAGTGTCTCGGTGAGTAGATGTGGATTTAAGGAAAATCAGTGATAACAGACAGAGGAATGACAAGATGGGGAAAACGTGTGAGGAAACATCGCGCAGCCGAAGTGGGAGCAGGTCTAGTCGTCTGAGACCAAGGGCACTGGGTCAGGTGGGGCCGGAGCTGGACAGACAGAGGCAGCACGGGCCTCAGAGGTGTCGGCGAGGCCACTGAGAGGGCCTGTGGGCTGTCCGAGTTGTCACCGTGATCCCCTGAGAACCGGGACAACAGTTCTCAGTCCGAGGCAGTGGGCTGTGTGAGGCCGAGCTGCTCGTGGAGGATCTGCGTTTGTCCTGAGTCTCCCTCTTGCTCTTTTGTGATCCCGGGAAACCCATGGAAGCTCTCTAGGCTCCACTTTCCTCATCTGTGAAATGGGGACATGTAATGTTTAAGGACATGAGTCTAACAGAGGAGTGGAGGTGCCTCGTGTCACTGCCCTGGGGACCGGGCCCTCTGCTGCCCTGGGGAGGGCATGCCACCTCCAGGCATCTAGTTGAAACTCATCTTGGCTCCAGCTAAGTGGACTCCCCGGTGGTGATGTCCCGTCAGTCAGTGGTGCACGCCTGGGGCCCAGTGCAGTGACTGCACAGCAGCACTTCCTAACGCTGGCTCAGGAGTGGGTGGCTGGGAGCAGTGCTTCCTGGAGGTGCGGATATCAGGCCCTCTGAGGGGGGGTGGAATGCTGTGCCCTGGCCTCTGTCCCGTGCCTGCGAGTCAGGGTGTCTGAGGGGCACAGAGTAGCTCAGGCTTCAGGGGCCACGCCTCAGTCTGTTCACAGGCCCCACCCAGCCTGCAGTGAGGGCCCCGCCCGCGCTTGGCATCCGCTCCAGTATATGTTCAAGGTCACGTGGGATCTGAAGCTGCCACTGTGCCCGAGGGGAGGAGGGCAGCCCCACAGTCTGAGAATGACTAAGAAACTGGAAATGCTGTAATTAAGCGCAAGTCACCGAGGGGCACTGGGAGTTCAGGCTGTGCTGAGAGGTCGGGTTTGTTGGGCTCACGGCCGGCTGTGCGGGACTGAAACAGCCTCCTCCCTCCAGGGAATGACACGTTCCCGCAGGAAGCCGCACAGTGTCATCTGGATCCAAGGACACAGCGGAGTTCAAAAAGACGGAAAACAGTAGGTTGGATGTCAGCCTCTTAGGGATGAATTCAAGCCATTGTGTGAAATAAAATATTTCGTCAGAAAACCCACACTGTCCAAACACTGAGAGGGCGGGAGCCACGAGCTCGGCCCAATGGGGGTCCATACTTAGTCACACTCCCTTTTAGAAATGTCCTGCTTCACAGTAAGCAGGTCAGACCTGGGTGGATCTGGGTCAGCGCCCAGGAGGCCTCCGTGCAGACACCTTCCAGCTCAGTTGTCAGAGCAGTGCTGCTCCCGCCTGGAAAAACGCCCTGGGAGCCAACACCCCACAGGGCGCCTGTCCCCATGCCAGGGCTCCCCACGCCGTAGCCATGTCAGGGGCGGCTGTGATGACAGGGGCCCAGGTGACGCAGGAGGCACAGGTGAGAGATGGTGGAATTGTTCTCTACACAGGTGGGTGTGGGGAAAAGAGAGAATGACTTTGGTTTATATTAGGGTGCAGAATCGGCAGCGCTTCACTGTGGAGTGGGTCAGACACTGGTGAGCCTAGAGGTCTGCTTCCAGCGAGGCATTCCATGCAGCAGAGCTAACTCGGGAGGGGAGGGGCAGGACATGAGTGACCATGTGGGATTTGAGGTGACTTAGGACACGTGAGAGGACGGTCGGGTAGCAAGTGTGTATGTGGTGTGAGGTCAATGCAGAGATCCGGGCGGGAGCTTCATTAGTATTCAGATGGTCATGGGGAAAGTGGGGGGGCAAGAGGGCAGTGACAGGGGACAGGGCCTGGACAAGGGCAGCCTGGGATGCCAGAGAAGCTTCCGTGAGGAAGGGACGACTGAGAAGGAGCGGCCAGAGAGAACAGCTGGGCGCTGGGGAAGAGCCAGCCCACAGAGCAGGGGAGACGAGTATGTCTGTGGGCACGCAGCCCCACGTTCCCCTGTGGGACAGGCTGCTCGGGCTGAGAGGCTGGCCCTCTGTGGCTGGAGGGACAGACGTGGGTAACGGGGCCCAGAGTGCAGTGGGGGTGAAATAACCAGTGTCCCCGGGGAACGTGGAAAGCTCGGGGATCCAGGCTCCATGACATAGCCTAGACTTTGGCGCTCAGGCTCAGATCCCAGTTCTGCTCCTTGTCTGCTGTACACAGGGCCGCATGTCACAGAAGTCAACTCCAGTGAGCCCCAGAAGGAAAGACTTGTCTCCTGGAACTGGGTCTGTCCCCTGCCCGCCTCACCTCTGTGTTGGCTCTGCTCTCTGGCTCCTTGAGGGGGGAGCTCCAGAGAGAAGAGAAAACTCTTCCCAGTGGGACTGGCTTGGGTCTTGCCTGCCCATCTACAGTGGGGACAGTGGGGACACAAAGCCACATGAATGACAGGTCAACATGGAGCAGGAAGGGACTTCTCAGAAGGCGTGAGGCTGGGCAGGTGAACACGCACATTATTTAATGGGACACATGTCGTCATGCCCCTGAACCCCCCCCCCCCCGCCCCCTGTCTGTAACGTGCTCCTGCTAATATCGCCGTGCTGAGTGATCACACACACATAGCGCTCTGGGCCCACCTGTACTTTTCATGGCTGGAGAAAAGGTGTGGAAGTGAGCCAGTGGCCCAAGGTGTGAACAGGTACCTGGTGCACCTCAGTACAGGGCTCGCTGTCTGATGTCCAGTACAGATGGAGACACGGAAAAGCAGAGACAGGCCACTGAGCTGGCTCAGGGTTTGGGGGAGGCCTGGTGTCTGTCCCAAAGCTTCTTTGAAGAGCTGTGTGCTCGGTTACCAGTGAGGACAGGACTCAGAGGAAGGCCCCCAGCCAGGGCCCCCAATGCCTGCGAGCACGGTGTGTCCAGCTGTCAGTCTCCCTGACTGATGGGCAGCTCTGCCACGTGGCCCCGCCCACAGCAGCTTGGACCACCCAACTGGTGCTCGGTATTTACGTAACAAATGAACACTCGTCCTAATTTTGAGAAGCATTTCTGAATGTTTTCTCTTTGACGGCTTCTTCGCAAAAGGACAGTGAGGAAGAGATAGGGAAGGAAAGGAAGGAAGGACCTGCGTCCGTGTCCCCGTGTCCCTATGTCCCTCCCCAGCCCCGCCCCCATCCTGCTACCCAGAACCGCCAGTCAGGCGGTTATCTAAACACTGGGGACTTAGGAAGGAACGGAGAGCATTTTTCACTCTTGCTCCCCTAACAAGGACTCGCCCTAGGCGGGCCAGGCTTGGTGTCAGCCTTCAGTTAAATGACATCTGGGTTCTGGGAATTATCAAGTCAATGATGCCGTCTTGTCACAATTAAAAGGTGTTGTCCTGTGAAGTCATCGTTTCGAAGCCAGGATTTCCTTTCTTCTTTTGAACTCAGGGTTAGTTCTAGCCAAGCAAACAGCTGTGAAATCTGGAACCTCCAGTTTCTGTTTTAAGATGACAGTCTCCGTGTGAGGCTGGATTCATGAAACTGGCCCAGACCTCGGGCTTCTTCCTAATGTGTTTGCAGATGAGAGGAGAATTGGCAAGCGGGACTTCAGTTTTCCTGCCAATCACCCTGGACTTTCTCTCTGCATTTCCTGTGGAGACAGACAGATTGTAAATAGTCCAGCAACTCCGGACACAGCTCAGTGACCGGCACGCAAACCCAAGTCCTCCCGGTGGGGCCCAGCGCCCCCCAGCACCTCTGCGGCACAGGCTCTGCGGGAAACCGAGCCGGCAGGACTTCCGTTCTGTCCCTGGGCAGCAATGCAGTAGGACTGGGTAGGACCTTGGGCCTGTGCTGGGGCTCTGCTCCCTGGAGCACAGCTGGACATACAGCAAGGCGAGCTTTACCAAGACAGAGAATGGAGGCGGCTGAGCGTCTCTCTGGAATGACCTGCACAAGCAGAGCTCAGCAGCACGGGGGACAGACGGTGTGGGGGGCGGGGGCTGACCCACCCAACGTCCTGCTTCCTCTTCCTCCGCCGTTCACTAGACATCGGTGTGACCACAGATGAGTTACACAGCTTCTCTGTACGCCTTCCCGTTCGTGTGAATGAGGGTTAGAATAGTGCATGGCTTGAGGAAAATCAAATAAGATCACGGATTTGAACATACTTGCCAGAAATTGCTCTATGTACAATATATGCAAATTACAAGTCACTTACTATGATGAAAGATTCTGGGGTTGTGTGGAACAAAGGTTAAGATCAATAAAACCAAAGGTGCACGTATGTTGCAAGAAAGAGCGCTGAGAGGGGACATCTACCTTACTGAGTCTGAAGTATTTGGCGCTGGAGGGAGGAGGCATTTTATGGTGCACAGCGGAGAGCCTGTATCCATTTCAAATTAGTGAGGGCACTGTGGACTGTTTAATAAATGGTGCTGGGCAGGCATTTATATTTGAGGGGAAAAGACCCCAATTCACAGTATTTATAAAAGTAATTTTCATATAAAGAACTGCATGTTATAAAGAGAATTCTAAAGCTAATGAGTGAAGTTAAATGAGAGTATGTCTCAGTTTTCAAGGGTAGGGAAGGCCTTCTTCAGCAAGGACCCAAAGGACAAAGAAGTCAAAGACTATTAAGTTTGACCACAAAATATTTTTGTTGCTTACATTTTTGTCAGCAGACTTTTACTAAAGCAGACTTTTCCTCCACGCGGGGAGAGAAATGCACATGTCTGTGACTTGCTTTGGCAGCAGAACGCGCTTCCTTGACTCTGAGGCTGTGCCTGGAGCTGTCTCCAGCTCCCACTGTCTCGGGCCTGGGACACTCCCCTTGGGAGGCCCCCCAGTCACAGGCAGAGAATGGAGGTGCTGTGCGCCCATGGGGTGTGTGTGTGTGAGGTCAGCCTCCTGAATGTGAGTGTGCCATCTTGAATTTTCAGTGTGGCTGACTCAGGCCCCAGCTCAGGGGAATCAAACCACAGAAAATAAGACTGAGACCTTATTGTTTCCAGTCCCCAGGTTTTGGGGTGCTCTGCTATGCAGCAACAGACAATGGAAACACTCCTTTCCCCCTGTGGTGCAGAGTCAGCAAATTAGAGAAGAGAGGACCACTGTGGTGACTGGTCAGACCAGGGCGCACCCAGCAGGCTTGTGTGAGTCGTGTGCTCGTCCGTGCGTGGGGCTTACGATCCTGTCTTAGGACAGGGAGCATCTATCGTGCAGCTAGTTAATAACTGATAATATACACACAATTCAGGAGTAAATTATTTAGTGCACAGCACAAATGCTCTAGGCATTTAGGGAAAGGGAGATAAATGTGAAGTGGGGTAATAGTGCTCGTGTTAAAAATAGCTGAGTTTTTAATAGCATCTTTAAAGCTATATCGCTTAGGATTCCCTCTGATTCACGTAGTGGAAAACACATATGAGACAGACTTTAACCAGATAAAGGTTATTTTTCTTTTACATAAAATAAATCTGGAGGTAAGCCGTCTAGAGTTGGTTTGTTACACGCCAGGCCTCTTCTGTCTTTCTGCTCCAAATTTCCTCAGGGTTACAAAATGGCTGTTGGCTGTGGCCATCACATCTACATTCCATGTAGCTGAATTAGCCCCCTTTAGAGAACTTTCCTGGAAGCCCCACCCAACAGCTACTTAAACTCATGGCCATCCTTAGTGCCAGGAGCTGGGAAATAGTTTCACAGACGGCACATTTCTGCTTCCAACTTCTAGGAGTTTTGTGACTACAAGGAAGAGAAGAATGGACGTTGGATACTTAGTGGTAAGTGCCAGGAGCGAGCGCCTGACTGTGTGGGATACAAAACTTCTCCCCTCCTTAGTCTCTCTTTGTCTCTAGCCCACCCTTTTCCCTGACCGCCTCGTTACAAAGAGCCCAGGGATGTGTTATGTGTCCACACTATCGCCTGTTTACCTGGATCGGCTGTCTGTTCTCCCAGCTAGATTGTCTCACTCACCCTGGTGTGCCCGGTGCCAGGCACAGGGCCTGCATGAGCCCGGGCTCCACAGGACTCGGGAGTGTGTGTCACCTGCCCCACGCACATGCCCTCCTGTGCAAGCATCATCGTAGGGATTGGCTATGTCCGTCACCTCAGTGAAGGCAGAGAGGAGCTCCCGCGCCAGCTGCTGTGGGCGAATCACAATTCCTCTACCAAAGTCCTTTTTGGGTTTGCTTTGCTTTGGTTTGGTCCCACACTGTCATTTAGCCAGGCCACCTCTTGACTGATGACTATTCCGCCCGTGTAATGACCATCTTTGGCTTAACAGAAGGACAGTTTTGACTACGAGGTATATTCTCAGATTATTTTAATCGGATGGAGATAACAAGTTTCTATGTTTAAAAAGGTGGAGCAGGTCAACATGATGATGGGCAAATTGCTACTTGAAGTGGAGGAAATCCTGGTGAGCACGGTGATCGCCCAGCCGGGGGCCGCACGGTAACAGACATTTTCTCTTCTCTTTCCAGAATAACTTGCGTTGATGAGCGTGTTGTACGTGCAGAAAAGCAAATTCACCCCAAATCTCCTTCCTCAGAATCACTACTGTTCATGCTCCGTAAATGTCTATTCTAACTGAAGAGTAGGCAGAAATCATTTTACACAAAAGAGAGCCATGATTTTAAAATACACCAGTTATTACATTTCGTAGTGTTTGTGTTTAACCAAACAAAACGAAACTGAAAATGAAAAGGGAATGGGTAAGACACATGTTTTTTCATAAGTGATATTAGTTCCTAAAAAATAATAATAATAAACGGAAAGTTTGAGATTAGGGTCAACATTCACTTAAAAATTTTTAAGTGTTTTCTAATGTTATAACTTTTTTCAAAAGCTGTGATTTCCCCCACTGTGTTTGCACACGCATTTCTCCCACCGACCTTCCCTCCTTCCCCACAAATTCTGTTGGTTACACTGTTACAGACTGTCTCATACTTTCTGTATTCATAATCGCCACAACATTTAGTTGTCGTCCTTTCTGTATTCAAATAGATTCAGTGTCCTTGTGTTCCATCCTTGGCCTTCTTCAGTTTCAAAACATTTTTGGTTCAACTGCTGTGTGGCTCCATTTTGATAGCAAGTATTGTTTTTCAGCAGGGCTCACAGGTGCTCTGTTGGCTGAATTCTGGTTGAGAAAGAGACGGTAGCAGGGAAGGTGGTACAATCCTTGGGGAGCCTTTCCTGAGGCCCCTAAAGCTAACCAGCGCTTTTCCTGGCCCTGAGGGTTGCTGTAAGGAGTCTGAGGCCCGGCCTTTTTAGGTGAACCGACATCCACGTTTTGTCTGTCTGGACACTTGGACAATGCATTTCATCCTTGAAATTCACAACTTTCACTCAGATAAGCTTAGTGATCAATGGTTGTGAACCAATTTTTTTTTTAAAAAGTTGCCTTTTTATCTGGAGACTTGTTTTTTTTCTTCATCAAAGGAAAGCGTTTTCCTATATACGCGTACATATTCTGTTCCATTCGTTTCTGTTCTGACATACCAGTAGCCTTGTTTTGACCCATCTCCACATCAATTAGGTTAAACAGTATGAAATTGCCATTTTCCCCTGAACATCCCTGTCTTGGGGTTACTTTTGTCCTTGCTCTCGTGTGACAGTCTCTGAACAGCAGCCTTTACTTCCGTGTCACTGACCAGGCTTCAGCTATATGTCTGCTTCGTTGTGGCTTCCGAGAGACGCAGGCTTTGCTTCTCTAATGACGAATTATTGGCCTCCATCTGTTTCCACATCTCTGCCACTTCTGTTTTCATTTTATTCTGGTGTCCATTTCATCTTTGAATTCTTTTCTCAGTGATTTCTTATTCTCTTTATTTTTAGTTGAATTTCAAATAATTTGTTACTGAAACCTTTTCTATTTCTTGTGTGTTTTTAGAGTAGGTTTAACCTTTGAATTTTGAGTGTAATTTCTCGCTTCCTTGCTTTTTTCTTTTTTCTTTACAGCTGAAATAGTTGAAGAGTTCCTATGCCTCCCTCCCTCCTTCCCTTCCTCCTCCCTCCCCCTCCTATGCTCCCTCCCTTCCCCTCCCTCCCCTCTCCCCTCCCCCTCCTCCCTCCCTTCCTCCCTCACCACTCCTTCACTGTGGGCAGCTCTCTCAGAATCATCTCTGTGCCTGAACATAATGAAAGTTTCACCTAAAGGGTGGTTCTGTATCCTACCTGCTCCAAGAGCAGAGGTGGAGCCTGGAGCTGGAATCTGCTCTCATCTGCCTGCAGTTTTGTCCAGAGTCCGACCGTGGCATATTCCAAGTTCACAGCACAGCCTGTCCTGGGGGAACCCTCGGATTCAGTAGGGATGCCCCCGCCCCCAGTCAATCAGAGCCTACGTGGACACTTCCATGCCCGCCTCTCCTCCCTGTCTGGCTCTGGGCCCCGTCCTGCCCTCTGACAGGCCGAGTGGGTCGGAACATGCCACCCTGGGCGGGGCCGTCATCCTGCCCACCCCACCCAGCTCATTCTCAGGTTCTTTTCTGCAGCTCCACGTGGGTCATGGCTTAGGTCTTTGAGCCCCGGGTAATTTCCATGCTTTTTCCCTAAATTGTCCATTAATTGTTCCTTCTCACATTTAGGTTTCTTAGTAAACACTTTCAGAATTGCGTCTTTTCCCCCAAGATTTTGTTTCTAAGGGAGAGGAGCCGTTTGTCGGTAACTGTACTTCTCCCGGAGTTCCCTTTTAAGGGATAATGGCATGAAATGATAGGCTTTCCTTTTTGGATGTTAGTATTACTTTTTTTTTTTTTAAGATTTTTATTGGGGAACAGTGTGTACTTCCAGGCCTTTTTTCCAAGTCAAGTTGTTGTCCTTTCAATCTTAGTTGTGGAGGGCGCCGCTCAGCTCCAGGTCCAGTTGCCATTGCTAGTTGCAGGGGGCACAGCCCACCATCCCTTGCAGGAGTCGAACTGGCAACCTTGTGGTTGAGAGGACGTGCTCCAACCAACTGAGCCATCCGGGAGCTTAGCGGCAGCTCAGCTCAAGGTGCCGTGTTCAATTTTAGTTGCAGGGGGCGCTGCCCACCATCCCTTGTGGGACTCGAGGAATTGAACTGGCAACCTTGTGGTTGAGAGCCCACTGGCCCATGTGGGAATCGAACCGGCAGCCTTCGGAGTTAGGAGCACGGAGCTCTAACCACCTGGGCCGGCCCATTACTATTACGTTTTTAAACTGCTTTTTACTTATTGGCTATTGATGAAGTTTTGCAGGTTGATGGTTCTGTGGGGCATTTATTTGGAGGAGGGCCCTCAGTGTATTTTAAGTAATTTAACATCATAAAGGTAGTTCCCAGAACAGCCAATTCCTGCCTCCTCTTCTGGGACTTATGGGCCCTGCACAGTGGGCCCATCTGCCCCAGCCCCTCACCCCGCCCCCCCCACACACAGTCCCCTTGGCTTCATGCCAGTCTTCCACCCCCTTCTCCCTCCTCCCTCACTGATGTGATTTAACTTCCTCTAGATGCTGATGGTCCCACCACTGTCCTAGTGTCTTTTCTCCCCTGGGACAGCTCCCAGGCATCTCTGTGTCATTCCCGGTCCACCCAGCCCTCCAGCGGGGTCTCCTGCCTCCCAGCCCGGCCCATCCTCCAGCTGCCCAGGTGGGAGCCTCGGAGCCCACGTGGTACCTGTCTCTCTGTCAGAGATTCTGTTGGCTCCACTTTCAAAATTCAGATCCAGATCTGATACTGCTCTCACCTCCCCCACCTGATTCTGGCACCATCGTTTTCTGCCTGTGTGTTGTACAGGCGTCTGTCTCTCAGTCTTTCTGTTTTCCCTCTGCCTCCCCAGGTTTATTCTCAGCAAAGCAGCCGAGGATCCTGACGATGGTTCCCCATTCTTGTTCTTTCGGAATGAAAGCCAGTGGCCTGGCGGTGTCTGCCCCGGGGCCTCACCTCTCTGACGTGGCCTCCTCTGGCCCCTCCTGTCTCCTCCTCTGCACACTGACCTTCTCCACCCGCGGTTCCCACCTGGGGCTGCACTGCTCCTCCTTCGCCTGGGAGGCTTCACCCCACATGCCCCCCATCTTCTAGTCTTTGCTCAGCTGTCACTTGGCAGTGAGGCCACTTTATTTAAAATGGCAACTCTCAGAGGCTCCTGTTACACAGGTCAGTGCAGGAGCCTGGACCACGAACTCACCTCCTCCCGCAGGTACATTGGTCTACGGCTCCATATGGAATAATTTCCTCTAAAAAAGTAAAAGCTGGCTAAGCAACACCTAAAACTGCACCTGTCCCTCAGTCTCCCAGGCTCACGGATTGTGTCACCAGTGCACATACCATCCGTTTGTGTCATACTCTTCCACTGTCTCTGGCAAGAGTGTGAACTCCACGAGGAGGGGGTTTTAGTCTATTTTGTTCACAGCTGGGCCTGGCGCATAATAGATAGTAAACATGCACCGAATGGATACATGCATACAAACTCAGTTAGCGCATTACAGAGGAAATAAGCTATGGGTTTAGAGAAAAGAAGGCTTGGATTCGAGTCCTTGGTCTGCCATTTAAGTGGTGGCCTCTGTCCCCTGCAGCCAGGACAATAGTGCCTCCTGAGGGGGTCGCCTGGCACAGGAAGCATCCTTCTTAGCTGCAACAGGAACGTGGAGTCACCAAGGCTAGGAAAGTAACTGGAAGTAGAAAGGTTTACAAAGAGTGAGTTAGAGAAGAAATACGGAAAAAGTGTATTCGGCAACTGCACCCCCAGCCCACCCCCAGGGGAGAAGAATCCCCACCCACATCTGGTCAGGGGGCCCCACAACAGCCAGGAGCAAACAGGCTCAGAGTCACTTGTCTGAGGGGCAGTGAAGAGCCACACTGTTCACTTGCCTCGCTCCCCAAACCCTTCACTGCCCCTACACCCCAAATCCTAAAGCCTTCACCCACCCCTGCACCCCAAATCCTAAAGCCTTCACCGCCCCTGCACCCCAAATCCCAAAGCCTTCACCGCCCCTGCACCCCAAATCCCAAAGCCTTCACCCACCCCTGCATCCCAAATCTCAAAGCCTTCACCGCCCCTGCACCCCAAATCCTAAAGCCTTCACCCGCCCCTGCACCCCAAATCCTAAAGCCTTCACCCACCCCTGAGTCCCAAATCCCAAACTTTTCACCAGCCCGCTCCCCAGGAGACATGTGTCCTGTGCCCGAGTCTTCAACTGCAAAAGCAAAACTGAACCGTGCAGCTAGTTTTCTCATGTTACTCTCCACTTCCTCACGTTTCTCTGAGCTTCTATTAATAGACTGCACTTGGGTGGCGAGGGGCATACAACTTGCCATTGTCTTGAGTTTAGAAAAGTTTAATTTTTAAAATTAATGATTAGATTTAGTATTGCCCCTTTCATTGAAAAACTTCAATTATCAAGACTTGGTGTCCATTATTCAATCTGCACATTGAAACCTGACATTTCTGCTTAATTTTGGTTGTGTTGTATGGACGTTTCCTCATCTATAATAACACCATCATATTGACCATTGTAAAAGTTCAGAACAATACCCAAGTCCCCTGAAACCTGTGGTACTTCAGTTGACAGCCGACTTTCTAGCATTCTGCTTTCCTTCCTTGGTTTTATGCAAATTCCAAGTGGTGGGATGTTACTTGACTGTCTCTTCAACAGCTGCTCTTGAAATGCACAGAAAGAGCCTCTTCAGTCTTCCCCGGCTGGCCTGAATGGTGACAAATGTCCCAGCAAAGCGCAGCCTCAGAAGGGCTTAGGTGCAGAGATGTGGGGTGATCGCCCCCCTGAAGGGAAGACAGCCTGGCATGTGTGTGACTGGTGAGCTGTTCCTTCCCAGTGATTCTAAGTCACTATTCATGAAAAGCATCCCAGCGACCCTTTCTGTCTGTCACTCCAGTTGGACGGAGCCTGCAGAAATAGGTGTGCCCCTGGAATGAGGAAATGGCACTTCGCTTTCTCAGATGGGTTTGGTGAGCCAGCGGACAGGAAAGTACATTCAAAAGCCTAAGTCACATGGTGAGACCAGAGCATCAGGCGGGGTTGGTTTGCTCAGGCAAGAAGAATTTCTCTGCATTGTGACACCGCCCTGACTGTTTCTGCCATCTCCCCCAGTATCTCCCTCCAGGCCTTCACTGAGCCGTGACAGCAGGTGGGAGAGGTTTGGGTCCACATGTGGACAGAAAGCCTTTACTTAGTGTTGTGTCTGGCACCACACCAGCCTAGGACCTGGCACCAGGAACAAACCCGTCAGGAGTACGGGGCCCTCCCAGGCACTGCCCACCTGTTCCCCGGGAGTGGCGTTTCCTAAACATTGGGCGAGTGTCTCCTTGATGGCCAGGTTGGAGTGTGACCAGTGGGCTGGTGCAGTTTCTTTCCTCCTTTAATCCAAGGACCTACCGTTTTTGAAAATAGAGGTCATCGCATATCAAAAAGGAGTCATTAATTCTGTGCTAGCCTATTAGGATATGTCAGCAGTTTGTCCCAAGACAAAAAGCCGTTATTTAGAACAAATATGTGAAGGAATGGTGCTGTAGTGCGTGCCCACTCACTGTGGTAAGTCTCCTGCCTGTGTCATCGTGTCCCACCACCCCCGGATCCGCCATGCTGATTGCCACCTGCAGGGCCGGTGCATTTGCTTAAAATAAAGCAGCTTGTGGGTGCGAGGCCATGCTTGCCTTTTGTAATACGGAGGGGAAGGGGACGAGGCCCTAGCTGTGGGTCCCCACCACACTCAGTTCTACTCCTGGAGTCCGTGGTCACATGTCTGCACCCTCCCCGCCGGGGCAGCCGGTCTCCCACCGTAAGGCAAGTCCTTATGTCTATGAAACAAATGAGACTTTTTGTGGTAATAAACTCTCACATCACAAAAATGACTCGTGGTGAGGACCTGTGCCCCAGTTTTTAATGAGCCAATATTGTCGCTGGATTGGCACCACTTGGTGGGCACTTGTCATCTGTCTGGCATTTATGTTACTGGACTTTTTATGGATGCCTGGCTTATGTTCTCAATTAGCTCCTAAGCTTTTAAAACCGGGACGGCAACATAGAAAGCAGCTGGTTACCTCCCTTCTCACTGAGGGCAGAGCGCTGCTCCGAGAACGCGGAGTGAATGAAAACGTGAGGACGGCCTCCTAGGCCCTGGGCTGTCTGCACAATTTCTCTAGGTTGGAGTTTAGAGTAACCAAGTTATGGATGCCAATAGCTCCATTCTCTCACTTATTTCTTCTGTCACTGATTTAAAGATCACTGGCTTTGGAGTCCGACCGACCTGGGCGTAATCCCAGTTCCGACACTTGTGAGCTGTAGCTGTTAGGCCAAATGACGCCTCTTCTGTGACACCCGGGTCTCCTCACCCTCTCCTCCTTTTGTCCCCCTCTGTCTCTCCCTTCCCAAGTCTCAACACAAAAGTCAAGACAGGCCTAGAGCGGTTTGGAAGAGCTCTCGTAGTATGTTAGACAGACACCCAACCCCTTTTGTCCCCTGGATAGGAAGAAAAGTATAAGCTATTCATAGGCCACTGGGCAGGTGCCAAATGCTCTGTTGCTTACTCTCTTCCTGGAGCTGGCCACCAAAAATGCCCAGGAAGAAGAGCAGCCTTCATTATCTCGGAAGGAAGGAAGCGTCAGAACGAAGTTCAGCCTGCGCCCTCGGGGGGCGTTGGCCTGGGGTGGCAGATGGGGACCCATTCTGTCGCTCAGCCCAGTGGGGTTGGGGAGGGGTGTAGTGGGGCTGGCATCGGGCTGTTCCAACAGCCTTCAGCTAACATCCTCTGGGAGGTGAAAGGTGCAGGAGAACCCCTGCCTACTCTGCCCCGCCCTGCATCCTTGGTGAGTACCCAGATGCTTTCAGCTTTGGCTCATTTTTGAGTTGGGGAGTTTTGATGCAGAATCCTGCCATGTTCTTGCTGATTTGCTGAGGGCCTCACGGTGATGTCCAGGGGCCCTGGAGCCAGCCCAGTGCCAATCCTTCTCCTGGACTGGTGCTGTGGAAGGAGGCTGACAGGACACAGCTCCATCATCTGCTTTGGTGGAGGGCCACCACAGGGTCCTCCTGGACATGAGTGAGCACACCAGGCGGCCTGTCACCTCCCCCAGGAGCACTCCTGGGGGTCCTTTGGCCTCCCTGCAGCGCTCAGTTCTTTCCTTCCTACCAGGTGCATCTTGTCATAATTTAGCAAAATGTCACAACACATAACATGACACTCTATGGCTCTGAGCCTGGCTGAGCAGTCCTCAAAACACAGCCGTGTTCACGTGGTCGCAATGCCATCGCGAGGCCATCAGATTCCAGCGTGGTAGCGCCATCTCAGTGAGTGGCCACCAGAGAAGTCAGGCAGTGCCAGGATTCTGGGATTATGCCTCGTCGGCCACACCGGCCGCCCTTTCTCTGTGCGTGTCTTGGCCATTTTCTGCCTGTAAATAAAAGTGACCTAAGGTACACTATTAGTTTTAGTTCCAGAGAGTCGTTGTGCTCTTTTTTGTTGTTGATGAGACAGAAAGACAAACGGTCATAATTCCCAGGAGCCAATGAGAAGAGTAAAAGCCAAAGCCCTCCTTTCCTTTGCCTGTCTGATGGCTCTGCTCTCCGACGTGTCACAGCCTCTGCTCCTCCTTCCATTTATACAAGTTCCCATCAGTGGGGAACTGCGCGAAACACTAGCACGGGATACAGTAACTTTCTAAGATGTTTAGAAATGGAATGATTAGGATAACGCATTACACACACTTCAATTCATTATAGTAGGACACTGGCTGGGAGTGAAATTCTAAACTGCCAAGCACCTCCTGCATTATGTTGCAAAAATTTAGAAAGATTTATGACATTTACTTTGTTTTTAAATGCTTTATTCTTTAGTTTTTTCTCCTGGATATAAACACCTGAAGGCTGAATGCAGGACGTGGCTGTAGCCAACAGGCAGAACCTCCTGGTCTTTCTCTCCCTCCCTCCCTTCTGCCTCCCCTCCTTCCCTCCCTCCCTCCCTCTCGGAGGAAAAGTAATTCCCAGAATCTCACCTGCCTATAGTGCACTTGTCCTTGGTATCCTTGGGCAGAGTTGGGCCACATGCCCACTCCTAGCTGCGATGGAGACAGAGACAGCAAATCTGTGGGTTTCTAGGCTGCAGTGGAGAGCTATTGGGAACAGGAGTGGAAGCTGGGAAATGTAGACCAAAAGCAAACATGGCCCCAGGTCCTCACCCTGCTATCTCCACACTCTCTGCAATATGGCTGCAGTTGTGTTCGTCAACAGGGACCTCCTTCTCCATCCCAGGGACCTGAGGTGGCTTCTAACTTGCTTTGGCCATGGAATGTAGGGTGCCATTGTGAGCCTAGGCCTAAGTGGGTTTGTATACTTGCACCTTCCCTCCGAACCCCACACCAGCCCAGGAACATGCCAGCTGGAGCCTGAGAGACCCCGTGGATCCGAGCCACACTGGCCACGCAGTCCTGACAAGGGGTAGGGCTCCCTCAGCAGAGCTCAGCAAGGCTACCTAGCAGACCCAGCAAACATGTAAGTCCCCTGAGCCCAAGTCCCAGAACTGCCCAGACAATACCCAGACTCGTGAGCAAAGCAGGTAGTCGTCTTATAGATTTTGTGGTTGCTTCTTGTGGTTATCACTCCGGCAACAGATATTCAACATGAAACAATATTGTCTGACAGACGTGCTCATTTTAGAGCATTTAGAAAGTATAGAAATGTACAAGTGGAAAAAATCCCCCCGAAGCCTACAATGCAGAGAAAGCTACTGTTGACACCTCCGTGCTCTGGATAGTTTTTTGTAAGTATATCAGCAAACTTGAGCAAAAATCTTATAACTAATGATTACTCTTCTAACCAATTGGGTGTTCCTTTTTGCTTTGGCAACTAGGAAGCTCTTAATTAAATTTTAGACCAAATTCAGAAACAGAGTAGAAGCTTACTTAGATTTCTTTTGTTTGCTGTTCTTCTCTGATTTTATCTTATTAGGCTTTTTTTTTCTTTCCCTTCACTCTGATTTCTTTATTTTCTAACATACATTTTATGTAAATGTCATCAAAAAATAAAGAAAAGAATTAAAATTTTGCTCAAAGTTGAGTAAAATATGGAATGTTGAAGGTACCATACAGAAACTTTTAAATGAAATCCATTTTTTTACCCATTTGTGTCTTTATATAGTGAATATTTATTGTGTACAAACTACGATGCCTTGGGGTGAGCTGAGCACCGCGAAATGGCTGAGCAGTCCAGTGGGGAGGGAGCTGAGACCAAGAGCCTCCCAGAGAGTTGATGGTTGATGTGCCATGAGAGGTGTGGGAGGAACTGGGCAGTGTGTGCAGGGAGGAGCAGGGCCTCCAGGTGGGGGCGACTGAAGCTGGTCCTACTAATGAGGAAGGGAACAAATATGACAACAGACAGGGTTCAGAGAAGGCCCCTAAGAGGCAGTGACATTTGATCCTAAAGTGAAGGGTGAGGAGGAGCTTTCCTGCCTTCAAGAAGTTTCTGGAAGCTTTCTGAGGTCGCCCTTTAAGAGTAGGTAGCATGTTTGAAGCCCTCAGCACAAATGTATTGGTGGCCATACCAAGAATCCCTCTGACTGCAGTGGTCACGTGCCCCATTCAGAGTGGGTGGGCGGCTGTCTCCTGGACTCTCTCAGGGCCAGCATGTTGTCCCTCAGCCAAAGGTGGTCTCAAGGTGACCACAGCAGCTGCTGACGATGTCCAGAGGAAAACAGGTGGACCCCTTCAGAGAACCTCTGCGCCTCGGATTTCTTGGGTCTGAGTGGACCCAAGGCCCCTGAAGCCGCATCCGAGATGGGGCTGGGATGGCCTGTCACAGGTCAGCTTTCCCTGGGTGTGTGAGAGTGTGGGAGATGGGCACCTGAGCAAAACTTCCCGAGATGGAGGCACCCAGGCAGGATGGGCAGCCACCGGCAGTGTCAAGTGCATGTCGTGCCCTCACACACACACTCATACGCTCTCACACAGTCACGTATGCTCATGCACACTCACAAACACATGCCCGCGGTCACACCCTCTCTCACACATGCACGCGCACGTCTTCTCTCCCTGCTAACCACTCGCTGAGACTACACTCTTCTGGCAGGGCGAGTGGGTTGTCAGGGTGTCACAGGCTCCTGAAAGTCACTCCAGACGTGCCAACAGGGGTCACAGTGGAGTGTGAGGACTGGGACAGCAGTGTCAGCTCCATGTCCCAGCCGGGTTCCGTGCCAGTTGGGCCCAGGCCCTCAGTGAGCTGGGATCTACTGTCCACACCGCTGCCCTGGTGTCCTGCCCAGGGGATACACACATTCCTCAGCCACTGATCATGGACACGCTGTGGGGTGACCCATGACCACATACACCCTGTGCGGTGGGTCCCATGACCACATACACCCTGTGGGGTGGGTCCCATGACCACATACACCCTGTGCAGTGGGTCCCATGACCACATACACGCTGTGGGGTGGCCCCATGACCATGGATACACCTGGGACATAGCAGGCAACAGAAAAAATCTCAGTGAGATTCTAGTGTTCCCAGATGCATTTGTGTGCTGTCACGTTTTTGAGCACACTTTTGGTGTATAATCCCTGTGGAGGACCAGGGGTTCTGCTTCCAAGACCTCACATTTCAAAAGCCATATGTTGCTAAAACCATCTATATTCTTTTTGACTTATAATAAGTGAAAAGAAAATAAACTTATCAGCTTTTATTTGTTAAGTACTGGGTAAATATTTCTAAGAGTGGGATAGATATCATTGGGATTTTAGGAAGTAACTTCAGATAGTACATGTGTGAATACTTTTGTCTTTGTAGTTGTTTATTTTAATGTTTATTAGGAAGAAAAAATACTGCAGACCCATGACTTGGCAGTTAATTTTGCTTAAGAAAGAGGCTGTATTATGTTTTTAAGTGAAAAAGTGAGCCAGTTTATGGAAAAACAAGATAATGATGCTATATGTGGTAAGAAAATATGGCTAAAATTATGAGGAAAATACTAAAGTTTGAGAATTGTACAGCATGAATAAAACATATTTCCTAACTTGGTATTATTGTTTTTCGTGTTTTGGAAGACCACATGTCCTATTTTAAATTATACTAGTGAGTATATTTAAGTTTTTCAAACTAATTTAACTTATATTTTTGAAACAGTAAAGTGAGTTGTGTGTGTGTGTGCACATGTATGTTAATATGCATGTGTGTGTGTGTGTGTGTGAGAGAGAGAGAGAGAGACTGGAGGGCCGTTTATTCTCCTCCCTACCCGACACACCACCACCCTCAGCTTCTTGGCTTTTTTCATTTAATCTGGGTTTCTGTTCCTGATTGGATTATTAGGTCACATTTTAATACTGTATTTTTCTTGGAATTTGGTAGATTTAGAAGTTTTTTATTTGATTTTAACTGACTCGGTGGTCCTGGCCAGTGTGTCCATGGTGTGAGTTTCACATTCTTGAGCTACTTTTTGCTTTTTATCTCGGTTGGGTGTTTCCAAGTTAAGTTTTTCCAGGAAAGTATATACTTTGTAAGTTCTTGTGGAGCTGACATGAGTCCTGTTGCTTTTAACTAAATGCCCTTTTTGGATCAAAAGACAAGAATATCATTGAAATATACAAGCCTGTCTTTACACAGATATCCAAATTTGACTGGCGTTGGGGTCTGAGGATGTCGCTTTCTCCTCCTGAAGAGTCTTCATTGCTGCTCCATCACCCCCGACATGTAAGGCTGTGTGGCAGGAATCCACGAGAGCCTGCATTTGTATTTGTTTGCCTGTATTTTCCCCCTGCTAAGTGCTTATACTATTTGACTGTTACCATGCCCCACTTTGGGTAAGACGTGTCTGGATTGCTATTCACACATCCTAACCTCAATACCCACGGAGACAAAGTCAGACTGAATATTTTAATAGGCCTAAGAAGTAACATGCAGTGTTCTAATGTTCTTAAGAAAGACATTTTCAAACAAAAGCACTGGGGTTTAAGCAGATGCCGCTGGATTTCTATCCAGGGCTGGCCAGCACTGGGGAGTGGGAGCCCGGTCTCCCCGGGGTTTCCTCTGGGGGGAAGGTCAGGGGAAGGTCGGGGCGCTGGATCCCTTTCTCATAGCGTCCTTGATTTTATGGTTCTAGGACTGTGGATAAATGGATTTTACCCATAAAGGAAATAGGTGGTGCTTTCAGCTACAAGAAACAGAAACTCTGACTCAAACTGGTTTTGAAAGAAAAAAGGAAATGCACTAGCTCACACACCAGGAAACGGGAAGTGTGGCAGGCGTGGACTGTGGATGGATGAATCAGAGCATTTCCAAGGTCACCACGGCCCTGCTCCTAAGGCTGGTTCTCCTGGTACCAGAAGCTGGGAGCAGTGTCTCCCTTCACACCCACTGCAGAAGGGGGTGGGGAGGGAGGGAGGAAGGGATGGGGAGAGAGAGAGACAGAGACAGAGAGAGCACCCTGCCGCAGCCACCCAGGGAGTGGAAGGCCTGCCTTTACTGTGGTGGCTGTCCCCACCGCAGCTAGCACCTGCCTTGAGCCCAGAGTGCATGTTTACCAAAGCCTTTGGGTGTTTGTCATTCACAAGGCTGGAGCCCCAGCCAGGCCGGCTGGCTGACCAGGTGTGTCCCCTGCTGCTGGGAAAGGAAGCCCAGGGGTGGGATGATGGGGGGGGGGGGGGGGCGGTCAGCCGGAACAGACTGGTTCTGTGCACAGGGAGAAGCGGCCCTGAGTGGAGATGGGGACAAATTGCTCAGCCTCCCCTCTCTGTGCTCTGAAGAGGACACCAAACGGAGACAGAAGGCTCAGTGCCATGAACAGGGGACCTGCCTCGTAACCCCACAGCTTCGGTGAAGTTGGAGTTGGGGCCTCCTGCAGTCTCCCCACCTCTGGACCTGGGGTTGCTTGTAAAAGCGTGAGTTCTGCAAAGCAGGGTCCACGTGGATCCGCCAGCCGCCCTCTGTGTGCTGGACCCCAGAGCAGAGGGGCAGCCTGCTGGGGAGGGGCAGCCCTGACCCCACACGCGGGGCCCCCGCATGGCCGTGACAATGCAGCCGGTGCCATCAGGTTCCCAGCACACAGGTGAGTTCTCTCCTGCCTGCTGATGTCCAGGACCTGGGTAGGGGGCCACCTCAGTCACCGGGCGCCTCTGTAGCTGGAGACAGGATGCTAGGCAGGCGGCCTCCACAGCACCAGGCCTGCCCCTGCCGTTTCCCGAGCACAGTCCCTGTGGGCACCCGAGACGGTGGCCTGTGCCCCAACTTCCCCCTCTCGCTTCCTCTCCTTTCTCCCACGCCGTGCCCACCACTTCCTCTTTGTCTCTTGCCGCTGCCCAGCATGTCCAGGCCTGTGTTAGGTCGCAGTCCTGAGAGGATCCGATTGGGCCGTTGGTGACTGTCCCACAGCTCAGGTGTGTTTGAACGGGTCTCCTCCAGATGCGAGGGCACTGAGGGTGAAGCACCAATCACCGGAAGTGGACGGCCAGGTCCACAGTCCGTCCCCCGTCCCCGTGGAAGCACTGGCCGCGTGTCCTTGGGAGCCTTGTATGCGCACGGTCTCAACTTCATCATCTGGAAAAGAGGGGACACGGTCATTCTCGTCCGGTAGTGCAGTAGGCGTGGAGACATTGTGAGTGCCCTCGTCCCCCGTAATGACTGTCCCTGCTTGCAGTTCCCTGCGACAGGGCAGAGTCAGGGAGGGCCTGCGTCAGGAATCCCGTAGGACAGCCTGTGGCATCGCAGGCTCCTGGGTGCCATTGCCTGGACCGCTGGAAACTAATGGCTGTGTTGAAAATCCTAAAAAATAAGAAGACGATGACGGTGGAGGACCTGCATAGCAGGAGTACGGCCTTGATGCTCAGGCTGCTGCTCAGAACAGACGCTCCCCCAGCCCCACACGTTATTCCTGAAGGACAGCTGGCAGCAAAGGGACCAGGGCTACCCGGTGACACGGCCTCAGCGAGTGTCAGGGTCACCAGGGTCACCAGCCCCTGACGCCGATTTGATAGAAATGCTGACTGTCCTCCTGTCGCTCATTCATCGCACAAACATCTGTCCATAGACGTCGGGTGAGGATCGTGAAGGTTGTGAAGACGCCGTTTAAATGATCTCATTCGTTTTCTCTATCACAGTGAAAGTCACATGTCTGTAACTCCAACCGTATGTGACGTTAGCTTTGGCCTTCTGAGTTGTAGTATACGGATAAAAATACTCTGTAGGGTCTTTTCAAAACCAGCCCTTTCCCAACACAAAAAGCATCCTTTTACAGCCACACTCCCTCCTCCCCCAAGACAGAAGGAGCAGAAAAAGGAGAGCTTGGCTCTGTTCTTGTGTAACAGCAGCGGGAATCCTGGTGATTCTGGCAGATAAACAGACCTGCTGGGGCCTGAGGTGTCCGGGTACCTCGTTTCTTGCTGCAAAGGACAGCAACTTAAGAACTCACAGAAAGACAACTTTACATTAAAGGGAACACCTCTCCTTATTGTTCTTTCCCCCATCTGTACAATACATGCAGTCTAGGGAAAAAAATGAAACAATGGACAAGTGGGAAAAGATTGGAAAACAAAACCCCCTAATATCCAGCCCTGCCTACATTCCATTCAAAGAACCACAAACAGCCCCAGGCAAACACCCTTCCTGTGGTTTTGTTTCTGGGCCTAAACTGGAACAGAGAGCATGAATTAGTTCTCATAAAAATGGGCTTATGTTATGCATATGACTCTGTCACCTTTTCTTAATGACTGACTCAGCTGTCCTCCCATGTCAGTGACTACTGATCTGCTCCACTTTCTCCTGGCTGCCTGAGAGGGCCCCACCGTATTTATTACCCAGACCCTTGTGGATGGACATTGGGCATTTCCCAACTTTCTTATAAAAGGTGCTGTGGTGAGCATTCTTGTACATAAATCATCGTGAAGTTTTGTGACCATTTCTTTGGACACATGGCAGGAGTGGTGTGTCCTGTCCAAGCCCATCCGAGAGCAGGAGGGGTGGTAGAGTTCAGTGGGGGCTTCCTGAGAAGTGAAAGGCTTCATCCGCTGGGTCTAGGGCAGCAGCCTGTGGGCCTGGCTTCTGTCCCCATGAGGCTGAAGCAGTCACAGCTCCCGAGGGGTGGGGACAGTGATCTCAGGAACACTGCTCTGTATAACTATATGAAACACGAATTCCATTGTGACAAATGGAAATTGAAGGACCTTGCAAATTGAAGGACAGAGACTATTTCTCTTCTTTCATGTTTTTGGCAGTTTCTTGAAGTGTGGCCTTTGGGCCGTCTGAATGAGCAACTCTGGGGCACCTGGGTTTCAAATTGGACCTGCCACCAGCGGGTGTGTGACGAAACCCAGAAGGAATCATTTCTATGATTCCTCTGTGACAGTTTGAGAACTGGATTTAGACTCTGCTGTCTCATCTCACAGGTGCGTTTACTCTGTGTGTTTATGGCATTGCTCATATATTTGAACCTACTGCTGCCATCTCCATTGGTATTTCTATTTGCTGTGATTTTCCTTGCCTTTTTTAGATTAAGTTTTCTGTCTTTTATTGAAATAATCAAGTTTTCTTCCAGAGGTTAGAAGTTAGACATTCTGTATTTATTCTTTGAGTGTTTACTCTAAACATTTTAGCAAGCTTGTTCCACTTAACAAGACCTAAAATGACCTACATCCATACCCTCCCCCGAAGAATACAGATGTGGGGACACTTGAGCATTTCACTCCCTTGACCTATGTTACTCGTTGTTGGTCTAGTTTCATACTGTGTGTGTTTTTTTGGGGGGAGGGGCAGTCTTGTGGGACTGAGCCCTTAGCCATGGGGTCTGACGCTCTCTCCAGGTAGATAGTGTCAGGATTGAGTTAAATTGTAGCACAGCCAGCTGGTGGTGCAGAATTGCTCGGTGGGGGAAGCCCCACACATCTGGTGTCAGAAGTGTGAGTGTGGTAGTCATGTGGGTGTAAAGGAGACACACAGGGGGCATGAGTTTTTCCCGGACGTGTCTGGGTGTGATTCCATTTTCATATGTGTGGCTTGGTATTTGATAGGTTTCTTCAATCTGAATACACACGGCTTTCTTTAATTTTGGACCATTCTCAGCCATTAACTCTTAATTAATTCCCTCTCCCCCATTTTCCTCCCAGCTCCTTTTGGAATGTGCAGTGTACACGTATTGGACCCCTTGGTTCTATCTTCCATGTCTCTTAGCCTTTCCTTTTTTTCTCTCTTTAACTCTGTGTACATTCTTGATAGTTTTCTCAGATCTATCTTCCAGAGCACTAATTCACTTTCATCTAATCTGTTATTTAATACATCCATTGGGTTTTTAGGTTCCCTGTTATACTCGCAACTTCTAGACATTTTAGACAGTGCACTTGGCTCTTTGTCACCCTGGAACACGAGAGTGTTGTCGCAGGTGCTGTGCTCACAGGCGGAAGCAGGAGTCAGAAGAATTGGCCAGCTCTTCTGGGCAGGGCTGGGTCTGCCAAGAAACGGCCGTCTAGTAGAGGATGGAAGAAGAAAGTCTGCTCAGGGACACTGTAAGTGTGTGGTTGGAGACACATGGTTAGAAATAGGGTGTTTGTGAGGGCTCCGTCCCCCCCTGTGACATGTTAAGTCTCTGTTGCATTTCGCTTGGATTAAGGGAAAGGTCATGTGTGGTTCATGGTCTGAGTTTTTCTCTCTATCTGAGGTAAGCGGATAAATTGCTGTAGCCCAAGCATCCAACACTGTTAGGGCTTAAATAACAACACAACAAACATACGTGCACCTCAATTACCAGTCCTAGGTGAGTGTTCCAGAATCACAGGTAACTCCACTCCTTTAGGAACCAGGATTATGGGCTGCCACCTTGAACACGTGCCTTCCAGTGGGAAAGGGGAGAACATATGTTGAGAGGGCCAGAATTTCCTCTCAGGGACATGAGGGGACGTCTCACCCACCACCACGCTGTATGTGTTTCACTGGTGAGAATTTAGTCACATGTCTTCCCCACAGCAGCAAGCAGGTACGTGCGGAATGCAAGCCTAGCCCTGTGGCCAGGTCCCCCCAGCTCTGTTCCTGTGGCTAAAGGAGGAATAGAGTTCGGTAGCAATCTGTCACTTCTCCTAAAATGGAACTCCCTTTAGGTTCTCTGGTGTTGCAGAAAAATCTGCTAAGTCTTAGCGCCTTCTCGTCAGCTGGTCTCCTTCTTGGTTCTGGCTCGGCAGGCCCTCCCGTCTGTCTCAGGAAGGAAAAAGGAAAGGAAGGAAGGGAATGAATTAATATTTTTAAAGAAAGTAAAAGAAAAGGGAGAAAAAGGAAAGAGGAAGAGAGAAGTACAACTTGTTTGTTTCCATTCAGGCTTCGTTGGACTCCACTATGATTTTCAAGGAAGGTTTCGCGGATGCTATAAGGCACAATGCTTCATATCTGATAAGACCACTCTGTTGTTTTCACATGTGAATGACATCCAGGCCACCTATGTAATTAGGGCACCTTGTCATTCCCTCATTTCTCTGTGCACATTGCCTTTGTCTTTGGGCGTCTGTTATTACTGCATATAAGTCCGAAGCTGGTTGATTTTTTTTCTTTATAGAGACTGTTTCTTGTGCCCAGATGTCTAATTTTAGAATAACTTCTCTTCCTGGACTGATTTGTATTCCCATATTTCACGTTTTGTTAATGTCAATTTGTTCTCACCTCCCCCACCCCGGTCCTCCTTCCCTCTCTCTTACCCCCTCCTTCTCTGTCTCTCTTTTTCCGATAATGGGACATTTTATAGGTCGCCGGCTGGATTGTTCCACGTACCATTCATCCTTGAGTGGGGAGGTTCTATTGCGGCGTATTTCCTCCAGGGTGCTGTTGCTGATTCTCCGTACTGGCTCCTGTCTACTGAACCATATCCAACTTCTCCTCTTTCATCGCGACCCAAGGGCTGTGCACTCATGATCTGTAAGCTGTGCCTGGCCAGCTCTTTGTGGGGATTTGTTACAGTGGGGAGCTGAGTTCTGGGTTCTGATGTTCCCTCTCCAAAGGCTTCCTGGTTGTTCTCTCGAATCCTCTGTCACAGGCGTGTGTGTCAGGGACAGTCCGTGTGGTTGACGTCTCCCTTTTGGGTTATGTGAGGCTCACAGTTCTTTGTTTGGTGAGTTCGTTTTTAGTGCTTCTGCTCAGCTCACTCTTGCTAGATTCTGCAAACGGACTTGCAGGTCTCTGCTCCCCACTGTCTTTCAAGGACCAGGGCAATATTATTTCAAAGGAGACTATTGGTTCAGGTAGGCCATTTGGTGACCTGATGTTGGAAGGGTGCTCCAAGGATACAAGGCAGCTCAGAACACAAATACACAAACTCCAACAGAGAAGGCAGTAAACAGATGTATCAAGGCCCCCTCTCTATGTGGAGCAGAGCAACACTACTTTCCTTATAAGGATAAGAACACCAACTAATCTCATCAAGGTGATTTCAGACCAAGTGTACCATGCAGTGTTTGAAGTTAGACCTTTGGCCTTTGGAGAAGTCAGCAGTTTTCTCCATGTGAGAAAATGAGGATGCTGTACCGGTTGCTTTATTTAAAGGAGAACCTGGCTGAGTGTGCACGGAAGTTTGCACAGCCCCCCATGACACTGCAAACCATGGAAAGTCTATTTTGGGTATTTAAGTGTATTCCTGGATCGTGCAGATGGTATGCTCTTGTCACAGACTGTCGCATGCAGTGGGTGGGTCCCAGATGTGGCTTGAATGAAACGGAGGTGCTAACAGGGGCTGGGGAACAAATTCTGCTCGGAGCAGACACACCATTTAGCACCTGGCAGAACACGAGAAGTGCGGGGTGGTGAGAGGGACGCGGCGCTCAGAGGGTGACCCTCTGCTTCCTCTGCTGAGCACAGGCTGAAAGATTCCCTTCCAACTCGGACCAAACGTCATCTTTACAACTCACAGGAAGTGATTTCCTGTGTGGAGCCTCTTACTCACTGTTGACCCAGATGACCTGACGGGCGTTAAGGGGTCACTTGCAGGCAGGTTTGCAGATACATTCGCGTTTGCTGACAGAAGCAATGACGTCCTTAGATCATCCCACAGTCACGGCTGCATCCCTGAAATCCTTGAACAAAACGTGGGCTTGGCTACCACTCACAGACAGGACCTTTCCCGGTTCCTGATTTCCTGACCTGTGGGTTTGGGGGTCAGGCAGGGCACAGAGCTGGGGCTTCTCAGCAGGAGGGCTCTGGCCCCTCCTGAGGCAGGCTGTGCCTGGTGCTGCTGCTGTGGGGTGACCCCCTGGGAAGTGTGGCCGGGAGCGTGTCCTGTCTTCCTCTGCATGTTGCTGAGGTTCAGGAGGCAGCACTACCGCCTTACGCAACTAAGGGAGCCTCGCATTTCCACACGAGGGTGATGGCTCCTGGCCTCTGGACACGAGTGGCCTGAGCCCACGGATTTTGCCAGGACGAGCTGCTCACCCAGCTGTGAAGTATCCGGTCGGCTTTGGCTTGGGCAGAGTGCTGCTCCGTGGAGCCCAGTGGAAATAGGATGTGCGACATGGCGCCATCACGCACAAAGTCTCGGCAGCGAGGAGGACGCACACGTGGCAGGTGGTGGAGAAGCGTGGACCTCAGCAGAGCAGCGCTTCCGCTGGCTTTCTCCTGGGAGCGCCTGGGTCCTGAGCGGAGGGTTCCCTCAGGGACTGTCCATGTGTCCACCGTGCATGTGACAGTACAGACAACACCCTCAACGGGGACGCTGACGTGGAGGGGATTCCAGACTGGAGCTGACAGATCCTGGAAGCAGGAATTCGGGCGACACTCTCTCTAGGACCCATCACCATGTATGGTGCACCATTTTATTCTGAGCTCACTTTCCAGATTGCTGGTTTGATTTTCTGAAAATCTCCCTGATTCTTCCTGTGCTAAAGGCAGTCACCTCCTGCCTCCATCTGCTGTTTTTTCCTGGCTCCTCCTTCTCTGGGTAGAAATTGCATTCTAGAATGAAGTTTCAGGGAGACTGGCTCAAAGAACTCCTGAAATACCTGCCTTTCGCCTTCTGAGAAATTCTACAGGGTGGTGGCAGGTGTCACAGGCAGGCCGCGCAGGACCCTGGAGGACAAAATCCTTCCCCGCTGTGGCCTCCACGCTCAGGCGTCTATCTGACCGCCACATGGGCTGGGGCCAGTTAACTCTGCAGCATGTCAGAGAGAAATGGGCTTCACACTTAATCATGAAACTCAGATCTCACACCACTGAAAAATAAAGAAGCGATTTTGATATGAGCTCAGCAAAGCAGAGCCGAGCGCCAACAAGGTGGGGACAACGGCTGTATTTTTATTTGTCTCCTGTACCCAGCAGGTAAGGTCAGGGGCTCCCGGCCACTGTGTGCTCTCGCTCTGGGGTGAAAGGACAGCTGCTCCTCCAGAACGCACATGTGTACTTGCACACACATGCATGCACACACACCCACACCCTCACACACGCATACCCACACACATGTGTACATAAATGCACATTCACATGTACACACACTCAAATACACACATGCACACAGTCACATAGTCACATTCACACACACATGCACATCCAAATACACATATTCGTATATATACACACTTACATATATATGTGTGCACACACGCATACACACTCACACAAGTACATTGGTTATTTCCAGAGCAGTGAATGACATTTTTCCTGTTGTTGAAAGTAAATGAAGGGAAGCGAGGTGGAGACGGCCTCCCTTATCTGTGTCACATCTAAGTGTCCTGCTAGCACGGCCACTTGGCACACCTGTGCGACGCTGCTGGTCCTTCCTGGTCCCCAGTGCGGACAGAGACAGAGGGCCCTGCTCACTCCATGTGCCCGGTCCCCACTCCTGCCCTGACCTGCGGCTGACCCAAACCCTCCTAGAGCCGTACCTGAGCGTGGGGCGCTCAGTCGGAACGTGCTCACTCAGTAAGCCCGCACTGGCCATTGCCGCAAAGACAGGGTTTCTGCCACCAAGAAGCAAGTTCCCTCTGGGGAGACAAGCCTGAAGGAACTCAGGTGGCTGCTGGAGACTTTCCTCAATCGCAACTGGAGAATGGGTCCCCCTCCCTAGTGAGGTAATAATATTTCAGAGTAAAGGGAGGAGTCTCTTCCTTCCAGGGGCTCCTGGCGCACCCACAAAGCCTGTTGTCACCTTCTTCCTACCTTGTTCCCCTGAGAAGGACGTGGTGAAAACTGTTCAGGAAAAAACACTGGGTAGAATTTGCCCATGAAGATCAAGGGTGTCAGGAAGTGTGTCCTTTGGGGATACACGGTGGTGACGGAAAAAGCCAGAAAACTAACAGTTACCGAGCGCCTCATCGGCTGCTACGTACTCCTGGCCCCAGGAAGACAGAGAAGCTTGAAGCAAGCCTCCAGCCTCAGGAAGCTTAAAATCCAGCCTGAGAGACAAGTTAGAAAACATTGGAAAGTCAAATACTGAAAGAGACTATTTCCCAGAACCACAGTCGAGTGCTGTCACATATAGGCCACCCAGGATTAGAAACACTGGCTCTGGTGTTTCAATGAGTGTGGGTCAGTGTAGGATAAAGTGGGGGATGGGGCAGCTATGCACCCCTAACCGGAGCTGGGTCGCCCCCACTTGGAGAATGCATCCCTCAGAGAATGGAGCGGGGGGCGGGGCACAGAAACACCCCTTCCTCGGCGTTTGTGCTCCCTTGACAGACAGGAGGGGTTTAGGTCACTAAGAATGATTTCTGGTGACCAGCATCCACTGAGGGGCCTTAGAGCAAAGCGTCAGTACCTGGTTATGTGTTAAGCGAGCCGTGTCTGCAATCAAGTAAGTGCCTGAGATGAGATGGTCCCTCAAGCTGCAGTTTCTGGTCCCACAAGGGGAGGAACAAGATGAGCCAGCACAAGTCCCGGCTGCTTCCCTGGGCCTGGCGGGGCCCTGGTCGGCTCAGAGGCACACAGCCCGGGCCCCGGGAGATGGGGGCAGTAACTCATTTTCCAAAGCCCTCAGACCACAAGCCTCAGTGCTTTGAATCGTCTCTTCTCTGTGCTTCTCAAAAGAGAGGTAATTACGGACCGAGGTAAAGGGTTAATTTCTAGGAAAATCGTCTGTACACTCACCTTCCTGTACTTCCCCGATGGCTCCCTTTAAGTGCGTGCTTTCTCCATGATTGAGTATCAGAAAGGTCTCGGCTTCTTGCCAATGAGGATGATGGCATTTATTAACCTACAGGCACTATCCTGCTTCATTTCAAAACACGTTCAGTCATTTTATTCAAAATAACCCACAGCATATGTATTCACAGTGCAGCATCAAAAGATGAGTTTTTCTTTATCTCCCTAAGTAAAGATTCAAAGAAGCATCAGCTGCGGGATTTTTTGCAGGAAATTGGAACCCTGGAGCCTTGTGACCTGGTGAACCCCAGACCCTTCCCACATCTTCTATAGTTTGGAACCCCAGGGTACCAGGGAGGGGACTGTCGTGCGGGGAGGCCTGCGGGGTCTCTGGTCCCGCTCCCCACAACAGAACGCAGGACATGGTGAGGCCAAAAAGGAACACCCACGGAGCCATAGGTGGGGGAGTCACACCACTATATTCTCTCTGGCGGCGCTATACTCTCACTGGAGGCTGGATCCACACTGTCCGCAAACCGCCATCCACGCTTGCCAGCCCAGCCGCCATCTTCTTGCTAGCCCCCATCTCCTGCCAGCGTAGCCACAGCAGTTATATTGGTGGCCAATGGCTCACTGGTTACAGCTGATGGCCAACTAGCCACAGCTGATGGCCATCCAATCACAGTTGATGGCCATTTACTACCCGAGTGAGCACCTTTCCACGTGAGGCCGAGAGCCTGGAAACTACTTTCTGGGGCTCTGCCCCCACAGGGACGAACCCAGCATTCTCCGTCCTTTTTAACCTTCCACCCAAAGTGTCTTCCTTCTCACTGGTGTGGCCCCCAGCCGCTTCTGGATCATGCAGTCCAGTCCTTCGTGGACCTTGTCCCACAGGCAGCTGACACCTGTCTCCCGGATCTGGGATGCTGGACAGAAGGCACAGCTCCCCAGGGGGCAGCCGCAGCCCCTGTCCCTGGGACTCAGGGCTCTGGGGTGACTGACAGGGAAGCTGAGCAAGCCGGGAGGGACCATGCAAGCAACAACTATTCTGGGGGAGGGGAGGACGCCTTGGTTCATAAGCTGAGGAGCAAGGTGTGCGGAAGCTGTGCAACTGGCTCAGGCCCCAGGCCACGTGAGCCCAACCACCAATGGTGTTTAAAACGAATCTGCAGGGGAAATGCAACGCTGGCTCCAGTCCTTGGAAAGCTGGGAGCCTCCAGTGGGGGCAGCGACCGTGAGGAAAACTGTAAGGGGCTGCGGGTGTGGCAGTGAGCACAGTGCAGGGAGCCCTGCAGGCCCAGGCAGGCCCTGATTCCCAAACCTGCTGGCACGGAGCCTCAGTGTTCCCCTCTGAGCAATGGGAATAAAAACATCTCCTCCCGCGGTGGCTGAACAAACGTGATGACTATGCCTGTAAAGGCCCCCACGTGGACTTGGACATGGCCGTCAATACCTGGTACCTGTTCTTACTGCGTGTGGCTCTTTCCAGAGAGAAGGGAGTCCTGCAAAGGGGAACTGCAAAGGTGTGGCCGTGAGTTTTGGCAGGTCCTGCACTGCTTCCTGGGAGCCTCTCCCCTCACAGCCCCACGTGCCGCTTGGGGCTCTGCAGGACTCATGGCAGCATCAGCTGGGATGTTGTATCTGATGATCCAGGGTCTCACCTTGGGGAGCAGATGGGCCACTTCCCAGGAAAGGCTTATCATGAGGGACGGTCCTTGTCGTCCTGTAGCTCGTACTTCAGGCCAGGAGGGGTGTTCTGGATCACTCAAATGGCCCAGGCTGGGGGCCATCCTTTCCAGCGAAATGATTTCCCAAAAGCCCCTGCCCTTGTTCCCGTGACCGCAGGAGTCCAAGCCCAGCCCAGTCCCACGAGGAGGGAGAAATCAGACCTTTGGCCAGCTCACGGAGCCCCACCACTCCCGCCAACCCCACCACTTCCCGTCCCAGGGGGATTGCCCACATGCCCCAGGGCCTGCAGTTGTCAGGCCAATGCAGCACCTCTAAAAAACCATGTTTCAGAAAACATGCCACATTTGGAAACTGTGCTCAGAAGAGCAACTTCTTCCTGTCTGACCAAGCTTTCGTTGCTTCCCCTCCAGCCTGGCTGCAGGCCCAGTAGCCAAAGGGATACGGGAAGAGGAGCCCTGGGCCTGGGGTCAGCAGGGGACGCTTGTCTGCACTGGCCTTGTCAGGGCTTCAGGTCAGTCAGACAGGCGTCCACTAGTGTCTGGAAATTCAGCTTGACGCGTGCATGCCTGGACACGTGGCCAGCTTTTGTATTTCCCTGGGGGCCGCACTGCGGGCCTCGTCCGTGTCCTTGACTTCCAGTTACGCAGGTAACTCCTAGCTCTCCCGTGGGCCCAGCCCCGGGAACTCCGCGAGGCCCCGACCCACGTCTCCCCGGGGACGCTGTGCATCCTGCGCGTGATTAAACAGTGTTGTGACCGGAGGACAGCGCATCACACAGGAGGGAGCAGACAGGGAAAGTACGAATTCGTAGGTTATGTGCTTTTTTCCCATCCCAGCTTTTTAGAGTTAGGCAGTGGAGTGGGGGTGGGGATGGGAAAGAGGCCACTTAAGAAGCAACAAATAGAAACACAGTATTTGGGGAAAAGCCACGTCTCTGAAAATGGCAGGAAAGGCCAAGGACACATGAAAATGACAAATGAGGCTTATTCAGAGGCAGCCACTGGTGCCCAAGGCCATGTCGTGCTGCCGTCTAGTTCATCTGCACAGAAGAGATGAAGCTGACTCAGCCACAAATTCAGTGAAAGACACGTCATCATCGAGCCCACCCAGCGCCATAGCCCAGGGGACAAGGGCGGAAGTGCACGGGTTTGACAAAACCTGCTGAAGGCGAAACAGCAACTTCACCATCTGTGACCGAGGTAAACGACCGTTTTCTAAGTAAACAAGCAGAAGCCAGTGAAGTCTGTGACCGCCTGCAGCAACCCCACGAGTGCCCTTTGCAGCTTCAGAGCAGATGTTTCCATGCTAATCAAGCTGCCTGTGGCCTCCCGTTAGACCATGGAGCT
The DNA here is from genome assembly GCF_036562045.2 of Rhinolophus sinicus. Lineage (NCBI taxonomy): Eukaryota > Metazoa > Chordata > Mammalia > Chiroptera > Rhinolophidae > Rhinolophus > Rhinolophus sinicus. The sequence continues at coordinate 182,760,877 of NC_133755.1, read as the reverse complement.
TTGAGGAAGGGTCGAAAGAAACGTGTTTCTGGCATCTTCCATGCTGTGGGCTGTGCCTGTAATAAGTGCACTGGGATCGCGCCATGAAAACAGGTCTGTGGGGACAGAGTCCCAGAGAGCAGTTTCCAGGCTCTTGGCCTCACATGGGAATGTGCTGGCTTGGGTAGTAGATGGCCATCAGCTGTGACTAGTTGGCTATCAGCTGTAACCAGTTAGCCACTGGCCTCTGATATAACTGCCGTGGCTACGCTAGCAAGCGTGGATTGCGGCTAGCAAGTGGATTGTGGGTTATGGGTCATGTAGATCCTACTTCGTGTGTCTCGCTCGGCCGCCAGCCAGATGGGGGTGCAGAAAGACCCCTTGTTGGGGTACTGATGGATGTTTGCTTTTGTGTCTCGACCAGCCACCATGGAGAATATAATGGTATGAACCCCCTGTCTGTGGCTCCGTGGGGGTTCCTTTTCGGCGTCGCCATATCCTGCGTTCTTGTGTGGGGAGCGGGACCAGAGACCCTGCATGACAAGAAGAGACTGCGACACCTCCCCCATCATCGAATCCAGGACTAGAGGGCACCCCGGAGCTTGCTTTAGGACAAATCGAGGGAGGGCGTGCTGTTCACACAGGAGATGGCTGACTTCTGAGGCTTGCCATCTAGATGGAGTTCCGGCTGAAACGCAAAGCCGCTTGGCAAAGGCTTAGCTCAGATCACCAATAGCACGTTGGGAGTTAGAGCCGTGGGATCCTGCTGTGGGGGCCCCAGCAGGACTGTCCAGCAGGGCCCGTGCTGGGCTGCATGGAGTGAGTAGGGCTGAGCCAGTGGGGGTGGGGGGAGCTATGTGTGCATGTATTTATATTGTGGGAAAATACACGGAACACAAAGTTCACCATCTTAACCGTTTCAAGTGCACAGCTCAGTGGCGTTAAGCGCACGCACACCACGGTGCCGTCGTCCCCTCCATCATCACCAGAACTCTTCACCCCTCAAACTGAGACTTGGTCCCCATGAAACAGGAAGTCCCATCCCACTTCCTGTCGCTGTGATTTTCACTACTGCAGGCCCCTCACAGGCGTGGAATCTCACAGTGTCTGTCCTTTTTGTTTGACTTGCTGCACTTAGCATAGCATCGTCGAGGTCCATTCGTGCTGTAGCAGGTGTCAGAGCTTCCTTCCTCTTTAAGGCCAAACAATATTCTGTTGCCTGGATAGACCAATGGGATGGTGGTTTGATACCGAAAACCCACTTGAAAATTGGTAGAAAATGTGTGACCACTTTTTTGCTTAATGTTTCAATATCTCCCATGAGCTGTGGGTTCTGATCAAGATGCATGGGGGTGCCCGGCCAGAAGGGAGAGGGCTGTTGGGTGCTTCCAGGCACAGCTGCCTCATGCGTGCGGTTTCAGTCTTGGATGAACTCAGGGCTGTGAACCGGAGGATCCCGTGCTGAGCACACACCTTGGCCGGGCGTATCACAGCGGCCTGTGTGAGCGAGCATCAGTAGCCCATGAGCCCACCGTCACAGAACTCAACTTTGGAGAGCATTTTGGGCCCATAACACCGAAAGGTTTTAGGGAGATGATGGAGGTGGAGGGTGTTAGAGAGCAGAGTACCGAGTCCTGCGGTCATTCTGCTCACGGACCAGCACCTGCGGACACGGCACAGCCCGGGACCATTGGTGCTGCACAGAGTGCCAGGGCCGCAGCCGCTCGGTGCGAGCAGAGGGCCATGTGGGCTGAGATGACCCTCATGACTTCCACTCTGAACGTGGCCAAATAAAGCGGGTTCTTAGCCTTTCTGTCCTGTCATTAGCGCTGTGTTAGCTCTTCCTTTGGGAATGTGGTTAGAAATTTGGAGTCTTCAAGCAATTGCTTTAGAAAGGCCCTTTGTTGATCATGGAACCAACAGATGTGTAGCCAAGTCCCTGGGAACGCAGGCCCCAGAGTGGCAGCTAGCCGGGAGGTGGGGGAGGGAGGAGCAGATGGAGCTGAGGGCCCACGGCCTCCCCTACCCTACTGGGCTCTCTGCTCATCTCCAGCTCACACCAGAGCCTCAGAACAACTGCTCCCGAAGCACTGGGTCATTCGGCCCAAGACTGAGCCTGGATCTGGACACTTTTCTCTGCAAGAGTCACACAGAGTATGACATGGACCCTCAGCCTCTACCTCTGGTGACCCTGGCTATTCCTGATCAGTGTGGCAGAATCTCAAGGAGAACAAGCAGGGGTTAGACCCCTGGACTCAGCTCCCAGTCCCAGTGTGAAGGGCTATATCTCCCTGGAAATACACTTCCAACCTCAGTTTCCCCCTTGGGAAAATGAGATTGTCTTAAGCTTCAAATGGGTCAAAATACATAAACTTATTCATGTGTAAAACTGTAAACCATTGTACAAGTGAAACTTTGGTATGTGACAAACCCAGATAAAATAACTGTTGTCGAGACAATTTTGCGAGGGAAGGGGACACACTGCAGACGTCCGTTCACTCTCAGGACGGCCCCAGGTCTTGTGTCTTGGGAAGGCTCCTTCAACTTGGAACTTTAAAAGAATGACTCATTCTGCAAAAACAAATACATAATTTACTTCAGCTACTTACCTGGCACAAGTTCTATGGCCTGTAGATCTGTGTCCCCCCAAACTCATATGTCGAAGTCTTCACCCCCTTGTGGATGGGTCTGGAGGTGGAGCCTCTGAAGAAGTAATGAGGTTAAAAGCGTCATAAGGGCGGGTCCCTGATTCGAGAGGGGTAGTGTCCTCACAGGGGAGATGCCAGAGAGGGCTCTCTGCCTCTGTCCCCATGCACACGAGGAAGACGCATGTGGGGACAGAGGGGAGGGGACCCTCCCCAGGAACCGAGTCAGCTGGCACCTTGACCACGGACTCCATCCTCCAGAGCTCTGAGAAATAAACCCCGGCCTGTGGGACTTTATGGCAGCTCAAGCTGACAAATACAATAAGTGAACTTTAAATGTAAGTCACAGAAAGAGAGTAGGGCCCCATTTTGAAACCGCTGGCTTAGCTGAGGCAAGATTGCTATGATTCAGGACGATAGGCAAACACCTGGAGACCCAGTGAATGTAACCCCCGCCATCCTGTGTGACAGCACCGCCAGCACCCCCACCCGCTCGGGTGCAGGGCCAGGGAACTGTCTCAGGGGAGCCAGTTTGCACTAACTCTGCCTGGTGGCATGCTGGCGACATAACCATGACATGATTTAGTGGTGTTACTGTGACGGCAGCATCCAGTTTCCAGCCTGTTGTCTCCTCAGGCGACGATCGCGCCGTATTTATCTTTGATTCGTTAGGATTTCACCAGCTCCTGACACACAGCAGGTGCCTTGTAAGTACTGTGACTTCAAGTCCCCAACTCCATTTTCTTAGTTGCTTCTAACATGATCTTCTTTCAAAACCACAGACATTCTTTCATCCCCACATCAAGGTTGCCGTACCTGAATTATAAATTCCCATAAGGTCATCCAATAGCGAGATAGCAGTCTGAAAATATTGTACTCATTTTAGGAACTTTCAGCGAGCACGATGGTGTATTTACTTCTCTGAAGCTTTGTCCCGACTGCATTGTAACTGGGTATGTTCTCAGTAGGGCGCTCTGCGGTCTCTTCCCCCGGGGCAAGGTCACTCAGCATTTCCGTTGCTGCAGGGCCAGTTCCTGTCTGCCTCTGCGGATATCCAGTCATTCCTCTTGTCCCCCAACACCATCCGTCGTCCTGGGGTTTACACTCGCTTCCAGGGTGCACATTAAAGGAATCCACAGTCTGAACAGACATGAAACCCCTAGTAGGGCCACTTGCAGAGGAAATGCCTTCCTCCCTCTGTCTGGGCTGAGAACTCAGAGGGCTGGTGGAGAAGGGTCAGAGAACAGATGCTGCACCTCGCTACGGGCCTGTGGGGCTGGAGGCACAGGCACCCCAGAACACACACGGTGCGCACACAGCCATGCCTGCCCTTACCATGCAAGGGTGTCACTGAATTTCCCATTCCTCCTGCAGCTCTGAACAGACACCCGGTGGAGTCACCACAAGTTCGGGGGCCGTTGCCCGCTGTGCAGCCGAGGCTCAGGGCAGTGGAGTTGGGAGGGCGCATGGCCTGCGTCCTTCTGCTATCTGCACTGGTCACCCCTCCGCTGGATGAACCCAGAAATATGTGGTCTGGGCACTTTTGCTGAGCAAGGGACAGGATAAGATGCTGCTGCAAAGAAAAGCTCATGACGGAGCCACCAAAGGGTGGTCCCCAGTGAGGGGCATCTTAGAACAGCATCACCGGAGGGCAAAGAAGAGACAAAAGGTGACGGCCCACAGCGCAGTGGGTGGGCTTGTCAGCTGTGGAAACCCGCCTGCTGCTTTGCCGGTGATGTGAGTGTGTGTGGGTGTGATGGGGTGTATGTGATGGTGGTGTGTGTCAGTGAGTGTGTGATGGGGTGTGTGCAAGTGTGTGTGACAGGGGTGTGACGGTTAGGTGTGTGTGTGTGATGGGGTGTAATTGATGGTGGTGTGCATGTGATGGGATGATTGCATGTGTGTGTGTGGTATATGTGTGTGTGCACACATGCATGTGTTTTGGGGTGTCTGTGAGATGCTAGTTCAGGAGTTAGTTCCTTGGGTCCTTCCAGAGGTGGCAGATGGGTCTGAGGCACGTCTGCTCACACCGCTGGCCTCTCCTTTCCGCCCTGTGTCCGAGGCAGCCCTGACCCCTACTCCAGGCTCAGGTCCTACGGCCCTGGTGCACTGGCGCCTGACCTCCCTGGGCTGCAGAGCTGACCCTCCCCCCGCCCCCCGAGGACACCTGGGAGGCCACAGGGAGCAGACAGCCCCCATGCCTGTGCGCACACAGTGCACACAGGGCACACACTCAGCACTCCCTGTGGGTGTGTTCTTTCCTTTCTCTGAGAGAAGGATTGTGGGATTTCAGGAGCTGGGCAGACGGGGTGATGGGCTTGTCTGACCTGGCTGCGGGTTTGCTGGCCCCCAGGGGACTCCAGGCCAGCACATGGCCTGTGCTGGCGTGGTCTGCTCTGTGCCATTTTCCACGGGCAAAGCTACTGGCCCAGCACCAAGCTAACTAGTCCCTGGGTCAGAGGGGAGCGAGCATGGATGCTACCGCCACAGGAGCATTCTGTGGGTTACCTCTGACACTAGGGTGATGGCCTGGGTGCACCCCACTTGCTGGGTGTGAGAAGTAAAGGACAGTTGGAAGTGTCAGCCCTGTGCCTGGGATGTCATTCAGGCCGTGGTCACCCTTTGCCATCCGTGGTCTCACTGGTCCTGGCACTGCCTACGTGGGACGGGCTCAGCTTTATGTTCCTGGGCTCGGTGCTATCTTTGCACCCCGGTCCCATGTGGCCTGTCTAGGCGACCGACCTCCCGCAGACAGCACTTTTCTCAGAAAACCCTGGAGGCCTCGGAAGCCAAGCAGGAGGGGCCAGAGTAAAGCCATGTTTATGAAACTTCAGAGAGAGGAACGGTGGGGCCTGACCCTGCCTGGGGGGCGGGTGGCTAAGTGGTCTCAGGGGACCACAGTGAGCCGAGTCCCCAGGGGTCCCCTGAGGCCAGCTTGAGAGGCACTGCACTGAGAAACGAAGCCACCGTGCTTCTGAAACCACTATGCCAGCACGAAGACCTCCCAGCCGCGCCCCACACCCCGGCTGCCTCGGGCGGCCGCACATGAGTTCCATGGTGGTGACGTCACTCAGAATTTCCGGAAGGTGTTTTGGCATCTCCTCCAGGACCAGTTTTATTTGGGCTATGTGGCCTGGACACTATGTCATATATATAAAATGTCTCTCATTTCATGCTACTCTCCTCCACGCCATCCTATTTTTAACTCTGGTCCTGCTACAAAGAGGCAGAAGTTGTTTGGAATTCGGGGTGGGGGTCAATAAAGTGAATGATAATGCTAGCTGATATAATTTGTTGGTGAAAATCCAGAAATGAGCCTGGGTTACTTAGGTGGCTGACAAATTGCCCTGAAGACGAGTCCAAAAAAACGTCTGAAGCTGTGGACACACGACTGACTGGCTGGTGTGAGTGAGTGAGTGAGCATGTCCCTCGGGGAACGACTAACAAGCCGGCATTTGCTTCCATGGGGAAGTTATGGGATGCTGGTTGAAGAGACAGAGCTATTGGTTGCTGGAGAGTCACATCCACATGTCAGCAACTGAGAAATAATGCTCGTTCCTGAAGTTTTAATAAAGCATGGTAGCTAGCAGCCAACCAGCCTCCCAGCCCCAGGAACATTTTGAAAAAAGTTAAATAAGTAAGTACGTTTCTGTTTCTGGAAGATTTCCAAGGCAAGACAATGGCTCCTTCACTGAGGTCCTCGAAACTTGGATAGGGTTACTCCCTGCTGACACTGGGAAGGGCGCTGCTAGATCAGGAAAGAGTGGGAGGCGGGGAAGGGCTGGCATGACGTGCTGGCCAGTGTTAACAACTGAGTCTGGAAAAAAGTGTGTGTGTGTGTGTGTGTGTGTGTGTGTGTGTGCGTGCGCCTGTGCGTTGTGTGTAAAGTAAATCTTTCTGCTAGGAAGGGTGTGAAGCACACAGTTTATAAACTGACTGCACTCTTCGTTGTAGTAAGTCGATGCCTGTGGACGCTTCCGGTGATTTTTACTGAACTCTTGTGTCTGCAGACGCCTGTGGGTGCAGCTCACAAAGGATGTGACAAGTGGAGCTGCCTCCAAGTCTGCTCACTCTTCTCAGTAAGTTGGTCGTCGTTCAATCTGATATGCTGTGAGCCATTTTGCGGTGCTGCCTCATGCAAATTACATGGGTTAAAACGACTCCTCTCAGCTTCAGCACTCCTGATTTGAGAGTTTGTCATTGTCACAGGGACTGGGACAGTGTTTAATTCACATTAGTTCATAGAGTTGTGATCAGCAACTCGTCTGACCAGTCCCCCCAAAGCTCACAATTGTCCGTATGAGATGGTGTGTCCAGGAATGGGTGTGGGGGTGGTGGTGGCCAGGCTGTGGTCAGTAGTGAGTTATATAATTCCCTGGCAAATTCAGGGCTGCCTGACGAGAAATGAGTCTCCGAATCTCCTGCACTCATGTAAGCATGCCACCTGTCATGAATGGTCAGCTCGTCCGTGCCCCGTTCAGTGGCACAGGGAGCAAACGTGTGGGAAATGTGCCCCCAGAAGATGGATCTGACACAATCACAAACAGATGTGCCTTACCGTCGCCTTTCCAGTCTAACTCCTGATAAATAGAAGAAGGGTATTCTCGCAATTTGCCGAGAGGAGGCTCCATCCTGGGCCCCTTGCAACCACCATGGCTCGTTCCACTCACGGAATCAACATTCATCTCAGGACCAACTCCTTTCCCATTGCTTTGATCTTTCTGTATTAAAGGAAATTCCCTGACACCCAGAGAACAAGAAAGGCATTTAAATGTTTCTCTTTCCTCACAACCCACATTCGTCTGAGGGCAGGTTCTCACAGCCTTAGCCTGCGCTGTTACCTCAGGCTTCCTCTGTAAACACTCTCTGGTCGTAACTGGGGAGTGCTCAGGGGATCACAATTTGCCTCTGACTCTTGCTGAGAAGTGTTTTCTCAGTGTTCACACCTCGTCCCTTTGAAATGCAGAGGCATCGCCCCCTTGCTGTTTTGCTGAACAGATAAGCAGCGTCCACGGTGAGTGGGTGTGAAGAGCAGTAGACACACATGCATGTACATATGCAAACACATGACTGTGTGTGTGTGATGACGTTTATCTATACATCTCAGCCCCTTTACCAAGTTGCTCGTCACCCGAGAAACCTCAGCACTTAGGAGAAAGGGGAACCCCCATTTGAGGTCTGGATGCAACCGTGTTGATGCCAATTAATTACAGATAACTGAGTTATTTAGAGGGACTGTTCTCTCTATTTCCCCATTTCCATTTTTATTTTTTGTCTCAAAGACTCCTACTTCCTTTGTCTACATCTCAGGAACTGAAGTGTGAACTGTATTCAAGAATAATAGTGCATCATATAATATTTTTATGTATTTCATATTTTAAAACAACCATAAATAAGATGAAAATCCCACCAGAGAAAGTGTTAGTAATTATTAGAATGGAAAATTCACATAAAATAAACACTTTTTCCCATTGTATGGAATATTTATAATCTATCTTTGTAAGAACCTATTTTTGAATAATCAGAAACAATAGATTACAAACATATTGCCAAGGGAAGTTAAAACTGTCTTAATTAATGTTAAATGTAAACAGCACTGACTACAATTAGGTCTTGGTAGTCTTTTCAATCCACACCTACCTCTGTGCTCTGGGCTCTCACTCCACCTTAAAAAGGCCAAGGTTTGCAAGTTGACCTTTTCAGTCTTGAGCAAAAACACTCTCTTAGCTACACATTGGTAGACATACTGGGTTTTCAGATTATCTTTATTAAATAAAGTTACTGCTCTGAGCACAGAACATAAAAGTGTCATCGATGGCGGTCAGAATTGAATGACGCGTTTGGAAGCTGGGTGGGTGTTCTGGAAGGAGAACACGCGATAGGAGTCAGGTGGCGCTCAGGGGACAAAGTCGGGTGTGAGATGTGGACCAAAGTGTTTCTATGGAATTTGTGGAACAAAAGCAGTGTGATATGGTAGCATTTCCTTTAGTGATTGTGGGGAATGTGGGCTTTGTCTCCAAGCTTTCATTTCCCTTGGTATTTCTCCTTGCTGTTTAAACAGTAACATGCAGATACTGCCTCCTGGCCCAGCTTTCTCCTCCTCTCGTTCAGCTGCAGATGTCAACTCTGTCTAGTGTTTTAAGCTGCTCTTGTCTCTGAACTCCTACCTGCAGAGTTCATTGACAATGTATCTCTCCATTCCTCCATCCATCTCTCCTTCCTTCCATCCGTCCATCATCCATCCGTCCACCATCCATCCATCCATCCATCCATCCATCCATCTGTCCATCATCCATCCATCCATCCGTCCATCATCCATCCATCTGTCCATCCGTCCATCATCCATCCATCCATCCATCCATCCGTCCATCATCCATCCATCCATCCATCCATCCATCCATCCATCCGTCCATCATCCATCCATCCATCCATCCATCTGTCCATCATCCATCCATCCATCCATCCATCCATCCATCTGTCCATCATCCATCCATCCATCCATCCATCCGTCCGTCCGTCCATCATCCATCCATCCATCCATCCATCCATCCATCCATCCATCCATCGTCCATCCGTCCATCATCCATCCATCCACCATCCATCCATCCATCCATCCATCCGTCCATCTGTCCATCCGTCCATCATCCATCCATCCATCCATCCATCCATCCATCCGTCCATCCGTCCATCATCCATCCATCCATCCATCCATCCACCATCCATCCATCCATCCATCCGTCCGTCCGTCCGTCCATCCATCCATCATCCATCCATCCATCCATCCATCCATCCATCCGTCCATCTGTCCATCCGTCCATCATCCATCCATCCATCCGTCCATCCGTCCATCATCCATCCATCCATCCATCCATCCATCCATCCATCCATCCATCCATCCATCCGTGCATGCATCCATTCGTTCATCTGCTCATCCACTTGTCCATTCATCCATCTGTCCATCTATTCATCTGTCCATCTGTGCACCCCACAGACATTTTTCATCACCTACTATGTACCACTGTGGTAGGTGCTAGGGGTGCAATATGAGCAGAAGCAGAGAGCCTCAATCACTCACAGTTTGCTGTCTAGGGCAGGAGGCAGACGATCAAGTAATCACAGTAGGGATAGTTCATTCTAAACCGAAGGAAGTGTTTTGAAGGACAGGACCACAATTCTGTGAAAGCGTGTAACAGGAATCTGAATTTGCCTGCCTCCCTGGAGGAAAACGTGAAGAAGGGTGAGTAGGAGTCAGCTACATGAAAGGATGCGTGAAGGGGCAGCATCCCAGCCAAGGATTAACCACAACACATCAGTGTGGTTGGTGTGTGCAGAGCGAGGGGCAGAGGAATTTGAGATGTGGCTGGAAAAGCAGGCAGGCCAGGGCCTTGGGGACCCAGGAAGGGTTCTGCAGGTTCATCCTAAGAGCGATGAGTAAGGGGACCCTATTGAAGCATCTTTGCCAAAAGGCCAGTTACACACTCGTCTACAGGTTAACTGCAACAGTTAGAATGCTCGTGCTTTGTTTTACAGAAAATCCGAATTCAACTGATTAGGAGAACAAAGTGGATGAGGTTATTGGGTCATGTAACTAAACAAACTTCAAGGGAGGCTTGGTTCAGCTGCAAATGCTGGGACCTGGTTCGTGTCCCTTTAACTCTGGGGCCATGTGCATGGCCCGGCAGGCTCTGCCTTCCTGACGGAGGGAGGAAGTGGGACTGCTTGTTCCAAAGTGGTTGTCTGGGCTGCAAGCTTTGTTTTCTTGGCCAGTGAATAAGAAAAATCTGCTCCCTTGAGAGTTTTTAAAGATCGTCAGAATTTAGTTTGAATAATTTTGATTGGTGTGTCTTTGAATATGTGCCCGCCTTGAACGAATCCCTGTGGGCTATGCCCACTGGCCTGTGCGTCTGCTTCTTATCAGCCCTGCCCAACCTTCTGGTCGTTGGGATACAGTGTGGACCACACTCCTTTCTCTTCCCTTCTACCTAAGAGTGTTGGTGTTTCCTTTGAGCTCGGTGGAAGCACTAGGTGTTTCCTGTTTTCCACTTTTCTATAGTCTGAAGTCGTAGCGAGTGTAGGGAGGGTAGGGTTGAGGGCGTGTCCCGTGTTCACGGTGACTGTGTCTGTGGGGGGACCTCTTGGCCATCGTGAGGTCCTCCCAGTTTTCCCATTCCAACTCGACTGCCACACTCGCGCTAGAGAGACGTGTTTAGAGCTGCCCTCCCCACCCATCCTCCACCTGGTGGAAGCTGCTAGTTGTGTGTTTACTTGTGGACATTTGAATATCGATGATTGTACTGGATAGCATACGTCTGTGTGACTGTACATACGTGCACTTTCCTGTGTGCGTAGCTCTCATGCAATTCAGAGAAGGTCAGTCCTCGCCCCATATTTCAACACTGACCTTGATACTGTAATTGAAGTAGACTGGGTGATGTGCGAAGCCTGAGGCTTGACCTTTACCCTCCTGTCCACTTCACTTCCGCCCCTTTCCATCTAGTATCACACACACGGGCAACACCAAGCCACTTGCAGCGCAACACACACACACACACTCACACGCACACACGCACACACACACACACACACACACACACACACACACACTGCTCTCCCACGTCTCCATGGCTGTGTTCAGGCTGCTTTCTCCACCCAGAATGGGTTTTCTCTCACAACACGAGGGTTACACTATGTACTTTATTGCCAGTGCTAATGTCTCAGTTCACATACATCTTCTCAGCGCCTTCCTGCTGTACAAGCTGCTATGACGTATGAACACATTTTCTCCCCCTGAAAAGTGTTGACAGTCGTCTGCTTTAATAACTTGCTTTTGTACTTTGCTAATTCATTTGATATCAAATGCTGAGAAATACAGGATATATCATGATATCTTTGCAATAACACATTTTAAGAAGCAGTAAGGTCTTTCCTTCCCTCCCTCTTTCCTTTCTCTCTCTCTCTCTCTCTCTCTCTCTCTCTCTCTCTCTCTCTTTCATTTCTTTCCTCCCTCCCTCCCTCCCTCCCTCTCTTTTTTTCTTTCTTTTTACAACACTATCCGTCCATAACTGCTCTATGCACATGTGGAGGTGACAGGGAGGGGAACGGAGTCCCAAACATCTGTATATGTGGGTTTCAGCACCTCATTTTGTCTCTTAAAGCACATTACGCTTCTTAAACTATCACTGAACACTTCCATTTTACACCTAGCTGCACAAGACACAAGAACTGTTTGAGTAGAGTTAATTATATCCCTACAGTACATGTTAATTTTTCTGCATAAATATTATATTGCTTGTGACTTTTCATCCTCCTTTGCTTATGCAATATATAATAGATTCCAGAAGAACAGGTGAAGTATCATCCAATACGTGGAAACTGTTTCCGTTCAGTACATTAGCTTAATTTAGTTATATGAGCTTCACTATAATTAGATAACCTGAAACAATACATGAAATACCCGAGAGGATAAATAAAACCTTAAATGCAAAAATAGGACGGTCTGATAATCTTGAGAACAATACCTACCATTTGTTGGGTGACACTATGTGTTAGATGTCCTGTCTGCTGTTGATAAACCATCCCACTTGATCTGTGTGGTGGGGGTAGAGGAGGGCACTCAGCACAGAGAAGGGAAATTGCACGCGAAAGCCACAGGCTGTCACAGTCACAGGCTGCCGCAGACAGAGGCCACCACAGACACAGTGAGGCTGGAACCAAAGTCTCTTTGTCTCAGAGCCAAAACTCTGAACCTCTATTCAGAAGCCCTCAGTGTCCACTTGAAGTGAATTTGCTTAATGTGGACAACAAAAATTCAAGATAAATGGAATAAACAGTTTGGCTTGGGACTGTATCTTGAAAAACAGAACCAGAAGATATACGCATACATTTATTTTCTCACACATTTAGCAAAATAAAGGTTTTCATGGTAATTCTGACGAGTACTTAGAAAAAATGCGGAAGGAATCAGTTGTTGTGAGGGTTTCCTGGTATCATTTTTCTCAGTAGAGGTTTAGGTAGCATGATCCCTGCTTTCGCATTTATAAGCATGATTGTAAAGAAGGGAATTTTATGCAAATGTGTAGATCAGTTTCCCCAAAGGCCTTTCTCTGATATTCAAACAATTCTCTTTCGAATTTGTGATTGTGTCATGATCTATATTGCTTTTCTCTTCAATTGACAACAGATGATGTCATAGGCTGGTGTCTGTGTGAGACCTGAATTGCTCTCACATTATTTTTGTTGATTTTATGAGATAATGCCTCCAGCAAATTTGGTAATCTTATTTTGTAACAATTTGCATTGTATTCAAATGTTTGACATCTAATAGTCAGTGGAGGACTATTCTGACAGCCCCACTGTGATAATTGGCATATCTGCAGCCAATGCCCCTCCCCGGGGCAGACGTAAGTTCCTCCCCTACAGACTTTGGTCACGTGACTCGCTTTGGCCAATGCAATGTCAGTGGGGGTGGTATCGTCAGAAGCTTCAAATGTGCTGTGTGTTTGGGTTGGCTCTTGTGTTCCCACCATGGATCATGAGATGAACACTGGTCACAGGTGAATGAGAGACACTTGGAGCAGACCCAAAGCCAAAAGCAGTGTGTAACTATGGCCAGGTGAGCCTCAGCTTGAAGCAGAGCCCCCTCACCAAGCCAGCTTGGGTCAGTTGAACCACAGTCAGCCTGCGGATCTGTAAGCAGGAGAGTGATGCTTGCTGTTATAAACCACTGAGTTTTGTAGGCATTTGTTACACAGCACGTTGCAACCCTAGTTTAGTAATATACTGACCAAGGAAGATGTTGGCCCAGTGAGCAGAGTTAGACACCAGTTTTAAGCAGAGAGGAATGTCTGAGTGTCTGAGGTGCCGTTTCATTGGCAGATAGCTTTGTCTTATGGTAATTTTTCCTCTCCTTACAACTTCATCATTGGTGGCACTGGTTTCCCAGGATTTTGCAGAAATGGATCACAGGCAGATGTCTGAGATCTAACCCAGAGAGGGCAACGGTTTATCAGAAAAGTTGACTTTCAATGGCCTTTGACACACAGTAAACATTGAGCTTGCCATCAGGTGCTCACATCTGCGTTACTCTGGCACATTACCTGTTTTCAGAGCAGCTGGGGGAAAAGGAATGGGAAGACAAAGGCACGTTCGGCTTCTCCACAGTCCTGAAGAGTTTCTCACAGGACGCAGGTGGTACCCTTCGCTCTGAGATGCTAGAATAGCTTTAAAATCTATCTCAGAGTTTCAGAGCTACAAAGGAGGTAGGCGCAACTCCTTATCAAATTGGCTGAAATATCTAACCCTCCGTCCCTTCCTCCTGCCCCAATGAAAAAGCTGGGCTCTCCAATCACTGAGGGAGAAAGGTGGAGACAGGACGTGGAAGGGGACTCAGGTGTAGAAGGGAAAATAGAAAGCTGGGCTCCAAATGGGACGCCGAGTGGACCACACGCCCAGATAGACAGAGGAGTGGCCATGGCTGAGTTGTCCACGTCCTATCCCTGAAAGACAAGTGACCTTCATGGAGGTGATCAGAAAAGGCCCTGGGGCAGGACCGCAGGAGCCTCTGGTAGTGGCATTTCTTTCACATGAAGTCAGCTGCAAAATGAAAAATAAGACAAATAAAAACTCTGGAAAGCTTTAATAAGACAGTGATTCTGAAGCAAACGGTATGTGCAGATCGACTGGGAGGATGTAATCACCACTGGCAATTCCATACCAATCATTAGCCCTGGTTCTCTTAGGTCCAAATGAAAGGGCAAACAGTGGTTGATCAACCTGCTCAAGTTTTGGCAAAGCCACATCCTACCATGAAAGCACTTAATGCTGAATGAATGAATAGAAGGGAGAAGTGTGTGCAAGGAAACACTTAAATCAGTGTTGACTGAATGAATAAAAAACAAGCCAAGGTGATTGTGGTGGTGGTGATGATGGTGGTGATAGTGATGATGGTGGTGGGGATGGTGATGGTGATAGTGATGTTGGTGATGGTGGTGGTGGTGGTGGCAATAATGATGATGGTGATGGTGATGGAGATGGTGGTGTTGTATGTGTATGTGTTCTGTGTGTAGGAAGTTGATGGTGGTGGTTGTGATGGTGTTGGTAGTGGTCGTGGTGGTATATATGTGTTGTGTGTTCTCCGTGTAGGGAGGTGATGGTGGTGGTGAGATGTGTATGCACACCTGTGTGGCCCCCTCAGAGCCCTCTTCTTATGGTGGCTGGGTGTGGTTTGCAGCCGCACGTGCCATGCCCCACACAGAAAGGACTAGTTTTAGATTTCCAGGGTCTTGGCCAGCTTTGGGAGCATAGGAAGGGAATTTTAAAACTCCATTTCTGGTATTGTTTGGTCTCACAAATCGATGAGCCTTTCCTGACTGTCTTGCTCCGCTGAACAACTGTACTAGCAGTAATCCCTTATTGTGGGGACCCTGGGAAGAATGACTAGTGGAAATGACCGCGTATAATGACACCCTCTGAAAGCGCCAGATGATTAGATGCTAAAGGAAGATGCAGAAGAGTTGGAATTGCAATTAAACACTTCGTGTTACCCGAGGAAGGAGCCATTTGATTTTGCGCCCGTCCCAGGCCCTCAGCTCCAGGACCCACTGGGAACTCGTCAGGGGATGGCGTCTAATGAGCTCCGTGCTGTTCAGTTCTGGGCCAGGTGGGCGACTGGCATCCGAGCTCATGTGGCTGTCACGGCAGTGCTGTCAGCCGGCTGATTCTTTAAAATGGTGAGTTCTCTCTTTAGGAGATCTTGGTTCTTAAGAAAAATGTCGAAGAATTTTCAGAAACAGCAGCTCTCAGCAATCGTTTGTTGATCTGAGGAGCCGCAGGCCTGATTCACTGACTCAGATTCAACAGCCCTTTATTGAGAGCCCAGTGGTTGAACAGGCGGGTCTTCCATCTGCTGGGCATGTAACCCCCTGGACTGAGGCTGGGACACCTGTCACAGGCCATAGCATGGGGACTCTGGGGTCTCCTGTCTCTCTACCATGGATTCCAATGGGACACAGCTGAGTACTAACACCCCCGCCCCCCCTACACACACACACACACACACACACACACACACACGAACACACACCGCTGGCTCAGGGCCTGGGTGGTGGCCACTGAGGCCGGGCTGTTCTAGCTCTGTCCCTTGCCCCTGGTCAGCTTGGGGAAATGACTCACTAGTTCCCCCTGTTGCTTAGTGTCACTTACAACCTGGGATCGTGTCACTGGTGAAGGATAGTTTCCATGTAAATGCCATTTGGGAAGCTCGAGGCCCTGTGCTGGGCAGAGGGGCCTGGAGTATATCAGCACCAACACCCCACACCCTGGGATCAGACACTCACAGACCCCAGGCGGCTGGACCCTCTCCCTGGTGTCTTCCCAGGAGGGCCTGGATGCTTCCAGAAGGAGTTTTCCGCACAGCAGTAGGGAGTCCCACACCCATTGCTGGGCCATGCAGAGATCATCTGTGACTTAAAAATGTATTTGTAATTAACACAGGCTATGATTTTTGTCTACTTTCAACACTGGCTTCTGAACAGTGTGCAATGTAGTCTCCATTCCAAGATTCATGTTGACAGCAGTTGATGAGTGAGCCATTAGTACTTCAGATTATGTGTCTGAAATCAAATCTCAGAGAGAAATGCAAATTGTGAGCACTGCGTGGACATTTGTCCCCTCCCCCACCCAAATCGGGTGTCCTGGTATCTGGAAAAAGGAGTCCCAAGTCACATGCAGAAAGACTGCACCTGAACACCCTGGTGAGCGCTGCTCCCGCCCCAGGGAGGCACCGGGAGGGATGTTTCCGTGTGGGCTGCACCAGAGGCCATGAGGCTGTTACTTTTCCTGAGGTTCTGTTGTTCCAGTTCCCACTGTTGGAAAGCCCGGGGAAACACAGGAATGAAGCCAAACATGAGATAAATGATACCCATGCCGCTGCCTTCTCTTATGAAACCAAGGCTGGTAACAGGGTTCAAGCTCCTTAAAGAAAACTATTCTTTAAAAAGCAAACATACAAATGAATGAAATCACCTTTCCTCCCTTTGGGACAAATGACCTGAAACCCAAATGTGTCACTCATCAGATGCTGTCAGTGTGTCTCTGAACAGAGAACATATAACACACTGTGCAGACCCAGTGTTGGAAGCAGACACAACCCATCTATGCTACATGCAGGTGAAGCGTTAAGTCTACAAATGACCCATGAAACTTAGTTTACGTGGAAACCAACCCTAAACACTTTCAGACTCTAAGCATATATGCTTTATTTAAAACATAATCTCATAGAGTTTTTCAAAAGTTCTTTTCTGAACATTAAAACTTGTTTCTGAGGTGGCCAGATGGCTCAGTTGGTTAGAGCTCTGAACAACAGGGTTGCCAGTTCGATTCCCAAATGGGCCAGTGAGCTGCGCCCTCCACAACTAGATTGAAGACAACGAGCTGCCGCTGAGCTTCTGCTGAGCTTCCTCAGGGGAGGCTGCATGGCTCAGTTGGTTAGAGTGCAAACTCTCAACCACAAGGTTGCCGGTTCCATTCCTGCATGGGATGGTGGGCTGCGCCCCCTGCAACTAAAATTGAAAACGGCGACTGGACTTGGAGCTGAGCTGCACCCTCCGCAACTAGACTGAAAGACAACGACTTGGAGCTGCTGGGCCCCGGAGACACACACTGTTCCCCCGTATTCCCCAATAAAATTTAACAAGCAAACAAACAAAAACTTTGCCTGCATTTTAAAAGAAAGAAAGAAACAAACAAAAAACTTGTTTCTTAGGTCCCATCCAGACTTTCGTTGTCGTGTCCAGCATAGCGACAGTGCATCGGGCTTTGTCCTCCACTTCCTCCCATCTCTGTTGTCCCTCCGAGTGCCCGTCTTCTGGGGGGTGTCCAAACACCCACCTCACCAACCTCACTGACAGGAACCTTTGAGTAGCTCCTCCCAACTTATCTATAAATTATGGAGCGATATTATTGTACTAACAAGTCGTGGGTGTTAGAGACCATAAATCATAAAGGACGGGATTTAAAATGTAAGTGCACCTTCTTTTCACCTCCCCATAGACCATCTCACACAGCTTCCGGGTGGGCACCCCCTGCAATGAACAGGCTGATGAGAGGCTCATCTGGGTGGGTGTCAGCCTTAATATGTGTCTGTTTTAGAAAAATGGGTCGTTAGCTTTATCTGATCACAATTTCAGTCTTTCTCTTTAGTGCTGATTCGAATGGAACACATCCAATTGTCCCTTTGGAGAGGTCTTTTAAGAACCATTCCATGAGATTACTTAATTTTCTTCCGGTTTCCTCCCTGAGTGCTGCACTTCTGCTCCAGAACAGACTGAGTCACTGAGCGAGTCTGACCGTGGATTTCCCCGTGTAGTTTTAACATTAACCTGGGTGGGGGGTCGGGGTCTAATTTTCTAGTCTTCATTTATTAACAGCTTGCATTTTTTTAGCTTTCAATGTCTTTGTAAATTAATTTCTCCCATATGTCTTTTAAGAAAAAATTCCAGCATGTCATTTTAACACTGACTGTATTTGAAATGGCAAAGTACATACATGATACATCGAGGGGGTAAAACCTCAACAGCGTCCAGGAAAATCCTTGAAATTATTGTGAATCTTTCATCTCCCACCAAGAGACAAACTCTTCATTTTCAACTAAAACCATCTTTTTCTTTTTTATATCACAAGCATTTTTACTAACATGTCTAAAGAGTGACACGCCAATGAGAACTGTGCCAAAAATAGGAAGCGTGAAGCCTTCCTGACTTCCTGTCACGTGCTTCGCATGGCAGCCAAGCAGTTCACAGCCTTCACCTGTCCCATTAATTCTCCTTGCCTGTGGGTGGCTGGTCCCGGCTCTCTGTGAACAGAGATCTGACACATAAGGGGGACCAGAGATAAGGGTCTTGCTATGGCCACAAAACAGACATCTAATCCTCATCTTTGTTCCTCCAGATGGCAGCGGTACCCACCCAGGGCAGCGGTACCCACCCAGGGCAGCGGTACCCCCCCAGGGCAGCGGTACCCACCCAGGGCAGCGGTACCCCCCCAGGGCAGCGGTACCCCCCCAGGGCAGCGGTACCCACCCAGGGCAGCGGTACCCACCCAGGGCAGCTATCCCCCAGCAGCCTCCTT
The DNA here is from genome assembly GCF_036562045.2 of Rhinolophus sinicus. Lineage (NCBI taxonomy): Eukaryota > Metazoa > Chordata > Mammalia > Chiroptera > Rhinolophidae > Rhinolophus > Rhinolophus sinicus. The sequence continues at coordinate 182,742,128 of NC_133755.1, read as the reverse complement.
GCCCGACAGCTGGCCCCTCTCCTCCGTAAATTTCCCTCTTTTCTGTCCATCATCTCGGGCTCAGGGGAGCAGAGCCACCCGTGCTCACTAATGGCGCTACGAGCTTCCTGCTGCCTCCTGACATCATCCTTTAAAAGTAACAAGCAAGAGAAAGACAGCAAACTTGGAGCTGCAGACACCAGGCCTGGCCCTCCAGCAGGTGCTTTAGATAATGAACTTCATTGCAGAAATGAAAAGGCTCTGAGCTCTGGGCTGGGGTAACTCTGGGGGAAGCAGATCGTTCGACATCCATGGGCACTGTTTTGGGGTAAGTCAGCGCCGTCACAGAACTTTAGTTCATAGGGTGTGAGATAATGAACAGGACATATGAGCTGTTGGTTCACACAGAGACAGGGCCGTGAAGGAAACATGGGAGTGGTTCAGAGCGTGGTACAAAGTCCCAGGTCGTGTATCTTTAAAGATACCGCAAACTTTAAGATTCTGGGTGGAATTGTGTCTCCCAGAAGATATGCTGACGGTCTCAGCCCTGGGCTTGTGAAGTAGCTTATTTGGAAGTAGGGCCTTTTCAGACATGATCAAGTTAAGGTAAGGCCATTAGTAGGCCCAAATCTGGTGTGACTGCCATCCTTATAGGAAGAGGAGGTGCCATGTGAAGACAGAGACCCAGGGGGATCACCAGGTGACAGCCAGAGACTGGAGTGACACAGCCATGAGAAGGACATCCTCCCGAAACCCCTCCCAGAGAGCAGGTCCTGCCGACACCCAGATTCCAGACCTCTGGCCTCCAGAACGGTAGTTTTAAGCCCCTCCCCGTGCCCCCTCCAAGTTTTTGGTGCTGCATTACAGTGGCCCCAGGCACCATCCTGGAATCACAGGACAGGTTACGTCCTGTACTGAAGGGATCGTGGAATGCCAGAGATCTGTGAGGGTGACTCTCGGCATTTGATTATTTCTCAGCTTCAGCTTAGGACATAGTTGAAGAGAACAGAAGAGAGTTGCCGTGGTCAGTGCGTCACATTCAGGAAAAGTGCAGTCCGTTCTCATTGGGGAGTCTTGCCAATACCCGGAGTTTGACGTCCCAGGTCCACAGAACGAAAACGTTTGTTCCCAGTAGGTGACGTCACACAAACAACACAGCTGCTGGGCCAATTCCCCATCTGAATATCTCAGGGCCCTTTGGTGCCCCCACCTCACCGGAGAGATGCCACTGACCTGTCCTACACCCGAGGTCCCACGGCTCCAGCCACCTTGAGAGCGTTTTTGACAGAATGAGGTGTGGCTATTTCACTCCTCCCCACCTTCTCAATCACCTTTACTGTTTCAGAATCAGGCCATCTTGGCCGTGGCTGAAAAGCAAGGCTCTGTGATAAAAAGTGCTGGCCCGTCCAGCAGTCACTGGTCAGCCCCTTTTCAAGCGTGTCGACTCTTCTGGGAGAGGCGCAGAATCAGTGCATTCCCAGCACCCCAGGCCTGACCTGCTGGACTCACGTCTCTGGCAGGTCCCACCCATTAACGCAAACTCGCACGTTTTGATGCCAGCTTTCTTGTTCCCAACCCTGCAGGGCCGGGTTGCGGATAATAGGTCTACGCACACACTGTCTGGAGGCAGGTGCGGCCTCCGCGTTTCCAGGGACTGAGGTCAGCCTGGTTCCTGCCCACAGGCCCCTGTGGGATGAATGCCGCTCTGTGCACCCCACCCTCAAGCGGCTGGGGAGTGCTGGGAACCTGACCCCTTTGTGAGCGGTCCAGGGACTGTCCGCTGCTGACGGCTGGGTGCACACCCCGGCCAGTCCTGCTCTGAGGCTGAGTTTCTCTTGGCCTTTAACCACCCCTGTTCTGTAACCAAACACCACCAACAGAAAGTTAGGCTTTCTGCTTGTTTTTCACCTAAAATGCTCTGGGCAGCATTCTAAACACTGGAATTTGAAAAGAAAAAAAAAAATTGTTTTTAAATAGCGCTCTCCACTGAGGGAACTTTCTCCAGATCTGACATTAACCCACGCCCTCCTGAAGCATTGGGCACTTTTACTGGGTGCTTTCTGCAGGCCAGCATGTGCAAAGCGCTTTTCTTGCTTTTTTTCTCATTTATATTCACGAAAGTTCTATGAGGTGTTTATTACCACCATTTAACAGATGAAAAGACAGGTTCAGAAAAGAGACATAAAATGTAGGTTGTAACACTGGCCTGTTGTAGGGTGGAAGGCCTACCAGGGATGGGGGGTTGTGTGTGGGGGGCTTGGGGGGTCCTGCACCTGGACTGCAACCCGGGTTTGCAGGGCTGTGAAGTGAAAGAAAAGTTGCTAGGGCCGGCCTGGTGGCTCAGGTAGTTGGAGCTCCATGCTCCTAACTCCGAAGGCTGCTGGTTTGATTCCCACATGGGCCAGTGGGCTCTCAACCACAAGGTTGTTGGTTTGACTCCTCGAGTCCCGCAAAGGATGGTGGGCTCTGTCCCCTGCAACTAAGATTGAACATGGCACCTTGAGCTGAGCTGCCACTGAGCTCCCGGACGGCTCAGTTGGTTGGAATGCGTCCTCTTAACCACAAGGTTGCCGGTTCGACTCCCGCAAGGGATGGTGGGCTGTGCCCCCTGCAACTAGCAATGGCAACTGGACCTGGAGCTGAGCTGCGCCATCCACAGCTAAGACTGAAAGGACAACGACTTGACTTGGAAAAAAGTCCTGGAAGTACACACTGTTCCCCAATAAAGTCCTGTTCCGCTTCCCCAATAAAATCTTTAAAAAAGAAAAGAAAAGATCCTAAATCATGGAGAACAAGGAAACTTCCAACAGCCACGCCAGAAGGAAGGCTTGCTTATCTTTTTCCTCTCTTTGTAGTAAATACTACAAAATACTTGTCACCATCAGCACTTAATCAGTAAAAGGGCAATTTCCCTCTCTCTCTCTCTTTTTTTGTATTGCACTTGTCAGCATTTGAATAGTTATAACTTGTTTTGATTTCTTTTCTAGTCTAAATAATTTTTCTCATTTATATTTCGCTCTGTGCCCGTGTTTCGCACTCTTTTCTTGGAGACCCCCCGAGTTGTATCGGTTTCAGGCCTTCAAATCCTCCTCATGAAAAACTGGGGCCATGAGCCAGGGAGAGCAGGGTGCAGGGGACAACCCCAGGTCCCAGCAACCATCAGGGACAAACAGAATGTGAGGGGGTGGGAGGGTTGTGGCCACTACACGACCCCATGAAGAGTTTTCAGAGAATAAAAAAGGATTTTGAGCAGCTGCTATGAGTTTGGAATTTCAGGGAGTGGCAGAGATGTCAAGTAAGAATTTTGAGGAGTTCTGCTTGTATTTCCGCCTGGGTGTGTGCGTTGGCGGGAGGCCGAGAAAGAGAAATCCAGAACTCAAGTATTTCTGAAACTTTTTTTTCCAGCAGCTAGACGTCATTACTTCAGTGTTACTTTAAACTAAGATTGAGCCTTGTGGGGCTTGGGTGTCTTTTTCAGGTCACTTGGTGATGGAGTGTCCGGGAGTCCAGAGTGCAGAGCTCTCTGGAGCAGAGGCAGGAAGGTAGAAATGAACAGATGTCTTCAGCTTTAATTAAGGTGCAAACTGTCACCAGGCATGGATATGACCTAGGCCCTCACACACTGCGGGTGCTCAGGAAAACATTCAGGTTTATCGGCTTCCTGCTCTCTCCATTGCTGCTGCTGCTGCTATGTTAATGCCTTCTGATTCTCCCGTGTGGATTTTCTTGTCAGGTGATGAGCTGGTGGTTTTCTAGGTTGCATTGCATTTTTGCTGCTACTGGATGATAGTCTCAGGAAGGCTGTCTGCAGCCTTAATTCAGTATTCATGCTGCATAGGGTGAAGGTAAATGGAAATAAGCTAATTTCAATTTTTCAGCCTCTTCAGAGGCAATGAGGATGGTGGAGCAGTCCAGTGGTAAGTCTGCGTGCGTTGCGTCTCAGGCTGGGCTGACCCCCTGCTTGTGGCTCTGCTCTGCTCATCTTGTCTTACAGTGTCCTGCTTCCTGCCTCTTGGGAAAACAGCACAGTAACTTCTGTTCATTTCTCTTACATGGTGGTTTTGATGATTGCAATAAATTCCTTATTCTGACATTATATTTGGTCCCAGAAAATATAAGGCTAATGGACCCAATGAACTCCAAAAGGACATGATAATAATACAATGGTTCCCCATTCTCCAAGGTTTTGATTTCTGTGGTTTCAGTTACCCACGGTCATCCACGGCCTGAAAATAGTGAATGGAAAATTCCAGAACTAAACAGTTCATGAGTTTTCAACTGCACACTGTTCTAAGCAGCGTGATGAAGTCTCTCCACATTCCGCTCTGTCCTGCCTGGGACACGACTCATCCCTTTGTCTGGTGTCTCCACACTGCAGACACTCCCACCTGGTAGTCACTTAGTCGGTTATGAGACGGACTGTCACAGTATCACAGGGCTGTGGTCCAGTCACCTTATTTCACTTAAAAGTGGCCCCAAAGCCATTCACATACCTTTTTTCCCAGTATATTGTTATAATTATTAGTTATTTTTGTTAGTTATTATTAGTTATTATTGTTAATCTCTTACTGTGCTTAATTTATAAGTTAGACTTTATCATCGGCCTGTGTGTATCAGGAAAAACACAGCATATGTAGGGTTCAGTACTATCCGTGGTTTCGGGCATCCACTGGAGGTCTGGGAATTTATCGCTCGCAGATAAGGAAAACGGCCGTATTCGCTGCTGACCTTATGGAATGCGCTGTGCCAAGCCAAAGGCATGTTTTCCTCTGAGGCATGTAGTATTGACCTCATTTGATGGATGAGAAAATTGAGGAAGAACTTGCCATACACAGTTAGGAAGTGGTGGAGCCAGGATTCGGGCCAGGCAGTCAGAGGTTCGAAGCCACACCCTTCCAGAATCCTGACGTTGTGGACAGAAATCACCCATTTGTACCAGTACGTAACTCTCCGTGGTGTGTTCTCCTTCACAGTGGGTGGGATGTGGTCAGCTCACACCCCGTGTCTGAAGGGCAGTGAGGTGTGGCGGTGTCCTCGTGCCCGCAGCAAATCCTGGTGTTCGGCTCGGTGACTGGTCAACCCGCGGAGGCCCGTCCATGCTTGGTGGGCGCCGGAGCTTCGTGGTCTGTGTGGTGGACATACAAGGTGCCGTTCTTGTGGGTGCTGTGAAGGTCAAGGAGTGTGCAGATGCAGGGGCTGAGGACGATGCCAGCTCTCGGAGCAAACGGTGGGAAGGAGTGAAGGCTGAGAGCTGCCCGCTGCTCACAGACCCTGTGATCCACTCAACTGCTGGCCACGTGGTAGAAATTTTGATGCTGAAAAATGTAATTTTAAATAAACCATCTGAAAAATCTCTCAAAACTCAGGCCTTTGTGGCGACTCTTAACAAGGCAGTGAGGTTTCATTAGCTCACCAGGTGTCTCAGTTCAGCTTCACAAATGACCACAGACTGGGCAGCTTAAACAACTGCCACTAATGTTTCATCGTGCTGCCAACTCGAAGTCCGAGATCCGGGCGCTGGCAGCACCGTGTCTGCCGAGGGCCCGTCCCTGCTTTGCAGAAGGCCACGTCCTTGCTGTGTCCTCCCACAGCGGAGAGAGAAACTAATCCCTTCACGAGGGCCCCTCACCACCGACTTACCGCCTCCTAATAGGATCCTGTTGTGAGTTTGGGGGGGACGCAAACGTGCAACCCACAACACTAGACTGTTTCCAATAGGTGTTTGTTTTCCTGGTTTTGTTTGTTTTTAATTATTACTGATTCGGACAAACTGGCATGGCCATTAGGCTGTGTGTCCTGGAAGTGATCTTTCCTTATTCTGGAGCCACGGTAGGTGAGGATACACAGCCCTCCGTCTTCTACATCTGCTGCTGTTAACTTTATCTTCCCCCATCCTACTGTTATCTGTGGGCCTTTGGCATTCAGTGTACATTTGAGTGAGTTCCTCTTAAAATGTGTCCCATCATTTCAACCTGTCACGATCATTAGCTCCTTCGAAGCACAGATAACTCCTAATTCATCGTTGTATCCCTGGGCGAATACCAAGAAATACAGTGCCAGACAAGCACTCCTGAATCTCATTTGGTTTTTATTGACTTAGGAAAGATTGTGAAGGCCCCTTGATATTTTCAGTGACCTGCTTCGTGTGTAACTGCAGATAGGCTTTTCTCCCCCGTTCACTGGGGGCCGCAGGCTGTTACCTCCTTGCCTTATCTGTGAAATGAATGGGCTGTGTTGATGGCCTGGGAGGTTCCCTCCACTCATAATTATTCGTTTGCTATGATTCTGGGTCACCGCTTTCTTTGGTGGGGTAGGATCCACGCAGAGAGCCTTCGGGGCGCGTGCTCCAGTGTGCCAGCTGCAGGAGGGACCTCACTTCCTGTCAGCATCTCCCAGGGCAGGCTCCTCCTGAACAAAACCCTTCATCTGTGCGTTGCTCTAATGGCCACAAAGAAGCTCTTTTATGGCTGTGTCTGTGGAAATTCCACGCCTGGGTGTGAGCATTAAAATCCATAAAAAACTGAGAAAACAGGAATGTGGTTGATCCTTTAAATTTGGAATTTCTAAGTTACATTCCCAGCAAAATGTTTCGGTGATTTTTTTTTTTTTTTTTTAATAAAACACAAGAAGTGATATGTACACGTGCCTCTAGGCAGCACGTTGTGCTGGATGCAGGGTGCCAGGCAGATGTGGGGGAGGAGAGCGTGGACAGGAAATCAAGTCGAGGCGTTGATGGATCCCCCAGACTGCAATTCACATGCTGAGTTGAGACAGTGTTGTGATTTAAGGCTGTTGTCGGGCTACCCATTCCCCAGGGGTGAGCAGAGAGTTCATGAGCCCGTCTGCGTTTTTCTCAGGCGCAGGGGACAGAGATCCCTACTGAATACTGTTTCAAAGGACAGTGGGAGACTGAAGCTAAAGTTTTGTTTGGTGATCTCACAAACGGTGTTGTTGAAAGTACTGTTTACATGTGACTACTCCAGGCCAGGCTGTAACGTCCCTGCAAAGAAATACCCTTAACCTTCAGATGAACCTGTAACGAAGTTATTAATGTTATGATTGTCATTTTACAAACAGGGAGACTCAGGGCCCCAAAGATTAAATTTTTTGCCCCCAAAAAGCTGATGCTTATGTAGTGCCTACTGTTAGCTAGGATCATACTTTAGCTCCTCTAGTGTCTGAAACAGCTGGTGAACCTAGAATTATTGTTTGAATTGTCAGTGCTGCTGGTTGCTGGGGGCCCATGAGGTACCCTCTTGGCATGTCCCTTGTCACTTGGGGCAATATTAGCATCCTGGGTGCAAGGTGAGTATAGGAATCAGTTAACAGCTTTCTTCTACTCCCATTTAAAGAAAAAAAAAAAGCTTTTTATCTTCTACACGCACCACCACGGAAGGAACGAGATGTGATAAATTGTGCTTGGGCTGTTGAAGGTTTCCACCTGGAAGGACACACACCACTTCTGCTCCTGCTCACTGACCAGAGCACATCACAGGGCCACATCCAACTTCACAAAGGGTGGGAAGACCCGCCTGTCACGTAGCCCTCATGGTGTCCCACCGGCCCTATGATGGAGGACCACGCGTTTGAAGGTGTTCTGAGAAGTATGTGTGTGAACTATCTGTTAGTGTTGTAGATGAAAAAGGGGCCACACACTAAACCTGACGAGCTCAGGGGAGCCGCATGGCAGGCGTTACAAACTCAAGAGACTAACAGTAACCACACAGGATGCTCTGAATTTAGAAATTCCTAACTGAAAGTGGGTCACGGCAGGTAGTCACATCCTTGGCCTGTAGCTTCCTTGACAAAGGTCACTCTTTACCTTAAGGGAGTCTGTCTAGTGTCTTTTTGCATCTAAGATAACCACTCTTGGAAAGGCAGAGTCATACCTTTTTCTGGACCAATCAGGGCACAACCCACCGCACCAGAGCACAGAACCCTTCACTGTAACCTTGTTCCCCGAATACCACCTCTCTGTGCGGTAAAATGTTAGTTATTAACTATCCTGTACCCACCAATGTAAAAGAAGTGTGTGTCAACCCGTTTTACTTTTTATCCAATCCCAGAGATCTCCCCGCTTTCCTTTCTCCCACCCCCTTAACCTACCACCTATGGATTCCATGTAACCCTCCTTACGTCTCCTTTGATTCTCATGTAAAAAATGAGCTGCAAACTGCCATTCTCCGGAGCAGTTTCTCAATCCGTTGAGATTTTGCTTCCCAGCAATTGTCATCAGTTTGGCTCAAATAAACTCATTAAACTTCTCTACAGGTTTGGACGTTTCTTAGGTTGACAATTTAAATTAAATTTGTTTTTCCAAAAGAGCCCAGGAAGTGTTACAGCAAGGCAGTCTGTGCAGCTGTAAGAAAGGTTCGTAGGAGCGCACGTCTCTGTATTCACTGCAAGTGCCCTCAGGATGAGCCTGGCCTGAGCAAAAGCCGCCTCCTGTCAGACACCCCGCGGGGACCCCAGGTCAGGGGATGTGAGGTCTGGGTCCCAGTGCAGCTCTGGCGTCTCTTCCATGGGGTGGCTGGTGAATCTCTGCCTCAGACCTCCCATCTGCTGTTTCCTGAGAAAACTCAATACGAGAAGAAAGACAATCGGGAAGCTCTTGTTTTAAATGCTGGCTGTAGGGCGTGCAGGCCAAAGCCATCGACTGGACTGTAAAGAACCGTGAGCGCTGAAACCAGGCCAAGCTAGAATCTCGGTTTCTGCCAACCAACAAGGAAAAGGGTGATTTTTTATTTTTTTATCTTGTTGGGAACAGAAGAAATCATTTTCTCATCCTGTTTTTTCCCCAGGAGATTTATTTAAGTCCCTGTGTGTGCCCCTGAGATGGTGGTGGTGCACATACATTGTGGGGACTGCTGGGCGGGTTGATTTATTAACGAAGCCTTTTGCTTGTATTTCAATGTAGCTTTGCCATGGAAAGCGCTGAGAGGAAAAAAAGCAAAACAGCTTTCAATGAAAGGAAGAAAAGTGTTTAGATGAGGGACAGGCTGAAGATATGGAGGCTGATTTGCTGTCAGATTGGGTCTCAGATGCCTGTTCCACCCCCGAGGGCACAGCCCCGTTGCAGGCCACCTCTCAGCGGGGGACACACCTAAACAGCAGCTGAGGTGAGTCTAAACTTGTCTATTTTTCCAATGGAAAATTTCCAGCGTCGAATGCGTTTAGTTCAGGAGTGTTGTTCCCTCATTCCTTTTCTTTTATAAGGGTCACATTTCAAATGTGTGATCTGAGAAATATTTGGAAAGCCTGGCTCAGCACAAAGGTTCTGAAGCCAGGATTCCTAAGGGCAGGTGCCCATCAGGACGTCCAGTTCAACCTTGACCTAGTAGCATCCTAATTAATAGTGCCACTGGTGGCGTGAAAGTGCCCTGCCCACCGTTCATGGCTGCGTGAAGGGGCTTCCTCCTGGTGCGATGGGTGGCACCCTGTGAAGGCTGACGGCTCTCTCTGTAGCACATATCTGTCTGCTTGTTTGTCTCCCAGAATCATGACTGTTGTATTACAAGGTGCATCAGCCTGCAGAAAGTATAGGAAATAATACGAAGAACAACTGTATACACACACCCCAGCTCTGTCAAGTTTTGTCATTCAGCCGCACTTGCTTCACGTGTTTCAAAAACTAAATAGCACCGCGCACACTCCGGCGAAGCTCTCGGGTGACTTTCCCCAGTGGCACCCCCCTCTTTCTACCTCCCCTGAGGCGGCCATCATTCTGAATTTGATGTTTATCGTTTGCCGCTGTGTTTCTATACTTTTATTACAAATATATGTTTGCATAAACAATGCATAATCATTTTGTGTGTGTGTTTTAAACTTTGTATAAGTGCCATCACACTGCATGCACACTTCTGAAATTTACTTTTTTAACTCAATGTTATGTTTTAGGTTTTGTTTTTCGCTTTATGCAGTTTTGGTTCACTCATTGTAACACTATGCACATGGTGTTCAATTGTAGACTATACCATGTCGTCAATTGTGGTGTGACCACGTAGTCATTCATTTTTGCCCCCTGAAGAAAATGTACGCATTTCCAGTTTCACTAGCACAAAGGGTAATCACAGTTCTGTTTTATTTCCTTGTCAAGTTTTTGTCTGGTTTTGGCATCAGGGTAGTGCTGGCCTCGTAGAATTCGTTGGCAAGTATTTCCTTTTCTTCAATATTCTTGAAGTCTTTGTGTATGATTGGTATTATTTCTTCCTTAAATATTGATAGAATTCACCAGTGCAGACATTGGAGTTTTTTTTGTGGGAAGGTTTTTAACTCTAGATTCACTTTTGTTAATAGCTGTTGGGGTACTTAAGTTGTCTGTATTTCTTGAGTGAGCTTTGGCAGTTTGTGTCTTTCTAGGAATTTGTCCATTTTGTCTACATTTCAGAAATTATGAGCACACGTTTGCTCATAGAGTCCCTTGTCCTTTCATTATCAGGGGTATGTGTAGTGATGTCATATCTCAGTTGTGATATTGGTGTGTTGTCCCTTCTTTCCCTTTTTCTCTGGTCAGTCTGATTAGAGGTTTGTCAATTTTATTGATTGTCTCAAAGAAGCAGCTTTTAGTTTCATTATTGTTTTCTTGTTTTTATTTTTATTTCATTGAGTTCTGCTCTGATGGGGCTCAGGACATGCTACCCTAAAATATGGCACCTTGGCAAAATGAATATAATCAGCTGAAGGAGTTGGAGAAAAGGTTAGGGTGAGGAAGGTCACTCTAACCTCCTCGCTTGCCCTTCTTCCCTGAAAGTGGGGATAAATCTCCACTGTGAAAGGTCCCCTCTCTGCACCAGGAGGAAAGGACACGTCCTTATCAGCAGAGACAGGGAATTCAGGGCCCAGACGCTGCATAAACAAACCGTGTTACACTAACGCTTATCTTCCGAGGCACTTCTTTACCCCCAGCCCAAACCCCTCTGTCTTGTCAATTCTTCACAAGTTTGTTGTTTCTTTGTCTAAAAGGAATAAAAGCTGCCTGGTTCTTTGAGTCTTTCTTCTCATGTGCAGGCTGCTATGAACATGCAAAAATCCGACGTGTGTGGATATCCACCAACAGCTGAGATTCTGACTGGGGTTGTGCTGAATCTATAGAGCAAGTTGAAAAGAACTGGCGTCTTGACAATACTGAGTCTTCTTACCCACGAGCGGGGACCTCTCTCCTTTTATTCAGTTCTTTGATTTCTTTCATCTGATTTGTGTAGTTTTCTTCATATAGATCTTGCCCATATTTTGTTGGATTTATACCTTAGAATTTCATTTTGTGGCTGCTAATGTAAATGGTATTGCGTTCTAAATTTCAAATTCCCAAAATTCAAATTTGTGTTTCCCATTTCCATTGCTGGTACATAGGAAAGGGATTGTCTTTTGTATATTAACCTTTTCTCCTGCAACTTGACTGTCATCGCCCATTAGTTCCAGGAGCAAATTCATGATTCTGGATTTTTTACGTAAATGATCGTGTCATCTGCAAACAAAGACATTTTTACTTATTCCTTCCCAATCTGTATACCTTTTATTTCCTTTTCTTGTCCAATGGCATTAGCAGAGACTTCCAGACAAAGACGCTACAATTTGTTTTCCACTCAGCGGCTGATGGACTTTTCAGTTGTTTCCAGTTTTTGCCTGTTGTGAATAAAGCTGCTTTGGACACTCGTATGCAGAGCTTGTGTGGAAATATGTCCTCATTACCTGTGGGTGGAGGCATGGGATGCTGTATTGTATGAACAGGACATCCTGCTGTTCGAGACACCGCCAAGCTGCTTTCCAAGCCAGGTTTCTGATCAGTGCATATCGGTGGTCTTACTCTTTTTGGTCTAGTAAATCATCTCTGCCTTTTTTGGAACATCTAGACCGTTTTGCATGCTTGCGGATACGGGAGGGTTTAAATCTACCCTTGGCCTAATGCTTTTCACTTGTCCCATCCGTCCTTTGCTTCTGTTTCCTCGGGTTCGTGTGCCTTCTCTAGGATTGAGTGTATTTTTATAATTCCGTTTTATGTAATCTGTTGGCTGACCATTCTGCCTTTTGGAAATTTTCAGTGGTGGCAGAGGAGCAGTGGCTTTCACTGGGACCCCTCGTTCAGATGCGAAAGTTCTTTTCTTCGGATCTGGGGCCCTGCAGGCACCCATCTGGCCACTTACAGCTTCAGCGGGGGGGGCCATTCTGGGCTTCCTGCCTATGTGCCCCTGGTTGGGGGTCACTTCCATTCCATCTTGTGAGCGCTTGTCCAAAGGTGCAGCTGGGGAAAAGCAGGCCCTCCTTGTGTCCAGCTGGCACCCTGACCTGTATTTGCCTTTCAGAATCCATAGACCCCCTCGGCCACACTCTTTTTATCTGATTTTAGGGCCAGGATGCTTTAGTCCAGAACCATCGGAGAGTTTCTGTTTTGCTTCATTTTGTTTAGTGCGAGAAGCAGATGGTATAATGCTAGAGAACAGATAGAGGAGAAACCAGAATAACTCAGTTTATACTTTATTTTTCACTTCCTTTATGTAAAAACGGCATTCAGACAGAAAGGACAGGGCAAACTTGTGGGAACTGAAATCCCAAATAGTCAGAAAATAATGTGAGAACACTTGCTTTCTATAAGAGAACCATCTGACTCAGACTATTGAAAGGCCTTGGAAAGGAGATTGCAAAGCTCACAGAGGAAATCTTTGTGGAATACAGAGGAACGAGAGAGAGACCAGGAGCAAAGAGATGGACAGATGTCCCAGCTTTCAAACTGAGGGTGGAGGCCATTCAGAGGACTGCAGACGAGCTCGCTCGCTGTCTCTTGGTGGACAGTTTCAGTCTAGATGCTTCAGGAATGCCCTGGAAAGAAGGAACTAGCGTTGGCTCACTTAAAAGAAAAAGCCATGTCAAGGTAACCTTGTTTCCTGAGTATAATGTATTACGAGGTACGGGGAGCTCCTTGTGTCTTAACTTGGGTCAGGCTTGCTCTCCCTGAGGACAAGGGGAGAACAATGGGTTAGAAATAATACACTTCGGTGAATTCAAAGTTGGCTGAAGAATTATGCCAATGGGGTCACATGCCAGCAGAGAAGGCCGGTGGTCTGCCCTGGGGCTTTGTCCTTGCATCTGTCCTGCTTACAATCGATTATCCGTCATTTGAATAATGACATCGGTCGGATGCACACGGAGCACCCTCTGTCGACAATAACGAACCGTTACGAGACACCCGCACGATAAACAAGGATAACAGCGCAGAGGATACCATTTTTTCTCTTTCCTCCTCATGTGATCCTGATGAGGCTATGACAGAGCAGTCTAACCAAGGTCTGCCTGTCACTGTCAGCACGTACGCTTCCCTTTCTCCCCCAGTCCCGCTGCATCTGGGAAGATACACACAGCTATGGGGTGAGGATGAAGCCAGAAGCAGAGAAACACAAGGACAAATTAAGCTATAAAATAAAATCTGAACTTGATAATACTAGAAAATCTTCCCAACAGTGAACTGCTTCTGAAACCAGGACCGGAAACACGTCACATCCTGCATGTAATTTTTGTCATTAGACTAAGCAGAGAGCTGAAAAGCTTCCCCAAGGCTGGATGACTCCCGGGCAGACCTGCCTCAGCCTTGTCTTACCTTGGAACAGACTCCCAAACTCCCCAGAGAGCACATGAACTCTCGAGGAGGGCTTACGCCCAACTGAGGGCAAATGGAGTGTTTCTTGTGGCTCACGGGGTCCTCCTGGAGGGCGTGACCGGAGTGGCCGGCTGAGTCACCCGTGTGCAGAGGCGGCATGAGCCTGAGAGCGCCTGGAACGCACGATGGACCTTGCCGGTTTCTGCACGGTTCCTTAGAACTCAGAGCTAGGCTTTGGGCAAGTGTATGGAAAAAAATAAGTAGGACGTTAAAAATATTTTGCAACACCTCAGTACCATCAAGCCACCAACCATATGTGCAGCAAACATTTTCATTTTTAAAAGTTTTCTTACATGTTTTAGAAATCTTTGTTGAAAATGCTTGTACCGGTCTTGTTTTAAGCTCTTACTGACAAGACTTAACCGAACAGAAACCTTACTTTATATCTCAAACAAAATGTTTTGATGAGGAGCGTCTGGGACTGGTCTAACCAGTCTGCAGGTCAACAGGTAAGCGTGTGAGAACCAGTGAGTCTGCAAACCACAGCGCAGAGCTGAGCTGAGGAGTTTCAAACAACCCTTTAAACAACTGTGGGCTGTGGGCTCACCCTGCCACTCACTCAGGAACCCAGGGAGAAGATGGGACCCTGCTCTTGTGGAGAATGTTCATCCAATGCATCAAATATTGAAATATTTGAGAAATGTTTGACTACAGTGAAAATAAAGAAGGCGAGTGAGGTGAAGGGAGCGGGTTAGGTCTGTTCTCCTGCTGTGGGAACCTGGCCTCTTCCCTCCCAAAGCAGCCTGACCTGCTCCCTCCCTCATTGCTTCTCCTCATCAGTTCCTTCCCAGCTGCTTGGGGTTTGATGTGAAGTACCTGAGGGGTTAGACGTTCAAAGGGCCTCGGGTCACTGTGGACACACCGGGACCAGACCCATTCTTGGAGCGCCCACTGTTCACTCGGTAATTCTCCACATTACGCCCACGCCTCACAGCCAAACCCAGCCAATGAAAGAGGCCAGCAGATCTTTTCTAGCTGTTTATTCGGTGGGGTTCTGTCAAGCGGGGTCTCTGCTCCCGCTCCCTGCACAAGAACGCAGGACATGGTGAGGCCAAAAAGGAACACCCACAGAGCCATGGCTAGGGAGGGGAGTCACACCACTATAGTCTCACTGGTGGCTGGGTTGGAGACACAGGAAGCAGGAGCCACACAATCCACAAACTGCCGTCCACTTCTCTGCCAACCAACCCCACTTGCTAACTGCAATCCGCGCTTGCTAGCTCAGCCACCATCTTCTTGCTAGCCCCCATTAGCTGCTAGTGTAGCCACAGCAGTTATATTAATGGCCAGTGGCTCACTGGTTACAGCTGACGGCCAACTAGCCACAGCTGATGGCCATCCAGTCACTGTTGATGGCCATTTACTACCCGAGCCAGCACATTTCCACGTGAGGGCGAGAGCCTGGAAACTGCACTACTGGCTCTGTCCCCACAAGTTCTGATGTCTCCTGGGCAGATTCACTTATTACAAAATATTTTGACCACCTTGCTTTTCATCCTCAAGAAACTCAGAGTGAAACGCGTGGACCTGCCCCTGACCCTGGACAAGGGTCAGTGTAAGCGTCTGCTGCCCTGTCTTGTCCCAGCGGAATGCTTTCCTTCCATAGCATTTGAAAAACTTTCCCAGAAAACATCGGCGTTATACTGTGTCATGTGTTGTTAAGTGTACAGTGTTAGGCTCTCTTAAAGGAATGTGGAAAATACTGCATTTTACAATAAAGAGCATCGGGAAGACTGATTGTTTTATGAATAATTGTGCAACCTAAATTAGTCAGTAACTATTTGTTGAGTGCCCGTGATGTGTAATGCAGTAGTGACCGTGAACAAATTTAATTGGCGATACCAGTTCTCCCATGACGCACCTGACATGGCTCCATGTTTAAAACCTGCTCATCCGACACCAGACGTTCAGGGTGCAGCTTGCGAAGCCTGGGCTCCCAGTGTGCGCGTGCACGCACGGGCTCTGTGACAGCACTTCAGGATCGCTGACACTGCTGTGACTTGGCAGATGCCTGAACCCATGCCGAGTTGCAGTGTTTCCTGTGTTTTATGACAGTCTGCGGATTCCGTGGTGAAAGGAGTCATGGAGCGTGTTCCGGTCACTGTGGAACTGAGCTGCAGGCCGCCGTGAGCTGGAGACCTGTCTCGCCTCTCACGATGCAGGGCAGCGTGCGCGCTCATGAAGTTGCGGGGATGGTGAAGCAGGTGTGTTTCTTGCTGGCCCAGGTGCAGACTGTGTCCGATTGTTATTTATGGAGCCCCACCCCCACCCCGACATGCTGGATAAGGCTGTAAAGCGTTATCCAGAGAGACAAGACCTCCCCCTCATTTCAGGAGCTTGTTGTCTGCTGGGGAAGGTAAGACATCAGCATGAATCAGTTAAGTGACCCTCAGACAGTGTGGAATTCACTGTCAAATGGAACATTGCAGACAATAATGCTATAATGAGGTGGAGAAGTCTATTTATTAGAAACTATCCATGAAGATTTTTCGCACAGCAATAGAAGAACAATTTCCAGGAAGCCCCCCAGCAGAGAGAGGGGGACCACCAGGGCTCAGGGAGGTTCCGGGGGGCCCAGCCCTGCTGGGGACCCGGGGCAGGTGTCTGTGGCCACTCCAGGTGGGGGCGAGGGAAGCAGAAGTGCCTGTCTTGGGGGGACAGGTACCTGGGGTCTCAGGGCAGAACTTGACAGCAGGGGCATCTGGGAAGGTGCAGGACAAAGCAGGACTGGCCAGGACGGAAAAGGGAGCTGTTAGAAGCCGCTGTGCTGTGAATCAGAATCCTTTCCTGTTCTCAGGAGCTGGTAACAGGAACCCAGTTTTAATTTGGATGTTGGACCGATTTTGGGGTGCCTCATTGTTCTGAAAGAAGGCCTGTGAGGCCTGGAAAATGCAGACTCTGCAGGTCGGGTGAGAAGGGTATCAGTGGGATGGAGGAGACACACCTGAGCTGATTCTGGAAGGGGAGGCAGTGGGTATGAAGTGGGAGGGCATCTCCGGGGAAGGGGCGGGCCTGAGCACAGGCTTGGGGTCGGGGTGGGGGGTGAACAGGCCTGTTTGGGAGAAATCAGGAGGCTGGCATGGCTGGGGCGGCGTTTATGGTGGGGACTGGTCTAGAAGATCAAACCAGATGTTAGAAATTCTCAAAGCACCTGGTTGGGCCATTGTGTTTCAGCCAGTAGGTGACAAGGCGTCACTAGAAAATGTCAAATGGAGGCGTTGGATGATGGAAATCGAGAGGCTTGAAGCCGTCAGTAGCAGAGCTATTGCCTTGGCCCAGGGGTGGGTCCCAGGAACCTGGTTAAGGACAGGGAGACTGAGAGCACATGGGGAGGAAGAACCACTGACACCGGGGGACTAATGAGGGAATAAGAAACAGCACGAAGGGTAACATTTCCTGGGCGTCTACTCTGGCGTGCGGTGGGTGCATCCTGACAACTGCTAAGAACATGAGTCGTTAATGCATTTTGTACTTGAGGAAACTAAAGCCAAGAGAGTCTGGGTGACTTGACAGCCTTTGTACAGCTAACTGGTCGTGGAGCCAAGTTTATTCTGACCCAAAGCGTGTGCGCTGCTCTGCCACACAGCATGTGGATCGGGCCCCCGGAGAGCCGGGAAAACCAGAGCGAGGAATTGCTTCAGAAAGGAAAAATGGATCATTTTCTGATTGTGTTGGCTTTGAGGTTCAGTCAAAATACCTTCCCACTGGAATGACGGGCCGGGCGCCTTTTCAGAAGTAGAGGTGGACTGCGGTCACTCACACGGAGGAGAGTGGACGCACGCTGTCTGTGGGGGAGGGGCTGGGGGGCGAATCAGACTTCTAGCTCATGGTGATATTTGCTCCTGTGTTGGGAGCCAGACCCGTGGGTCCCTAACCAGTGAGCAGTGTGACCTTGTGATAGTTACAGGGCCTTGTCCTCCAGCTGGCGGCTGGGCACTGGTTCTCAGATTGTGCTCCCCAAAGCCAGTGCAGTGGAGCCCCTGAGGAGCCCTTGCCATGGGAGTGCAGAGGGCGGGGGTGACAACACTCCCACTTGCCTTCTCCCTCTCCTCAAATTACCCCTCCAACTACAACCTTCAAAGTGCTTTTGTGGGGTTTACTTACTTGTATTTGTGGGGAAGGATTTATTTGGATAGAAGACTCCTTGCATTCATATCTGTCCATATTTGCAATGAACATTCCAGATGTTTCCCTGGACCCTTCCTAGTCTGGCTCCCCTGGAGTGGGAGAAGGCAGGTCGGCAGGACCCATCCGCTGGGTCGGTCACGGAGGTGCCAGCGCCATGGCCCGAGGGCTCGTGGGAAGTGACGATTTGGGGGCCCACGTCCGAGCCCGGGATGTATACCCATGGCAAGCTGTCCTGTTGTTTGGTAACCGCCCGAGTCAGACACTGGTGTCGGTGAGATGAGATTGTCAGGAGGGGGCTATGCACGGTTGGCAGACTTTCCTGCTGCGTCTCCCAGGGACCGAGCCTGCCTCTGCTCCCGCTGGGGTCCCTCGGACAGCAAGAGAGCTGTGAACACATTCTTGGGCCGGGTCAGACCGGCTGGGGCCAGCCCTGGGTAGGCAGCAGCACCGCTGTCTTGACGGTCAGAATCACGGAGGCTCAGCAGACACCCAGGAGGAACTGCTTTGGCCCTGGGACTTGTGACAGACGGCATCTCAGGGCCCTGGGAAACAGGAACATATCCCCACGCTGCAAGCGTCTTCAGTTACCTGTCTGTAACCTGACCCACAGCCAGGCGGACGAGTGACAACCCTGGGTGCCCTTCCGACACGGCATGTGGCAGACAGATGACACCTTGAGAAGCATTTGTTTGTTTGTTAGAGTCCCAGACTCACTGGAATGTACTGCTGTCATTCCCGACCTTTCCCACGGGTTCACACATCCTGACTCACTGTCTCATGTGCAAGACAACTTGATCTCATCAGAGATGGATGGGGTGGGCCGTAATAATAGGATGTGAGTGTGTTAGGCCTGGAGGGACCGGGGGGGCGGGGGCCGGGGGGGCAGTGGTCAGAGGACGGCTCCCAGCGCCTGGGAGCCCTATCCTCAAGGAAGGCAGCGTGGCCTCTAATTTGTCCTGGGAAGTTCCAAGTTGAACAATAACTTTGCAGAGGGTAGTTTATTACAAAGTACTTTCATATCTTTCATCTCATTTAACCCGCGAGGTAGATATTACACTTTACAGGTGAGCAAATTGAGCGTTGGGTAGATAGCTTTGCCCCAACCATCCGGCTGAGCCAGCCCTGTAGGGACGGCAACGCCCGGGCCTGTGATGGGGTTCCCCAGAGGAACAGCCAACAGGCTGTGTGTGCGCATGTGTATGCATGTGTGTGCATTTATTTGTTTTAAGCAATTAGCTCATGGTTCTGTGAGCCAAGCAAGTCTAAAATCTGCAGGGCAGACCAGAGGCTGGAGACCCAGTGAAGAACTGATGTTGAAGCTCGAGTCTGAAGGTGTCTGGAGGCAGAATTCCCTCTTCCTCTGGCCACTGGTCTTTTTCATCTTGAGGCCTTCAACTGATTGAGTGAGGCCCACCCACACTGCAGGTGGTAATTGGCTTTACTTAAGTTAATCACATTTTAAAAATACATTCACTTGACATCTAGACAGGTATATGACAAACACTGGGTAACGTTGTCTACCTAAGTGGACACAAAACTGACATGAAAGGGACTCTGAGGGGATTAAAACAATGACTGACAAACAGACGCCCCGATTCCAATGGTTCTGAGGTGACCACTCTGGTTAGGGATGGAACAGATGGACATGCTCTGTGTGGCTCCCTGCCCGAGACAGGTGGGTCTCAGGGTCACGTTCTCCCTGCTGTCTCTCCACAAAGCAGCCTGCTACTGGACGAGTTACGGAGCTCTGCTGTGGTCGCGCAGGGGCTGGCAGAGTGGGTCCCGGGACGCTCTCGGCAGCAGGGTCCGTTGTCCCTGTTGGTCCCTGCTTCAGTTCTGGGGTCTAGTGAACCTCGTGACCTGAAGCTGACTCTTCACTTTGCTGTCCCCCAGGGGATGCAGTCTGTGCCAGGCGTCTCTGCCTGCTCTCCTCAGTCAGCAGCTGTGTGTTGCACACCCGCGGAGCCCTGGCCGTCTCGCACTATCCGTCTACTCGCCAGTCCTTCAGATAAGCCACCAGCGTGAGTGGCCTGTTGGCACCAGGTGTCAGAGTGCCTTTCCCTAGCCATGAAGCACACGTCTATGTGATTGCTTTCCAGGAGCAAGGCTCGTGGGCATCCCTGAGTGTGACAGGTCCCCAGGGGAGATATGGCCTGGGGGACTCTTACTGCTTCCTAGACAATGTGCATTTCCACAGTGACCACGCGTGTGGACTGGTCCCCCGTGCCTGTGCTCAGGACACCCTCAGCTCTTCTTAGGTCTTATTGTCCCCATGCAAGTCGTTAATTACTGACGACATGCACAGGTTCTCCTCTGGCTTGGAGTGACCGAAGGGTGGTGACAAAACCTGAGTCCCTTTATATCTCTTGCAGTATCTAACACATGACAGGTGCTCAGGTAAATGTTGAAGCAAGAAATCATTAGGCAAGCCCCCCTGGGAGAAATGCTGTCACCACGGCCACCTTGGAGCCTTGGCTGCAGGAGGGGCACAGAGACCGGGAGGCACTGCACCGAATGCAGTGTTGGTGACAATGACAGAAGACATGTGTGCACAGAGCTTGGCTCCTGTGCATAAGGAACGTTCCTCACAGTTCAGGATGTGGGCAGAGGACATTTAAAAAATTCATTCTCAGCAGTGGTGCTGTCTCCTGAAAAGGCTGTGACAGTGGGCGATCTGGTGGGAGACGTCCCCTTGTCCTTTGCACTGAGCTGTGCGGTCTGCAGGGTGCCACCCCCACCCCGCCACCTCCCCTCCTTCAGTGGCTGCCCGTCTCGCTGCCCCCTCCCGCTTCTCCTGGAGCTGCTGCAGCCCACTGGCCCGGGTCGCCCGGAACTGGAGGGAGCATGTGCGAGGTGGGCGGCCAGGTCGGGGAGGTGGAAGGAAGAGGCAGGGTCCCGAGGACAGTGAGTACCGGAACTTGAACTCATTGTGTAGATACAAGAGTCTTACTTTATTTACGAGTTCACGCGTTTGTTTATTCAGCAAGTATAACAGCTGCTCTGGTCCCGGCACCGGGGTACAAGCAGAGGACGACTCATGGAAGGATGCGTCACAACTAACGACAGGCCCATCGGCCAGGTGTAATGGGCCAGGGGAGGACGTGGAAGGTCACGGGGCTTGTCTAGTGACGGACACTTCCTGACGAGGGGCACGGGGCAGGGACCAGCTGCAGCGACGTGAGCGGGGAGAAGGCTTGTGACCGAGGCCCAAGGTCCAGAGCAGCCCTTCTGAGGAAGTGCTGGGAACAGTGTGCAGAGAGGGAAGGGAGCCTGCTGGGAGCAGTGCCAGGCCAAGGAGGGGCCCCGAGGCCAGCGGGTGGCCTAATGGGGAGGGACCCAGTCTCACCAGCTTGAACGTGAACAGCTTGAACACTGGGTGACATTTAGCTTGACTTATTCCGGGACAAAGTCTGCAACTCTGCAGACTTTGGACGTTGTATTAGTTTCCTTGGACTACCAGTTCAGAGTGCTTTAAGCTGGGTGGCTTACAACCACAGACGTTTATTCTGTCACAGTTCTGAGGCCCGAAGTCCAAAATCTAGGTGTCGGTTGTCAGGGCCATGTGCTCTCTGAAGGCTGTGGGGGAGGGGGTCCTTCCCGCCTCCTGTGCTCGGGGTGGTGGCCGGCATTCCTTGGTGGTGTCTGGCGGACACATCACTCAGAGTCTGCTCTTCTCCTGGTGTGTGCATCTGTGGTCTCTTTTTACAGAAGCCCTGGACATACTGGATTAGCGCCCTCCTTACTGCAGCCAGCAGCACCTCACTTCTTAACCAATTACGTCTGTAATGGCCATGATTCTAAATAAGGTCACATCCTGAGGTTCAGGGAAGAACATGAATTTGGGGCAGGGGACACTAGTCAAGCAAGCATCTCTGTGTATGTTTTCACCGAAGGTTATGAACATGCTAGAACGTTAGGTCCGGCTGCCTAAACACCTGGGTGGGAGAAGCATGTGCTGGCAAGTGCTATGTGTGGGGTGGAGTGGGGGGGTTGACAGAAAGTTCAGGTCATGGTCCCAGAGCAGAGCACCTGCTCCCAACTGGGCTGAGGCCACGGGACTGAGTAAGCGGGACGGTCAGGCTGCCTCTTTTTGAAATCTGGGTGAATTCATCTCGAGGATGGAGAAAACCAAAAATAGGCTGTGTTTTCATAAAAACACCTGGAAACATAGATCTTTGACTGTCAATTTCCAACCCCACATTCAGGAGCTTGACCACAATTTTCACTTTTGATTCAGAAGGTTGGCACAGTCTGGGGAGAGAGAGGAGGTCATACCCCATCGTTGGCCTTGATGGCGATGGTGGTGGTGGTGATGGTGATGATGATGCCCCCACAGGAGCCCCTCCACCCAGGACACAGGAACGGAGGGAGGCCGGACAGTAGTGCTCTTGCCAACTTCTTGTTCCCGGGGCATCGTGCACTGTGCCCAGGTGGGCGGGGCTGCCTATGCCAGATGCTCTGCTCCTCACAGTGAGTCTGAGCTTGGCTGTCACGGTGACACCCGCGCTTGGGGTGTGCTATTGCTGTTTGACGTTCCTTCCTTGCTCTGCCAATAAATCCTTAATCCAGAAGCGATTATTTATAAACTCAGAGATTTTACTGCAGCTGGCAAGAAGGGCTGTCTCTGACTCCATCTCACGTTCGGCATTTGGGATTAGCTGTGGCCAGGGGACTGGTCTTTTCAGATATGAACACACAACCTTTTGTTTCCCTCCTCTTATTATAGCTAATCGCTGTGACCTGAATTCTGTCACCAGCCAGATGGGGTCTGTAGGAAAGGGCATTGCATTTATCTTGTAACTCAGAGGTGCCTCCTTCTGACCTACAGATTAGAAGGTTAATTGAGATTTCTGTGTTTACATTCTAATCTTCATGTATAATACATTCTAAATCTTTATCTCTTTGAGCTGGGCAGTGCTTAATTACTTTAGCAAAGGTAAAACCTAATGTGTTCCGGATGACTTACAAGGCAAGAACCTCCCTGATAAACCCATGGTGGCAGAAAACAGGAATGATTTATGTGGGGTGAGATTAAGGGGCAACCCAAGCAAATGCGTCACAGGTTCCAGCCTTGTCCAAAATGATTGTTTTCATCATCTTAAGTATTTTATGAATCGTTTCACATTGATTTTTGTGTCAACTTTGTGCATGCCACTTAGGAAATGACAAGAATGAGATTTTTAAAAAAAACATTGTTTAAATGCAAGTGGATTTTTTTCCATAAAAATTAAACAGTTGGTAGAATGAAAAACAGTACAGATGTACACTGTTTACACCTTTGGAGGGGAAGTTCTTTCTACTGATATTTCTTTTTGTTGCCAGCTTTGAGCATTGAGCTCTCCCCGAGGCACTGTCTGTTGGAGAGCAGGGAAGCAGAGAGGTTAGAAATATAGGCTTTGTGGTCCGTTGAACAGTGCCTCAAGTCCCAGATCCCACATCCTGGCTTAGTAGTGAACTCCCTGAGTGTTTTTACTTTATCTATAAAAGGCCGGGTTAAAGCTATAGGGTCTTTGTGAAGCTCAGGTGACATAGTGCATGGAAAACACAGAGCACAGTGCCTGGCAACAGAAGGTTCTCATGCCATAGTGTGGTGGTGATGGTGGTGGTGGTGATGGTGGTTATGGTGGTGATGGTGATGGTGGTGATGGTGATGGTGATGATGACGGTGGTAATGGTGGTGATGGTGATGGTGGTGATGGTGTTGATGGTGATGGTGATGGTGGTGATGGTGATGGTGGTGATGGTATTGATGGTGATGGTGATGGTGGTGATGGTGATGATGATGGTGGTGATGGTGGTGATGGTGATGGTGGTGATGCTGATGATGGTGGTGATGGTGATGGTGATGATGATGGTGGTGGTGGTGGTGATGGTGATGGTGGTGATGGTGATGATGGTGATGGTGATAGTGATGATGGTGATGATGATAGTGATGATGATGGTGATGATGACACTATTAGCATCTGTATAAGGCCTTGAATTAGGTCACCTGCTGCCATTTTTATTTCTAATATTTTATCACTGTAAATTTTATCTTTCTAACTAGTGATTTAAGGCTAGATCACCTTTTATAAGTATATTTTTATACTTCCCATTATACATAGCACACATCTTGCATATAACATTTGTCATCTGTTGGAGATGTTGAAACTGCCATTGTAATCCGATTTTCCTTAGGCCCCTTGTTTTTTCCTCATTTTGCTCAAGCGTACCATACTGAAATCTCTAGATATAACCCTGAGCTTGGGCCATTTGGGGTAGAGGGTATTCATGCATATTGGGTAACCCCAATAGGAATGGTCAAGGACAGTTCTTTTTGAGGGAGTCTGCAGGACCCGAGTTTGACTCACCATTTTCTGAAGCTGACCTTCTCCTGTGCTTCAAGAATTTTGGCCCTTTCAGTGTCTGTGAACACCTGTCTGATTGTGTTCTTACTGTCAATTGATTGAGGCCCTTTAAAAGTGATCTATATTAATGTGGGGCACAAACTGGTCCATCATGAAAGTCACGTTGGTCTTGCACTACGCGAGTGGGTGGTGGGCCCTTACCTCTTTTCTGAGTCCACCATGTGCCCCCAGGTCATGGGCCGTCTAGCTCCCTTCTCCCCTGTGCCCCTCCCATGCCCTTGGTCCCTCCCCCACCTGCCGTCTACTCACCTGTCACCAGCAGTCGTTTGCCAGAAGCCTGAGCACAGCTCCGCTGTCCAGCTACTGGGAACATAGTGCTTCTGGGTCCATTTTTGGGGAAAATGCTTTTCTTTTCTATAAAAAAATCATTTATCAATAATGTTGAAGGAATATGAAGAGGAGAAAATCACTATTAAGTAGTCTATTTCACGCTTTCTGTTTTCACCTGATTCTAGCCCTCCCTCGTCTCCCGTGGCAAATGACAAAGTTGACCACAGTGTTTTGTCATTCCCCCACCCAGAGATATCTCCCCCACCCCATTCAGGGGGCTGAACTGGCCTTGTGATTTACTTGTCAGCAGAATGTGGCAAACGATGTCACTCATGCCTTGGAGCTGAGGCCACCGTGTTATGAGAAGCCTGAGGGAGGAGTGGGGGAGGGATCAGCCTTCGCAACTGTCCCCACAGGCCCCCAGGGAGTTGCAGCCACAGGAGAGGGCCAGCAGGGGACCAGGGGACTAGCCCACCCCAGAGCTGTGGGAAATATCAGTGCTGGGTGGCTCATTAGAGAGAAACAAATAACTGAACCATATGTGACATTTCCTTCTTCCTCTTTCTATGGTGTTTCCCTGAAAATAAGACCCAGCCGGACCATCAGCTCTCATGTGTCTTTTGGAGCAAAAAATAATATAAGACCCAGTATTATATTATACCTGGTATTATATTATATTATATTATATTATATTATATTATATTATATTATATTATATTATATTATATTATATTATATTAATATTATATTATACCCAGTCTTATAGTAAAATAAAACCGGGTCTTATATAAAGTTTTGCTCCAAAAATCGCATTAGAGCTGATGGTCTGGCGAGGTCTTATTTTCGGGGAAACAGGGTATGTGCCTTATCGCTGCTGCGTTTCTTTCTTTTCTTCGCAGGCTTTCCTATTGATAGAAACACAAGGCATACAGAAGGATTTTCCTAACGTTCAAAACCTTAAGAGAAGGCACGTGGTGTGGTACATGTTATTTCGTTTTGCTTGTGTACTGGTACTCCACATTGCGCCACAGGAGATTTAAAGAACCTTAAACATACATAGACTAAACAAGATAAAAATAGTCAACTGGGGGAAACTGGGGTGCAGGGTACACGAGTACGCCCCCGGAGGCTGGATCACCTAACAGCTGCCGCCCCAGCGCAGCTCACCTGAGGAGGGGCCGCCTGTCTGCCTGCGACCTTCCTGCTGATGAGTCTCCAAAGTATTGCTCTAGGCAGGGAGGAGGGTTCTGTCTCCTGCTCCATGTCTTAAGGCTTGTGAGGGCCTTGAGACAGGCCAGCCAACTTCATATGTGAATGGCTTTGATTAACTCACTTTGAATTAAGGTTTTGAATAGAAGTCAGGTTTTAACATTGACATCTATTATTACACATAAAATAAACAAGCTTCTTAAAGCACAAAACTGGAGCTCAGTCACTGATAGCTAAACCTGGGACAACTAATCTCTAAAATGCCATTTCCAGGTTTAAAATGGGGACAGTGAAACAGATCTGACGTGGGTGGTTTGGAGGGTTAACTGAGCATGGTGAAGGGTTAATATCAGCTTTTCAGTCTAATAACCCTTCCTTACCCTTTGGTTCTTCTGGGAATTCCTACCCAGATAAAAATCACTCTTGCACCCAAAGGCCTGCTATTATCTAGGTCTTGTTTCTTCTTGGCTTGCAAGCTACATGTTTGTGTCTTTTGTTAGATAGAAAATTCCTTGAGGGCAGAAGTCATGCCTTGTTTTCCCCTAGAGAGCCTGACTAAATGCCTCCTGTACAGGCTATGGTCAGTGAGCTTTCCTAGATGGAATGGAATTGAAACCGCATCTCGACACTGACTGTGGTTCTTGCGTTTCTCACTGAACTCCCCAAACGGTACACCTGTCATTGCATCAGGGTGAGCTGTAATTCTGACCCGAGCTCTGCTTCCAGTTTCTAGCCCATCGTGTTATATCCAGACTGTCCTCTGATTATGTTCATAGACGTTGCTTCAGAGTGTGTCATGCACTATTGTTCAGCTAACCAGCTGTGGGCCAGCATCTGCAGGCAGATTGATTAGGCACACGGTGATACTGTATGTAGAAAGTCTTAAGAAATGCACACAAAAACTATTATAACTAATGAAAAAGTAGAGCAATGACACAAGATACAATATCAATATATAAAAATTAATTCTATTTCTATGTAATTAATATAAGCAATGAGCAATCAGAATGAAATCAAGATTGCATTTACTTTTACAATAGTTTCAAAAAGAACAAGATAAGAATAAATTTAACAAAAGAAGTGCAATACTTGTACACTGAAAGTTATAAAACATTGTGTGGGGAAATCAAAGAAGATCTGAACAAACAGAAAGACTTTCCATATTCATGGATTGGAATACTCCACATTGATCTATAGATACAATGCAATCTCTGTAAAAATTTCAGCAGGCTTTTGCTTGGTGGAAATTTACAAGATGATTCTAAAATTTTTTTGAAATTGCAAAAGACCTAGAAAAAACAAACAACAAAAATAATTGAAAAAAGAATAACGAAGTTGAAGGAATTTGACTTTCCAGTGTCAAAACTTCCTATAAAGCTAGGGTTATCAAGATAGCATGGCACTGCCAAACAGAGAGAGAATGATTGATGGAACATAAATGAGAATTGAGAAATAAATAAATCCTTCTATTTATGGTCAAATTATTTTTAATGGACATGCCAAGGCAATTCATTGAGGAAAGGAGAGGTTTTTTAAACCAAACATTGCTGAGTCAATTGGATATTCTCACAGAAAAAGATGGATTTAGACTCCATACCTCATGCCGTACGAAAAAGCTAACACAGAATGAATCGTAAATGTAGGAGCTGAAACAATAACGGTTTGAGAAGATAACACAGGAGAAAAGTCTTTCAGATATTGGGTTAGGCAAAACGTTCTTAAATATGACACCAGAAGCATGAATCATAAAAGAAAAATATTGATAAATCGAACCTCATCACCAGTCAAGTTTTTGCACTTCAAAAGACACCATTAAGAAAATGAAAAGACATCCAACAGACTAGAAAAGAACATCTGTGAAACACACATCTGATAAAGGACTTGTACCCAGAATGTACAAATAATTCTGATACTAAAATAAGAACAACCCAATTAAAATATGGGCAAAAGATTTGAATAGACACTTCACCGAGAAGACCCAGGAATGGCCAAGAAGCACATGAAAAGATGTCAGCCTCATTAGTCACCAGGGAAATGCAAATCAGCACCTCAGTGAGAGATGATTTCACAAACGCCAGAATGGCTAACAAAAATAAAACAGACAATAACAAATGTTGCTGGAGATGTGGGGAAACAAATGGGAACCCTCACGCATTGTGGGGATGTATGCGATGCAGCCACTGCGAGACTTTGGCAGTTTCTTAAACAGTTAAACACAATTTTACCCGATGACCCAGCATCTCCACTATTACTATCTACCCGAGAGAAATGAAAACACCAACATGATCCATCAAGAGAAATGGATAAACAAAATGTGGAAGAGTCAAACAATGAAACATTACTCGGCAACAAAAAGGATCAATTACAGGCAAGTGTTATGACATGAGAAACCTCAAAACATCTTGCCAAGTCATAGAAATCAGACACGAGATGCCACATATTGCATGGTGCCATTTGTGTGGAATGTCCAGAACAGGCAAATCTGCAGAGCAAACTGCATTTCTGCTTGCTTAGAATAGGGAGTGGGGGGGATGGGATTATCCATAAACGGGCACGAGGGATCTCACTGGGTGAGAAACATGTTCTAAAGTTGATTAAATGGCAGCAGTCACAGCACTTGGTAAACGGACTAACACACAATTGGCTTATACACTTGAAGTTGGTGAATTATGTGATATGTAAAACATGCCTAAATAAAATTATTTCTAAAATCCAAGAAAAAGGCTAAGTGATCTATGTGGTTGCAGAATTATGTTTCCCCTCGAAGAAAGTGCAACATAGGATCTGAGAAACAGTTTCCTCCGTATTTGTGAGTATGTTGTGTGACGTGTTACGCATCATTAAAAATGAAAACAGAAAACAGGCTTCCATGCCAGGTCAGAGTCCGGCAGCATCAGGTGTGTGGGTGCCCTTAGCTGCAGACTAAGCTGCCAGCACAGCTCATGCTGGGGAGGGAAGTGTCAGGCTGCTCCATTGTCCCCTGTTTTGCCCACTAGGAAAAACAGCACAAAACGTACGGCGTGCTACCTCCTTTGCTGTGAGCTGGGAAACCTGGAGGCGCATCCAAGGTGGGAGTGAGACATTCTTTGGGGAAGACCCACTAGGAAAACAGAGCTGCAGCCGGTGGAGACCCAGGGGCACCAGCGTTTTCCCTTCCAGGGCCGCACTGTGACACAGGAGATTCTTCCACATTGCACCTCAAAGACAGAAACAACAAAGGACAGAGAATGCATTTGGCTATGATCAGTGTGGTGTTAAAAAATGTGGGGCTCACTGGGGTGGGTTAAAACAAATCACTTCCAGCTTCCTGGGGTGTGAGGCGGATGAAGCCCAGTGATTCACAAATTTCTCCCATTTGGTAAAAACCCTGTTACAATTGTAAACAGCCTGGTCATTTTGTCCGGGAATGCCCTATAGACAAACAGCCCCGTCAGCCACCTTCCACTATCTGTCCTCGCTGTAAACGCGGCAAACATTGGGCTAGAGACTGTCATTCCAAGGTAGATGCTATGGGTAACCCAATTCCCCCCAGGTCGGGAAACCCCCAACGGGGCCAGCCCCTGGCCCCAAGTCCCCAGAACAAACCAGGGGCAATATGGTTTGTTCCTCAGTCCCAGTCTCCATTACCTCCCTTTGCAGAGCCACCCCAGGCAGTGCAGGATTGGACCTCTTGTCCCCCACCCCAGCATTATTAACCCCTGATCAAGGCATACAACTCCTCCCTACCAATGCCCATGGGCCTCTACCACCCAATACCTTTGGGCTAGTCCTTGGCTGTAGTTCAGCTCTAGCGGGATTAATATTATCCCGGAGTAATTGACCAAGATTACACGGGATCATTCAGGATTAGGCATAACCACAGCCATGGCCACAGGTGCTGCCGGGTAGGAGTGTCCGAGACACTTATCAACGGCTCTCTCTCCAACTTATTGATGATGTTACCACACTATCAGATACTATTAATGACCTTCAAGACCAGGTCGATTCCTTAGCAGAAGTAGTACTCCAAAACAGACGAGGGCTTGATCTTCTAACAGCGGAACAAGGGGGGATCTGTTTAGCTTTACAGGAACGATGCTGCTTCTATGCCAACAAATCCGGCATAGTGCGAGACAAGGTCAAGAGACTCCAAGAAGATCTTCTTCAACGCAAAAACAACTTCTTGACAACCCCTTTCTAACCAGTTTTCATGGTCTCTTGCCTGTCCTCCTCCCCATCCTTGGCCCCATTCTAGGATTACTCCTACTTGTCTCCCTCGGACCTTGGGCATTTAATAAACTGACAGGATTCATCAAACAACAAATAGATAACATTCTGGCCAAACCTATCCATATTCATTATCAACGCCTGGCCACGATGGACCATCCGGAAGGTAATTACAACCAGTTACAAACAGGCTCCAGCTATATAAACATATAGCAGACACGGTGGCTGAAAACGTGTCGGCCCGATCTAAAGGGCTTGAGCACCAGACGGCTGCAGCGACTGGGTACTGCAAGGGAGGGTCCCGATTGACCCAATTTCAGCTCTCCCTGAACTCATGTCCAGACTACATAGGGGTTGGTGCCTAAGTCAAAACAATTGCCTCACCCCTGGTCCAAAAAGACACCAGAGGCTACGCCTTGCTGCTATTCGGGCCGCCTGAGACCCCTGAGTTCCCGTCTTGGTTAAGGCTCACTCTCTTAAAAAGATAAAGAGAGAGGAGATGTAGGAGCCTGACTCAGAGAAACTATGCTATCCGGCAGCACATGACCTAATTCCTGGAACCGTCAGTTTGCCCTTAAAAGGTCACGTCTCTGCTAAGTAAAGCTCCTTCCTCATTCCGCTCTCTCCTTCCTCATTCCGCTCCCCGCCCAGTTTACCCTAACCCATATAATCTTGTAGCTGCAATAAAAAATTCGAGGCTTGATCAGAACTTTGTCTTGCCTCCATTTCTTCGCGCCTCCTATTTTCTCTTTTCAGGGTGTCTCCCTTCGGTCCCTGTTGAATGCCCCGCTGGTCGGGGCAGAAGCACCTTTATTTACCCTCTGTTTGAAGGACAGGACCGACCGCTGGTTCACCTCTGGGCTGTCGCTCTCCAAACGATGGCAGCCTCTGTCCTGCAGGCAGAGGGACACTGACTGCCTGTCCTGTGCCCCCAGCAAGAGGAGCAGTGAGAACCCAGGGACATAATCTCCTAGGCAGGTGGGGTCTCTGCGCAGTTCCGGGCTTGAGGTCCAGGACCCCTGGTCTCAGGCGAAGCTTCCTTTCTCTGTCAGTGGGGAATTCTCCACAGGGACAGGGACAGGGTCTCAATGTGGCTGGGACACACGAACAAGCCTAACATGTCAGGTTCCCTGCACCTTAGTGGGACCCGACGCCACGTTCTGGGCTCTGTGTCCGGGGGTGAGCACCACCAACCACAGGGAGAGTTGTGAGTTTACAGAGAGACCGCGAGAAAGAGGCTGGTGGGGGGCAGAGACAGAGTGGGGTTCGGGCAGCGTGGTGGCGCAGGCTCACTTGGGGTGGGTTGTCCTGATGCGTCTTGCTGGTGATGCTTTATTGCTTCTGGGCGAGTTTCTAGTCTGAAGAGATGGGCAGTGCTGGTTGTTCTAACCCACGTTCCACCTCACAGGTGTTACACCCACCCCTTTGGCCTAAGTTTAAACTCTTGATCTCAAAGTGAAGCATCAGGGCAAGGTTCCCTTTCCAACATGAGCGCTTTCCAGAACCTTCTTGGAGGTCAATGTACAAACTGGAGCCTGGACACAGGGCCAATCCTTGGGAATACAGTTTCCAGAAACAGCATATTCTTTTCCTGGTGACAGATCTTGTTACTACCATGTTTCCCTGAAAATAAGACCGAGCTGGACCATCAATTCTAATGCGTCTTTTGGAGCAAAAATTAATATAAGATCCGGTCTTATTTTACTATAATGTAAGACTGGGTCTTTAATGTAATACGATACGATACGATACGATACGATACGATACAATACAATACAATACAATACAATACAATACAATACAATACAATACAATACAATACAATACAATATAATACAATTAATATAATACCGGGTCTTATATTAATTTTTGCTCCAAAAGACGCATTAGAGCTGATGGTCTGGCTCGGTCTTATTTTCGGGGAAACACGGTAGGACCCTGTCCGTTGGAAAGAACCCATTTTGGAAAATCTGTGAGTTATAGAAAAGAAAAGAGGGTGGCGGGAGGTGACAGGATAAGTACCAGGTAGCTCTACCCAGGGCCCCCCTTACCTGTGGGACACTAGCAGAGTTGAAAGAATATAAAGATTAAGAAAAAAGAAAGAAAAAACCCATTACCATGCTTACTGGGACCACAGAAGAACATCCAGTAGACACGGAAATGACAATAGTGTGGGTCCTCCAGGGGGTTCTGTGTGTGGCCGGCTACCTGGACACCAGCTGTGTGAGACGCCCCGCCCACCCTGCAGCAGCCCTCCCCTTGCTGGCAGATGAGCCCACAAGAACCTGGGTGCCAGCTGCTGGTCTGCTGACCCCACGGCACTGAGGTGAACAGTGCGAGAAACACCAGTGAGAAACATCTGTGTTTGATTCAATGCTGGACAAATCAATTGCGTACTAGAGTTCTCCTATGACATCAGGTGTCTCTTCAGACACCTGGTAGGACATGGGTACCTCGTCCACCTTCTCTGTGCACAGATGTCACTAATGTTCTCAGCACCAGTCCCAGATGCCTTCCTGACATGATGCCCCCTGCAGGGGACCCATTCGTATAGCCACCAGGTGTGGTCCACTGGCCTGTGGGAATTGGCCACGGACAGCCCCCTTCAGTCAAATCTGGTGGCTGCCCCCACGGGTAGGAGAGAGAGGTCAGTAGGAACGACCATGGTGACACGTCAGCCATCACATGCGAGGGGCTTTCCTTAATGCCTGGTCCGCGGTGCAGGTCTCAGGAGGGCTCCTGAGTGTCAGGGGACGTTGGCACAGGCCTGACTCATATTCTCCCCAGCTTTGGGGTGAATGCGCTTCTTGCTTCCAGAGTGGAGGTTACTGGTTGCACAGAGGCTTGAGGGCGTCGGCAGCTGCCTCGCCTGGAAGCAGCGGTGAGCTCACTGCAGGGAGAGAGGTGAGCTGGCCCGAGTGCCCTCCATCCGCTCTTTCTGCCTCATCCAGTGGGGTCCCCTGATAGGGATAACTGGGGGCACATTCTTGGTTTGTGTTGATCTAAAATTTTATTTGTTTTCGCTTGAATTAACAAAAGAGAATTTTATATTGCCTAAAATCTTTCCGCACCGCACAGCATTGTCTGGGAAGAGTCCTGTGACAGACAGGAAGGTGGGGCTGGGGCTGTGTACACAGGCCCCTGATTACCAGACTGGCAGGACGTCCCCAGTCTGATATCTGATGGGGACTCTGGCTGACAGGACCTCAGCCTCACCCTGCGTCCCAGCAGCCTCACCTGTCTGCTGCAGACAATGCGACCGCAATCGGGGATTTGTCATGGGAAGGGTCAGGTGGCCCAAGGCTGCCTGAGGACACTGGAGAGGCCAGAGAGGAGCAGGGCTTTGAGGGGAAGTGTCCCCACCCATCCCTCCTGCATGGCGCTCTCCTCCCGGCTGGTCCTCACGCCTCCGCTCTGGGGACTGGCCTTCCAACTCCTGTCTCCATTTGGAAGCTCAGGCTCTGGGGAACAAGCTGGGTGGGCTTCCAGAAGCAGCTGCCTGTTTCTTCCTCCTTTCCTGGAGTGCAGGGAGCCGAGCTCCCCCTGCAACTGCGGAGCTGGGAGGCTGCGGCTGTGGTCGCAAACCCCCGGGGCTGATCTCCTGGGGCCGTGGAGGGAGAAGGAGGGGAGACGGGAGACCCTGGGCACACCTGGGCGTTGTGGGCTGGTGGGAAGGCAGGTAAGGATGACAGCTGGCAGCTCTTGGAGCCAGGACGGCCCGGGACATCCGTCTTCGCGTTGAAGCCCCCAAATTCAGCTTTGAAGGATACGTAGCAGTGTGCGGATGAACCAGGGCAAAAGCATTCAAGGCTTGGGCAGTTGGCTGCCTGCAACCTCATTTCTCTGACGGGCTCAAGAAAAGTTAATTCATATTTTTTTTCCTTGTTATAACAGGGGAAGTAGCTCTCTATGACTCAGCACCAAACCTACCAGGAGGGACCTGAGGTAAAGCTGATTCAGTGTGGTAATTAATAGAGATTGTATGAAGGGCAAGTAAACCCCTGGACTTAAGATCCTTTCAGGGGAAGCTTATAGTGGAAGGATAGACGGGGCTGGAGGAGGGAGCAGACAAGCAGATGGGAGTCTGATGTCCAGGGTGGGAGGGGGACAGAGCGTGAGTGCCCCATGGGTCAAATGACAGACAGACTAGAGCAGCACCAACCACAGACGGACCCAGGGAGAAGACGCACAGATGTATAAGCAGTGAGCAGTCTGTCCACAAAACACTGTTCTTTCACACAAACGAGTCCTTTGCACAGAGTTTGTGAGAATACGTTCTTGGACATTTATTGTATTAACTAAATGGCAAATTCTCTCAATTCATACATTCTTACCATTGGAAAAATACCAGTTTTTCATCCAAAAAATATATATCAAGTCTGGCAACATGCCAGGCACTGTCCTCAGCCCTTGAATGTATCCGTCAGCAGAACAGATGGTCACTGCCCCATGGAACCTGCCTGGGGCAGGGAGAGACAATGCTGTGGCCAGGATGTGTGTTTAAATGGCCCACGGTGCGGGAAAGTGGGGCTGGTGGGCAGCAGAGCTCTGTGGGGACATTACGGTTGTAAATAAGGTGATCAGCAGCCCTTGTCCACACTTGAAGTAGGAATTCACCTCTTAGGGCTGCTGAGCCAAAGCACTGCAATCGGGCAGCTCAGCTCAACAGAAATGTATTCCCTTACAATTCTGGAGACCGGAAGTCCGAGAGCAAGGTGTCCCAGGGCCGTGCTCCTTCAGAAGCCGAGGAGACACTCATGCCGGGCCTCTCCACGTTCGGGGGCCCCAGGATTCCTGGCTCACAGCTACCGCACCACTCCAGTCTCTGCCCCGCCTTACACGGCCCTCGTGTGTGTGTGTGTGTGTGTGTGTGTGTGTGTGTGTGTGTGTGTGTGTTCTGCTGCTCCTATAAGGACACCAGTCATCCTGGATTCGGTCCCACCCCAATGACCTCTCCTAAACTTGATCACACCTGCAAACACCCTATTTCCATGTAGGCTCACAGTCACAGGTCAGGGGGCAGGATGTGAACTTTTCTTTCTGGGGGACACAGTGCAACCGAAGAGGTGCTTCACCAAATTTCACCAAAGACATTGCTTTGTTAATAGTTATAATAAGAGAACAGGCAGGTGATAGCAGATGAGGTGCCATGCGATGCCCCACAGGCCCTATAGCAAATGTGGCCCAGAGCTGATGGGGGAAGGATACGTACACTGATACGAAATTCCCACAACGTTGTTCCATCCCGGTCATTTTGTGATGTTGTAACACCTTCCAGACCCCTTCACTGTTTCATTTGGAAATAGTCAAGTTAATGGAGGAAGTTATGGAACGACCCATCATACCCACGATTCAGCTATGGTCCCAGTGGCCCTTGGGTTCCAGGGTTTGTGAGGACATCCCATGTCTCATTCAGCGTCTCCATGGAGTGTGACCTGTGTGCCAGCTTCGCCCAAAGGCCCAGGATAAAAAGGAGAATGAAGCCGGACTGCCCTCCTGGTCTCATTGAGGTGAGAAGCAGGGCAGGGGAGGACGAAGCCAGGTGTTCTGAGGGACCCAGATGCACCCTGGGGGGCACAGGCGGGCATTACCAGGAAGAAGTCGTGTGTCTCTGGCGGATAAGCAAGGGTGGAGCAGAGGTTACCAGGGACGGTCAGGGGCCTGTGCAAAGTAGCTTCGGAAAGAAGCTGCGGAGAAGAGGCCGAGGGCGATCCCCGGGCCACTCACCTGCTGTCCCCAGGAAAGGATGACTCTGTGGCTCTTGCTTCTAGAAACGAGTTACTGTGTGCCCACTCCAGAGACCAGTCAGGAACCTAGGGGGGCGCTTTTCACACGTTCAGGTGCCCACAGTCGCCTGGAGGTCTTGTGGAAATGTGAAGTCGATTCAGTGGGTCCAGCGTGGCTGAGAGTCTGTGTTTCCAACAAGACTGTGATCCCCCGGGGGCTGGTCGGTGGCTCCAGAGAGGCGGTGACGTGGAGAGGAGCCAGCCGGCTGCGGGAGGAGGCTTGGGGTGTGAGCTCATCCCCCGGAGCCAGCAGAGCTGGAAAGAACGGGGGCTCGCTGATGGCCCGTTAGAAGTCACAGGTGGGACACCACTGGGGAAAGTGCACACATGCCTCCTTCTCAGGTCACCTCCCGGACCTCTGAGTCCCTAGGAGAAGCTCCACGCTGGGAGGAAGCAGCGTCTGAGGAATGTGAAAATACGACAATGTCACTTAAATATGACAGGTGCCTTAGAAGCAGGCAGCACATTTCACCCTCGGCTCCTTGGCTAGAGTCCAGTAAAACTCACACATGTTTGTTTCCTTTTTCTAATTAAAAAACTTCCTAAAATTCCAGATGAGTTCCCTTAAGCCAACCTTGGAGAGGAAACACCTCCTTGCCAAAATAACAGCCAGGTGCGAGGGTGAACCTGGAGGACCGCGGCCCACAAGCCTTCCCGCCCCGGCTCCCGCCAGCTTCCTCCTGCCCTCTGCCCAGCTCTGGGCACCTCACCTCGTCCAGGTGGGCAGGCGGCGGCCGTGGGTGGCTGCCTCTGGGCGTCCTCGCCCAGGTGTGGCCAACCTCCTGCCCCACGCTCGGTATCTGAGCGTTGTGTCCTGGACGCGGGTCAACCTGGACTCAGCTTGTGACGCCATCACTTCAAGCTGTGTGACCACGAGCGGAGCACAGACCCCCAGTTCCCTCTTCCCTCATTTGGAAAATGGAAATAATAATATTCCATGCCTTGTGGGATTGCTGCGAGGATGCGCTCCACTGGAATTTAGGGGAAGTAGCATCCTCCGTCCTCCGTCTGAGACTGATCTTTATGGCCTCGGGGTCCTGGAGGTGACAAGGACAGCCAGGCAGAGCTCCAGGGGGCCAGCGAGGGCGCTAGTGAGTTGTGAAATGCCGCAGGAGCCTGTGTGTCTCAAGGCTTCCCTGTGGGACCAGGAAAAAATAAACCAGAGCTGGTCCTTACTGAGGGTTTCAAACGTCACCATGCTGCCATGGTGTGTCGTCAGGAGAATGTTCTAGCGTGGCACTGGAAGGAAAAGTACATGATTTCAAGTGAATCTGCCCCATAAGACAGCTCATTTGGAGAAAAATAAGTTTTAAATTCCTGGGAACCAGAGTGGGCTAAACCGTATCCTTCTGAAATTGTCTGAGTGCTTCACAAGGAACGAAAAGTGGCTGGTGATTCAAAGCATAAATGAAATGTATCCGCGGAGCTCATTGTTTTAGGTTAAATGTCTAATTTGGTAGATTTGCATTTTGGGTGCTTGATTTATAAAAAATGGGGACAGTTCACAAATGACTATTTTTAGGGGACTCAGAGTAGGCCCTGTTATTTTAAATGGTTGTAAAGATTCATAGCTTTTGTATTTTTGTCTACATGTTCTATTCTTAGCGATGCTTTTTGATGGTAAAAGCACAGACAGGAGAGCCAACCCCAATTATCCTCTGATTTCTC
Source organism: Rhinolophus sinicus (assembly GCF_036562045.2). Classification (NCBI taxonomy): domain Eukaryota; kingdom Metazoa; phylum Chordata; class Mammalia; order Chiroptera; family Rhinolophidae; genus Rhinolophus; species Rhinolophus sinicus. The sequence goes on along the minus strand of NC_133755.1, from coordinate 182,704,827 downwards.
AGGGAAAACACACCCCTCTGCGGTTTGCTTTATGCAAGGATTTCATTAACAAGTTGTAGGGATGCAAACGCCCACCAGCGGGCCCCTCCCTTCCAATATCTGGGGTTTTCTCTGTCATCTGGCAGGCAAGGCTGTAGTAAAATATGCAGAAAATATTCAAAGAGCCTCGCCCTATCTTTTCCCTTGAGGCAAGGCCCAGAATGCTAGGAAGAAAGAAAGAACATGAAAAATGCAGAGTGGAAATAGAAACTGTGGCTCACCCAGGTGCCTCTGTAAGGAATGAGTTATGCAGCCGGCCGAAGGGCCCTGGGTCCGGTTCTCTGAAGCCCCCGACCCGAATTGCCTCTCCCGGCAGCCGTTTCCTTGCATGGCCGTTGTCTTTCCCACCAGAAAAGGAGGTTGCTGCCCAGAAGAGCATAGAGGACCCAACAGCAGATGGGGGATGGGGAGCTTGGCAGGTCGGCTTCTTCAGCGTCCAGGAGGGTGGGAGGCCTCTGGCAGAAAACAGGCTTTGTTCTATTATTTACAGAAAGCGGCAGGAAAAAACCAGGCACTGGGGCTGCCTGAAAAGCAGCTTTCCTTCACAGCCACCTCCCTCCCTGGACGCGCTCAGCACAACACAGACACGCGGGACAGGGGAATTGGGCTTCCCACATCACAGAAGGTGCCGGCCACCGCGGGAGGCCTCTGGGGTCTGGCACAGAGACGTGTCTGGAGCCTCCTGCGAGGGGAAGGCAGGACACATGGTGGGCTGGTCCATACTAGTGAGGCCGCTGGGACACGCTGACCCGCAGGAGTCACAGAGACTTGGCATGTAGACAGTGGTCTGTGAGGAGCTCCCATCTGGTCTCAGTGTCTGGCTTTTGAAATTCCTGCTTCTGCATGTTGCTGTTTCCTTTCAAGGGTTAAGGCTGCCATAGTCAAACTGTGTTGGAAAAGGGATCAGCGTCTATAAGTTACATTACAATTTACCGTACCGCTTGTATTCCGCCATTAACATGGAAGAATCTTTGCCTAAAAACTTGCCTCGGCCACCAGTGATGACATTTCATAGTGACAAAGAGCAGAAACACACAGAAACTTATAGTCAGGCTTTGCTCTTATAAAAAAAGAAAACAAAAAACATTCTCTCCTGCCAAAGAAAGCACCCAAGATGGTTCCAGAAAACAGATTTCTAGAGTTCATTAGTGACCTCAGAGGGGAACATTCCTTACCTAGGATCCCTCACTAACAATGAGCCAGACTCACTGTGACCCTCCCATATGTAGTGACAGTCAGACTTATTAGGCTTATTAACTCTTTGACCAAATACTGCATCATTACATGAAATAGTAAGCAGTGAATTTATCTAATGGATGTCAGACTATTCATCCCTCCCTCCATTCATCTTTCCACCCACCTCTTCGTTCCTTCCTCCCTCTTTCATGTTTCCTTCCTTCCCTCTATTTATCCATCCTCCCACACATGCCGCCATTGATCCATCCATCCACCATCCATCCACCATCATCCATCCATCCATCCATCATCCATCCATCCATCCATCCACCATCCACCATCATCCATCCATCCATCCATCCATCCATCCATCGGCCAGCCAGCCAGCCAACCATCCTTTCCCTTGTTCCAATATGAAAACAAAACAAAACAAAAAAAAGCTTAGGACAGGCTACTAACATTACCAGAATTATTTAGATACTTGGAAGTAGAGAAAGAGGACAGAATACGGAGAAAAATGGGGAAGAAGAAAGAGAAAACGGGAGCAGGGATAAAGGGAAACAGAGAGAAAATGAAAGACAAATGAATTCACTCTAGATGGTTTTATTAGAAACACTCCATTGTGTTGCATAGCAGTAAAAACAGATGAAGAAAGACCAGGTTGTCCAAAAGACAATTCTTCATATATGAAAAATAGGACTTAGCTAATGTCTCCCAAAAAAATACAGCAGGTAATTATAGTAAGTCAGGGGGATGAGTGCTAACACCAGCCCACATACTGCTGACACACGTGAAGCCCTAAGCTCACAAGAGCCTCTAACTGGTGTGTGGGGCGTATGTCGTTTCTGTTTATCTGGAATCGATTTCCCCATTCTCTTGTTAAGCCACCCTGATTTCCTTTGGGGAATCACTCTCATCTGTGTGATTTGTGAGGGGAGAGACATTTCCTCCAGATCTTGGCGTGGCCTGCCTTTGGATACACTCTATGCCCTTGGCCACAGCACTTGGGTCAGGAATGATCACATGACCCAAGTAGATCCAATCAGCACTGGCCCTGGGACGTTGGCTGGAGTGACCAGGAGAGGGGTGAGGGTGTAGGAGCCTGGAGTCTGTGAGGACCCCCTGCGGAAATAACTTGCTTCAGAACAGATGGAAACAGACTCAAGAGACAAGAGAGAGGAAAACTGGGTCCTGGAGACATCTTCTGAGCTCATGGAGCCAAATATATCTGGACTCTCCATCATGGGAGCTAAGGCGTCCCACTCGTTTTTCTAACATCAGTTTAAGCAGGGAGTCGGCATGAAGCCACAAGCAGTCCTGGTCGCTCCAGCCGGCAGGGAGGCTCCCAGCCTTCGGTTGCTGCAGCCCCTCAGTGGACGGCGGGGAAGACGGCCTTGTCCTGCTTCAGCGTGAGCCTGGGAGGTTAAGCGCAGAACCACAGTGCCCTGAGAGGACAGCCAGTGACTGCCTCAGAGAGGCCCCTGGCAGGGCCTGCTTGGCGATGCAGCCCACAACACCTCCCCAGCCGGCTCCTTTGTCACCCAAGGCTTGTGTTGTGTCCTTTGGTTGTCGATGTTTTTCTGGAACATAACATTCGGTGCCTAATGACACCTGGTATTCTGTAGTCAAGTATAGTTCCATCCACTTAAGGTAAAAATGTCAGAAGCTGAAAAAATCACAGACTCACCGGTAAACATGTGATTTTTGTTCACTGTTGTGTTGTATTGTAGCTTTGGAAATCAGTAACTAGTTAAAATCCAGAAAACCCACCTGCATGTATATCATTTTTCCAGTATGTTCTGAAGCCAGTAATCAAGGGTAGACCACCCCCACCCCAAAGGGAGACAGGTTTTGCTTTATGTTTGAAAACAAGACATGGTTATACACACTTTGTCTTAGTTATGATAACTTATGGGGCAATGAAACGTTCATCCAATAAATGATGGAAATCCTAGTTTTTCTTTTCCTTTTGTTCAATAGAATAAGGTCTTTGAAACATGTCTTCCTTAAATCTTCTTAAACTTTTTGAAATATAACGCCAACCTTTTCAGAGCATTCTTTGGTGTGCCAGGCATTATGTTAGGGACTTGGATTCAAGTGAAAACACTGCCACTGTGTCTGCCTTCAGGGGACAACAGCTCCATGGAGAGAGGAGAGGGAGGTGACAGAGACGTAGCTTCAGACACAGTGGTAAATGTCAGAACACAGCTGTGAACAAAGGCCGCATGTAGGAGCAGAGAGTAGCACAGGGCTCTCCTTGCACTTCCTATGGAAATCAGAGCCACAGTGGGATTCTAGAACGGGAGTGTCTGACGACAGTGGGGCTGCATGGAGTTTGCTTTTGAAGACGCTGATGCTGACTCTTGTGCGCTGGCCCCAGTTTTCAGCGTCTCAGCCTCGCAGGGCGCCATCACCTCGCACCAGTTCCCACCGGGACCTGTGGGCAGAGCCGTGCCAGTGTTCTGGCTGACGTTCTGCAGCCAGGAGGGATGGTGGTGCTGGCTCCGATTGGTCGCTGCCACATGGACGTGGGCTTTCATACATAGACTATCTCTCTAAGTCTGGAAATGCTGATTTTTAAATTCTTTCATGATGTTAAATGCTGCTGTAAAATTTCAAATCAGACCAAGAAACATTTATTTGAAAAGCAAGCTTCTGTGCCTCTGGAATCCTCACGGGGAGGAAGAAAACGATAATGGACAAGCACATCTTCCAGATAATTCTTCCTCTGGTTCAAGATGCTTCTGAAAAAGTGGAGTGTTAACTTGACACTCATCCTGCCCCAGAATCTCTAACTACACATGATGGAAACTAAGCAAGATGAAGATACATCACAAGTGCTTTGTTTGAGCGTCTGAGTACATTGGAAGAGCTTTACCACAGTCATGAGCCATTTGCACAAATATGCTGCAACAATGCCAGGTGCACGCTGATTTTCAAGATCACATTGTTAAGAAATACACAGTATTTCATTTTTCATTAATAATTTATTGTTCATGTTTGTGGAACATTTATCACCTTTTAAACTATGATTCAAAAAATCTTATTATAAAATGATCATGTGTTTAATATTTCTACTTTTATCAATGACATTCCTGATTTCTATAATGTTCATAAATTTTGAATTTTTTAAAGTGTGTTTCTTCTTTAAAGTTTATGGAATGCTAACTTTAAAATGCCGGCATTAACACCGTAATGGAAGCATGACACGTAGCAGTGCCAGCGCGGCCGTTCCTGACCTTGCCCCGGCCGGCTGTGCAGTCACTCCTGGCAGGAGGTCAGGACAGGACCCCCTTGCACCCCCCACCCCCGGGCTTGTGGGACATGGGCTGAAGGGCGCTGGGACTGCATCCCTCAAACCTGAGCCTCGTCAGGAACTGAGACGCCTCCAGCCGTGGGCAGACAAGGCCAGACGCCAGGGCTTGGCCACTCCTGCCAGAGCCCAAAGGTGTGTGAGGGCGGCCACTGTGTTCCCAGCCAGGCGACACCACCTTCTGTCACTTACCCACAGCCTCCTCACCCAGTGGCACAGAAAGCAGGTGTTGGTCAACCTGCAAACAGAAAAAGGAAGAGGAGGACAGCTGTCGTTAGCAGAACAGAGTGCACAGCAGCCGTGTGGGCAGAGGCCGGAGTCCGGTGCTGACTGGCGGGGGCCCCGGCACCTTTCTCCACCATCCCACCCAGGGTCTCCATCGTCACCCACTCCCCTCGCATCCCCACCATCGCCCCCTTTTCCCAATTTCTAAGGAGAATCCTAAATGATCTCCCCTCCGTCACTCTTCGGCTCCTTTTTGCTACGAAAATTTCAAGTAATGGGCAAAAGTGAAGAAAGAAGGGAAGCAAGTCAGAGAGACTAAGCCTCCTCCTCAACAAACAGCCATGTGGCGAGTGAAGGGAGAAGACCGCAGGCTGGTCGTGGCCCAGGAGAGTGTGTTTGAAAAGTGAACGACTTTAGCTACAGGCTGTAGGATGACTCAGAAGAAAGACAGAGGCCGTCCTGGGCTGAACAGTGACCCCCAAAATGCACATCCCTCCTGGAACCTCAGAATGGAGCCTGATCTGGAAATAGGGTCATTGCAGATTAATTATTAAAGTTGAGGTGACGTCACATGGAGTAGAAGGCCTAAAAATCTAGTATGACTGCTGTCCTCATGAGAAGAGAGTGACAGAAGGCAGAGATCTGAGAGATGTATTCACAAGCCAAGGGACACCAGGGATTGCCGGGTGTCCCCAGAAGCTGGAAGGAAGGACCCTCCCCGAGAGCCTTAGGACGGAGGTGGCCCTGACCACACCTGGATTTGGGTTTCTGGCCCCCAGAACTGTAGAGACAATATATTTCTGTTCTAGCCAGTTTGTGGTACTTTGGTAGGAAACTAAGACAGGGGCATTTTTGGGGGTACTGTTGGGGATGCGAATTAGTGTTTCTAAGGACAAGACAGATGAAGCCCGCTTTCTTCCAGTTATTTTTGGCTACCAAACGGTCTTCCTTCGTGCGTGGCACCCAGTACACCTGAGTCACGTGGGGCCCTGGCTCATACCTGGATTACAGTGTGATGGAGTTGACACGTGTTTCACAGGGTGTGTGAGGATTGAATGAGACGGTGCATATAATACAGATAGGCACACGGAAAATGCAAAGGGCTGATATGGCCGTTTCTTGTATCCCACGGTTTCCAGTGGGTTTTTGACAGAATACAAATGTGTAAAGATTATATTTAAAGACACCTTTGCTGATGTTATATAAAGATATATATAAAGGTCATAATGTATATGCTGGAAACTCGGAAAACTTAGGTGAAGGGTAGGAGATCTGGTAAACTGTAATGACGCTACTCAAAATAGTTTCAGTACACGGTCAGTGTGTGTAAACGCAAATGTAGCCCAAAGATGAGGCCCGGGCCTCTCAGACCACCGCCCCTGGGTACAGGGATGGGCACAGAGTGGGACGAATGTGCCAACGCAGAGTTAGACACTGCCTCTTCCTGAGCGGGTGCTTGTCATCGCTGCTCTTTCCCGTCGTCCTGTGAGGTGGGTGTTAATCCCCCCCTCAGAGACCAGGAACGATTCAGGAATTGAGAACTGGCCGTGGGGAAGTTGGGGTTCTAGGCCTGTTCTTCCCATCGTGGCAGAAGGATGGTGTTCACCGTCTCTGCTGGCAAGATTGCCCCTGGTGCCGGAGTTGTACATTTGGGTGGGGCTGAGACGTCTTGCCTTGAATTATTACAGATCCAAGAAAGTCATTAGAAAGTGTGCACTTGAAATGATCCGAGTTTGGCTAACAACCCACCCCCTTAGAAGTGATGTGACTATGGATGACTTCTCTCAAGTTCCATTTGGTCGGCTCCCACACGGGATAGTAACAGCCCTGATGGTTCTCTTACAGAACATTGGAATGTCCAATGGGAAATCACGAGCGCCGTGAGTGCCACACAGTGGGATGTAAATATGGAATGTGGGTGTTTAACGACTTGGTTAGAGGAGAACACAGGACAGAGAAATGTCCTTGGGAAGGTGTGCTTTTTGTGCAGACATGGTTCTTGAGCTCTGAACTACCCTTGGGTTAGAGCTTAGGAAACCCTCCACACAGTAGACATTTTGGAGTCTTTTCTAAGAGTGGTGACACTGTTTCCTGAGTCCTGCCTCCTTCCGGAAGGAGAGGGCCTCCACGGCCTTGCCACTCACTCATTTCAGGAGGATTTATAGCGCACTTGCTGTGTACCAGGTGCTGGCATCCAGGGATGAAAAAGACAGGCCGGCTTCCTGTTTCCTTGGAAACTATAATTCTAAAGGCAGGATAGCTCTATTAAAAAAGTAAATAAACGAACAGAAGAATGTCACTTATGATGGAAGTACAAGGACTGTAAGAGTATGACCATATGTTGGCGAGCAGCTTAAGAAAATCGGTCAGAACGGCCTCTGGAGGCGGTGATGCTAAAGCTGAGACCGGAGTATCCAGAGGGAACAGGCTGTAAGGACGCCTGGGCCGGGTGCTCCAGAAGGAGTGGGCAGCAGGTGCAAAGGCCCTGAGGGCGGAAGGGGTGGCCTAAGTGGAGAAGAGGAAGAGGCCAGAGTGGCTGGAGACCAGGAAAGGAAGGGAGTGAGGTAGGAGAGCTCAGGGTGGGGGGCAGGCACCGTTTGCCAGGTAAGATATCCAGATCCATCACCAGTGCCCTGGGAAGCCATTTTGCTCTGGGAGATTGGACGAGGGACTCACCTAACACAGTCTGGACCAGCAAAATTCCCTCTTCTGGGGAACTAACTACTGAGACCTATAAACTGAACTGATGCAACTGAGTGGTCTCCCAGCACGTCCAGGGATGAGCCAAGGGCACGCTGTGAGCCAAGCAAGAGAAGTGGCACAAACAAGACACTGTGGCCCAGCCAAGGAAATAAAGGGAGAGGGCTGTGCGGGCCTCTGGTGGCTTTTCCATTCCTGCTCCCACCGCCCGTGAAGTCCCCTTGTCCTCTGTGGCGACCCTGGATCCTGGTACTGGACTGTCTGAGTGCCCACAACTTCTACTGAGACGTTCTGAAATGCAGGGGAGGGCGCTGCTTGGGGCCAGATGAACAGTGACCGTCAGTGATCTAGCAACTGCCCAGAGGTGCCAGTGGCCCATTGGAGGTCATCGTGGAGGATCTCCAGATCTAAGATGGTAATGCCCACCTGCAAGGCTGTGAGCAAGATAACTGCCGAGCAGTGTCAGGAGACCAACAGCCAGGCAAACATTCGTGATCACACAGGCTGTCTGGGTAGCTGGGCTGGAGTACGCCCCTGGGCCCCGGAATTGGTGTCAGGCCCCGCTAGGACAGTGTGATGGCGCTGAGGCAGCCACCCGATCGCATGACAGCCAAGTGCCTACAAGGCAGAGTCCTAAGGGAGAGTCTGGCTGCTGCTTCCAGAAGTCCAAGGGGTCAGGAAGAGCCAAGTGGTGACGCGTGGGAATGGGAGTGAGCAGTCCTTCCTTGAGGGCCACTCATCGACACTGGGATCAAGAATCATGACTTCACAGAGAATTTAACTCGCACTGGAGAGGGCCGGCACTGGGCAGCTGAAGAGCTGGGTGTCCATACGTACATGACCACCAAAGAGCTCAGGTTCCCAGGTTACAGCTGGGAGCTCCACCTGACCCACCAGAGCGAGTCCAGTTTTCTGTAGTCTCTCACCCAAACATGCGCCCACATCGGATTTGTTCACGAGCAGGACCAGCTGGCAGAAAGCCTGCAGCCTTGGTTTCAGCGGTCCCCAGAACTGGGCTGGAGTTCTGCTCAGACATCCCCAAGCCCGGGCCCTAGGCCTACACTCCCTACAGAGTGGGAGGGGCTTCTGCCACGCCTGTGCTCATCCGGGCAGGGCCCCCCAGGGTCCCTGCAATGTCATAGCACTTAGTGGCACAGCGCTCCCATCCGCCGCTGGCTCTGAGGCCTGTCACCTGCTGGCCTGGGGAGCTGGGCTTCAGAGGCATTCAGATTGCAGTTTAGCCTGTAAGCAGTGCCCTCCTGCTGCTCTGGCTGACTCCAGGAGGTTCCCCCCACGCTCCCAGGGCGCCTTGTTATGTCTGAGTGAGCTTTAGCTTTGGCAGTGGCAGCTTCAGGCTTTTTGGCTTGGAGGTGCCTCAGCCCCACCCAATCAGAGGCCACTGACAGGGTCCCAAGGGGAGGGTCCTGCCTGCCGTGCTCCCCAGCTCAGCTCTGCCTGGTACCCCACTCACAGATGTTACCCCTGTGGAATGAATAAGCCTTTTTCTCTCATCTTGAAAGTACAGGAAAACCGGGAACCGGGGGTGTCCACATCCCATCAGCCAGGTGGTGTCTCGCTCAGAAAAGTAGGAAATTCCTAAAAACAGTAACCGGCTTTACATAAGGCACATGACATAACAGTATGTGACCATTTTAGAAGCAAAAGTCCAGCTGCACAGGAAATGGCCCTGGAATTTTCAGGAGAATGTGCAACTTCATGGGAAGGGTGATACCGCCCTCCATGAGTGTCACAACCCCTGTTTCACATCACGGTGTCCCCCAGACTCACCGGCATGCTCTGTTTGCCGCTGCATGCAGGAGCCAGCTCTGCTGTGACAGGCCGACTCCTCCCCATGGCCAGCGGGACAGTTTCTGGCACATCCTTGGATGTGAATATTCTGTCGGCTGCTAACGGAAGCCACTGCGTGCCAGCAAATGCCAGCAGTAGAGAAGGTACCCCATTGCTCTCCTGTAGTTGGCTCCTCCATGATGTCTCTGCTTTGAGCTCCTAGGGAAAAGCAATGTCCTTATTTTCTGTGTCAGGGGTGACAGGGGTGGGCGCCAGGTGTGATGACCTCAGGGGGCTGCCGTGGGGTCGGAGAGAATGTGTATGAGGCTCCCTTGTTCCTTAGAAGTCAGCTGTGCCCGGAGCAAGGAGCCGGTGTGTCTTACTCCCAGGTGTGCCTTACACCCGGGTGTGCTTACCCCTGAGGGGCGATTGCCCAGAAGAAACAAGGTCGGAAGAGGTGAGGTCTCCCCTTAGTGGAGTTTACGGGCGATTTGTGCACAGCCCGAAAGCGTTTCCTTTGGTAGGCCCTTCAGATCTGGCTGCATGACACCCTGTTTTATGTGATAGATACATTCCCAAGAGCTAAAAATAAATCTAGTTTGATCAATTAAAGGAGTGAATTCTTTCGTGACATGACAGATTTCCTCACGCCCAACGCCCAGGGTTTACAATTTCAAAATCACATCAGCAGTTTTGTAAGTTTATGGACTGACATTTACAAAGCGGATGTTTCCCGTGGCTGCTCATCCTGTTTCCTTTGAGTTCCAAATACTTTCTCCCACACTTAGTAATTAATCATTATTGGGCATTCTAATTACTTGTCACCCCCCATTTCCTGTTGAGGACGCCAGAGAAAAGAATCCAGTTTTGATGACATTGAGCTGGTAAATCCACGTCAGTGTGGGGACCGCCCGTAGTGGTGCTGCCACAGTGACTGCGGTCAGGGTGGGCTCACAGCCGTCCACACACAGGTGAAGTCACAGCAGCACAACACACTTGCATTGGCGGTGACATCAGTGGAGTGACAGAACAGCTGCGGCAGTCCGACAGTGATCTATGCTGGAAGGAAGCCATGTAACTTTCAAAGTCAAGGTAGCTTTTCTTCTAGAAGTAGCTTCACCTTATGTGGTTTTAATAAATGTAATAAATCCAAAGTAACATTAAAGGAAGAGGGTCATCACAAGAGATGCATAAGAAAAAGGCTATAGCACTGTGTTCTATTTTATTTTGTCGTGTTTTGTTCTGTGTTGTTTTTCCAGCCAGGAGAGGTACAGTCAAAGGGAAATATAAGTGGAAGTGGTTTCCGAGTTTGCCTTGGGTCGTGTCTTAGTCATCACTATACCCTCCAATACTTACACAGTAGACATTCCATAGGTTTAGGAATGAAGGAATGCGTGAATGAACACACTCCGCAGATGAACACACCAGAAATCTCAGCAAACATCACACAGGGCCCAGCGCATGATGGTGTAGCTTCAAGGCCATGACTGATGGGCTTCAGACTCTGAGACCAAATGTACTCAACCCTATTCCAGAGTTTTGTGGGGAGGAGACGTGGTGATGATGGAGAAGCCTGAGGAAATGTATAAGACAGTGTCAGACAGCTCGGTGAGGGAATGACATGATTTTGGACCATGGTAGTCCAACACATTACTCTGAATGGTGGCAGCTGTCAAATGCTTATTTTTACCTTTGCTGTTTAAAACACAGAACAAAGTAATTTTGAATTTTTGATGGGTGAAGCATTTTTCCTAAATAAATTGAATCTTAAATTTAGATTGTAATTGTTGAGTAACACCAAGGAAGAAATATTGGTGTTGCCTAAAATCTTAGGAGTCTAAGACCAAGTGAGACAGAATAATGAATTATTATTATTCATCAAGCAACTAATGCTATGCATGGGCTGACTTCTAAGTGCCAATCTAGGGAGAAACAAACCAAGATGGAAATAAATCCTTGGAGAAGAAGGAGCACCCCCAAATGCGGGGGCAAGCGTAGCATCAATGACTCAGTCACCCCTGGTCCCAGCCCAGGGCAGGGAAAACCACCTGGGTTCTTGGATAATTCCCTCTAGTGGGGGTTAAGCAGACCCAAGGGGAAAAGAAAAGATACTGTTTTAAAAATAATAATTACCAAAATATAGACATGAAATGTTTAACACTTGAAAATAAAAGCTTGGGGCGGACAGGGGGCTCAGTTGGTTAGAGCGCGAGCTCTGGGCAATGGGGCTGCCGGTTTGATTCCCACATGGGCCCGCGAGCTGCGCCCTCCGCAACTAGAATGAAGTCAGTGAGCTGCCGCTCAGCTGCCGGGTGGCCAGATGGCTCAGTTGGTTGGAGCGCGTCCTCTCAACCACAAGGTTGCCGGGTTCGATTCCCACAAGGGATGGTGAGCTGCACCCCCTGCAACTAACAACGGCAACTGGACCTGGAGCTGAGTTGCACCCTCTACAACTAAGATTGAAAGGACGATAACTTGACTTGGAAAAGTCCCAGAAGTACACACTGTTCCCCAATAAAGTCCCATTCTGCTTCCCCAATAAAAAGAAAAGAAAAGAAAAGCTTAACAGGTTTAGCAGCCTACTTGTTGTGTTGTGCTGTTCCAACCAGACCTGAGACAGTTGCTACTTTAGGGGAGACGATCAGGGGTGCAGTGCTAATTAGGGGGACCCAGAAGTGGATGACCTGGAAATGAAACACAACAAACCTCCAGTTATTATACTATTTGAAAATTATTTTTGACAGCTAGCATTTATTGAATATCTACAATGAGCTAGGCATTTTTCCATGCATTCATTAATTAATCCATTTCATCCTCAGAATAACCTTGCAAAATAGTTAAAAGTTTGTGTTTACATTAATTAAGTATTCATCGGATAATGCCTACATATGATGGGGCACGATGAGAAGTGAGCCTGCTGAAACCCTCAAACTCCAGCTTCCCCCACCCCCAGTCCCTTCTGGGAAGGCAGCCGTCAGTAACATTTTAATGCATTTCCTTCCGGATATATTTTATGTATATGCATATAAATGATAAAATGCTATGCACATCCCTCTGCGGCTTATTTTCACTTTGCTCCTAACAATACATCTTTATTTCCACATAATGACTCAGTACTCTGGCATTGGTCTGTATCGGCACATACGACACGTCATTCATTTTCATGTTGCACAGAGTTGCTCCACCCCTCGTTTCGTCTGACGCTTCTCAGGGACACTTTGCTGCCATCTGTTGCTGGCACGGACAGGACCTTGGTGAATAAGCTGGCTTGTGAGTCCTTTCACTGTCTGTGACACAAGGGTTCTCAAAGCATGGACCCTGCAGGTCTGAGACCCTTCCAGAGGTCTTCAAGGGGCTTCGAGGCCGCTTTTCCTCCAGACTTCAACCAAAACAGCATTTCTCACGGGCTGGACGCAGAGCAGATGTGGGTCCAGATGGCTTCTCAGGACAGACGTTCGAGATATTGGCAGAAAGGTAAAACAATGCCCTCTTTTCCCAAACTCTTTTGGAAATACAATTTCTTAAATTTCATTTCATTTCATTATTAGTTTCAGGTGTATAAAACAAATAATGATGACACATTTACAGCCCTCACACAGTGATAGTCCCCGCACGTCTACTACCCCTCTGACACTGCACAAAGCTGTTAGTTACTGTTCCGTTGACTATATTCCCTGTGCTGTACTCCACATCCGTGACTATATATAATTATAGTTAACATTCAATATTATTTTATGTTAGTTTCAGGTGTGCAGCGCAGTGGTTAGACATTTACATAATCTATGCAGTAATCCCAGTGATAGGTCCAGTCCCTGTCTGACACCCTACAGTCTTTACATTACTGACTATATCCCCCCTACTGTATTTCACACCCCGTGACTATTTTGTGACGACCAATTGGTACTTCCTAATCCCTTCACCTTTCCTATCTAGCAGCCATCAGTTTGTTCTCTGTATCTCTGAGTCTATTCCTGTTTTGTTTGCTCATTTAGTCTGTTCTTTAAATTCCACATATAAGTGAGATCGTATGGTATTTGTCTTTCTCAGTGAAAATATAATTTTTAAATAAAAATGTGCTATGTATATTATCATTCAAGAACTTATTTTATATGATAAATAGCTTTTAAACGTCTCAGTTTTAATTTCTAATGCGGTAAATATCAGTAGTTTTTAGGATCCTCAGTAATTTTTAGATATGAAATGGTCCTGAAACCAAACAGTTTAAGAATTGCTGCCGTAAGTTATTGTTCTAGAAGTGAAAGATACATGCTTTGTATTTTGATGGGTCCTGTCGACGTTCCCTTCACGGAAGTTGTGTCACTTTTCCTTCCTGCCACCATGTGTCGGGATGCGTTTCCTCACAGCCTGACCAGGCCTGGAGACTTTAATCCCTAATGGTCTTGGTCACCCGAGTGCTGAAATGAGTTCAGTTGTTTCCAGGAAAGTTTTCTTGCTCCTTCTTTTAAGATTGTAAAGCAATGTCATCAAAATTTACAGAATGGGCATTAGCAGCTTCAGAAATCCCAATAGTAGAATCCACATGTACAACAAGCTTCCCCCCTGCTCTTACTGGCTCGGAGGTTAAACCCCCATGAAAAAGCCTGGATGTGGGCGACGTGCCAACACGCAATTCAGGGTTGCATGCTGATTTCCAAGACTGTTCAGACATCTTACCATTCACAGTGCTTCTATGTTCCTGTTCATTTCCATGCGTAGACGAAACATATGATCAATGTCTAATGAAATCAAAGAACTCTCAATACGTGTATGATTTTAAGTGATTGGAATGCCTATGCGCCAGGTCAGTTGGCAGCGTTTGTACCTTTCCTGGGGCACTCAACACAATGGGCCGTGGTCCATCGGTGCATAAGCCCACGGTGGCCGTGATTATTCCATGTGCACGTGTGCTCATTTGTTCGCTTGGTAGTTCATTTATTCAGAAAACATTTACGGAGCACCTGCTTAGGCCTCATGGGTGGTGCTGTGGGTGAAGTGTCCATGAATTAGACTGAGCTATAGCCCCAGGACTCAGGGAAATGGGAAAAGAGTTCCCAGTCTCCTGTAACCTACGGGTAACTGACTTGGACGACTATTTAGCTGTAAACCAATTGGTGTGCAGAGTCACCCATGTGTGTGACATACAATTGTGACATTTAGTATTGTGGGTTGAACTGTGTCTCCCAGAAAAGCTATGTTGAAGTCCTAACCCTGGTGCCTGTAATAAGGTGCCCGGAAATGAGGTTTTGGCAGATGTGATCAGGGGAAGACGAGGTCGTTAGAGTGGGCCCGAATCCGTGTGAGCAGTGTCCTTATCAGAAGAGGGAAGAGCCACGTGAGGACAGACCAGCAGGAAGACAGCCATGTGGTGACGGCAGAGGCTGGAGCGGTGCGGCTGCAAGCCCGGGAACAGTGAGCAGCAAGGACTGAGGCCGCACCAGAAGCGGGATGAGGCGAGGAGTGTCCAGGGCCTCAGGGACAGACAGGCGCTGCCCTCGCTCTGATTTCAGACTTCTGCCGCCAGAGCAGGGAGCAAATGCACTGCTGCTGTTTTAAGCCCTCCAGTGCTTGGAACTGTGTTACAGCAGCCGTAGGAGACTCATCCACCTAGCTTTAGAGCTGGCGTGCAACATGACTGACACCCTTCTTAATATTAATAAAATGACCGTGATGTCCTTGACTGTTCTGTGGTACTTGGGATTCTTTTTTTTTTTTTGGTGGTGGCGGGTGGAGCTGGAAGGTGGGAACTGGTGTTTGCTCAATGGGGAACCTGATGGCCACTTTCCTTCTCACTCATTCACTCGTTCATTGATTCTTTCAGTCACTCTGTCATTCAGTAAACACCAAGCGTTTATTAGGACGGACGCTTGGTGCTTTTATTTCTGACTTTGTCACTCTCAGTTCAATGGGCTTTAAACCAGATTTATTTTTTAAGTTTATTGGGGTGACAATTGTTAGTAAAGTTACATAGGTTTCAGGTGTAAAATTCTGTATAACATCATCTATAAATCCCATTGTGTGTTCACCACCCAGAGTCAGTTCTGCTTCCATCACCATATATTTGATCCCCCTTACCCTCATCTCCCACCCCCCACACCCCTTTACCCTCTGGCAACCACCAAACCATTGTCTGTGTCTATGAGTTTCTGTTTCTCATTTGTTTGTCTTGTTCTTTTGTTCTTTTTGGTTTATATACCACATATCAGTGAAATCACATGGTTCTCTGCTTTTTCTGTCTGACTTATTTCGCTCAGCATTATACTCTCAAGGTCCATCCATGTTGTCACAATGTTCCTATATCATCTTTTCTTACCGCCGAATAGTATTCCATTGTGTATATATACCACAGCTTCTTTATCCATTCATCTATCGAAGGACATTTTGGTTGTTTCCATGTCTTGGCCACCGTAAATAAAGCTGCAATAGACATTGGAGCACACACGTCTTTATGGATAAATGTTTTCAGATTTTTTGGGTAGATACCCAGGAGAGGGATTGCTGGGTCATATGGTAATTCTATTCGTAATTTTTTGAGGAACCTCCACACTGCCTTCCATAACGGCTGCACCAGTCTGCATTCCCACCAACAGTGTATGAGGGTTCCTTTTTCTCCACAGCCTCTCCAACACTTGTTACTATTTGTCTTGTTGATGATAGCCGTTCTAACTGGGGTGAGGTGATATCTCATTGTGGCTTTGATTTGCATTTCTCTGATGTTTAGTGATGTTGAGCATTTTTTCAATTTAAACCAGATTTAACCACATACACCACGCTGTTCTGCCTTTCCAGCATTGCAGGAGTGAGCAGGGGAAATTGGCAATCGGGTAGTAAGGAAAGGGTGCCCAGTAAGTAGCCCAGGTTCATTCTTCTGCTGGAGGCACACTGAAATACCCAGGGGCAGTTAGCATTTTAAAAAGCGTCTGTGATATAACCGTGGAAGCATTGCTTTCTGATCCCGTGGGACGTGTGCCCTTTCTTACTTTGACCCCTACATTCATGCCACAACGTGTCCTATGCACTAAGTGCCAAACACTGTGGTTTTGCCTGACATGTCCAAATTAACAACAATATTTTAGCTAAAAATTTAAAAATAACTAACAAGAGCTCGCTAACTGAAAGAGAAAGGCTCCAATGTGGCAGGAAGTCCAGAATCCTGGGCAGGACGGCTGGGCTGAGTGGGGTGAGGTTGAGTTTGTCCGTGCCTCCGCCGTCAGCCTGGACAAGGAAGGTATGGGCAGCCTGGAAGGGGACAGACGTGGCCCCTGTGGGAGCTGTGAAGTGGCAGCCACCTCGTGCTACGCAGACACCTGTATCAGTCCCCTGAGAGGGGGGCACAGAAGCAGCGCCCCATCTAAGTGGCATCTAAGGCAAAGGGCTAGGGAGCAAAGGCGGTGCTGGGCGCTGGGGGCCGAGGTTGGGTGGAGGGAGTTCAGCGAAGGGTGTGGGCTTGAAAGAGTCAGTGCTTTGTAATAAGGACGAGAGAAGCTCCTTCGTTCTTGGATGTAGAGAGACCTAGTTTCTTCCCTTGGTTAAGTTTTCATAAAAAATATAGGACATCCAGTCAAATGTAAATTTCAGAGAGATAATAAATATTTGCAACGTATGTACCAAATATTGCAAAAGACATATTCATATTAAAAATGTACCTGTTGTTTATCTGACTGGCAACCCTACCTCATTTTTTCTACAAGTGAAAAATTCAGGAATAGACTAGCTCTAGGAAAACAAACAAAAATCGGAGGGGTGTGGATTTTTATTTGTGGAGATTCACCGTATTGTTTGGGGTTGTAGTTAACTTCTGTGAGCTTTGATTTTTCAATAAATGGACAAAAATGGAAGCACAAAAACACCTGCCTCTAACACACTCCCAAATCCATCATGAAGATGGATACAAAGAAAATACGTGGTGGCTCTCGGAGCTCCTGGGAAAACTGCATTTTGTAATCGAAGGTATTGATCGCAGTGGTTCCTGCGGAAGCCTGCATGCCTGACGGGCTGGCCAGCTGGCATCTGGAGTTGGCATCGCAGCCCTGACTAGCCAGCTCCCCGGCGCTGTTATCAGCACCTCAAGGAAAGCCAACCGTGCCCTGACCTTCCAGCCCTGGAGACCACGGTTCGGGCTTTGTTCGTTTCCCTTCCCTTGGGACCAGGACGGCCAGGACGGCCTCTGATGCCAGCTTTCTCCTCCTTCACACCACTGTTTCTTTAATACACTTAAGGGAATCCTTAAAAAAGCTTGGGAAAGATGCTGTGTGGATCCATTTCATGTCACTCTTACGTTGCCCATCCATGTGTGTTCAGAAGAGTGTTTTATCTCATGTGCATTCAGAAGTGTGTTTTGTCTTTTTCTGGCCATTGTAACCAGTGAACTGTGTGTCACCTCAGTGTTTTGCTTTGTTTCATTTTGTTTTGTTAATTTTTATTGGGGAATATTAGGGAACATTGTGTTTCTCCAGGGTCCATCAGCTCCAAGTCACTGCCCTTCAATCTAGTCGTGGAGGGCGCAGCTCAGCTCCAAGTCCAGTCGCCGTTTTCAATCTTCAGTTGCAGGGGGCGCAGCCCACCATCCCATGCGGGAACTGAACCACCAACCTTGTTTAGAGCTCGTGCTCTAACCAACTGGGCCATCCGGCCTCCCCCACCTCAGTGTTTTTACGCTTGAACTCACAGTGAGAATTGGATAAAAATGAGTATTTTGATGGACAGCGTTCAGGTTCTGTTCTATTACATACTCCCTTGAGGACAAGTACTGTCTGACGGTTTGAAGTTCATTATTTCAGCTTCATCCTCTTGTTTCTGTCTATCCTCCGTGCTATTGTTTAATGAAAAAGCAGCAGACAATGGTAGATTCTGGTTCTGAAGCTCAGGAAATGCATTTCATTTCCTCCAAAGGAGAGCTGTCTTATCAAAACAAGTGGTAGCTCCGTGATCACTAGCCAAACGCAACAGTGAAATCTTAAACAAACAACAATCGCATACAGCACTGGTCACATGGCCGCCTTTTGAAAGAAGGAACTGCCGTTAAGATTTTCAAAAAAAAAACAGGAGCTTTTATGGTCCTTCGTCCAAACCATTAGTTAAACCGCCATTTCTCCTCTCAGCTATTCCTTGCGGGCGTTTGCGTGACTATCACGAAACAGGTGATCAAACTCTCACCTGGTTGTATTTTAACAGGACATCATATCTTATGTGAACTTCGACTGGCAAAGTCGTAAAAAGCCTCAGAGACTCTCACTGGTGGTGGCTGCTGCATAATTAAAACAGTTTCTCCTGGGACTGATAATTAGTAAGTCAGTGATAAAGTAATAAGCATTACTCCTAAAACACTTTTTAAAAATTATCCAGGTTTTTGTAGGATGGATTTAAACGCATTCACTCCCACCCCAATTTTTTTCAGAAACATATGTCCCCTGTTATAATCCTTGTAATTTTTCACTTCCTTTTATAGCTCTTATTTAAACATTTTTTTTATGGTTAGCAGTACCCTGTGCTTTATATATTCTATTAGTTGTTGCTGTTGTTTTTGTAATTTTGAAAAATCAACCTAGAATTCCAGTAATTCCACCCAAATTGGAGGCACATACATGGTCTTCCCTGTCACAGAAGGGCCTGGTTTGGTACATACAAGCTCCCCAACTTTTGTAAATGGAAAAATGTTTTGAATGTAAAGAGGTACCTCACATAGGAACTTGTAAGGGATTCACACCGCATTGGACTTCTATGGGGACAGAGCCAGGAGTGCAGTTTCCAGGCTCTCGGCCTCACGTGGAAAGGTGATGGCTCAGGTAGTAAATGGCCATCAGCTGTGACTAGTTGGTCGTCAGCTGTAACCAGTGAGCCGTTGGCCATTAATATAATTCCTGTGGCTGCGCCAGCAGAAAATAGGGGCTACCAAGAAGATGGTGGCTGAGCCTGCAAGCGGTGCAGTGAGGGTTGCAAACAGTGTGGCTCCTGCTTCCTGTGTCTCCAACCCAGCCGCCAGCGAGAATATAGTGGTATGACTCCCCTACCTATGGCTCCGTGGGTGTTCCTTTTTGGCCTCACCATATCCTGCGTTCTTATGTGGGGAGTGGGACCAGAGACCCTGCAGGCCACCCCGCATGACACCCCGCATGACAAAAGGTGCAGCTGCGCCATGTGTCATGCAGGAGACCCTGCTCGCTGCGCCATGTGTCACACTGAACACAGGACATGGTGAGGCCAAAAAGGAACACCCACGGAGCCATATGTAGGGGAGTCACACCACTATAGTGTTGCTGGCAGCTGGGTTGGAGACACAGGAAGCAGGAGCCACACGATCCGCAACCTGCCGTCTACTTCTCTGTCAACCAACCAACCTCACTTGCTAACTTCAATCTGCCGTGCTAACTGCAATCCACTCTTGCTAGCTCAGCCACCATCTTCTTGCTAGTCCCCATTTTTTGCTAGCATAGCCACGGCAGTTTTATTAGTGGCCAATGGCTCACTGGTTACAGCTGATGGCCAACTAGCCACAGCTCATGGCAATCACCGTTGATGGCCATTTACTACCTGAGCCAGCACCTTTCCACGTGAGGCCGAGAGCCTGGAAACTGCTCTCCTGGCTCTGTCCCCACAACTTCTCTTCCTATGTTTCCATCATCAAATGCTATCACGACGCATCTAGACTTTTACAGATGATGTTCTGTGAGCACAGTGTCCAAACCAAAAACTCAAGATGGGTGATGGAGGGGTGGTCTGAAAAGAAAAAGATATTTAAAATCCAGATGAGCTGGGACGTGCATCTCTGCAAACGCAGCAAAATCTGTTGTTCTGTTTGGGCAAAACCTCAAGTAGCATGATCGCTATGTCAAAGCCACCAGCATGTCACCCCGAGACTGAGCCAGCCTCACTGCCCCCACCCCCACCCCCGAGTTTATGCCCGTGTTCTGTGGTGTCTGGAATGGAACATAAGGTTCTCCTTACAAGACAGTAGGCAGACACACTTGTCCAATCCGTCCCTTTTATCCTCCTGCTCAGCGATACCCTTCCCGCCATAACCCCTTGTTTTCCATCTGGATTCCTGGGTCCTGCTCTATGCATCGCCTCAGGGAAGGCGGGGATGTGTTTGCTGACTGATGTGTGAGACTGAGCTGATGAAAGGTCGGTAGTCTGTCCTGACGGAAGCCTGGGATCCGAGGTCTAAGACATTGGGCAGGTGCCCTGCATCCCACCCCATCAGCCATCCAAGGTTGGCCCACGTCTCCTTATCTTTTAGATAAACAACAGGCACAGAGGATAAGCTGTGCGCCATCAAGCAAGACTGTGCTAATCAGCACTCTAGTTAAGGCAGAAGCCAAGTGTCGTGCAGGGAAGCCTGCGGGGTCTCTGCTCCCGCTCCCCATACAAGAACACAGGATATGGTGAGGCCAAAAAGGAACACCCACGGAGCCATAGGTAGGGGAGTCATACCACTACGGTCTCACTGGAGGCTGGGTTCACTGGACGTGTGACCTGCTGTCCCTTTTGTCTGCAACCCACCGGCGACTCTCTTTCACTCTCCTCCACTCTCCTCGGCTCTCCTTCGTAGCCGCAGCAGTTATATTAGTGGCTAATGGCTCACTGGTTACAGCTGACGGCCAATCAGCCACAGCTGATGGCCATCTACTACCCGAGCCAGCACCCCTCCACGTGAGGCCGAGAGCCTGTAAACTACTTTCTGGGGCTCTGCCCCCACACCAAGCCATTAGAAACAAAGAGCAGGGACACTTTTACTTGGACAGCGATAATTGGTGTCAGCCAGGCTGCCTCGGAGTCACTGCATTGCGTGGCTTGGAGGCAGGACCTGGGTCGAGCTCATCTGTGTATCTTCAGGGTTTAGGGCTGGGCCTGACATATGCCCTTGGTGAATATTTACTAAACTGAGTTACGCTTTTGAGACTACGATGTAGTTTCCAAACCATAAAGGTCCATGGGACTGAGTTATTTTTAGTTTAGCACTAGAGTATTTAACAAATTCTTACTGCTGGGCAATTAGTGATCTGTGTAGCACTTAGGATCACAGCTTCCTAACCACCACTCTAATGGAAGTCGAATTTCCTAAGGAGTCAAACCTGAGATTTTTTTTTCATTTTATTGCGTGAATTACCATGAAAATCCAAGTCTTAAGAATCTCAGTAATTGTCTTTGATCCACAACTTTAGTTTCCCCCAACTAATTTATTTTTAGATTGAAGAAAACTAGATGACATTAGCACTTCAATTATGGCTCACTAAATGCATCTCAAAAACAGACATTTGCTAAGTTTTTTTCATATAGCATTTTGTTGTCTTAAAATTTGGTTATTTGTTTTAACATTTATGAATTCTGATAATACTGGATATATCCCTTATGTGATGACCAGAAGGGAGGTGTGTTTGTTTTGGAGACAAAACCAGTGACTCAAGAACAGCAAACTTAGTGATTTTGACTGACCTGAACAGAAACGAAAATTATGGGTCACTTTTAATATGTCTTTACTGCAGCTGAGGTGACCTGTGATTGTCTGTTCTAGATTCTCCAATCTGGTACTTTACGCTTTATACCTTATATCATGTGAAGAGGACACTTCCTCCAAAGGGACTGGTTGTTTGTGGACGAGGTTCTCACCTCAAAAAATATGCAGAATCTGGGACGGTGATGATCTAGGGAACTGCCGTAGACTGGTGTTGGGAGAAATCATTATTAGCAAGTGGCAGCCTCACCGTTTTAAACCCAGAGGACCCACTGGGAGGGGACGTTGTGGGAGGAATTCTCAGAAGTCATTCCTCTGCCTCTTCTTTGCTGTGGTTTCAGAAAATAATAGACAATTTTAAGAATTAGAGTAATTTGAGGACATATTTAAGGTAAAAGGAAATAAATTGCCTTCTAAAACATGTCAAAGGGAATCAGGAAACTATTCATGTAACAATTATACTAACATCTAAAGGAGCCTCCTTTTTCAGGGCACTGCGGCATCGCAAATAGGACAGCAGATGCCCGTGGGTCCGAGGTCCCAGAGAAGCTGCAGGGACGGGGCCCAGCTGGGCTGTGACGTGTGAAGATGGAGAAGAGAGACGAGGTGGGAGGGGGGTGCTTAGTGAGAAATACGAGAATAATGTGAGCTGAGGCTTGAAAATGAGGCTGATGAATTGAACCGAAACCCTGGGTTTCTACAGGAAGTCTCAGGTCATAACGCTGGAAGTGGCAATTCTCCCCAAATCAATCTATCAGCTCAATGCAAGCCCAGTAAGTATATATATATTTAATATCCATATATCTATATGTAAAACATTAAAGGCTCAGGAATGGTCAACACATCAGGGAGAAGGAACTTCATCACCAGACGTCCGTCTTTATTATGGAGCTATTGTAATGGAGACAGTCGCTCTGCTGTAAGAATATAGAAATTGGCCAGTGGAATAGGATTGGCGGCCTGGAAAGAAACCCACACATGTAAGAGCTTAGACCTATGACAGAGCAGTTGCAGCATTTCAGCAGCAAGAAGAGACACTGTGTTACACGTGGAGCCAGGAAAATAACTGTTCATTGGAAAAGTTCATGAACTTGGGTTTGTACTACATACAAAGCAATTCTGAAAGGCCTCAGGGCTTATATGTAAAAAGCAAACACTTTCAAACCTTTAGTAGAACATATAGACATATTCTTTGTGTCTTTGGGGTAAGGAAGGACTTCTTACATAAGACTCAAAAAGTGCTAACCACAAAACATTAATACATTTGATTACAACAACATCACAGATTCCATTCATCATAAGAAAGAAAACACAGACTGTAAAAACACAGACTATATAAATGGGAGAGAATATTCTCAATGCACCTAACCTGAATGCATCATTGTCAAGAATATATGAAGAACTGAAATCAATTAGAAAATGATAAACAACGCAGTAGTTTGGCAAAAACCTGCCAGGCATTTCAGAGAAGAGAGCACACACACCCAGTAAGGAAAGAGGAGGCTGTTGGCTTATTAGGAATCAGAGAAATGCAAATCACAGCTTTGGCTTCAGCAGCTCTGGGGGCAAGAGGAGGGACTAAAGAAGTTAGTTCCAAGTTCCAAGCTGCTGTGGTGTGGAGACTCAACTTTAATGACTATTTGCTTCGAGACTATCTTTTCAAACATAAAGTACAAAAGCAGTGAAAGCTAAACAAAATGTTCCTCCTTAGGCTTGCATGCGCCCATAAGCACATACCTAACATTGTAAAATAACTTCAGAAGAACCACCAACACAAGATGCAGGACAGTGCTACCTGTGTTGAGGAGGGGGAAGGAGAGCAGAGGGGCCAACACCTTGATCTCGGACTCCCAGCCTCGAGAACTGTGAGAAAATAAACGGCTGTTGTTTAAGCCCCTGGTCTGGGCACTTTGTTACACAGCAGCAACCTGAGCTGACTAAGACACGTTCATACCACAGTGGGGTCCGTGCGATGAGAACACGCGTGGAGCTTTAGAGTGAGTGGTGCCTTCGCTGGCGACACAGCCTGTGCTGATGAGAACTTCCTTCCACACTGACAAGTGTTCCCTTTTTTCTTAAGTTGAAGTGTTCCCTTGTTTCTGTAGTACTCCATCATTTCTCCTTCAAAGTAGAGTTCCCAGACTGTATCTCCAATCTTTTCAAGGGTGAGTTCATTTAGTTGACTCTGTCTTTTTTTTAACAGCCTTCTTTGCTTGACCTCCTTTTGAAATGAGGTCACTATGTCAGAGGTCACTGGGCAAGTCTAATGTTTGAAGAGCCGTGATCCATCAATTCCCCGTGAACTGTCCTAATGATCCATTGCTTCTTCATTCTTTATCGCAAAGAGGCCTGTGGCGCTTACAGTGATTCGTTCATTGTTCTCCATGCCCGTCTGGAAAATACATTTGATGGACGGTTTTCTTTTCATTCTGTCTCCATTTATTATAGCTCAGAGTCTGAACAGAAGTGTAGACAGAAAAGCCCTACATTTTCCTTACAAATCTCTTGTTATGGAGTATTGTTCGATGGGTACCAACTGTCTTTCTGTGGACTTAGTAACTTGGCTATATTTGCTCATGAAATTCTTCCTTTAACTCGGACTCCCCAAGACCACAGCCCCCTCCTTCCTGAGCTTTAAAACAAAAAGCATCATTGCCTATGGAAGTTTCCTAGTATCTTTGTGAATGATTGTTTTCACACAGCCCCTGGGAAGGTGGGCCATCACATAGAACCTCATAGGACCTCATTCCAAGGGGCTGTGCAACCCCTTGGTTGAACTTGGTTGTCCAATGCTGGATGACCCTGTGCATGAGGGACTGCTCTCCTGGGGAGGAAATGTCCAGGCTGGCCCTCCCTTCTGCCTGGCTAACATCCCTCCACCCTCACTCCACCCATTACCTTGGAACTTCAGGCTCCATCTATGGGCTCTGGCCTGGTAGATGGGCCTGAAGTTGCCAGCCAAGGGAAGCACGACGCCCTATCTTGGGGGTATTTGTTGGCACCAGTGGGAGGTGGCAGCCTGGTGGGCTGCAAAGCGCCATGAGGCCAGAGTCTTACCTGCTCGGCAGTCACGTCTTGGTCTTGTCTGCTCAGTGTGCACTCCCTCTTATTTCACCAGCATCTATTTTGTTACGAGGAACCATCCCTCCCGTTGAATGAGCCACAAAATGTTAAAGTAGGCATTTGACCACCATTCAACAGAAGCCACTTGCCAGAGTGAGGTGAGAGGCCACCGTGAAGATTTCCAGCAGAGGTGGCCAGGAATCAAGAATGGGACCGTCTTCCTTCTCTGGGGAAGGTGCCTCTGCCTTCACATTGGTTCAAGGAAGAGGGGTTTCCAAGGCCCGGGGCAGCCTGAGGGCACCCTGCCTGTTCCCTGTCATCCATGGGTTGAGAGGACTTGGGCCTGATCCCATCCGAAACCTTGGAAGAAAGGACGGACTGCACAGCCCCTTGGAATGAGGTCCTATGAGGTTCTATTGGACAACCCACCTTCACAGGCTTGGTTCCCCTTGAAGGGCGGTCTGGGGTACAGCCCGTGGCCTCTCTGCACATGCTATTTCTTCCCCTCCGTGGTGACTTGTTGCCCTCATAAGCAGCCAACAGGTTTGGGTACAATAATTAAACACGTGCTGAGTCTACCGTATACCAAGGACTGCAGGGCACTGAGTACACACCACCCCATAACGTTCAAGAAATTCAGGCCAATGTAAGTACACAGGCACTTTCAATGCCCGACTGGCATTGGGGCCGGCTCTGAGCTCGTGAGAGCACCTGCTCAGATCCCCCACTGCTCCATCTCAGATGACGAGACACCAGTTCTTAATGGGCCCACATGCTCGGCTCACAGGAGAGTCGCATGGTCGGGCCAAGTGTCTCTCCTTCGGGAGTATGATTTCCTTTGCTTGCAGATGCTGGCCAGCACTCTCTGGTGGTGCCTGCTTTCACCATCACCTGTGACACATTTGTGATGATACGTCTATACTTTTATCAAGGCTTTCCCGTGTGGTACCCCAAGTAGTCCTCAGTAATCAGGTGAGTTAGGCAGAGCTGGTAGTCTCTTTACCTTCGTGATTAGTAAGTAGGTGTTAGAGACACTTCCACAGAAATAATGATGCTGGAGCCATAAACTGGGTGGCTTCATTTCTGAAGGATCCGTCCTGGAACACAAGACCTTCGTAGGTTCAATTTCCTTGCCATCCACGCCCAGACTGAGCACACCAAGGAACCCAGAGGACAGCAGAAATGGTCTCCTACTGCGTACAGACTGGTGTGGAAGCGTGTTTTCCTGACAACCCACGAAATGCTGGTGTGGAGCTCAGCGGGTTGTGTGATTTTATCAAACACCGAGCCGTGATTGTGTTTCTAATATGACGAAGTGAGAACATGAGATTTTGAAAATTCCATCTGTGCTGTTACGTTAGCAGTTTGGGGGCCCTTATGTTACAGTAATGCTCTTTTCCTCTGTGAACACATATTAGCAGATGTGTGTGTGAGCGTGTGTGGTTGTGTACGTGTGTGTGTATTGCACATGTGTATACGTACAGGAATACACGTACACGTGCACACTCAGACACACATTTGCTTTCTCAGCTTTATCATCTTCCACTTTTCTCTTACAGAAACTTTAAATCACTTCTTATCGATAACGAGAACTTTCATTATAGCATCTATTTTAAATGCCCTGTGCTTGATATAGACACAACTAGAACCAATCACTGATTTAGGGTGTAGTTTATAAAATATTAGGGGCGCAGACCACCCCAACATTCTAACGTTTCTGAAAGACAATGAAGCTGAGGGAATCGAAAAGCTGGTCAGGCATTCCTTCCTCCTTTCCTTGCAAAGCAAGCCTCGGCTCTGCACGTCTGCTTTCCGAAGCAAGGTGCTTTACCAGGTGTGACCTCAGCCAGGATTCGCTGACTCAGTTCACGGCTGATCCCTGTTCTCCTCCCACTGCCCTGCCCTCCTTTCGGCAGCGATGCAATG
This sequence comes from Rhinolophus sinicus, assembly GCF_036562045.2. Lineage (NCBI taxonomy): Eukaryota > Metazoa > Chordata > Mammalia > Chiroptera > Rhinolophidae > Rhinolophus > Rhinolophus sinicus. The sequence continues at coordinate 182,678,149 of NC_133755.1, read as the reverse complement.
AGAAAAGCACGGCTCAGCCCGAGACTGGCTTCACCTGCTCACCTTCCCCACCGGGGGCGCGGGTGGGTGGTGGGAGAACCCTGGGCCCACTTGGCCCTTCCGTGGCTACCTGGATAATGTAAGTGGGTGTTGACTTGCTGGGAGCTTTTCTCTGAAGGAGAAACTGATGTTTTGGCCTCTCCCATCACAGTGTCCCCCCTCTCCTGTGCTCACACTGGGGTCACCATCAACAGCTTACTTACCCTCTATGCTCTTCTGGATTGCTGGACATTAAGAAAGCATTGGGTCTACTCATGAGATATAAAGACATTTCTGCAAAATGATGAAATTCACATGAGGAGAGAGAATCTTCAATAACTAAGGTACTCTGAGCTGTCATCTCCAAAAATAAGTTGAACAGAAGCAGAAGGAAGATTTGTAAGACTGTACATGAGGGGCAACTGATCACGGTTATTAATTGGGGGAAATTGTGGTAAAATATTTAAAATTAAAAGCATGCAGACCACCTGGGACCATCTAAGACATTTTATTAAAAGCGTTGGAAGGTACCCCACACATCAAAACGCCAAGCAAAGTCTAGCTAATTTTTTACAGACATGTGCCACAAACCGGAAAATCAAACCCAAGTCTACCCTACAGAAGTCAAGTAGTTTCTTCTTCATTCAACAACATGGGCTAGTGCTTGTCCGGTTCAGGCTCTGGGCCAGGTGCTGGCGTGCATTCTCCGCCAGAGCCCGTTGTGCTCAGGGCTCGCGCATCTCAGAGCCCGGGGAGCACATGCATTATCACCAAAGACACGGAGACCAGGAGAAGAGGGTGGCCCCAGACCAAGGGCATGGTGAGAGAGGAGGGTAATAGAGACCTGATTCTGGACTCTGAAGTGAGCAGACCTGGGCAGAAAGCAACCCAAATTGAAGAGAAAACGATCTTCTATATGTGATAAATAAAAGAAATGACAGTCACAAAAGGAGAGGGGTGCTATCAAAGCTTCCATCTTGAAGTAGGGTGAACACTGCTCCCGCTTTTGGAAAACGTGAGCTAATTCCTGGGAGATGCAGAGCCTGGGACATCTCACAGTATCTTTCTTGCTCTCAAGAAATACCCCATTAAATTGAAGAGCTGACTCCCTAAACAGACGTGGGAAGGATTAAGGTAAACATGAGCGACAGAATTGTAGCAAGCTCCTAGTGCGAGCCGGAAGTAGCCTGGTGGAGGCCCTGCTCCCTGAGTTGATGCTGTGCACGGGACACGAGCCTGTCGCCTTTGTTGGGACTGAAAGCAGAATGCTCAGCCTCCAGGACGACTGAACTGGACGCAGTCTGGCGTCGGGTCTGCCCGTCGGCCGCTGGTCTCCCTCAGCCTCCAGCGGACCACAGACCTCCCTTCTCTTCTCCTGCTCTTGACACTGGGAACTTCCTCTGCTTATCAGTCTAGACTCGAAAGCACCTCACTTATCAAATGCTGCACTGCAGCTGGGGGGGCACCGGGGGAGTTGCCCAGCCTGGTTTCAATTTCAGGGCTGGAGGTGTGCGAGCAGCGGCAGAGACAGCACCTCCTAGATTAACGGCACAGGAGGTCATCCTTTTCCTCGTGTGACACACTGATGGAGGGTTCACTGTGCCCTGTCCTCATGGGGCTTACAGCTGAGTAGGACATTTACAAGCAGCGTTTGAAAACCTCCAACAGGCTTCAGCGGGCTGATGACTTCTACTGACATGAGGTCACGGGCTGTCAAAAGAACCTCGAACCCCTTTCCCCCAGTGCAAAGCCATTGTTCAGATTATAACAATTTATCTGTGAGTATAACAAAAATGTCTGAGTGCCTTGAAACACATAATGCCTGTGCATTTCCTAAATGATACAGGTACAAAAGCGCTTCACTCCCCCTGGCTCCCGGCTGAATCAGAGCAACGAGCTCCAGCTGGGTCCTCCAGGCCCTGGGGATGCGTCTGCTATTGTGTCCCTTCCCTGGATACTCCCTGTGTCCCTGCAGCTGGCTGGCTGGTCTCACACTCCCTTGCTGGACGCAGAGTGATCCAGGTCTGGCAGGAAATCATTCATTCATCTTGCATAGCAGAGCCACACTAATCCAAAATGACTTGTTTTTAAATCTCCATTTGTTGTGTCAGGAAGAGCGGTGCATTCGGAAATAGAGACCGTCTGGGGAGGGGACGCAGACAGCTGGAGGGGGGCCCCAGTCGGAACATGAAGTGACAACCAGGAAAGGAGGCCAGCACCACCTACCCCCGACGGGGCTCGAGGACCGCTGTGTAGATCTCAGAGATTTAACCACCTCCGAGGGGTGCCCAGTGAGCACTGAGCTTACCTCGCTCAAATGTGTTTCCAATGTTTATCTGTACAGTCGAGCAGTGTTATTTAGTGGTGTGTCCAAATGACTATGTGTTACATTTTCCTGGTTTATCTCACAGACAGATTTCGCGTTTTTGAAGGATTCTGTGTCCTTGTCAGTTCTAATGATTTCATTGGGTCCATCACTCGGCGAGTGTTTAGAACGAGGAGGGGGTGCGGAGCCCATGTTCTGGACCTGCCTTGTCACAGGGGACCTGCCTTCCTGGATTTGGCAGGAGAAGAGCCCTTTTCTCCATCTTTTTGCAGACAATTGTCAGCCGTGACATTTCGCCGGAGAGCTTCCCTACTCCGCTTTTTAAATCTCTCTCTCTCTTATATCACATTCATCTCCTGCAGCATCTTGTTTTGCTCAGACTTGCCGTTGCCTAGGAAATTAAACGGCCTGTTTGGGGTTGTGCACGAGGTGGCTGCCATGTCCTCTGTGAGCTCGCCCGCCAGGTGGAGGGAGGGGCTGCCTCTTTATGACAAGATTTTCTGCGCAAGCAAGTGAGCGAGGGGCAGGCTCATTAAAATTTTTCCCATGCCACATCACAAAAGAGGGCTGGCAGACACAAAAGTGCCAGCGACACAGGGCGGGCTGGGCTGCTTTGTCCTGGAGGCCTGGCCGCCTGAGTCTGGGGCCATGCATGCATAATTCCAGCGCTAGTGAAGTTTATTGTACTCCCGTTAAAGGAGAGGATGGCCCTGGGAGAGAAGCGGCCGGCCTAATTAGGAATGCCCAGTAGTGCTTAATATTTCCATAATGCAGACTTTACATTTTCTCAGGTTGTCACCAAGAGGAGGCAGTGAGGATTTAATCTCTGAGAACAGCAATATAAATGCAAAAGGAATGCTTTTGATTCAAGGAATTCCACATCTAGAAACAGTCCTTAGTGAGTGAGAATCAGCGAGCAGCCAAGGAAGCTTTGATGCTGTGTCATCGGCGCCTTTCCTCGTGTGCTGCGGATAGCACGTTGCCTCACGGGGCCCAGAGAGCTGTTCTGTCCCCATTTGTTGGCCAAACGAGTTTCCAGCCTGAGCGGGGGCTGCACACCTAGACCCACTCACCATTTCAACTCCATGGAGGCCTCAAACCCGTCGTGGGCACCTGTGCCGTGACGGTGCTTTTCCTGGTGTGGAGGAGCGCGGAGGCGGAACCATGGCGCATTCTGGTGCCCGCCCTGAGGAGGGACTAGAGCAGGCCCCATGCCCAGGTCCCCGCCAGCTGTCCTCAGGTGGTCCTCGTGGGGGAGGTGTCACCCGCTCCTGGTGGCTGTGGGAGCCCCCACCGCAGCACCCACACCTCCATCACCCGTGGATGGGTTCTCGGAGTTCTGTGCTTTCCATTTAAAATTCCTTGGTTCCTGGCATTTCCCAAGGTCCAGAGGGATACGATTCCAGGCCTGACGCTGCCTGCCGGTCATTCCTGATCCTGGATTCAGCAGAGAAGGGCTTCAGGGAAAAGTCCTCACAGCATTTCTCAGCAGCTGGTGTCATGACACAAAAAAGCAAACGGAACACTGGGACCTCACCACGGCCTGGACAGGTGAGCAGCAGGGCTGGTGGGCAGCCTCCAGGTGCCCTTCTCCTCCCACAGCACGTTCCGCGTGTCCCCAGTGCCTGGCCGTGGGCTGTCTGAGGTCGTCCTGACCCCCCTTAGCCTCCTGGGCTGGTCGGGCTGTTGGCACATGTTGTTGGGCCAAGACCATGGGGTACAGGCAGCAGGCGACACCCACACGCTGCCTTTTCTGCACAAAAGGACCAGAATGTTTTGGCTGGACGGAGCTTCACACTTGGCCCTGTCCCATGGCCTGGCACCCCAATCAGAGGTCTCGGAAGGATGAGCTCCCCTCAGAAGGAGAGAAAGAAACGAGGACAGAGCTTGCCAGCCTGCACGGCGTCCAGCTCACGCTCTGCACCACTGACCGCCTTTTGTTTGGTTTACCCAACAGCCCACCCCCTACAGAGCGCAGAGGAGGGGGTTCAGGGGTGCAGACCCTGGGGGGAAGCCCTCTCCTCTTTCACCGCATTTAATCTTCATTCACACACACACATACACACACACACACACACACACACACACACACACACACACTGCTTCTCTCGTAGGTCACTGGTTTTTAATATTTTAATTTAGTTTTCACTTTTAGCTTGACATTCTTCAGAGAACATCGAAACACAATTCTCTTAATGTGCTTTGGGCTTGGGAAGCCCGAGGTGTCAGGACTGGACGTTTTGATGTGAGGACGTGAGATGTGGCCTCGGCCTGCAGGTGAAGCAGAACAGCCTGCACTGGCCTCAGAGGCTCGTCGTCTGGTGCCCCAGCTCTGGGAAGCGAAGCCGAGGTGGTGGAGGGAAAACTGACCAGGGCGCGGGCGACGCTAACCCCCGGTCCCAGCTCCTGCACAGAACCTGCCTGGGAAGTCCACCGCGAGCAGAGACTGCGCGTCTGCGGCTGCTAAACCTCATTTCCCTTTTTGGAACTCCGCAATGGCTTCATCGGACCCGCGGTGCTGTGTGATTTACTCACCGTGGTGGCTGGTTTTACGTGTCAGCCTGACAGGGCGATATCTGGGTGTGTCCGTGAGGGTGTTTCCGGACAAGAGCAGCATTGGGTCAGTGGGCTCCATAAAGCAGATGCCCCCCCATGTGGGTGGGCCTCGTCCAAGCTGCTGAAGGGCCCGATAGAACCAAAGGCGGAGGAAGAATTCGCCCTGTATTCTGGTTGTTTTCAATCACACGTCAGAAAGTTGTCCTAATGTGTGGAGTCAGGTTCACTCCGCTACTGGATGCTATTAACCGGGCTGGTACCTGCCGCCTTCCTCCTCCCCTGGCGCTGGCTCCTTTGGCGGGAGACACGCAGGTCGGCCTGCTGCTCTTACCCCTGCCAGACGCCGCGGGTGGAGACGCCAGGGTGTGGGCGCTGCCCTGTCTTCCCTCTCGGCACGCAGTATGCCCTCTGCTCACGCGCCCCGCTTTCTGGCAGACATTCCCCAACCGTCTGTAACTTATGATTGGGATGTTTAAAAACTAGGCCAAGAAGGCAGATTAAAAAAGAAAGTCCTTTATCTCTTATTGACCTGCTTAGCAGAGGCAAGGAGGCCCAGGGCAACCTCAAGCCTTTGTGTTACGTAACAGCCTTCAGTGTCCGAGCCGTACCTTTAGAGGCTTTCCAGGACATAGAGGCAGAGCAGGTGTCTGGCCGCTGCCACAGGGCCACTCAGGGGGCTGGCTTCTCTGTGGGCGTCAAGGGACCAGAGGGAAGGCCCACCTTTATCAGTGTCCTGAGTGCATCTCACCTGCAGGCCCATGCTGCAGAAATGACTCATCTTGTGCAAATATAATAATAGATGCGTGCATGACAATGGCAGTTGCCAGTTTTCAGGGTGGCAAGTAACTCTGCCGTGACGGTCACATTGGTCTCCCTCACCCTGAATGCCTCGTTCCAGCATCAGGGGTCTTGGGAAATCAGCTTCTCAGTTCAGGGCTGTTGGGAGCCCTGGGGTGGGAGTGAAGGCTCCCAGTGGCTCTGAGCAGCTGGCCTCTGCCCGTCAGCCAGTCCCACCTCCGTGCCCACTCCACCCACCTGTCGGGCCAGGGCTCCAGGAATGCCAGTCTTCCCTCCTGGCTGTTTACACCGAGCTGTTTAGACACCTGCCACCTGTCACATTGTTTCCTCAGACCTTCGGATAGTCATATGGATTGGGTCCTGGCTTCCCTCGTGTAAGTTGTGGTGTGGCCCCAAGGGTACTCTGGTTTGTTTGTTAGATTCTGGACATACCTGAGCCAACCAGCAGTTGACCAATCCTGGGAAAATGTCCCAAGTCAGTCAGGATCCACTCAGGAGGCAGAGATCACATCAGTATGAACAGAGGAAATTCATACAGAAGCCTGGTAGGTAGAGAAAGGCAGTTGACTATGAAAGGGAGAAAGGAGAGTAAGCATCCACTGCCCCGCACAAGTGACAGTGACAGGAGGGACCTAAGGCCCAGAGGGGCGGGGCACGCCGGGCTTTGGAGGGGCTGTGGCTGCCACAGGAGCATGCGGCCAGCTGCTACAACAGGCTAGGAGGTGGGGGTTGGAGCTGGGTTGTCTGAGGGGCCCAGGTGGTGGAGGAACGCACGAGGGGCGTGAGCCGGAGCTGGTGTACAGGGCCTCCCTGGCCAGCACTGCCAGGCCTCCTGCCACGTGCCCATCTGCGGGGGACCCAGCTGGAAACACCCAGGACCAGGAAGGGACACCTCCTGCCACAGGAGGTGGCACCCCTGTGTGGCCCCACAGTCCACCCCAGGGTCCCAGGCAGGGAAAAGAGGGAGAACTTGGGCTTTGAGGAAGTTTACTGAGAACGTGATAGTATCCAATACTCCTGGTGGCAGAATTGGGGTGTGAAAAGCCCTAAAAATCTAGTAAGCAGGCTTTAAGAGGAGTAAAGGTGAAGACCCACATTTATTTATTTTTCTTTTTTGTATCACAGTATTGAAACTGATAATTTTTTTCTTTTAAGTTTATTGGGGTGACAATTGTTAGTAAAATTACATAGATTTCAGGTGTACAATTCTGTATTACATCATCTATACATCCCATTGTGTGTTCACCACCCAGAATCAGTTCTCCTTCCATCACCATATATTTGATCCCCTTTACAGTCATCTACCATCCCCCTCCCCCCTTACCCTCTGGTAACCACTAAACTATTGTCTGTGTCTATGAGTTTTTGTTTCTCATTTGTTTGTCTTGTTCTTTTGTTGTTTTTGGTTTATATACCACATATCAGTGAAATCACATGGTTCTCTGCTTTTTCTGTCTGACTTATTTCGCTCAGCATTACACTCTGAAGGACCATCCATGTTGTCACAAATGTTCCTATATCATCTTTTCTTACCACCCAATAGTATTCCATTGTGTATATATACCACAACTTCTTTATCCATTCATCTATCGAAGGACATTTTGGTTGTTTCCACGTCTTGGCCACTGTAAACAAAGCTGCAATGAACATTGGAGCACACGTGTCTTTATCTCTAAATGTTTTCAGATTTTTTGGGTAGATACCCAGGAGAGGGATTGCTGGGTCATATGGCAATTCTATTCGTAATTTTTTGAGGAACCTCCACACTGCCTTCCATAACGGCTGCACCAGTCTGCATTCCCACCAACAGTGTATGAGGGTTCCTTTTTCTCCACAGCCTCTCCAACCCTTGTTACTATTTGTCTTGTTGATGATAGCCATTCTGACTGGGGTGAGGTGATATCTCATTGTGGTTTTGATTTGCATTTCTCTGATGATTAGTGATGTTGAGCATTTTTTCATATGTCTATTTGCCATTTGTATGTCCTCTTTGGAGAAATGTCTCTTCAGGTCCTCTGCCCATTTTTTAATTGGGTTGTTTGTTTTTTTGTTGTTGAGTTGCATGAGTTCCTTGTATATTCTGGATATTAGGCCCTTATCGGAGGCACTGTTTGCAAAAATCTTCTCCCATTCAGTTGGTGGCCTCTTTATTTTGTCAATGGTTTCTTTTGCTGTGCAGAAGCTTTTAAGTTTCATATAGTCCCATTCGTTTATTTTAGCTTTTACTTCCCTTGCTTTTGGAGTCAAATCTATAAAATGCTCTTGAACCCAAAGTCCATAAGTTTAGTACCTATGTTTTCTTCTATTCAGTTTATTGTTTCAGGTCTTATGCTTAAGTCTTTGATCTATTTTGTATTAATTTTGGTATGTGGTGATAGATAGCAGTCCAGTTTCATTCTTTTGCACGTGGCTTTCCAATTCTCCCAGCACCACTTATTGAAGAGGCTGTCTTTCCTCCATTGTATGTTTTTAGCTTCGTTGTCAAAAATTGTCTGTCCATATTTATGTGGTTTTATTTCTGGGTTCTCAATTCTATTCCATTGGTCTATGTGTCTGTTTTTCTGCCAATACCATGCTGTTTTGATTATTGTGGCCCTGTAGTACAAGCCAAAGTCAGGGGGTGTGATACCTCCAGCATTGTTCTTTTTCCTTAAGATTGCTTTGGCTATTTCGGGTCTTTTGTGGTTCCAAACAAATCTGATGATTTTTTTGTTCTACTTCTTTAAAAAATGCCATTGGGATTTTGATGGGGATTGCATTAAATCTGTATATTGCTTTGGGTAATATGGCCATTTTAACTATGTTGATTCTTCCAATCCATGAGCACGGAATGTCTTTCCATTTCTTTGTGGAAGACCCACATTTAAGTCATAGAAACCAAATCCATAGGAAATCGGAGGAACCACTTAGGAATGTTTAGTCTGGAAAAGGGAAGTTTCAAGAAAATGTGACACTCACCTTAAATATTGGAACAACCACACTTTGATCAATGAAAACAACAACCAAAACAAAGACAGCCAATTGTAAGTGCCCCCAAAGGCAGAACTAAAAGCAACTTAACAAGTCACAGGGTCACAGATTTCAGCCTGCCCAGGACGAGGAAGAACCTTTGACACGAGGGCTGTTCTCCATCACCAGCGTCGCTGAAGCAGGAGCTGCCAGACAAGGAGACCAGGACCCGTCACAGGCTGTCCAGGCATTTGTGTCACGTCGGTGCTGTAGAGAGGAGCAGGGAGGAGTGAACTGGGCAACAAAGGAGGGCGTGTGTAACAAAGAGCAGGCGCAGGGCCCGGGCGCTGCCATCAGTGGGGAGATGGAGGAGACTGTGGGAGCATTTCACCAGCCTTCCTTGCTGCTTTGATGTGCTTTGAACCCAGGTTTGAGGTGTATTTTCATTATTTTCTGCTGTTGGACAGATGATGGGTAAGTCTAACTGTGGTGAGAGTGAACTAGGAGAGCGCATATTTATCCTGGAAGGATATTTATCCATCAAAGGGAGGATGAATGGTGACACGGCAATGCCTTGGATTTGCATCAAAACCACACAGGCAGGCAGGAGTGGGTGGGAACGTAGACAGAACCTGAGTCGAGCATTTGGGGTTAATGGTGCTATCTACTTTGATTTATGGTAGAAACTCTACAAAATAAAAAGCTTTTAAGAACTAGAGAGCTAGAAGTTGAAAGCCAATAATATATGTAGGAATCACTGAAGAGGGTGGAGTAGGGAACTCCAATATTCTGCCCTCCATAAAAGCAAGTAAATATGGCAAAAACAGTAAGAATCCGTTTTTTTATTTGTGTGTTTTGTTCATCTGCTTTTTCCAGAACTCTGGAAAGTAATCAAAAGCCTGCAGCAACTTGAGGAGCACTTACTACATGAATGAATGAATGAATGAATGAATGAATGAATGAATGAAAACAAATGGCTGATGGTGTGGCCCTGCAGGGAGCCAAGCAGACCTCACTGAGGAGGATTTGTACTCGGGTGACCCACCGGGTGGACCCTGAGAGGCCAGCTCGGAAGGCTTTGTTCACATCTCCTAACGAGGAACTTGACCAGCATTGAAACAAAGCGTGGGGTTGCCATGTAGTGGGATATTATGCAGCCTTAAAAGGTGGGGAGAATTCTGATCCTTGTGACATGGAGGAAATGTCTGTGTCCCCCCAAATTCATATATTGCAGCCCTGTGCCCTGATGTGATGGTATTTAGAGGTAGGGTTTTGGGAGGTAACAAGCTCATGGGGTGCAGCCCTCATGATGGGATTCGTGCCCTTATGAAGGGGACCCAGAGAGGTGATCTCTCTGTACCACGTGAGGACACAGATGGGCTGCACGTCGATCTTGGCTGTCCAGCCTCCAGAGCTGTGAGGGAGAAATGTTTGCTGCTTAAGCCACCCAGTAACTGCGTTTCGTTACAGCAGCCGGAGCTAAGACTACAGGCTGCAACATGCAGGCAAGGTGAAGACATTATGCAGAAAAGCAGTGCTGCATGGTTCCCTCACGAGGCACCTGGGCACATTCACAGGGCAGAAAGCGGAACGGTTCGCCAGGGGCTGGGGCGGGGGGAGCGGGGTTCCTTCTGGGGCTATGGAGATGTTCTGGAGTCAGAGGGGCGCTAACTTTGTGAATCTACTAACATCACTGAATTTCTTCTTTAAAATGGTGAATTTTGTTACATGGATTTTATCTCAATAAAAATAATGTACTTATGAGATAGCAGTAAAAGAAGTCTCTTTGAAGTTGGAAACAGAGAGAGACAGGTGGTGGCAGACAGACAGAAAGACAGAGGTGATGGAGGATAAACAGAGAGACAGAGACAGACAGACAGAGGTGGAGGGGGCAGAGAGAGACAGAGAGAGAGATTGCTTTGACTTTCTTCATGACAGTCAGCCCTCCTTCGATCCAGGCCGCCCAGGACACTCCTCACCCCCCTCGGCCCCCTCCTGCGCCTCCCAGGCCCTTCCTCTCCCCCAACCATCCTGAGCCACATGTTTCTGAGGGCACTTACGCCTTGTTGGCTTTGTAAGCTCTGACATCATGTACTTGATCCCATGACATCATCAGCCATTCTGGCCCCGGGATCTCCCTTTATCCTGAATGACCTGTGATGGTAACAGCCCAACAAAACCATGAACTGAAATAAAGAGCATTTGGTGTCAGTGGAGGGGCATTTTTTAATCCCCTTCAATAAATATCTCTGAGCCTGATCTCGTCCGCCAGGTGGGAGGCTAGGCTGCAGCAGTGAGGGGGCTCGCAGCACGGGGTGAGGGCAAGGGACCTTCCTCGGATCCTTGTAAAGTCCTCAGCCTATGGGTGTAGCCGGCAGTCACGGACCCTCGGTGAGCTGCGTAGTGAGAGGGGTGATGGCGTAAGGACAGCGAGCAGGGAAGGGAAGGTCGGCAACCCGACAAAATCTGAGGACCCCGGACCGAGTGAGGGGACACCCCGAGTGCCCTTAGCAAGGAGGGCGTCATGGTCACGCCCTCCCACTCTGCACGAGGAGCCACCACAGGGTGAGAAGACCACGTGCTTGTGCGCGTTCCTCTCTTCCCTCCACGTTTTATTTAACGCGTTCGTTAGAGTCTTTTTGTGGCCTGGGTGGGGACAACTGGAGGTGAATCTGACAGGCTACCATCTCAGAAATGACTCTTAGATCTGTAAACACGGAGACTCAACGAGAGACATGTGAGTGGCAGGTAGAAGGGGATAGAATCAAGCAACCATGACACACAGACAGAAACTGGGACCAGCATGAGCAGCCGACAGGAGGCAGGACCCGGTCGCCTCCCTGTCCCCACCCCCAGCAGCTCACCTCACCTGCTGTCATTCTCGGTGGAGCTCGAGGGAGGGACAGGGGACCAACTGCTCCGATTACCCAAAGCAAACAGCACACAGGTGTAGCGTCGCTGACAAGGTGAACTGCTTAGCGTTTAGCGGCTGTAATTATCACACAGAAGAATCTGAACCGATGTCAGTGCCTCCTCCTACAGGCGCGAAGCAGGCTCCCATCACCCCCGCTCTGCATTGCTTCCTCCCTCTCCCGCCCCATCTCTCTCCTCCTCTCTCCTTTCTTCCTTCTTTCCTTCCTTTTCTTTCTGGAGGTAGGAAGGTTGGCTAGGAATGGGGCCAGGGGAGTTTTCAGATAATGACATTGCATCTGATCCACTTCTGATCTCTTTCCAGATCATTTTGCAACAGTTTGCAGGACCACATAGTGCCATTATTTTTAATGCCTTTCCCTAAGATTATATACAATCATCACACAATTAAGAATTGTTATAATAATAATACTAGTTGTCTTGGGATAGTGGAACCGTGAAACTGAGGGACGGGGTTGGAGGAGACGTGTCACTGTAAACACTTCTGTACGTGTGAATTTTGAACAAAGTCAGTGCCTGCCCACAAACATTGGTCAGGTTTCTGGCTGTGTAACAAACATCCCTGGCTTCTTAGGGACTCACAGCAGCAGTGCTTTCTTTCTCACAGTGGGTCCACTGGACAGCTCTGCGTCAGGCTGCTGGTCACCTGAGCTCCAGGCTGCAGGCAGGTGCAGGCCTCTCAGAAGGGACAGTGGCCTGGGACATGCTATGTGTGTGGGGTGTACAGCAGCTCAGAAGGCCAGGCTAGTTCTGAGCCCTGCCACCACACTGGCAGGAGCAAGCCCAGCACGGGGTAGCCGGAGGGGTGACCACCAGGCTTGTGACTGCAGGTCATCTGGCTGCAAGGGAACAGGGGCAGGGCACAGGGAGCAGCCACCACAGCGCACTGCAAACAAAGAGCATGAAAGGAAATAGGAAGTGAAAAACGAGTAGGCATGCTGCAACGTCCACGTCGTTGCTGGCAGCGAAGCTATTGTTCTGAGTTCTCACCGTGAGCCAGGCATTGAGCTAAGCACCCCGGGCAGCCACGCCTTGCTGACCATGCCTCATGGACGAGCTAAGGGACTGCGTCAGCATGCTAGGCTGACCATTTATACTCATCAGAGCAATAGCCTCTACCCGGGGATCCCCAGACTTAAACAAGCACCGAGTGTGGGGCCTGATGTTCTGCTGAGGGGAAAGACCAGTCGATGGCACCAGAGCTTGTCTCTCAGACTGGAAGACAGTGGGGGGCCTGCAGGGGGTCCTGGGTGTGCTGGTTTTCAGTATCAATTTCTGAACTCCAGGCCAGACAGACCGAGTCAGATCCCCAGGGGAGGGGGGATCCTGTGTCTGTACGAGGCTCCGACCCGCAGCGTTGAAGGAGTCCTGGCCTGGGGACGGGGTCTGGTGGCGCTGGCTCAGTTGTCCCTGGTGTCATCTGCAAAACGGTGGCTCCATCTCACAGAGTCATGACAGAAGTGAGGGTCCTGGTACAGCTGCTGGCACAGAGCACGGGCTCATTCGTGTGACTGTTGTGAGCTCCCTCTGCCACCGTGCATGTGCTCTGAATGTGAGCAAGGCCAGTGCCCCACGTAAGACGGGCAACAGGCGATGCAGGCCTCATCGAATGTCAGCTCCCTTCCCAGGCCTCCTCCGACCAGCTGACCTGACTCTGATCACCAGCTAATCTGTGCAAGCACCACTGAGGGCTCGTGCCATGTCTGCTGATGCTGTGGAAAGGGCAGGGACGGTGCATGGGCGGTCAGCTGGTCATTCCAGGAGGGGCGACACTGCACCCCATCGGGTGGGATGGACCTCATCTGGTCTGTGGGGGGAGTAATAACCCCACTTGTCTTATCCGATGTGTAAAGTGTGGACAAACGCACAGCTTTCTGTCATTTCCTGGGCACCATCGCGTGAGCCCCCCAATCTATTTGTTCCTGTGACTGCCTGATGGGTCATGCTCCCTGCTGATGCAGGAGCTGAGCTCCGAGAGGACCAAGCCTTCTTCGGGAATCCAGAGTACAGGCTTTTGGTTTCTTTCTGAGAAGAGAAGGCCTGAGTGTAAGAGACTCTGATGGACTGGCCAGAAGAACAGGGAGGTATGTCTGCCCTTCGGCATCCTGGGGACGTAAATGTGCACATGAGTTCTTCCCTACCTGTCTGCAGGGTGCCGGCTGCCCACAAGGAGCCGTGCACAGTAGGGCGGATGCTTCTCTCCCACGGCCCTAACCAGTTGCCAGCAGGGACGCAGTGGTGGTCGGGGGGAGCAGGGGCGGGAGGTTTCAGAATCCTGAGGCGCCTTCAGGCCAAGAGAATAGAGTCCTGTGCCCAGGAGCCACCTGGACCCCTGCCCTTCGTGGGGGCCATGCCAAGGGCATACACTGGTGTCCGGGGGCTAATGCAAGGGCTGTCTTCCAACCCCACCTGTGCTGTGTGGCCTCAGCTAATGACTTTCCTTCTCTGGGCCTTAGTTTTCATCTCTAGGTAGGTGTGACAATGCCGCCCATGCCATTTGGGGAAATGAATGACGTGGCCTGTGTAAAGGGCCTGCTCTCTGGTGTAGACAACAGTCGCTGTTGTGGCTGCCCTTATCCGGGTGCCCCTCCACACTCCTTTGATTCAGGGTCACTTGCAGGAGCAAGACCAAGACCAAGACCCAAGTGTCCACGTGAGATGGGCCGGGCCGGGCTCAGGTCTGCAGGGCGGCGAGGAGAGTCAGGGGTATGAGGCATCTACTGAGAGGGCAGTGGAGGGACCAGAGGCAGGCAGCAGCATACAGGGGGCTGACAGAGGTGTGACAGCTAAGTCCCGAGTGCTTTCTCGATCCAGGCATCGTTCTGACAACCTGTTGTGTTTTCGTTCACTGCACCCTCCAAAGGACCCTGAGCTCACACTGTTCCTATTGTCCCATTTACAGCTGCGGGAACTGCGGCAAAGGCCCCTGGTTTCCAGGTGAAAGCCACATGGCTCGCGGGTCTCTGACCTGACCCCAGAGCCCACGGTCTGTGCCCGGCGGCACCCTCAGTGTCCTCTGAGGTCTCAGAAGAGGGTCCAGTCCCAGCATGGAAGCAGCAGGTGCTGATAAAGTTAGACTAGAAAGGAAGTCGGGCGCAGCCTCACTTATGTCCCTGTTTCAATCAGATGCCAGAAGCATTGACCAAACACCACCTGAGTGCGAAGCCCTGCGCAGGAGGCCCCACGATTTAATGCTCTCCCCGCAACGGCCAATGGTCCTGCAGACCAAGGTCCCTGGGCGGCAGTGCGGTGGCTTATTGATTCTACTTGTGACACAGGCACAAATCAACGTTCACTCTGCTCTTCAGTAAGCTGCCAAGAGGGGGGTGCGGCTGGATAATGAGTAGCTTGACATTTTAAAGGAGAAAAACAAGCTAAGAAAGGGCTCCCGTTTGTCAGCCGCTGCCTGTGGTGGGGAAGCCTGGAGGGAGGGCGAAGGGAGGGAGGGGGGGAGGGGGGAGCTCAAAGCAGCCCAGCTGCACAGAGCCTGGCACTCTTCGTGGTTCCCCACCATTTCCCCTTGCCAAGCCCACTGCAACCTGCCATCTCCCCGAAGCTCCCTCCTCCCTGAGCCCTGAGCAGTGGAGGAGGCGGGAGGGACCCAGGCGCCCCAGCCAGAGGAAGAAGACTCAGGGGTCCCAACCCACCAACAGCTGTCCCAGCCAAACTGCCCAGGGGATTAGGGAATGGGGGCTCAGCCCAGACACCCGCGAGCCACAGTCTAAAGCGGGTGGGGGCGAGGGGGTCGCTCCTGTCCCAAGGCTTGTCCTGCACCACACGTCCTCGCCTGCCCCGCCCTCTTCCTACGCAGATCACCCACGTGGTATTGGGTCCGGACAGGCTCGGCCGCCTCGCTTCCTGCCTGGCGTTCCTGCAGCGAGTGGGGGTGGGGGGGTCACGTGTGCTGAGTGTCCCTGGGGCAGGCGTCAGGGGCATGAGGACAAGGCCACAGCTCTCTCTCATGAGGCCAAATGACAGCCAAGGCCCTGCTCCGACAAGTGTCTCTATCTTGAGACCACGGTGCAGTGGAGCTTTGGAACCTGGACCACGTGCTCCTATGTCCCCAAAGCCCAGAGTTGAAACCCCGCCCCAACCAGCAACATAGACAATAGTTGCTCCCAGAATTCAGAAAGAGCAGGTAAACTCAGCAGCCCTGCGGGCACCATCGGGGGGACGGCTGCCTAAGGTGAGAGGTGCTGCCGAGCTGAAGGCATGAGGGCACGGCGAGGACAACTCAGGGCCCAGCGATGGCACCTCCTGGCCATCTGCATCGCGCACCCAGGACCTGGGCTGGCGGCATGCTGTCATGTTTGCCATCTACAGTAACCCGGGGAGACCACAGGGGAGAGAGCCTGCTTCTCCAATCTAAAATTATAAATAAACCACAGTTTGCACAGATGGGGGTGGGACAGAGGCACGCCGTGAACACTGCCACCACGGGGAGGTCTCCAAATGCTCCTTGCTGCCCCCAACCAGGGAACAAACACCCCCAATTATAAATAGCTGAAGAGCCATTGCCGTGTTAGGCTGACACCTGTCCTCCTTTGAAGAGTGAGTGTGGTCCATGCAACGCCATTTGGTTGATGGGAGTTTTCAAAAGACATCCAGATGGCTGCGTTTGGCCCCAGGAGCATCCAAGTTTAGAGAAACTTTGACCACCACAAATAACAGAGGAAACGACACAAACAAACTTCCAGAAGCAACGTATCCTGGCAGCCTGTGGCTTACTCAGGCTCTTATGCCAGGACGCAAATCTCTCACAATCAAACCACACCCTGCATTCAGTTCATCCTCTTGGAATTGCAGGTTTCTTAGCAAATATGCCCCTACCCAGGCGCTGGGATAGTGGGGTGGGGGAGATGTGGATATGGGAGCCATCACTGGGCAGATCTCGAAATTAACGATCTCCAGGAGACTCTTTGAAGGAACTGTGCCCGCGTGTGAGGGCCAGGCCTGCATTAACGCAGTGCGATCACCAAATGACTACTCAGGTAAACACTCTCTTGTTTCGTTTTTTGTTGTTGTTTTTTGCCTTTATAAGCTATAGCGAATAGTCAAATTTCAGAGAATTTGGAGTTCGCCTAACCCAAGTCCCTTACTTTATGTTTTGTCCAACGTTGCACCACCAATGTTAGAAGCAAAGGCTCTAGCCCACATTTTTGGGCACTGCCTCATCGAAGCACACATTGTAGAGACAGACCCAGGAGTACAGTTTCCAGGCTCTCGGCCTCACGTGGAAAGGTGCTGGCTCAGGTAGTAAATGGCCATCAACCGTGATTGGATGGCGATCAGCTATGGCTAGTTGGTCATCAGCTGTAACCAGTGAGCCATTAGCCACTAATATAACTGTCATGGCTACACTAGCAGCAAATGGGGGCTAGCAAGATGGTGGCTGAGCTAGCAAGCGTGGATTGCAGAAAGGTGCGGAATATAGTGGTATGACTCCCCTATCTATGGCTCACTGGGTGTTGCTTTTTGTCCTCACCATATCCTGCGTTCTTATGTGGGGAGTGGGAGCAGAGACCCGCCTTACACCCTGCATGACACATGTTTTGTGCCTAAATTCAGAACAATTTGAATAATTCCCACAAAGCTCTGTATTTTACCTCCCGGAGCAGAGAGCTCGGGACAAACCACATCAGTTCCCTAGTGGTTCCAACCATTCTCTCTGCATAAAGAGATAGAAGATGATAGATTGTGCCATGCAGGGTCTCTGGTCCCACTCCCCACACAAGAACGCAGGATATGGTGAGGCCAAAAAGGAACACCCACGGAGCCATAGGTAGGGGAGTCACACCACTATATTCTCGCTGGCGACTGGGTTGGAGACACAGGAAGCAGGAGACACACGATCCGCAACCTGCCGTCTGCTTTTCTTCCAACCAACCTCACATGCTGACTGCAATCCGTGCTTGCTAGTGGAGCCACGGCAGTTATATCAGTGGCTAGTGGCTAACCGGTAACAGCTGACGGCCAACTAGTCACAGCTGATGGCCACCTACTACCTGAGCCAGTACCTTTCCACGTGAGGCCGAGAGCCTGGAAACTGCTCTCTGGGACTCTGTCCCCATGGATGGATAGATAGATAATAGATGATAGATAGATAGATAGATAGATAGATAGATAGATAGATAGATAGATAGAGATAGGAGATACACAGATAGAAAAAACCATCAGTTTCCTGGTCATTCCAGAAAATCTCTCTCCCTGTAAAAAGAGCTTGAAAATGATAGACGATAGGTGACAGACACAGATATGGCCTATGTAAGTGCACACAGGACCACATCGATCTACATGTTTGAGTGTTTACCTCTGTGTATGTACTTTATTTAAGAAACGTGTCTGAGGTAGAATGCTGGTTATAGTAAACCCCCCAAGGCCTTTGCCAAAGGTTCCACAGAGACCAGCCATGGGCCAAAGTGGGGGCTCTACCTCTTAGATGCCTGTTCTTCACCTCTGGTTTTTTACAATTTCTCTAATCACTCCACTATCAAGCATTGAACATCCTCCAATTCAAGTGTTATAACAAACAAAAATGTATCTTTCTCAGGGGTATTTATATTTAACAGAAGTTAATTATTTAGATCCAAGAAAAAAATGCCTATGGTAGAAGTTCCAAGGTTATTACACATATATTTTATTCCATCCATTCACCCAAACATCCATCCATCCATCCGTCCATCCTTCAGTTCAATTAATACCCTGTCTATTGAGTTACTGTTTTGTGTCAAGAATGCTTCAAGGTACAGTAACAAAAATGGCAGCCTTTATAGAGAGTTTACTTTGGATAAATACCTTTTTTTTAACGAAAATAGTTTGCAAAGCAGTTTTGCATTCACTGTTTTATGATAACCTCACAACAAATCTGTGAAGGGGCTTGGGATGTTAGTTAGCACTTGTCATAGTTAACAGGTAACAAACCAGCCCCAAACTCCGTGGTTTCCAAGAATAAGCATTGCTTTTCACTGTAGGGGTCCCTGAGGCAACAGTGGCTCAGATGGTCTCCACTGGGCTCTGCTGGGTTGGCTGGGTGGCTGGGCTCCAGGTTTGCCCTCATCCCCCACCCTGGGGCTGCAGCTAAAGGTCTGCCGCTGGCCGGGCATATCTTCTCGGGGTGGAATGTTCAAGTGAGCATGGAAAGAGTGACAGAAACACACAGGGACCACCGCAGTGTCCTCCCAGAGCTGACACACGGACCCTTCTGCCCATGTCCCACTGGTAGGCGAGTCCCGCGGTCATGCCCAGTATCAGTCTCCTGGGAGACACTGCAAAGTCATGTGGCAAAGGGTGGGAACTCCCACAGTCCTTTTGAGGCTGGTGCAAGAACTGGGGTTAGTAACCCAACCTCCCACACCTGAGAAAGGAGCCCTAGCCCTATGTCACAGGTGAGGTGACCATCCCAGAGAAGTGCAGGGTTTGTTCGAGCTCACGTAGCATTAGTGTTAGAGCCAGGCCTCGCGGCTCCCACTTCACGCTCTTTGCTTACGGTGTAACTGAGTGAAAGCTCAAGCCGCTTGCTGCACGACAGCCAGTAGGTCGAGCAACAAGGAGTTGAGGCAAGAAGTGAGTGACTGTATTTGAAAAGCTAGAAAAGATGACGTACTAGCCTGCTCAAGAATGACCTTGAGGAAGCACAGAATTCAGGCTTCTTCCATGTCAGGGGAGGGGGAACAGGAGAGTCTGAAGTCAGGTGATTCATGACCTCAGACATCTGGATGTCAGAATGGGTCCGAGGGGGCGGGTGAAATTTCTTTGCTTTTGGTCAAAAAACAAAGTCTGGTTGCCATTGTCCCAGTCACGATGTTCCTAGAAATCTTCTGACAAAGTCATTATTTCTGTAGAAACTGGAGTGAAAACCAGAGACCCAAACATTTCCACGTGCTCGTCCATTAAGACACCGGCAGCCAGTAAGAGGGCTCGTGTGGCTAAAATGAAGCCGAGCTGCACACATGACCTGTCTCATGCTGTGGTCCTTTAGGGAAGGACCGAGGCTGTTGTCAAGAGCCATTGACATTAAAACCCAGCAGCCTCAAGGAAGGTACTAAAATGTTTGTCTCCCGAGAGCACTCTGATGCCCTGGGTGTCCAGGCCCCAGGGGAGACGGGGTTTCTGCCAGCTGATGCAGCCTCTGCCCGGCAAACCCCCGCGTCTGCGTCCTCCTTGCTGCTGTCAGAGGCAGGGAAGCGGGTGTCTGATCACACAGCATTATGGAGGAAGGCAGCGCCTGACACCCTCGCCTGCATGATGATATCAGCTCTGCCTCAGATCCCACCCCCTTCTGTCCGGTGCCTCCGGGGATGAACTCCCCCGCACTTGTCAAGGACATTTTCTGTTGTATCGCTAATAATAAGCAACCTTTAAAATGCCTTTAAAAGTGAACACATTCTGGCTGATGACTAAGATATGACCCATCCATCCTTCAGGCAAATTTTCAGCTTCAGACAGGAAGCCAAAAGCACAGCTTTAAAACCCAACACCAGCCCCTAGAGCATGTCGGGACCAGGTTACTCGGAAGCGGTGAGCTTGGCCACGTGCCATGGAGAGGTGTGGTGCCCAGACAGGACATTCAGTCACTTCCTGGGGTCAGGGACCCCACAGAGAGCACGATGGCATTTTCTCAGCTCCTCTGGGGTACCATGTCTTCTGCTTTCCACACAAACTGCTCTTCCACTTGATTTCAAAAGGCACAGTAATTACTTGAAACAATTAGCATCTTATACTCAGGTTGTCTTAAAAAAAACTGGAAAAGCTTTCATTCTTCAAATTTCAACCCAATTGGCTCTCGCATTTGCCTTTCCCACGCGACTAAGCCCTGGTCTGGTCATTTTAAGGAGTCACATTTTCGGCTTCCATGTTGTCCTTGGTTGGTTAGCAAAACGCTCTGAGTTACAATTTTACTTTTTTTCTGGAAAAGATGCAGTTATCCATGTGAATAGATGATGGAATGTAAGTGGAACCGGAAGGGCATTTTTCGAGTGCACGTGTTTTGCCAAAGCACTCAGTACATTTGTACAATTGCATTCTTTAGTAAATGTTTGATTAATTTATGGGGCATGATGATAAACTCAGTCCAAGTTTGACTCCAAGAACGCCCCCCCAAAATGGTGAGGCTCCGCTGGGTCAACCCCATGTCGTTTTTCTGTCTATAACCAATCTTGTCATCACCCGGTTCCATAGGAAACATGGAGGGAGTGTAAACAGAGAAGGTGTGTGTTCAGCAAAGCAAGCAGGTCTAGGTGCCTGATGTTTTAGTGACTTGAAACTCTGCCAGAGTATAAGACATTTCTTTCCCTTGGATATGCATCTGCCACTTATCACTCATGAGTCTTCACTTGTGCTATTTTAGAAATTCCAGAATTTGACAGTGAGAACCACAAATAGAAAATACAGGCGGAGCTGGCATGATATAGACCAACACTTAGCCCTTTGGTGAGTTCCCCTCTCGTTTTCCTGACTGTGTCTTCCTTCAACTGTTGCCCAAGTTTTCAGGGGTAGACTCTTTAGGAGGTAATGAAACCCATCAGGTTAAGTTTTTCTGCTTTGAATAATTCCCTTCCTTAATATGTCTCACAATTAAGATTGTAATTCACCTCAAAGAGACATCCAAAGAGGAAATGGTGACTGATGAATTTTAAATAACTATCAGATATTTACATTTACCCTAAATCTTCACATTGCTAATGATAGCAGCATGTACTTTTTATATTCTGAGATTCTGATATGTAGCACTGTTTTAAAGTACTGAAATACCAGTATGTTTGTTGGCATACTACAATAATACCACTGTTTAAAAACTTAAAATCTAAAGTACTTACATTTTAAAATCAAGACCATTGGCTCAATTATTTGAGTTATGCAAAAAAACAAAAAAAAGATGAACCCATGTGCAGTGTAACAGGTTAACTCTGGAAAATTTGCACACACACAAACATGCTTCTCTCACAATAAGAACACCATTGAGAACTTTTGTTAAAATACGAAATAGTATGCCACTTTAATTTGTATAGATGATTAAATTTTCTTGATTTCATTATGATGTTTAGTTGTCTACAGAGGGTGCCAAAAATGTATACACATTTTCAGAAAGGAAAACTGTATTAAAATTGTAATACTCAATATATACCGATAACAAAAGGTGAATACAAGTCATGCTTGACTTCTACAATGACAAGAGGTGCTCAAAGTGGTTCCCATCAGCGTCCAGACACTTCTGATTATGGTGAACTACTGCTTGAGCAACGTTGACCAAAGTGTCCACTTGTATATACTTTTTTGGCAGCCCTGGTATATTTAATAAAACTATTTTTGTTTATGTGCCAATTATATTGGAGTCATAATATGTTAAATGTTTATTATTTATGTTATATTTCACTTAATGTTTTTAATAATTTAAGAAACAAAATACAAATGTTCAATCACATTTTGTGACATATGCCAAAAAGCTGCACATTCATTTCTCCCTAGTGTAGCAAGAAACAAGTTTGTCGCTCAAGGAATGATGTATACCTGGACACTTTACCTGCAGTTGAGATGCGATTCACCAGGTGCACTGCAGGCCAAGCTGCCAGCTCCCCGTCAGCATTGTAAGCAAGAGGAGGCCTCGCGGCTCCCACCCAACTCGGCTTTTTCATCAAGAATGTGTCTCAGGACTTTGAAGATGCTTCTTCTGATGCTGCCAAATGTAAAACAATGACAGCATTTAGCAGCAAGATACTTTTCTGCTTGTTGTCTTAGCAGTGACCCCAGTAGACGCCCAGCTTAGCTATAAGATGGCTTCTGAATGGCCTCTTCTGAGGTCTAATCCGACTTTCCAGAACACAGTTTGAAACCTCACTGAAAGACATCTTGTATTGATATGAAGGGTTTCTGCACAGAAAGCTGGAGCGTGGGCGACCTGCCCGCTGACCCCCTGGGAGCATGTCAGCCCTGGGGGGATCCTTAGGGAGTGTGGACGCTGCTCAGTGCTCCCACGCTGGTTTGAGGAAGGGGGAGCTCAGCCAGACCTCACTTCCGACAAGTTCACTCTGTGCTTGTTGCAAACTGAATGAGAGTGACCCAGACATTTCACTGGTTTTAGGTGAATGAGGGAGAGCGAACTTCACTGCAAAATACCCAGAGCTGAAGTTGAGAAGATTCTCTACCTAAAATTATATTCTCATTTTCTGTTAAGTCTCTTTTGGCCCCAGGAAATAGGAAGTCAGGTAAAAAGCTCTGAGAATTCATGGTTCTTGCTCAAGCCCTTCTACCTGAGGACCTTCTTCTACCTGAGGACCCTCCACCTGGATGCCCTGCGGGCAGTTCCTGATTGTACCCCTGGGAGGAGTTCCTTACCGTCCTGACCCTTACAGCAGGGACGTTTGGATGGTCAAAGGGAAGTGCCTGGAAAGCACCTGACACTTAGGAGATCTTTATCAAGACGGCTAGTTCCCTACTCATTTTTTGTGGTCTGGGTTTTCCTCCTTCTAAACAACAATTTAGAAGTAGATGCTATTTAAAGCCTGCTGTAAAGATCTATTTAGTTCTTTTGAAGACATGGACTAATTAATACTTTTGATCATGCAGATGTTTTAGAAAGAACCTCAGCCTGAAGCCTGAAGGCAAGGATTGGTCTCGCCAAAGGGTCCCAAATCGAGCCTGGCCAGGATACCAATCCAGCCCCCATGACGTCTCCCAGTAAGGGGGTGGGCAGCCCCCTTCCTGCTTGTGTCCCTAGCCTTACAAATACTCTCTATTGAAACACGAAAACGTGTCCCTTTGTGCCATCATCAGGCATTTTCCAGGTGCCCGTCTGGCACAGTTTGGACCCTGAGTCGTGTGGGCTGATGGTGGGAAGAGAGCACGTGCAGCCCCATCCAAATCATGGGTACTAGCGTGAGTGGGCAACCACTGTGCAGAAACTTCTTCAATGAGTATGTGCTTAAATGTGGCATGACTTCACCACGGGCCACATGGGACCCTTACACCTGCATCCTGCCTGGTTGCTGCCCACCTTCCTTTGCAGCACATTCTCCCCTTTCTAGGAGCCCACTAGTGGCCTCCTTTTCTTTTTCATTCTGTTCTCTTGGGGACCATCATTTCACCATATGGTGCCAGTAGCTGCTTCTCAACCGGTGTGACATCGCCCCCTAGGGGACACTGTCAGCATGTTATCTTCTCAGTGATCAATGATGTGGCACTTGGGCCAGGAGCAGGACGCTGCCACTCCTGAGAATGGGACATCCCTGCAGGTGCCAACCCACTGCCACCTGTGCAAGCACAGAGCCTCAGCCTGTTCACCCTTTAACTCCAGTCACGCAGTCTCAACGTGATGGAGTTGACCTGGAATGTACAAACACCTGACTTGAAGGCAGATTGCACTTGATTCTGTTTGAAATGTTCACTCCTTTGCTTTACTCGATTGGCCGCATGATCTCTGGGTACAGGTCTGCATCTGGGGTGTGGCCGGTCAGCACGAGAGTGCTCAGCAGACCTCGCAGGTTACGGCAACCGAGCAGTTTACATTCACAGTTACCTACAATTACATTTATATGTACATTTATATTTATATTTTTACATTCATATTCATATTTCTGAAAGAAACTAGCTCATGCAATTATGGAGACTGAGAAGTCCCATGACTGCCGTCTGCAAGCTGGAGACCCAGGGGAGCTGTGGTGAGGTTCAGCCCGAGCCTGAAGACCCAGGGGAGCCCACGGGGCAGCCCGTCTGAGGCCAGGAGGGGGGGAGGTGAGCTGGCCCGGTTCCCCAGTGAGGCGGGAAAAGGGTGATTTCTCCTTCCTCCGCCTTTGGTTCTATCGGGCCCTTCAGCAGATTGGACGAGGCCCACCCACATGGTGGGGGGCATCTGCTTTATGGAGCCCACTGACTCAACTGCTGCTCTTGTCCAGAAACACCCTCACAGACACACCCAGATAACGTCCAGTCAGGCTGACACATAAAACTAACCATCACAATTACGTTCCTTTTACTTCTCCTTTGTGTAAAGATGAGGGCATTGCAGCCTATTGCTTTTGAAAGAGGTTGTGCTGTGTGTGAGTTCCATCTGAAGATCACAAAGGAGCATCACCAAATACTTGTCACAGTGGGGTGTGGTCTGATAAAGCTGAAGCGTGTTTATGAGAACGGTTCCTGGGAGGACGTTCTCGGGGCCGTGGGCATTTTTATCAGGCTCTGTTGAGACAGAAATGCTTCAAGGTCTTACTAGAATCTATTTCTAATGGGCAGGTTTAGGAAACATGGCAGAGAAAGATTGAGCGGTAAGTGGGAATTTTCTGGTGCCTCTCGAATCATGCCTCACAGACGGCTCCTGGATTCTGCTTTTCAAACAAGAAGACCGTGTTGATAAGCTGGGTCCATGCTCAGTAAGTTGGAAATAAGGAGCCACGCACGAGACTAGATCGGGGCTTATCAAGCCATGAGGGAAGCACTCCAGGCTCAGGTCCTTGATCAGGGAACTCTGTGTCCGTAGCCACCGGCCAGAGCCTTCCTGCTTGTCCCTTAGACAGCCAGCGGACGAGCCCTGCCCTCACAACAAGCCCTGCCCTCACTCTGTTTTCTGGACCCACACTGCCAAGATGAGCCAACTCAGAAAATAGTAAATGACCTGTGGCCTGCAGGATTTTTATTTTCTTCCTCTACTGACATCTCAGTTCTGTCTCTAGAAAACCTTATGCAACTGGAGGCCGCTCTAAAGAGCCATATGCTAATTCAGCCTCAGGTGACCCCGAAGTTGACCTGGACGGTCTCCTGGCCGCAGTCTGCTGGGAATCTGAGCCTCATGGTCAGGAAGCAGAGAGCATTCCTGGGGACTCAGGCCAATTAGCCATGAAAATCACACAGAGGGTGGCTTTCTCCACTTTGTCAATCAAGCAGTCACTTCCACTCTCGCCTATTTTTGGGGTGGTGTTGTAAAAAAGTAATGTAAACAAAACCACTTTGAAATGGAGCTGCAGCTGCCGTCCCAAAGGAACCGCTTGGCACGTCTGATGCCTTAGACTTCTGGGATGTTCAAACAGGGCAAAATAACCTTTGAACTGGGCCTACGAAAACAGTGTCCCAAAAAAACAGATAGTATGACTGCCGGACTGATGACGACAGCACGGAAAACTAAAAACACTGTTTACAATCAGCGTCACTATGTCATGTTATCCACACGGAGAGCAGCGCCTTCCATCTGTGGATGTCACTGTCCCGTCCCCTTCTCATACACACCATCGCCTTTGTCTCCTCATCGGAACATTATCTGGGCTCCTGCCTGAATCAGCGCTTCCTGAATCGCTGTTCTGATTGAGCTCAGATCAATGCTTGCTGCCTCTCACTTTTATTTTTTTATTTTGTAGGTTAATATATTGAAGGAAGGAATACAAACTGGAATTTTCAAATATACAACTGGTCACCTCCTAGCAATGGTGCACGTGCTCTCAAGGGAATCCTGGCCGTGTCTGGAGGTTCCAACATCAAAGGACAGCCCCGCAGCCAGCACCGTGCTTCAGTTTTGAAAGCTGCTTTGAAGATGGACGACAGTTATTTATTGCTCCCTTACAGCAAGCAACTCATATTCTTTTCTCTTCCAGATTTCTCTGCCAAGTTAGCGAGACTGTGGTTTCCGAGACGCCCGTGCTGCCCTGGTCACGCTTCACTGAACGGCCTGGCCAGTGCGCGATCGGACGTCTGCGCAGGCCGGGCCAGGCCAGCAGGGGATCCATTTCTGTTCACGGCCACAGCCGCCTAGTGAGCAGGTGCCCCGTTTTGTTTGGTGACACGCCCAGTCCCTAACTAAGGACGAAGGAGACATAAGCCACCACCTTTTCTCTTGGTACCCCTGCACGTACCTAACTGCTCCCAAATCCCTTCCGCAGGCATTTTCTCTTTCACTGTGGCATTGGCTCCGCTCTCTAGGGGGAGACCCTGGGTCTGGAAGCGTAAGTCCGAGAGAAAGCAGGGGCTTGGACTCGGGCTGACGGAGGTGGGGAATGTGGCCCCGACAGCCACCTGTTCATGCAGACCACATCCTGTGCACCCAGCTTCTCCTCCTGGCGGGCACGGCCACGTGACAGAGTCTGGCCAGTGGGAAATGGGCTTCTTGCAGGCTGGCTCTGGAAGCTTCTGACAGAAGGCAGGCCTCTCTCCTTCCTTTCTGGTGGGAGGGTGAGGAGCTCGAGGGACCCCTGCACGACCTCATTTAACAACCAGGAACGTAACATTGCACTTTTCTAAGCAAAAATTAACTTCCTTGGATTAAGACACTGAGATTTGGGGGTTTATGTGTGGGGGCAGCTAGCCTTGCCCAAGAAACATGGGCTGCCACTTACCCCTCTTAGCCTTAGATTTCTCGTCTACACAGTGTGAGGAATAATAACACCTGCCTTTCTGTATTCAAGCCAAGGTCACATGACATGGACTTTCGGGTGCCCCCTGACCAACATCTGGCCTTGGCAGGTGCTTGATGAATGTTTGTTCCCCCACTTTTAAGACGGCCTCTCCGTCTCCAATGATCGTAGCCGCTTTCCTTGAAACTTCTCCATCACTTTGTTCATTTGTGTGAGATAAAAATCGTTACAACCGCCCATAACATTTCAGGGAGGAGAGCACATGACACAGCATAGGGTGCACCCCATCTCCTGCCATGATAAGTCCTTTGTAGTAACAGACCCACAGGAAGTGGAGCAAAACCGGAACAGCAGGACAAGTGCGTCTGTCCATCCAGCCTCCCCGATAATAGAAGGGCTTCAGTCCCATAATCAGCAGGACAATGAAGTCACTGCCGGTTGGGACCAGCCTGAAATCACAGTGTAATAGCCTGTAGTCACACACCTGTGCCAGACGCACATTCAGGCAGACACACACTGAGACCCCACTGCCATGACGGGGGCCGGCCGGAGCCCTGGCCTGAGGTCGGCCTGTTTCTGGGCTCAGCCACCCACACTTCCCTAGGCCCAGGGCGGCTCACAGAGCAGGCTCCACCTCATTTAAATTAAATGTTAGGGTAACATTGGTTAATGACAGCACACATTCCAGGTGCACTTTGTAATACATGCATCTATATGCTGTATCGTATGCTGCTTGTTAAAAAAATTAATTTATTCTTGCTCAGCTTTATTGAGATATAGTTGACGGATGGACATTGAGTGTCTGAGGTGCACAGCATGACGTTTGGCGTAGGTGTACTTGTGAAATGGTTACCACCCTCCACTTATGGACATTCATCGCCTCCATGGTTCCCTTTTGTTCCCAGGAGGAGAACACTGAAGACCTACTCGCTGAGCAACTTTCAAGTATAGAGAACAGTGTAATTAACCAGAGTCACCATGCTGTAACTTCGGTCCCCAGAACATACTTGTCTTGTCTTTTACTAGGAGTTTGACACCCATTGAGCTCGACATTTTAGATTTCACACTCAGGTGACATCATGCAACGTTTGTCTTTCTGTGCCTGACTCATCTCACTTCATGTAACGCCCTCGGGTTTGTTCATGTTGTCGCATGGCAAGATGTCCTTCCTTTTGGGGCTGGTTGAAGCCCCTAAACAAGGTGACTGCTTCAGGGAGCAGAGCAAGCCAGATGGGGGTGCACTGCGGCCAAGGAGCGTGGGGCTGGGCCCTTTGCCACAGGGAGACAGGAGTATTTCCATACAAATGAGGTCAGGTTGTTCATTTTCAGCAACCTCGTGTCCCAAACAGTCAGCCAGCAGGCCTGGCTCTGTGAAAGTCACATCAGAGCGCAAACTTGCAGGCCAACTGGTCTCCACTCAATGACACCTCCTCTCCACCCAGAGGGAAGGGGCACCCTGTCCTCCTGAGGTTTGCCCTCTGCCTTGGTCCCTGTTCTGTGTGAGCAAACACAGCACTCCTCCAGGCTCTGGAAACCAAAAAGGAGTCTTTCTTTTGATTGTATCTGAGCTGAATTCTCTGACATTGGGGAAAGAGCCACAAGCATGGGCTTTAGGCATGTTGAGATTAGAAGAATTTAAGAATGTCGACATAGAAAACATCCAAACCTGTAGAGAATTTTTATGAGTTTATTGGAGTCCAAGCTGATGACATTTGCTAGGGAGCAAGATCTCAAATGCTCTGGAGAACGACAGTTTTACAGCTTCTTTTATGCATTTGGAATCAAGGGAACATACATAAAGGTGGGAGAAAGTAAGGCAGGGCTGGGATTACAGGAGAGTTAATGAGATATGTGCTTGTTTAAGGGTGGCTAAGGCTTCTTTCAAAGGTGTGTTAATAGATAAACAGAAACAATGGACAGGGCTGCTTAAGGCAAAGATAAACCTTTTACTAAAGAAATTACAGGCCTGGGGCGAGACCACCCACCATGACGGGGCCCAGTTAGGAAGCTTTGGTCAGATCTCCCTGTGAGGTCACTTGCCATAGCACCCCCTTTTTCATCCAAAAGCCTCTCAAACAGGAATGTGCGTGGCTGCAAGTCACCCCGGACGCAGCAAGGAGCAGGCTCACAACAGGCCTTATGTTCCTTGTGCAGCAAGGAGTGAGGAGGCGGCAGCTCTGAGCTGGTGCAGGGCTCCCACGTTTCACCAGTGACATACTTCCCGCCTGTACCTGGGCAGCTTTCAGCTCTGGGAGGAAGGGCCAAGAGCGCAGGCCATCGGAGCATGCCAGTTCCTCGGACAGAGCTGGTCACCACCACCCGTGACGGCTAGAGAGCTGAGAACGGTGTGTGCTTCCTGTGGGCACACCGCCACGTCCGACAATTCTGGGGCTCTGTGAGTAAGGGAGACGCGGGAACCAGAACAGGACAGGCCACAGCAGTGAGTGACACGGGCGTTTCCCCACCTGCAGAGGACTATAGCTCTCACTACCAGCAGGGTGGAGTCCCAAGTCCCAGGTCTGCCCGGGAGACCAGGCTTCCCTGCGGTGGAAGGTGACCGAGTTCCTGAGGTGCTGCCATCCGGACCCCTCCCCTGTCACTCATGGCTGCATCACCCAGCCAAACTTCAGGCTCTAAGAAGAGTTGCTTCAATTATTAAAGGTCTGCTAAGTGTGAAGTCCTTCACGTTCTTCATCTGTAATTTCCACCCCCTTGCGTAAGTAGTATTACTCCCCTTGTTTTGCAGGCTAGAGAACTGAGCCCAGACAGCTGCCGTAGCTTCCTAACGGACCCACAGTTTGTGACATGGCCGAGCCTGAAGTAGCCATCACGTCCCAGAGCCTGCAGTCCTGGCATTCGGGCTGTGCCGCTCCCCTCCTCACTGCTAGTCACTTCTGGGCTGTAGTTTTATCCCCGGCCTAATGCCTGGAAAATCCTCACACGCCATTGCTGTTCTTTGTCCTCCTTTTCTCAAATTGAGGCAAACAATTCCACAGAGCCAGAGCCTGAACTCGCAGGGGATGTCGGTCCCCCAAGGAGGAGGGATGTACGTACGAGAAGGGCTTCACTGCAGAGGCAGAACACGCCACCCTAAAGTATGTCTCTTGGCATAAAGATTGTTTTGAACCGATTACTCTGAGAAACAACGGACACAGGAGAAGCTCTGAAAACAGAGTGGCAGTTACCCTTTTGTAGGGGACTTTTAGGTTTGTAAAGGAAATCTGCATTTGTCAGGGTGTCTCCCTCTCTGTACCGAGAAGAGAAGGGTGACTAACCACCCTATCATCAGTGACTTCATCTGCATGACCACCTTCCTGGCTTACTGTGCTTTTCCTGGTGGCCTCCCGGACCTGGCGTCCCCTCTTCAACCTCATCAGCCGGAGCCGCTCATTTTTCCCTGGGTTTCTCCTCCTATTAGCGTGTACCTGCTAATAAACTTCTATTTGTTTTTCTCTTGTGAATCTGCCTTTTGTTACAGGGTTCCCAGCTGAGAATTTAGAAGCACAGCTATCTGTGGGCCTCACTGCGCCATTGTCACCAAATGCAGGAGACAAAGCACTTGGCACAAGACAAAGCTCCATGCAGAGGACAGCGCACAGGTGGCGCTCACACCCTCGGGACAGGGGCTCGGAGTTAGTGCCGGCCGTGGCCCCTCGGCCTTCCAGAGCCATCTTGTCAGCTCTCTGTGCTTCCATGTTCTTCCTTTACAAATGCTTCTTATCTTTTAGTTCCTGTTATTACTCAGTATTGGCGTGATATTGCAAAACATCCTTAAGATACAATGCAGTGTACAAATTTCAAAATACCCCCTAATTCTGAATGTCCACAAGCTGTTACTTGTTTGGCTGTGGACAAGTCTCCTAGTATCTTCGTATTAGTTAGGTCCTCCAGGGCAACAGCCCGATAGGGGATAGATATACCGTGTTTCCCCGAAAATAAGACCTAGCCAGACAATCAGCTCTAATACGTCTTTTGGAGCAAAAATTAATATAAGACTCGGTCTTATTTTATTATAATATAATATAATATAATATAATATAATATAATATAATATAATATAATATAATATAATATAATATAATACAATACAATATAATATAATAATATAATACAATACAGTATAATATAATATAATATAATATAATATAATATAATATAATATAATACTGGGTCTCATATTAATTTTTGCTCCAAAAGACGCATTAGACTGATTGTCTGGCTAGGTCTTATTTTCGGGGAAACACGGTATTAGGAGGATGCAATCATAGGCATGATTGTAGAGTCCCAAGACCTCCATCTGAAGCTGGAGACCCACAGGGGCTGATGGTGTAAGTTCCAGTCTAAGTCCAAAGTGGCGACCAGTGTCCCACCTTGAAAACAGTCAAGTTGAGAGACCGAATTCTCCCCCAGTCAGCCTTTCTGTCCTAGTTGGGCCTTCGGCTGAGTGGGGGGGGGGGCGCCCACATGGAGGCCCATGGCTTTACTCAGCTCACAGTTCAAATGTGAATCTCGTCCAGAAACACCCTCACAGGCACACCCAGACTCACGTTTAACCAGCTATCTGGACGCTCTGTGGTCCAGTCACGCTGACACATAAAATGACCTATCACAATCTTTCAGCCTATTTCTTCACCTCTAAAATGGGAATATTATTAGTACCGATCTCAAAGGATTGTGAGCATTAAGTGAATTAATGCACGTGGAACTTGTATTCCAGAGGCTGTCACATGGAAAATATTCAGATAAGGGAGAGAGTCGCGTTCAGTAGAAGTTACTGTACAGGTTAGTGGTTGGCCATCATGACAAGCACGCTGGGAGAACGGCACACACAATACCCACTCTGGCTGGAGGAGTTGGACCAGGTTCCTGAGAGGGCGTGACTTTCTGCCAGGACCTAAGTTATAAGTAAGAGTTTGCTAAGGAAGGAAGGAAGGAAGGAAGGAAGGAAGGAAGGAAGGAAGGAAAAAAGGAAGGAAGGAAGGAAGGAAGGAAGGAGGGAGGGAGGGAGGGAGGGAGGAAGGAAGGAAGGAAGGAAGGAAGGAAGGAAGGAAGGAAAGAGAGAGGGGGAGGGAGGGAGGGAGGGAGGGAGGCAGTAGAAGGAGGGCGGGAGGAAGGCTTTCCAGCTGGGGAGAGCAATGCACGGTTTCCATAGCGATAAGGAGAAAGATGGGAGCTGGCTGCTCTGAGCATCTGGGCATCGCCAAGAGCGATGGGAAGGAGAGAGTAGTGTTAGGGAGGAAAACACCTCTCCTCTACCCACATCTTAGTTTCTCTGCACAAAGAAAAGTCACAAAGAATGCTGAGAAAGCAAGTTAAATATTAGTCACAATATTATTGGACTAAATCTTAAGCGACTAGATGGATTTTTCAGATCAAAATTTTTTTTAATTCAGCTATGTTTTGTTTCAGAGACACACCTACATGATAAGGGTATGAAGGTACGAAAACACATATATTAAGCAAATAGTGATTTTTAGAACTTTATCATTATAATTGGATCAGAAGAGCATTATTATTAATAAATAGGGTCAATACATAATTGTAAGGATTGATTCAATGAGAAGCTATAACAAATCTAAACTTGTAAAGAAATAAGCTTTAAAATATTTAAAGCAAATCTTATGGTTCTATTGGGGAGTCATTGACAAATCCACCTCAATAGCGCCAAATTTAATCTTATTTCTCCCAATTATAACAGTTGCAGAGAAAAACTAGTAAAAATACAGAATGATTTTAGAAGCACACTAAACTAGCTTCACCTGATAAATAGAGTGTATGCATATATGTCACTCTGTATTAAAATTTAAAGAATATACATTTTTTCTTAAGTGTGACAGTTTTTATTTGCTGGAGCCCCTGGCTAATGACGCTGCCCATCTTGTCATGTGCTGACGGCCATCGGTGTAAATGTCTTTTTGGATAAAAGTCTATTTTCCAGTTGGGGAATTTTCTTTTTATTGTTGAGCTGTAAGAGTTCTTCTTCTTCTTCTTCTTTTTTTAGTGTCAGGTGTATAAAACAATGTAATAGTTAGACATTTACACCCCTCACAAAGTGATACCCCCTCCCCCAATCTACTACCCCTCTGACATCACACACAGCCATTACATTTGTATGCTCTTGACACTAGGACCTTATCAGACGAGCAGTTTGCTTTCCGCCTATTCTGTGGGTGTCTGTTTCAATCCCGCCTCAGTTGTCCCCTGAAGCCAGGATGCTGACCCAGATCTGCAAATCCTGGAATGGGCACTCAGGGAACTCTCCTTTCAGCAGGAGCTCCATCCTGGGACAGTGGAGGGGAGTGGGGGGTCTTGTCGGGAAGCTCCATTGACCCAAAGGTTAATCCAGTTCCTGTGAAACGACCATCTCATTGATCTTTGAATAAATAAAGCACCAAACGCCTTCAGTCACAAAATCAACCACAAACCACAAAGATTTACTTTGAAAGAAGGGAAACAGACGTGGAATATGAGCCCCCGTTCACCATGAGACAGAGCTCTGGGTCCTAGATTAAAGCCACTGCACTGAGGTGACGCTGGAGCCTTAGGAAGTCAGCTCAGACCTGCCCTCTGGGCTGACTTCAGTTAAATTTTTGCAGATGTTTAAATGACTTAAACACCTTCCTTCTCTGCCTCGGCCTTCTTTTTCCACTTCAGTTCACAGCCTGATTTGGTTTGTTTTGCTTTCAAAACTTCCGGTCATAACTTGTAGGTATAAAGGTCAGAAAATTGTGGCAAACTATTGAAGGCAACTGCCTCCTTGATTTACAATCAGCCAATGTGAGCAGTCAGGCAAACTCCATGTGGAACTATCGGATGAATTCACTGAATGCTTTCAGACTTCATATCCGTTTATTTCCTCAGTAGCCAGCGGTGCACGTCCATGGAGTGGCGCTGCACTAACACACTTCGTCTTTGTACGGAGGCACAGCTCCTTGCAGGAGGCGGTGCAGCAGACAGACTCAGAAAATAAATGGTGGTAGGTTCCAGGATAGAGGTGTTTGGGAAGTGCTGTGCAGACAAGGGCAGGGCTTCACCAAGACTGAGAGGATTCAAGGAAAGATTTCTGAAGGAAGTCACCTTTGAGGGAGATCTCTCGAGAAGGAATGAAGTTAGCTGGGTGAAGGACGCAGGGCGGGAATTCCCTGCCGCCACCGGTGTGGACAGAGTTACCAAGATGCCCACAGTTTGTCCATGAACAGGGATACAGGGCAGAGGACTTCAGGCTGGGAGAGAAGACGGACCCTGAATGTATTCGCGTGCCAGTTTCTTAACAAACAGTGAGCGAACATTTAGACATTAATAAGAAAGTCTTAATAAAATAACA
Organism: Rhinolophus sinicus; assembly: GCF_036562045.2. Classification (NCBI taxonomy): domain Eukaryota; kingdom Metazoa; phylum Chordata; class Mammalia; order Chiroptera; family Rhinolophidae; genus Rhinolophus; species Rhinolophus sinicus. The sequence continues at coordinate 182,643,918 of NC_133755.1, read as the reverse complement.
AGAGTGATATGAAAAGCCAATTTATAGGAAGAGAAGTACAGATGACGTAAAAACACAGCAAATGATGCCCCGTATCACTTGTAATTAAAGAAATGCAAAGTAAAGCCACTAGATACCTCTTCCCACCCAACAGAACGCAAAATTAAGGTGACTGATAATAACGGTGTGTGAGGGCTGGGGAACCAGGACCGCCGTGCTGCATTCGCAGTCAGCATAACCTTGTGGGGGAAATGGGTTAAGGTCGAAATTTAACAAGTGTATACTCCGTAATCCTGGTTCTATAGATTTCGTCTCCAAAGCCAGAACATGTGTTCCAAAACAGATGCAGTATGTTTGCTGTGGCTTTGTTTGGAGCAGCAGGAAGCTAGAAGCCGCTTACGTGTGGCGAATGAGGGGCTGGCTGCCGGGCAAACCGTGATCCTTCCATATGGCGCATGGTCCATGCAGCCATCAGAAAGAAACAGGGGGGTGTATTTAATCATGTCAACATATGACCAGTGTTTCTGTAAGATTCAAACATAAATGCGTGTGTGAGGTCAAAGGTCAGGAAATGGGTTGCACTTGACCTTGGCAGCAGAAGAGCCCAGACGTGCAGGTCATGGGCAGCAGGGTGGTGGCCTTGGGGACTCCTGGGGAGGAGCAGACGAGCTGTGGATGGGTGGGTATCTGAGGCACAGAACTTATCAGAAATGTCTCCGTCTGCGCACAGCTGGTGTCAGGGGGATACACGGCTCCATCACCACTAATCCACCATGAGACCAAGAATGGGGAGCAGAAGGGCTGGGTCTGGCTCATTGCAGGTGCACCAGGGGTCATCCGTGAGTGTTACGGGCTCACGAGTGTGAACGGACTCTCATCTATGTCCTGTGCGGAGAGGCTCTTTGTAGTGAGACATTTCCTGGGACACAACAGAGGGAGATTTTCTAAAACACTGTAGGGGGGTCGGGATCATAAGTGCACCGTGCTCCCATCTGGGACCAGGGACGCAGGAGAAGCTCAGCACTGCCAGCGAACAGCAGCATAGAATGTTCCCGGGCTGTGGCATTGACAGTCAGAGGTCCTTGCTCCCCGAGTCCCAGGGAAGGGTGTGTATCCCTATACGAAAGTGGGGGGGAGGGGGAGGTGTGTTGCAAGTACATCTGGACAAGCCCAGCCCTGAAGTATGGTCACCCCCTCATGGCCTACCATCTGGAGAGGAACAGCCCCCCAATTGAGACTCACACACACTCATGCACACACAATACACACACACACACACACACGCTCAAGCACACACATTTGCACACATACACGTGTACACCTGCGAGCACACACATCACCTTAACTGTCATTCTTTAGTCACGGGTCTGCAGAAAAAGAGGCTCGGTAACAGAGACCTCATAAGGATGAAAGAGAAGCTGTAACTGCTCAGTTGTTGTAAGAGTACGGACCCAACAGAGAACTTCCAACCAGCAACATCAATCGTAACGTAGGAGGCCAAAAACACAGCAATTTCCCAACCTTTCAAGGATGACTTGACTTTTCTGGACTCCAGGGCACTTCAGAAAATGATTTTACAGGCTCAGAAACTCACAGAATGTTAGCGGTTATAGTCCAGGCTCTTACGTTGGAGGAGTCTGACTGTTCTCCCAAATCCACAACATTTACTGAAGACTGCAAATCACAGGACACGACACCCTCAGGTCACAGGACACCTGGCTGTGGTGGCCGCCGGCCCTCCCCAGGTCCTGGCCTGGGTGGCCACAGAGCCAACCTGGACTCTTCAAGCCCCAGAGGCGGGAGGGGTCATAGGGACGTGCGCTGACATTTTCAAGCCCCTCACACACCTCCTCCTGCAGCACAGGACAACACTACTCTATCCACCGATTTTTCAATTTTATATAACGTTTTCTGCTGTGGATTCTGGGGACCAAGGCTTGTGGCTCCCGGACGCCCATCAGCACAGTGGACGCACCAAGCAGGTGTTCAATAAACAGCTGCTGAGAAAGGGGTCAAGACGCTGAGCTCTTAGACGATAAAAGGCCTGCAGTGTGAACGCAGCGAGAAAATTGATCCCAGAGTGTTACAGCCCCCAGGCTGGGGAAGAGGAGAGCCGACTGGCAACGCAGGCTCCCCCCAGTCCTGGCTTTCATTGTCTTTCAGGGGAAGAGCTCACGTGTCCGAGCTTGGCTGGGAACACCAGTTAATTCCGTGCCACTGACTGAATGCACGCTGAGAACGCGCTAGGAATGATACTGGGTAACGAGTTGTGGCCGGGGGCATTCTTCCAGGAAAGCCCTGTCCCCAAGCTCAGGTGCAGGCCGCTGGGATTCAGGAGGCCTTGGTAGAGCTGCATGCACTGTGATTCTTGGCTGTTTAAGGCCATTCAGGAGACCTTGAGCCGCATACACCAGCTGGGTGCCCTGCCTTGGGAACACTGGACACGTGGCTTAAGGTGACTGGACCCAGACCACAGAGGTCCAGCCCTCCTGCCTGGGACATGCTGTGAGCACAGATCTCTTACTGACCCTTGTGAGTCACAATCCTTCCAGTTCTCACAACACATTGTAATGCAGGGACTCAGCTCCCGCTCCCCACAGGACAAGGCGAGGCAAAAAAAAAAAAAACGGAGCCACAGACAGGGGGTTCATACCACTATATTCTCACTGGGGGCTGGTTGAGACACAAAAACAAACATCCGCCAGTATCGCAACGAGGGGTCTTCCTGCACCCCAGTCTCGCTGGCGGCTGGGTGAGACACAGGAAGTAGGATCCACACAATCTGCAATGTAATCCGCTTGCTAACCGCAGTTGCTAGCCGCAGTCTGCGCTTGCTGGTTTAGCCACGGCAGTTATATCAGTGGCTAATGACTAACTGGTTACAGCTGATGGCCAACTAGTCACAGCTGGTGGTCATCTAATTCTTGAGCCAGCACCTTTCCACGTGAGGCTGAGAGCCTGGCAACTGCTCTCTGGGACTCTGTCCTCACAACATCATCAGCCTGATTTCTCCTCACCTGAGCGAGAGAGCACTCCCTACCTTGCTCCTGCCATCCTGTCCCTGTCACAGAGGGCCAGGACGTGCTTCTCGACTAAGATGAGCAGGTATGTGGTCATCTCCCCGAGGGAGGGCAGCAGAGACTTTGGGACTGGGAGCAATGTCCAGTCATGCTGGCCGCCACTGAGAGCGTCCCTGGCCGTGCATTCCAGGCTGCAGGAAGGCCCTGTTTTTTTCACTACACATGTCGCCTGTGTCTAGTGCACAGTAGAACCCTGGGAGTAATTCCTGAACACAAACAGCTGTCTGCACAGCTGTCTGCCAGGCGTCCTCCAGCGCCCCAGCCACATTTCTTGAGTCTTCCCAGCTCACCATAGACAGGGAATCAGTTCTGGAATGTGTCACGGTAGCAACAGAATCACGGTGGCAGCACCACTGTACCCAGACGGTGCCCTACCTGACCTACATGGGTGTGCCGGGCAGGGGTGAGGAGGGACAGTGACAGTCCACCTGGAAACACAGGACGCTGTGAGCAGGGCTCAGCCGCAGCTCTCGTGGTGTCTGGCGTTTGGCACCTGAAGCCTGGGCATGGCTGTGTGTTTGCTCTGTAAACCACGAGCGTGGGAGTGTGGGGGAGTGGAGGGGGTGGGGTTAAGAAAAGCTGAGTGGAAACAGGTTAGTGATGAAAATAAGATGCCTAAAAATATGTTGGAGTTTGAGTGTAATCTTTCAAGATCTTTATAACAAAATTTCTTTGTAAAAGTCTATTTCTTTGAAACACGTTTGTGGGGGCAGAGCCCCAGAAAGTAGTTTCCAGGCTCTTGGCCTCACATAGACAGGTGCTGGCTCAGGTAGTAAATGGTCATCAACTGTGATTGCATGGCCATCAGCTGTGGCTAGTTGGCCGTCAGCTGTAACCAGTGAGCCATTGGCCACTAATATAACTGCTGTGGCTACGCTAGAGGGAGAGAGAGAAGAGAGAAAAGAATGGGGGCTAGCAAGAAGATGGCGGTTGGGCTGGCAAGTGTGGATGGCGGTTTGCGGACAGTGTGGATCCAGCCTCCAGTGAGAGTATAGTGCCGCCAGAGAGAATATAGTGGTATGACTCCCCTACCTATGGCTCCGTGGGTGTTCCTTTTTGGCCTCACCATATCCTGCGTTCTTGTATGGGGAGCGGGACCAGAGACCCCGCCGGACGCCCTGCATGACACATGGCGCAGCGAGCAGGGTCTCCCGCATGACAAATGGCGCAGCGAGCAGGGTATGGTGCCCGCCAAAGCTCTCCAAAGGACGGTGGAGCAGTTTGTGTGTATGAACACTGAGTCTCTGGAAGACCAGGAGGAGCAGCTGCCGGAGAGCTGGACCCCCGTGGAGGGGTGGGAGGACGTGGACGGTTCTCCCACCAGCACAGGAAAAGCCATGCAGCTGCTGGAGAGATGGAGCCCCGTGGAGAGGTGGAAAGATGTGGACGGTTCCCCAACCAGCACAGGCCGGAGAAAGCGAAGGTCGTTGCAGCCCTGTGGGCCGGGAAGTTCCTGCTCAGGCAGCCCGGATGCAGGACTTATAGTCCCAGGAGGTAACGCTTGCTGAGTCCTCCGTGGGAGATGAGGGTGAGGTCAAGGTCATCCCTCACCCCTAGGACAGCCCTGGTGAATGACTATGGACTATGGGGAATTGCCTTCCATCCCTAATTTAATGGACCGCTTGACTGTTTGTTTGGGAACTGTTGTTAGTGGAACTGGGGGATATTTGCTTTTGTCTCTTGACTGGCCGCCATTGAGAATATGTAAGCACCTTGATTGTGAGTCGCTGTTGTTCCAGCAGGGTACCCTGAGAGGCACAGAGAGAGTGGCAGTGCCCTGAGAGCCCTGGCTGAGTCCAGGAAGTCTGGCTGAGCCCTGAAGATACCCTGGCTGTGCCCAGGAAGTCGGGCTGTTCCCAGAGAGAGTGGCAGTGCCCTGAAAGCCCTGGCTGAGTCCAGGAAGTGTGGCTGTTCCCACAGAGAGTGGCAGTGCCCTAAGAAATCCTAGCTGTGCCCAGGGAAACTAGTGATACCCTAAGAAGTCCAGGAAGTCTGGCCGTGCCCAGAAGTACTGGTGGTGCCCTGAGAAACCCTGGCTGTGTCCGGGAAGACAGGTGGTACCCTAAGAAGTCCAGGAAGTCTGGCTGTGCCCAGGAGTACTGGTGGTGCCCTGAGAAACCCTGGCTGTGTCCGGGAAGACAGGTGGTACCCTAAGAAGTCCAGGAAGTCTGGCTGTGCCCAGGAGTACTGGTGGTGCCCTGAGAAACCCTGGCTGTGTCCGGGAAGACAGGTGGTACCCTAAGAAGTCCAGGAAGTCTGGCTGTGCCCAGGAGTACTGGTGGTGCCCTGAGAAACCCTGGCTGTGTCCGGGAAGACAGGTGGTACCCTAAGAAGTCCAGGAAGTCTGGCAGTGCCCAGGAGTACTGGTGGTGCCCTGAGAAACCCTGGCTGTGTCCGGGAAGACAGGTGGTACCCTAAGAAGTCCAGGAAGTCTGGCCGTGCCCAGAAGCACTGGTGGTGCCCTGAGAAACCCTGGCTGTGCCCAGAGAGCCTGGCTGTGTCCAGGATATTGCATTCACCCCCAGGCTCCTCGCACAGGTCCCCTCGCGGAAGACGCTTGTCGCGTAGATTGTGAGGCGAGAGCCTGTAGGGGTGGAGTGTGGGGGCAGAGCCCCAGAAAGTAGTTTCCAGGCTCTCGGCCTCATGTGGAAAGGTGCTGGCTCGGGTAGTAGATGGCCGTCAGCTGTGGCTGGTTGGCCGTCAGCTGTAGCCAGTTAGCCAATTAGCCGCTAATATAACTGCTGCGGCTATGGAGGAGAGGAGAGAAGAAGAGAGGAAGAAGGGGGCTAGCAAGAAGATGGCGGCTGGGCTGGCAAGCGCGGATGGCGGTTTGCGGACAGTGTGGATCCAGCCTCCAGTGAGAGTATAGTGCTGCCAGAGAGAATATAGTGGTATGACTCCCCCACCTATGGCTCTGTGGGTGTTCCTTTTTGGCCTCACCATATCCTGCGTTCTCTTGTGGGGAGCGGGAGCAGAGACCCTGCAGGCCGCCCCGCACGACAAATGGCGCAGCGAGCAGGGTCTCCCGCACGACAACGTTTTTTTTAATTAGATGTTCTTTCTAAAAAATGTGGCAATAGTTTACAGACACATCACATAGGAAGATGCTCATGGCCCTTCCTCCCGCAGATTCCATTGTCCAGAGAAGGGTTTGCTGTGAGCCTACTCACAGACGCATTGTAGGTCGGTGTACATATGCACGTATATGCATGTGTGTGCACACACATGCATTTATATTCAGAGGTGCATACATGTATGTGCATAATTGTTTTCATTAAAATGAGCTCATGCTGTTTTTATTCAAAAACCAAGCGATAATTTCTAATAGAAGTCTTTTAAAAATGTCCTCACTTAATCACATCGAGTACTGTTCCAGTCCAGTTTCCTGCACCTTCCAGCGAATCTTTCCCACAGTTACGTAGCTGCAGCTAAGTGGCTGTTGGGGACTGTGATTTTCAAACATGCCAGGCCACTTGCTCAAGTGACACAGGTGTTTCGCAATGATTCCCAGTGTTCAGTTGTACAGTCAGGCGTCCTCCCTGGCAAACAACGGCAGACGAGGACAGCGTCTCCACGTCTGACACGCTCCAAGATTTAAGAAGCCATGCGCCACAATAGTGACTGTAACTAAGAGGCTACAAAACTAGGTAAAATCTACAGAGGGTGGTATTATTGAATTTGGGGGCAAATTTTAAATTTTATGGATGTTTATGCACTGGGAGAGCAAAGGCACAGAATTGTCTTTGGAGCTTTACCAAGGTAATTTTACATTTCTGTGGTTTCGCCTGTCCACAAAATTAGTGATTGAAAACTCCGTAGAAAATTCCAGCACAGTCACAGTGTTTGGCCCTCATCTGGTTGTCGTGGACAAATGTGCCCTCAGCTGTCCACTTTACAGTTCCTGTTTCCTCAGCTGCTCAATGGCCCCCTGTTAGAAATGCGTGCTCCGACCTGCGGGTTCCCTCGGACGTTCCGTGAGCTGCAGAACTGGCATGTTCAGTTTCTGTCCACAGAGAGTCTGCCTAGGTCAGCATCCGTGACGCTGAGCAGCTGGGTCGGTGGCTGGGTGTCACTCCTCTACCTTTGCGGAGATGTGGGGGGTGCGCCCCAAGGGGGACCACCCTCCCCATGCTTATCACCTGCTTGATTTGGGGAGAGCACATATCGTCCGATTTGTTTGACTTCTCTGTGCGCTTAGTTGTGTACTGTCTGCTGCCTCCGTCGGCACTAAGCCTCTGAGAACAGGAGTCCTGAGCTCACGTGTAGACGAGTGCAGTGGCCCCAGCCCAGAACAACACCTGGCACAAGGCAGCACCACCAGGTGTCAGTGGGATGCGGTGGAAGTCGGGGCCACCTCAACGGCAGCAGAGGTTCATGGGAAATGGAAAAGGGCTATGCATTTGGAGGACAAAGGGGGTGTGTGTGTGGGTGTGTGTGTGTGTGTGTGCGCGCACGTCTGCAACATGTGCACGTGCAGGAAGGAGTGTGCCCTAAACCAGCAGCCTCCATCCTCTCTGAATAGGAGCCTGGGGAGTGAAGTAGCTTCTCTCGCTGACTCACTCAGCGTCGCCATGCGGACAGACCAGTGAAGACCCGGAATCTGTCCGGGCTTAGAGGACTGACACGCCTTGTGAGACTGTGAAGGGAAAGTGTTTGGACTACTTTGTCTCTGGGCCCCGCTTCAGGTGAGCGTGCCCTGAGGACGGTTGCTGCCCCAGCAGCCCTTATGCCCAGCCTTTCCTGACGGGCTCTGCACTAGTGCCTCGGCCCAGGGAGCACTGGATCCCGAAGCCCCACCTGACTCCTCAGGGCTGTCTTGCCAGGCTCACTGTCACAGCCCAGCCACCCCCTGACTCACAGCTGTAGCTGCGTTGGAGTAGTCACTGAGAGAAAACACTTTTTCAAGGCAGAATTGTGCTAATAGAAATTGCTTAAAAAAAAGCACCAAGCACATTTATTTCCAAAAAGTAAGAATTCCTAACTTAGGCAATGATTTTTCCCATTCCCTTTATATATGTTTTTTCAACTTTATGTAGATGAAAGTATAAATGAATAGGACAAATCTGAATATATTTGGTGCCGCGTTTATTAACAAAGGGGTCAGATTTAAATGTCAAGAACATTGATATTGATTTGCTACAAAGTACTTTATTTAAAAGAGAAAACCATCGATTAGACCTCCCTTATATTAAGAGCAATCTTTCGCTTCTTAGTGGGAAGTTTACTGATTTAAAATGTGGTTCACAGCCCGCAAACCCCGCTCCACTTTGGAGAACTCTGTGCTAGCAGAACAGTGACATCTAGTGGCTGGAAGCACCACGCGCATTGTCCAGAGTGGTGTGTCCTCTAAACATTCACTCTCTGCAGTGCGCACGCCACTGCCCCTTTCGCTTTGACAGCCAATGAGTGATCATGAGAACTCAGGCAGTTCGACAACGTCATCTGTTTTCCGCGAAGTGATACGGTATTGATGTTAATTCTACGGGGTGAAATGATGGTCTCTTCTGAGTCATTCAGACCTACATCTCTTCAGCCATTTGAGGTTTGCTCTTTGCTGAAACTGGCGGAAAAGTCCACACATCTTCCGAGTGTCTGGAGTTTCCCAGCCTGTCCCCACCCCAACCACGTTTCTGAAGGAAGGTGGAAGTGGTCGGGGTCGCTTCTGAGTCTGGGTTCCTTTGGTTACGAGGAAAACATTGGCGACCTCATCATCTAAACCTGTGCTTGTCACATTAACAACTTGGGGTCAGTGCTGGTGGGCACCTCTGACAAGAAGCATTTTGTCCCGCTAGACAGACAAGGGAGGTTGTAAAATACCTGTCATTTAAAAATCCTTCAAAAGAGGGACTTTTGTTATCTGAAGAAAACAAAAACACTAGTTTGAAAAGAAATCTGTACCCCATGTTCATCTCAGCATTACTAGTAATAGCCAAGATATGGAAGCAATCTATGTGCCTATCAATAGACAAATGGGTAACAAAGATGTGGTACATATATACAATGGAATATTACCCATAAAAAAGAATAAAATCTTACCATTTGCAACAACATGGATGGACCAAGAGGGTATTATGCTAAGTGAAATAAGTCAGACAGAGAAAAACAAATACCATATGATCTCACTTATATGTGGAATCTAAAAATAACAAAACAAATGAATAAGCAAAACAAAATGGAACAGACCCTTTGATACGGAGAACCAGCTGATGTTTGCCAGAGGGGAAGAGGGGGAGGAAGAGAATTAAAAATATAATAACTTAAAAATAAATAAATAAATAAACATTCTGGTAAGTCTGAAGAGTGGGGAGCAGAAGAAAACCTCAGGGAGGTCTCTAGTATCAGCACATAAGTCATTTGTAGGTAGTTATAGACAGGCCAGAATTGAAGTGCGCTACAAAAAAAAAAGAAAGAAAGAAAGAAAGTGAACTAAAGGACTGCTGAAAAGTGAAAAGGAAGTCAGTTGTCGATTCATTAATTGATGACAAGATTGGTATGAAAAAGTGCATGTTATATACTACGTATTATACGTTTTTAAATATTGTTCCAGCTGGCATTTTCTCTGAGAGTTAAAATGTCACCTTAGCCAATTAACTGGGGTGTACTCTGTGTCAGGGCTGCTCAGGGGCTTCCACAGTGACTGGCCTCTTGAATTCTGCAACCCTCCTTTTTCAAGAGGAGACTGAGGTTCAGAGAGTTTTCCGATCCACCTGAGGTTCCCCAGCGAAGAAGAGCAGGATGAGGGTTTGACCCTCTAGACCTCATGTGTCCCCGTGGTCAGCATACCTTCTCCCAGACCATGCTGCTCACGCGTCTACGTAAGTGATAACCCACACTCAGTCAACACTCTAAACCATTATTTTCCTGAAAATTCATTTTCATTAGAATAAGTTGAGCTGCGAGGGCAAGGACTTCCTCGTGCTGTTCCAATGGGGCGGCGTGCTTCCGTGAGCAGTGCCCCCGCCACGTGTCACATGTACCAGCACAGTCAGGTGTGTCTTACTGAGCCCAACTGGATGAACAGCACTGGCTTCACAGACCTTGGGGCACCATCTTCAAACACCGAGTTTTCACCAACAAGTGGATAAAACAAACGGTTTTGCTTGCGTGTTAGCTATGAGGTACAGACTAAGTGGTTTGCAACTCTAGTCCAGTGCCGTGCCAGTGGCCCCGCGTAGCTATTTAAACTGAAATTGTGCTGAATGAAAATTAACGCAGTTATGAGTTCATTTCCTGAATTGCACGAGCCACATTTCAGGGCTCACAGCCGCGTATGACCGGCAGCACAGAGAGTTGTCTCAGACACCACTGCTCTGCCTGAAAGGCAGGCTCTCTGAGCCCTTCTGCAGCTCAGCGCCCTGTGGGGCTCGGGCCCCGGAGTCCTAAGGACACCACGGCAGCAGTGCTGGGGGACAATGGGAGCCGTGCGTCAGAGCGCTGCCCCCCCACACTTGAGTGTCTTTGTCAATTCGTGCAGAGCTGTGAAGTCACCGAGTCCTGGAGGCGCTGACACTTTGGCCCTCGGGCCTTATAATCTCGTGACCGCCTTTCCAGAAGTTGAACTGTGTGTCTTGAAGCTGCCATTTATACTTGGGTCTATGAGTCTGAAGTTCATTTCACATCCTGCACCATTGACAATGTCCCTTTATGTGGGAGGGCCCATTATACATACAGGACAGGGCAAAAAGGTGCTATTACGTAACGCATAATTGTAGTCTATAATGTGAAATCACCACTTTACTGCAAGGACCACATCTACTGGAAATTAACAGGGAAAAAAGCACACATGAGTACAAGCTGGTGAGTCCTAACCTCTGGCCTGTTGGACACTGGTTCCTGTGAACAGCGGCAAAGTTAGATGCATAACGACACCGGGGCTTCATGGCATTGGTGATAGCCGAGTTCATGAGCTCCAGGCAGCCTTAGGGACGAACGCTCCACCTCAGACGGGAGGCGATGACACCTCTTGGACTGATCCCTGGGCCTGACTGCCTTCTTCTAGGGAACCGCGAGTCTGCACGGCCACGGACGGTGGGCGCCTGTAATCAGCACAATGGACAGAAGCCTGAGGAACGTCCTTGTGGTTTCCCTTGGATTTCTGCTCCTCTTTACTGCCTACGGAGGTCTGCAGAATTTGCAGGTATGTGTGCACAGGCGTCATGCTCTCTTGGCCTCCAAGAGTCCCTGTGGTCACAGACGCCAAGGTCTTGTTGTGCAACTCAGCCCCCAAACCCTCTGAAACAGGCAGAGGCTTTGACATGCCGTCCATCCCCCAGTGCCGACCCCACCCCCGTTCCAGTGGGAGCACATAACAGCGAGTGTGTGTTTGAACCTTGGACCAAAGGGCTGGTCATGGGTTAGTGATATGATAAGATATTCTTCGCCTCTGGGTGAAAACACAAGAAGAATCATTGTGAATTCTTTGATTTGGTGCCGCGGCTTTGTGGTCAGGGGCAGTAATGGGAATTCATCAGATTCCACTAAGGCCATATAGATTCTGGGACAAGCAGTCTGTGCGTTTCACCATCTGTGGCATTCTCTCCTCCGTGGCTCACTCTAAAGGGCAGTGGCAGCGGACACGTGTGCTTGGGAGCAGACTTGCCACACCTTCCCCAGGCAGTTACATTTTAATCTGGTCTTTAACTCTGACTAAAGCCTCTGGGAACCCCAAAGGCGGGTCGGGAAGAAGACCCATGTTCAGGCCCAGGGCTGTGGCCCAGGAACTGCCACATCCTGAAACATCTTTGGGGCTTCTCATGACACCTGAGTGTCTTACATGGTTTGTCAATCAGAGACAAGAAGCAGGCCCCTGCGTGTGCCTGGTATTGAACCTGGGGTTCAGGACCAAAGGTGCAGGACAGGAAGGCAGAGGCTCGAATTTCCCATCCTTGCGGCTGGGACGCCAGCTCTCTGCACGTGTAGGTTGGCAAGAAGCTCAGATTCAACCTTGAATTCTCGAGTGTGTGTCTCCGCAGTGGAGCCTGACTTGCTCTTGTTTCCAGTGAGGCCCACAGAGAACAAAATTGTAGCCGACACTGACTCTGACCATCGGGTCCTCCCGGAAGCAGTGGCCTTTCCTGCGAGTGCAGTCAGGACTCCAGGCGCTGTCCCCTCCGGAAACCTGACTGTGCGACATGTCTGTGTGTCCAGCACTGTCTGGTTGTGCTGAATGGAGCTCACCTTAATGTAGCAGGTGATTTCTGGAAGGAGGACCTGACGAGGGTGTGGGCCCCCGGTATGTTTCCCCATGGAGAGCCCCCACGAAGGGAACCCTGCAGACCACACCTGCCCCACCTTGTGTGGGGCCAGAACTCTCAGGAAGCACTTACTGGCATCTGACAGCTGTTAGGTGGAATTATAGCAAATGACCTCTGGACTTGGAAGCCAGAGTGAGTGGGAAGAAGGGAGGGAAGGTAGGGAGGCAGAGAGGAAGGGGGAGGGCAGGGAGGGGCCAGAGCCTTAGAAGCTGCTGGGGTCCCTCCATCAGGCTGTGACTGGGGGGAGGGGGGCGGGGGAGGCCACAGATGAATGTGGGCAGACAACATTTGCCTCTGCCCCCAGGTCAGTGGGAGCTTCACTCAGGAAACAGTGGCAGCAGCTGGGGGACAGCAGTGCAGCTGAGGGGAGCCCCACCTTGCACCAGGTCTTAGTGGCCGGCTCGGGCTCTTGGGAGTAGAGCACCTGCTGTCGTTGGTGTGGCCCCCTCTGCCCCAGAAGACGGGACATATTAGGGAAGCAGAGCTCTGAGTCTGACATGGCCCGTCCCACCCACCCACTCACCACCCTCCTTCCAGCCCTAACCCCGCCCTCTTTCCTTTCCCCCTCCCCCATCCAGACCACGTACATGTGTTTTAACTGTGGTGCTATGTCTGCCAGTCAGAACTGGCTCAGGCCAAAGAATGGGTGAGGTGGGTAGAAGTGACTTTAGGAAGGAGTACGTCCCAGCCACACTGGAGGGACCGGCCTGCCTCTGTCATTTCCTTCTGCTTTCATCGGGTCGGCTTCATTGTCACACCCCAAAGGGGCGGCAAAGGTGGTTGTGAGCCTCCTCAGGCCCCAGCCAGAGTGGTGAGCCCACCCCAGACCTGGACACACACCTGCACCCCTCCCACCGCAGCAGCTGCTGGCCTCGCCACCTTTTTGGCGGTGGATCTCCTATTTATCATTGAGGTCTCAGCTTGGATGTCACAGCCTTCTCCCCCTTCCCTGTGCCCTGGAACCTAAATCTGGGCAAGGTGTGTTAGTCAGCTGAACTCCCTTCAGGGGCTCTCCATGAGCTTAAAGACCCAATCCAGTTTCCCGGGGTGGAGTCCAGGGCACCCCAGGGTCCGGTCTGGCCGGCTCATCCCACCGGAAGCATCACGCATTCCCTGCTGTCTCATCCCAGGACAGGCTTGTGCAAACGCAGCCCCCAAACATCTCCCCCCGTCTGCCCCTCCTGCTCTTTCCCACGTCACCTCCTCCTAGTCTGGTTCTCATGTGGCCTTCACTCCTTCTAGAAGGTCTCCCTGATTGTCCTAGGCTGACATTAGCAGCCTTCTGGGAACCAGCCCCTGAGCTCCACCCCCACCGCACCCCCAGGACTCACAGCCCCATTGCAGTGGCCTGCTTCTGGTGTTACAGACACCTGTCAGCTCCTGTCACCATCCACTCCTGGAGGGCGGTGGCTATTGCATTTTTTGTGTCACTGAAGCCACGCAGAGAGCCTCCCCCAGTAACTGCTGAAGAATCTGCGTTGCAGGCGTTGAGCGAATGTCTGTTTACGCAAGCAGGCTTCACAAATTCTACGTGCATGTGTGCGTATCTCCACGTGTGTATTTTGTGGGTTGGCTCTCCTCACACAAGCAGATACGGGTGTTTGAAAGTGGTCGTTCACATAGAAAAGAAATTTGCTTTTAAAATTTGGTGCCCACTTTGGATATTGACAGTGGTTTGCAATCATGTGCGATTATAAGTGACAAGTGACAGATAGAGCTTGTTGACGTGCAGCAGCTCTGTGGGTGGGAAAGGAACTTTTGTGCAGAGAGTGCTGAGCTTCTCGTTAGCACACAACATGGTGAGCTCATTAATACATGAGAATCTAACACACAAGTGTCAAGGACACAAAAGGCTGAGGCCGAACTGATTTTCTCCTGTTCTTGGCAGCTAGAGTTTTATAAACAGAAGTTTCCAGATGGCCCCCACCTCAGAGCGCAGTTCTCAGCTCTCATCTTCCAACCAGACTTCAGAATGTTCCAGGATGTTCTTGTAATACTTTCAGTTTAAATGAATCAACACATATTATTAAATTCTGGCTCCAGTGCCTTTAGGCAAGGCATTGGGAAGGCTGGGGTGGACGTGAGGGACACCAGGTGGTGTGCGCTAGAGGCCAGGGGCTGTCCAGAGAGAAATGTTAACTCAGTGTCAAAGCGGAGAGCTGTAGGCTCGGGTGGCGCTTTTCAGGGAGGGCCTTGGAGACCCCTGACGGCACCTTTGGAAAGAGAACAAGAATGGTCAGAGCTTGTTTGGGGCTGGAGGTGTCTGGAAGAGGGAAGGAGGAGAAAACCCGGGGGTTGGGTGCCATGCTGGTCAGAGCGCCGCCGAGGGGCTTGGGGGCCCAGTGGGCAGGAGGAGGATGCCCAGGGGTGTTCCAGGGCTGCCCCTGGCCGCTGTAGGACCCTTTGCTGCGATCCCGTCGCATGGGGGACCAGGTAGGAGGCACTGTTACAGTGCAGGCACAGGGCGGTCACCTGGACTCCCTGGCTGGGCCTGTGATGCTACGAGGCGTTCAGTAAATCCTTCACCTGTTCCACGAGGATGGGAATGCCGTCTCCCGGCCAGGCCATAAGCAGAAGGAAAATGAACGCTGTCATTCCAGGGTCTGCTTGTCAGCACTCGGGGAAGGTGCTTATGTGTGATTTGGCCTTGGCTCTGCAAGGAGAACCCCTGTGCCAGACGATTTTTCTCCTCTGGGGTATGGCCAGTTACCTGGAGCACAAGACAGGAAGACACGCTGTCCGTGGGAACGCCCTCTCCCCTCTGCTCCCCTCCCGCTCCTTCCCTTCCTGCCTGCTGTCTTCCGTCCTCTTCCTTCCCCTCCTCTTCTACCTCATCCTCTTTCCTCTTACAAGGGTAATAAAAAGAAACAATTATGCTGATTTTTCTTTCACAGCAAAAGCCACACTTCACCCCTGCGACTGCCTTGGCCAAGCTGGGTCTAGTGACCTATGTAATCTTTTGGTCACCATACCCAGCTGCTAGGTCTCAAGTGAAAAATGACAAAAACAGGCAGCAGTGAGCTCCGGGGTACAGTGTGAGCCAGGAGGCAGCAGTGAGCTCCGGGGTACAGTGTGAGCCAGGAGGCAGCAGTGAGCTCCGGGGTACAGTGTGAGCCAGGAGACAGCAGTGAGCTCCGGGGTACAGTGTGAGCCAGGAGGCAGCAGTGAGCTCCGGGGTACAGTGTGAACCAGAAGGCTGGCCGGCTGCCTCTGACTGCCCTGTCCCGTCCTGAGGGGCCTGAGGACATAGGGACACTCATGGTCCAGCAGCCTCGTCCTATAGATGCAGCAGGTGGCACAGAGGGTCCCACCCCGCCCCATCGGCCTTGCTTCCACCTGGTGTAGAAGCGTTTGACTCACTTTTTTCAGCATCCCCAACAGTTTGCTCCCGCAGGGGAAGAGGCCACCTCCGGAAAGCCCGCTGAGCTGGCTGGGGCATGCGGGGAGCAGAGCCGTCTGCCTGTGGCCCTGGCCCCTGACCTGGGCTGCCTTGTCCCCACAGAGCAGCCTGTACAGTGAGGAGGGCCTGGGGGTGACGGTGCTCAGCACCCTGTATGGCGCCATGCTGCTGTCCTCCATGTTCCTGCCGCCGCTGCTCATCAGGACGCTGGGCTGCAAGTGGACCATCGTCCTCTCGATGAGCTGCTACGTGACCTTCTCCCTGGGCAACTTCTACGCCAGCTGGTACTCCCCGCAGCTCGCGGCCCCGGGCACCCGGGTCCAGGGAGGGCTAGACGCTCGGGACACGCAGCTGGCACACGCGTTCCCTCACCCCCTGCCCGCCCACTGCCTCCGCCTTAAAATGAGCTCTGCGTCCTGAAACCCTCTCTCAGCTCCTGGGTCAGGACAATTGGGTGGCTCCGTCCCCTCCACTGGCACACCGCCCCCTGCCGACCCGTCCTAAGGCTGGTGCCAGGCTCCCTCTCCGCACCAGGGTACCTTTGTGGCCCCAGGGATGAATGTAGGGGAGAACCTAAGATGTCCGAAGAACCCGAGACACCCCCTTGTTACCCAGGACACTGACTGATTACCATGGCTTCACAGTCTTCTTTTTCTGGTTGCCATAGAGTTTTCATGCAGAACCCTCATTGAGGAGGGCAAAAATCAATCCATATCAATCAGTGATGTTTAAATGCAAAGCTGTTAGAAGCACCTAAAAACTGCCATCCTTATTTGTCATCAGCCCGTGGCACTTCACCAGCTCTGCAGTTCATGCTTACAGACGAGCCTGAACCAGAAAAGGCACTGAATTTGTGCATTTATACTGGGTCTCATGGTGACTGCATCCATGTAACCCATCCACAAATGTCATCGTGCTGACAGTGCGCCCCTCGTGACTGCCCTTCTCCCCCGAGGTAAGGACCGAGGGGACCCAGGCCCCGCATGTCTGCACTCCTCTCCACAGGTACACTCTGATCCCCACGTCGGTCCTGCTGGGACTCGGGGCCGCCCCGCTCTGGTCGGCTCACTCCACCTACCTCACCATCATGGGAAGCACGCACGCCAAGAAGGCAGGAAAAGCTGGCAAGGACGTGGTGAACCATTATTTCGGCATGTTCTTCCTCATATTCCAGTCGTCTGGTGTGTGGGGCAACCTCATCTCATCTCTGGTGTTTGGCCAGACTCCCACGCAAGGTACAAGGAACAAGGCTCGGTGATGACCGCTGAGGGTCCCCAATCCCATGGACATCCCACGTCTTCATTCCATGGCTTGAGCAGGTGGACACACGAGGCCCAAACGATGTGGTTCCCAGCTGGCCTGGGCCTCAGCCTCTTCCCCACATGTGGGTGGGCCTGAGCGTCCATTGCATCCCCAGGTGCCCTGCCATTCTGGTCGCTGCCAGTGGACCTTGGGCTCGTGGAGTGAGCCCTATCTTTTAGGCTGTGTAAGAACGGGGTTGACTGATTTCCTTTCCCTCTGAATTGATCTACTGACTAGTGTTTTCAATGTTACACATAAGACCATTTATTCCTTAACTGATTTGAACATTTGATGACTGACGTTTTAAAGCATCTGTTTTTACCTGAGTTGGCCCAGACATGGGTATAAAGCCTGCACCTTTGATGTCTGAGGGTTCCAACCAAAGGCAGAGGATACAGATCTCTTCAATTCTCACAGGAGACTTTTATGGGGGTGGAGAGGGGAGAGTCCTACCTCTCCTGTCCGTTACAGTGTCTCCTAATCCTGGGCCTCCATCCTGCCATCCCATGTAAACTGTAATCAAAGCCCTTCTTCCCTTTTCTCTCATATGATGTGATAGTTCAAATTTTATCTTTTAACAGACAAGGAAACAACCTTTTAGAAAAGGTATGAAATAACCTGCCCAAGGTCATGGAAATAGATATAGGTGAATCAGAAAGATTCACACTTTGTTTCTTCTTAATTAACTCTTTGAATGTTGAAAATTTTCATTTATGTCCAAGAAAGTAATATAACAAGTCCCCAACATTTATTGCACATTTGTCCAGAGTGTCTTAAAATTACTCGTATACACATGTGCCTTAAGGGAAATGTATTTTGAGACACTTGGTCAAACAAACCATGTTCTGTGACATGGAGTTATGTTCCTGGCCCTGGGCGTGTCCACACTCCTGCCGTTCCTCGTGTCCCATGTCCTGTCCAACACCTGCGTTCTCACGTCACCTGCTTGCTCTCTCTTCACAGGTGCCATCCCTGAGGAGCAGCTCCTGTCCTGTGGGGCCAGTGACTGCCTGATGGCCACGGTGCCCACCAACGGCACTCAGCGGCCGTCCCAGGAGCTCATCTACACCCTGCTGGGCATTTACACAGGTATGAGTGTGCGCCGCGGCTCCGGGCCAAGCCCCAGCAGAAGCCAGATCCAACTCCTTCCTGTGTCGGAAAAGACGCTCTCCCCAGAGTATAAATGACCTCCCACGGGTGTGTTCCGCGGGACCGCTCTCAGGGATTTTCACACAGAGTCGAATACGGCCGACAGTGCTGCTTCATGGTTTCCTGTGGTGATGGGGTCGCGGTACCTTGGTACAGTCCACCACAGCAGCCATTAGCCACGTGTGCTTATTTAAATTTTAATCAAGTAAATTGAAAATACTGTTGTTAAGTGTGACAGCCACATTGCAGGTGCTCCACGGCCCAGTGGGGCTGATGGCCACCATGGTGGAACATGGTAGAACACGGCACTGGTGGGTGGTCTGTTTCACCTACGTCCAAGTGACTGTGGAAATCCAAAATCCCTATAAATTGTCATCATTTTCTGAGGAATATATTTGAGCAGCTCCTCCTGACAGGCTAGTGTGGGGCGCGGGTTTCTCCTGCCCCCATCACCCGGGATGAATGAGGCCTCAGGGATGTCATTTACTGGTCACAGTGTAGCTGATGGTTGCCCGGAGGAAGGTAATTGTGTAATGATTCTAATCCTTAGAAGTGCCTCTTCATGGGAAAAGTTTATGTCACCTCTTTTCTAAGTGACTTCACTCTGCAGTCATAGATGTATTACTATTTCGAAGGGAATACCTTGAAAGCTTTTTCGTTTGTTTGTTTTTACCATTTTGAAGGGAATTTACATCTATTTCTTCGTCATTCTTGAATTTGGAATTCATAAAGGTCTTGGAATGTTTCCTTCTTAAGACTCAAGGGTCTGATGCATGTCGATCTGGTGGGACGGCAGCCAGGATTCTGCTGGGCATTAAAGGTTAGAAAGGCCGCATGCACTGTCGGAGTGTCTCTAAGGCGACATGATAAGATGCCACCAATCCTCAGATCTGTTTTGAAACTATCTCCAAACCGGAGGCGCTGAGTGAGCCCCTGTAAAACAGTCACTGGATGGTGACAAAGCAGAGTGAGCTTAGTGTGTGCTAAGCAGTGCACTAGACCTGCTAAGGCCCCAAACCTAGCAAGACAAGAACCTCGCCTTCAGTAAGCTTAGTCCTGCACATTCAACTAACCAAAATTGGATACAAGTGCTTTGAACAAAGTTCCCAGTTGGCATGTAGTTACATCTTCTTGGGAAATTGGGTTTTAGGGCCGCATTGATGAGGAGTTGGTACCCGAGCAGAGAAGGGCACTGAAGGCAGAGACGAGGGGTTGGCATGGCTGTGATCAGGGGCAGAGAAGCCGGAAGTGGGGGCGGCTAGCTGCGGCCCATTGGGACAGGGCTTGCTGCTGTGCCAAAGGGTCTGGACATGCACAGGTTCGTTCCCTAGATACAATCTAGTGTCAGCATAACTAGGAAGTGTGGAAAGACGGTGGGCAGAGTCCAGTTAGGGGCAAGTACAGTGACCCACAGAGGAACGAAGAAGAAGGACAGTGGCCGAGCAAGTGGACAGGGAGATCAGGAGAGTTTAGGGCAAAGACCAACAGGGCTTTTCCACGGAGTGCACTCAGGATGTGGGAGAGGAAGGGCCAAACAACCCTGAGGGCGAAAGAAGAATTCGCGCAGTTTCGGACGCGCTCCCCCGATGTGTCCGCACAGCTGCAGGGTGCCCACTAGGCTGGCCGTTAGGAGTGGTGGGCTCAGGCCGCGGACTGGAGAGCCGCTAGCAGCTGGGAGCAGCTCTTTAGGTGATGGCTGAAACCTCGGGAGCAGCAAGATTCTTAGGGAAAGAAATTCCCTAAGATGAGATTCTTAGGGAGGAGGTGCGTGCAGCCTGGAACTGGGTGACCCACGCTGACAGCCTGGTGGAGGGTGGGAGCCTTTGAGGAAGGTGGATCACAAAGCCAGAGGTCCTGGGGGACACCCCAGGTTGCAGCAGCAGTGGGGCTCGGGGGGCTAAGATGGTCACAAGGGACAAAGGCTCCCGGGACTCTCGGGCAGTGAGGTCCACATCAAGAGGCATGGACACCCACTGAGAGAGCAATGTGGTCAGGCTGGGGTGCCGGGCCAGAGCGGAGTGGTCTGAGAAGTGAGTGGGAGGTGGGAAGGGAACCCGTGGAAAGGAGGCCTGCTGGGCTCCCACTGCCTCTAAGGCTTCTGCAGACTGGAGCTGCTTGAGTGTTTTCCCAGCAGGTCCCGGTGTCCCATCAATGTGGTGAGGGGAACGGGAGTCAGCCCAGCTGGTGCCCTCTTGACATTTTCCCCCCACGCCCCCAGCAGACAGGCCAGGGCCTCATGGAAGTTACTGGCCGATTCCAGGCCCACGTGTCTCATCCTGGCTCTGTCATTCTGGCCATGCAGTCCCCGGCATGAGACCTCCCCTCTGTGAGCCGTGATGCTCTGAGCAGTGGTGGCGAGCTGTTTCCGTAACGGGCCAGATAGTAAATATTTAGGCCTGAGGACCGTATGGTCTGCTTACTATTCAGTGCTTTCTTTGCCATGGAGAAGACACAGACGTGTACACGAGTGACCACGGCTGTGTGCCAGTGAAACTCTAGTTAAAAAGCAGGTGCAGAGCAGGATGTGGCCCGCAGACTGGAGTTTGCTGACCCCGTTCTCACGGGACAGCCCGGGCCATGGCAAGGAGATAGTCTGCACTGCAGGCCCTTTGTTACATTCTCTCCTCAACGCCAGGCTCTCTGTGTGCTTCCCCACCCAGCAGGTGCCCTGGAGTCCCCTTTGCACGTAGTCTGGCAGCAGCCCAAGTCCCACCTGCACGCTGCACACAGTGCCTGGTGCAGAGAGTCCTGCAGCCCGAGGGAGCTGATGTCCGAGGTTTACGTGAGACACACATTGTGCATGTGTAACATGGAGGGGGTGTCTCTTAGCATTTGAATCCAGCCTTTCTTACAGGATCTTATATGTCTCTTTCCTTTAAGCAAAGCCACATTACCATAAACACAAAAGAAAAACAACAAAGGAGAAAAATGGACTAAAGGAGACAGAACACCATCTCCCTGGAGTGATTTTCCTGGATTTCTGAGCTTCGTCCTCATAAAGAGGTGTCTTGCAAAGCCCTTCTCTTCAGAATACAGCACGTTAGTTGTGCAACGCCAGCAGTTTCCCAACTCACGCCCCGGGAGGCTCTGGGTCCCAGGGCAGCTCTGCACACACACATATTTCCTAGTAAACATGCGGCTTCTGCACCCATGACCCGTCTCACAGGCGCCTGCGTGGCACTTGTCCCTGGGGCTGGGAGGGGAGGGTCCTAGTGAGGCAGGCAGAACCCACAAGGTGAGACTGTGCAGAAGGAGCTGAGGCCAGTGAGTGGACCACGGAGATGCCTTTTTCACGTGACTACACGCAGTCAGTTGATGAGTTGGTTTGGAAGAGGGCCCCGTGCCCAGGCATGGTGACCTGGCTTCACGGTTTGGTGGGATGAGCTCTGCGCGCTGTCACACGCTGTTTAACAAACTTTATTAAAATGTTGAAGTGGGGGGAGGGGTTATGTTTACAGAAATAAAGCTTAGAAGTACATTAGTGCTTCTCTGGGTGGAAATGTATTCACAGCATAGTTTTCTGAGATGGGTGCAAGACTGGTTTTACCATTTCTGCAAACAATTGGGGAGAGTTCTGACTGTAAACCTCACGGTTTCAGTCATGCTCAGCCGGCTGTGCCGTCATGAGGTGGCGAGCCGGCGGTCAAGGGCTGCAGGAAGGTACCTGCTGGCTATAAGAGGTAGAAAATATGGTAGATGAGGTGCGCAAGACAAAGTAAAGAGATAAAGCAACTCAAATCGTCGTTAAAGGATGACAGACCCACACTGTGGTAGGGCCAGGTAGGAATAAGTGACTAAAGCCTGTTCTGAAAGCTTCTGGTCCAAACCAGCAGGGGAAGGAAGACGGTCTCTGCTCTTGAGTTGATCTGTGACTCCCAAGCACTGTGCATAATTACCACGGCCAGACGGAAGAAAAGCAGTGGAGGTATAAAGATACCACAAAGCTATTAAAGTCAGGGAGGGAGCAAAAAGGTTGTCATGTAAAGAAAAAAACCAAGGCTACACAAACATTGGTTTTTGACCTAGAGAAAGGGAGGTGTTTCTACTAATGAAGGGCTGCTGTAGACAAAGCCGTTTTGTCATTGTCCTGGAGTTATGGGAGGATGTCCCCTCCCGGGGGAAACTGAGTCATTTTCTTTCATTTTCTGTGTGTGTGTGTGTGTGTGTGTGTGTGTGTGTGTAGATAGCCCATTCATATGGTTCAAAATGCAAACATTGTAAAAAGGACCAGGCCCCTGTCACGGCCATGTCTCACCACCCAGTTCTCCTGCACCCACAGGCAACTATGTCTTCTTTCATTCTTAGATGTATTTGATGAGCATATAAAGAAATATGTTTTCATGTCCTCCATGCCTTATTAAACACAATGGTGGCACAACAGACACACAGTCCCACCCCTGTTTTTGCTCTCGGCCATTTCTCTGGGGCACCTCCCCGTCTCAGCACAGCAAGGCAGTGCACGCGCTCCCAGGCAGGGGACAGACCACGGTGCGTGTGAGCTGTTCCTCCTGCACGACGTCTAGACAAGTAGATTTGGGATAAGTGTGGAGCAGACGGTAACCTCCTGGGACTCCGTCCTGAGAAGGGGCACTGGCTGCTGGTAGAAATGGCTTGAGTGTTAGGACGAGACAATATTTGATGGCTAAGGGTGCTGAGGACATCCAGGGGTCTCTTCAAGTTTTTGTACTTTATGCCACTGAAGACAATACAGACCTAGGGTGACAGGTCTCCTGTGAGAGCTTGACAGTCACAAGTTAATCACAGAACCGACACGTGTGCGGTCAAGGTAGCGTGTGTAAGACTCCAAATGGCTTTGTCAGGCTGGGCCTGTGCGCTCTGATCTTCCATCAGGGTTTGCAGTTGGCCCTGCACCTCCAGAGAGGGAAGAAGTGACTGAATCCGCCTGTGCCAGGGGCTGGTGGCCCTGGGTCCCTTAACAGTAGCATTTGTCTCTTGTTTGCCTCTCAGGGAGTGGCGTCCTGGCGGTCCTGCTGGTAGCGTTCTTTCTCGAACCCGTAAGAGACAATCAGCAGAGAAGTGAAGGAGAGAAGAAACCTTCATCATTTTGGTCCACCTTACTGTCGACTTTCAAGCTTTTTAGAGACAAACGCCTGCGTTTCCTCGTGCTGCTACCAATGTACAGTGGATTCGAACAGGCCTTCTTGGCAGGCGACTACACGAGGGTATGACCTGGCGGGCGAGTCCATGGGGGAGCGAGAGAAAGCAAAAAGCCACACTCACAGAACGTGGTGTGGCTATTGCACCAAGCTGTGTTTGTAACTGAAGGGATGACTGGGTATCACAGGGCCACCCACCTGAGTCCGGCCGAGGGAACAGGGCTCTTGGTGCTGTGCTAGGTCCTTCTTGGCACTAGGGTAGCTGAGTTTATTGCTCAGGATGTCACCGTCTAGGTGACTTCCACCCCCCTGAGCTTGGAAGGGGACCTTTCTGTCTTGAGATGTACCTTCGGGGGAAAGGACCAAAGCTATTCGTGAGTCATTACATATGACATCCATTTGTGTAGTGCTTACTTGCATCTCCCTCAGGTCCTTATTTTAGAGTAAAAAAATACAGGGAAAACATGAAATCCACAATAACGCTGATATTCCTTATCACTCTAGTTTTTAAACTATGCCTCACCATCTAGAAATGGATGTGGCTCTCAGGCCTTGTCACCCTGTCTGCTCAGATCACCCTCTTTCCCTAGATGCCCCCTTTGTGGATAGGTGGACGCCCTCTTTGGTGGCGGTGAGCAGTGTGGCAACACTGGACAGGCAGGCAGAGTGACCCTTATCCCTTGGGGTGGACACAATTGGAACTCACAGCCACCTTCCCTCGTGGACCTGTCACTTAGTTTGTGTCTCTCTAGCTCCCCTGCCCAGGTGGTATACTGTCCTAAAGAACCTTCTGGAATGTCATAGAAGCGATGTCACAAATGGGGACTTTAGAGAGTTGAAATTCCTTTTTCCAGAAAGTGTTGGGTGGGAACTGGGCCATGTGTGTGTGGAGAGAGCTGGGGCCAAGCCCAGGGGACCCCTCGGAGGGTCGCCCTCCTTATCCAGGAAGGGAACGTTCCCTGCCTCGTCCCCACCACTCTCCCTCCCAGGCAGACTTGCCAAATCAGCAAGATAAGAAGTAGGGTCCCGCTAAGTTGGAATTTCAGATACAGCACAAATGTCTGTGGTACAAGTATGGTGTGTGCAGTACCTGGCGTCCTAGGTTTTCTCCGGCCTCCCTTCTCCTAGGGCAGTCGGATGGGGCATCTCAGGGCTCCAAAGGTAAAGACAAAATAAGCACACACTCCCATGGTGTCTGGCCATGGCACCTCCCATCGGTCGTGTTGCTGACCACCCTCATGTGACCTCAGCCATCGCCCCGCCGTCCAGATGCCGTGGGCCCCCAGCCAGCTCCCTCGTCTGTGTGTCTGTCCTGACTCTGCCTGAGCACAGGCCTGGAGGCTTCTGGGAGCCTCACGCTCTTGTGCAGAAGCCCTTTCTCCTCGTCTCTGTTGAGATTCCCTTCACGTGCTTTCCATGTTCTCTTTCACTGAGACTTTATTTTTTAGAGCAGTTTTAGGTTCACGACAAAATTAGAGGAAGGTACAGAGATTTCCCACATGCCCCCCAAATCCTGTCCCACTGTCAACATCCCTCCTGGAGGGTGCATTTGTCACAATCTGTGAATCTGTACCTACACACCATAAATACCTGAGTCCGTAGTTTACGTGAGGGTCACTTGGTGTTGTACATTCTGTGGTTTGGATAGTGACATGTACCCACGAGCGTCTCACTGCCCTAAAACCCTCTGTGCTCCCCCTACCCAGCCCGCTCTCCCTCCACCTTTCCACCGTCTCATCAGCTGGGCAGGACATGATCAACCCCCACCAGGAGGAGCTCCGATTAGCCCCTAAATAAATAATAAGTGTGCCACAAATATGTCCAGATGTCTGTCCCAGCCATTCTTTATTAGATTTTGCCCTGGAGAGGATTTTTCTCAGAAGCGCCAGCACCAGCATTTTTCTCTACACTGGGAGCTAGAAATTCTAGACAGAGGTTCCAGGCCGATTCAGCAAATCAGCTGTCACCCGGTGGGATGCGTGTTAGCCTGCACCCATCCCTGATGAAAGCCCCCCGTGCCCGCTGAGTGCCCAGCGCCGAGCACGGCTGTGACGCGGCTCTGTGCTCCCTCTGCAGTCCTATGCCACCTGCGCCCTGGGCATCCACTTTGTGGGCTACGTGATGATCTGCTTCTCAGCCACCAACTCCCTGTGCTCCGAGCTGTATGGACGGCTGTCCCAGTACACGGGCAGGATCGCTCTCTACGCACTCGGTAGGTGTCACTTTCCCAGATGCCAGCAAGAACAGCGACACTGCCGCCCAGAGGGTGGGTGAGGGCTGAGAGCATGCGGGGAACTGCCTGGAAATCTGTCAAGCCCCTTAGAAACCCACTCACCCCCTCCGCCCCTCCCTCGCTCCCTCCAGCAGGCAGGGCTGCCCCGCTGTGGGTCCTGTGATGAGGGCTAGGGCTGGGCTAAGCACAGGGTTTCTGCAGGCACGTGAAGCGGTGTCTTGACTGGTCCTCAGGGCGAGTGAGGGCCGGCTTCTGGAGGACACGACCTGTGTTCACATAGTGCATGAAGCCTGACCTTGCAAGGCAGACAGACTGCGTGCTAAACACGCGGCACCTTCTATTCCACTTGGGAAGGAAGGAAGGAGCATCAGGGACGATGTGAGCCGTGAGAAATGAGGGCGCAAACAGAACAGTTACCCAGCTCCCAGTCCAGGTCTAAGGGGTCTGTGTGCACGGAGCAAGAAGAGGGGGAACAATAAACCGTTGTCAGGGCCGACAGAGGGCGAGTCCTATGCATGTCTCTCTATTTCATCCTCACCGTCGTCCTGTGGAGCAGACACTGCCCACCTGCCAGATGAGGAAATGAGGAACAGAGAAGTGTAGTGACTTGCCCACGGTCACACAGCCTCAGGGAGCCCAGTATGCACCTGCTGCTTCTGACCCCGCAGACCCTGCTCGTCCCACTGGGCAGCAGTTTCTTTTTTTTTTTTAATTTTTTAAAAAATTTTATTGGGGAATAGTGTGTTTCTCCAGGGCCCATCAGCTCCAAGTCGTTGTCCTTCAATCTAGTTTTGGAGGGCACAGCTCAGCTCCAAGTCCAGTTGGGGTTTAGAACTGGCAACCTTGTTGTTGAGAGCTCACACTCTAACCAACTGAGCCCTCCAGCCGCCCCTGGGCAGCAGTTTCTGGAGTGTCACAAGCTGTTCTGTTACTACATTCTGGAGACGCCACAGTGTCTGCAGAAATCATGAGGCCAAAAGTTAGGGTGCACTGGGGTAAAAGTCAGGAGAAAAGGCCCAGCTCCCACGGGGGGCACACCCCCTCCCACTCCCCACACCCCCACCACTCAGTGAGAAGCTGGGGTCCTATGACTCACCCCTCATGAAGAAGCCCTCCTCTCTTTCACTGTGTCTGAACCCTCATAATCTGGGGGCTCCTCAGCCTGGGCAAGACGATGTGTCCCTCTGTGACTCGTCACCCCTCTGTCCTGCCCTGTCGGTGTGCAGACCAGAGGTGAGCAGAGCTGCAGTCAGACTCTGCAAAGTGCACACACATCGGCACCCCATGTTCAATGTCAAAACCCACCTGCAGAAATCGGTCTGGAGTGTTTTAAGGAAACAACACTTCAGACATGAAGCAAATGATTGGGAAGAAATTTCCTTTAGCATGAATGCATCTAAGACGCGCTAACGCAGCTGCTGGCACAGCACTCATCTCCTGGGCGATTTTGTCCCCTCTGCATGTGCACAGGTGCGGTCACCCACTTCTCTTGCATAATCGCCCTCTTGCTGTGGAAACCGAACCCTGACCAGCTGGCTGTGTTCTTTGTTTTTTCTGGCCTTTGGGGTATGGCTGATGCCGTGTGGCAGACACAGAACAATGGTGAGTACCCAGCACAGAGCCATTTCCTGCTCAGGTCCCCTACCTGGGCGGCTGTGGGGGGACATGGGGTGGGTGGAGGACCGGCCAGCTGCGGGACACCCAGGAAACATGGTGCTGTGCTCCAGCAAGCGGAGTGGAATGGGGACCAAACAGGCAAGAGGACTCCGGCTTCATTCATACCGTGGGTTCGAAGTACTTTCTCTGAGCATTTATTCAGATGCATGAGGCAAAAGAGTGTGCAACTTCCTGTCCTAAGAGTGACGCTCCTCATGGCTTGGCACTTGAGGCACCTGTCCGAGCGGCATGATGTGCTTGCTGCGTGCCTGGTGCTGGCACCCGGGGGATGGAGAATCCTTGGGTGCTCTCGGCTGAGACAGGGAGGTGCATGTGTAACTTCTGCAGGAGAATGCTTACAGGTTACTGTGACAATGTCCAAGCAGGGGACACTGGGGCTGTCCATCTGGGAGAACCAAGTGAGAGGTGGGAGAGGAGGTCACCCTGAGTCGGCTCCTGGTGGCGCCGGTGGTGTAGGAGGCCCAAGCAGCAGGAGGCGGGACTCGGGAGGAAGCTGTCAGTCAGTTTGGGATGCTGACCAAGACACCACAGATCAGAGGCCTGGACACAGCAGACCTTTACTTCTCACCACTCTGAGGCTGGAAGGCCAAGATCAAGGCGCTGGTAAATTCCATGTCTGGGGACAGGCTCTTCCTGGTTCATAGAGGGCCGTCTTCTTGCTGTGTCCTCATGGGGTGGAAGGGCCAAGGAGCTTCAGGGTCCAGTTTCTAAGGACACGGATCCCATCATGGGGGCTCCATGCTCATGATTAAATCACCTCCCAGAGGCCCCCCAACACCCTCACATTCGGGTGAGCTTAGCATGTGAATTTGGGGGATACAGCATTCCTACCACAGCAGATGGGGACTGCTGAGGGGTGAGGTGCAGAGGCTGGCTGGCCCCCCGGTGGAAGCAACAGAAAGAAGGTTTGCAGCAGGGTGTCAGGGTCAGCTGTGTGAGAACAGGGCTGTGTGGTAACTCCAGCTGTCGGTCAGTTGGCTGACACAGCTGACCTGCAGGTCGGCAGCAGCCGTGCACCAGGAGGGCGTGGGAAGGGAGGCCTGAGAGCGCAGGAGGTGGGAGTCCTTGCAGGGCCGTCAGAGTGAGCGGCCACGTGTACAGCGTTCCCAGCGTGGTGGGACCTGGATTCACAGGTGGAGGCATGGAGTGCAGACAGACGGAGGTGGCAGGGCTGGGTGCACCTGCTGACGGCCTTGGCTTTGAAGGGTCCAAAAGAGGTCACTGATCAGGGGGACATAGCACTTAGGAGTGGCTGTTTTTAATGTCTGTCAATTATGACGGTTATTTTTCATTTCAGAGTTAATGGTTGTGATGAGAAGATGGGGGAGGGAAGGAAGCTGAGAGGACGTGGGGAGCTGAATGATGATTTAAGGGGTCAGTGCAATGGGAGGACCGCGGAGAGGTTTCCCTCGACCAGGAGGAGGGGTGCCTTTTCTTTGGGGACAAGGGGAAGGATGCTGGAATGAAAGACGCATGGGAGACTTTGTCGTCATGGGGGGAGGAGTGGTGAAACGCCGATGGCGTCCACGCAGAGCCGTTACTGAGCACTGCCTGTGTGCCAGGTACCCTAAGACCTCGGCCTTTACGCTATGCAGTCTCTGAGGTCAACAGGTGTGAATGGAGGCCTGGGACAGCTGCTGAGGGTGTGGGAAGGGCCTGCCAGGGCGGGGGGGTTGAGCTGCCTTCAGGCCAGTGACAGTGGAGCTCCCTGCAGCCTGGCGCCTCAGTGCCCGTCACCAGAGCAGAGGTGGGGCAGGGCGGGGAGGTGGCAGGCTTGACATGGGTGATTCGGTGACACAGGAGGACGGTGAGAGGGACATGGGAGAGGAGGGGCTGGTGGCATCAAAGAGGTCAGAGCGCCAGAGCTGCAGTGCGGGACGTTGGAACCAGAGGTTCAGGGTGGAGGTGAAGGCCCACAGTGAACGTGGGGGGAGCTGCCACGTGCAGGGAGCTGTCCAGCTGAGCAGGGAGGACTGACTGTGGGGTGGAGGTCACAGTCACCCGTGCTGAGCAGGACAGCAGGGCCAGGAGGAGGGGTGCCACACGAGGCCTGAGCAGGGAGGCTGGGGCAGCCAGTATGGGGGCTGGACGTGAGAGTGTCACCCAGGTGATTGGAGCACCAGCAAGACACCTTCGGGCGGCTGGCTGGTCCCGTTTTATACAAGATGAGCTGTAGCTGAGAGAGTTTTGGAGGGAGGCCCCCAGGAGAGGAGGAAGCAGAGAGTGAGTGACAGCACGTGGGGGACGGTGACTACAGGGCGACATTTGGGTGGTGGTTGAAAATGACAGGGGAGGGCTTAGGGCGGGCACCCTTAGCCCTGAGCTCCCCGCAGGCCCATGTGAGGCCGGCACAGGGCGGGGTTGGGGGTGTCGGAGGCTCCAGGAGGCCGCCAGCTGTGCATCTGGCAGTCTGCAGATAGTGAGACACCCGGGCCCCTCAGAAGAGAGCCTCTTCCCTTGTAGACATCACCGTTCAGCCCTCATCCAGGAAACACCTGGCGCCTAGAAACTGGGTCGGGCCAATCCCCAAACAAGCCACAAGCCAGCGTTTCCAGGGATGGGAGGCCTGGCTGCTGTCCCTACACAAAGGACAACTGGTGCCCGTGACCTCACCACAGGATGGCCCCTGCCTTAGGGTCTCAGTGCTTTGCCAGCTTAGGACAGCTGTATAAACACCTCTGAACAAATGTCATGTTGTTGGGTTTTAAGAGTGCGGGTTTCATAATCGTTTCTACGGGCTCAGTAATGCAGGTGGCTCCTACGAAGCTCTGATCCAGGTGACAAATGTGTTTGGCTCAGTGCTGTAGTCTGGTGTGTGTGGATGAAGGCCAACACTCAGAAGGGATGACCGAAACTTCTCACAGGCGAGGCTTCAGTGTTGCTCAACAGCAGAAGCGTGAGTCAGGGCAGTAGAGAGAAACAGAAACTCTCAGCTCCTCTTGGCAGCCTGGAATCCGACTAGTGGCAGGTAGGACACGTCACCTGCAGGAATCCTACACACCTTACCCAGCGCGCATCAGGAGAGGATTTCTTTCATCATCCCTGTGATGTGTGAAAGATACCCAGTATTTACTGCACACCCCAAATGCAAATGCCATCTTGCTTCCTAAGATGTTAGCTGGTGTCTCTGAAGTCACTTGAATTTTTAAACGTATTTACACATAAAAGTCAGGTAAAGTACTGGGGTAAGAAGCCACGCAATACTCTATGCAATAATTCTCTAGATGCTTCAAATAACTGCAGTAAAAATGTTTGGTTTCTGTGGGGACAGAGCCAGGATTGCAGTTTCCAGGCTCTCAGCCTTACGTGGAAAGGTGCTGGCTCAGGTAGTAAATGGCCATCAACTGTGATTGGATGGCCATCAGCTGTGGCTAGTTGGCCGTCAGCTGTAACCAGTGAGCCACTGGCCACTAATATAACTGCTGTGGCTACGCTAGCAGAAAATGGGGTGCTGGCGGATGTTTGCTTCCTGTGTCTCCAACCCAGCCGCCAGCGAGAATATAGTGGTATGACTCCCCTACCTATGGCTCCGGGGGTGCTCCTTTTTGGCCTCACCATGTCCTGCGTTCTTATGTGGGGAGCGGGACCAGAGACCCTGCATGACAGTTTCCTTCCCTGAGCTCTAGGATGGTTGCTTTAACTCTCCCTCTCTGGTCACGGACGTGAGAGGCTGTCAGGTAAAGCCTTTGTCAAGATGGTGCAGAATGACATGAGGTCCAGTGAATGACTTGCAGAGACTCCCTTGAAGAAGGAGTGCTCATTTAAAATGAATTCTTTCTGTCTTTTTGTACAGATGGAAAGTAATTTTTTTCAAGGAAAAATCAGTTGTTGGGGGAAATTGTTATTCTCGTATATTTGAGCATTCCCTTTGGGGTCTCTACTCACAATCGTCGAGAGTGATGTTTTGCTGACTGATTCCAGGCCAGCTGGCTCCACCGGGCTCTCCCAGAACTTGCCACCCTGCAGGGGGGCACATCCGTACGGTCTGTATTTCTTTAACGCAGGAAATTGTGTGTAGGTTTTGCCACCTCCCAAGAGCTGCTCTCTCATTCTTGTTGTTAATTTTTAAAAGCAAATTGGATTTCTAATCCTTTTCTCCCTGAGTGTTGTTGTTTTTTTAAGAAAATACGTGAGCCACATACTTTCCAATGAATGAGACTGAGTACATGTCAGCGCAAGTTGACCCTTTTCTCCCCTCATCCCGTCTCAGTTGAAACACTGATCATTCTCAGTTGAAACTCAGAAGCAGGTCATATGAACCACCCAAGCCCCTGGGCCCGGGGTGGAAACTGCGACTCCCCGCTCGGTGTTTCCCACTGGGTTCCAAGTTCCTCCAGCCCCTGGAGCAGTCAGTCTGGGCCAGTAACTCCTATCTGTTTATTCGCCCTGACAGTTCATGAAAGAAGGGTGCCATTGCCATAGCAACCCTTACACGCCAATGCGCTGCATTTAAGACTCAGAATGTCTGGTCTAAAAATACTCTTGTGCCCTGGTAGCTGCCAAAGGGGCTGTTATTGGTTTGATAAACTCAGAAAACCTGACTTCTCTACATATCCAGTTCACTTAACCTGTATTTTCTAACCAAACAAGACTCCCTGACCACTTGTCCACGTCTTCTCATCTGAAGACGGGTTGCATCTAGTGTCTTCCCCGGGAAGATGAGGCAGGCAGGTCAGGCTGAGAGCGAGGATTTTTTCCTTTTTAAATAAGCTTTTTATTTTGGAATAATTTTACATTTATAGGAAAGTTGCAAAGCCCGTGCAGAGAATTCTCATCCACTCAGTTTCCCCACTGCTAACATCTTACAAACCCTGGAACATTTGTCAAAACTAAGAATTAGTTTCGGTTCATGACTGAACTGAACTTCAGACCTTATTTGGATTTCTCCAGTTTTCCCACTGATGTCTTTTCTGTCCCCAAGAGTCCATCCAGGGCACCACGTAGCATTTAGTTGTCACATCTCCTTTGTCAGGACTGTGACAGTTTCTCATTTTTCTGTTTTTTATCGTGACCTTGACACTTTTTAAAATTTTATTTATTTATTTATTTATTTATTTATTTATTTATTTATTTAGAATGTCACAGCTCACAATGACCCACAAGAGGATCGACATCGCAACCTTGGTGCTACCAGCACCACGCTCTAACCAACTGAGTTAACTGACCACCCCAACCTTGACACTTTTGAAGAATACTGGTCAGGTAGTTTATAGATTGTCCCTTAATTTAGGTTTGTCTGATGTTTTCTCATGATTTGGCTCAGGTTATGGGTTTGGGGGAGGAAGACCCCAGAGTGAAGTGCCGTTCTCATCACATCAGTCAGGGGTATCTGACAGCACGTGACTAATCCTGGTGGCATAAACCTTGGTCGCTGGTCGACGGGGCATCTGCCAGACATCCCCAACTCAGAGCTGCTATTCGTCCTTTCTACTCACCATGGCTAGCCAACAACCAAGGGGAAGTGATCAATCTCTAGCTCCTCGAGGGCATGTGCACAGATATTACGTGTAATTCTACATAAGGAATATGTGTCCCTTCTCCCACTTTATTTAGTTATTGGCTCAGCCATTCACCTGCACACCATGGAATGCAGTGTGTCGACTGTATCCTTTGCTTACAATCCTACCACTTTGTACA
The DNA here is from genome assembly GCF_036562045.2 of Rhinolophus sinicus. Lineage (NCBI taxonomy): Eukaryota > Metazoa > Chordata > Mammalia > Chiroptera > Rhinolophidae > Rhinolophus > Rhinolophus sinicus. Next base: position 182,611,090 of record NC_133755.1, on the reverse strand, counting down.
TCGGGTTGCTTTGGTTGCTCCAGCTTTGGCCATTGGGAGCTCTTTCATGTTGCGGCCGGTGTCCTTTGACACGCCTCGTCTATTTTTTAAGAACTTCCTTACTTTCTTACACTATGAAATACTCCAGGTCCATCTGTCGTTCTCCTGTGCCAGCCCTGGAACCAGCCATTTCTCCAAGGCGCCGGCTTCATTTTCCCGGAGAATGGTGTCGGAAACCAGGTCTGTGTGGTGGGTGTTACTGAGGTGACATTGCTTCTCAGCCCATTCAGCACATCTGCACACACACCTTCTCTACCTGCCTCTCCGTGTACGTACTGAACAAGGCGTTCACACTGACGGCCGCCCCCACTCCAGCAGCCGGGCTCATTCTCATCTCCCACGTGCCGTTCTGTCATTTCTTGCTCTGACCGTGAGAAACCTGGTTCCCACCAGGCATACCACAATGATACATTTGTCCAATCTTGGTAGACATGTACAGTGACCTCAGAAACGTGGAAATACTGTTTTTAGCATACTTTTCCTGATTTTAATGTCTCTCCCCTCTGCCCACCGTCTCATTGACTGCTGGACTTTGACACAATTAACGTGTTCGGTTTCTTGATGTTTGGATTAAAATAGGGACCAGATCATGAGTAATTTCCTGAAAAGCCGGGCTTTGTTTAAGGTTGAACCAGCGACCGAGGTTCACTCCATCAGGGATCAGTGAAGACTGGCCCTGCCAGCTCCTCCTTCAGGCTGGGCCTGTGTCACTTGCCCATGTTCCCAAACGGAGCAAATGGGTTTCCCCCAGATTCCTTTCTCGTCATTTTCTTAAGACAATTCTGATTGCCGACGTCAGGGTCCGTTGGCTTACTCCTCCTTCTGACTCTGAGCCAGCCCTTTTGGTCAGAGCCATGCTTGGGAAGGAGGAAGGAGAAAGGGTTCCACCTCTTATCCAGATGCCACACGTCTTCTGTCTCGTCAGCTCCGTGGCACAGCCAGAGGCATAGCTGGCTTTCCCACCAGCCTCTGGGCTCTGAGTCCTCCCGTCCTGAGGGTTCCTCCTCCTCTCAAGCTCGGCGAGGTTGTTTTGAACGTGAGGGTGTGAGCTAGCAGACATTCTGGACCTCTATCCTGCTGGGGAGTCTCCTCACTGGGGATCAATTCCAATCAGGCTCAGGGAATGTCAAGTTCTTCCCTTGGCACAGAAGCCTATGGAGGCCCGGAAAGCCACGCTGATGAAAGGACTCAGGAAGTTTTGGAGCACATGGCTACTTAAGAGGCTGAGCTGGACTTGAACTTGATCGAGAGAGAGCAGCGAGAAAGGCCCCTTAGCCTGGAGCGCAGTGATTTGTAATCATCACAATCTAAATTGAATCTTGAAATCCCCAAAAGACACTGACTTACAGAGCAAAAATACTGGCTTCACGCTGCCCACGCTGCCAGAACGTTCATGAAGTTGGGTGCATTTGCGCTCACACTGTTACTATTGGACTCTCTTTGCATGTTTCCTTTTACGAAGGGGAATGTTTTGCAGACTCGCAGGCAGGAAAGTCGCTTTCTTCTGAGTGCTCCAAACAGGTTCTTGTTTTCCCAAACACACATATGTTGTTTAAAACGCGTATCTTATCTTACATCATATCTGCCTGATGGCCTTGCCCTCCTGAGTCCCTCCCTCAGTGGATGAACAGTTGAGTAACCAGATGCCAAGAGGCGTCTTCTGGGAGTCGACCTTTCCAAGAAGAGTTGCAGGAGACTTTGCTGCTGGTTTCCAACCTTCCCCCCAACGCTGGCAGGGCCTGGAATCCCTACCACCCTCTCCCCTCCCCTGTGAAGCAGGAAGAAGGAGAAGGGCTAGAGGAGAGGAACAGGATGAAAGCTGAAAAAACAATGTGTGTCTGAAAGTCCATCATTAGCTCACCCTGGAGGAAGGACAGTGCTAAGAAAATCTTCACAACGTTGCAGAAGTCAGCTGCCCCCAGGAATAATGGTCTCCATGGTGACGATGGTATCTGGGGCCACTGCGCCTGGGGGCAGGGGGCTGTCTGTTCATCCTGCCCAACACGGAGGCCCACACTTGACATTTTGTTTCGCTGATTGCCTCACTCATGCAAAGGTGGTGCCTTTGCTTGTCTGTCCCCTGATGTCTGGGGTTACATGTCCCATATTACTTCCACTCCCTCCCTGGGGTGGGCTTTTGTTTCTAACAGAAAGGGGAGAAGAGGAAAGAACAGCTCTCCCGTTGGAATTGCCCTACTGTATAATTGTGTTAATTATTTATCTTTTGTTGACATGAGAAACGTCCAAACGTGTAGAGAATTTTTATGAGTTTATCTGAGCCAAACTGACGACATATGCCGCCAGCAAGACCTCAAATGCTCCCGAGAATGCCAGTTTTGCAGCTTCTTTTATGCATTTGGAATTAAGGAGGGAATGTAAGGAAGATTACATGAGGATGGGAGACAGCAAGGCGGGGACTGGGTTATAGGCTAATTAATGAGATTGTGTGCTCCATTGACCCCCTTTGAGGGGTATTACTTATGGCATTTCAAAGGTGTGTTAACGGAGAGTCACAGAAACAGTGGTCAGGGCTGGCTTAAAGCAAACATAAGCCTTCACTAAAACGTTGCCGGCTTGGGCCGTGACTGCTCACCATGACCTGCCCAGTTAGGAAGTTACGGTCAGATCACAGTTTCCACAGAACGCCTTTTTCGTGCAAACCTTTGAAAAGGGATGTTAGGTCTGACCAAGTGGCGACCCTGAGGACATGGGCTTGATGCTTGACCTGTTGGGACCCTGCTGTCACCACAGACTCAAAGGGTCCGCTTGCCAGCGCATATCCAAGCCAAAGAAGACATGAGCGGGAGTTTGCAGCAAAGGAAATAAAGGTTTATTTGAGGTGTTGGCTGCAACCCTGGGGACACAGGTGAGCCAGCACTCTCAGAAACCCGCTCCCTGATGGCCTTCAGTGCCAGGTTAGATAAGGGAACAATCATTAATCACGGTTACTGTGGGAGCTGGGGGCGTGGGCGCTCCTGATTGGTCGGGATTAAGGCGGGAGCGATTGATTATCAGGTCCTCCTGTCAATCATGGCATCGTTCCGTCCAGTTCCCAGGGGATTGGTCCGGGGGGCTGTTCTGCTCTCATGGGTGCGGAGCTGACACATAACTGAGACCAAGGTGTGAGCTTTGTTTGACTAAAACCTCATTCCAGTTTGCTCATTGTATCCTGGTTATGGTTGATAGACCTGACTGTATTCTTAAGAGAGCTTGACACTGAGCAGAACCCAATGTCCTAAGGGCTTACTGATGAGAAGGAGTGGACGTACAGTATACGTCCGGGCAGGAGGGTCCAGGGAAAGAACACAGGGGAGTCAGAGTTCTATGAGGCGAAACAAAAGGAGCTTGGATTATAGCGAACGCATGCTAAGGAAGCAAAGTTCCTGCGCGGTCTCTCCTACTTCCTATTCGTCTACTTAGTCGTTTCCTAAGTATTTTCGCTGGAATTATCATTCCAGGTAAGAATGGGCCTTGCCTCAGGGAGTCCACAGTCTATGAGAGGACAGATGGAGAAAGAACAGTGAGTGGTGTAAACGGTGGGACAGGACTATGTCTACGCTGTGAGAGGAGGAAGGAGAGCCCTGAGGATGTTGGTGGCATGGTGGTCACAGAGAACAGAGTCACAGGTGGGGCAGGCAGTGGAGAGGCCCGGGGGGCAGCACACAAGGGGCCCGCTACTGCTAACATTTCCTCAATCCTGTTTCTATACATAGGATGAGTCTTCACTGTGAGAAATGTCACCATTTTTATGCTATAATGCACAGCATAAGATTATTCTGCTTTCTAAAAAGAAAAAGGTCCTGACTTTGCCAAGAACACTGAACAGTGGGAAAGCTACTTTCAGCGATAATTAAAAGAATCATCAGAGGCTTTCTGGTAACATTTCCATTTGGTCTTTGCCCGCCAGCTCTTTCCGGTAACACTTGTGTTCTGTCTCTTCCCCCCTCCCCCACCCCCGCCCCCCCACCCCCAGTTCTGTTTGGCGTTCTGTTTGAGAAGAACAAGGAGGCCGCTTTTGCCAACTACCGCCTCTGGGAAGCCCTGGGCTTCGTCATTGCGTTTGGGTACAGCACGTTTTTGTGCGTCAATGTGAAGCTCTACATTCTCCTGGGAGTCCTGTGTCTGACCATGGTGGCCTACGGAATCGTGGAATACCTGGAGGCTAAGAACCTGACCAGGCCACTTGCTGTGAGAAGAGAAGCAGAGGAAACAGAAACACAGACAAAAATGTGAAAGCAGCAAACTCCATGGCAGACGAGCTGGGCATCGGCAAGAGTTTTATCTGAAGCTGCCTCAGAGTTTATAGTTGATTTTTACAACTATTTTAGCAATATGTGGCCATTTGAAAGATGTAATATTTTTTTATGTAAATTTTTTTTCTATTCTATCACATTTTTAGTCCACCATCTCATCAGTAGAGATCAAGGGCATGCGTGAAAAAAATCCAGTTAATTTCAGATAGAAAAGAAAAAAGTTTAGGGTACAGTCAGTTGGAACCCGCTTAGAATCACAGAATCAACAACTTGCACTTGTGCTCGTTGTTGTCACTGTTGATGGTCTCAGAATTGGAAGTCTGTCTAAAATAATGAACCCAATACCAGGATTTTACAAAGGGTAACCTGACGTGCAGGGGTGTCAGCTGACTACCTCCCAGTCCAGCGAGTAACACAGCCCGACTAGAGTCTATGTTTCTTCAAACTTACAGAGTTCAAGTTTCTAAATAAATGTAATTATGTTATGAACTTACCTCCTGTCCAAATACTTTTATTCTAAACACCCATCTAGATCGCACACACACGTCATCAAATAAGTGATTCAGCCGTAGACCATAGGAGTCTTCACATGGGTGACAACATGTAAGACTCCTGACGCGATACAACTAGACACACGGCATGTTTGGTATGTGTTCTAGGTCCATCTTGAATCAGTGCCTACATTTATCAACCATCTTTTCCATTCCTCGTTGTCTTTAATGGCTGGGAAGCCACTGGTAATGCCGCCCGCTATCTTTTTTTCAGCACTTCTTTCTTCACTATGCGCCTTCTGGCATTCTCTGCCAGTGTTCCCTGTGTTTTTACTTCACTCACCCCAAGATGCCTCCTTCCCCCACTTTTCTCCTCAGTCTGTGCTCTTCTCCACGGCTTCTCTGTACATGTCCTGTGAAGGTGGCACCTCTGCATGTCCTCGGCACGTCCCACCTGTCTGAGGGTCGGCCCCAGCCCCCACCCCTGCCCAGGCTTCCTCCAGTCCTGAAGCGAAGTCCTGTCAGGTCAGACTCCTGTTTATAACCTTGCAGCGACTCCCGTGTAGTGTCGGGTGAGGGAAGTTCCCGAATCCAGCACAGGGCCCTCCAGGGGGCCGCCAGCCTCCTCTCAAGGGCGCTCTTTCCCTGGACCTTGGCTCACACGCTTCCTCAACCTGGAACGCCTCCTGCCTCTCAACACCCATTCATCAAGCTTCTGGACTGTCCTCAGAGCCTATGTAACATACACTCCATTGTATTTATTTTTTGCAGGAATGTCTCCCCATTCCAGACCTTAAGCTCTCTGGTGTCTAGTGTGTAACACTAGCAGGTGCTTAATGAATGTCTGTCGAGTGAAGAAAACGTATCAACAATTCAAAAAATCATTAACCCATTCTTGGCCTCTCCATGAAATTCTAGCCAAACCCTGGCCCCTTCACTCCCTCCTCCATCCATTCACTCATTTAATAGTTATGCTGGGGATCTAATGGGGAGCAAATACAGACATTTGCCTTTCTTCCTGTGGTCAGTTTTCAGCCAAGTGAGGAGACAGGTATTGATCAAATAAATATAAAATTTCTACTGCTTCGCGTTAATGACCTCGCAGATATGCCTTTCCCACCTATGAGGATTTGCCCTTCACGCCCAGCGCCTGTGACTGGTAGCACCTTTCCTCCCATCACCCAGGCTCGGCTGTCCCTCAGCTGTGTGGTACCTTGTCTCTCCACTGCCCATTGGCTCAGCTCTTCCACCAGTCCCTTTGGGTCCATTCATGGAGCCACTACCTCTTTCCCCCGTTTCCTAACTTCCTGTCCTTCCCGCAGGACACCAGCCCTTCCCCTTGGCACAGGACTGAGACTCCACCCTGCAGCTCAAACCCCTGTCAGGGTTTTCTCCCATCTAACGATCACAGTCTGAACACCTGACCATGACTTTCCAGGCCCTTTGTGATTTAGTCCCAGCTGCTTCTTTCGCCTCACGTCCATTTGAGCCAAACTGAACTATCCCACATTTCTCCTGGACGCCGGCTTCTCCCCCTCGTGGGCTCTCAGCTCTGCTGCTCCTAAGTCTCTCTCCAAAGCATTTCCATCCTCCCAGACCCAAAGGAGATGCCATAACTTCTTGAAGTTGTCAATAATCTTCTTAGCAAAGCTGGCTCTCTGTGTCCTCTCAACCTCGTTACACGGGTTTCCCCTTTCCTGCCCTTTATCGCAGGCTGCCTTGGGTTGTATTTGTTTCTACAGACTGGACCAGCATTGCATTTCCCACGACGTGGAGCTTGGGTTATTTCACACAGAGTCAAAGCTCAATGAGCATTGGTGTAGAAGGCCTTGAATGAAGGAAGCTGACACACGCGTCCCCTCCGACGTGGAGGTTCAGGCTCTGTAGTGAGTCCGTGGTGCTCCTGGCAGCCTGCTTTGGAAGTGCTCGCTGGTCGTTCACTCAGCTCAGAGCATCTGACGTGAGTTACCCTAACTTCCTCAGGGGTCCCTCAGACCTTCTAGGAAGGCCCATGGCGATTATGCTGGAGATGACAGACCAGATTTTCCTGACCCCACCAAGCCCATCTCCTGAGCTATAGGTGGCACTGAGCAGGGTGCCCTGTGCCAGAGGTCCAGGGGGAAAGGACCTCCGAGCTGAGAGGAGAGTCAGGACGTGCGTTTCTTTGGGACCTCCAGAGAAACAGGTCCAGGTCCCAGAGTGTCCTGGTGTCAGAGCCCACGGCCGGAGGGGGCCAAGCCGCTCAGATGCCTGGGCGCCGCCCTCAGTGGTCCTGGACATCGGGTATGACCTGATGCGTGGGGCAGCCTGCTCCTGAGAACCTCAGTGGGCTGTTCAGATGGGCCGGCCTGGTTACAAGGCCACGGTTAGACGCTCAGGCCTGTAGCTGGGCGAGCCCCGTTCCTCCCGAGCCCGGGTCCCATAGGGATTTCTCTGATGATCCATCAGACACTTGAAAATGAGGAGAATGTGGGCAGAGAGGCCGTCTTGAACTTCAGGCTCAAAGACCCACTCGTCTCAATTGCAGGGAGCAAAGCCTATTTCAGGGTAAGAGGCGATGTGGGACAGGACAGCTTCTCCGGGTGTTTCTGAAGCAGAGATGTCACTGGACTAAAAGACTTTGCTGGCGGCTGAAGGGTGTCGGGAATCTGATGAGCACATGTCACTTTGCTGCTGTCTATGCTCACAGGAAAATGTGCCAGATGATGGAGTGACTGGGAGGTGTAGGCAGGCTCGGCACGGGGCGCGGGCTGCCTGCTGGTCTGGGCAGCAGCTGGCAGCGCCGTCGGGCGCCCTTTCCCATGTGCGGAGCCTGCAAGCAGATACTTGGCTGGGCACCCTCATGCTCCCTGGATGAGCGCCTGCCTCACCGCGCCCTTCTGTTTTCTCTTCATACTTACACTTGGTGATGAGAAGAATTTGTGAAGGCGCCCCAGTGTCCCGGAGCCAGTCCTCCAGGAAGGTTCCACTCCGGCTCATCTCTGGCTGGTCTGTGGGGCAAGGACCAAGGGTCTGTCCCCTGGGTCACGTCAGCTCTACCAATGTCCCACGTGCTAGCAGAAATTGAGTGCTCAAAATTCAGCTTAGATGGCGCTTCCTGTGGGAAATCTTATTAAAACTGCCCTGCTCCCCCAGGCAGCAACCTGCTGAGTCAGGTGCCCTCCCAGTGCTGCCCTCGCCGGAGCCTCGTGCCCTTTCTTCTGCGCTGGCACTTGAAGCTCTTCCCGCAATAACAACCTGTCCCCTTCTCTGTCCCCTCCCCAGGGTGAGGGTGAGGGAGTGGGCTGATGACACAGCCGGGGAGACCTGAACCGGGAGCGGCCGGAGCGGCCGTCAGACGCCCCTGTTCTTCTCTCCCACGGGGGCTCAGCGCCCCGCGCGCCGGGACAGGGGAAGGAAGCGTGACCAGCGGGCCCGTGAGCGTGCGAAAGCCAAGTGCGCGCAAGCGCATGCGCCTGCCTTTGCCAGGCCGACCACGTCCCGGGCTGGCCGCGCTCCGCCATCCCCGGCGCCAGCAGCGGACGACGGTGGTCACACGGCTCCCCCTGGTGGCCATCGTGGCCTTAACAGACGTGGGCGGAGAAGGCTCCGTCCTCCCCTCCCCCAGGGCGAAAACACCGCCCATCAGTTTGCTGGCGCCGCGAAGCACAGGGCCGACCGACCGTCAGCGTCCACGTCCCCTGTCCACCTGCTGCCGGCGCGGTGCCCTGTTCATTGTTTCTCTACGGGGGACATAAATCTGCCAGCGCGACGCCGCTTCACCCCTGCTCCCGGTTTCCTTAGGAAAGTAAAACAAGAGACAGCTACACGGCTGGGAGTTCAAAAGCAATGCTCCAGGCACTGGGTGACGTCCCCGTACCCGGAGGGCGTGCCGGTCCTTAATTAGGGAATAGACCTTTCCCGCCAGTCTCTGCAAGTTCTGTCTTCCTCTGCGGAGAGGCGGTCAGTGAGGGCGCTGGAGACACACTGTGACCCTGACACCCACAGGCCTCCCTGGCCGGCTTGCGAGGGCAGCAGCGCGCACCAGTGCTCGTTCACGCGCGGCGAGGCCGGCCCATCCCTGGAGCTCTGTCCTTAAAGCCAAGACCATCTGGCGGCGTTCGCACCGAGCAGGCCCCCGTGGAAGGTCTTTCCCGCCTGCCCTCTACTCTGCTGCCCCGAGCCTCAGAGGAGCCCTGATTCCTGCTGACCGGCAGCCTCCCCGAAACTTCATGCTGTGCTTGTGGCTTCCATCCTTGACCCCCACACGGTCCAAGAGGACGCGATGTACCCTGTCACACAAGGACGTTATCTGGCAAGCAAATTAGAGTGTATTCATTCGTTCATGCGACGGGCAAAGCAGCCTTAAGAGCTTGCTAGGCGCCTTTGTTGTAGGCTTGCCCCGTGAACCAAACAGCAAAGTTCTGCTCTCACGAAATTTCTGTTCTGAACGAGGAATGCGTAGTAAGTCGTGGCCTGAATGGCGGTCGAGGAGCACTAATAAACCAGGAGGGTGTCAGGGGAAGTCAGAGGTGGGTGTCCAGCTCCTCTGAGGGGACACTCGGGAGGTGTCTGGCAGAACAGGGCTCAGTTAGAAAGAAGGGAGCTGCCAGCAGCCCGAGGCAGCCGGGCCAGGGCACCTGCAGCGTGGGGTGGGTGTGGTCAGAGGAGGCGGGCCAGCGACCCAGTCTGGTCACCGAGGGCCCGCAGACCAAGGAAAGACTTTGCGTTGAGTGTGAACAGCGCAGGGACCTGCATCAGTCCCCAAAGCTGCCGTAATGAAGTCCCACAATCCTGGGGGGCTAGCACAGCACGACTGCATCCTCTCCCAGTTCTGGAAGCCAGAAGTCGGAAGTCCAGGTGCAGGCAGGGCGAGGCGCCCTCTGACAGCCGGCTCCTGGCCCGTCCTCCCAGCCTCTCCCACCTGCTGGTGCCACAGGCCGCCCTCAGTGTCCTTACCTGTGGCTGCATCACTCTGAGCGCTGCCTCCGCATCACGTGGCCGGCTTTCCTGTGTCTGTCTCTGTCTTCTCCCTTCTCTCATGATGATACCAATCATATTGGATCAGGACCCACCCTACCCCAGTGGAAACAACAGTGGCTGCACGCAGGTGGCTGTGGCAGTGAGAAGTGGTCAGATTCAGGAGGTTCTCTAAAGGCAGAGTCTACAGGATGTGCTGAAGCAGAGGAAGAAAACTCCAGAAGTTTGGCTGAACAGAGAACTGGAAAAATGAAGTGACCGCTTACTTAGATCGGGGAAACCTGGCTGGAAGCAGGTTTGTGGGGTGAAAAACTTCAGGCGTTTGGTGTTGAGTATGTTAGTTTTGACATGTGATGAGACATCAATTGGTTTTCTTGAGTGGCAGTTAGTGATATGAGACAGGAATTCATGAGAGAGCTCACACACAGACAGATCAAGTTGGAAGTCCTGGCACAGAAAGAGAGACCAACCCTGAGTGAGGAGGGGGCATGGAAGAAAAACCAAGATCTGGGATCTGAATCGTTGCATCGTCCTGGCTTTAGAGGCCGGGGAAAGGGAGGCAAGAAAAAGTAACCAGCGGGATAAATAAGAACCCCCGAGAAAGTGATAGCCCAGAGCCCAGTGAGAGAAAATGGCCCACAAAGACGTGGTGAGCACCGGTGTCCACTGCTGCTGGTATATTGGTCAGATGAGGATGGAGGATGGGTCACTGATTTGGTGACAGTGAGGTCACAGTGTCCACGGGCAGAGCAGCTAAGTGGGATTTGGGAGACGAAGACCTGACCCAAGGGGCTCAAAGATGGGGGAGAAGCGTAGCCGGTGAGGAATTCCAATTCTCCCCAGAGGGTATCTCCAGAAAAGACTCACGAGCTGGAGCCCAGCATGGGGTGTGGGGTCATTACCTGCTTGGAGTATTCAGGGGTTGGGAAGGACAGAGAACGAAGAATATTCTAGTTCAAATTCTTCATGTGATGTGATGAGAAAAGGAAGAATAATTAATAAAACTAACGGCTTGCCCTAGGTCACCCAGTTGGGTAGTTGAAGAAATGGGACTAGAACTTGGATTTGTAATTCCTGGTCGAGGGTGTTTTTCTACTAAAAGGCTAGTGAATAACTCCAAACGCTATTCTTCAACTGAGAGATAGGCACTTCATGTTTTGAAATGTTTTGTTGAATTAGAGCATAAAGACAGGAAGTGTACAGATATATATATAGTTTGATAAATTTCCACAAATTGAATGCTTCCATGTAACCAGCCCCAGACCAAGAAACGGAACACCGCAAGCGTGGACCCCTGGGGATCCATTCCCAATACTTCCCCAAGGCCGACAACTCCCCCAAACACAGATTCATGTTTTCTACTTAAGTGTATGTATTTCTCTCTTGATTAAGTTTTTATTATAATAGTACCATGTTCGTGTGACTCCTTCAGGCAGCACTGAGGTGATCGCAGTATCAATACAAGTCCGTTCTCACTTAGTGTCACCAACCTTCAAACCAACCAGGTGCTGTGCTAGCTGTGGGTTTTCAGGGAGTGCCTACTGGCAAAGTGTCAAAGGCTTGGTCACTGGCTGGAGGACCTCAGTGGGAAAGGTCCCCAAGTCCCCTTGGATCATGCGGGTTTGCTGTGTCTCTCCCTTGGTAGATGGCACAAGGGGTTCTTTTCCGTCAGTCACCCTGGGTGTGGGTCTTTGCACTCACTGGGGGGAGGGGGTGGGTAGGACTGAGATGTCACAAAATAATGACAATTCTATGTATTGGTCCAGAGTTTCTTTGGACTTCACCATAATTCTAGACTTCAGCGTCATAATAATGCCAACTCCCTCTTGGTCCCATCACAGGAGGCATGTCAGAAAGCTTGTCCTGGCACAAAGAGCAAGTGTTCCATTTGGAGAACTTCGACTGGCACCTCAGATAGCGGATGTTTGCTCGTCCACATACCTGAAAGAGGGCCCCAGATGGCGTCCGCCTCAGCAGGAAAGAGGGGTGGGAAGTGGTCCAGAACCAGGCGGCCATGCGCGTGGGTTGGTTCTCTGACCACAAGGTCCAAAGTCCACGCAGTCAGACATGGGGAGGCACTGAGCCATCCCGACACCTTTCCATGTCTCAGGAGGACCTGACATCCCATGAGAACAAAGCCAAGGAGACAACTGACCCCAGGAACAAACTCAGAGAAATCATCCAAAGGAGGATGAATGTGGAAAAGAAACAACTTGGGAACATCTGTTTGCTCACAGTGCTTTTGGAGACAAGCAACTCATTTTCATCAGGTAAGTACACGCGGCTTTTTCTAGGTACCCCAAGGATTCTCCTCTAATGTGTGAGCTAGTCTCCCTTCTCAGCCCAGACATCCAGGTAAAGAGTTACCATGACGTTTGGAAACTCATGGGAACACCTCAGATTGGAGGGGAAGATTAAAAGTCGTTGAACAAATTCAGGCTTTAGAGATTGCTCCACTAGAAAATCCGGGCCCAGATATCCTCACCTGTGGCAGGACCGCCTGCCTGGCTGAGCCCATCCCTCAGCATCACTGCGTCTCCAGCCCTTACCCGCTGCTCGAGAAGACCGTCATTTCACTTACACAAAGTTCACCAGCACATAGTGCTGGAGGGTAACAATAAGTAATGAACAAACGAACATGTCAAACCACAGAAGGAAAATGCCTTCCAGGCTGCACGTGATGAATTGTTTTCAGTCTCGTTTTGCTAATTGGGAAATCTGCAGTTTCCCTCTAGCTTGATGTAACTCACCAACATCTTTGGCTGTTGTGTTCTGAACTTTGTATAGTTACAAGGAGCAATTTATTGGTCCTGAAAGGTTATAACAATGCATGTAATTAAGGACAAGGCAACGAAACATTAAACTTTAATCAACAAACTTAGTAACAGGTTGGAGCCTAAAGGAGCTGAGCACAGAGACGCCACAGGAAGGCTCCCAGCTTTGAAATGCCAGCATGTTCTCTGCCTGATGTCGTAAGGTCCACAGGCATGGCACACATAGGACCTGGAGGCGGAGCGAGATCAGCGAGCAGTGCTCAGCCTTGGCTGGAAGGATGGGTCTTTCTGGGGTCCCGCTGTAAATTTGGCTTAAACAAATAATAAAGATTCATTTTGGAAATGCAACTGTTTTCAGGTAAAAATAATCCATTTGAGGTCCCACTAGGGTGAAACACAATGAGAACCCAGGGAGCCCACCAGAGAAAGCCGCCTGCCTCTTCTTGTCCATCCGTCAGCTGCTCGGGGACCCCTCTGAGGCCCCAAGTCTGTAGCTGACAGGGGCCACAACGCCCAGGGTTGTGTGTGAGTCCATGGAAAGATTTTTCTCTGGGGCATAGATGAAGGAAAATGCAAGTGAGCCCTTGGGTCCAGCTTCTGAATGGGGTCCCTAGCCCGGACCTGTCCTTGACATGGTGACTGCCCCCTTTGTGAGGAGAGCAGGTTTTTGTCACTAAGCAACCAGCATGTCCAGTCCTGCCCTTCTCAACTGGGCTCAGTAGCTGCTCAAAAAGACCACCACATCCACCCTCAGGATCAGGCCTGACAAGAAAGCATTCCTGTGGTCCTTACACCAAGCCAGGCCCAGGGACAAGCCTATGGACGTCACACCCAGAGCTGGAGGGCAGTGTGTGCCTCCATCCCGGGACCCCACCCTTCCCGAGAGCACAGGGGGCCAGGGCCGCTAGGAGCGGTGAGTATGCATTCCGACCGGGCACGTGGCGCCGTCCAGCCCTCACGAGGACTAGGAGGAAAGCCCCCCGCACCCGGGCCGTCTCTCTCCAACGCGCTGTCAGCCCAGAAATCACGTGCAGTGCCCACTGTGTGCTAGGAGGTAGCGATACAAGAGTGAACAGGGTTAACAGTTTCTGCAACGAAAGTTATCCAAGGGAGAGAGCTGGGCTTACACGCAGCCCATCGTGAGTGTGGGAAATCCATCTGGCTTCAAGCAGAGCACGTCAACGGCCAGTGTTTTCCAAACTGGTCGGTGCTGCCTTAGAAGTCGGAGGAGATGGTCTCCCAGAGCACAAATGGCCGTAAGGTAGGAGGGAACAGTCTTCTCCGTAAGGTAAGCAGTGTCGACTGGAGCAAGTAGTTCCCCAGGTAGCCCACCACAGAGGGTTTATTCGGGAAAAGAAAAGGAAACACCGCCACAGCAGTGTGAGGACGTGCACCTCCGGCCGGCCGCCCACATGCAAAAAGAAGACAGCTCTTCCCAAGATGGTCCCCTATGTAACTCCCTCCCCCAGAAGTTGGAACCATGAAGTTTTAACAGGAAGTCAGGACTAGAGAGTGAACAAGGGGCCCAGCTCCACCCGCAGACCTCCCAGCTCTATGGTTAGTCATCCTAAGATGCCAGGTCCCTTTTGTCAGTAGGAAGCAGCGTGGGGCTCAGAGGAGGGGAGAAAGGAAGAGCGAGCAAGTGGGCTCTGAAGCCAGAGGGACTGTGATAGGAGGAGGGAGGGCCTCTGGGCCAAGAGGCAGCAGATGCAGACGCCTGGGCCCCTCTAGTACCTTGGGTCCTGGGTCCTTGTGTCCAGACACTGGGCTCATGACCCTTAGGTGAGGGGCTGGGACGTGGGCCTGCGACAGGCCAGACAGCAGCTGAAGGCTTTGAATGCCATGCTGAGAAGTGCGGCCTGCAGGTGGAGGCAGGGCATTGCTGCAGCCTCCCCGGGAGGCCAACACTGCCTTCCTGTGTCCATTGTGAAGGCGCTGTCAGCTCTAAGTCCTTCACTGCAGGCAGCTTTCATTTCAGGTAGTTCTGTTCCACCAGTGTTTACTGATGTGAGCACACGCTCGGCAGTCTGGGGGCAAGGTAGTATTGGAAGTGGTCTTTGCCCTCGGAAAACTGAAGCTTCTAACAATTAAACAGAACTTTCCTTACAGTTAACACAAAAAATAGTGCATAGACTCTGACTTAGAATCATAAAAAATTGTTCTGGGTTTAAAGCAATACCAACTTCTTTTCAAAAGGACATGTATGTAGTATGTAGGAACTCTGTTTTTAAATCAACCAACTTAGAAAATGGCGCAAATGGTATATGTGTGTTTTTTATCATGAAAAGGTGCCTATGTTCCATATAAGGACGGATGAGATGATGGCTGTTTTTCTCGGTCAAGGGCTTCTCTTAGCTGGAAAACTCACATAAGAGCCCACGGCTACTGCTCGCTCCTCTTTAATAAAAATGGAATGTTTCTATGTCTAAATAACTACCTTCTGAATTTGAGAACCGCTGTGCTAAGTAGTGTGAAACATGCCATGTGGGTATGAATTTGTATTCACAACAGGATGGCGTGTGGTTTCCTATGTCTGCAGTATGACTGGGAACAGGGCTACTGAGTTAATGAAAACACGTGTTCACAAGAGCGCTGAAGATACAGAGAGGACGTCCCCAGGAATTTCAAACAAAGGCAAGAGGAATGTTGGGGAATTAAAGTCCTCCAGTGTGGGGCTTTTTATAGAAACTTGTGCTGCTCCATTCCTTTCACCTTCTGCATGTCTGAAATGTAAACAGAAACTGGTTACATCCCCTGACTGATGCTCCTGAGAGTAATCGGCTGCTGCTCTCTGCATCGGTGGAATCTGTTTGCTTTTGAAGCATCTGATTTCAGGGTCACCTTAAAAGGGTCCCTCTCCCCCACCCCAAAATATTTCCTCTGTGAGTTCAGTGACAAGTGAAGTGCCAGGCACAAGACCACATGGTTGAACGCTTTAACTGGAGCCCAGTTCAGATGGAAAGTTGCCTGAGGTCGCCTGTCCTTTAGTCAGCAAGTGGTAATGGTCAAGTGTGAATAGAAAGAATGGGTTCCTCATTCTTTTCTGAGGGCCTATTTTGGAGGGCAGAAAGCGTGAGAACCAGCAGCCTGCCAGGCTCGGCGCTGGGAGCCACCCCTTCCACACACATAACTGTTTTTCGGGGATCAGTGTTCTGGGAGAAGCAAAGGGCCCACGGGGGCGTTCCTGGGATGCACGATTCCCGCAGTGATGGAACATGCTGTGTTGGGCTGACTTCCTCCCCGTGGGGTCGAGAAGATTTCCCGGCAAAAGGCAGGCGAGCATGTGGTTGGCGCGGAACCAGACTCCAAGAGCTCACAGCCCTGTGATTCTAACAATGACCTAATCAAGTGTTTGGATGTGGCTTGGCTGCTAACCATGCTCTGATTAAGTCAGCTGTGCTGTGACCAACAGAAGACACGAGAACTCAGCTGACAAAACATTTGTCTTTGGGGGCATCTTACAAGCTTAGCCACGCCTCTGCTTGTCCCAGGTGCATACACAGCCTAGTGAAATGCTGGTCTGTGACAAAGCATGCTGTATTTTCCATCCAGGTGAGGGCTTTGACCTTGGGAATGTGATGTTCAAAGTAACAGAGTGGGACACACACACACAGGACATTCTCCTCTGTCTCCTGCTGCTGCCGGCAGTGATGGGAACCACTCTGCTGACCCCCAGGCCGAGGTCAGGGCACTGTGCTGGGTGCTGTGGACCATCAGCAAGTTAACGAGGACCCTGGCAGGATGGAGACATGGCACACCTTCATCCCCGGGGTCAGGGGCTCCCGTCTGCCTTGGGTCAGTGGCTTAGGGGGCAGCTCGAGTTGCTCCCGCTTCCTGCCGGTGCTTTCATGTCGACCTGACCTTCACCTCCTGGAACACTGACAGGGACTGTTTCCCAACCAGGTCTCCTGACAACTGAGCTGGTTGGTGTCTGTAGGCCGATGGGCACATACCTGCCAAGGGCATGCCCACTTGGCAGAGACCCTCCCATGAGCCACACCTGAGAAATTCCCACCTGAGACCGTGCTGGAAATGCAAGTGGGAGGTCGTGACACTCCGTGTGACTCTCTCTATAACAATTTTTTGCAATGAACTTGGGTAGTGTCGTGCAGGGAGGCCTGCAGGGTCTCTGGTCCCGCTCCCCACACAAGAACGCAGGATATGGTGAGGCCAAAAAGGAACACCCACAGAGCCATAGGTAGGGGAGTCATACCACTATATTCTCTCTGGCGGCACTATACTCTCACTGGAGGCTGGATCCACACTGTCCGCAAACCGCCATCCACGCTTGCCAGCCCAGCCGCCATCTTCTTGCTAGCCCCCATTCTCCCTCTCTCTCCCTCTGCTAGCGTAGCCACAGCAGTTATACTAGTGGCCAATGGCTCACTGGCCACAGCTGACGGCCAACTAGCCACAGCTGATGGCCATGCAATCACAGTTGGCCATTTACTACCTGAGCCAGCACCTGTCTATGTGAGGCCGAGAGCCTGGAAACTGCTTTCTGGGGCTCCGCCCCCACAGGTAGTTTCTGTAAAAGTACACGTGGACACTTTTTAGGGCTGATGATGACTCATTCGTGTGACTGCCCCGTGAGACTGAGAGAGATTGTAGTTTCAAATAAAAGTTTTCTATCTGAGAGAACGCTTAATGGCGTCTTTTCAGAATGAAGTCTACAACCCTGTGACAGCTCTTCCGATCGGCTGTTCCATTTATTAAGTTCAGGTGTAAAACTAAGTTCAGGCTCAATGGCCCACACCTCAGCTTCTGCCCTGGATAAGCGGCAGGTGTTTTTAAATAATGAATAATTTCAAATTGTATTTTTATGTTATAAATATTTGTACATTTGTATATTTGTATCACATTATACGTTCCTTTGCCTTTTAAATCTGAATACAGGGAGCCCAACTTGATCTTTTATGGATGATTTAAAGTATTATAAGCATCAATTAATATAAATTGATGCCTTCAGGAAATAGCCGGAACTCTTTGCATCTGCAGTAAAACGCCCCAGAACGCTGTGAGTTTATAATTCATTTGTGTCTTTAATTAGTTTTACTGCATGAGTAATCACTGCATCCCACCAGTACATCTTGTGTGTTTCAGGCCGGAAGTCCAAATATCCAAATATACATGTAGTGACTGATTTAAGCCTGTGGTCACTTGGGGCAAAGGTGTAAGGTCACATGTTCACTCTATTTGATAAAGTGTCAGCTTTTGTGAGGTCCATTTAAATGAGGAGTAGACTTTTCCACTGAATTATTGTTTCAAGGCCAAAAAGGCTGAGTTATGTGGGCTTCTGACCTGGAGAGAGTGGGATGTGATGAAAAGGGACAGGAAATTTTAATTAGGCGCAAATGAACAATAAAACACACATCTGATGTATGTTATCTAGACTCAGTATTACTTATCAGTGATCGAAATGAAGAAACAAGTATATGAAATGTTTTATTCCCGTGATTTACAGGAAAAAATGTAGACTCCTATATCTATCCCCACCTTCACACTTTGATCTGTTGGTTCATTCATTTATTACACACACGTACAAGACACTTGTTCTGGGAATATGGATTAAAAAAACCTCCAACCTCAAAATCTCGTATTTCAGTGGGTGACATAGACAATGGCCATTTCCAAAACACATTGGCCTGCAGGACCTGGAAAGGACAGTGAGAGAGGACTGAGAAATGGACATTCCCCCTGAGAGGAGGCTACGGTGGTGTCACCCCACTGTCCCCTCTCTAGCACACACGCACACACACACACATACACACACACACACACACACACAGTTTGCAATACCCGTTAATACCATTGAACACAGTTGGAAAACATCGCTGTAAATTGCAAAGATAGTTTTTCGCAGCCACGCCAGACTTCCGCATATGATGTGCTCCTGGTCAGAGCAGTCACCGCCCTGACAAGGCACGCAGGGGTCTTGTCCATGCCGCTGCTGTGCACAGCCGGTTCCAGCCCTTCTCTGGAAGTGCCATCCCAGTGTCAGAGGCAAGCCGGGTTTTCCACTGTTTCCCAACGAGGTTGGGGAACCTCGTCACCTGGAAACAAGTTGTCTCCTTCATTCCCTGAGGACTCCTCCCAATGTCAAATCTGGAGAGAAAGGAGGGTGAGCAAGCTGGACCTCCCCTTTGCTGCCACCCCCTTCTCCCACCCCCCTCCCTCTCTATTCACCTCCTGACTCCCTCTCTTGCTTGCTTGCTTTTTTTCTTGCTTTCTTGTCAAAACTGGCTTCATTAAAAATGCAGTATATGTCAAATTTTACTCCTTTTGCATCAATCAGAATCTCCCAAACAGCACAGAATCTCCACCAAATAAGGCATTAAGTTGCCTTACGTGACACATTATGCAGGAACAGCGCTACGATTGTCGAAAGCTCGAGCTAAATTGCCTTCTCTTGGAATCTGTGATGAGCACGTTGTTCTGGACCGTGGAATATCGACATTCCCCAGAGGCTTTGCTGCTTGTTACCTTGTTTCTAGATTGTAACAAAACCTGCTCCATCATCACTTTTGTTTTTTTCAAACACTACCTCGTTTTCTTTCTTTGGAAGTTCAGAAAATGCTGAATCCTCATTTTCTGTTTATCTTGCAAATGTGAGCTGCAACCCTCACAAAATCATTGTTTTTGCAGAATGAGTTTTTAAAAGCACAAATTGTCTTTCTCAACTCTAGCAAATTACCACTTATTTGAATAAACCGAGCCTCTGACCCCTGGAACACGTCCGGGGTCCGGGGTTATGAGGTGGGTAGCAGGGCACCTCAGAGGTGGGTGGCCGGTGTCCCTTACACTTCTCAGACCAACATGACTCACTAACCACATAACACCATCATCTCTAGCTTGTCACCTGCTCTAATTCACTTAACTCTAGAAAATTGGACATTTGCTTTATTGTTCTAAGTAACAATCGCTTTTTAGACCACCAGGTTTCTCTACAGCTGCAGCTACAACAGAGTGGCCCTCAGCATGGACGGTGTGATTGCAAACCTTCTTAACATGTCGCTAAGAGAAGGAAATGTGCAGGTGTGCTCTGAAGGGACAGAGAACAGAAGCGCACAGGATGAGGTGGGTCTGTGTTTGTGGAGGCAGCAGAGGTGGGTGGGTCTGTGAGGAGAGGCGGGCCCCTAGAGACTGCATGCTGGGAGGGAAGCGCAGAGAAGTCGGCTGGCAGCGTGGCGTGGAATCTTTGCGTGAAAACCCCACTAGATTCTGGTCTCTTGGGCCACCCTCTAACACTGCTCTGGTCATCAACTCCTAGAAAGGAAAACCTGACTTGGTGGCAGAAGACCAACCTTCGGGGGCCACCTGGAAACCACTGGTGTTTCGTGTGGATGAGACGACACCGGACGTGGTGCAGAGTGTCCTCCTGGAGCGTGGATGGGACAAATTTGACAACCGAGAGCAAGACGTTGAGGACTGGAACTTGTACTGGAGGACCTCGTCATTCCGGAGGGCTGAGCATGTCAACATGAAGCCATGGCAACGACTAAACCACCACCCGGGCACCAGCAAGCTCACCAGGAAGGACTGCCTGGGCAAGCTGCTGAAGCATATGAAGAGGACCCACGGCTCCCCCCTCTACGAGTTCATCCCCTCCACCTTCGTCATGCCCAACGACTACTGCAAGTTTGTGGCCGAGTACTTTAAGGAGAAGCAGGCCCTGGGTGCCAAGCCCGGCTTTTGGATTTGCAAGCCGGCAGAACTGTCTCGTGGAAGGGGAATAGTAATTTTCAGTGACATTAAAGACTTAACCTTTGATGACACATATATAGTGCAGAAATATATCTGCAACCCTTTGCTTGTGGGTCGATATAAATGTGACCTCCGCATCTACGTCTGTGTCACCAGCTTTAAGCCCCTGACCATCTATATTTACCAGGAAGGGTTAGTGCGTTTTGCCACGGAAAAGTTTGACCTCAGTAATCTGCGAAACAGTTACGCACATTTGATCAACAGCAGCATCAATAAATCTGGGGCCTCGTACAGGAAGATCAAAGAAGTGGTCGGCTGTGGTTGCAAGTGGACACTCAGAAGGCTCTTCTTCTACCTGCGCAGCCAGGACATGGACGACCTGTGTCTGTGGCAGCAAATCCAGCACATGGTCATTCTCACCGTGCTCGCCATCGCGCCATCCGTCCCCTTCGCCACCAATTGCTTTGAGCTCTTTGGATTTGACATTTTGATTGACGACAACTTGAAACCGTGGCTTTTAGAGGTCAACTACAGCCCAGCCCTGTCCTTAGATTGTTCCACGGATGTGTCGGTGAAGAGAAAACTCATCCATGATACGATTGAACTCATTTACTTACGTGGCCTGAGAAACGAGAGGAAAGAACACGGTGACCATGCCCATGGGAATCCCAGTGTCCCCCTTGCTGATTCTGATAAAGGACTCGGTGACACCTGCAGCCGTCTCCCCTGTGGGTCTCTCTTGCAGTTCACAAGTGGAACACTTAATAAGGATAAACCTGCTATAAAGAAAGCTGTCAAAATACACGCAGAAAACAAACCTGCCGCCCAGCCGAGAGAAATGATGAACAGGAAGGATGTACTTCTGTCAACAAGAGAGCCCCCCAAAACCAAGCCACAGTTCAAGGGCAGGCCCACGGCTCCCACGACGTTCACCCCCTGCGTGTCGCTCCTTCAGTCCCCTGCCCACAAGACCAGCGCCTCCCTGAGGGACACGTCGGACAGCAGCCAGGTGCCACATCCCCAGGCAGGCAACTTCGTTCTCATTTTTCCTTTCAATGAAGCTACTTTTGGGGCATCCAGGAATGGATTAAATGTCAAGAGAATAATCCAAGTGCTCCAGAAACGAATGAATAAGCAACATTCGCAAGTGGCGGAAAAGAAAACGCAGAGGTGACCTGGTTTTCTGCCAGCCTGGGACTGCTCGGCCGGGGGAGCCCAGCCCCTGCCATGTGAGTGCATCCCCCTAGTCAGGTTGCTGGGGCTGCAGGTGTGTGTGTGCATGAATATGTTTATAACAGCTGGGAAGTGGAAGACATTCCGTGCTGATTCAGTTCCATCACTGGCTGGTTTGCTCAGATCCCTCGGGGGAGGGGGAAATGTCATATGGCCCCTCATCCTACGTGAAGATGCCTTATTACCAGTACGCTGTGCACTGATTTAAACATGAAAACAGGGTTATTGTAACATTCAGGACTCTTGGGTGAGAACAGAACAAAAAAAGATCAGGAGCTAAGTTTTTGGTTTTTAATTGTCTGTTTTTTTGTTCAAAATTTTTTTTTTAATTTGATCAGTCATCTAGAGTGAAGTGAAGTATTGACAACCTCCCCCACCGAGTACCCAATGAGTATTACCTGCAGATCCTGGGCCTTCAATTAAACATTGTGAAAGCAGCTTCCCTCTGGGAGCAGCCACATTGGAAAAATGCCCCCTCTTCTTCACCTTGTCACTGTCAGATCGCTGTCCTGGTGGGCGACGGCAGAGCGTCCCGGGCCCAGGTATGTTTCCTTCCTGCCAGCTCTCAGAACATTAGAAGGGTCCTAAGCTGTAAAAGCCCCAGTGTTTATTTGAAAACATGATGCTAAGTGAAGAAAGCCAGACACCAAAGGCCCATGCTGCAGCATTCCATTTAGGCGAGATGTCCACAGTCAGCAAGCCCATCAGCACAGAAAGTACATTGATGATTTCCAGGGGCTGGGCACTGGTGGGGGGGGGGGCGACGGGGGGCGGGGAAATGACTGCTATTGGGGACATGGTTTCCTTGGGATGATGAAAATGTTCTACAACTAGATGGCTGCACAACATTGTGAATGTGCTAAGTGTCACTAGTGGTCAATTTTATATTGCGCTTATTTTATCACAGTAAAAAAAGTTAAAGCAAAAATAAAACAGCAAGCCTAACACTATTGTGACTAATGATGCATAGTGCTATCGATGTCAAGACAATAATTACCCACTGTGGTTGGGTGCACATGGAGGGACTTGTGAAATGACTGATGAAATGCTTTTACTTGACCTGGGTGGTTCAGAAAAAAAAGAGGGGGAAAAATCCCAGCGAGTTTACACGTGAGGCTGTCGTGCATCTTTTGTTCCCTGCCTGTTTTCCTGCGTGTGTACATTTATTTGCTCCCCACCTTGTTCCAGGAAACATTTAAAGGGGTCAAGTAAGAATATATATAATCACATCAAGGTTGATCTGATCTCCTATGTTGCTCAGGCTCTCACTGTATATTGTCTGGCAAATACGTGGGCCTGTCCCACAAATGCTCGGGCATTCTAATGAGACCAAGTCAGGCAACTGCCATCACTCAAAACCCAAGCATAGTTCTCGCTCTCCCTCCGTGTTTTTAAATCCTCATTTATCATGAGCCAGGTGCCAATCACTCCCCAGATGTACAGGTGAATCTTACAGAGATGAGCAAAGCCTGTGTAATTAAGGAAAGATGGTATTATTCAAGCACTTGAAGTTTTGGGCCATCTCTCAGGGAAAACATGCAAATTCTGGACAGTATAGCTCTATGGTAAAATGTGGCCTAACTAAATTGAAATGATAACGAGTTAATGTAAGAATTTCAAACGCAACAGGCAACCTATGTGCATAAAATTTGCACCCGGATACACAGGTGCTTAAGGAGGAAAAACCATAAACACAGTCTTGCTGAGGTAGAACAGACACATACAACATCAAGAGACATATTAAGGAGATGGCTACATGGTAGTTATTTAAAAATCCTTGGAATTCCGCTTCCGGGAAGATGGAATTGTCATGCATTTCGCTATTCCTCTACCAAATACAACCAAAAACCTTGGGCAGTATGAATAAAACAAACATAAGAAGTCACTGAAAGGTGGAAAGAAGACAGCCTTGCTACAGACCCCAAGAAAGGTGGGGTGGTGAGCTCCCTGGGGTTAGTCATTTGGTTGGTTGGTTGGTTGGTTGGTTGGTTGGTTGGTTGGTTGGTTTTTGCCTTGTGTACCCAAGATGGGCACTAAAACAGCCGCCAGCCCAGAAACGCAAGTGGACACAGACCAAAGAAGCCTGAGCCTACTCTTGAATCTATGAGTTTAAAATGATGTTCAACAAAAAGTTAATGTAAAATACATGAAATAGTTATAATACAAAGGAATGTAACAGGATGCATTTAATTTTATCTCTTTTATTAAGGAAGAGACATGGTTTTCTTCTTTCTATTGATACCATCTCTGTTTATACAGTGGCGACACATCTACTGTGTCCATCCTTGCAACCTTAGGAAGCAGGCTCTTTATCAAAAGGAGGAGCAAGGCCAACTCAGAAGGAGATGGAGGACTTTCACATGAGGAACACGTGGGCGAGAGGGGGGCTTATGGCACAACTCAAATTACAACACGTCTCCTGTGTATAAACAGAAATGCACTTATCATAAACTTCCAACTATATATAAATGTAAGAATGAATAATTTAACTACAGTGATAGAAACATAACCTGGTTTAAAGCCTTTGTTTCATGAAGGAAGATAATCAAATCTTCCAACAGCAAAAATTAATGACTAACCTAATAATTCAATCGTTCTTCAGCTGGGTTTTACTAAAGTTTCACTTGGAAGTTGGTTTGAGTTTGTCATTCTTATAACCCTAAAAAGGCAATTCGTTGTCATTTATCTAAATTAATAAATAAACGATAGGTGTCCCCAAATTCTCAAACCCCTCAGTCTAGAAGACCCCTTCTCTCAGCCACCCCAACCAGATTTTGTCACCTCACTAGTCCATAGCAGTCACTTGGGCCAGGATCCTGTCCCTCTAGGCCATGTCCCCCCCAACGCTGCTCATGGCCCCTCCCACCCCATGTGAGAAAGCCAAGAACCAGTGTGTTGATTCTAAACTGACTCCCTGTCCTAAAGGGGCACACACCCTGGGCACACTCCCCAATACACTACCAAGCTTTATGATTACGTAAGATTAAATTATAATTAACTATTTACTAATGTGTTATTTGAATGTAGTAAGCTCATAGTCAGTGGAATATACCTACCCACATAGGAAACTGGACATGGAAAACTTTCCTCGCCCAACTCACCAAAAAGAATGGGTTTAATATCAAGTTCTCAATACACGATATGTAGTGAAAATTTATCCTCTTAGTACTTATTCTTGAAGAAATATAAACTGCATTTTTGCTGTCAAAGCAAACTGCTCGCTAGAAGAGACGTTCAAGAGGAGAATATAAGATACTCAAGTTTAAACAGGAGGAATTACTTCACATCTCGTCATTTCACACGATGCCATCTAAGTCGTCCCTGAGATGAGGAATCAGCGGGAGGGTCAGTGTTCAGGGTTAAACGTTAGCCATCATTTCTTATCGAAACTCCTGTGTGTGTAATAATCAGAGATTTAGGCAATTTGTAATTAAGGAGTAGCTTTCAAGGTCTGTCAAAGTTTTCAATGTGTTGAGAGAAAGAAATTTAATCCATTTCTCTCCTGCATTTATGTAACTTCCATCCCTGAAGATCTGGGTTAGTTACCAGCTCTTCTGCGTGTCATTGTGTGCTACGGCATTTTTAGAGATGGCACAGGGTCTCCAGCCAGCTCTCGCCTGGACCTCATGGCTGTATTTCAACCTTTTGCACTTCCCAGAAATTATTTATAATGGGCATATGGCTGGCAAATCCTCATTCATAGGTGTCACTGTGGCGGTGCCAGTTGGGACATTTCTACAATTCCTGATGCTTGGAGGACCCTCCAAATGCACCTTCTCAGAAAACAAAGAAGCGAGTGAACCTGCATGATGCAGAGATGGGGTGATATGTGGGCTGGTGGTCCAGTTGGAAAGGTAACCCTGGTAAAATTAAAGCAAGAAGATATGCAAGTCAAATTACCTGAAACATCATGAAAATGAATAGTCCTGGTGGGCTTCCAGAGACGTGGACGTTTTACGAACACAGAGTGAAGCTGTTGCCAATTGGGAATCAGCTGAGCATCAAGGTCAAAACTCTGGTTGGACCCTGGGCTGGGAGGATCCTCTGAAGGTCAGCAAATCACCTAACGTCTCTGTGGCTCTACTTCCTCACCCATAACATGGAGCTTAGAATTTGCCCTACTTCACCCATGGTGGTATGGCTCACTGCAGTAATACAGGAGAGCACACAACACTGTCAAAAACAACTGTAGAAAATGTGTCAACCACCCACAGTGTCCCAGATATGGTGCAAAGTGCTTTCCCTGTATCCCAAACACTCACAATGACCCTGCAAGCAGGGTCCCTTTCACCTCTCAGGTAGAGAGGCTGGGGTACACAGATATTCATTTGCTTCCCCAAAGCCACAGTGCTGCTAAGTGGAGAAACCAGAACTAGCACTATAGTCCATTTGACTCCAAAGCCCAAACCAGGATGAACTAACCACGGTGAATGAGAGTCAGCTGTGGGGAGGGAAGACTGGAGTCATTCAATATTTACTGACTCCCATCATGCACCAGAATTGCTTTGTCACTGGACAAGCAGAGCATGACACTGGGCTCACGGAGTTGCCTTATGGTGGGTTGTGTGCATCTTGGCCCACCATTGATTTTACAAGGCTTTCAGCGCCAACTGAAGCCCAGGGATCTAGAATGTAACCCAGGTCGTGTGGGAGGGAAGGGGAGACTCAGCAGAAAATAAAATTTGACGAAACACAAGTGCAAGTGAAAATGGTCAACTATGAAACGGCCAGGCCCTCGCCATCCTCTTCCAGGTGAATGTAGGAAAGAGACCTGACTCACCAGTGTGTAAAACTGAGTCCCGTGCAGAAGGGTCCCTGATTTGTGAAAAGCAGAGCTCCCGCACAAAACATATTCAAACTGGAGAATGATCTTTGTTTCAATCATTATTTTAACTTTCTAAAGACAAAAAAAGTCTTCATGTAATTAAACATTTCCAGTTCCTTCTGCAGCAACTCTGCTCACCCAGATATTACTAGGACACTGGTGGTTTAATTTAACGCCAGATGATGTGAAGTGAAACAGAATTTCCCCTTTTTTAAGGCAAAACAAAACAGAATGAAACTGTAAGGGTTTTTTTTTTGTTGTTTGCCTCTCCCACTGACCCTCATTCCCAAACAAGTTTATTTTGCTTTTAACTCTATTCTGATGCTGCGTCAGCATTTTCCCTTGCTGAGAAAATGCAGAACTCGTGTGATCTTTGCAGGGAAAGGCCGTCTGTGTCCTTTCGTGGGACAAGTCTAACAAAGGACTGGTTCTCAGCACTCTGCTGCTTTCGCGTGGGGACCACAGCAGCCTGGCAGCGACATGTACCCCGCTAACTGCTCCACGCACAGTGACGCCGTGGAGGTGTCTGTGGCCACACTTCTGCTGCTGGAGGGCGCGCTGGGCCTGCTGGGCAACGCTGTGGCGCTCTGGACCTTCTTCTGCCGCCTGAAGGTGTGGCGGCCGTACGCCGTCTACCTGTTCAACCTGGCAGTCGCGGACCTCCTGCTGGCCATCTGCCTGCCCTTCCACATGGCCTTCTTCCTGAGACACAAGACCTGGGGCTGGGGCCACGCGTCTTGCCGAGCCCTGCTGTTCCTGCACACCCTCAGCCACCAGGTGAGCGTCGCCTTCCTCACCGCCGTGGCTTTGGACCGTTACCTCCGAGTGGTCCACCCTCGGCTCAAGGTCAACCTCCTGTCCTCGCGGGGGGCCCGGGGAGTCTCAATCCTCATCTGGCTCCTGATGGTCGCCCTCACCCACCAAAGCTTGTTCACCTCGGAAGCCCAGTGCCCCAGGTCTGACGCCAGCCGGGGTGCCTCCTTCAGCCTTACGTGGCAGGAAGCCCTCGCCTTCCTCCAGTTCGTTCTTCCCTTCAGCCTCATCTTGTTCTGCAATGCCGGCATCATCAGGACCCTGCAGAAGCGGCTCCGAGACCCAGACAGACAGCCCAAACTGCAGCGCGCCCGGGCGCTGGTGGCCGCCGTCGTGGTGCTGTTCGCTCTGTGCTTCCTGCCCAGCTTCCTGGCCCAGAGCCTGATGGCCATCGTCCGCGGGGTGCACAGCTGCAGGGTCCTGAGGGCGCTGGAGCACACGGCGGACGTGACCAGCAGCCTGACCAGCCTGCAGAGCGTGCTGAACCCGGTGGTGTACTGCTTCTCCAACCCCGCGTTCAGGCACTCGTACCGCAAGGTCTTCTCCACCCTCAGAGGCCAAGGCAGGACGCCGAGGCTCGGGGCTGCGACCTCGGACACTCCGACTCCTGAGGAGCAGGACAGCCCGCTCCCCCAGCCCCGTGTTCGTGGGCAATGCCTGGGAGCTCAGTAAGAACGACCAGTAGCTACGATCCCGGAAGAAAAGGAAACCTGAGACGGCGCTGCAGAGATCAGGCTGCAAACGTGGGCAAAATGGCAGCAAAGGCTGTGATTTATTGTGCTTACCAGGGTTTTCTTCTGCGACTGTACATAACAGAGCAGCAAACCAAAATTAGGAAGCCCTCGTACACAGTTACAATGCAGGCTAAACTGCTCAGTTGAAACTTAGGCAGCCACTGCATATTCACACCTGAAGAAAGGTACTGATGGGGCAGTCGTGGACGAGAGGGGGCTGGAAGCGGGTGTCGTTCTGCCTCCAGCTGGTCCTCGTGAGTCATTGTCCTTTTCTGCAGTTTGTAAATGCAAGAACTCTGTGCTTCCGTCCCATCTGTTGCACAGACGTGTGATGACTGACCTGGGAAAGGGGGCTTGGGGTTCTACAAAGAGGTTCTGGTGTGTATACGCTGTCTTCCCTACTCAGCTCCATTTGGCACATGATGTGTTTAGTTTGATAACTAGTCACTTAATTTGTGTAGATTATACATTACATCAAGGACAATACAGCTAGTTCCCTAGTTTATTGTAAGAAATACTTTCCTACTAAATGTCTCAAAATTGCCTCTAGAACTTCTTTTTAAATTTGAATGACCAAAAGTCTCCCAGAAGATGTTTCTTAACCATTTTTCTGTCGTGGGACATGGAGGTCTGTAACTGTCTACACAGGAAAACCCACACTGTGAAGTCACATGTCACCTGACAGATATGAGACAAAGCCAGCCCGCACCAACTAGCTGCAAGGCTTGTGGGCCAGCACTGGGCACTAACTGCGTCCCAAACACAGGCCCCTCCTGCCCCCTCCCTGGATGCTGCCTGCCTCCCCGACACTGAAGCTGGCTGCACTCGGCCCCTCCCCCACTCTCATGTTCACTGGCAAAGGGGGAAGTCTCATCACAGTGACTGCCTCTCAGAGTCTTGTCACAGCTTCCTGGGCACAGCCGGTGGCCCTCCTCTCTGCTCAGCCATGGGCCTGCTCATCGCACAGCCTGGGGAAAACCAAGATGTGTCAGCGAGCCCTGTGTGCTGACTCAGCTGGCCTGGGGAGCGGCCCGGGCACTGGTAGTTTTGACGTTCCCTCATTGGTCCTGTTACTGGGCAGTCAGGGCTGAGAGTCAGTGGCCAAAGTCTAGGTCTTTAAGTCAGCATCCTGCTCTGTCACTCCTGCTTTGCCACCTGGGGCGAACCACCAAAATTCCCTGAACTTTCCTCTTCTGTAATATGGGGATAATAAAAACCCACCCGTGGGAATATTGTGGGCATTCAATAAAATAATGAATAAAATGCCGAGCAGGGCCTGGCATGTGACACACACCCGGTAGGTGTGCCTTTGCTGTATTCAAGTCATCAATTTGTTCTATTCTCTTTGTTTTCATCCCCAGCCAGACTGCGCCCTTTGGGGACAAAGCTTTCCCCTGCACACTTGCAACACAGAGCCTGGCACAGGGCAGGTGCTCAGTGAACTGGGTGTCAAAAAGTTCTGCCAAGCTAAGTTACCACCATTCTTCCTTTCTGGCAAATCCTTTCCAGGCTTTATGTCAGGGTTCTGTCTGACTCGGGTTTTAGTCCACACCCTGTGAAGTGGACAATATTTTGTTTAGGATTCTGTGACTGCCCATCTCTGAGGGTGTCTTTGGCGCCCTGTCCCATCAGTATCATCAAGGACTCCCGGCAGTCCTGTGCCCACGTGGTTTCTTCTTTAAAGAGATGGAGCAACGAGGTTCTTACTCTTCCCCAAATGATTTTCTCTGAGTAAGGAAATGACTCAAAAGGAAAGTGTGGGCAGTCAGTAAATGATGGGCCACAGAACCACAGTATTTTGCTGTCAGTAGCAAGTTTTAGTTTCTTTTCTCCATGGCTCACTTCCTGTAATACAGCAGGTGCAGTGCTGTCTGCGAGTCCTGTCAATCTCAGCATTGCCAGAATCCTGGGATATCTGGGAAGGGCAGCCAAGAGCCCAAATGTCGGCTTGAGTGACAAATTTCTCTCCTGTTCAGAAAATGCTATTGCTGTTTTCACACTGCTAATCTCATCGTTTCTCTTTCCAGAATCCAGTCAGCCACTGGCTCCTCCTTGGCATATACCAGCTTCCAGGTGCAGGCATCCTGCATGGAATGTTCCAGTCCCATTTGTCTTGAGAATTCCTCCTTGCCTTTTCTGGTCCAGCCCCTGACCTGCCTGCAGCGTGAACCCTCGCTGCCAGCACCCCACACCCCAGCATGGTGGCCACTCACTCCCCACCACAGGCCGTCCTGCGGAGCTCATGGCTGCCTGCCCTCACCCCACGCCAGCACCTCCAAGCTGAAACCGTGTCCATTCTGCATCCTCAGCACTTGCCCAGGGCCTGGTACACAGTAGGTGCTTAATAAGCATGTGGAATAAATAATAAATAAATGAACAAATTAACCCGATTTAAAATTAACAAGTTAACTTTATTTAATAGGTTGTTTTTAAAAATATACTTTAAAAGTGTGAGTCCATTGGCAAACTTAAAATTGTATCTTAAGGAATCTTCCAGAAAGATGCTAATGCAAATGAAAATATAATAATTTTCATATTTATTGGATAAAGATTTTTTTCCTATATTTTTATAATCATTTTAGCCAACAGTTAACAGTTTTGATTTATTTAGGGGTCGGGATAACAAAGGGACTCCATGTTAGCCTGTGGGCTTGGTTGGGGGCTGTGAAATGTGTCATGTGACTCTCATAGGCTTCTGGAACATACTGCTAGTGTTCATGGAGCCCCCAAACAATTGTCATCCTCAAAATGCCTCTTTTTAAATTGTGGTAAAATGTACATAACATAAAACTGACTGTCTCAGCCGTTTTTCAGTGTGTGGCTCAGTGGCATCGTGTACATTCACATTGTTGTGCAGTCGTCACCACCGTCACCTCCAGAACTCTTCACCCTCCCAGGCTCACACCTGAGTCCCCCTCATTACACGCTGAGCGCCCTCCCCATGCCCCTCCCCCAGCCCCTGGCACCGCCATACTATTCTCTGTCTCTGTGAATTTCAGGACTCCAGGTCCCCCATAGAAGTGGAATCGTAGAGTATTTGTCCTTTTGCTTCTGGCTTATTTCACTGAGCATAATGTCCTCAGGGTTTATCCACGTTGTAGCCTGTGTCAGAATTTCCTTCCTGTTTAAGGCTGAGTGACACTCCATTGTACGGATGTTGCACGTTTGGTTGTCCGTTCACCCCTCGACGGACACTTGGGGCGCTTCCATCTCTTGCTTTTGTGAATAATGCTGTTGTGAACAGGGGTGCACACACATCTTCCCAAGACCCTGCTTTCGACACTTTTCTGTGTGTGACCAGAAGTGCCCTTGCTGGATCATGTAACATTGCAGCTTTTCGTTTGAGGAACCGCCATATTTTCCACAGCAGCTGCAGCACTTTACAAACCCACCAACAGGGCACAAGGGTTCCCATTTTCCACATCCTCGCCAACCCTTGTTATTTTCTGGGGCTTTTCTTCGTGTGTTTTCAAAGCAGCCATCCCAATGGGTGCGAGGTGGAGAAATGCCTCTTTGAAAATCAGAAAACGCTTATTACTGTCCTCAGAGACTAAGAAGAACTCTCACAACAGGATCCCGGGAAAACACACCCAGGGCTGCACAAATCCGTTTTGTAGCCACTGAGTCGTCACAATTCAGTTTTAAGTCTCTTCTTCACTGAAACCATAGGCCGGAGGAAATGTGTATCAAGGAATCCTGTCAGAGACCGGTCACCTGGATGGCAGGGCCTGAGGACCTTCTGCGTGGGTGGGAGTTGGTGGAGCTGCGCAGATTGTCACTGCGTCGCCTCTCCCCTGACCCCGGGCTCTGAAGTCAGAATGGGTGAGTGGAAGAGAGTAGGAGAACCCGCAGGGGTGGAAGGTGACTCTCTGTAGGAGAACCCGCAGGGGTGGAAGGTGCCTCTCTGTAGGAGAACCCGCAGGGGTGGAAGGTGACTCTCTGTAGGAGAACCCGCAGGGGTGGAAGGTGACTCTCTGTAGGAGAACCCGCAGGGGTGGAAGGTGACTCTCTGTAGGAGAACCCGCAGGGGTGGAAGGTGACTCTCTGTAGGAGAACCCGCAGGGGTGGAAGGTGCCTCTCTGTAGGAGAACCCGCAGGGGTGGAAGGTGACTCTCTGTAGGAGAACCCGCAGGGGTGGAAAGTGCCTCTCTGTAGGAGAACCCGCAGGGGTGGAAGGTGACTCTCTGTAGGAGAACCCCAGGGGTGGAAGGTGACTCTCTGTAGGAGAACCTGCAGGAGTGGAAGGTGACTCTCTGTAGGAGAACCGTCAGGTTCAGAGGGACCGCAACCCTTGGACTGGCTCAATTGTGGAGAAACAACAATAAAATGTAGGCTGGCTGAAACATAATAGAATTTAATTGCTTGTTCATTTAGGAGCTCTGGGGAGTAGAATCCATGGGAATTCAGACTAAGGCAGATTCTGCTATTTGCAACATCTGGTGTCTAAGGTCACCTGGGGTCAGCTCCATTCCAGCTAACTGGGAAAAGTGAGGAAACACATGCTCGGCATCTTTGTGGGCCAGACCTAGAAATGATGCAGTGCCCTTACACTCAGCATCTGTGCAAAACAGAGTCACATGCCAGAGGAGGCTGTGTGCCCGGGAAGAGCCGATCTGCGGGGGGCAGCTGTCTGTCCTCAGAGACATCATAGAATCAACCATAGAAATAGGCTGATTAAGAATAATCGATAGAAGGGGCAAACTGCCGATGAAACAGCTGACGAGGTCATGGCCATTTCCATGGTGGTGACCCCACAGCCCTGCTCCCCAGATTACTGAGCGAGGCCAGAAGCTGGGTCATGGGCGGGGGGGGGGGGGCACACTGCTGGTGGCTCTCAAGCCTCACCTTTAGCTGTGGCCACTTCCTGTGGGGTGGGAGTCATTTGAAGTCAGTGCTGTACACGGCTGAGGAACAGCTTGTTGAGAGCACTTTTTCCAAAGGCAAGGACACGCTCCCGAGACTGGACATGGAGCGCCATTGTCAGCCTTTGGCAGGTATCTCCAGACGGAGCACCCCTCCCACCCCCACCCAGCATGCCATGCAGACCAGATGCAGTACAATCCTTGATGAATGCGGACTCACCCTATTCCTGTTGACCTAATAACTAGGGCAAAACAAATTCAGACGCACCTGGAGTTTAGAAAGCTAGAAAAATGAGACTGCTTCATTTTAGAGTTTTAGAATAATTTCTGGTGAGTAGGCGATTATGTCTCATCTTTTAAAATAAAATCTTGTCTTTATTGGTTATTATACCCTAAAAATTGTCCTACTATACATATAGATATCTTATTTACCAAATCATATATATGCATATATATACACATTCATAAACACATGAATATGCTATAACCAAAACAAACATACAAGCAAACACACACACAAACAAAACATAGATAGTCACAGAGCAAAAAAGAAAAATATTAAGGAGCCAATCTACTATTAAATGAATATTAAAGGCAATAAGAAAAAAAACTGAATTGCAGCAATTTTGCAGTAAGATTTTTAAACTTAAAAAATTATTCTAAGGAGCTTATACCCGTTGTTAGAAGCCATAGTGTAAGATCCTATTAATTTAAAGCGTCTGCACTACATGCCAGTTTGCAAGGTGACATCCGGAGAGAGTGCACGCTGCGCAGGGACCGTGCCTGCGCGCAGCCTCCGGCCAGCAGAGGGCGGCGGCGCCCCGTCGAGTGGCCGTCGCTGCGCCCTTCACCGTCCCAGCCTCGCTTCGTGGTGAAGTGAGGACCGTCCACGTCCCCGAAATGCCTGTGTCCACGCGCAGCGTGCAACCTCCTCCGCTTACGTGACAGGTTCTGAGAAAGGGTCCCGAAACGTCATCTCCAATTCAGGAATCCAGTTAATGTTACACATGGAGGCAGAAAATGGCCTTTCTTATTCAAATACTGACCCTAATTCCAGATGCAGTGCCCTGAGCACTCGGACCGACCGGCTCCGGACACTGGTGACCACGGAAACGCGGGAGGAGAGGCGCTCGCAGGCGCCCCCAGGGCTCTGAGCCAGCGTCTGTCACCGTCCTGTAAACCCCCCTTGTGCGCATTCTTTTCCTGCAGCTTGAACGTTTCCTTACTTTCACAACCTCCGTTCTTTTTCTGAAGTGAGTCCTGCTTTCCCTGCAGTCCCCCTCCCCTCCCACACACTGATCGGGTCACAGTGTCCGCTGTGATGGCCTGGATGTGGACACAGCGCTGCCAGGCGGTCGGCGTTTCTTAGACTTGCTTTCACCTGGTTTAGCCACACGACTACATTAAGGCCAAGAGATTGGGAGACGTGATTTCCACAGCTGTCAAGTTGTGCCCTGAAAGAAAAGGACACCTGCTTTCCCGTTTTTCTCCTGTTGCTAGAATGGAAATGTGATGGCAGGAGCTACAGCAGCCCCCTTGGACCATGAGGACAGCCTGGACTTGAGGATAACAGCACGCTGCTGGCCATCCTGGATTGCCTACCTGGAGTCTGAGGCAAGAGAAACAGACCAAGGGATAAGAAAGTTACATCTCCTGCGTTAGCCCTCTTACGGGTTTACCTAATAAGACATCAGGAAAATTATCATACTGCCAAATGCAACTCAAGGAAGCTCGTCAGATTGCAATCTGGCCATTTGCAGTGAGTGTTACAGCATACATCCTGAATCACGGAATGTGAAAGTAAGTCACAGCCAGTCACTCTGAGCTCTGCATGCTACAGCCTCCCCGATGTGTCAAATCCCTGAGCACAAGACAGCGTGCAGACCACATCAGAGGAGATGCACTTCTCGGGGTTGGGGTGGGGGTAAGGGGGCTGCTGATGCGACTAGTCTGACAGAACATGAACCGCCGCCGTTCTTCCCAGAGTTGGGAGGCAAGCTGTGTGGTGCTCTAGGGATTGGATTATGACAAGAGGCCACCCTGGAGACAGGAGCCAGGACTGCCCTGGATGTACAAACGGGGGACCCCGCCATGGCAGACTTCTGCTGCCCACCGTTCTGAGGTCCCCTAGAAGAGAGGGCAGTGTCTGCATTGAGTATGGAAGCCACCAGGGTTGGGGAAATGCCCACTGCACTGCAGAAACTTGGCATCGGGGGGGGGGGGGGAAGCCCTCCCGGGGCACGAAGAAGGACAGCAGATTGGCCCCTGGCATCATGACACTGAAGACTTTCTCAGAAGAAGTGTAACACCCACAATAGTGGGTGTTGGGTGGAGCTCAGTGGCTGTACAGGTTAACAGGTAGTTGCAGTGTGACCTGAGACCATGTGTCCTTTGTCGTCTTCATTCTATGGGGATACAACGTAGTCTAGAAAACTGAAAAAACTGATGTGGGAAAGATAATTTGCAACACAATTTATCAGGGAGGAGGAAACTACCAGGAAGTGAATTCTCAAGTGTTTGAAGTAAATTTTAATATGAAGAGTTGTCCTACCTTCAGAAAATTAGTGTTTATGGGCTGCATTGTGTCCCCCCCCCCCACAATTCCTATGTTGAAGTTCTAAGTCCCTAGTCCTCAGAATGTGACCATATTGAGACAAGACCTTTACAGAGGTGGTTAAGGTAAAATGAGGTCTTCAGCGTGGGCCCGAGTCCAGTATGACTGGGTCCTCATAAGAAGAGGGCGTGAGGACACAGAGAGAGACAGCAGGAATGTGGGAGCACAGAGGGAAAAACCACGTGAGGACACAGTGAAAGGCGGCCGTCTGCATGCCAAGGAGACAGGCCTTGGGAGAAACCCATGTGCCCACACCTTGACCTTGGACTTCCAGCTCCTTGTTATGGTGGCTCCAGCAAACGGATGCACTTGTGTCCTGCGAGTGTATACATGTGTTCACTCAGGCCAGAGTCTGTGCAATCAGCACTCAGTGTTAGAAATCTGAAAAGGATTTGAAAATATTGTGCTCTCCTGACCTCATTTAAAAACTAGCCTGTCCATCCCCAGAAGCAAATCAGCATGCACTTTGCACGGCAGTACTTAAGAGCCTGTCACCAAGGTGTGCAATTTGCAAGATGATACTTCAGTGCCTCAGTTTCCACCTCTGTTCAGATTCATATACGTGTATAGTGAAATCTCATGTATCCAGAAATAACTGATTGAGACCATCTCAACTCTTTCTGGCAGGGACCAGGAGAAATTGTCTCTGGGTGGGACAAGTCGACGTGATTATGCACAAGCACATGCCTGTGTGTTTGAAATAAGTGTGTGCATCTGTACACCATTACTTTATTAACAACAGGATGGCCGCTGCCCCAAACACAACCAAATAATGTTTGCAAAGAGTCCGGAGGAGCGACTAACAGCAGACACACTTGAGGTGCAGCCAGAGTCAGACAGTGAGAGAAGATAAGGGGAGATCGATGAAAAGACGCAAGAATTGTTAAAGAACAATCCAGAGGCATTTAATGTAGGAGCAAATGCCCACAGAGCTGAGTCCCAGGGTGTCAACGCATGGCAGCCCCAAACCGGTATCGATGCGCCTGACGTACCCGACGCCTGAGGCGGTGAGGAATAAAGATGCTATTTAATGAAATAAAATATATGGTACATTTTAGAAACATTTTTATTCATGATGGCTGCAACTTTAAAAGGGCTATTGCAAAGAGTAAGCTTCAATTAGCTGAAGATTTAAATTATACAGAAGAGCTTATTTCCTAGTTATGCCAAGTAAGCAAGTGCTTCTGTGCCAGGATAGAAACATCACTGTATCCGTGCATCAGTCACAACGAAAGGAGCGTCTGAGTAACATCTCCTGTGCTTGATTCCTGGAGTCAACCACTGGCAGGTTTGAAGGATGTGAACTCCCCAAACACCAGTCCCCCAGACAGAACACTGAAGCTGGAAGGCAATTCCTACTCCACATAGTTTGAGTTTGCAAAGCCAAAACCATGTTTTAAACTCACAGACTTGGAACGCTACGGTATCACTTTGGATTTCATGTAGAGGCCTACTTAAAGCTTATGAGAACAAGAGAAAGTTTTGAAGAGCACGGCTGTCAGTATTAAACACGTCAGTGTGTCTGCAGTTCAGGTCAGTATTTCCCTAGTGCATATCTGTCTTTTTGTAATACACACTCATATTTTCTCACTTAAATGTTCATCTACTTACACACGGCTTCCAAACATGAGTTCTATGAAGTTGAAGAGAATTGTTGAAATCTGACTCCTGATTCTCCTCAGGCTGCAGGTAAAACCGCTTGAAAACCCACAGCAGAAGCCAGCAGGGTTCTGGCTCTGTGAGCCAGCAGCAGGCCCTGCCAAGCGTCCAGCCTCACACCGGCCACTCCGCCGGGGACATGGGATAGAAACTCTTGCTATATTTTCTCCATAAAGTGTCCTTGTTCTTTTTTTAAAAGAAATAATATTATATTTTTAAGAAATTGTGAAGACCTCATTTTTCAGCTGTACCTGAAACTCCAATTTCACTACGATTTGCTGAACAGATAACAGCCCGTCTGTGTGCTGGACGTGTGCTGTCGGCAGCCTATCTTCCTAGATCGCTCAGTCTGACGGGGTTTTAGAGCATTACCCATTGCCGAGAGATACATCACACTCCACTTTCCCGATGGCCCATCACAGCCCAAAGGGCCTTATCCATGTGACAACTGTCCCTAATACTGCTGCCTTTTTGTAATCTCATGCTTGTCGAGTACATCAGAGCGGACGAGCAACAACTTGAGGCAGCCCATGAGCTGCTTGTAAGCAGCAATAGTAAACTTCTTGATGGATAAAACGTGTACCTTTTGCCTAACATGAGTTGTACAAGGGCTTTCATTTGTTGTTTGGTTGGTTGGTTGGTTGGTTGGTTGGTTGGTTGGTTGGTTGGTTGGTTGGTTTTTCAACCCATGTGACTTTCTGCTGTGATCACAAGAAATTGGAGTCTACAACTGCTTTATGACTATTTCTAAAAATGTTCGTGTTTGTAAACAATTCCCTTTAATTCAGCCTTTCCCAAAGTCTGTTTTGGGGACTGCCAGCTGTAAGAGGCTACAGAGTCCCCGAGTGTTTCTGAGGAAGGAAATTTGGGAGACGCTGCCTCTCAGAGCCCAGCCAACCACCGCAGCCTGACAGCAGTGTAGTCCAGTCCCGTGGGCACTCGGGGCTTTTGCTGAGTTTCTACCTTGTGTGCATGTCTGCGTCACGTCTGCTAGCATGTCCACAGCACGCCCCAGGTCACATCACATAGTGAAGGAGGATGCATTGTCATTGTCCACAGTCTCGCTGTTCTGCCTGGAGATGAAGGTTTCTGAGTACAGCTTGGAGCAGGAGAAGCCCGCGGCCTTCTGCGTCCTTCTCACGCACCACAGGTCCTTCATGATCTTCAGAAAGTAGTTTCTGAACTTCTGGCCGATAAATGCATACAGCACAGGGTTGAGACAGCAATGCAGGAAGGCCAAGACCTCAGTCAAGTTCTCGGTGTAGCGCATCACCTTCTCGCTGTTGCAGGATCGGTTCACTTTGCCCAATTTGGCAGCGGTCACCAGCAGCACCACATTGTGAGGGATCTGACAAGCCAAGAACACAAGTACCACTGCTATGATCACACGGATGGCTCTGTGCCGTTTAGAGTTCTGGGCATGCACTAAGGTTTTGACGATAAACAGGTAGCAAAACATCATAAACACCAGCGGGACAAAGAACCCAAAGAGTAGCTGCAGCCCCAGCACCAGCAGCTTCCAGTGGACGGGCTCGGAGTCTGGGTTGTACCTGGGCTCGCAGACGTCTCTGCCCTGCATGCTGTACTTCTGGCTGAAGGTGAATGTGGGGCTGGAGATCAGGATGGACACGGCCCACACCGCCAGGCAGATGGCCCGGTGGTGCGCTAAGGTCCTGGACCGCAGGCGGAAGGACTTGGTGGCCTGCACGATGGCGATGTAACGGTCCACGCTCACGCAGGCCAGCAGCAGCATCCCACAGTGGAAGTTGATGGCGTAGACGCCTTTCATCAATTTGCACGTGATGTTGCTGAAAATCCACTGGCCAGTGGCGTGCTGGAATCCCCAGAAGGGGAGTGTCAGGACAAACAGGATGTCTGCCACGGCCATGTTCAGGAGGTACACGTCGGTCATAGACTTGGCTTTCTTATAGAAAGCGAAGGTGATCACCACCAGAGTATTGCCCAGGAGGCCAAAGACACAGATCAGGGAGTATGCAATAGGCAAAAACAGCCTGGAGAAGTCCCTGATCTCCTGCAAACTGCATACTAAGGCATCCATAGAATAATCCACAGTACTGCTCAACTCAAGATCATAGTCACCAAAATAGTAGGGGATGGTGGAATTCTCTGGTTCCTGTAAAATGAATGAAGGTAGAGTTAGCGGGGCTGCAATTTTCAAGGATCCACAACGGACCGAATTCATACTCCCAGCCAACATAACATAGATGCTCACCGCATTCATCATGACACTTGACCTGGGCAGAAATCCGTGCCTGGTATAGAAGGGAAGGAACTTCAAGCCCCTGGCTCACCAGCAGAGGTCACAGGACAAAGACGAATCTGAGGAGGAAAGAAAGCAAAACAGCGCAGTGAAGACAAGTGTTCTCAGCACCCATTTAAAGCACTCTGGTCCATCTTCACACCGTCCACACCGTCTGCACACCGACCTACGTGGAAACATCCACTGAGGACAGGGCCCAGCAGCCTCTCTGCGAAGGGCCAGGTCATATAGTCTCTGTGACAGACACTCAGGTCTACCCTGGCAGCTTGTAGGTGGTCCTAGACGATGACACAAGTGAAGGGCTCGACCAGACATGGCCGACTCCTACCTGCAGCTTCTACAAGGGCGATACCAGCAACACCACAGATTCTGAGTTGCACAAAAATCTTCCTGCAAAACTCAACTTCAGTACATTCAGCAAGAT
Source organism: Rhinolophus sinicus (assembly GCF_036562045.2). Classification (NCBI taxonomy): domain Eukaryota; kingdom Metazoa; phylum Chordata; class Mammalia; order Chiroptera; family Rhinolophidae; genus Rhinolophus; species Rhinolophus sinicus. The sequence continues at coordinate 182,571,425 of NC_133755.1, read as the reverse complement.
TCTCCTGGACAAAACTTAGTGAAGGTAGGTCCAAAATATCTTGAATTTATAGTCCTAGCCTGCAGATAGTTTACAATGCAGTTCAGTGATTTCCACCCATGTGGCACATGAGAATCGCTGGCAGAAATTTTTTTCAGCTTGAATGTGAGGGTCACGCTCATGTCCACTGAATAAGACTGTCTGGCCTGGAAAGGCAGTAGGAATGTATATACATTATACATATGCATATCCAATGTACACTCCATTTAACAGCCACTAATGTACTGAAGCAGACACATCATAATCCTCAGAAGCCAGAGTGGCAAGGAAGGTCAAGGCTGGCACGGTTAGGAGACACTGTGCACAGACCCTCTCTGGGTCCTTGGAGAACGAGCAGACTGCAGGCCGAGGGCTGGCAGGAGGTGACCAGCACGGCTCTGGCTGAAAAGGAATCGTGAGCATTGCGTGTTTGTGAAACGGTGCGACCGGCCCGGCCAGGTCGACTTGCCACTATCATATCATACGGATGTGCTGAGCATGCGGCGTACTGGGAGTGCCGGGCGGGGGGGGGGGATGCATGGGGCCGGGCTCAAGAAATTCACCAGGAGACGAGTGGAGGACGCAGCTGGAGTCTTAGAGGGAGGGACTCTGAACCCTGTCGTTTGAAACAAACTCAGTAAGGAAAGGAAGAAGAATTCTGCTTTACTATTTCTGAGAGACAGAGGCAGAGAGACAGAGACAGAGAGAAAGCGCTCCTCGCCTACAGTTCTCTGGTATTCATGTTAACTGTGCTGTCTGCCATCTCATTCACTCTCTTCCTCTATCCTGCCCCCTTGCCGCTTAGTCTAGAAAGGTCAAGAAGAGGGAGAAACAACAGAAATGCAGACGTCAGGAGCACAGGTGGAGAAGGGGAAACTTTCCCATCACACTGTGCCAGGTCAGTTGTCCCCTGCAGAGTCAGTGTTGATCCCCCATATCTGAGGAGGAGTCGGCATGACAGAAAGCTCACCCTGAAGGGTTCTCCCGACATACTTCTCGTATGACTTGGTTCTCACTTTGTCGTTCACACAGTCATGGACCGTTGGCCTCAACCCCTTCTGTCCTGATGCCTGGAGCTGTCATTGCCCGCCTCTCTCTCCCTGCTCTGGATATGACTGGATGGAGGCAGGAACCCCCTCCACACTTTGCAGTCGCCTGCAGGGTACACTTGTGATGAGTGTTTAGAGCGTGCAGAGGAAGTGTGATATAGAGCCCCCATGCGGCAAAGGCACATGTGGAGACACACAGGTCAATCAGACTCTCAGACAGAACACATCCATCAAAATATAATGGCAAGACTTGCGCCTCCAGCCATGACGGGTTAGCAGAGACCAAATGTACCCCACTGCAGCAAACAGCCAGAAAAACCTATACAATATATTAAATAACAATGTTCAGACATTGGGTGACAGACATATGGTCCCTGACAGGAGAACAAGTGAAGTCAGCTCAGCTACAAGCTCAGCGAAGCCCCCAGCTTACACCGGGAGCAGTTTCCAACCTCAGAGCCGGCGGATAACCTGACATAGCAATCTCTCTGAGTTAAGATACAGGGGTTGGAGTTCCAGGAGGCCAGAGCACCTGTACATTGTAGGGCAAGATGTGAGAGGCGAGGGAGCTACCCTCCTAGCAATTAGGATACCTGCAGAGAGGTGTTCTTGAGAGGAAGAAACACAAGACTGGACAAGGGTCTGCGGAAACAAGGGGTAGAAACATTCTCAGAGCTCTCACAGGCTGGGCGTAGGTCTCTCCCGCAGACAGACTGCAGCTCTTCCCGTACCGCGGGCATCAGACAGCATCCTCAGAAGGGTACCACCACAGGAGGGACGGGGCCAACAGAACCCTATGTTAAACACTGCACTAGACCTGCTGTAACAAAGCTTGAGAGAGATTCTCGAATGACCCACTCGATCCCAATAATATAACTACATTCCAGAACAAAGCCCAAAGTATTTAAAGAAATGCAACAAACTCCAGCCCTCAGCCATGTAAAACTCATGATGTCCAGCATCCAAACAAAAATTTCCAGACCACAGTAGCTGGAATGTTTGTGTCTCCCCAAAATTCTTTTGCTGAAGCCTGATCCCCAGTGTGATAGCATTTGGAGGGGCCTCCCCTTGCGAATGGGATTAGGGCCCTTATGAGAAGAGACACGTGAGAGCTTGTGTCCTTTCTCTCTGTTCAATTTGGATAAAACAGTCTTTTCAGTAAATGGTGCTGGAACAACGCTATTCGTGTATAAATAGACTCGGTCCTCGTCCCTAACCTCACACCATAAGCAAAAAATGAGTTTTAGATCTAAATAGGAGAGCTAAAACCATAACACCTCTGGAAGAAATATAGAAGATCTTTGTGACCTTGGGAATGGACGTCTTCTTATATAAATCGTAAAAAGCATGAACTGTGAAAAGACTGATTAATTGTGCTTGATCAGATTTAAAGTTTCTGCTCTTTGAAAGACACTTAGGAAAATGAAAAAAAACAAACCATTGACTGGGGAAAAAAAATGTTTTGTAAGCTTATGTCTGATGATGGATTGTACCCACAATTTACGAAGACCTTGTGAGGGGTGGCCCAGCATATGGGGCCCAGCTGAACATTCATTTAAGGAAAATATCTTTGGCCACACTGTAATATATAACATTTTCTGAATTCAAATTTAAGTCAGTTCAAATGTTTATGCAACGTCTACTGAGGATGGGCACTGAGGCTACAAAGCTGAACCAAACGTTAGCTTGAGATTCAGGAATCTGTCAGGGAAACAAGCCAGTACAGAGCGGTATGACGCTTACAATCATATGGGGTGTGCAGAGAAACAAGACAGAAGAGCAGTGTCGGAAACAGCGTTGTAGTGAGTGGTCAGCAGAAGAGCTGGATGCTCAGAAACTGGTCTGAGTTATGTCTATTCATGAGGCATTATTTTAATTTCCTTTCATTCATTCTTATCTCTTATTAGAATGGCAGAGCACACCACAATAACCCCAAGTGTGTAAATTCCCCATCGCTTAGGGATGGCATTACATACCTGCGGGGGACAGACAACATACAAATCTGGATAGTGACAAAAGCAGTGCTATTGTGGTTAAGAATCAACATTCTCAATCAAAGGATTGTTGCCAAGTTTACGTGGACTCCAGTCACTAACAGTTACTGGAAATGATTCAGCTTGCCCCAGACCGCCGTTTTCACCACAGAAAGCATGTGAATTGTTTAAGGAAATTGTGTGACAGATGATTCCACCACAACATGTAAAGAAGCCTGTGCACATGTTGTTCAAGCAAATTGCCTCAAATCAACTGCAGCTCTTTGGAGAAACAAGCTGTGGCCCTTCTGTTATGAAAATTGTGACAGTAAAGACACTGAGGGGTTTTAAAATAGGTATTTCTGTCCCTTTGCTAATGACCTGAAAGTAAAACATACTAACGTCCACCAGTGGTTGGTGACCGTTGCAGGTTGATGGCTCAGTCATTGTCCATTTCTTGGCGAAGCAGCAAACACATGGGCAGTTGTAAGCCCTGGAACAGGAGTCTTGCCCAGCACGTTGACTCCTCTTTCCGACCCCTCGTCACCCCCATTTGTGCCAGGCTCACTTTGCAGTCATTAAAGCACATGTAAGATCCATTCAATGCACCTGATTCCTGAAGTGTAACTGGCTTTTCTTTGGGATTTAAGTCTCCTAAACTGTGTTTCTCAAATAGGTGGGTGTCCTAAAGCTTGTACAAATCAGCTGGTCTTAGGAGAATGTGCAGAACAAACCGTTCTAATCTGTCCTTCGGAGGAAGAGTTTTGAGGCCTCCAAGAGGAAATCACATGAGGATACACCAAGAGATATTGTTTTATTCAATTTGGTTTTGTAGTTTAGCGCCTGCTTTTCTAGTATTCAGCTGCCTGAGCAAAGGTGGGAGAAAGGGCCACCAACCCAGCCGTGTGAGTGGCCTCTGGGAGCTGGGAAGGGCCTCAGCTGACAGCCAACAAGCAAATGGGGTTCTTGGTCCTACAACCACCTAAAGCTGAGTCCTGGCAGCAGCGGGGCTGAGCGAGAAAACAGATCCACTTTTAGAAACGGCAGGAGTGCAGCCCCACCAGTTCCTGGACTCGGGGCTGGTGGCACCACATCCATGCGGCGTGGTGCTGCATGTGAGGTGGATGTGAGGGCTGGATGTGAGGTGCTACATCTGGGCTACTCAAGCGGCTGTGTTTGCAGTGATTTGGTATAATACTGAGACAGTGCTATAGAAAAGCAAATAGGAAACTGGAACGGTGCTCAGTAAATAGCCTGTTAGAATACATGCGTGTTTAATTTTCAGGAAGAGAACTGACTTGGGTGGTGAACACACAACGTGATATATAGATGATGTGTCACAGAATTGTACACCTGAAGTCTATGTAACTTTACTAACAATTGTCACCCCAATAAACTTTATTTAAAAATTTTTTTCAGGCCAAATTGTTATAATGATGGAGTTTAGAACGAGGTGAGGCAGAGTTCCCCGCAGGTGCACGGGTCAGGGTCACACAGCAATGACACATTACTGGGGAAATGACAGGCTGGACGCAGCTGCCGCACAGTGGCCGTGGTCATGGAAGAGACTGTCAGAACTGGAGTTGTGCAGCCTCAAACACTGAAGGGCTGGCAGGAATGAGGTCATCTGCTACTTGCAAGGTTGTCATTCGAAAGGGGGCCTAGGCTTACAGCCCCCGTCCCCCGCCCGCTGAAGGGTAAGAATATGCCCAGTGAGTAGAGAATGCAGAGACAGATTTGCCCACACAGCTTACCGAGAACGGCACGGCTGCCTTAGGAGAGAGTTAGCACATGTGGGGGAGTCCTCACGGAATATGAGGGGCAACGGGGCAGTCAGGCCCCAAATCCGCTGGAGCCAGAGCTCTTCATAAAGGAAAGGGTTAACAGTGGGCCAGGACACTCCCTTCCTGCCCTCCTTAACCTTGACCAGCCTCCTGGGAAACCTGCTAATACCAGTTACTAGGGGAAAGCACCCCGGGTCTCCACGGAATGACGCCCTTAAGCAGACTGTGCCTGAGTGCCCAGGTGGCTTGCTGCACACAGACCTGGGGTTCTGGACTGTTGGGGCATGGTCCCCAGAGGAGCACAGGAAGTGGGCACACAGGCAGCTTCCACCTGTGCGATGAGTGGGTGAACCCGGGCGCCTCGAGGACAATGTTTTCACATGCGCTGTCTAGGGGCTCCTTTTAAGCTGTCACCAGAACCCATTTTTAGCGAGCTGAGATGGACGGTTTAGGGCTTCTCCAGGAAAGGGGTGTTGCTCTGTGCGTAGTGCTTGCCTGGCTCTTTTGAATCGCTAACACACGTTGATGGTAGGTGAGACCTGGGTCCTCTGGATGTCTGCTTTCATCCCTGCCCGGGGCATTCAGTCTCCTTATTCGAATGCACATTCGAGTGTGTGGGACGGTTGCTACATAGGGAATTCTAGCATCAAGGGACTAGATCACTGGGACAGACCAGCACTTAAATGTGAGTCGCAGGGGCGCTCAGAGTCGAATGAAGGGAGAGTGGGGTGGAGAGAGTGCTCTGGGGTGAGGAAAGTTTGGGCAGGCGCCAGGGGCACCATCCTTCGGATATCTACATGGCAGTTAGTGGGGATGGCGCTTCACAGCCCCATTCAAGGAACCCAAAGTTCCTCACCCCCGGGACCCTGAGAGGCAGTGTTCTCTGGGGAACACGGGCAAAGCTGACCTAGAGGACATGCTCATTCATCCATCAGATCAGAGACGAGTGTGAGTGCCAGGCACACGCTGCTCACCCCACCAGCTCGTTCTCTCCAGTGTCACATTGTCTGAGGCGGCGAGCGTGCGAGGGGTACCAGCAAGGCAAGTGGGTCATCAGCCCGCAGGCAGCATGCGGGGCTCCACGCCGATCTCCAACTTGGAGAGGACGCCATCACTGAGAAATCGCGTCAGACAGATTACGCGGACCTCAAGGTAACTTCTGACCAACTGTTTTATCATCGTGGACAAGGCTGGAAATCCACTTTGACCAAAAGATTTGCCTTGCAGTGGCTTCCCTTCCTTTCTTAGAGGCACAGAATAATAGGCTAGACCTTTGTCTGACTTGCGTTTTGAGTTTGAAACCATATAAATACACTACCTTTTTCAATGAGAAGCAAATATGCTGAACTCGCCAAGTTCAACGTACGCAGCTGGTGGTAACTTACACTCTGCCTCTCAATGTTAATGTTTCGAAGATGTCACCACACAATGGGAAGAAAGTGTTACTTTAAGTAAAACTTAATGTTACTCGATTAGAGTACATTTTTAACATAGTATTTAAAATGTCAACTTACATTCTTAGTCACTAAAATAACGTGGTTTCCTAGTACCATTTTTGTTAGGTGCCATGACCAAAAGACAATGTCTCAGAAACTAACAGCTAATTGATGAATTCATTCAAAAATGAAAAGAACACGGATAATCCATGCCCTGACAATCAGAACCAGCCCAGCGAGCCAAGGGAAGGACGATAACCACAGGACCCCGCTTAAGAGCACCAGGCAGCGCTCTGTGCTCCCCCAGCACACCCACCCTCATCGCCAGCGGCCTCCCCCGGCCTCTACTTCGCAGAAACCATCTCTTTGGACTTTGATGCTTTGGGAGCGCTGTGGTCACACACAGGTGACCAGGGACAGGTGGGATCTAGGGTAAGTCTGTAGCAGCAAGCGTCTTAGCTGGTGCCAGTTAACTGCCAATCACGTCTCAGAGAGAGGAACCATTGGCCGGCTGTGTGGGGGGACAGGACCGGGATGGCCACAGACACAGGGGCGAGGAGGTGGCTGTAGAGGGAGGAGGCGTGGCTAACCAGACCTGCTCACTTGTTTGTCTATGTGGCCAAGGGCAGAATCTACCCAGGAAATTAAATAGGTGGAACACATTAATAATATTTACTGAAATACTATCAGCAAGGAAAACAGAAATTTAATTTTGACAAATTGAATAACTAGTTTAAAAGCTGGTTAAAATTAAATTAAAGCAGAAGATCTAAAATCTGTGCTTATTTTCATAAATAGCAATGGCCTGAAAGCCAAGGAACAAGAACTAAAAAGAATGTGTGTGTTGTGTGTATGCGTGTACCTGTGTGTGCACGTGTATAGGCATGTGTTGTGTGTGTTTGCCTGTGTGTGTTCAGGTGTGTGGTCTGTGTGTGTGCATGTGTACGAGAGTTTGTTTTGTACATACATGCATGTGTGTCTTGTGTGCATGTATACATGTGTACCCACGTGCATGTATGTTGTGTGTATGTTTTTATGTGTTGTGTTATGTGCCTGTGTACATACGTGTGTGTGCATGCTAGAAATTAAGTTCCAATTACATTCTGGCCATTGGGATCACTGATTTCCATCCTTTATGTCTTTGACCTCACAAAACCCCTTTACAGTAGACACGATACCCATTTTATAGATGGGAAGACTGCCACTCATCTGGGGCGCTTGACCCCTCACCATTGTAATTCACTTGGTCCCCAGAGGATCTTCCTGAGGGACTGTAAAATTGCCACAAGATCTTAAATCATGTATTTATTTTAAAACCTCCTACTGATACCAGAATCTCACATACTGCAATGGTCTGTGTTGTATAAATGCATGTTTTCTCAATTCATCAAAATCACTGGACTTGCAGTGTTTTGTCCTTTTTTAGATGTACCTCGGTGGACCGAAACTCTAGGCTGGCTTCCTTCTGCTTTTGAATAAGAGTGGTTAAGAAAGAGGTCAGAAGGTTTTTTCCAGTGATTTGTATATAGGTTTGTGATTTTTTTTTTCTTTTACCTTTTGGTTCCTTTTGCCTCTCTAGAAACTTGCTTTTACATTTTCTCTTTTATTTACAGAAATTATATCTTTAATCATTTCAAGAGTAGCTTTCATTCAGATGTTGCATTTATCTCTTTATAGTGCCGACCTCTCCAGTACCTCCTTTCTGCTCCTGCCGTGTTTCCCCGAAAATAAGACCTAGCTGGACCACCAGCTCTAATGCGTCTTTGGAGCAAAAATTAATATAAGACCTGGTATTATATTATATTATATTATATTATATTATATTATATTATATTATATTATATTATGTTATACCCGGTATTATATTATATTATATTATATTATATTATATTATATTATATTATATTATATTATATTATAGACCCGGTCTTATAGTAAAATAAGACTGGGTCTTATATTAATTTTTGCTCCAAAAGACATATTAGAGCTGATTGTCCGGCTAGGTCTTATTTTCAGGAAAACACGGTGCTTAGGCTATGTGGGGAGGGATCTGTAGCAGATGCTCCTAAAGATCATTAGACACTGACTTCATAATTATTATGGCATTTGTATCAGTAATCAGAGCTGTTCCTGTATTGCACTGAGTCTCATAAAAACCCCCACCCCATCCATTTCTCATACACAGCTCCCCTTACAAACTCCTTCCCACTCCACCTCCAGGGATTCGTGATGCCCGCGTCTTATGTTTCACGGCATACATCACTTTTTGCATGGCCTCCAAAGCATTTCTTAGCTGAGTTTGTAGCTTTTCAAACTCTTTTTGTGTACTTCGTTAAACAAAGAATTGCGTGTCTCTCCAGATCAATGCCTGCAGATATTTAATACAGGAAGAAGGAGTGCCCAACCATCACGCAAGCTGTGGTGAGAGGCAATTAGAATAAAATCACTCACTGTGCATTTAGAGGAACAGGGAACTTCTTGAGAGCACAGTGCTATTACTAAAACTGTAAGGACAGTGTACCCGTGCCAGTGAGTGTTTAATTAAGTGTAGGCACAGTCAGTATGCCAAGCGTTCTGGAATTCCTAAGAGTGAAACAGTTCCGTGTCTAATATTCCTTAGAACAGGGTACCAAAGAAGTTAAGGTATTTTTGAAAGGCATGCAGGCGGCTCAGCCATGCTTACCTTAGTCTGTGATCCACTGAGACCTGTCCCCTTACGCTCTGCTCACTGCTGCTCCCTCCAGGCGCCCACACCACCACTGGGGTTCTGTCAACAAGGTGGAATTTCTAATGGTCATTAAGAAAAATGCAGTGAGAGACCAGAATTGGCCAAAAGCAAATTGCTGAATTACCACTTCCTACTTAAAAGTAACGCCTATTTGCCCAAATGCAGATGGTTAACTGTCTGTATCCTGTAAAGCATAAAATAATCATATGACTCCCTGGGACGGAAGTCCAACCGGCAGTAAAGTTGACAAGCAGGGAGGATCTGGGTGGTGGTGCCCCCCAAAGAATGAGTCAAACATTCACAGTCCTTTACCTGATTCTCTCTTGTCAGCACGGACGCTTGGCAAGTTGAGCGGGAAGATGTGCTACTCGTAAGTGCTCCAGACCGCGTGGCTCAGCGTATTGACTGCGTCTCCACTGAGTTCTTGCTAGTGATGCCGCGTTGGAGCCCCTGAACGTGGATTCACCATAAAAGCTGTGTACTCACAGGCAGGTCGCCAACCGCTCCATGTCACAGGGCCCGTCTCTGTAAGATAAAAGCCACGACCATTCTAACCTCAGAGTGCCACGTGGAAACAACCGGGTTAGGCCAGGTAAGGTGGTTAACACAGTACCTGCAGGGTTCTTAATCAATGTCAGCGAATACGATTGTGCAACTTGGGATCAAAAACACGAGTAATAATTTGGGATCAAAAACGCTCCGTGTGGCAACAATTGTCAACTAGAGCTATTGTGGCCATCATTTCACAACGTACACAAATATCAAATCATTGTGTCATGTACCTGAAGTGAGTTCCAATGTTATATGTCACTCATATCTCAATAATAAAACAAACACACACAAGTCCCTAAAAAGCTGGGCACATGATCTTTATGGCAGGTGACAGATCTAATGAGTGCTTTGTCATTAGCTGTAACGATTGATGGAAGGACCAGCCATTGGTGACTCTCTCGGGGAACTCATTCTTACCTGCAAGTGGTTAAAAACATAACAGAAAAGCGAAGGATTATAGAGGTGCTTACCATCCTACTGTGTGCTGCTGCGAATCAAGCCTCAGGAAACACGGAAATCTATAGCGAAAGGTGCGAGGGTCTGTACGAAGCCAGACGGGCTGACGCCTGTGCTCACTGCTCGGAGCCCGTTGCCTCCTTTCACTTCCCGAGCTGACCAAGTGTGCACGACTCCCATTGCTTACCCCCCATTTTGTCTTGACCCAACGTTACTCAGGCCTCACTCCTTCCTACACACCCCAAGTCTGCTTCTCCCCAAGCCTGAGCTGAGCAAGGACCAAGAGTGGGGCATGTCCCCCTGTCAGCCTCTCTGGTGACTTATCTGACCACAACGGGACGCTTTTCCGGGAAAACTCCACTAGGCACTTCCCTCCAAAGACTCTGCTTCCCCGTTTGCCTTCTCCCGACCCTGTGAGAAGAAAGCCCTTCTGTGTGACACATGCTCACGGACCTTATGGTCACAGGACCCAATTGCAAAGAGACCCCTATCCTCCCTTACAAGAAGGCTTTTGAATACAACTTTTTTCACTAAGTCCTGACTTGTTTTCCTCTGATGTAACTTAAAATTCCCTCCATACGAGGTGCCCTGTCCCCTCGTCTGTTTGAAAAGAAGCCTCCATGTGACGTCCCTCTTTCTCCCTGAGCTGTGACAGGCTGATCACAGGATGGAGACAAAAGGGAACTCTCCTTTCTGCTCTTCCCAGGGCCGCCTCGTCACCCCCTTCTCATCTCCGACATCTCCACGGAGGTTCTGATTCTTGCTGTGGTGGAAGGTCCTGGAAGGGCTGCTGACTAGAGACCCCAAATTCCTAGCAGACAAACGACCAGGCCGCATGGGGAACTGGGGAACATGCTGCATTGCACTCTCTCTAGACCCGTTGTTTCTACTTGTTCTCTCTAATACTCCTCTTCAATGGTCTTCTTTAGCATGAAGTTTGGGCGGGGGAGTCCGGGGTGGGGTGAGGAGGGGGGAAGCGAGCACAATTCAGCATATTGAGAAAAGCCATCTTGTGTGGCCAAACACAGAGACTGACGGACCGAGAAGGCTCCTTGCCTGGCAAACACCGAGGTTCGCCACCAAAATGCAGACCACCTCTCAGAAGTGGAGTGCAAAGAGTCAGCTGGAAGGAGTCTCCCGGAGTGACTGCCCCCCCCTTACGCCTTCTCTGCCCCCAGAGGGAAGTCAATTGGCAGTGGCTTTGGACCTGGACTTCGAATGGCTTCCAGTGCCAACCCTGAGGCTGTGGCCTTTCCGTTCGATCCCCGAGGTTGCTACTCTGTGGATTCACTGGGCTGGCGTGTTCTATGTCCCCATATCCCTTCTGTATTTCAAAGTAAAATCCAAATGCTACGTCAGCCTTGGGAAGCTCAGTCCCATTCTGTTTTGGTCTCTCTGACTTAAAGAACTTGTGGGATCTCGCTCCTACTCGACCTTCCTCACATTTAAAGTTACGCTGCTCATTTGCATAGACACTGAGGTACGGAAAAAGTAAGGAATGCAGCATCCAATTACACATTTTATGTGAACAATTTCCCAGTCTGAAAGTCTGACAGTAAATGTGAAAATTCCATTCAGAACAAAGTCCAATGACAGTTTGGTAAATTCCTATCATCGCCATAAGGCACTGCTTTCAAGTTTGGGGTGAGGCTGCTTGCCAGACTCCTGAGGACGATATGTGTAGTCCAGGGTTTACAGGGCCTGTTCATTCCAACTGCCGGCTTTCACCATTGGGCGAGAAAAAGCAGCGCTTTGAACCGTAGGACCCCACGAAACTTAGAATGGAAGGGAGTCTGTGACACACAGCAGAGATCCTAAGGCATGCAGCTACCTTCCTTTAAGGAATTTCCACCCACCGTTGGAAAGTTGAGGTACCAATACATGCATGAGACTGCAAGCAATGCAATGGCAGCCATGCAGGGCAGTGTCCGATTAATTGCTGAGGAAACTACTGACAATGAGAAGAGTTGAAAGGAGAGATGGAGCGCATGTGTGTCCACTGCAGCCTTCTGAGCAGACTTTGTGAAGAAGGGCTGGAGCTCAGCCAGGGAGATGGCAGAAGCCTGGCCAGGTAGGAAGGGGAGGGAGGCCAACAGCAAAGGAAGGTACAGGCACAGGCTAAACACGAGAGAGAGCAGGTGCCGGGCTGGACTGCAGTGGGCGTCCTGTGAGCTGCGGAGGGACAGGGAGCAGGGTCCCAGAACTGACAGGACAGGCGAGCTGTCAGGGAGTGGGGGCTGGGATCGGTCGCAGGCCGATCACAGTGCTTCTCGGCGTCTGGCGTTCAGACCTTGCTGTTTCCTTTATTCTGTTTCATGAGTCTTCACAACAAGCCTAGACAGTGTTGGTGTCGTCAAACTGAAACTCAGAGATAAAGCAACTTCCTCAAATTCACCCACCTCAAAGCCGTGTCATCTGATCCCAAAGTCCATGCATTTCTAGGATGAACATGAAGAGGGAATGATGGAAAATCAGTTAAGGACCAAGAGGAAGGAGGAATGAAACTGATACCAAATTTTCCACCTCAATAGAAATGGGGAAATCAGGACTGGAAACTTGTTTCTAACATATTTCTACATGGAGAAGTTATAAAAACTGACCTAAGGGGAAGGAAATGGGTTTCATTTAAGGTACACAGAATGTGAGGAGACTGAGGCATTGTGTAACTGGTGATTAGACGTGACTTTAAAGCCATGTCAGCCACAGCTATTGGCCATTTTTCAAGTTAATCTCTGGGTGTCTGTCTCCTCATTGATAAAATAATTAGAGATAGCTACAGGATTAGTGTGAAGATTTGAGACACATAAAATGCCTCTTTCACAGTGTTTGGCAGACAGTGATGATGGTGATGATGGTGGTGATGGTGGGGTATGAAAAAGGAGCTGTAGTGAGAGGTACAGGAATAGTTATGTACAGAGAAATGGTAATTGAGCTCAGAGATGTGGACAAAAGTTCTGGGAACTTGTGCTTCTGCTTAGGGAGCAGAAGACAAATTGAAGTTAGGGGAAATAAGACAGAAAAAAGTGGCCAGAAGGCTAGGTCCCTCAAAATTAACACAGAATTACTGGGCAGACAAGGGAGAAAAACCTGCAGAGTGGAGAATTTGAGGACTGAAAACTGACCTCTGTATATAATCACTAATGTTGACAGTGCTCTTTGAAGATAAACTTTCGGTATGAATGACCAAGTGCACGCTTTATTATAAGGCTTTGAGAGAGACTACTGAGGAAATAGAGACAGCAGGTGTAGAAAATTTGCTTTTTTAAAAATGGCAGTGAGAATCAAAGAAAGAGAACAGAGTTACAGAGAGGAAAGAACACAGTAAAATTGTATTTATTTTGCCCTGGAGGGTCGGCAGACACCACTTTGGATTTTCCCACGCTATACCCTTGACCCACTTCCGGTTTCAGCTGCAGCTGTGGAGCACACATTCTGCCCCTCTGGGACAGCTCCCATCTCAAGCACCCAAAGCTCTGGTTTTCTGACGCAAGTCTTTTCCTGCTCAGCCCTTGGTTACAGCCCAAAGGTAGAGGAGTTAAAGGCCCCGATGGACCAGTGCGGGGGGCCCCTCAACCACATGTGGAGGAGTCAACCCTCAACCCACAAGGACAGGAGCCAGCATTTCACACCAGCACCGACCTCCAGGATTTTCTCCTTGTGGGGCTGCCAGGATTAGGGTGGAAAACCATCCTGGTTTGCCGGAACCTGAAGGGGATTCTGAAATGTGGAAACTTCAGTGCTAAAACCAGACAGTCCTGGGAAAACCAGGAAAGTCGGTCACTCTGGGTCTAGTAAAAGTGATGGCACCCAGGCCTGTGTGCAGGAACCCTTCTGCTCTGCAATGGTCAGGGCACAGTAGGCACCATGTCACAGGGTATAGCTGGGGTTGTGACGGGGCCTGAAACCAGGACTCCGAGAAAGGAGGAGGGCGGCTGGCTCGCCTGGGGGCGAGTGGGAGCCCACACGGCTGCCTTCAGTATGTGAAGGACACTAGGAGAAAAGGAATGGCCTTACTCTCAGTTGTACCAAAAGGAAACCTTGGGCCAAAGGATGTGAAGGTGCAAGGAGCAATTCTGAGGTAATCGGGCTGCCCATCATGGGGTTTGTGCTTTCCTCCTGTCGCCAGTCCCTGCCTCCCCAGGTGTACTGTGGAGCTCAGTCAGGAGCCTGACAGAAAGGTTGTGACGTGTGTGCTGAAGGAAAGGAGGATAGGCCCAAAAGACTCATCTGACCTAAAAAAAAAACAACTAGTGAAAAGCTGGAGCTGAAACCTGAACGTGGGTGAATGAGTTTGGGGTTCTTCGAAAGGTTCCTGGGCACCTGGAGAGTCTGAGAGAACTGGGGAGGCAGGCAAGGCAGAGTAAACAAGTGCCCCTGTGGGTTCAACCTCCAGAATGTTCTTCAGGAGACACAAGTGAGAGTCTGGAATTCTCTCTCCCTGATCTCTTCAGGTGTCTGACTGCCAAGCTTCTCAAAAATGGAGAGGCATTAACCCCCCCACATGGTGTTCTATGCTTATGTCAATGCTACTCACAGCTATTATTTTCAGGAAGAATTCGACCAAAGAAACGTTCATTCTTTGTATAATGCTTGGGGAACTTTGAAATGGGAGGAGGAGAGGGGGGTTTGCAAAAATTTGATTTGGCTTCATGAAAATAGTGGCCCCTCTGCAAAATTTTATTCGCAGTCCTAAATTTAACGTCCTAACCCTGAGCACAACACATGACCTTATTCTTACCAAAATGTGTAAGTAAAAGCGACAACTATGACAAAACTCTGCTCAGAATACAGTCGGGGAAAAAACACACCAAAATGCTAACGGTGGTTGCTTGGGGAGGTAGAAGCAGATGCGACACCATGATTTTCTACACCATTGTAGGCGCCACGTTTAATAGTGACCTATATTTGTTCTCTGGTGAAACAGAATTTCTAAGAGTGACAGGACTTTTCAGTGTCACCAATATTCCCAGCTGGAAAGTGACACCTTCTATAGTTCCTGATTACCCTCATCGCCCGAGGGCTCCATGATCACGATTTCTTCTTTGTCCATTTCCAGAGCCCTGAGCACATTCCTTTGCTCCAAGTGAGACCCAGGAAATGGTGGAAAGGACAGAACCCTGCTCAGCCGGGCAGACCAGACACATGGCACTTTGGACCTAGTGAGATTATTACGGTCAATAAAACAGCTCTGAGGAGCTCTGAAAGCAACTCCCCGTGGAACTGGCTTTTGCTCAGACTTACTTAAAAGTGGCACAAACTCTCCAATGAGGACATGATTCATTTCACCAGAAGAGACAGCGTGGGAGCGACAGAAGGGCCTCCCCATCAGCTGGTCTCCCAAATCAGGAGGTGGAAGGAGACTGTGACCCCGTCAGGCTGGGCTCTGAGCCTCTGGCCACCTTGGCATTGAGAGTTTAGGACCCCACAGAAGTCTGAACAGAGGATATGAAAGCGTCTACTTGGCAGCCAGAGTTTCAGAAGAGTAGGTGGGAGGGGATATGCAAACCATTTTAACCTATTTTACAGAATCTGAAAAGGCTCAAATTGACAAAAAAGACTGGAGGAGACCGACTTATTTTAGTGATTTTCATTTCATTATCCATACAAGACAGTGATTTTTAGATTTACTAATATATCTGTTTATCTATCAGAAATAAATCTGAAAGCCACACATCCGTTTTGTGTTGGGGGCCTCCAACAGAATGATTTTGCTGTTAGATAAACCCTTGCATAAAACCTAACGCCTCCTTCTCTGACTCTGTAAAGACAGCACCACCTGAGTCCCCAGTGGTGCTCACATGTCACCACGCATGATGGGGACAGGCTCCCGAGCAAAGGGCCTGGGGCCTCTCTGATTCACTGCGTCCCTGTGACCCAGATTCAGGGCCTCCGTTTCCCTTCTGTCTAACGGGAATGGCCAGGCTGACACATAAAGGTGCTGCAGAAATGAGAAAGGGCAACATTGTGATACTCTGGTGATAGCCACAGACTACTCCATGCCCCCTGCCCCGCGGTCACTGTAGGCAGCTGCTAAGATGGTTTGGGATAGAGACAGCAGGCTCATCTCTGAGCCATGTTTAAAATGTACGTAACACAATAGACTCAAGCACCCAGCCCCTAAACGCTGATGTCCTCTTGGATTACGGTTCTGTGTCTAGAAGAGGGGTGCATAGGAATCACCCCTCCCAGGGGAAAACGCAGGTTCTGACTGAGCAGGCCTGGAGTGAGGCCTGAGGTCTTGCTCGGGACACCACGCTTGCGCAGGAAGGACCCAGAAAGCTCAGCTAAGTGCATGTAGTTTCTAACTCCTTCTGCTCATCCTCCACTCGCCGCCAGAACGCAGACGGTTGGGTACAGCGGGTGGGAAGCACAGTGTAGGAGCACGGAGTCCTTCTAAGTCTGAAGCCCCGCAGAGGAGAAAGCTGTGACGAGGACAGGCAGCAACCTGCCCCCGGGGCCTGGCCCGACCCCAACTGCAGGTGCCTCTGGATCCACAGCCACCAGACGCACGGGCAGCCCCACTCTGCGTCTGACTGCTCGCTACATGAGGGTCTGCTGAGCTGGGGCCACGTCCATGCGCCCGCCCGGCTCCACCCTCGGCCACAGGTGGCTGCGGCCTCCCCCCTCCCTGCGCGGCCTGTCGGGACGTTCCCGTCCTCCCTCATTCCTCACCCTTCCTCCTCAGCCTGCTCCTCCTTTCTACCTTTGTTCCTTCTTCGTTCAGCTTTCTCTCTCCTCACGTACCAACTCCTCACTCTATGCCCACAGTAGAAAGGTCGTATAGCGTAAAAAAGGGTGTGTCCTGAAAGTCAGTCTTCCCTGAGGTGGAATCTCTTCAGGGTTTGAAGCTTCTGGCCACCATGTCCCCTGAGCCCCTGACCCTGCACAGGATGCCTGGCGCATGTCACATATAACCCAGCACCAATCAACCTCGTTCTGGGGTAAGCCCTTCCCAGTTAACTTCCAGTTTTAAAGTTTTAAAAATCTGAGACTTGACTGATAAAATTCCTGCTCAAATGCGTCTTCTAGTAAAATCACAGCCGTCCAGCCTCTGCCATTTGCAGTCAGCACAGTGGGCCAGTGCTGTGCTCCTTTGCAGCCGGGCGCCCAGGGCCCGGGGCCTCTGCAGCCGGGCGCCCAGGGCCCGGGGCCCGCAGGTCGTTGAAGCCTGTAGCACTATTCGCTTCTGCAGTAAATGGCCCCAAGTGAAGTATAGTGGCTTGTCCGCCCATATCGCAGGTTTTCCACCCCCGCTTCTGACGGCAGCCAGTCCTATCACACTTGGGCTCTTCCAGGGTCTGACTCTGTAGCTGCCTTCCCACTTCTAACCTTTTGTTACTAATAAGTGCTGGGCTGGGAAACCAGAGTCCTACTTATCAGAACTGCACCCAAAATAAGTCAGAACACCCAAATGTGCACCTGAGGGTGTCCCCTGGGAGCCTAACTCACAGGCGTGAAGCTGTGGGCTTGGTGGTGTCTGCTTGGGCTGCCGTCTCTTTTTCTGTTCATTTCCTCTTCCTCAGCTTGTCTTAGAGGGTTGATGTAATAGATGAGAGACCTCCAGGTAAGTGAGGGCTCAGAAGGTTCAGACATTTAATAAGAGAAGACGTAACGCAAGATGAAAGCAGATGCCTCCAATACTGTCGCATAAATGCACATAACAATATTTTAAACGGCACAAATGCATTAACCCACAGCGTGGTGAAACTGCTTACCCCCCACTTATCACTTTCACTTGGAAGGCGATATCATCACGAGAACCTCTTCCCATGAATCACAGCACTGTGTGAATTCTCTTGAGGCAGAACGGGGAGCATCTCCACATGCGGGCAGGCGTTCCCACACGGGTGTGTGCGTTCTGCTGAGCAGGCTCCCGGTGCCCAGTCCCACCCTGTCTTGTCAGCACCCCGCCATCCTGTCCACGGGGGACTTGTCCCTGCTCTGCTCCCCTCGCCCAAGTACTTCCCTGCCCCTGTATCACCTCCCCTCCCCTCTCACAGTCGACCACCTCCCTGAGTTTCATCTACTTTTACATCCACCCGACACTCACGCTCAGGCACAGGCACAGCCTGAATGGGAAGCAAAGCAGCCTGTGTTCGGTTTGGGTTTGTGGAATCCGCATTTCTCCTCCGTAGTTGTGCCTCAGGCTAATGACTGCTCTTTCATGGTGGCTCTGGTTTATTAGGTCCCTGGCAAAGGTTCCTATAGGTTTTCCACAAGCACTAGTCACCATCATCCAGGCACAGGGGTCTGGAAGGTAGTATTTACTGTCTCTGCTGGAATCAGAAGAATCTGGACTTGGGTGCTGCCACTGCTACACGCAATGAGTGACTTGGTCTCTAACTCTTTAACCACCTCCACCTCCCAGGGCTTTCATCAGATTTGCACAAAACCATGCACATGCAGTCTTTAGCATGGTGTAGAGCACCTAACAGACTTGACAGAAGCTAGTGTCTCTTCTGTTCTCACGACGTGACTGACGTTCCAAATAAATAAGCAACCAAGCAACACCTGACTTGATAATACACACTTTAAAACACTCTTACCTTCAAAGCACAAAGCAGTTATTAAGACAACAGAGGTACACGACTTTCTAAATTCCAAGACAAAACGAACACTTACCAAGAGACAAGGTGCTTTTTGTCCCACAGAGGAGCACGCACCCGGGTTTTCCCTTAAAAGTTCAGATTTCATAAACCTTCAGGCCTCTTCAGCAGTGGAGACGCAGGGCTCGCTTACTGATCAAAACAGTGAGACCCTGGGCCGCCTGCAGGACGCTGCCTGGGGACGTCTGTGCGCTCTCAGGCATGTGGCCTCTCCTCCGTCACCCACATGCCGTGTGGTGCGGTGAGCTGCCTCACCACAAATTTTCTTCTTCCAATACACACTTCAGATCATATAAAGGTGACAAGTAAGGAGGGGAGAGGAAGACAAGTTTATGCAACTAGGTCACTTAATTTCAATTTTAGACACAGATTTTTTTGTGTGTTTCAGAATTATTAGTCTGTGGAATGTTTTTAATTTCTTGGAAATTCCAAACTACTGAGAATGATTATAAAGTTCTCTGAAAAGCTGCACACCATACTTCATATGCTGTGTAACCAATGACCCATGTTTCTATACTGAAAAGAATAAAAAGCCTAAAAATCTCTATGACTTCTAAGAGCTGTTATAGGTAAAACATGATGGAGACAGAATCAGAATGTCACAAACATTGTAGGTCTGTGATCCCAAAGGAGGCAACACCCAGCTGCACAGGAGAAATGCGACCTCAGAAGATTCATGAACCGTCTTGTACAGCGTGTGCTCATTATATCATGTGTAACTTGACCTGTTTCGGGAGCAGAAAGCTGAGATTTCCATACCCCAGAGCGGCTGTCGGCATTCCGTTTGGGAACAGCCCTGTAATGTGAGGCGACTCTGGGTACCTTCTCCTCCTAGGTCTGAAACAAGCCTCAGCCAAGCTACAAATGCCACTGAGAAAAGTCCCAAATTGGCCGTTGATACAAAACACCAAAGGCTGCAGGGCAAGGAGTGAGAATATACGTCTGTGGTTTGTCCAGCTGCCATCCCCTTTCTTTGTCTTGTGATTATAAATAGTATGTTTCATGTCAATTAACACTGTGCAATACAAATTGGAAAGTCCTTTTCGTATTTATCATCTCATTTAACCCTGACACAAAATTTTGGTCAAATGTTTTACAGGTGGAAACAAACTAGCACATAAAGATATTAAGTAATCTGTCCAAGAGAGTATGAATCAGGAGTCGTGGGCACAGAAAGGAAGGCCTGGGGCTCCCACATCCGCCATTCATTTGCTCCTACAGCAAACACTTACTGCAGACCTACTATGTGCGTGGCACTTTTCTGGGCAGAAGTTTACAGCAGTGGACAAAGCAGACAAAAACCTTGGCCTCATGGGATTTACAGTTCTGTCATGGGAGCTGGACCACAAATAAAGAACATAAAAAGATGTATAATATGGTAGGTGATGCTAGTGTCATGGAGAAAAACCAAGCAGAGAGAGCAGGTCGGGACTGCCAGGCCATTGTAAGTAGAATGAACAGGGAGGGTTTGGCTGGCAAAGTGACACTTACGCAGCGCCATGAAGGGGGTGTGGCCGTGAGCCACGTGTCTATCTGGAGGAGGGACATTTCAGGATAAAGGAACAGTGAGGGCAGTGTCCCAGAGCCGGACTTCTGCCTGGCGTGTTCGAGGCCTGGCGTGTGGCTAGCGTGAGCCAGAGGGTGGGCGATGGAGTTGAGGTCACAGAGCTGGCAGGGGACAGCTGGTGCAGTTCATCACAGTGACGTGCCTTCTCCTCGGGGGAGATGGGAAGCTAGTGGAAGGCTTGAGTGACATTATCTGACTTGCATTTTAAGGTTACCCTGGTGGCCGTGTCAAAAATAGATCAGAGGGAACCCAGGTAGAATTGGGAAGACCTTCCTGGGGAGATATGATGGATCTATTCTGGAGATAAAGTAAACACAATTTGCTGACAGATCGGATACGGGGTTTGAGAGAAAGACAGGTGCAAAATATGACTCCAAGGTACTTGACCTGAACAATGGAAAGAAGGAATTCACTAAAAAAATGAGGGAAATACTGCAGAAGAAGCAGGTGTGCGGTGGGAAAGGATATCAGGAAATCAGGAACTTGAGAAGAATGATGCCTGGTAGACCCTCCCCATGGAGATGCCGGGTACAGAGCTGCTCACTTGAACATGGCGTTCAGAGGGGGCCCCGGGCTGCACACGCACACTTAGGGTCATCAGCTTCTGAGTGGATGCCATCCCCAAGGCGTGGGCACGGATGGAAAGAAAAGTGGGCCGGGGGCTGAGCTCTGAAGGCCAAGCACAAATGCGTTTCAAGAAGGAGAGAACAATCAGCCATGTTACTGCTGCTGGCAGATCCAGCAACACAAAACGGAAGAAACAAGCCGCCATTCGATTTAGCAACATGCAGACCACTGCCACCTTGACAAGGCTTTTGTTTGTTGAGTGGTGTAGGAAAAACCTGGCTGGAAGAGGGATGACGACAGCAGAGAATACACACATTCATCTCAGTGAGTTTGTACGGGGTGAACGTAGGCAATAGCTGGAGATGACGCCAGAGTCAAAGATGGGAGACAGAAGAGACATCCATACCTACGGGAATGACCCAGTGACTAGGAAACGGCGACCATGCAGGAAAGAAGGGAGAAGTGTTTGCGCCCAACCTTGAGTAGACTAAGGAGGCTGGGGACAGCGGAGGGAGGGGCTGGCCTGTGTTAGGGGTGGGTGGCGGCCCCACCCTTCCAGATGTAGGCGAGACAGGAGTGTGTGGGGGTGACTGTTTATGCAGGTTCTTTCCTGATTGTTCCTCTGTTCTCAGTGAAAGAAGAAACCAGGTCATCGGCTGAGAGTGAAGATGGAAAAAGAGGTTTCAGAGTTTTGACCAGAGAGGAGGAGGAATGAAACAGCCATTGAGGGAGTCTAGAGAATTATACAACTGCCAGGAAACAGGAGGGGAGCAGCCATGGATTTCAAGTGAGACCAGCCACCACCTCTGCTGGCGCTCTGATACTGGACACTCTTAGTTATGCAGGCACACGTGCTGAGGGGAAGGAGGGTTAAATTCAACCAGAGCTGTGGTTAATCAACTGAATAAGACTGAGAGGGGCCATGGTGGAGAGTGTGTGTAATAGAAGTGTTACGCTGCCTTCTAACCGCTTCACCCCAGGATATCCTAGTGACGGCTCAAAGACAGATTAACCTGAGAAGCATAATGACCCATCTAGTTTCAGACACGGTCTACCCAACCCACAGCTCTGTCTCAGGCACTGGGACCAAGAGGTCGCCGTGATGAAGGTCATTACCCTGCTCTATGTCAAGTGCACATTTAGTATCATTGCTAATCAAACCCTTGCTCCCTGTAAAAATCAATACCCCAAACATTTCAATGTTATTTTACTTTTTAAATTAATTGTGCCCCTGCCAGTTCTTGGGGCAATTAATTTCTGACTTGTTATGATCTATAAAAGCAACACTTTCATTTTTTTTCACGCTGACTGACTTTTCTCATGTAGCTAATATTCTGATATTCAGCAAGCAGTCCCAGGCACAGTACAGCAACATCTTGATAATAGTTGCTGCTGTGTCTGCCAATTCCTACTATATATATATTTCAGAAAGGTAAAAATGCTATATAAGCTGAAGCTAACAGAAATGGCTTGTGCGTTCCTGGATGGTGCAATAAATAATACAAGGAATCGTGGGGCTATCTGTCCTGTTGACAAAGCAAGTTTGCTAATGGGTGCTTTTGGACATCAAATGTAGGCCCAGAGAGCAACCTGGGTTGCGGTTTGAGAGACATTAGTCTACATAATAAAATAGGATGAACTTGGGGACAAAAATTTCTAATGTTTGATTTCAGGTTGTCCTGACCTTTTCTGTGAGATAGCAGCACTCCAATATCCTCAAACCGTGAGAAAAATTCTGTCACATGTACATCAGACCTATGTTCGAGGTGGTTTAGAGGAATCAAGAGAAAAGAGGGTCCTCAGAATTTGGCACCTAAAGTGCAAGTGAGGCCAGGGGCCCAGAATAATGTTAGAAACAAGGGGACTCGGGCAGAGCCCAGGGCGTGCCCCGGGTGTCTGCTCTCTGGGCGTCTCCCTCGACATGTGTCCTCGCTGCAGGGAGGGCTTCCCATGCCCTACAGAGAAGCATGAGGTTGGGAGGGGGCCCTGAGCTCTGCTCCGTCAGCTCAGAGTTTCACCGCCTGGAATGACCTCATCATCTGCACACACGGAAGTGAATACAGCTCGTTGGGGCACCACCCGCAGACAACACACTGGTTCACTACCGTGGTGTCTTAGTTGCTGAGAAGGCGAAAGAGCAGAAAGCTGAAATGCTTTGAAAAGACTCACATGGGTCAGAGGGCGGTAGTAAGTGCTCCAACGTCAAAAGGACCTGTGTCCTCGGCCATGTCCCTGTGGACCCAGGCATCTGGGGCTGAAATTCCTCACCACTCAGAAGGCACCACTCTGCCCTAGATCCTATGGCATTTGGAGCAACGTGTGGGACTGTCTTACTCCCAACCACGTACTGGATGACCTGAGATGTCGGCTCTCAGTGGATTCTCAGGCTGGTCCTGGCTGGAGGGCAGCCATCGCCACATCCACGGTGTGTCGGCTGCCACTCTGACCTGGCCTTGACACAGGGCTTCCGCTCCCCCTTCTCTGCTCCACTCAGGCACGAAGTGAGGCCTTATACCTCTTCCCTTGTGTGATAGAGACCAGTTCTTGAGCGAGATCTTACTGAACGTTAGGGAACAACAAAAGGAAGCTACAATCTATGCGGGAACTGAACTTGCTATTAAAAGCAACCTCCTATCACACTCCCTGACTTTGGCTTGTACTACAGGGCAACAATAATCAAAACAACATGTATTGGCAGAAAAACAGACACATAGACCAATGGAATAGAATTGAGAACCCAGAAATAAAACCACATAAATATGGACAGATAATTTTTGACAAAGAAGCTAAAAACATACAATGGAGCAAAGACAGCCTCTTCAACAAATGGTGCTGGGAGAATTGGAAAGCCACGTGCAAAAGAATGAAACTGGACTGCTATCTGTCACCATGAACCAAAGTTAATTCAAAATGGATCAAAGACTTAAGCATAAGACCTAACACAATAAACTGCATAGAAGAAAACATAGGTACTAAACTTATGGACCTTGGGTTCAAGAACATTTTATAAATTTGACTCCAAAGGCAATGGAAGTAAAAGCTAAAATAAACGAATGGGACTATATGAAACTTAAAAGCTTCTGCACAGCAAAAGAAACCATTGACAAAATAAAGAGGCAACCAACTGAATGGGAGAAGATTTTTGCAAACAGTGCCTCCGATAAGGGGCTAATATCCAGAATATACAAGGAACTCATGCAACTCAACAACAAAAAAACAAACAACCCAATTGAAAAATGGGCAGAGGACCTGAAGAGACATTTCTCCAAAGAGGACATACAAATGGTAAATAGACATATGAAAAAATGCTCAACATCACTAACCATCAGAGAAATGCAAATAAAAACCACAGTGAAATATCACCTCACCCCAGTCAGAATGGCTATCATCAACAAGACAAATAGTAACAAGTGTTGGAGAGGCTGTGGAGAAAAAGGAACCCTCATACACTGTTGGTGGGAATGCAGACTGGTGCAGCCGTTATGGAAGGCAGTGTGGAGGTTTCTCAAAGAATTACGAATAGAATTGCCATATGACCCAGCAATCCCTCTCCTGGGTATCTACCCAAAAAATCTGAAAACATTTAGAGATAAAGACACGTGTGCTCCAATGTTCATTGCAGCTTTGTTTACGGTGGCCAAGACATGGAAACAACCAAAGTGTCCTTCGATAGATGAATGGATAAAGAAGTTGTGGTATATATACACAATGGAATACTATTCAGCGGTAAGAAAAGATGATATAGGACCATTTGTGACAACATGGATGGATCTTGAGAGTGTAATGCTAAGCGAAATAAGTCAGACAGAAAAAGCAGAGAACCATGTGATTTCACTGATATGTGGTATATAAACCAAAAACAACAAAAGAACAAGACAAACAAATGAGAAACAGAAACTCATAGACACAGACAATAGTTTAGTGGTTACCAGAGGGTAAGGGGGGTGGGGGGTGGGGGGTGGGAGATGAGGGTAAAGGGGATCAAATATATGGTGATGGAAGGAGAACTGACTCTGGGTGGTGAACACACAATGGGATTTATAGATGATGTAATACAGAATTGTATACCTGAAATCTGTAATTTTACTAACAATTGTCACCCCAATAAATTAAAAAAAAGCGACCTCCACCTTCACATCTCAAGAGCCGTCCTCAGGGAACCCTCAGAGGACCTCGGTGCTGGGCTCCTGGGTGGTCACCTGGCTGCCATCTCACTGGGCAAGGCGGTCAGGGGAAGTTCGATCAGTCAGCCACAGACCCCAAGGCCCTGCTCCAGAAGCCAGTGAAGAGGACATTTCCAGCCTCGCCCAGCACCCTCCTCTGAGGCCCTGACCTCTCATTCCAGCCCCATCAACGGCGGGAGCTTCTGCCTTCAGAAACCATGGGCATCGCCACCCCACCCAGACCATCCACAGGAGCAGCCCCCATCCCGACAGAAGAGTCACCACATACCATTAGGGTCAGTTCACCTGGTTTAGATGTCACCCTGAAAAGTCACACTCCCTGGACAGCCACACACATCCAGGCCAGGCTGCCCCAGGCCCCAGCCGGCGTCCAGTGCAGCCTCTCCTCCAGCTCCAGGAGAAGGTCACACTTGCACGTCTTTCTTGTGGCCCGATCTCCTGTAAACTCTCCTTAGAGAACGAACAAGCCCTCCCCCTCCAGCAAGCAAGGTGTGGTGTTGACCTCCTGACAGCTCAGGCATTCCTCCAAGGAAGGCTCCATCTACAGCGGCGCGGCTGTGGCACACACTTCATCTACACAGCGAAGGACACTTGACATTTGGAAATATCTCTGTCACACGTCCTGGTTCTCCCCAAGAGTAATGACGCGCGGCTCACTGTTTTTTTCAGTACACACAAAAATATATTACAGTTAAACATTTTGTTTTGGTTTGTTGATATACACAGTCCTAACGATGCCAATGGGACATGGCAGAGTGAACAAAAGAACCACCTGGAAAGAAAGTTCCTTATGTTTGCAGAAGAAACGCATGCGAGTGACAAAATTCATTTACTCGGAAAGAACGAAACGATCCCATTTCCGCCTCCTCCAGCCAGATGGAACACTGTTGAAGCACTGGACTATTTTTAAGTAAGAACCAGCGACTACTGAGAGCATTTGGATTGTGACGACTGGAGAACGTCCTGGACACAGAGGAACTGGGAAGTTCAGTGTGAATACGAACGATTAAGACTCATTCTAATCCTCAGGGTTATCACCTCCTCTAATCTCTATCAGGATCGAACTGTTTAGAAAGATTGCCTGCTGGCATCTGTTATTGTGTATCGGATTGACGCGATTATTAACTAAAAGCCAGATTTCAATGACTGGAACAGAAAGGCTCCATCCTCCGTCCTCATTTCCCTCCACCGTCTCCCAAGACAAGGCGCCCATGTGGAAAGTCTTCGCTGAACTCAGAATAGCTGGAACCTGCCATTATCATTCCCAGCCATAAGCCTATTACTGCTCAGGAGTACATTTTGAAACGTCTGCCACCTTGAGGCATTCAGGTAGGAGCTGCAGAGGGCGTTTCTCGGTGGTTTCGCCTGTTTCTGTACGTTAATGCTTTGGAACCAACATATGGTCAAATAAAACAAAGTGTTAATAAAAATAAATGAAAAGTTAACCCTAAAACGTAGATCAAGATCCCAAATGTCTGATGCTAAAAGGATAAGAGATGAATATATATATATATATATATATATATATATATATATATATATATTCCATGGTCTGCATGGTTCACCCACTGGACAGATCTCTCTCATGTCTCATTCTCCATTAAATTTCTTCCAAATCTACTTTTATGCTCCTCTCTTTTCCTGACATTTTTTCTCTTTTGCTTGTCACCATCATGTCTCACAGCTCTAAGTGGTCAGAAAACGTAGAAGAGACTCTTTGTGGCCCACGTGCACTTTGTGACCTTATGAAGGAGGGGTGAGGATTAACTGATACACTGAAACAAGAAGACCCCTGCGCCATTGGCACAGGTCCCTGCCATCTGATCCTGACACCTTCCGAGTGTCACCACGAGTCTCACCAACCGTCCTATGAAAGCTGCTCATAGCAACACGATCCAGCCTAGAATCACATGTTTACTTCTCAAGGTCTCCTTCAAAATCAAACAGTTTCTTAGTCTTCCCCTGGTCTCGTGACCTTGACACTTCCAAGGATGGCAGATTGTAGAGTGTTCCTCAGTTTGGGTTTGTCTAGTGGGTCCTTGCAATTCGATTCAGGATACACATTTCTGGCAGAAATATCACTGAGTCCAAACTTGCATTCTTCATTTAGTCCCCAGAATCAAGATATCTTCCGGGGACTGTGACCTTTACTTCCTGGGATGTTTCCTTGGACATACAAGTGTCAGAAGTGATTTTTGTCCATCACTAGTCATTCTAGTTAGTACCAGTAAAAGTCATTAGTTATGTACTTTCTCTGAGCATCCTGGAAACAAAGCCTATTTTTCTTGTTCACAAATGCTTTGTCTCTTATTTTTCTCCCATTCACTTCCTGAGGGGTCGTGGTTTTAACCAAACAAACTCTGAGCGTGTTAGTTACCAGCGGCAATGGGAGGGCATCCTGCACCACAGCACTTTCAGTGTCGTCCCCCGCCCAGGTCGGCTTCCTTTTCTCTCAGTTACCGGGGGGCAGGCACTGAGCTCACCATCCCAGCTCTTCCAGGTCTTAGCTGTCCATCCCATTTGTAGGACAAATCTAGGATGATAGCAGCCTGTCTTCCCTTACTGTTATGAGACTCTAAGCACTTACATGTGTATTTTCTGCTTTTAAACCAGCTAAAACTGCACCTTTTGTAGGAAGAATGGAAATAACGTGCTTCCGTTGGACTCCAGGAAGACGGTTGGGTCAGGCACCACCTCTGAACAAACAGAAAGGCCTGGAACAAACAAGCCACCAAAACTTCTTGACTGTTTTGTCTTCAGGCCCACGTGTGGCCCCACGGGGGAGGCGACAGGGAGGTCTCTGCCTCCTTTCGCCGACTGAGCGTGTGAAGGGAGTGAAGGTGGGCATTGTGGCAGAGACGACCTCCCCTGACTCTGGTCTCTCCTTCCATAATAGAATTGTTTGGCCTGGACACATGGGCACCCAGAGAAAAGACCCTAAGTCTGCACACCAGCCTCTGTGGCATCAAGAAAA
Organism: Rhinolophus sinicus; assembly: GCF_036562045.2. NCBI lineage: Eukaryota > Metazoa > Chordata > Mammalia > Chiroptera > Rhinolophidae > Rhinolophus > Rhinolophus sinicus. Next base: position 182,543,531 of record NC_133755.1, on the reverse strand, counting down.
AGTGACGCAGCATGGAAAACAATCACTAAGACCAGTCATGACTTGAAACCCCAGAAATATTTTAAAACATATTATTTCATAAATATTTCTCTGAGCATTTAGAAAAGAGTGTGGTAAACAGTATCAGAGCATCATCACAAAGCAACTTCATTTCTTCATTTTTGCCAGCTGTACTGAGACGTAATTGATGAAAAAAATGGTAAGATAATCAAAGTATACAACGTGCTGATTTGACATACACTGTGAAAGGATTTCCCCCATTGAGTTAATTAATGCATTCATCACCTAATTAACTTTTTGTTTTGTTTTGGCGAGAACATTTAAATTCTACTATCTTAGCAAATTTAAATGATACAACACAGTGCTATCAACTACAGTCACCATGTTATACATTAGATCCTCAGACCTTTTTCATCTTATAACTGAAAGTTTGTAATATTTAAAACAACCTCTCCCTATTTCCCCCAACCCCAGACAACCACTTTTCTATAAGACCCGGGCTTATATTAATTTTTGCTCCAACAGACGCATTAGAGCTGACTGCCCGGCTCCGTCTTATTTTTGGGGAAGCACGGTGTGTTGCATAACAGTGGTAAGAGAGGGCATCTTTGCCTTGTTTGTGGTCTCTGAGACAAAGCTTCCAGTGTTTCACCATTAAGTATGATGATAGCGGTAGGATTGTCATATTATGGGGCCTTTATTATGTTGAGCTGTGTTCTCTCTATACCCAGTTTGTTGAGAGTTTTTATCATGAAAGGATATCATGCTTTTCCTGCATCTATTGAGATGATGAGATTTTCCTTCATTTTGTTAATGTCGTGTATCACATTAATTTATTTGCAGATGTTAAGCTATCCTTGCCTCCCTGGAATAAATCCCACTTAATTGTGGTGTATGATCCATTGAACAGATTGTTGAATATAGTTTGCTAATATTTTGCTGCGGATTTTTACGTCTATATTCATTGGGGATATTGGCCTATAATTTTCTTTTCAGGCAATGTCTTTTTCTGGCTTTGGTATCAGGGTAATGCTGGCCTCCATAAAATGAGTTCAGAAGTGTTTCCTCCTCTTTTTTTTTTTATGGAAGAGTTTGAGAGGATTGGTATTAATTTTATTTTAAATGTTTGGGAGACTTCACCAGTGAAACCATCTGGTCTTGGACTTTTGTTTGCTTGGAGGTTTTTGATTACTGATTCAATCCCTGTGCTAGTAATTAATATATTCAAATTTTCTATTTTGTCATGATTTAGCCTTGGTATGTTGTTTGTTTTAGGATTTATCCATTTCTTCCAGGTTATCTAATCTTTTGGTGTATAATTTTTCAGAGTAGTCTCTGTGATCCTTTGCATTGCTATGGTATCTATTGTAACATCTCCTCTTTTATTTCTAATTTTATTTGCGTCCTCTCTCCCTTTTTAAAGTGTAAAGGTGTATCTATTTTGTTTATTGTCTCAAAAAAGCAGCTCTTAGTTTCATTGATCTTTCCACTAACTTTTTAGTTTCTATTTAATTTGTCTGCTCTGATCTTAATTTCCTTCCTTCTACTAACTTTGGGTTTAGGTTGTTCTGCTTTTTTAAGTTTCTTGAGGTAGGAAGTCCCTTGAGGTGTAAAATTAAGTTGTTTGAGATCTTTCTTTTGTTTTAATGAACATATTCACCACTTCCCTCTCAGAACTGCTTTTGCTGCATCACATAAGTTTTGGTGTGTTGTGTTTCCATCTTCGTTTGTCTCAATATACTTTTTTATTTCTTTTTTACTTCTTTGACTCATTGGTTGCTCAGGGGCTTGTCTAATCTCCACATATATGTGAATTGTCCAGTTTTCTTCTTGTAATTGATTTCTAGTTTCACACCATTGTTGATGGAAAAGATGGCTTGATGGTTTTGGTCTTCTTAAATTTATTAAGAACTGTTTTGTGGCCTAACATATAATCTGGGGACTGTTCCATGTACACCTGAGAAGAATGTGTATTCTGCTGCTGTCGGATGGAATGTTCTCCATACGTCTGTTAGGAGCATCTGATCTAATGTGTAGTTTAACTTTCATTATTGGTTTTCTGTCTGGATGATGTATCCATTGTTAAAAGTGGGGTATTGGAGTCCCTGTTATGACTGTATTGATGTCTATCTCTCCCTTCAGATATGTTAATTTTTGCTTTATATATTTCAGTGCTATTTTCAGTGCATAAATATTTATAATTGTTATATCCTCTTGATGAAGTGACCCATTTTCTATTAAATAACAACCTTCTTTGTTATAGTCTTTGGCTTAAAGTCTATTTTGTCTAAGTATAGCTACTTCTGCTTTATTAAAAAAAAATTCCATTTGCATGGAATATCTTTCTCTATTCCTTCACTTTGTCTATTTCTGCCCTAAAAGCTGAGGTGAATTTCTTGTAGGCAACATATAGTTGGGTCTTATTTTTTATCCATTCAGTCACTGTATGATTTTTACTGAATTTAGTCCATTTACCTTTAAAGTAATTATTGATAGGTATGGACTTAGTGTTGCCATTTTGTTAATTGTTTTCTGGTTGTTTTGTATTTCTTTGTTCATTTCTCCCCCTCTGCCCTCTACCTTTGTGATTTGGTGATTTTATGACAGGTATGCTTGTATTTCTTTATCATTTGTATATCTACTACTATAGGCTTTTGCTTTATGGCTACCATGAAGCTTACATAACACACCTTATATTTATTACAGTCTATTTTAAGCTGATAATAACTCTGCTTTGAACACATACCAAATCTCCCCTACTTACACATTTTTATATCACAATTTGCATCTTTTTACAGAGTGTATCCATTAACAAATTGTAGTATCGTTATTTTTAATACTTTGTCCTTTAACCTTCATACTAGACTTACCCACCATCACTGCAACATTAAGGTATTTTGAATTTAACTGTATATTTACCTTTATCCATGAGTTTTACACTTTCATATGTTTTCCTGTTACCAATTAGTGGTCTTTTGTTTCAGCTTGAAGAACTCCCCTTAATGTTTTCGGAAAGGCCACTCTAGTGGTGATGAACTCCTTCAGCTTTTGTTTGTTTGGAAAACTTTTTATCTCTCCTTCAATTCTGAAGGACAACTTTGCCAGGTAGAGTATTCATGGTTAGCAACATTTTTCTTTCAGCACTTTGAATATATTTTCCCTGGTCCTTTCTGACCTGCAAAGCTTCTGTTGAAAAATCTGCTGATGGTCTTATGGGGAGTTCCTTTTACCTAAGAAGGTGCTTTTCTCTTGCTGCTTTTAAGATTCTCTCCTTGTCTTTAACATTTGACAATTTAAGTATAATGTGTCTCAGTGTAGGTCTCTTTAGATTCATCTTCTTTGGAACTTTCTTGGCTTCTTGGATCTAGAAGTGTTTCTTTCTCTAGGTTAGGGAAGTTTTCAGCCATTACTAATTTGAATAAATTTTCTGCCCCGTTCTCTCTGTTCTCCTTCCGGGATCTGTATAATGCATATATTGATCCATTTGATGGTGTCCCATAATCCTTTAAGCAATCTTCACTTTTTTTTATTCTTTATCCTTTTTGCTCCTCCAATTTAATCCCACTGCTCTGTCTTTGAGTTCATTGATTCTTTCTTCCACTTGACTTGGTCTGTTGTTGAACCCCTCTATTGAATTTTTCAATTCAGTTATGGTATTCTTTAGCTCTGTGAATTTGAATGGTACTTTTTAATACAGTAGTACCTCAGTTTTCAAACGTCTCCATTGACGAACATTTTGGTTTACGAAGGCCGTAAATTTTATCGATCTATGGTATCATTAGATAGTAAAATTCATGCTAAATTTGCAGTTTTCGGGGTTGATTTTAAAGGTCTGGAATGGATTAATCTATTTTGCATTACCTTCTACGGGGAAAACGCGCCTCGGTTTTCGAGCATTTCAGAACTCTAACAGTCTTCTGAAACGGATTACGTTCGAAAACCGAGGTACCACTGTATTTTCTACCCCTTTGTTGAAATTCTAACTTTGTTCTTGCGTTGCTCTCTTGACCTTGGTGAGCACCTTTATAATCATAATTTTGAATTCTCTAACTAGTAAATCACTTATCTCTGCTTTATTAAGATCATTTTCTGGATATTAATCTTGTTCTTTGCTTAGAGCACATTCCTTTGTTTCTTCATTTTCCTTGACTCTTTGTGTTGGTTTCTGCACATGAGGTAAAACAGCCACCTCTTCCAGACTGAGTAAAAATGGTCTTGTGGGAATGGGGTTTATGGTGAGAGTGTGCCTCAGCCTTTCCTGTCCAATTAGATGGGGATATTCTCTCATTCATCCAAAGTATGGCAGTCACTCAGTAGTTTCCAGACATCTTTCAGAGGGACTTGTTCCATGTGAAGTTGTATATTCAGTGTGTCCATGTGAGATGGGGCCCGGGAATCTCCTATGTCACCATCTTGATTGATTCCTGCCTTGTTTCCTTTCTGGGTGTGTTAGTTTGTTGGTGCCTATGGGGACAGAGTCCCAGAGTGCAGTTTCCAGGCTCTCGGCCTCACGTGGAAAGGGGCTGGCTTGGGTAGTAGATGGCCATCAGCTGTGGCTAACTGACCATCAGCTGTAACCAGTTAGTCAATTAGCCACTGATATAACTGCTGCGGCTGTGCTGGTTAGTCAGTTGGTTGGTTGGCAGGCCGAGAAGTGGACAGCAGGTTGCAGGTCGTGTGGATCCAGCCTCCAGTGAGACTATAGTGGTATGACTCCCCTACCTATGGCTCCGTGGGTGTTCCTTTTTGGCCTAGCCATATCCTGAGTTCTTATGTGGGGAGCAAGAGCTGAGACCCTGCAGGCCGCCTTGCACAACAAATGGCACAGCGAGCAGGGTCTCCCTCATGACAGTGCCTCAGGGAACACCTCCTGGACTCCAGATCTTGATTTTACCACCCTTAATGCAACTCTTGATTTCCACAAAATATCTTGATTTTAGCAAAGAATTTCACAAAGATTCTCTTTAAATCTTTCTGTATAATGTAGTAAAATGTAGTTTGAATGACACTACTCTTAGGCAGATTCTTAGCTGGTTGAACCACTGTGTACAACCAGAAATGGTAAATCCTGGAATTGAGTAATGAAATGCTATGGGATTATGATAGTAATCTTGTGCTCACAAGAATTATTTTGGATCAATGAATTGGACAAAAATATCATTTTGATATTTATCTAATTTTCTGAAAAATAAGCTTTGTGATGAATAACTAATAGTGCAGACAGTGCTCAAAGTTCCATATTATTTTATGTAGTTGGAATTCTGAGCTGAAAGCTGTAAGAGAGATAAGAAAATAATAAACATATAGGCTGAAAGGACACTGTCTTGAATGGTGTTGTTATGCACAGACATGATGTGAGTCACATATGTAATTTAAAATTTTCTAGTAGTCACATTGAAAAGGTGAAAAGAAACTGGGGAATTAATCTTCAAAATATTTTAAACTCTATATACAAAATATAATCATTTCAACATGTAATCAATATAAAAATTATCAATGGGATATTTTACCCTTTTTTTGTACTGTCTTCAAAATCAAATGTGCATTTGATATTTATAGCACATCTCTATTCAGACTAACCACATTTCAAAAGCTCCACTGTCACATGTGGCTAATAGCTACTATATTGGGCAGTATAGATCAAAAAATGGCAAAAATTATCAGATGAAGGCACTTCATCACAAATTTGACATAAGCTGCTACAATAATTCAATCTTGGATGGCACTTGATAGTATGGTATATGAGAAACAACCCTAAAACCTCAGGGGCATGCAACACTAACCCTTTATTATTGTTCACAAGTCCACAGGTGAGCTAAATGGTTCTATTGATTGGGCCAAACAGCCAGTGTGCCTGAGCTCCTGTGTTCAGCCAGCAGGTCAGCCACTGCTGGCTGCTATAGAATGGCTGCAGCTGGGACAACTCATCTCTCGTCCTCACCAGACCAGCCCAAGCCTGCCCTCATGATAGGGGCTACCCTCAGAACAGGCACGCCAACACTTTGCCACATCCCATTAACCAAAGCAAGTCTCAGGCCAAGGCCAGTTCACTGTCTGAAGCCCAGTCTGCCTTCTGAGGTGACACAGCTAAGGACAGGGGTGCTGGGAGCCCTTATTTGGGGTCACTGATGCCATCGATCCTCCTGAAGTGGGAAACAGCAGGTATCTATGCTGATCGGACAACAAGAGGATCATTTCTTCCAGACCTGGGCGCCACATCTTAGAAGTGGTGTGGCCGGCATTCAGGACTGCAGCCTGGATGGCGGAGCACTTGGGACCACCTTTTTATAAAGAATCATAGGAACTGAATGTGTTCAGTCCCAAAATGAGAAATTAGACCACATGAAAGCCATCTTCAAATCGTGAAGAGCTGTCCTGTGCAAGAAACCATCTTGTTCTCAGTTCCCTAATATTTTCTGAGGGTTTGTTACATGCCAGGAATTGCTAGATGCAGAGACGAAAGCAGAATGAGTGAAGTTTCAGTAGATATTTGTTCATCCAAAGGAGAACTTTCTAACAAGTGAAACACATCATTACTATCAAATAATTCACCTGCCACAGGTGAGTTCTGAAACAGAAAGGACTAACACACAGGCATTATGAGGGAATTCCTCTCCCATGTGGGTCATATTGCTGCCTTCTGAGCGACCTTCCAGCTCTCAGCTCTAGAAGCTGGCCTCCGATGGTTTGATCTGTGGGAACACATTCGGGCTCGGTTTGTGTGTACAGACACATTTAGATATACACAGTGCTCCAGTCAGACGTCACAATCGATGTTAAAACCAGTCCCAAGTTGCTAGGTGTTTAGTAAATTGTTTTGTTACACTAAAGTACAGGATGGTTAAGTGACTGAAGATCACGTGAGACAACTGGATAAACTGGAAGTGAAACAGAGACTGTGGGTGCTGATGTGTGCAGAGCACACCATCCTGGCTCTGACCACAGACCCTGAAAGAATGCCATGTGCCCTGACTTCTCAGTAGAGTCATGGTTCCCATGTAGTTGGTGAAGTTTACTCCTTCCCACAGAGAAATTATTGACTTGAGCCTAACGGAAAGCCTATTGTTAATAGAACAAGAGTTACAATTCAGAACTGTGAGATGTGGGGTTTGTGTGAACAGCAAGAGCATCACGCTGAGTTGCTTCTGTTTCCTGACAAAAGCAAGAGACCCATGAAGCTTTGAGGAGTTCATGCTGGGAAGTGCTGTGGGAGACAGGTGTGGTCGCAGATTCTCCAGAAATCAAAAACCACCAAAGCGGAGAGTTCAAAGTGGACAGCCTCCCTCTGTCTCAGGAGAAACCGTGAGGCGCCCTAAACAGAGCCGGGTTCTCAGAAGTTACGTAAACAGAACAAGTGGGTCAGGGACGCGAGCTGCCACGAGACCTTTGGGCGCTGGCTCAACTACATCTGTTCTTTGACTCTGAGTTTGCAACGTTGAATGAAACGTCCCTCATTGGCCCTGGGAAGACTGGCATCAGAGCCAGGGGCACCCCTAGGAGAAAAGAAGTGTCTTTCTTTTTAGGTTCCACATCACTGAAACTTCTCTGATGCACAGGGCAGTCTCAGCTGAAGTGTTCCGGCTAAACGAACATCAAGAGCCCCTGGGAGAAATAAGCCATGAAGAAAGGGGACCAGGACTCAACACTCTCCCACAAGATTGATCAGAGGTTCCTGTCCCCCCACCAGGGAGCTGAGTGCCTGTCAGAATAACGTGGAGCATGTGTGAGCACAGAACATACCCTTAACTCAGGGGTGGCATCAGCTGCCTTTGAAAAACCCCTCCGGCCTGCACATGGTCCTACACAAACCATGGCAGGGCACCACTCACCTTCCTGCCACAGGACCAGTTCTCCGTGTGGCAGAAGCAATGACAACAGAAAATGTGTCCCCACATGTTCAAGCTAGGGGAGGGATCAGAACCTTCATGTGTCTCTGTGGTGCCTTTGGAGGCAGACCAGCGCTTGAGGCCAGGTTGCCAGGACTCTTGTGGGACATGGAGGAGTGAGGCGTGAGCGGGGCTGGGAGACGGGAGTAGCAACAGCTAATTTGCTGTTTGCTGCTAATGTGACCAGAGAGTGATGGGGAAATTCCTCTGAATACTAAGTGACATGACCAGTGGGGGCGGGTGGACGTTTATCAACAGGCTCTTCAGGAGAGGAAAATCCCTGAGTGACAGCACCTGCCCATTTCTGTGGTGTAAACACTCCCGCCTTGGCCAGTTGAGCCACCTCCCAGATGCTAGGGGACAGGATTGGGCGGGATGCACTGCTCGTACCAGCCGAGCATCGGACACACCACGCCAGGAGGACTCTGAACACAGCACACACAAGTGCCTTCTGTGTGGTTTTGTGGACGTGAGACTCCAGGGGAAACAGCTAATACAGAGGGACAGAAAGAGGACCAGTAATTGCGTGGAGCAGGGAGGGAGGGGCAGGGACTGGCAGGGAAGGAGCTTAGCAAACTTGCGAGGGGTGGTTGAGGCACTCCATATTTTAACTGTAGTTGTGGGTACCCGGGTATATATTTGTCAGAACTCGCAGACATAACCCTGACAATGGGTGCACTTTGTTGTATGCAAATTATATCTCAATAAAGCTGATTTTAAAAACATGACACCCCTCCCAAGCTAGTTGAGATATTCTCGGGTTGATTTCTAGTACTGGGCACAGGGGTAGGGGTCAGAGTTCATGATGGTGAATCAGGAACAACGCTTTCACAGAGAAGGCCACGCAGGAGTGTCCTCAGTCCTCTGCAACTATGCTCCCCACTTCCTCTGCTGCTTTCCACGGGTTACTGTCTCTAAATTCCATGGGACGGGTGAAAGGGGAGGGACTTGTCAGCTTCTCTGCTGACCCTTCTCACCGCTCCTCCGGGAACATCAGGGTGCCCTGACACCCTGCTCCAGGGTCCTGGGGCTGCCGTCACAAAGTACCACACACCTGGCGGCTTCAAACACCAGGTAGGTACTCTCTCTCTCACAGTTTGGGAGGCCAGAGTCCAGGATCAGGGCTGGTTCCTCCTGAAGGTTCTGACAGAGGAACCACCCACGCCTCCCTCCTGCCCCCTGCCTGTAGACGCATCACTCTAGTCTCTGCGTTCATCTTCTTTTCTGGTCTCCCTGAGTCCTCTCCTCTTATAATGACACTGCATTGCGGGGGGCGGGGGGAGCGAGAAGGCACCTCATCTTCAAGCCAAGATGACTCCATCTCTAGACCCCTAATTACATCAGCAAACTCTCTTTCCAAATAAGGTCACAGTCTGAGGTTCCTGGCGGATGTGAATTTCAGGGAGACGCTATTCAACCATCTACGCCCCCTAAATTATATCTCTAGTCCAGAGCTCTCTCCGCAACTCCAGACTCAGATGCCCACTCAGGATGTTCAGAAGGATCTCAGGCACCTCGTCCACGAGCCCTGCCTGTCTCAGCCATGGACAGCGCCTTCCGGTGCTCAGGACACAAACCACCGAGTCACCCCGAGTTCGCTCCTGCTCTCCATCAAACGCGTCAGCAAATCCTCTTTGCTCTCCACTGGGATTAATATGTTTCTTGGATCCCAAACCAGTGGCTTCTCAGCCCCTTCCCCACTGACAGCCTGGACAGACCAATGTTTTCATTTTCTAAGGGCTTTTCTGCCCTCAGCAGTCTGCTCTCCATGCGACAAAGTGGGACTTTTAAAATTATTCGAATCCTGTCTGTTTGAAATTCTCCAGGGGCATCCCAAATACATCAGAAAAAAACTTTGCATCCTCAGCATGACCTCCAGGACCCACACAGGACTTGCCCACCTGTGCCCTCGTCCCCTCCCTGCCTTATCACCCCCCAGCCCCCAGCCCTGGCTGTTGACACCAGTCACCCTGGCGACCAGGCTTCTCCTTGAGCTTGCTGAGCATGTTTCTGATTTGGGGCCTTTGTCCTTGCTATTTCTCTGTAAGCAGGCCTCCCCGTCACTTCCTTGGGTGTCTACCCAAACGCTAGGCCGTCCTGACCACGGGGCTCACAGCACTTTCCGAGGTCCTGCTCAAGGCTTCCCGTCTGGCACCGTTGCCGGTCTGTGGCCACCAGCGTGTGGTCAGGAGACAAGGAGGTCTTCCTGTTCTGCTCACAGCTAAACCCCACGCGCCGGGACACAGCCTTGCCAACGGCAGCCACTCCCGAAATACTTGCTGAGGGAACAAATGAGTGAAGCAGTGATTGTCATGACAATTAAAGAGCGTAGGTTTTTAAAAAGCTTATCTCATTTTTGCAGCAATCTTTAGACCTGATCTCCTATCAGGCTCTAGTTGATGCAAAGATAGGGGGCGATCACCACAATCTGGGGCAAGCCGACTTTGTGATTTGTCATCTCAAAAAGGGAAGAGGTTTTCACTTGAAAGAGAGAAAAATGTAGGTGGCCTTTATGTGGGACACTACCCGAAGCTCAGCGGGGCCAGGCAACTTCCTTTCTGACGTTTCCTTGCTCTGGACGCCCTTCACACGTTCAGCGCCTGGCCAGAGGCCACCGGTGTCTGTAAAGCCCGTGTGCACCAAAGCTTCTCAGTCTGACACAAGACACAGCCAGGCTTCTGGCATTGGGACAAACACATTTCAGGGCGATGGATGCAATCCCACCCAGGGCCTTGTTACTTTGGGATTTCCTTTCAAAGCTGAAATTCCCTCCTCGGTAAATGACTCCAGAGGTCCAGCCTAGGACCTGGAAGTGACAGTCGGGACACTGGCGGGGGTGAGTGCAGAGGCCAGGCTCACTGGGCTGGACTAGGACTCAGGGGACCAGCCCCAGAGCTCGGGCGGAGTTGACGGCCCCACCGCTTATTCCTGGGAGGCTGTATGAAGCGCTCGTCTCTCCGGGCCTGTTCCCTCACGTGTGACACATGGGGATGTGGCCACGTGTGCTGGGCAGGGTGTGCTGGACATGCAGTGGGCGTTACAGAGTCCAGAGCTGAGAGGCGAGGAGCACACATGTGATGTCGCAGTCAGCTCAGACAGCAAGGGCACATCTAGTTTTATAGGAATCCACTTGTCAGAGGGCACGGCAACTTCCAGAGGCACAGCCACAGCTCTGGACGATGGCTGCAGATGCACGGCCAGCGACGCTGACGGGGGACCCATCTCTGCAGAAAGCTGGTAGGAAAGTTACTCACCGGGTGTAAGGTTGACAGGTACAGTCACTGCGTCAGCCCACCAGTGCTTTACATACAGGAACCCCCAAATGGAGGAAGTGGGTCTGGAGGAACAAGAAAAGAAGGGGAAAACAAAACAGCCACAAGAGGCGGGGTGACTGCTGTTCTTCCTGGCACCTGGACGAGATACAAGGCTAATTAAGGAGATGTCAGAGTTTCTATTATTTGGGTTACTTGGCAGAGCCTACAAACTTCCCCTCCTGAGTGGGACAAAGAAAACCCTCCATCTGCTGCTCTAACCGTGGGAGGAAGGGCCCACTCTGGTCCTGCCCTGGCGCCCCAGCCTAAGGGCCCAGCCACCTCTGATCCCCATCCTTGGGGACTGGGCCCAGCACTCAGGGCTGCTTCTGCTGTCATCTTCACCTCTGGACCGAAACCGAGACTGACTCAGGAGCTCTTGGCAAGCTTGTCTGTATGTCGAGGGCTCACGGAACATGCTGCCCCCACGGCCAGCCTGGGTCCCTGAAGAGATGCCGCTGCTGACCTGTGGCCTTGTTCTGGAGGGAAGGGCAGCGGGAGCTCTCCGTGACACACAGGCTCCGTTCTAAACCACATGGCCGCCCGTGGCCCAGTTTCCGTGGTCCCCAAGTTCCTGCAGTGAAAGGCCCTTAGACTTATCAAGCACATCCCGTTGTCCCCAGGCACCCCCATTTCCCCACGCTGACCCTGCTGGAACACAACCTCTTGGGGGGGAGGGGTTGTCTTGGCAGTGGCTCGGGCTGCCGCACTTGGCTCAGGAGCCACACAACATCGCCCACCCCAGAGGGCCGCCCCAGGCCCTTCTGGAGGACGTGTGCAAGGAAGCTTCACCTGAGTTAAACGGGACATTGCCTCAGGGACATCCACGTCATCTGACTTTTCAGGGTGGCGCCCAGAAAGTTCAATATTTTAACGAACTCCCTTAAGTGATTCTGATGTTAGCTGAATTTGAGAACCACTGATTAAATAAAAAGGTTCTTTTTCCTCAAAACCTAGGTCTCAGACTGACACTTGTACTTTTTTTCACATATAACAGTTTTCACTGACCCTAACAATTGAACTATAATTACTGCTTTAAGCCTAAAAAAAAAATCTCAAATTTTCAAAAAATTATCATGCCTGAGCAGTTTGCATTTACAACGTAATTCCAACTCCTTCATCCCATCTTTTGTGTAATTATTTCCATGTCTTTTGCTTCAACACATGTCATGAACGCCTTTACTATTTTCTTCAATCTTTTAAAGAATTAACTATAAGAAAAATATATATATGTATATATGTATACATATACATATATACATATACATGTATATACATATACATATTTTTTTTTTAATTCTATTAGGGCATATTGGGGAACGGTGTGTTTCTCCAGGGCCCATCAGCTCCAAGTCATTGTCCTTCAATCTAGTTGTGGAGGGCACAGCTCAGCTCCAAGTCCAGTTGCCGTTTTCAATCCAGTTGTGGGGGGCAGAACCCACCATCACATGCAGGAATTGAACCAGCAACCTTGTTGTTGAGAGCTCGTGCTCTAACCAACTGAGCCATCCAGCTGCCCCCAAGAAAAAATATTTTAAATATCTACTTTATTTTTACCATTTCTGGTGCTCTCCATTTTTTTGTATGTAGATCCAAATTTCTATCTGGTATAATTCTCCTAGAGCCCAAAGAACTTCCTTCAACATTTTTTTGTAGCACAGCTCTGTTGGCAATGAGTTATCTCAGTTTTTGTTTGCCCACAAAAGTTTAATTTTTTGCCTTCAATATTAAAAAACATTTTTACTGGGTATAGAATTCTGGGTTAATAGATTTTTTTCCTTTTAGTACTTTTAAGGTGTCACACCATTATCTTCTAGCTTTCATAATATTGGACAAGAAATCTATTATAATTGTCTTTCTTCTTCTATATATAATGTTTTTCCCCCTCTGGATGTATTATTCTATTTTCTCCTTGTCTCTGGTTTTTAACAGTTCAGTTATGACATGTCTCAGTGGAGTTTGTTTGTTTGTTTGTTTGTTTAATTTATTTATCTATCTTTTGGCTGTTTTGAGTTTTTTTGGTTGCTGTTTTTTATTTATACTGTTGAGGTTCTCTGAGCTTTGTGGATCTGAGGTTTATCGTCTTACATTATTTTTGGAAATTTCTTAGCCATTATCTTTGTTTCTTATACTCTATTCACTCTCTTTTATTCTGGAACTCCAATTGCATGTATATTAGATTATTCTATACTGTCCCACAGCTCTTGGATGTCCCTCTCTTTTGGTCACTCTATTATTCTTTTTGTTTATCACTTTATATGCTATTAACCTATCTTCAAGTTCATTAATCTTTCTTCAGCTGAGACTAGTCTACTGACTTGCTGACCAAAAGAATTACTTATGTTTTCTGTATTTGTTTTTTTATTTGTAGCAATCCTGGTTGTCTCTTATAGCTTCTATCTCTGTTTAAATTTCCCATCTGTTCGTGCATGCTATATACTTTTTTCTCTAAATCATTTAGCATATTTATCATGGTTATTTTAAAGTCTCTGTCTTTAACATCTAGGTCATGTCTAGTTCTGGTTCTGTTGATTACTTTGACGATTAATTTTTTGTTTGTTTTGTTTTGTTTTGTGTCAACTTTTGATTGACTGCTGAAAATTATGCATCCATAGCAGAACCTGAAGTAAGTTGTTTTTATGCCTATAAAAATCATTTTATGTGTGGTGCAAGGGGCAAGGTGGTTGTCAATCTAGTCAGGAATTGAGCTGGGTTTGAGTTTTGTTATGTCTTTAATCATTATGTTCTGTGTACCACAGACTTCAAAACCCTCTAGGCTGCTTCCAGCACTGAAGTGATAGAGGATTTCTCTCAGTGTTCCTGCTCTGTCTTCCCCTCTCAGGCTTTCCTGCGTGTTTGTGCTAGAAAGAGGTTCTCTGTCCTGCTCTTGCCCCTCTTGCAGAAATAGACAACTGTTGCTCATTATGTGCTAAGCTGCTAGTGATCAAAGGAAGGCTTCTGTATGGTCCTGAGTCTTAGGCAAACACCGTGAATCTGGGCCTTGCAGGCAAGGTTTTCTAAGCATCCCTGCTCCTCCTTCCCATGGAAGCCAAACTTGGCCTTGTGTTTGTGGTTGGTGTTGGTGGGAGAAAGTTTCCTGTCCTGACCCTGCAACACTTGATCTCTGTGAGTATTCTGGGATGAGAGGCTTACCTGACCTTCTCTCAGTAGCTCAAGGCTTTGTTTATACTGGCAGAAAAAGGAATGGAGAAAGGACACAGTTTTGTGTCACCTTCCCAGGAGCCGCCAATGGCCTCCTACAAGCCTGTGGTGCCAAGGGGCTCTTTCCAGGCCTCACCCCCAACATCTCTTGGGAGGGACCACAGAAAAGAGTCTGCTAGTGCAGAGGAACTTCCCTGTGTCCCAGAGATCCCCTATTTTAAACTGTTCTGTTAGCCCAAATGCTTTAAAACTAACTGCTTTGTTCTTACCCATGGTATGGCAGCCACCTCTTTCTACCTCCTCTGCCAAGCTTGGCATAGATCGTGAGTCCCATCTGTCCCAAAGGGGCTTCTTTCTCTTTGGAATTCAGCTCACACAGTTGTCTTGCACCTGAAGGTCTTTGAAGGGCTCAAGAAAAGCTGTGATTTTGTAGATGACCTAGTGTTGCTTTATTGAAGCATGGGAGCAATTGTCTCCTGAGGCTTTCTGCACAGAAAGAAGAGGCAGACATCCAGTAAGAGTGGGCGTTTAATCCTAAACACTGTGTGACTCTGGGGGCTGGGACAAACCAACGCATCCCCTTCACAAGAGACTCTCACCTTTTAATAATGTGTTTAATTCCCTTCCTTCTGTGCTGGGTAAAATCCATTAGAGCCCTGACCAGGCTAAGAAGGTGACGCACCAGGTAAAGACTTAGTGGAGACTGGGGACAGTGACCACAGGCAGTCCCAGGGAGGGCAGAAGGTGAAACCAGGGACTGGCTCTCAAGAGCAGGGCCAAACACATGAGGGAAAGCCACGAAAGCTGCGAAGCAAGGAAACACACCCGTAGAGCAGATCGTTAAAATCAAAAGGCGGGCAGAGTCGTGATTCCAAGAAGAGCCTGTGGACCCCCTGGGACCAGGTGCTCACTTCACCTCACTGGCGCCGCCTCCACAGGACTTGGCCCCTCCTTGGCTGACGTGGTCAGAACACTGCGAGTGGTCCACATTCAACGGACAGTCAGAATGGCCGGCATAGACGAGGCGGGTGGACAGGGCCAGGACCAGACACGAGGGAACACTCTGACAGTGTTGTCTTTGGGTCACCTGCCGTGGGCTGGGCTGAGTGTCACTGATCTGTTGTCCCATGAGGAGCTCCGGTCATCATCATTGGAGAGCAAAGTGTGGGAGAAAAGAAAGCCATGACTTCCTGCCAGAAGTTTAAAAGTCGGGGGTTGCAAAGCAGTCTTCGTTGATTAGCTGTGCATCTGTCCGTTTTTAGGGAAAAGCCCCAGAAAAGCATCGTTTTCAATCTGACAGGAATGCGGAGTTGTTCCCTAGGCTGCTGCTTTCTCAAGCTCGAACATGCACACAAATGTCCTGAAGTCTTATGGAAACTCAGCTGCGGATGCCACCGCCCTGCGCAGGGCCCGACAGGCTGCACGTCTAACGCGCTCTGGGCCACACGAGCTAACACAGTGCGAGGACCCCACTTAGAGCAGCAGGTGCTGGAACACACCATGAGTTGGACGTGGGCCCACCAAGCATGAAGGGCACTCACAGGCCTCACGAGGCCTGCTCTGATACTGGCGGTGGCACAAGCTGGCTGAAAGGATATCTCTCACCTTCAGGACCTGAAACTGACACTTTTATAAAGGGCCTCGGTGACACAGCTGGGACTTCCCCAAGGCTCCCAGGCACACCCAGCGCGCAGCAGAAACACGACCAGTGGCAGCGCCACGCAACACGTCTGTGATCCATGAACCTTGCCAAGCGCCCACTGTCAGCCAGACACCAAGCGAAGCGTTTTCAGGTGCGTTGTTATCCCAGTGGTCGTTACTTACTTATTTTCCAAACAAATGCACCCTCGGCAAATGAAAGCATTACCACACACCCGGGGAAAGTTATAAATTTGTTACTCGTCAGTTTCGCTTCTTTTTGTCTGACTATTTCTAATCCCCTAATCCCTGGAATTTACCCGCTGACAACCGGACTTGTCCTTGTCACTGTCATTACTTAGTCCGCCTAGTGTTTCTGCTGTGAGTGTTGCCTCTGTATTGAGGAACACAGTTTACGCTAAAGCCAACTGCGGGGATCACCTCCTAAAGCTACCGCTCGTTTGGAAATGTGCACACTGGCGTTCGATCGTTCTTACTTAAAGAAAGATCTTGGGGCCAGCCCGGTGGCTCAGGCGGTTAGAGCTCCGTGCTCCTAACTCCAAAGGCTGCCGGTTCAATTCCCACATGGGCCAGTGGGCTCTCAACCACAAGGTTGCCAGTTCAATTCCTCGACTCCCGCAAGGGATGGTGGGCTCTGTCCCCTGCAACTAAAATTGAACACGGCACCTTGAGCTGAGCTCCAAGATGGCTCAGTTGGTTGGAGCACATTCTCTCAACCACAAGGTTGCTGGTTCGACTCCCGCAAGGGATGGTGGGCTGTGCCCCCTGCAACTAGCAACGGCAACTGGACCTGGAGCTGAGCTGCGCCCTCCACAACTAAGACTGAAAGGACAGCAACTTGAAGCTGAACAGAACCCCCTACAACTAAGATTGAAAGGACAACAATTTGACCATTGTTCCCCCAATAAAGTCCTGTTCCCTTTCCCCAATAAAATCTAAAAAAAAAAAAAAAAAAAAAAAAAGAAAGATCTTAGGAAAGACGAGTTCCCTGACATAACAGAGAACTCGTGGGGTCTTATTTAACAACAGATCTGTCAGCAGGAAAGTTGTCACCAATAATAATAACTTTCCTCTGATGTTTTATTTTAATGTTTTATTTAAGTGGGAATATAGTCTCTAGGAATCTGTTGTCTTTTTTGCAAAAGTTGTGCTATCAGTATCTCTGCTGCACCAATTATGTATTAAATACTTAATAGCTATTAGGACCATTTATATGCAGGTTTGCATCACTGATAAGCTCACGGCTCCGGGCTCCAAGTGGACAGGTCCAAATCCATCTCTATCTGCTTATTAGCTCCTAGAAGATGCGATTCCTAAAAGTCATTCCTTTCCCCATATCACGGCGCAAGGCCTCACAGAACTGGGTTGCAGAGGGCAGGTAACTGTCCCTGGAGGTCTCCAGAAAGACCAGGTGCCTGGACAGCTGCAGCGTGGGGAACAGGGCCACGGACACGAGGGATGAGAAATGCTGAAAAGGCAGCGGAAGGAAGCCCTACTGCTTCAGAATTCCGTCCCACAGGCCACGGGTCAGAGGGAAGCTGCTTCCATTCCCAGTCAGCTCTGATTCAAATCATCAACTGTCCAGGTTCTTTTAAGGAGAAATCAGAATCTAACGGCTTTTTGGATAAACTGGTAAGATTTCATTTTGGACAGAAAAAGGCAATTTAATTGCAGCTGGTTTTCCCACCAAATCCATTCTCCCCTCATTTCGGATACATGGTCACTCAGCTGGAGAATATATTATCAAAAGATCTGAAACAATAAATTGCATAGGAGAAAACATAGTTACTAAACTTATGGGTCTTGGGTTCAGAGAGGATTTTATGAATTTGACCTCAAAGGGAAGGGAAGTAAAAGCAAAAATAAAAACGAACGGGACTATATCAAACTAAAAAGCTTCTGCACAGCAAAAGAAACCATCGACAAAATAAAGAGGCAACCAACCGAATGGGAAAACACATTTGCAAACAACGCCTCCAATCAGGGGCTAATATCCAAAATACATTTAAAAAACTCATACAGCTCAAGAACAAAAAAACAAACAATCCAATTTTAAAAATGGGCAGAGGACCTGAACAGACCCTTCTTGCACAAAGACATACAAACGGCCAACAGACATATGAAAAAATGCTCAACTTCACTAGCTATTAGGGAAATGCAAATAAAAACCACAGTGAGATATTACCTCACCCCAGTCAGAATGGCTATCATCAACAAGACAAATAGTAACAAGTGTTGGAGAGGCTTTGGAGAAAAAGGAACCCTCATACCCTGTTGGTGGGAATGCAGACTGGTGTAGCCGTTATGGAAGGCAGTGTGGAGGTTCCTCAAAGAATTACGAATACAATTACCATATGACCCAGCAATCCCTCTCCTGGGTATTTACCAAAAAAATATGAAAACATTTATCTGTAAAGATATGCCGTGCTTCCCCGAAAATAAGACCTAGCCAGAAAATCAGCTCTAATGAGTCTTTTGGAGCAAAAATTAATATAAGACCCAGTATTATAATTATATTATATTATATTATATTATATTATATTATATTATATTATATTATATTATATTATATTATATTATATTATATATTATATTATATTATATTATATTATATTATATTAAGCCCAGTCTTATATTATAGTAAAATAAGACCAGATCTTATATTAATTTTTGCTCCAAAAGATGCATTAGAGCTGATGGTCCAGCTTGGTCTTATTTTCCGGGAAACACGATATGTACCCCTATGTTCACTGCAGCATTATTCACAGTGTCAAAGACATGGAAACAACCAAGGTGTCCTTCGACTCACGACTGGATAAAGAAGATGTGGTATATATACACTATGGAATACTGTCATTTCCGATAGCATGGATGGATCTTGAGATTATCATGCTAAGCAAAATAAGTCAGACAGAAAAAGTCAAGAACCATATGATTTCACTCACATGCGGGATATAAAACTGAAAGCAACAAATGAACAAGACACATAAACAAACAAACAAAAATAGACACAGACAATAGTTTAGTGGTTACCAGAGTGAGAAGGGTGGTTGAAGAGGGAAAAGGGGGTCAAATATATGGTGATGGAAGGAGAACTAACTCTTGAGTGGTGAACACACAATGCAATAGATAGATGACGTATTACAGAAATGTACACGTAGTACAGAATGAAATCTACACAATTTTACTAACCAATGTTACCCCAATAAATTTAATAAAACTTCTTTAAAAATTGAAGGGCCAACTCTATTTCTATCCTGGTTACTTTTAATTAAAAATCAAGGAATTATTTTAGTTTAGACTAAAACTACCTGGAAATTTAACTTAAGAAATCTCCTAACTGGGATGTATAAAATGCATGTCTCATTCCCTCCACTGTAAAAAGAGTTTCACCAACAAAAATGTTCCATGTAAACACCCAGGAGAGGGGAGGGGAGGGAGCAGGTCCAAATGCTAAGTGGTCCAGGACCTGACTCAGAATCGGGATAAAATTAGAGGTGGCTTCACCCCCCTGGACAAAGTCTAACTAGGGCTGATTGAATTACAGTGAGGCACGTCCCAGGCTACTAAGAAACAGTCCAGCCAAATGATCCTGCTGTCCCTTGTCCCTATTAGGTACAATGCTTGCTAGTGTCCAAATGTCCCTTGCTTTGTCCCCAGCCCCCTGTTGAAAGTGGAGCATTTTCACTGTCTCATTAGTCCAACCCAAACCACTGCACCCGCCCCACGCCTGCGTGAGCTCACAGAGGTTCAGGGGCAGACGCTGGGAGGTGCTCTGCCACACTGGACTCGGCACTGGCCAGTGACACCTTCACAAAGGGGGGTATTCTCACCCCTTTAAACACGTCCCACTGTACAGAAATGTAGACCAGTGTTGCTATTCAAGCATAACTCCTGTCTTTGGGCCAGGGTTCAGTGAGGACATTAATTATCCTTCTCACTACATTTGAAACAAAAAAGAGAAAAGGGATTTACCTTCTATTTTTTTCTCTAAGAGAAAAAATAACAAGGTAGCATACTTCTAGAAATAAAGGGAATTTTCACAGGAATTTTGTAAACATAACACATTTTGTAAACACTCTCATCTCCCATGCACAACACACAATGTGTATCACTTGTCTTTAGGGAAGACACCACAGTTTGCTAATTCCATTTATTTTCTAAAATAAAAACCATTATATAATGAAAGCAGAGAATCCTCCAAGAATCTGACATAATAAATACAGACTTGGAACATATGCTACCTCAATTTTAATGTACATGAACTGATGAAACAGGTACAATTATCTCCATTTTTTAGACGATCAACTGACAGGTTAGATAACTGAGTCAGGGTTCACCCAGAGAAGCAAAACCAGTAAAATATGTACATATTCAGTCTCTAAGTCCGTTTTCTGTGCCTCTCATGCTGGAGCTTGAAGTCCACAGGACAGACAGGCACGAAGGAATATGGATATAAATCAGGGAAGAAGGGCAGCTGGACCCGAAGGCCTGAGCTGGAGCCCCATGAGGACAGACACACACCTGGGGCAGCGCCTTCTGCCTCTGACCTTGGCAACAAAGATGTCCTGCAGAGGTCAGGGCCCTTTGTCACTTGGCAAGGAGCCAGACAAGGTAGAGGGGTTCAGGCTGCACAAAGTCACCAGCCCAGGATTTATACATAGGAAATCACATACTTTGTAAATATGGACGGTTTCGTATCTTTGTTCAAGTCTGTGTGCCTGCTATTTCTTTTTCTTGCTTCACCGCACTGGCTGTCACTCCCAGTACAATATGAGAGAGGAGTGATGACACTGGATATTCTTGTCCTGTCCCCAGTCTTAGACGGACGGCATTCATTTCCTCACTAACATGTGGGCTGTGGGTTTTTTGTTGACGTGCTCGGTCAGAGTGAAAAAGTTCCTTTCTAGTCCTAGTTTTCTGAGTTTTTTAAATCATGAATGGATGTTGAATTTTATCAAATGTTTTATCGATATCAGTTGACATGATCATGTGGTGTATTTTCGAATGTTAGCGTGTTGAATTACACTGGGTGTTTTTCAAATACTGAACTACCCTACCATTCCCCTGATAAACGACACTTAGCCATCACGTATTATGTATCTGTTGCTGGAGTCAATACCCTAATATTTTGTTGAATGTTTCTGTATCCGTGTTTATAAGGGATATCGACACATTTCCTATTCTTGTATCTGTTTTGGTGTCGGGTTAATGCTGGCCTTATAAAATGAGTTTGGAAGTGTTCCCTCTTCTTTGAATTTGACCTAGTAAAGGATTTGTATTATTATTATTTTTTAAAGATTTTATTGGGAAGGGGAACAGGACTTTATTGGGGAACAGTGTGTACTTCCAGGACTTTTTCCAAGTCAAGTTGTTGTCCTTTCAATCTTAGTTGTGGAGGGCGCAGCTCAGCTCCAGGTCCAGTTGCCGTTGTTAGTTGCAGTGGGCACAGCCCTTCAACCCTTGGATGGGGAGTCAAACCGGCAACCTTGTGGTTGAGAGGATGTGCTCCAACCAACTGAGCCATCCAGGAGCTCAGGGGCAGCTCAGCTCAAGGTGCCATGTTCAATCTTAGTTGCAGGGGGCAGAGCCCACCATCCCTTGCGGGACTCGAGGAATCGAACTGGTAACCTTGTGGTTGAGAGCCCACTGGCCCATGTGGGAATCAAACTGGCAGCCTTCGGAGTTAGGAGCATGGAGCTCCAACTACCTGAGCCACCAGGCCGGCCCAGGATTTGTATTATTTTTGTCTTTAAATATTTGGTAGAATTTACCAGTGAAATCATCTGGATCTTGAGTTTCCTTTATTGAAAGGTTTTTAGCTTCAAATCCAATTTCTCTAACAGACTTAGGACCATTCAGGTTTATTCCTCTTGAGTGAATTATGGTAGCTTGTGTTTATCAAAGAATTTGTCTATTTTATCTAAGTTGTCAATTTTATGTGCATAGTGTTGTTTGTAGTATTCCTTTATTATCCTTTGAATGTCGGTGCAGTCCATATATTTTATTTATTATTATATTAAAATGTGTGTCTTCTTTTTCCTTACTAAAGCTTAATGAATTGCAAAGATTTTTCAAAGATCAAATACATGGTGATGGAAGGAGAACTGACTCTGGGTGAACACAATGGGATTTATAGATGATGTAATACAGAATTGTACACCTGAAATCTATGTAATTTTAGTAACAATTGTCACCCCGATAAATTTAAAAAAAAATTCCTAAAAAAGAAAAAACGATTTTTCAAAGAGCAAGCTTTGGGTTTCATTGATTCTCTCTATTGTTTTTCTGTTTTCAATTTCATTTAACTTCTATCATCTTTGTATTTATTTATTTTTTTGTAGTTTCTTACAGTTGCTTAGATTGATTTGATTAGTTGCTTAGATTGATTTCTTTCTTTTTTAATATAAGCCCCTGAATGCTTTAAGTTTTCTTCTAAACACTGCTTGTATGGCTTCTTTCTAAGCACCCATACATTTTGAGATATTGTATTTTTATTTTCATTTAGTTCAAAATATTTTCTAATATTTCTTGAGACTACCTCTTTTACCTGTGTGTGCGTGTGTGTGTGTGTGTGTGTGTGTGTGTGTGTGTGTATTTGGTAGAATTCAATGGTGAAGCAATTTGGGACTGAGATTTTCTTTGTGGGTAATTTTTTTGGACAAATAATTCAATCTCTTCATTTGTTATAGGTCTATTCAGATTTTCTATTTCTTCTTGAGTCGATTATGGTTTTTTATGTTTCTCTAGGAATTTTCCCATTTCATCTAAGTTATTTAATTTGTTGGCATATAATTGTTCATAACTTTTCTTTACAATCATTTTTATTTCTGTAAATTCAGAATTAATGTTTTGTATTTCTGATTCTAGTAATTTGAATCTTCCCTCTTTTATTCATAGTCAATCAAGCTAAAGGTTTGTCAATTTTGTTGATAATTATCATAGAACCAGTTTTGGGTTTCATTGATTTTATCTATTGTTTTTCTAGTCTCTAGTTCATTAATTTCCACCTAATCTTTATTATTTCCTTTCTTCTGAACTTTAGGTTTAGTTTTCTCTGCTTATTCCAGTATCCTAACATGGAAGTGTAGGTTATTAAGTTGGGATCTTTTTTCTTTCTTAATATAGTCATTTTATAGCTATTAATTTTCCTCTAAGCCCTGCTTTAGCTGCACCCCATACGATTTGGTATGTTGTGTCTTCATTTTCACCCATCTCAAAGTATTTTCTAATCTCCCTTTTCAGTTCTTCTTTGTCTATTTGTTACTTAGTACTTTGTTTTTAAATTTCCACATATTTGTGATTTCCCCTATTTTTTTCCTGTTATTGACTTCTAATTTAATTTCAAAATGGTGGGAGAACATACTTTATATTATTTCTAGACTTCTAAATTTATTAAAGGTTGCTTTTGGCTTAGCATATGGTTTATCCTGGAGAATGTTCCACGTGCACTTGAGAAGATGTATAGTCTGTTGTTGGGTGTAGTGTTCTATAGATGTCTATTAGGTTTAGTTGATTTATAGTATTATTCAAAGTTTTCCGTTTGCTTGTTGATCTTCTTTCTAGTTGTTTTATCAGTTACTTGAAATTAGATATTGAAGTTTCCAATGATTATTGTTGAATTATTTCTCGCTTCATTTTTGTCAGTTTTTGCTCTGTAAAAAAGTAAAAGATGCATTCCATCCTTTTAACTTATTTATATCATTCTAACCAAAGTAAGTTTCTTATAGACAGCAGTTATGCTCTATCTCTAAATCTACTCTGAAATTGTCTGTCTTAATTGGTGTTTAGATCATTTGCATTCAATTTAATTGCTACATTTGCCTTCAGGTTTATTATCTCATTATTTGTTTTGTTTTTGTCTGTTTTTCATTTATCTGTTTCTTCATTCCTGCTTTCTTTTGGATTATTTGAACATATTATGGTATTCTATTGCTATTTGTCTTTTACTATATCTCTTTGTACAGGTTTTTTTTTTTAGCGGTTGTTTGAGGGATTTCACTATACATAATTAACTTTCATAGTCTTCTTAGAATCAACATTTTACCACTTCAAGCTAAATAGAGAGACTGAATCACCATGTGGGTCCCTTTACTTCTTGCCTTTATATTATTATGTATTGCATCAATATACATTACATACACTGAAAACCCCAACAGGCAATGCAATGCTTCCTGTTTTTAATTACCAAACATATTTTAAAAACTCAAGAGAAGATTACTATATGATATTTACTTATATAATTACCATTTGTGATGTTTCTCTTTATTCCTGACATTTCAGGTTTCCCTCTGGTAGCATCTCTTTTGTCTGAAAAACTTCCTTTAGAAGTTCTTTTAGAGCAGATCTCCTACCAATGAATTTTCTGTTTTCCTTCATTTGAAAACATCTTTATTGTACCTTTATTCTTGAAGAACATTGTCACTGGATATAGAATTCTTAGCTGACAATTCTTTTATTTCAGTACATCCTTCTTTCATTCAGTTTCTAATGAGAAATCTGCATTCATTTGAATCTTTTTTTCTCTATAAGTAATGTACTGTTTTACTTCCACTGTTCTCAAGACATTTTTGTGTATAATTTTCAGTAGTTTGATTGTCTAGAGATGGATTTCTTTGGGTTTATTCTGTTTGGAGGTTGCTAAGGTTTTTAAATCTGTAGACTTATATGTTTTGCTATTATTTAGAAAGTTTTTAGCCATTGTTTTTTACAAATATTTTTTCTGCACACTCTTTTTCATGTTTCTGGTTTTTCAATGACACAAATGTTAGCCTTTTTTGGTATTATCCCAAAGTTCACTGACTCTGTTCATTTTCTTTTTCCTCTGTTGTTCAAATTATACAATTTTGTTGATCAGTCTTGCAGTTCCCCGATTCATTCCTCTGTCATCGTTGTTCTGCTATCGACTTTCTAATAGATCTCTTTCCCCAGGATTATGTATTAAGAGTACATTTGTTTTTTTAAACAACAACAACAAAATGTCCTGCTCAGGTTCTTAGCATGGCTATCATTTTTGGTGAATAAGAACTATTCTTAACGGTAGAGGAAAAGGAGCAAGAAAATGTAACCTTTCAGTGATAGTCATTGCCATTCCTCATCACCCTGACTTATTGTTATTGTTTCCCTCCAATGTGTTATTTTACCCCAAGTAATTCAGTAAAATTTGCCTTTGATTGAATCCCTCTAATAAGAAACATTGTACTAAAATTTGTTTCTATTCATCACCTTAAGAGTAAAGCAAATATCAAGAAAACAACTTAATAGAAAGGATTTATTTTTGTACAATACCTAGCACAGGGTAGATACCTCATAGTATTAAAAGCAGAAATGAAGGAAGGCAGGAAAGAATGGACAAATGATTCTTTTCCACAAAGCATAGCATTACAAGCACTATTTAATATACCATCCGTTCCCAATTTTATCCATCATAATATGAAGTTTATATGTACACTTTCTGCATAGAGACTAACTCCTCCTTAATTGCGTGGGTTTTAAGAAGCATTAGAAATATAGGCCACCTTAGAATGCATATCAAAATAGGAAACTTTGCAGAAGATTATCTTGCTATTTCTCTCCAGAGTAGCTGAATTTTCCACTGTGGTTTGGCCTCTGTGGTTTTAGAAATAATGTGTGCGCTCAAAGTGTGTTCTATTATGTAATAGCGACTGTACGCCCCTTGTCCATCTGCCTTTTTTCAGCCACACTTACATAAGGTAAAACCCTGGCTCATGATGACTCAGAGATGGAGTGCTCTCCTTAAATGAGTTTTCTCTTTAAATGAAAGATTTGAAAACTTTAACATTGAAAACATGTTTAAAATACAAATTAGTCATCTTACTGAACACTCAACTTTTTAAATAATTTAGGATCTTTCATTAACTCAGGATCGTCGTCCTCAGTGTCAACGTCGTCTCAGTTCTCACCGCAGAGCAGTAGGGAAAACGCTACATTTACACCCAAATGCTGCTGTTTTCCAGCTGTCACCTTGTATGTCACCTTTGAAGTCACCCTACAAAGGCCACAGAGAATGGGGAGCGAGAGGGAGGAGTCTGAGTCCATAAGTAGCTGCGTGGAGTAAGCCTGCCACTCCCTCCTGGAGGCTGATTAGATGACTGGATTTTTATGTGAGTGAGAAAGTTCTAGTATGTTAAGTCACTGAGATTTTAAAGCTGACAGTTACAGAAAAAAATTGACAGAATTCAGAGAAGACATAGATAATTCCACAATAGAGATTTCAATACCCGATTTTCAATAATGGATAGAACAACTAAGAATGAAATTGTGAGGAAAGAGCAAACTCGAACACTAAAAGATGTCTAAAGAATACTTCTAACAACAGCAGAACACAAATCCTTCTCAGGTGCACAGAAAACATGCTCCAAATGCAAACTCAGACTAGGGTGACACCACTGACACCCACCAGAACGGCTACATTTAAAAAGAGAGAGGGGTGAGGACGTGGAGAAACACGGAGCTTCGTGCACTGCCGGTGGGCGTGTAAATGGCACCGCTGCTTTGGAATTCACTGTAGCAATTCCTCAAAACACTGAACAGTTTTCAGATGACCCACAAATCCCACTTCTACGTATGCACCTACGAAAAGTCCACACGTCCACACAAAAACTTGTTTGTGGATGTCCTTACCAGTATCATTCATAATGTAGAATAAAATGTGGAAACAACACGTGTCCACCAGATTATGAATGGCTATATCAAATATGACAGATCCATACAGTGGAACAGCATGTGACAATAAAAAAAAATGAAAGTGAAAAGATGCCACAACATGGATGAAGCTAGAAAACATTATGTTAAGTGAAAGAAGCCAGCCACGAAAGACAACACATTATGCCATGTTGCATGACTCCATTTACACGACACGTCCGGAAGAGGCAGCTCTGTAGAGACAGGAAGTGCTGCCTTGGGTTGAGGTGGGAGGGGTGGTGGAAAATGGGCAGTGACTGCTAATGGGTACGAGGTGCTTTTGGGAGTGATGAAAACGTTTCAGAATCGGGTGTGGGGACAGCGGCACAATGCTATGAATGTACTAAAAATACTGAAGTGTACATTTACACGGGTGACTTGTATCGTGTGTGAGCAGTATCGCAATAAAGCTGTTAAAATCATTACTGGAAAGTGACATGACGTACATTATGGCATGACCTGCCCTGCCATGCTCAGCCCAGCCTTTTCCTGGCCCCGAAGTTTGTCTCAGCAGTTCCAGCTCATGGCTCGTCGGCTTGTTGTTTGGTGCATTCTGCCCAGTAGATGCTGGGTGTGGGGCTGCAGGCGGTAGAGAGGTAGTTTTCTATTTCTTCATGGTTAGGGCTTTCTGAACAAATTGTACTGGGACCTGTGATAAAGAATAGGCCTCAGAAGTCACTGAAGAGAGAGTAAGAGGCTCATCTTTCCTGTGGTCTGTGCTTTCACTGCAAGAGGGTTTGAGGCCCAGGAGCCACAGAGACACTTGGAGTCTCTCCTCCTGAGACATGTAATTATACCCCAAGGAGGAAGGCCCAGAATCTCCCCTTCTCTTCCTGAGGAGCATTTAGTTCCTTTGGGAAGTTTCTTTTCCTCTCTCAAGACGGGAGAGGAACAGTGTGCATATAAGCCCCCAGCTTCCTATGTTGGGGGTTCTCCCCCACATACAGACCCCAGAATGGGTAACCTGGTGTTGACCTGCCCTCACCACATCACCACAGAAGGAGAAAGAATTAGCATCAAGGAGACAAATCTGGTTATTGCTCTGAGGCATAATATGGCCCTTTCCTAGGAATCCCTTGTCTACTTTCAGGACAATACAAATAAATACGGATATTGAAAACTTATGAAGCCATGTCCGTGTCTGAGCTTGTCACTGTCAGAATCAATCCTAGACCACTCTACAGATTCCAACCCAAACTTACGCAAATTACTATCAGAGCTGTGTGAAGGCAGACGGGCCCCCAGGTTCTCCACAGGCTGCGTTCCGAACGAACTCCTGTCCTGCTCCTGAGCATCTCGTCAGGAAAGGCTCAGGTCACAACTCAATGGCTTCACACACTCATCCGCGTGAAATGGGGTGAGGATGAGGGAAGAAGCGGATGGTCACGTAAGGGGTAGGCCCTTCCATCAAAGGTTCTCAGGATCTGAGTTTCAGGAAAGAAACTCAGTATTTCTCAAAGTTACCTGATGTGCAAACTCTGCTCAAATTTCAGACTACTGCATATTTTCCATAACTACCAATGCTACTTGGTAATGGATTTAAATTTTTTCCAGCTGCACTATTTTTTCCAGTAGATCCCTCACCTACTGACCGGGCGGGGTTTGTTTTATAGGCTTGAAGCTGTAACATTTGGTATTACCTTCTTTTAGAAAAGGCATACAAAAATGAACTATAAAAATAAATATTTGTAATAAGAAACAGAATCCCAACAAAGTATAAATTTTAAAAAGCTGACAAATGCCACAAACGTCACAAAATATACTAAAATAATCACATACTTTCATTAATTGCCTGACATATCTTTAAAATACATTTTTCCTACATTGATTTAGTGGCATACTTTTTTAATATCAGCTATTTATTTTGAAATAACTTTTAAAAATATCTTTCTGGGCTGGGCCGGTGGCTCAGGCGGTTGGAGCTCCATGCTGCTAACTCCGAAGGCTGCCGGTTCAATTCCCACATGGGCCAGTGGGCTCTCAACCACAAGGTTGCCAGTTCGACTCCTGCAAGGGATGACGGTGTGCAGCGCCCCCTGCAACTAAAATTGAACATGGCACCTTGAGCTGAGCTGCCGCTGAGCTCCCGGACGGCTCAGTTGGTTGGAGCGCGTCCTCTCAACCACAAGGTTGCCAGTTCAACTCCCACAAGGGATGGTGGCTGTGCCCCCTGCAACTAGAAATGGCAACTGGACCTGGAGCTGAGCTGCGCCCTCCACAAGTAAGACTGAAAGAACAACTTGAAGCTGAACGACACCCTCCACAACTAAGACTGAAAGGACAACAACTTGACTTGGAAAAAAATCCTGGAAGTACACACTGTTCCCCAATAATGTCCTGTTCCCCTTCCCCAATAAAATCTTTAAATATGTATATATATATATATATATATATATATATATATATATATATATATATATATATATATCTTTCTATGAAAACAAACAATAATTTTACTGTAGAATGATAGATCAAAATGCTTGTTCAATTATTGATGTATTTTAAGAGCATCATCGAACTTTACAATTCACTTTTGGAAATGTCATGTAAGTTTCAGCATTGTCAAATTATGGAAACTTTTTTCAAGTTCTTTTTTCACCTATGAGTTTAGGACTTACAGTATTTTAAATTTTCTTTCAGTGACTGGTAACTATTTGTAATATAAATGCTCTTTTAATGATATTCACCAGTTTTTAATTAACGCCCTTGTCATAGTGGCATATTATAGCTTTATCTTTATCAGTATTGTGTCAAATCAGTAATAAATTTAAGTATTTTTACTTGATGCACTCATTAATTGGGTTATCAAACAATGCAAGAGTGTATTCGTTATTTCTATTCAAAATTTAACTCATGAATTACTATTTTGGGCATAATCTCAAAGGTATGTTGTGACAATTAGCTTTTGACGTCAGGAGAGCGTCTGCACCACATCCCTGGACAGTGTTTGCAGGGGCTGCTTGTCAATCCTTTGATTCTCCTGGGAGCAGAATTATAGTGCATTTTGGGGTGTCAGGATCAAATCCAATGTGAACTTTTATGACGTACCCTGATTTTTCCATGTTGGTTTTCATCTTTTTAATATGCCCCGTCTCCTTTAAGTAGTGGAGGAGTCACGACTGGAAATCCAGGTTCTGATGCCATCAACAGGGATGTGAGAGAGAGACCAGATCATGACGATGTCACGCAGGAAGTGGCTGGGGGCAGGGGTAGACTTTAGAGGAAGTGACATGTGAACCGGGCCTTAAAGGAGGAACAGAAATTCATCAGAAAGTGAGCAATCACCCAAGGCACTCTCTTCTCCTTCCCTCAACATCCAAGTAACACCTAGCCCTGTGACTCCCAGCTTCTCAGGAAGAATCGATAACACTGATGGGTATTTACTGCCTGCCAAGGACAATGCCAATCACAGCACAGGCGTGACCTGCATTACTCAGCAGCCCCGGGAGGTCGGAGCATCTGCTCTCCCTCTCACCTGAGTAGGCTGAGAATGTGGCACTCGGGCTTCTAATCCACACAGTAGGTCCAAAATGTGCACCTGCCACTGGGCAGCCTGCATCTCCGCTCCACCCACCGCGTGCCTGGTGACACCCACCCTCTCAGAACGGCCCTTTGCTCACTGCATGTGATGCCATCAGTCCTGGGCAGACCCCACCAGCCGTTTGCCAGGGAACCAAAATTCAAAATCATCCCAGATATGGTCTTTCTGGTAGTTGTGTGTGACACTCTACCAGGCCCCACGCAGGGACCGAGTCCATTCTTCCCTCCGTGAGGTTTCTGCAAAGCACGGCGGGCAACACCCTCCCCCGCTGCAGGCCCCAGTCACTGCCTGTGGGCACACCTGGCACAGTGCCTCGCTCCCAGAACCCTAAACGTTTGTGGAAAATTTGGTGCCATTTCCCCTGGGGACAGGGTGTGCAGGGAGTAAAAGGGAACAGTGACAAGTTCCTGGCACACGGAGCGAACAGAGAATGTTTGCTCTGTGAAGGGGCCTTGAAAGAGAAAGACGAGTTGCCAGGTGTGTGTGAGGAGGAAGGGGGCGGGGGAAGGGCAGGAAGGCGCGTGTACCGGGCAACAGGGCAGCGGCAGGCGCGTGGCCCCAGGGCCCGGACACAGGATCAAGTGTGGTTGGCGCAGGGTACCACCGTCTCCCCAAATCTAAAGCGAGTCAGGTCAGATCCAAACCACACACCACATGGACTGAGAAATGCTAAATGCGCTAAATGAAAATGGAAGCTCATCAAGTCTTCATTTCAGAAAAGCTGCCATTCAGTTTCACAAACTAGAAATGATTTAACAGAAAATTTCAGGTCTATATTCAACATCTGGCAACTTGCCAAAATTGGCTTTTTTTGCAACTACAAATGTTTGAAACTAAACATTTATGGGAAAAATAATTTCGTCAAATCTGAAGACTGCATAAATTGCCCAGAACAACAAACTCAAGTTAAAACGAGAAATGCCCATCGCAGAGAACATGGCCCGGATCCCATCACGCTGTGCCTCACCGACCTCTCTTCCTGCGGTTAGTCTACCTGAGAACAGGCCCAGGGCCCATGACGTGCCCTGCCCGCTCTCCTTCCGTTTCTGGGGAAGCGGCCGACCTCACCCGACTTAGCGGCTGTGCCTCCAGCAGGCGAGGCAGGGACAGAGGTGCGGTGTGTCCCGGGCAGGGCTCTCGTGGGTCCTCCCTGCTGGTGGACCACACCTTTGGATTCGCTTCCTCCCGGCAGACAGAGTCCTCACCA
Organism: Rhinolophus sinicus; assembly: GCF_036562045.2. Taxonomy (NCBI): domain Eukaryota; kingdom Metazoa; phylum Chordata; class Mammalia; order Chiroptera; family Rhinolophidae; genus Rhinolophus; species Rhinolophus sinicus. Next base: position 182,512,061 of record NC_133755.1, on the reverse strand, counting down.
GGTACAACTTCACGTTCAGCACCGTTTTGCCTCCTCACATGCAGTTATTGGCGTTATCGCCAGCATCCAGTGTAGGAGGTTCCACTCTCGCTCGGTTGGTCACCTTGGAAGAGTCTTTTACACTAAGAATCGCCCAGTGTCACAAGGACACATCACTGTGGGCCATATTCGCCGTCTGGCTCAGCACCCACCTCTGCCTGCTATTTGCACCTGTGGCCGCATCCCGGCCTCGGCCAGGCTGCCGTCCCTAACTGTCCTCTGTCCTCTCGGGGCCCTTCTGTTGCCGCCTCGGTCTTTTTGCTCAACACGCAGAGCTCACTTACTAGTTTTTCTTGCTTTCAGTGGCCCCAGCATTGAGCCCTCTACAGAATGACTTAGCCCACACTTTTTAACGAGCAGCATTTTGATCGCACCTTTTTCACAGCAGTCTCTTAGGTACAAGTTATCTCCAACCATGTGTAGCGTGATGTTTTCATTCTTTACTTATTTTGTTCCCTGAATTGTTTCTTCTGAGATAAACTTGTTTGTTCATCTCAGCCTTTTCAAACACGTGGCTCACTTTCCTTACAGGCCAGGCTTCATTCCGCAAGTAGCATGATGGCTCCTAAATGGAGACGCCCCAATTCCACCCACAGCTTCCCCAAACATGCCCTTTCCTAGAATGGAAGGCAGCAGTATAGACTATATCCAAAGGGCCTGGGCAACTCGGTGTGATCCTAGCCAGCTGGACGCCCCACTTCGCTCGGTGGGTAGTTCTGTCTGGACAGTGTGGCCCTTCTCTGCTTGCCCCCCTTCCTTGTCCAGAGGGGTCAGTCAGCTACTTAGGACCCGCTCTGCTTCTCTCCTGTGCGGCATCCACACCAAGCCACTTCCTTTGACAGCAATGTCCCACCTCGTCGTGGTGGAAGGGGCAGCCAGGGACCTGCTGTCCATTATAATGAGAGCCTTTACTACACCGGGAGCCCAACCTCTTCCAGGGAAAGGAAAGGACAGCTGGCCCCCCAGAAACTACATTTACCAGGCCCCCTTGTCTTGTCAAAGCTTAAAGGGCTCGTGTGCATCCCGAGAGCCTTACTGAGCACATGCTATGGGCCGAGTGCTCTCCCAGGCACCGGGGACACGGTGGTTTAAAATGCCCCTGCTCTGATGGGGCTTGTGGGCAACAGACAGGCCTGTTTCAGATTGGCGAGGGGAGTAAAATGCAGGGATAAAGGGAAACGCGACTGAGGGGCAAGCTGGAACTTCTCCGAGGACGAGGTGGTGACAAGCCAGCCTGGCCCAGGTCTGGGGACAGGCGGCCAGATGAGTTCACAGGCAGGCGCTGTGCTGCGCTGGGCAGGGCAGGAAGGGGCCGGGACAGGGACCCGACGCCTGGTTACTGGCACAGCACAGAATCCAGGGCGGGAGCTTCCTCCTCACTATTAGTTACCGGCATAAAGTGAGACTAGCACTTGAAAACTCCTCTGTAAAATACAAGTTTTACCATAAGAATGCATTTCATGGGTTAACGTTTCAGTATGTCATTTTTAATTTTTTGAGAACTTTTTTTCTACAGATTTTTTTTCAATTACAGTCGATATTCAATCTTGTTTTATATTAATTTCAGGTGTACAGCATTGTGGTTAGACATCTATGTAATTTACCAAGTGACCCCCTGACTAGCCTAGTACCCACCTGGCACCATACATAGTTATCACCGTTATTACTGACTATATTCCCTGTGCTGTACTTTACATCCCCAGGACTGTTTTGTGACTACCAAGTTGTACTGCTTAATCCCTTCACCTTTTTCACCCTGTCCCCAACCCCCTCCCATATGGAGACCCTCTGTTCTCCGTATCTATGAGTCTGTTTGTTTTCCTTATTCTGTTCTTTAGATTCCACATATAAGTGAGATCACATGGTATTTGTCTTTCTCTGCCTGACTTATCTCACTTAGCCTAATACCCTCTAGGTCCATCCATGTCAATGATAACATTTCATTCTTTTTTATGGCAAAGTAATGTTCCATTGTATCTACTACATCTTCTTGATCCATTCGTTTATTGATGGGCATTTAGGTTGCTTCCGTATCTTGGCTATTGTAAATAACGCTGCAATGAATATAGGGGTGCGTATATCTTTTCTAGTTACTTCGGAAAATACCCAGAAGTGGAATTGCTGAGTCATATGGTAGTTCTACTGTGTTTTTTTTTTTTGAGGAATCTCCATACTGTTATGTATATTTCTTAACACAAAGGAAACACTAATCACACTCAAAATCTATTTAATCGAGGAAAACACATGGAAATAAGACATGTTCACAGCTGAATTTTAAGTTATTTAAAATTATTCCATCAGATGTATGCAGTGCTGATGACAAAGGAAGTTTCATATTTGGCATTTTTCTCCCCATCCTTCCAGATATTATCAAAAGGTCAGATTCTCTGGGTAACAGAAAAATGACAAATTTTAGATGCTACTATTCAAAAGTTTTTCACAAATTTAAAAAGCTACCTCCTATTATAGTTTCAAATCGTTTCACTGAAATCTAGCTCCTATCAAATAATATCAAAAATAAATCACACATTTGACACCGATTCCAGAGGGCCAAAAGAGAACTATAATGTTTTACAGGAAGTGACTGGACAGAGATGACATCCAAGGAAATGCATTTTGTAACGAGCATATTGGGGGACTTTTAGCAACAGATTGCATCTTCACATAGTGCTGTTCACACACATAAACACAGAAAGCTCAAGACTGAGCTCCAGGCCCACCGACGAAGGGCAGGCTGGCAGCCCGTTTTGCCCTGCTTCCTCTCGGTGTTTACGGCTCAGTTTCACTTCAATTTTCTAGGTTCAGATTCTAATGTTATATGACTCTGCTCCTCCCTTTACATAACAGGGCCCAGCAAATACTCTGGTGATGGTGAGGCTAATAGGAATGAAAACTGGCATTACACAAACCAAAAAGTCGGCTCACCTTCTAAAATCAGTGAATTAGGTATAATTTGCTGACTTTTAACAAAAAGCCACCATTTAATTGAAACAAAAAGTACAAAATTTCACACACACTCACAGCTTTACTTACATTTATACGCATGCATCCCTTCAGACTGTTCTTTTCAGTACATCAGTGCCACAAATGGCAGTAACCTACATAAATAAATAGCACGATGGACAGTGTAAACAAGACTGCCTGAAACGCCACTGCTGACTCCATTTTAAAAGGTTACGATGAGACTACGTGCAGTGTAGACAGCTTGCCAATCCGGAGATGGTCTTAGGCCATTGCTACTGCTACAGTCCAATCTGGATTTTAATATAATCAACTCCCAGACCTGAAAGAAAAGCACTGCTTATTGGTTTCAGATGCATTTTGGTATTTAACATTTCTAGGCATCTACGAATAATAAATTAGAGCCACGATGACGACGATGACCTAGGACTGAAGCACCTCACACAGACAGAGGCAGCAAGCGCAAATGCTGCCAGTGACAAGTGCGTTCATTAACAGTCTTCACCACCTCTACATTTTTTTAAAAAGGAGCAAAATTAGGCAGCACACACAGGAGAGTTTGAATAGAACCTTCATGGTCTAACAAACCTTCCAAATGGAAGGAAATACAAAATAAAGCTGCCACATCACACTTAACTTAGTGACAGGCTTCAGTACCACCAGCCACCTTGCCAGCTGCCTGTAGAACCACAGGACCTCAGACACGCTGACTCCAGATGGCTGAACCCACACACACACGTAGAGTTGTGGGGACCTACAGCTTTATTGACACCTTTCATGACGCTTTCAATCCTGGGATTTTCGTGGGCTCGCTCCTGGTCATGAGTTTGAGTGTAACCAATTTCCTCAGACGTGTTGGTGAACCAAATTAAGAACAGTAAATCTTCCCCACGTGGGCTCAAACAGGAAGTACCTTGTTTAGTATAATGAAAAGTTAATTTTTAAAAATATCTGCAGTCTTTTTGAAACAAGGCACCAATAGGGAGCAGACATTCCAGCAGAGTGATTGTCTGTTAAAAACAAAACGGAACTGGTTGGACCCTTTGTCTCCGTGGATGAGAGTCCTCCCTTCCGTCCGTCCTCCCTTCCGTCTGTCCTCCCTTCCTCAGGTGTGCGCCACATCTTCCAGGTAATCCGCGACGTCGCTGAGCTGGGACGCAGTCAGGTCCTGCGTCAGGTCGTCAAGCTTTGGGGTTCAGAGGAAAAGATTAGTGTCAGGTGCAAGCAGAGTCGTAAGTCAGTTTTAAAACATCCTGCTGTACTTTAAACGTTATCTGACACGCTACAAACTGCTTCACACTCAAAAGTCCGTTTCCTCACCTTCTTCCTAGTTTGAAATTTGTGGTCAGACCAAAAGGCTAAGCTAACAGTTGAACTCAACGTAAACAAGAAAACTGATTGTTAAAATAATCCTTCTGTAGTTCTTTTGGTTACTTTAATGCAAAAGTTTTAGGCCTCTTAAGGATAACATAACGTGAAAAGGCAAGAGAAAGAAAGTATAAGCCCGTATGTCAGGAATTAGAGCAGGCACTTCACATATATCACTTAACTTCCAAACAATCCCATGAGGCAGGCATTAAAACTTCCACATCACGAGGACAGAAACAAAGGACCAAAGGGTAAAGGCTTGCCTAAGAAAACAACTCATAAGAGTAAGAACCACGCCCAGGGTCCAGCATCCTGTGGGCACCCATCAGCGTCCCTCAAATGCTACCTCCCCTCTCCCATCTAACACACATCTCAGAAGTGCATTCTCTCTCCGCCCAACAGGTCCAATTCGGGTCTCCAGCACAGACCCCTCATTTTATGCTCTGATTCTGTGCTAGCTGTCTTATCTCCCCGGGGTGTCTCACGCCCGACCTGAAGCCCAGAGCTCACCAACACTGCGTTCAGTCGCAGCTGCACCCCCCCACACACACACACACAGGGCTCACACACACAGGGCTCACACACACACCAGATTTTGGTGCCGACTTCTCTGAAAATGACCTCTTGCATACCGACGGTCTACACCACTGCAGTGCTGACCCACGCGGCCCACCTGAAGCCATCGCAGGGATGGCCCAGTGACAATACACACACGTTTCAGAAGCACCTGATCAGCCACCTAACTAAGTGACAACTGAAAACAATCTTACATTATTCAGTAAAGGCATTCTTTTTAGACTTGGATCAGGTAACTCTGTCATAAACTTTTCACAATTTTCAACTCTATTTTTCCTCATTTGTGTAAATTCCTGAAGCTTTACAGTAAATCAAGGCAGCACTGCATGGGAAACGCACACCACCCTACTTTGTCACTGGGATTGGCGTCGTCTAGCTCCACGGAGAGGTCTTCCTCGATCTCTTCACCAATACTTAGCTCACTCTTTTCTGAGCGATGGCTGGTACTAATTTCAGGTGCAAAAGAAAAAAAAGAATTCTAAATATTAACACTTAAAGAGTAACTACCATTCTTCAACCTTTCAAATATTTATTTTAATCCTTAAAATATATAATGAAAGATTACATATCATTAATTGCACACACGTTCTCTCACTTGACCCTTAAAATAACTTAGCAAAGGCAGCAGGAAGTCAATGTGACAGAGGAGAAAAGAAGCTTCATAACGGTGACACTGATCACCACCACATGACAGAAGCAAACGCAGACTTCCATGATTTCATCTACTATGACATGCCATCTTCTCAAAACAACTGCATAATAAATCACTGTTAAAAAATAAGCATAAATTCCCAATTTTGGGAGGGGAAAAAACCAGTCAATCATATAAAATTCTCAGATTCTATAATTTCTAATCATACCCACAGGAGATACTGCCTCCAAATTAATCATCAGCCAACGCAGATTATGTACGAGTATGTAAAAATGTTGTCTGAAACAAAATGTTACGAAATGTCATCTGAAGCAGAACAATAACGTGAGAAGGCAATCTTTTAAGCCGAACGAGGACCACTCCCACCAGAGACAGATGAGAGGAGAAAGTACCTGTCACATGTGACTCAGCTGCTTCTGACTGACTTCAGAGTCACTTCCTCAGTGTCATTTCTTATCTATTCTTATCAAGTTTCCTGAACATAGCGTAGATGGACATTCACACGCTAACATAAAATCAAAAACATGCTTCAAAGTCCAATGTATAATTCTGGATTAACCACCATCTTTTACTCAGTTTCAATGAATGAAAACAAGAAGTTAAATACACTAAAATAAGCACCAGCGTAATGTTGTGCTACTTCCTGTGCCCACGGATGTTTTTAGTCTCTATCTTTGCTGCCAACTGTTCTTCTTACCTGTTAAAGTCATCAACGTAGTCATCACCTTCTCCAGTCCCTGAGTTTAGGAAAAAGACACACGTTACATTTATACAAACACACCTCACGATTTATCTACAATTAAATACATTTTCTTCCAAAAAAACTACATCACTGAATTATATTGCGTCATTAAAAAAGAAGTCTCAAAGGTCAGAGATAATACTTTTACCACATGTAGCATGACAGCAAAGGACAAAATAAACTACCTAAGAAATAATAAAATGTTATACCCTATCATCAAATACAGTTAATATCTAGCCTTTTACTCCAAGTGCTCCAAACCTGAAGCATGTTGTGTGTTTCCCATTTACAACGCCATTTGGTATCACACCCAGGATTTGACGAGGTGGGACACAGCCAGCCCCAGGGGCTCCCGTCTGAACTGCGGAAGCCTTCACTCAGCCCGGCTCTAAAATTAAAACGGGCCCCGAGGTGTGAGGAGCAGCAGAGCACAGCACGCGCGAGCACCTTCACTCAGACAGAACTGGGTTCAAGTCCTGGACCCGGCCCTGAAGAGGTCGCGAGCTGCGGGCAGGCAGGTGGCCTCAGCTCTAGGCGTGGCACACCCACCCACGCGCAGGGTGTGTAGTGCTAACACGCAGCATTTCCTAAAGGGACATGACGGGATGGGGGACGGCTGCCGATTAACAAGCCGGCTGCTCGCATCTGCAGTGCACCACGGGAGCCTGGGACGGTCACATCACCTGTCACTCCCGCCAGGTCCTCTGAGACATCGATGGTGGAGCACACAGGGCTGCCAACCTCAAAGCAAAGACTCAGGGGCCGTGAGAGCCGTGTTAAACCGGGATGACCGGTGCGGGGAAGACACGTGGGGTCATATGTCACCCAGCAGGGCGCAGACCACGGAGAGGCAGCTCCGGTGTGGGTGCCCGCGTCCTACGAAGCCCTGTCACGCCGGGCCATCCCTACGTCATGGGCACCGCCGAGGGTGGGCAGCCAGGCCAGCCGAGCCGCCTCTCCCCATCAGAGGCATGGAGAGTTCATTCGCCCGTGGCACACGAGGGACTCTCAGGGCCCCGAGGTACAGCGGTGAGAGAGGCGACGGCTCGGATCTCACAGAGCCCACAGTCCAGCAGAAGGAAGGGGCAGCCAGCAGCTGCACAGACCAGACGCCGGGGGTGGCCGCTGACAGGAAACCTAAGAAGGCAGCAACGCACACATTCCCGGGGACGGTGCTCCTAGAAGACACACGTGCAAAAGCCCCGATGGGGGATGGGTGGTGGTTTGGAAAAGAGAGGAAGCCAGTGTAAGCACAGAATCATGGATTTGGGGGTGGGGTGGGGAAAGACGAGGAGAGAGAGCAGCACATGTAGTGCCGGAAGGTCACGATCAGGACTTCAGCCCAAATGGGGGGAGGCAGGAGTGACAGAGAACAGGTAAGCGAGGTCTGATTTCTCCTTTCCACAGACTGCCCACCACTGCAGGAAGAAATGGCTCAGGGAAGCTGAAGGCCACCACTGCGAGGCCCAGGCCAGGCGACGGGGCTAAGGGGTGGGGAGGGAAGTGTCCTGCAGGCTGGAGGGGGCGGACGGCACGGGACGGGAGGGCAATGGAGGAAACGAAAGAAACAAGAATCACAGCTACTGCTCCCCAGTCACTGCGACACGAACCAGAAGTCGCTGACAACAGGCAGCAGGTGGGCAGTTTCCAGGTGGCTTTCCCCTCTGGGATAAACAGCCCGTCTGCATCCGCAGCCAACACAACTCATGGACTCAACGGTTAGGGGTGTACGATGCTCAACAGAAAACAGACCCATCACGCCAAACGTGGGACACAACGGGGGTGGAAACCGTCTGATCAAACAAGCCACACAGGTGGCTGGTGTGCAAATGTCACGACACAGCACAGCAGCGGCCACTACGAGAGCCGGGGGGCAGCATCCAAGACCAGTCGCAGTGTCCTCATGTGAACTCCAGTGCAGACAGAAGCGAAAGCTCAGCCAAGACGGTGGGCACAGCAGAGCTGCAGTGCGGACGAAGAGCTAAGCGAACCCCACCTTCCAGCTCTTGCAGCCATGCAGAGACCCAACAGGCCCCGAGTAAGTGTGGGGAGCACACCCTGACACTGACTCCGTTACCTATGGGCTCCAGACACAGCACGTAAGTGCGGCCTGCAGGCCACGTCCAGCTAACAACCTGTTTTTGTACAGCCTGCAAGCTAAGAATGGCTCTTATATTTTTCAAGGATGGTTTAAAGAAAAACAAAGGCTATGCAGCAGAGACCACAGGTAGCCCACAAAGCCTGAAGGTCTACTACGTGGCCCTTTACAGAAAGTTTGCCGATTTGTGCTTTAAACATGTGAAGAGCCTATCCAAACATGGATGCCTGTGGCTAGTATCTTCTACCAAACTAGAGCAAGTTGTGCTCTAACGTTCTGTGTGTCAATTGTTTCTTTGGGACCCAGAGCTGACTTCCCACGACATCATGTCTGCGCCATGAAGCACGCGGTTGGTTCAGGGTCAGTGCTACATCCGGGTTCTAAAAGCAGCGCATCTCAGGTAACTAACGTAACCCAAGTGCTTCACCTGTAAAAATGGAGGTGATAACAAAACCTGCCGCGTGGAATAAGAACTGAGATAACACCGTGTCTTGGCACAGTGCCAGGGAAATCACTAGCGTCATCATCCTAGGCTGGGCCATTAACATTCACATATTATTACAACAGTGAGAATAACGTATATTTACAATGAAAGTTAAAACAAACACAAAACAATACTGTTGCAATACCAACAAACAAAACTGAATAAAACCTTATTTACCCTGAATCCTAATGTCTGGTTTGGTGACCAGACACCCAGCCTGGGAATGGTGAGTCTCACCTGTGTGACCAGCCAAACTGCCAGCCCCAAGCCTGCCCAGGCTCCAGCAGGGAGCGGGGTGAAGCTCAGACAGCCTCCGTACCCCACAGCCCCTTCGGAGGCGGCAGAAGCCCCGCTGAGGGGGTATCACCGAGGACAATTCTCAGCAGCTCCTCCCCAACCACAGACGGGGGGAACAGAGCAGTCGGGGGAAGCGAGGGCTCGGCAAGAGTGAGCCGTTCAAAGGGGAGACACACAAAACCCAGAGGTGACAGGCAGGTGGCTGTCCAATGGAACCGAGCCTGGAGCAGACGCGTACCTGAGGCTGTGGAAGAGAGTGTCTAAGTGAAAATGGGGAAGGAACAAGAGGGGAGCAGCCCCTCGCTGGCCAGCCAGCAACTGGCAACTCGGCAGTTCCCACGAGTCCAGGTCACCGGTGAACAGAGTCCAGCAGCTCAGGGAACACCTGCTCTGTGGCAATGGCTGCCAACGGGAACAAGGGAACAAGAGGGAACCAGCATTTACTAGGCACTCACCTGCCCTGCTCGGCACTGCACGGCACGTACAGCCCCTCCCTCCCTCCCTCGAGGTAGCTGTTATTAGTCCCGCTTCACAGACGAGGAAACAGCTCAGTTTGCCCACCTACCGTACTAAACAATTAATGCCACATCTGCGGTGTTACTTAAATCTATGCCACTCTCTAGAATGTCCCTCCAGAAGAGGGAAGGGCACTTCTCGGAGCTGTCCCACTCAGACGCCTGCAATCACAGGGGTACAGAGCCCAGGGGCTACACATCCCTTTTGCCAACCTGCCTGTGGCACGTGCCCCAGCGCCGCCACGTGCGAGCGAGTCCTGAGACCAGGGAGAGCCTAACGCTGTTTCACACACACACTTCACATCCCCAGACAGGAAGAAAATGGCCAGCGAGAACCAGCTGAGCTGTCTGCTTCCTCTGGTCAGCGACTGAGTAAAGCATGCCTAAAATATGCCTGTCGTAGCATCTGCAGCTGTGCACAGACAGAAACCCGGATGCGAACCCCGTTCTCCACAAGTGGCCCAAGGCTCTAGGGTCCACAGGGGCTCTGGCTTCTGCAGGACAGTGTGCGGCGCCACATAACAGAGCTGCACCCCACATCCCCGTGCTTCCGGGCACCCATCTGGCTCCTCCCTTAGACCAACTCCCAAGGGCCTGCAGGCACCCAGGGGCGCCTCTGCCTTTGCACAAACGGTCCAGCCCCAGCCTGAATCACCATCTCCTCCCTCCTCCCTTACCCATCAGGTCTCGGCAGAGACATCACTTCCTAGGAGGGGCTGTCCCGGAATGCCTGGCTTGGATCGTCACCCCACTCCCCGTTTTCACAGCAGTGCACCCTGACTCTGCCACCACTCAGTGTGTCTGCAGCAGCCGTCCGCTGCCCATCTGCCCTACGAGAACAAACCTCCATGAGGACAGTCTGCATGGCTGCCACTATGTCCACGCCGGGCACACGGAGTGAGCCTGGACATAAAAACCATGCAAACGTGTGCTCAGGAGGTGCGCGCTGCAGGCCGACCAAGTCACTTCATTTAAAATGTTACTCTAAAAAAGAATCATCTTCAAGCAATCGGCACGAAAATTAGAAATCTCGTTACCTAATCCCAGGGATCCCATTTTGTCATTGACCAATTTCAGATCTTTCAGAACTGTGTTTCCTCTTTTACCTGTGAACAGGAAAGAATATCCACATTACATCAACATCTAGAATACAACACTCTCTAAAACACATCAACTAGTGTTTACAAAACAGGGTTTCTTTACAACAGAAACATCCCTTTTTCAGCCACACATAATACTATTCTTTACTGGAACCTGACCATCCAAGTAACTTTTTGCCCAACTGTCAAGATACCACCTTCTTTCTTTTAAAGCCCCACTGGGTACGAATTCTTGGACTACAGCGATTCTCATTCATTTTCGTTTGAACCTCTAAACTTTGCTTCAATTCAAACTCTATTTCATTTACCTAACTGACCTCCTTTCACTGGTTTTATTTCTTCAGTCCTTAGTTTTCTTTTATTTTTCATTGGGGAATATTGAGGAACAGTGTGTTTTTCCAGGACCCATCAGCTCCAGGTCGTCTTTGTTTTCTATCTAGTTGTGGAGGGTGCAGCTCACCGGCCCATGTGGGACTCAAACCAGCGACCTGGGTGTTATGAGCACTGCGCTCTAACCAACTGAGCCACGCGGCCGCCCAGTCCTTCATTTGCAATGTGCTCTCTAAGTCATTCTTCCCTAATCAGTGTTGAGAGGGACTCGATCATGACATTCTGCATTCCTTTACTGAAGGTGACAATAGCCATGGGAAAGAAGCATGAGAGGGAAACTGCAGTGGGCCATATTCAGATACATGCCTAGTTCACTAGACGGTAAGAGACGCCACAAGCCATCTCTTGTGCGTGTCCTGGAGTATCCTCCAGTTCTATCACGGAACACAAAAACGTTAGTAAGGGACTGGCCCGGTGGCTCAGGCGGTTGGAGCTCCGTGCTCCTAACTCCAAAGGCTGCCAGTTCGATTCCCACATGGGCCACTGGGCTCTCAACCACAAGGTTACCAGTTTGATTCCTCGAGTCCCGCAAGGGATGGTGGGCAGCGCCCCCTGCAACTAAGATTGAACACGGCACCTTGAGCTGAGCTGCCTCCCAGATGGCTCAGTTGGTTGGAACGCGTCCTCTCAACCACAAGGTTGCTGGTTCGACTCCCGCAAGGGATGGTGGGCTCTGCCCCCTGCAACTAGCAATGGCAACTGGACCTGGAGCTGAGCTGCGCCCTCCACAACTAAGACTGAAAGGATAACAACTTGACTTGGGGAAAAAAAAAAAAGTCCTGGAAGTACACACTGTTCCCCTTCCCCAATAAAATTAAAAAAAGGGGGGGGGGGGAGGAAGAAGTGTTTAAAAAAAAAAAGGTTAGTAAGGACTGCAGTTATGCAGAATCACTCTCTAATTTCCTAATAAAGATCTGCTTTTTAGAGAATGTTCTCAGAAGAGGCACATTTATGCTGTAAACACTGCCGATTAAATCCTATACTTACTACGATGTGCATACAAGTTCATCTACATATCTCCATGTTTCTAAACCCCTGGTCCTGTCACGCTCTGGACAGTAGCACGGCCCTTCCACGTGGACATAGCTAACACTCCCTCTGTTTGCTGCACAGAAAGCTGTGCCAGGTCCAACCCCTGAAGGCAGCAGCCTTTTCTCACACCCTGTGATGACTGCTGTGGTGGCACATAAATCAGAAAACAAACATTTAAAAATTAATTCAATTTAAATCCTATTCAAGTCCGTCTAAATGTCCAATAAGGAAGAGGGCTTGAAAATTACATATCTATTATGACAGGCAGCCAAAAAATCATTTTCCTACAAGTACATATTTTGATGGCACAGGAAAAGCAGAATACAGACTATATTAAAAAGAAATGAAGAAACAGGACACAATAGTAACAGGAACAATCTCTGAGCGGTAAAATTATGAGCTATTTTTAAGATTTAATACAATTTTTTTCTGGAAAAAACAAAAACAATGATCACATACTACTTAATTCATTAGAGAGAAAAATAACATCAGTATTCAACGTCCACGTCTTCAGTCACACATCTAGGGAGCCGGCACTCACTTTCAGAGTCTTTCAATGAGGGGGCTCCCGTAAGAGAGCTGAGTCCACTTTTTAGGGGGGGTGCGTCAGAGAGCGATGCCAGACTTCCGACTCGCTTACTAGGTTCACTTCTCCTAACAAGAAACAAGTGTACAGTTAAACGGTCCTCTTAGGCTCTGCACTAGAACAGTAGAACTTAAACAGATCGTATCTGCACACAGTGGCAGGGAGATGAAGAATGTGCAGAACAACAGGTAGTGCCAGTGGAGAGGCGGCCCGGGTACCGAGGCTCAGGAGCGCGGCGGCAGGGCAGCGGGCGGCGGGGAGGTGTCAGCTCGCCGGTCTCTAGGATTCTATTGAACACCTTACACTTAAACTGTTCGACCTCCACTGTCTGCGATCCTACCAGAAGCCGCTTCCACGGCCCAGGAATGTCCACAACGGCCAACGTAGGACTCAGCTGGCACAGGCCACAACACCGTGACATGAGACCAGACAGCGCCTGGAAGCCACGCCGGCTGCACCCGCCTTCGGTCACAGCCTCAGGTGGCATCTGGCACTGCCCAGCGCCCCAGCCCACTCCCTGCACCTGCTCACCCAGCGGCCTCCTGCCTCCTGCCGACCTCACACCTCCAGCCCTCCTCTGTCCTTCACTGTGACCCACGAGAACACCCGCGGCTCCCACCATCAAATCCGCCCGCCAGCCTCCACACCCACTCTCCAGCGTCCCCCTGGGGACTGGGTTCTGCACCAGGCACCACGCGCAGCACTCCAGGGGCCCTCACTCTTGACATGGCTACCTTTCCCTCTCCAAAACCAGATTTTCTCATCAACATGCACACGTGCTGTTATTTTTCCCACTCTGCGGTTCTGAACTCCACACCCCGCCCTCCAGCCTTCACCCCATTCCTCGGCACCCCTTTACAATCAAGTCATCAGAAGAGTCTTCACCACCCACAAACCTCTCCATCGTTCTTTCTTGAACCCACTGTACTCCTTTAAGACCCACCCCCTCACCTGCCACCATTCCGACTGGACCTCTGGTCATGGGCTCAAGGCAACGTGCTGCTCACCCAGCCCGCCCCCTGCTCCAAGGGGGCCACTAGCAGTTCTCTCAGCCCCTTCCCACCTCCTCCTGCGCCCCAGCGTTTCCGCACTAACACTGATGAGTCCCTACTGGGTACCTGGCACCAGACCCTCCCTCAGGCCCAGACTTGTTCACCTTTCCATAGTCTTCTCGGAGGTAATGGGTGGGAAGTGAGCGCTGCCCCCACCCCACCCCCGCCGGGGCCCCGCCTTCTTCCCACTGCTCAGCTCAGTCCAGGGAGTGGCCCCCTTCTGTTTCTCCACCTGCAGACGGGAATGTGCTGTTTTCTCTCACACTCCCCAGCTCGTCCTCCTGGACCTCCACACACCTGTTTCTCAGCACGTCCACCACCACCTCTCACCCGGACAATCCCAAAAGCTTCGCACCTGGAAGCCCTGCACCTGCGCTCGAATCCCAGCAGCCAGAGGGTACCCCGACAGTGTGTGTGGGGTGCAGTCACGCAGTCTCCAAGCAGAGCCAGCCCCCTCCTGCGGCGGGTCCGCCCCTCGCCCAAGCCCATCTCCTACAACTGTCCCTTGCCTCTCCGACCTGTCACCCCCTCTGCAGGCTCGTCCCAGAGCTCCCACGGCCCTTGTCACCACTCGCACCTCCTCGGGCTCTTAGCTCAAAAGGCCCCTCGAAGGCAGGCCTTCTCTGACACCCCACTGAAAACACGCCCCCCCACCTCACCCTCCCTTCACTGCCCTGTTCTCCCGGACACCAACTACACCCACCACACGTGACTCTCACTTCTCCCCGCCTCTGTCCAGAGGCAGCTCTCACCCGAGGCGGGCTTTCCGCCTCTTCTCGCCGCTGCGCCCTGCACGTCACACTGTACCTGGCACCTGAGGGACGCTCAGTGTGCACCTTCCCACTGACATCACCACTAGGTTTTTACAAATCTGCAATTGCACTACAACACAAGATGCTTTAATGGCACAAGATCAGACCTATGAATTCAGTCATTTTAGAAGCTTTAGCAGCTATTTTTTAACTGTAAAACATTTAGAAATTGTATTTTTAAGCCTCTAGTCTGATAATCCATAAACACAGTTTACTCACCACCCATACGTTTTCTCTGGTTTAGGAATGGGGTCATCGAAGAAAGAGTCTCCTTCCGTATCATCTTCATCTGGACAAAGACCAGCTCCGTCTTTGTCATCTAGGCCTTTGTTGCTTAGGAAAGATCCAATTTTTGTTTCATGGGCCAATAAGTGAAGACTATTTTTGCTTTTGGGTTCTGAGGAGGAAATGCTTGTATCACTCTGACTAGCATCACTGCTGGCCTTCTAGAAAAAGAGAGAGGGAAAGAGAAAAGGTCTACTTGGTGAAATAAAACTTTAATATTTTACATAATATAAAGTCATGTGAACATATGCAATCTGTGTCTGTAGGCGCGTGAGCACAAGTGTGTGTGGCGGGAGGGGGGCGGGGGGGTCTTGAACTGCATGAGGTCCAGAGGAACCCTACGACCTATCAGCTCATCCCTGGGCTTCACGCCATGGCTAACTTTGGAAGGGGAAAATGTCACAGAAATATGCCCACACCATTCCTTTCAACCCTCCCTAAATGGAAGTATGTTTGCTATACCTATCCCATTTATAAATAACTTTTCCATTTCTTCTTACATATATATAGCGCTGCTTCATACATTATCTTACTGCTTTCAACTTGCAAATAGGAAAATGGATAATTAGTAGAGATTAGTTCACACACACTAACCAAATAGTAAAACAAAGTGCTCATCAGTAAAGACAGCAGTTTTCCATCCAGCGCCAAATATAACAGACATCAGGGTGAAAGATGACGCCTGGACCACTCATGCTTCTAACATACACAACTGCTACCAGTAAAGTCTCAACACTGACCTTGACTCAGACTTTCAGAGTAACTCCCTAATCCACACCTCTTAAATGTCCACGGACACGTGTACGTACATGTCCCTATGTATCTTAAACCACCAATGTACAAAATTCTCAAGCATTTCGACTCACGTATCCTACTGAGCTGGCGGTGCTGGAACAAAACAGCATTGTGCTTCCTCGTTTGCAGCTAACCCTGACCTTGATAACCTAGTTTATTCCCTCCTTCAGATTTCCTTTTGTCCTTAGACATGCCTATGTCAACAATAAAAATAACAATAAAACACCAAGATAGCAATAATAAAGTAGCTACCATTTACATAAAGCTTTCAAATGCTTCCCCCACGTTATGTCATTTTAATCCTCAAAATAACCCTATGGCCTGGGGGTAGGTTCTGTTTTCTCTGCAGATATGGAAAAGGAAACATACAGAATTTCAGGCACTTGCCAAGGTCCCTGGGGAGCTAAAGGGTCAGGGCAACATCAAATATGATGCCAGGGGTTAGCTCTTAATACATATGTTACACTATTAGCTTGAGTCATATGAAATTGCAGTTTTTGTGGGTTCAAAATGGCAATTTCTCAAGATTCCACCTTCCACCCTATAGAGAGCAGTGCTGTGTAAAAGGCCGGTGGTATGCGAGAGAAGCGCTCTCCTGAAACACAGATGGGGAGCACAGTTCACACTCTGCTACTAACCACTCAATCTTGAACACTAATGTTCCCAGGCATGAATTTCCTCAAGAATTGAACCACAAACACATGGTGATGGAAGGAGAACTGACTCTGGGTGGCTAACACACAATGTGATATATACATGATATAATACAGAATGGCACGCTTGAAATCTATGTAACTTTACTAACAATTGTCACCCCAATAAAATTAACTAAAATAAAAAACTGAACCAGCGTAGCATTTTCCAAATCCCACTATTGCTATGAGTTAAGAACGGGAAGCTGTGGAAAAGTGACTGACTTAAAGCCAGGTAGTAAAAACGTGGGTTAGAAATTACTGAGTAAGACTCTCTCTAAGGATGATTTCAGTTTTAATATGTGAATAGACAAAACGTACTGTATACATACTCAGACATTTATGTTTTCATACTAGTAACCGGCCACAATTAGTTGGCAGCAGCCAAGATATACGCTACACAATTTTTAGGGCTTGCAGTTCTGCACGCCACGTGTCATTAACACAGACCAAACAATGGCTGTAAAAAGACGGCTGGGGAAACAAATACCCAGTTACCATCCTTTCAGACGACACAGGATACTTTCAAAGAAGTGGAAGCTTTAAAAAACGTCGTACCAGCTTTCTTGACGTTTTCCTGGTACACATTTTCAAATGTAGAGAAGCAACATCCACCTATGTACTTCTTAGATTCATGCCCACTGTAATTTCTAATTTACAAGTGTTTTAAAAGTTGATTTCTACCTTTGCAAAAGCACATGCTGTTGGAAACAAATACCCCAAGTCTTGTGATATCTGAACACATTTACAATTAGAGAGACTATGATAGTCATAGACTCAAAGGTAACAGGCATAAAAACGAAGGGAACCGTAGACGCACAGCAACACTACGACAAGCAGTAATTAATTCTCCCAGCGGTCCCCAAACCAGCACGACCCAGGCCACATAATGAGCTCTCTACTTAGTAACTGACGTGCACCCACCACCCTTCTCCCTGGGTTAGTGCCACCCGCTGCGGAGAGAACAGTCTCAGGACAACAGGCTTCACGGAGGAAAGGACACCATCATGTCCAACACAACACACACTTTTAAAGACACCAGTTTGTTTTACAGCTACAATCCTATTTATGGAGTAAAATTAAACTTTAAAATACTCAATCTGCTTTGGAACTGCTCTCAAAATCAATGTCTACACCACACAAGAAGGTAGCATTACTTTATTAACTAGGCTTTTTTATGTTTTTAACCAAAAGACCACTACCCACTGGGTTACTAATGTATTCACTAAATTAATTCCAAATGTTTCCTATTTAAAAAATCCAAACTAAGAGGAGATTTATCGAAACATTCTGCAGATTAAAACAAAAGGACAACTGAAGAGCAGTTTCCACGGACGCCACATCTTTGAGCAACAAACCGACTCCTGGCGGCCCCCACGGGATCTGCTTCCAAACCTCCATCCTGGCTTAAGAGCAGTCTTCACCTCACATACAGAAACTTCGGTTACTGGTTCTATCAACTAGCTGGGGATAGAGTTCAGATTCAGGATGAATCAACAGCTAAAGTTAAGAACTGTTTAAAACAAGTTGTGTGAACATCAACCACCAAAAAGAATGGCACCACAATGCCTTGGAATCCACTCCCTGGACAACCCCAGTGGCCTCAGGGCGGTTCCGGGTCACACTGTGTCTCCCCAAACACGTTCGTGGGTGCCAACTGCCACTACTCCAGAGTATGCCACTCCTTATGCACAGGTCAGGTCACGACAGAGGGAGCCAGCTGACGTCCCCCTCGAGTGGGATAGCCCCTCACCCCGCATGCCTGGGGTCCTCACACAGGAGAACGCCATGTGAGCATGGTGCCAGAGAACAGTCGAGGGCCGCCTGGGATTGCCGGGAGCCACCAGAAGCCGGACAAGGCCTGGCCACTCCCCCTCCAGTCCTCACTGGGGACCGACCCTGCCACACCTCGATCTCAGACATCCAGCCTCCAGAACACGAGGCAGGAAATTTCGGCTGTTTTAGGCCACTAAGTTTGTGGTGCTTTGTCACAGCAAAGCTAGGAACTGAGAGGTGTTTATAACAAATACAGTAACTACAACTTATAAAAAAGTTTGCCTCTTCCCAAAAGCGAGAGACCCCTGCACAGCATGGGAGCAGCCATTCAGTTCCTTTGGCTGGATCTCAAGACTAATAAGTTTTATGGTAAATTACAGTAAATTCGTAGGAAAGTTTTAGTATATATTTAATTTTCTACTAGTACAGTGATATATTCAAACTTGCAAGTATTTCTAGATTAACAGAAAATCGGCATCATGGAGCTGTTTCACAGTAAAAGTAACTACTAATTTTCCATTAGCCAAAAACTTGAATTACCACTAGCATGTCTTATGAACCTAGAAAAAAGTGTTTTTGTAAATAAAAGCCTTGATCTGCACTGCTCATAATAGAGGACCATCAAAGCCAAGGAGACCCCACTTTGCAGGTTCGCAAACACTTCCCACCACACTGGCTTCCTGCCCACACCCCCACCTCCACGCCCCGCCAACAGCAGCGCTGACCCCGCCTTCATTTACTTGGAAAAGTGATTTACTACAGCTGTAACACACACTCACATATTCGAAACTTGCGTTCACTCACCTAGAAAGTAAACACTGTGGAATTCTAGCATCACAAAACGTAAAGCCCTTTCTGAAAACCCAGGTTTCTAGAGAAACTGCTGCTGTGCTGTGTGAACACCTGTGACCCCCGCAGATGCACAGGAGAGCTGGCTCCCGGGCTCCCAAGTCAGACATGGCGACACGCGCACAGCTGCCCTGTCCCCACCCAGCCTGCCGCTCAGGGCTGAGCGAGTAGTGCCAAGGTGTCGGTCTGTGTGTGAAGCAGCAGCTGGCACTGGTGGAGCCACCAGCCAGGCAGCAGCCAAGGGCAAAGGGCGGGGCCTGGGCTTGCTCCTCCTCCTCCGTGTGGATTCATTCATGGGGGGGGTGAGGGGGTGCAGGGGACAATACTTGGGTTATCTAGAAAACCCTGTGTGACTGCGAGACTAACCGCAAAAACACCCCCAGCATACACACAATGTAACCCCCATCACTGCCCTAATCAATCCAAAGCTCCTGAAAATAAGGAGCAATGGATTAAGAACTGTTCTCTTTTAAGAACTTGAAACAAAAAAATTCCTCAATATATACTAGTTTAAAACACCCGAAAACTGATTATAAGAAAGCTAACCATTCATGTTACATTTAATATGATGATTAAAAAACATCTTATTCTAAATGTTCAAAACAAAAAACCATCTAATATCTTATTCGGGTTTTCCAACTGAGTGTAAAAACCTAAGTTAGTGGAGCCTACCAAAAACAGCCTGCTGTATTTTGATGTCTTTTTTGTTTGTTTGTTTTCAGACAACTAGCACAATGGTAGGACATGGTTTACAGTGAAATATGATACTTTGGAAGTAAGTGTTAACATATATTTAACAATGTTAACTCATTAAAGAAATACCCTCCCTTCCAGCATCTATCCACCTTGTATTCCAATTCTTCTATCCATCCATAACTCTCATAATAACCAAGCCAGAAATGTAACTTATTTTTACCCACATTAACTTAATAAATTAGCTCAGAAACTTTAGATTTTGCTTTGCGTATTGACAGGTGCATGGTAGGTAATTACCAGTTTTACATACACATGAATGACTTTAAAAGTTCATTTGTGATATGAATATAACTTCTCTGAAAACAGCCAAGGGCCTCAGAACAAGCCATTAACACATGTGCCTTCTGCCTACAACAGCAGCCACCAGACAGACGAGCAACACGGCCTGCTGGGTGCGCTGGGCCCGCCCGCTGGTCCAGTCTGGTCACGCACTGAAGGCCTGCTTCATGGACCAGCAAGGCCACCACTTAGGGCTTTGCCCAGCTGAGCAATGGCTCCCCCTGGAGTCCTGCTGTGTCCGACCTCAAGCTCCAAGGGCAGCTTGGTATTTGGCTTATTAACTTGTTAAGATGTTAGGACATTAAGGATACTGGGGACCTACTACATGCACGAGGCAAAGCAGAAAGGCAGAGGCATGAAGAGCTAAGGGCTCATCTCTCAGTGCTGGGTACAACAGACTCCTTATAAGGCAATTCAGAAACCAGATCAGGAAGTAGAGAGAAGCAGCTTTCCAAGTGATGGAGGAAGTACCCTGGGCTCAGGAATAAATGATGGTCAATAAAAGGGGCCGACAAACAGCCTCCCACTGCAGGCAGGGGCTGCACTTCAGTGCCCCCAGTGCAGGGGAGCAGTGGAGGCTGTGCCCGTCCCAGAGTGAAGGTCACGGCTGGGCCTCACACAGTACAAATGCGTCTCTGTGTGCTCTGGGCCTAGGGAGCAATTTCTCCAGAAGGTTTTAACTTCTTTAAAACCCACGGCACCAGGAAGATTACAAAAATTTAATATGATGAAATATACTCATTTTTCTTAGAAGTCCAGGAAACAGATTAAAAGCATGTATAGAAAACATGCTGTTTTATATTTTAAATTCTCTTCCTCCTGCCTTGGCTCTCCAATAAGGCTGTCAAGTGCGTGAGCGAGGGCCTCTGAAGGGTCTTGCCCAGAGCATCGTGTTAAGGTGACTTTCACGAGGGCAGCGCAAATGCTCACTAAATAACATCACAACATCTTCTCATGCAGCAACGCAGAAAAAATAGTGCGAACAAAATACAATAGGAATTTCCCACTGAAACCAACAGAACTAAAGCCAGCAAACACAACAAACACAATTTTTTAACAACCCTTTCATTTGGAGGTCCTCAATAATCTACACATAAAACCAAGGTTTGAACAGGACTAATCAATCTCACAGAATTCAGTTACATAACTCTCTGATTCTAATTGTTAAGAACTGGATAGTAACACTCTAAGGCCTCCAATATGTACATTTTAAAGGTCACTAATTGACTGGCTCAGTTAACTTCTGTCATTTTTGGGGACGAAACAGAAGCAGCCAAGCCACCGACAATGGCGGGGCCCCACTACCAGAGGCAGCTAATCAATGTGGTTTCATAAGCTGCTGATCACGAAGACGTCTGCAAGGAAACTAAGTTTAGCCTTTACTTTATTGACTGGAACTTATCCAAAAAGTAATAGGATGCTCTATTTACCTCAGATAAAAGTCATAATTAAGAATATACACATGACGATCCATTAAAAAAATAAACATTTACAACTTCTTTTATTGCCAAAAAGCAAGGAATTCGCAAAATAAAACTAGGAGCGTAGTTTTCAACTACAACAGTATGATTTTCACCCAGGTAAAAACTGGAAGTCAGGTCACTTGTAGTTAGTTCTACGCCACCCCACCGCCATCACGTTCTGACTAGAGACAGAGTGCCGTCTGCAAAGCAAACTGACCCCAGGCCCACGGAGCCCAGGCCCACGGAGCCCAGGCCCACGGAGCCCGGGCCCACGGAGCCCAGGCCCACCGGAGGCGGCACTAGCAGAGCCCGGCCTGCCCGGCTCGGGCGCTGCGCCCTCTGCCCTCACGCGTGTTACCTTGGCACCAGACTTCTGCCCGCTTGTCTTCTTCTTACCTTGTCCTGTATACCTTGGTATCTGAGCATGAGAATAAAATGACATTTTACCACAAAGTACAAATATTTTAAAATAAACTAATTCATAACCAAACTAAAAGATTCCTATTAGAAAATTTCTTAAACATGGAAAAATCGAATTAACATGTTCCTTTTTTAAACCCCCTTTTTTGGTCTTTTTCTAACTCTCTTCCTGCAGTGGTTTCAGCTTCCGTCGATTCCTGTCCAGCAGGTACCTGCCCCAGTGTAGCCCCTGGCCTGCCCGGCACACCCGGTGCCAGCGCCGTGGAGAAGCACGCAGCACACTCCATCCAGCCGCAGTCCCGAGCGGCGGCCTTGAACAAGCCCCGGCTTTGCCGACCTCCGTCAGGAGTGCACCAGGCAGGCTCCCCAAGTTTGGGCTGGACCCTGGGCTGGGCCACAGCTCCCTGGAGTCCCCAGCGCTCCCAGTCTGAGGAGTGAGGAGGCACCCTAAGAAGTATTCGAAGGCCACTGAGAGAAAGAAGGCAGCTGGCAAGAAAAGGGTGAGCAAAGTACCGGAATCCCAAATCCAGATCCTTTAAGACTGGAGGGGAATTGCATTTTAGCTGCCCCCAAAAAAGCCCTGTCCTAAAACAGATCCACCCCAGCCCCAGCAGAGAGCTCCAGTGTCTCAGAAGCGACCCCTGCCACCGCAGGCCTAGGACACTAACTGAGAACCACAGAAGGCAGGAGTGTGGCCGCATCTGCAGGACACATCACTGTTCTCTAAACCAACCTGAAAAATCACCACCAATTCCTGTGACTATTTAGAGCAGGGGTGTCCAAACTGCGGCCTGCGATCCATTTTTTATTGGCCTGCAGCAAATTCCAAAAATATATTTAGTTTATTTAAATAAACCACGTGAGGCAATACGTACTTCACCTTGAGTGAGTGGCCCGGCTGTTTGTGTATTTTACCGCATATGGCCCTTGGTGAAAAATGTTGAAAAAAGTTAGGACACCCCTGGTTTAGAGCAACATTTCCTAACTTGACTTAAAACATAAGATTCTCATCATAATTCTTAAATCTTAAAAAAAAACCAAACAAACAAAAAAAAAACTTAAAGAGAATCCTCTTATATGTAAAACACACATTAATACTTTGTCTTGAAGACACACAACTTATGGAAGGTTAGTATTGCTAATTTGCTTTAAAAAACTAATTTGCTAAAAAGAAAACTTCCAAAAGTTCATGATAACTATTTTGGACTATGTGTTCATCTTAACCCCTCTGAAGCTAGTTACTGTCACAGAAAGCACAGCTTTCTTACAAAGGCTCTATACCTGGCAGTCCACTGAAAGGACTTCACATTTTCTCAGGACTGCATTCTCTGTTACCGTGGTTACGGCCTCCCACAGCATCAACGGGACAAGCCTTCAAAGACCAACCTTCCCTACGGAACAGGCTAACCAGATCTCCGAGAAAAGGAACTACTACCGTGTTTCCCCGAAAATAAGACCTAGCCGGACAATCAGCTCTAATGCATCTTTTGAAGCAAAAATTAATATAAGACCGGTCTTATTTTACTATAACATAAGACCACATCTTATCTAACCATAAGACCAAGTCTTATATTAATTTTTGCTCCAAAAGACACATTAGAGCTGATTATCCGGTTAGGTCTTATTTTCGGGGAAACATGGTATCAACAGCATGATGGTCTCTCTCTTTGATTAGAAATAAAGCATAGAATTCCTTTCACTTCTAAATTTAAAAGATAAAAAGAAGCAACATCACCAAAGAGCCAGCAACAAACGGGAACCACTCACCAGTGTTCTGTACCCAGGCACCGAGGAAAAAGAAATCTAGCAGAATAATGACTACCCTCTCCCAGATCACCTGATTTTAAGGACACGATGTATATCTACGAGGAACCTTTGGGATGTACTCCAGGGCACCAGTCCACTGCTGGGGGGTGGAACCCAGAGGACCACCCAGAGCCCACACTCGGCTGCAACCACACCCTTTGCTGACACAGGCTGGCTCTATCAACGCACTGTCTACTCCAACGGGACAGCAGCTTCCCGGCAATCATCTTTCTATCCACTCCTGCTAGCAGCACAAACACCCTTGACTTGAAATTCAAGAGCCCACTCAACTTATTTCTCCATTATATACCAAGTCCCTGGAATGAGACGGCCTTCACTTTAACAAGCCTCACAAATGCCAGGGGGCCAAAGAAATGTGTACAAGTGACACTTTGGTCAGCGCTGCTCAAGCAGGAGTTCGCTGTAATCAGAAGTGTCTGGACGCCGATGGGAACCACTCTGAGCACCTCTTGTCATTGCAGAAGTCAAACGTGACTTATATTCATCTTTTGTTACCGGTATATATCAAGTATTACAATTTTAATAGTTTTCCTTTCTTAAAATGTGTATGCATTTTTTGGGGCCCCTCTGTATAACCAGAGCACACAGCTTTTCTTGTAAATCCTCAAAATGGCTCATTCATATAAAAAAATCCATCATGATTTACAATTCCAAGCCTGGTCACCCATCTACATATTCAACACAAAGGTTTTATATTCTAGAACCTAATATTCTCAAGCTAGGAATTTTGTAAATGAAAACTAAGTAAACCTCTTTGTTCAATGAAGGAAAAAAATGTTCAAAGTACCAAATTAGCCCAACTACTGTACAACTGTTATTTAATAGCATATTCCTATGACACAAAATTCAAAAACTACCAACAAAGCAAAATAATTAATCTTTTAAAATATATACTTCATCAAAGGGGAAAAAGCACTTTCAAGAAACTAAACAGCACTTGTGTTGCCAAACAACACAACCTGTAAGAAGTAAGACCAGAGGGAGCAGACCAGCCCCCGAGGGTCTCAGTGCAGGGTCACCTTGGGTGGCCAACTCACCTTGCTGGGTGCTGTGTGTGTACTTGGTTTTCCTTCGGGTGACTTCGGTGGAGAATGTACATCAGACAGATCTAGTACACCCTAAAATAGCCACAGTTTAAAATTAAAACATATTTTAAAATAAACATAAATATACTATTAACAATTATATCTCAACAGAATTTCAGCTTATAAAACCACTATACATATTGGTACGTTTATTTCTTCCTGATTAATGTAAACACACTTCAATTTTCCCCTAATTTTAATTAAAAACCACAACAAAATAAAATGCAATTAGATCCCAACTACCTACATTGTCACTTCATCAGTCAGCATTTAAATATGCCCCCAGCTTCCTTTCCAGCAGGAAGCCCTTGCCCCAGGTCCTGGGATTCTTGGGCAGCTGGTCTTCCTCCTACATCGTTTAGTCTCAAGAAGGCATAACAAACAGCCAGCCTCTCGTGCAACGTGCTCTCCTCATATGGCACAACTTGCCTTCCTCCTTCACACCCATCACTTCCTTTTCATTTCTTAGAGCACAGGTTCCGGTCCAGCTGCCTCTGTGCCCAACTTCACAGAGCTAACTGGGTACTAAAGAATACTCTAGCAAGTGGACGGGCAACTCCTTGGGCTGAAACCAAGGAGTCTGCGGAAGAGAGAAGTGTGGAAGAACGAGTGCTGGGGGGTCTTCTGTCTCCTATGGCTTCCACTATTGTCACAAGTAAAGAGAATCAAGTCCTGTTTTTCACACGGGACTCCAGTGGCTGGAGGGTCAAGCAGGTGGGTATGTCACGTGAGGAGTATGAGGCTCTGGTCTTAAGCTGGGGTGAGGATTGAGCTGGCCTTGGGGACCCATCCGACAGTAATGGTGCAGTTAGGAACAGTAAGGAGGATGGCCAGCCTGTATGGTCACCATATGCCACGCACTGCTCCCAGGCCGTCCCTGCGCTGAGCCCTTCAGCCCTCCCACTACAACCGCAAACGCTGATACTTCTCTTAGCTCTATCCCACAGGTGAGGGACCTAAGGGACAGGAAGCTTAAGTGACTTCGGATGGCCATGCACAGGACGTGGCAGAGCTTGGAGGTGAACCTAAGCAGTCTGGCCCCAGAGTCCAAGCTGTTACTGGGAGACTGACAAAGGGAAAGCATACAGGCAGAAAATGTGAGCAACCCAGGGGTGAACCCAAGAGCAAGTAGGAAAGGAAACAAAAGGTTGGTAAAGAGACAGAGGTCAGGGCCACAGAAGTCAGATGTCGCCACCAGCTGCAGACTGCTGGCTCAGGGGAGAGCAGGTACCAAACTGTTCTTTACATTTCTGGATCTTTTATTCACTACCGTCTAGCACAATGCCCATCACATAATGAGCACACACAAAAACTCGTCATATAATTACGCAGGAATGAAACGGAAACGCACGGGCTGTGGTGACCACCTGTGCCCTGGACAGGTTGGCGGGCTGGCTGGCGACGCCCACTGCCAGGTGTGGTCCTGCTTCCCGCCCTCTCATCAGCTTCCACGTCCTTCCAGGAACACCCTCCCCAGTGCTCACACCGAAGCTGAGTTTAACAAACTTTCAACATGAAACCACCACTGCCCTCTTTTAACTAAAACTAACTACTCAGGATGCTGAGAACTAATCATTATTCTACGCTACTTCCTCTACAGCCATAGACCATTGTTTAAATGCCCATTTTCTTATGAAAGCATCTTACCTGGAATAGCTCTCAACTCCTCTAGTACACGTTTAATTAAAAGAATCTATTTATGATGCCTCAGATGCAACGAGTACTCAGTCAAGTTTACTGATTTCCAAAAATTCTACCAGAAAACATACTCTGAGCCACTCCAAATGGAATGAATGGCAGCCATAACCCTGCACATTCTTACCTGTAAACTTGTGACTAAAAGCACACACTTAACCAGGTATCTGGACCAGGTAGGGTGCTGTCTACGTCGAGAATTGTATCTTTACATAAAGCAATGTATGTAAATACAAATCAGACCATTAATCTCATTAGCAGTACTGCTAAAAGGAAAGGATACGAGTAAGAAAGGTAACGGCTAATCCAAAAAACAGAAATTTAACAATGTTTAGAAACTCAGCAAAATCAATAGCTTAAACAGTTTCAGGCGTAGTTTAAACAAGCCTTTCAGTTCAGACTTAGCTAATGAGCATGTACACAGCGCAGCCCTTTCCTGTTTGAGACAGTAACAAGGTTGGGCGCCATCCCATTCCACAGGCACCAACTCCTGTGTGGAAGCCTTACCACGCCCCCAGTCTGCTGTCCTGTCCCCCGCTCCCGTTCTCAGAGAAGGACCCGGGAGAGGAGCAGCGCCAGCCGGCAGAGGAGCGGGGGTGGGTCCCCCACAGCCAGGCCCAACACTGCTGAGTGTCGATCCACAGAGCAGGCCAGCAGCAGCCTGAGTGGCCACCTCCCTGATTTTCACTAAAATGTGTATCTGTACAATCTGAGTGTGCGTCAGTTTGTTTTTAAAGAACAGCCTTTTTTATTTAAACCTTGATTCACTACGTATGCACTAATCTGCATGGCTACACTAGGTAGCCAATAATTAAAGAGATAACAAAGGATAGGATTGTACTTACTTCCCCATTGGTTGGCCCTTTCTCTTTCTGTTGACAACGTCTGATCACTTCTAATAATAAGGGTCCACCCACAGTCCCTTCTGCTTCAATAATACCTAAATCTCGGGCTAAATTCTCTCGACCTTCAAGACCTTGAAACTAGGGAAGAAATAAGATGTAAAAATAAGCTACAAGTGCACAAAAATATAGCGAAATTATTTTCAGAGTTTAAAGAAAAATATTTCCAGAACTCAAAGACATCTCTAAACTCAGAGACCGTTTTCCTAGTGAATGAAATGTCCATTTTTATAAATTATATACACCTGGGGGCAGGGGGACTGAGTAATAGTGGCCATGGGAGCCACAAGTTCGCCCCTCCCTGAGGCTCACTCCCAAATACACACTCACTGAATGAAACAGTAGGCTCCAACACCCACACTGTTTAGTGGTATTCTTTTCTTTTCACAGGAAGCAGAGTTGCTCATGTGAGTGTTAAAAACACATTAAATACAACACCACTCATGAGCAAATTCCTACTTGAAATTCTGCATACAGGAAATGCAAGTCAATTTTTTTTTAATTATATATTTCTTTTACCAAGTCTCTACATTCAAAGTCTACATTAACAGGTACAGTCTAACTCTTAACAAATTAACTCTACAGCAACGCTTGTTTCAAGTTCATAAAGTAGGGACACTGGTGCCAGCTGACAGCTCAGATGGCTTTCAGGAAAAACCGCTAACTACAAAGAATAATCTTTATGTGAGACACTGTAAATTGTCCAATTTTGTTAACGTTCAGCTTATAATGAACTCATTTGTATCAAAGTCTTCAAAAGCAGGTGTAAGTAAAAGGCATCATTCTTACTGTGCTAGTTTCAGGTTGGAACACGGCCAAGGTGAAGTCAAGATTAAAAAACTGAAGAAATTCTGCAACTAGACTCGCCACCAGCCGGCCTGCGAAGGGCGAGAGGGAGAGAGATGGTGAGCAAGTCTGAGCCCTGGGGCTTCTGGGGCTTCTTCACTAACGCTGTCAAAAGGGATAAACTAAATTAATGGGAGAAAAGAGGCTTCTCAATATAAACGGACTTGAGTGTTCTGCTTCTTACAGTAAAACTGGTTTCATCCAACAGTTTCCCATGACCAATAAAATTTATAACAACTTATTAGTTGTCCAATAAAATATGATTTTAAAGTAAGGACTTAGAAGAATCAGACTTCAAACAATAACCTGAAATTCCTGATTTCTCCCAAATAGAGTCAAGATTTGAAAATTCAGAGACAGACAAAATAAACAAGAACAAGCTAAACATCTTACCATCTTTCGTATTTAAAAATTTTTCCAGGCTTTCATTGACTAAAGGCGTTTTGTTCTGTTAAAAAATGAAAGACTGTAAGTGTCATGTGATTACCCTAAGAACAACTACAAAATGTGGATTAAAGTTTAATTTTTTTAGCAAAGATATAAGTAAAATATTGTCAGTCATAAAATTATGGCTAACCCCATTCCACAACTGATTACTAAAAGAACTGTTTTGTGCTATTTAATAATATCTCAAAGTTAATAAAAGAAAGCCACATATAGATTTGTGCTTATTTTTAATTTTTAAATGTTTTATAAATTGATTAAACTGCTTTAGAAGCTAGATCTTCAAATACTCATGTGAAATGACCTCAACTTTACTTAAAAAAACCTGATTATTGTTTCAAATATATGAAGTTTGCTATTTTGTCATCTTCGACATGTACCATTTGTGGCATACTTATTATGAACAAGACTTTAATTATACACTCACAATTCCCAGTCCATCAGTAGGATGTGAGATGACTTTACGTAGTGCACAGGTCAACTGATTTTTGTCATTAGACAATTATTTGAGTAAAGAAAAAAACGCTCTGAGCACAGCAAAGCTTCTTTAAGCAGACCACATGAATTACAGGCACAGCAGCAGTCTTACGCGGGTTGCCTGCCGTAACATGGCGCCAGCACTCTGGACAGCGATCTGGTGGAGTTTTTACAAAGTTAAACATGCCCCTGCCAAATGCTCTACCGCTAGGTATTCTCTCAAGAGCAAAGAGAGCACAGACCCAAGCAACAAACATGTACCTGAATGTTCACAGCAGCCGTATAAGAGTTGAAAACTGGAAACAACCCAAATGTCCCTCAACAATTTGTGAATGACTAGGTAAATTATCGTAGATTCATACAATGGAATAACAGGAATCAAATGGGATGAACTACCCATGCAAATGACAATGTGAATGAATCTCAAATGCATCATGCTGAATGAAAGCAGCCAGACAAAAACAAAAAGAAAGAATGTACGGATTGTGTGATTCCATTTGCATAGCTGTGAGAAACACTGGGTGCCAAACACTGGGTGAGGATGGAGGTATTGCAAAGGGGCTGGAAGAAATTTTTGCCGGTCATGGATATGTTCACTATCTCGACTGTGTCTTTTTTGCGTAAGTATGTTATAATGTATCAAATTGTACATTTTAAGCATGCTGAGTTTACTGTAGGTCAAGTATACTTCAATAAAGTTTTAAGAAAACCCAAAAAGGATGAGGGGAAAGATCACAAAGGTCCTCAGTAGGCTGGTCCAGGAAATTTGAAGACATTGGGTCAACTGAAATATTTGAAGAAAACGGAGGGGCAAAATCAAACGTGTGTTACGACTAGCCAGTCTAGGAGCGACGTGGAAAGGACGTCAGGACTACCAATGAAGGAGAGTAGGCAGAGGTCAAGTGATTTGGAAAGAATAACTAAGCGCAGGCCAGGGGGTCAGCAGGGTACCTCCTCAAACACCTCAGGTACAGAACTGACAGACATGTGGAAAGAAGAGCAAGGGCCCTCGGATTTCCAACTTGGATAAGTGATGGTCCCCGTAGACAAACAGTGTGACCTACAGTCTGCAGCTCAGGAGGGTGATATGGATCAGAGATACAGGGCTGAGTTACTGGTGTGGTCAAGGTCACCCAGGCAGAGAACCCAGACGGGGATCGTGGGATACTGCACCAAGAATTTAAGTGCGATGTACAGGAAAAGGTCATGCTGCAAAAACCAAGGAATGCACAAAGGAAAAAGGAAAAAGAGACAGAAGACAAAAAGTCCCAAAATTCAAAGGAGATTTTCAGAAAGGAAGAAGGAATTAAGAATGTCAAATGCCACAAAGAGCCACTAAGATAGGTAAGAACATATACTTACTTAGGATTCTTCTTGACAGCAGCAAAAGAAAGTACTAAGGTGTAGCAGTGATGGATTTAAGACGTTAATGGATTAAAGGGTGCCTGGAATATAAATCGTGTAAGACATACACATTCTTTCAAAAATTGACAGTGGGGGGAAACAGTGGTATTAAAAGCAGAACATGAGACGAGGGCAACAGCTTTCTCCTTGAGATATAAACTTGTTTTCACGCTCAAGAGAAGAGCCAACAAAGAGGGAGGAGCCGAGAGGACCAGCACGGCAAACCCAGAGAAGGTGATGATTCTTGGTGAAGAGAGAGCCTCCGACAGCAAGCAGGAAGGAAAGAAGTGCAGTGTGCAGAGGCAGGGAAGCTGGAGGACACACAGTGAGGGCCTGACGCCGAGGCTTCTGTTTCCCTGCAAGGGAAAGACAAGACCTGCTGTCAAGATGAAGGGGGTCGGGCGGAAGGCTACGCTGAGGCTGAAGCGGGAGCTGCTATGCAGACAGCAGAGGCCTGGGCCTGTCAGGGCCTTGCTCAGGCTGCAGCCTCCGTTCAGTGACACCAGCAATCCCCAGGCTTGGGTGACAAACAGGAAGGCAGTTAATTTGCTGAATTAAATGACCAACAAGATCTTTTTTCCAGACCAAGTATAGCTGGAAGGCAAGGCAGTCAGGCTTCTGGAGATCTGGACCATGGGTCCAGACTAGTCAGGGCCGAACGGCAGCCAAGAGCAGACTGATGCCTGGATGAACAGCCAAGAGCCAAGAGCTGAAGAGCTTCGGGAGGTTAGAGAGGCGCAGGCATCTGGGTCTGAAGAAGTGACAGGAGAGGAGGCTGATTTGTCACAGAACAAGCTGAAGACCTTGATTATGGAGTGACTACGCGGACAAGGATCCAGGATCTTCACTCAGGGTGGTGCTGAGACTTGGAGTCGGGAGAAAACACTAAACACACTTAACTACAGAGAGGAGGTGGGACTTGTGACGGTAGGAAAGACGACGTGATTTTACAATAACTAGGTGGTCTGAGAGTTTGGGGAAAACTGGCACACTGTATTCCCCCCACCTGGTGGGGGTTCACAACGCACAGTAACGGTCCTGAGGGATCCTGCAGTCAACTCTGCCAACAGAACCATTCCTCCCACCAGCTCCCATGACCTTGTGTTTCACTGTCCCCCACACAAGAGGACCTATGACACCTAAGATTAACACTGGCCTCAGGAGTCCTGTGGCACCTTAGCTTTCCTCAGATGGCCCCAAACTTCTGAAATATACACAAAAGGGTTAATGTTCACTCTATTGCAAAGAAATGCAATCCTTAACAGTTCAAAACGATCCCTGCTTGCACACTACCACATGTCGTGTTTTACAACGGTTTTTAAGCAGAAACTAAACATAAACGAATACAGTCATATTAAAATCTGTAGATTTCATACCTCCACTTTTTCTTGCTCCTCTAGTGCCAAGAACACAGCTGCTCGGAGTTCAGCCTTTAAAAAGGGGGGCAATGGAACAGAAACTGCTTCAAGACAACTTTCAGGACAAGAAAAGCAGGACGTCAGGTCCCACCGGCACCGTCCCCCCATCGCACCCGGGCAGGACAGGGCTTCGTGGGCAGGTGCAAGGCGGCCGGAAACGCCTCCCGCGGCGCTGGCCAGTCCCCAGCTCCGTCCCCCGGCATTTCCCAGCTTCCACCCTCCGGATCGGCGCAGCGCACCGGCCCCGACGAGGTCCGAGCGGGACACGCCGAGCAACGCCGCGCCGGCCGGCCGCCCGCCAGGTGCAGCGAAGCGGAGGGCACCCCCCCCCCGCCCGGGACGGCGGCGCCTCAACCGCCCGCAAGCCGGTGGCGGCCTCCTGTCCCGCAGGCGCCGCGCGGCCCGCGGTCTCCCCGCCCGGGAGTGACCCCCGACCCCCGAGATGGCCGGCCGCCGCCCGCGGGCCCGGGCCCTGCCCTAGGCCAGCCTGACGCTCCGCGCGTCCCTCTGTGACGCCGACCGTCCACACCGGCTCCACGGCCCGCAGGCGCGGCCGGCCCCTCCGCCAGGCCCCGGCCGGCCGGCCTCCCGCCCACCTTGATGCGATTCAGGACCCCGCTGTTCTCCAGCGTCTGCACCAGCAGGTCCCGCAGCTCGGTGTCCTCCTCCGCCACCACCGCCGCCGCCGTCGCCGCCATCTTGCTTCTCCAAGACAACCGGCCAAGCCGCGCCAACGGCCAACGGCCGCCGCAGACTCCTCGCGGCAACGCGGCGAGGCCACGCCCCGGCGCCGGTGCGCAGCCCCTCACGCCAGGGGCGGGGCCTCGGAGCGCAGCCGACGCGGGGGCGGGGCCGGGGCGGGGCCTCAGGGCGCGGGGCGGGGCCTCGAGTCAACGGAGGCGGGAGGTTTGACCGCGGAGGCGCCCCCACGGCCTCGTGACGCGGGTAGGTAAGGAAAGGCGGGGTCTTAGGGATAAGGGGCGTGGTCTCGGTGCCTGCGGTGGGGGTCTGGGGTGATGCTTAAAATTTTTAATAATTGAAGGAAAACATACTATTACATTTAAAGAATATCCCAAACAAGCCTTAAATTAAGAAGGCAGAAATGGGAAATGCATCACTGGTTGGCTTGGGAGTTAAGACAGCTATTAACTTATTAATTTTCATATCTCACCAAAATTGATGGAATTAAGGTTAAAACGATGAAAAAAATGCCCTTAAATGTGATACTAATTATGTGCTTCACATTTAGCTTGTTCTTGTTTTTACCAATTTGGTCTCCATATTTTATGTTAGAACATTATAAAGAAGGAACAACTGCACAGTTGACGATTTTATGTTATTTAATTCACTTCCTTATCCCAGCTATTCTATATGATGCTCTTTTTTCACAGCTTTGTTGAGAAATAATTCACATATATGTTCATCCATTTAAAGTGTACAATGATTTTAGCATAGTTACGGAAATATGTAGCATCATCACATTGTAATTGTAGGATATTTTGGTGCCCCTAAAAGTACCCCATACTCACCAGCATTCACTCTGCACCCCACTCCGCAGCCCTAGGCAAACATGAATCTACTTTAGGTCTCTGTAATTTTGCCTATCTGGTCAATCTCTATACACGGAATCATATAACGTGGTCTTTTGTGACTGGCTTCTCTCAGGTCGCCTAATGTATTCAAGGTTCATCCATGTTGTAGCCTGTGTCCCTACTGCATTTCCTACCAACGATTAATGTTTTACTACCAATATCGGGTAATAGTCCATTGGATGGATGGACGCCTGTAGGGACAGAGTCCCAGAGAGCAGTTTCCAGGCTCTCGACCTCACGTGGAAAGGTGCTGGCTCGGGTAGTAGAGGCCATCAGCTGTGATCCGATGGCCATCAGCTGTAACCAGTGAGCCATTAGACACTAATATAACTGCCGTGGCTATGCTGGCAAGTGCGGATTGAAGCTAGCAAGTG
The DNA here is from genome assembly GCF_036562045.2 of Rhinolophus sinicus. Classification (NCBI taxonomy): domain Eukaryota; kingdom Metazoa; phylum Chordata; class Mammalia; order Chiroptera; family Rhinolophidae; genus Rhinolophus; species Rhinolophus sinicus. The sequence goes on along the minus strand of NC_133755.1, from coordinate 182,477,978 downwards.
TGGTTACCAAGCGCGGATGGCGGGTTGTGGATTGTGTAGATCCTACTTCCTGTGTCTCGCCCAGCTGCCAGTGAGAATGGGGTGCAGGAAGACCCCTCGTTGGGGTACTGGCGGATGTTTGCTTTTGTGTCTCGACCAGCTGCCATCGAGAATATACTGGTATGACCCCTATCTATGGCTCTGTTGTTGTTCCTTTTTGGCCTCACCATATTGTCTGTCCACCTGCCGAGAGCGGGACCAGAGACCCTGTATTACAACGCCATTTGTTTATTCATCAGTTGATGGATATTTGCCTTGTTTCCTAGTTTGGGCTGTCAAGAACAATGCTGCTATGAACACTCGTATACACGTTTTTGTGTGAACATATACTTATTCAGCATATTTCAGATTGACACCTAAAATTAAAGACAACTTGCCTTTAAAAAAAAAAAAAGAGGAAGGGCCTGGACTTATGCTACAGCGATGGTGCAGAGAAGAGAATGGATCTGAGCTACAAATGTGCTACAGGGACCAACTCTGCAACCAGACTCTGACAGTAAGCGCAGGAGGCCAGAGCAGGGGAAATGCCTTTGACTTCCCAGTCACACATTTTTGGCCTAGACAGTCCCTGTGTCTTTAACAGTCAAACATAGAAAAGGTGTACTGAACCACGGTGGTAGCCTTTCAGGGTGAATTTAGGAATATCCATGCTTTCTCTCTTGAGGTCAGCCATCCCGTGTGTGTCAGGGTTGGGATAGTTTACAGAGAGGTGGAGAATGATTGAGGTGCTCAATGGCCTGTGTGTTTCCATAAATGTTTTATAGTTTGTGCAAAAGCCAGCAGCATGCTGGGGAAGGAGAAGACGCCTGCGTCTCTCCCATGGGAATAGTCATCACACTTCACTGAAATTGCTTAGCTCATCATTTGAGCAAGGACTTGACACCAGGTTTTGTGTAGCAGTTACAGAAGGACATTGTGAGCCCCACCACACAGGTTCAAATTCACTTCTGGTTGTGTTGACTGTAGCAAGTTCCTTAATCTCTCTGTGCCCCAGTTTCCCATTTGTAAATGGGGTAAAAATCTCCCTGTGCAGGTGGTTAGAATGATTGCTATATGTAGGTAGAACTGAATGTCTGAGCACAGAAAGTACAATAAGTATTAACTGTGAGTAGTTGTTTTGTATATACAACCTGGTTTCATTCTCTCCATGATGCTTCTTTTTTGAGTTACTTGTTATTTTGTTGCAACTAATGCTCAGAAAAGTTAGGTAGCTTATCCACAGTCACACAGCTGGCAGCTAAGATTAACCACCAAGTCTATTCAGTTCCCAATACATACTCTTTCCACCGCATGTTTTCCTCCCAATATTTATAGAATGTAATTCAATTAAACGAGAGAGGAAAGGTGATTCTACCTTCCCAAAGACACATTCATTGCCACCAGGGGACAGTGTGCACCAGGACAAATGGCAGGGCCTCCTTCTTCATTGTCTTTCATTAACTGCTGAAAGGTGTGACATGGAAGTGGACAGCTAGGGCCATCAGTTAATGGACTCTCCATTTAACTGACGTCTGTACACGAGCTGTTCTTCAATGCTGAGAAGACTAGGAAAGCACTTGCGTTCTCCTCCTCTGCTCCCCTGTGGTCTTATTTATTTAGCCTCACAATGCCAGCCTTCTCTGTGAATTTAACCAGCCTGTTGCTGAGTGTACACATAACCGATTGTTACGGAAGACATAACTATCCACTCAAACCTTGGAAACGCACCTTCTCAGTGTTTCAGAAGCTGTGTACTACTCACACTTGAAGAATCGGGGTTTTCAAAAATGACTTTGACTAGCTGTTACTATATTTTGAATCACTGTTTTAACCCATTACTTAAATGTCTTTAACATTCAAGCTCAGAATTTGGCCAGTGCATGAAAGCTAAGATAAATTAATTAAAACCATTAGATACCAGTCTTATTTTAATTCCAAAATGGGTGCTTTAAAACCCTAGTTATAAGCTGAAAAATTCAGCCTTAAATTGCTTAAATTATGTAAAATTGGTATAAATCATAAAGTACAGAGAACTTAAATTTTCCATTCTGTTTGTCAAGGAACTATCCTAAGAGCCACTCAAATGCTAACCAATAGAAAGGAAGCCTCTAAAAGGACAAAGAATGAAAAATTCAGAGACTTTATATTTGTATCTGGTTTCTCTTGCAAAACATTGCCTGTGAGATACAGACACGCACACACATACACACACGTATATGTATATATACACATCACGTGTGTGCTGATTGAAAATATCTTTTATTTTATTTTATTTTTTATACAAGTTTTAAAAATTAGTTTCAGGTGTACAAAACAATGCAATAGTTAGACATTTCACCCCTCACAAAGTGATAACCCCCCTCCCCCAATCTATTAACCCTCTGACACTGTATGTCTATTACAATTCCATTAACTCCATTCCCTGTGCTGTACTCCATACCCCATGACTAGATATATATATTATAGTTCATATACAGCACTATTCAGCTTCAGCTTCAGGTGTGCAGTGCAGTGGTCAGGCATCTATACCATGAAGTGGTCTCCCTAATAAGACGTGCCTATCTGACACCCTACAAAATCTTTACAACATTATTGATTATATTCCCCAAACTATTTTTCATATCCCCGTGGCAATATTGTAATTACCAATGTATGCTGTGTAATCCCCTCCCCTTCTCCCTCATCCCTACCCCCCTCCCTTCTGTCAACCATCAGTTTTTCCTCTATATCTGAGACTATTTCTGTTTACTTTGCTCATTTATTCAGACCTTTAGATTCCACATATAAGTGAGATCATATGGTATTTGTCTTTCTCTGTCTGACTTATTTCACTTAGCATAATGTTCTCTAGGTCCAGCCACATTGTTGCAAATGGTAAGATTTCATTCTTCTTTACAGTCAAGTAATATTCCATTGTATAAATGTGCCACAGTTTCTTAATCCAGTCGTCTACCGATAGACATTTCGGTTGTTTCCAAGTTTTGGCTATTGTGAATAATGCTGCAATAAACATAGGGGTGCATATATTTTTTCAAATTACCATCTTGGATTTCTCTGGATAGATACCTAAGAGTAGAATTGCTGGGTCATAAGGTAGTTCCATTTCCAGGTTTTTGAGGTACCTCCATACTGATTTCCATAGTGGCTGCACCAATCTGCAATCCCACCAACAGTGCACCAGGGTACCCTTTTCTCCACATCCTCGCCAGCACTTGTTGTTTGTTGATTTATTGATGATAGCCATTCTGACAGGAGTGAGGTGGTATCTCATTGTGGTTTTTATTTGCATTTCTCTAAAGATTAGTGAGGTTGAGCATTTTTTCATGTGTCTGTTTGCCATTTGTATGTCCTCTTTGGAGAAATGTCTCTTCATGTCCTCCGCCCATTTTTTAATTGGGTTGTTTGTTTTTTTGGAGTTTGCTGAATGAGTGTTTTATAAATTTTGGATATTAACCCCTTATCAGATGTATCATTGACAATTATCTTCTCCCACACAGTAGGCTGCTTTTTTGTTTTATTGATGGATTCCTTTGCTGTGAAAAACTTTTAAGTTTGATGTAATTCCATATATTTTTCTTTTACTTCCTTTGCCCAAGGGGATATAGCAGTAAAAATATTACTCAGAGTAATGTCTGCATATTTACTCCCTGTATTTTCTTGTAGGAGGAAAATATCTCTTCTATAGATGATGACACTAGAGTCATTCCAGTAATCTATTCACTCAACGCATATGTTTCCTACCCTATGCCTGGCATCTATTTGGGGGAAATAAGTACAAAAAGAAATTGGTTTTCCTAAAAGGAAACCCTTTCCTGAAAGGGTCTGTGATCTACTGAGACAAACACTTGTAAATGGTCCGTAAGCGACACACAAGTGCAGCAGTGTGGGACGTGTGACAGAGGAGGGCTGGGTGACTGCTGTGTGGACGTGGAAAGAGAGCGGCTACGCTGCCCCTGAGACACACCTGAGCTGGATCTTCAAGGGAAGGAGGGGTTTAGGGGCAGACAACACAAGGAAGCCTGTTCCAGGTGGGGAACGGAGAGGACCGTGCGGGCCTCCCGTGTCCGGGGCCCTTGAACAATAGCTGGACTCGGCCAACGCAGAGTTCGTACGGGCAGTGGGGAGAACAGGTTGAACGGGGGGGTGGTCATCATGAAGGAATGGCCAGGCTAAGAAGTCTGGAATGTACCCAACAGCCGACGACGGGACACTGAGAACTCTCGGAGGAGAAGTCATCCGGTTACATTCAGAAATGCACTCTGGTGGGAGTGGTCTGAGGATAACAGGGATTTGTTTTAACCTGGTGTGGTGAGCCAGGCAGACACAGAATGACTGTCATGGAGGATGAAGTGCATCCTCAGGGAGCCCTAGAAGCAGGAGGCAGGGCACGCCATGCCACACCATTCGTGCCACACGGGGAAGCACTGTAACGGTCAGGATGCAGGGGTGAGGGACATGTGGCCAAGAGCCTTTATTGCGATTCCATGGGCAGTTCCAGGCGAGACAGCGTGTCAGGGTGAGGATCGGGGAGTTGGAATGATCCCGGCAGGCTCTGCGGCACGGGGGCGTCCCTGGTTGTCTGGTACCTGCCCTTGTGGATTTGAGCCGGAGGATGTGGTCTGAGTGTGAAAGCCATAGTGGAGGTGGTGGGGGTGGGGCTCTGGCTTGCTTGCTTTGCACATGAAAGGCTCTCTGTACGGTGAGGTTCCACTAGCTCTAGGAATTGTCTACCCTGGGAGGGCTAGTCCTCCAGTCACCACTGCCCCAGCTGTCAAAGTATCCAAAACAAGAAGAAAAAAGACGTGGTTAATACAGGAGTGTGGGTGGATGTTGCGCGCGCCTGTAAAGCAGTCACCACGATTCAGTCTCTTCCTGAACGTCAAGGGGACATTAACCCCTCCGCAGGGCCCTACGTCCCTACGTGGTACTTGTGAGGTGAGTGGGGAACAAAGTCCCAGCACACAGGTTCAGATAGAGCGAGTCACACAGCTTTATTTGGGAGCCAGTGTCCCTCCAGAGGCCAATGCTCTGGTAAGCACAGAAGGTTATACAGAGTAGAATAGAATTTAATAACGAACCAAGTCCCAGAGTCGATCGGGATGGTGAAGGTCCTGGTCAGAGAGAGACGACTGGGCCCACGACGGGTCTGAGGTGAGCTGGTCTTGAGAGGAAGAACTACGGAGAGTCCCGGAGTATCACGGCTTGCACCTCGCACAGGACTCTGTCGGATAGTGTCTCACCCAGAGCCTCGCGGAGGGGCTTAGCCAGAGCACCCAGGCAGACTGCTCACAGCATTGCTCTGGAGCTCTGCTTTTATCCTCTTTTCCCTGGACTTGTTTACTTCTTAGGTGAAAACCAGAAGTGGTTTGCCAGGAGTCGTTTACCTCTTAGATGATAACCAGAAGTTGCTCGGTAAATGTGTTTATCACTCAATTTTGTTGTGCTCAGTTTCAGTCAAAAACATGTTTTTTACTTCACTCTTATCAGTCTCACACATGTGTGGCCACAGTCCTGTCCATACTAGTAAACAACTTGTTTTGCAAACCTCAATCCAATACATATAATACATTCTATATGCTCTATACATGCCATCCCCTGATTTCTGAAATGTTACAAAGAAAACTTTGAGGAAATCACAATTATTGTGTTTTAGCAAAAAGTTTACCTGTGCAACAGGTGTGTATTATATATTTCAGCAAATACCATCCTAAAACAATACATATCATAAAAAGCAAAATTTCTCTAAGTCGACACCAAACATTTCCAATGATAGAATTCCAGGTATTGCAAAAGAAATACACAGGGTTATATGTGCTCCACGAGCCAGAACAAATGTGTAGGCACAGGGATCTCTTCATGAGTCCCCAAAGGGAACAAGCTGTACTTAATTCAGTGGCTATGCCTTCCTTGGATACCCCTGCATTCATGGTATAAACCAATGCCTGTGTTTTTGTTGTATGTGCCTCCAATGCCTAGAGGTGTTTAATGGTGTCATCATGAGTGGTCTTTAGCACGTCCAGATTTTGATGGATAGTTTCCTTGACTGTGGTGGAATTAATCCAAGGAATTGGTTTGCTAGTATCTGCCATCGTGGTGGAAGGAAGCAGTATGAGAAATGTGTATTGGTAGGTGTCATATAACTATGACCATTAAAAGTAATATTAATGACATTCAAAACATGAATGCAAGCTGTAAAGGTTAACTTGTTATCTGACATGGCTGTGTGATTAAAATAGAGTAACTGAGATGTGTTGCGTGTACACGAAATCCATGCGCCATCACCCAAACTCTTTACCAGTGTTGGGGTTTCAATTTGTACCATAGGAATATCAGAGAAGGTAATTTCCACAGGATGCATAGTGAAGTAAATAGATGAAGTGAAAGGATGAACAAGATCTCCAGAAAGGTAATAGCCTTGTAGATAAAAGGGGCTTTCAAGAGGAACAGAGGTCCGTCCCTGAATTGTGATGGGTGTAGTATAAATGCCATAGAAAGTACTGAAGCTGTATCTATTCATTCTATTAGATTGATCTGACATTCACCATCAGCTGTACAGCCAGATGGCCTGGAATAGTCCATTTCTAACAGAGAAGAAGTGTTCCAAGAATTAGTAGATGCAATACCATAATGAAGGAGTCTCTGAATGTCAGCATAGGCAAGCTGCAGCAAAGTGTACATTTTATCACAGCGTCCTCTTAGCTGGTTTTCGAAGTGTTGGGATCTAAGAAAGAAAACACTTTGTTCTAACTGCTCATATCATTCTTGTAGTCATTGAGTTTTCTTAAGTGCATGGATGAAAGAAGCAAGAATACTTAAAAGTCTGGGGAGACTCGGTTGGCTTTGTGGCGCTGTAACCGTCCGCGTCCTCCTGGAGTCCAGTAAGCAGTCCCTCCTCCATCACCGATCATATCCTGTGGGAGAGTTTATTTTTATGATCCTTAATGGCGCCTTCATAAGGAACTTTACAAGGTTTGTTGTCAATGGCAAATCGACAATGTCTGGTGAGTGATTTAGATACTAGGAGTGAGGCGGCTCACGGCCAAGTCTTTCCCTTTGATTTGATTGGAAACATGCAACATCCAGTGCCGACTGAAAAGAAGAATGTTGCTCTGGTAATTTCAGTTCCCTTTTTAAAAGTCGGTTGAATCTTACAATATTGCCTGAAGCAGTGGGACTATGAGGCAAATGATATTGCCATTGGATTTCTAAACGTTGTGCCAGTTTTTTAGTTGCTGTGGAGGTAAAATGTGAACCTTGATCGCTTTCAATAACCTTAGGTGGTCCATAGAAACAACTCCATCGAAGAATCGCTCGGGCTGCCCTCGATGTGCGTTTGTGACAGGCTAGTGCAACGCCGATGCCAGGGTATTTATCCACCAAGGTGCATGTATGTTTTTGGGTGTATGAGAGTGTTAAGGGTCCAATAAAATCAATTTGACAAAGAAAATGAAACGTGTGTATAGATGTAGTATCCGGTGGTTCTTTGTATCTATATTTGTCACTAAATGTTTTGCTGTCAACGCATGTAGAAATAATATGCTTAATGCGTTGCCATGGAATTTGTAAACCTCTTTTAGTCAGCCAATTATAAGTGGAATGTGTTCCTAAATGCCCTAAGTTATTATGGATCTGTTTAATAGTATCATCAACTATAACAGGTTTTTGTTCTGTAACTTGTGTTGCATAGTCCTTTAGATGAGCTGGAGGCTAATGCTCCCTCTATGGTCTATGTGGTTGTGTTTTGGGGTCTAAGGCTTGTGTTTTGTCTGGTTCATTAGGAACCTTAAATGCTTCAGTTGTATCATCGTCCTGATACTTAATAGGAAATTTGATTTGTCTCTTTAGCTTAGATAGTGAGTCCTTAGATTCTACCCTTACCTCTTATTCCTTGGTGAGAGAGCCTGTCATGTTATTATAATATTCTTCTGGCGTTTCTCCCTTTCTATGCGCTGATACATGTGTAACTAAGATCTTAATCTCTTCATCCAATAGGCTTAGTTCTTTGCAATAATCCCTGCACCAGACCTCACTGCCATTAATTTTGAAATCTGTCTTTTTCTATCTTCGTGACCACATTGTAATTCCATTAGCAACTGCCCAGGAGTCAGTAAAAATTCTGACCATAGGTTGCCTTTCCTGTACTGAGTGTCTCACTGCCAGCACCACAGCTATGAGCTCTGCGTGTTGAGCAGAACGGCTCTCACATTGTTCTTTGAAAACCACCCCATCCTCTGGCCTGAAAGCTGCTGCTGTCCATGCAGTCATGCCCGTAGTTACCATTGCTGACCCGTCCGTGAACCAGATGTTCTGCAAGACAGGAGACCAGGATGAGCCCCATTTTCCAATTGGGACATGGATTTATTTGCTCATCCCTCGGACCAGGGTCTGGCAAGTCTATCTCTCTGCCTTGTGACTCTCCTCTGTGAGAAGACTAGGTTGCCCCTTCGTGGCAATATCGCTGCCTTGGATATACCATTTCCAGGCGAGCTACCACTGGTCACATGGGACGCCCACTGTTTCTTCTGGCGTCAGCTTAGTCCAGTGTAGGACATGTATAGTGCTTCGGACAGTGAGCTGGGTGTTGCCCGTGAGAGGCTCCGTTGATTTTAAAGCTTCATATATGAGCCAGACTGATTGCTCAAATTTAGTATATTAGGAGAGTATGGAAATCGCTTGGTCCAGAAACCACATCGTTTGAACAGCTTAACCCCCTTCTTTCTGGTCCATAGAGACCATGTGCCATGATCACCTGTCTGTACTAGTTCCAAGCACAAGTCATCGCCTTGTGCTGGATATGCTAGGGTTTGAAAGGTGATAATATAGTCTTCCAGCTGCTGAAAAGCTTTTTCCTGTTCTGAATCCCAAACAAAATGTTCTGCCGTCTTAGTTACTTTGTACAATGGTGCCAGCAACGCTCCCGTATAAGGAATGCGCTGTCTCCAACAGCCAGATAACCCTGTCAGCCTCTGAGCCTGTACCTTATCCTTGGTGCTGTGAGAGCTTTCATTTTGTCACCGGCTGATGGCGGTGCTTGTCTGCTTTGTGAATTACATGTTATGCCTAAAAAATTAACAGCTCTTGCGGGACCCAAGGTCTTTTCCTCATTTTTGGTCCATCCTTTTGATCTTAAGTCCAGTATCGATTTTTGTTTCTCCTGTTCCAATATGTGTTCCTCATCACGCATCATAATGACATCATCAATGTAGGAGACAATAAGAGGGGAGTATTTGGAGTTGTCAATTTGTGATGCCAAAATGGAATGCGCAATGATTGGACGATTCACGTATCCCTGTGGTAACCTGTTGAATTGATATTGTGCACCTTCCCACGTAAAGGTGGTATATTCCTCGCTGTCCTCTGTAATAAGAATGGCAAAGAACATATCTGACATGTCAATTGTCACATAAAATTTGCTGTTTCTCTGGGTAATTTTATTAATTACCTCCTCAGGGCCAGGCAATGCCCCTGGCATTTTGGATCTATTTTTATTAATATTTCTGTAGTCAATAGTCAATCTGTATTGCCCATTTGGTTTTAAAACCAGTCACACAGGGCTATTAAATCTGTGAGAGTGACCTTTAGGGATTATGCCCTCAGTCACCTTTTCCTGAATTTTAGCAGTAATTTCCCTATGTCCCCCCTTAAGAGGGCACTGTTTAGTAAAGCATTGTCCAATAGGTTTTGGAAATTTTACTGGGTCAATCTGGACAGACGCTAAATTACATGTGAAGCCAACTACATTCTTTTTTAAGGTTTTAAGTGGAATAAAGAAAGAAAATAAAGTATATCCCCAGGGTGTTTTCTAAATTTTGTCCCATAGAGGCACAGGTGTTAATTGGGTTTCCATCATAATTACGTATAATGATAGGAATTTTATTTGCTTTGGAGAGTGTACCCCCAAGCCCTTCAATATTGCAGGATGGGAATGTTCCCAAATTCCTGCTATCTGTTTGATTCAACAGAGTAACCTGTGAGCCTGTATCAGTTAAGAATTCGGCCACCTGAGGGTGTGAAAAAATTTCTCTATATAACTTTATATAAGGTCTATTATCCCCGGGTCGATCATGGATGTTAGCCGTGTCCACCCGCGGGTTTACCTGTTTTTTGAAAAGAATTTTTTAGTACATTGTACCTGTGATTGTTGGTCATCTCTAGGATTCCATCTAGGATTCCTATTGAGAGGTCGTCTTAAGGGTTGGGTATTTCCCCTACACTTATTTTGAAAATTAGGGCTCCTGTAAGAATTACCCTGAAAATTGGAATTCCGCTGTGGATTCCCTGAAAAGTTATTCACCTGCTGGTTTCTTCGAGTCCAATTTATTGGAGACCATCCCCTGAACATATTAATAATTGGTCCTGGTTTTTGGAAAAATCTGCCATTCCAGGGCCTGTTAAATATCTGCCTAGGATTTTCCTGTTTCCTGGTTTGTTGCTGTGGCATAGAGCCTCTGCTCAGATTCCTGATTTTTGCATTGAATATAAATTTTGGAATGCCTTGGAGTTCCTCCGCCAGTCTGAAGACCCCAATTATGTCTTCAATTATCCATTCCTGTGCTGTTGAATTCCTTTGACATTTTTAGGTGTGGCAGGACTCCTCTGAGAATGGCTTTCTTTATTGCATTTGAAGCAGTAACTTGCACGGGAGTGTTAATATTTTCGTCATATATCATGGCCAGAATTGCCAATTTTCTAGTGACTTTGATGGCTTGAGCTGTGTCCTTCCAGTGTAAACCACCCCCCAGGGAAGTTAGGTCCACTATAGGGTATATGGCTCGCCAGGCCTCTGCGATCCAATCCCACAGTGTCAGTATCCCTGTCGGGGATGCCTGAGTTGTGGCCAATAGCTGGTCATTCAACTGAGGTTGCTCAGTGACGGCTGATATTTGCCTCATCCCTGTTCCTGGAAGCTTGATAGTGTTTGCTCCTTTATCCCAAATATGAAGGAGCCATTCTGCGTCTGCCAGATCTTTTTGTGAGAAATCAGTCCTCATGGTTTGGAGTTCTGCTCTAGTGAATTCTCTTCCTTCCTCTAGGTGTTGTGGTTTTCCCTGCTCATGGTTATAATCTGTAACCTGTTTTCTAGTTATTACCGGTCTAGCCTGGTAGACTTCCTCTGGGGCCCACGGATTATCATAATCTCCTGGATCCTCCGAGTGCGGATCCGTTGGTTTCCATTCATTGTCATTTTTAAACCTAACTTTTAGGTTTTCTGCAGATCTGCTCAATACTGTCCTGGTCAGTGTCTTTCATTTATTCCTGTCCTCACCGACCTGCAAGAGGCTTTTAAGCAAAATCGCAGGAATTTCCTGTGTGGGTGCCCTTGAAATGAAAGGATTCGCATTTTTAGGATTTTTGAGGTCCATCCATACATCCTCAGGGGTTTGTACGGGAAGCTGTTTCCTGACTTCTACCTCTGTCTCATACCATGGGTCCTTAATAAGCACAGTATTTGGACGTCTCCTAACACGAAGCTCCTTTTTTAGGGACTTAGCTAGGGTCCACATCCTATAGAAGAGAGAGAGAGAGAGAGAGAGAGAGAGAGAGAGAGAGAGAGGAAACAGAAAATATGCTATAGGAGTTTGGATGCAAGAGAATATAAGCAGTTAGTTTTCCAAACCAAAAATTTCCATTTCAAAAAAAAAATTCTATTTCACAGTTCCAGCTGTTAACAAATTCTGTCTCAATTTTTCCTCACACCAGTCAGCTCTTTCATATATTATTTTGGCTATCCAACGTGCCATACGTTGTTACCCGCTGTCCTCGAGCACCAGATAGATTTCAAGAAAAAAATTTTCATATCCTGCCGACTACGCCAATTTAATGTTGCGAGCGCCTGTAGGGCAGTCACCATACTTCAGTCTCTTCCTGAAAGTCAAGGGGACATTAACTCTTCGGCAGAGCCCTACATCCCTGCGTGGTACTCGTGACATGAGTGGGGAACAAAGTCCCAGCACACATGTTCAGATAGAATGAGTCACACAGCTTTATTTGGGAGCCAATGTCCCTCCAGAAGCCAACGCTCTGGTAAGCACAGAAGGTTATACAGAATAGAATCAAATTTAATAACGAACCAAGTTCCAGAATCAATTGAGGTGATGAAGGTCCCTTGTCCGGGAGAGACGACTGGGCCCTCGACGGGTCTGAGGCGAGCTGGTCTTGCAGGGAAGAACTTCGGAGAGTCCCGGATTATCGCAGCTTGCACCTCGCACAGGACTCTGTCGGATAGTGTCTCACCCAGAGCCTCACAGAGGTTCTTAGCCAGAGCGCCCAGGCAGACCACTCACAGCATTGCTCTGCAGTTCTGCTTTTATCCTCTTTTCCCTGCACTTGTTTACCTCTTAGGTGGTAATCAGAAGTGGTTTGCCAGGAGTCGTTTATCTCTTAGGTGATAACCAGAAGTTGCTTGGTTTATCACTCAATTTTGTGATGCTCAGTTTCAGTCAAAAACATGTTTTTTACTTCACTCTTATCAGTCTCACACATGTGTGGCCACAGTCCTGTCCCTACTAGTAAACAACTTGCTTTGCAAACCTCAATCTAACATATGTAATACATTTATATGCTCTACAGTGGATTGGAAGAGGAATGGACTAGCGTAGTAGGACCAACGCAGGGGCTTGATCCAACCTAAGCAAGGATTCCTGGAGACGCATGCGCCCAATTCTCTGACGCTCCTCCCCTTGCGAGGTGGACTCTGTCCCTCTCTGGCATCTGGGTGAGTCAGCTGGAGGGGCCTGCAGCGCCGTCTGGTGCTCCGTGGGCCCTTATTCCACGAGCCCTCCTGGAACATTCCTCTCCCAGTCGCCCGCCACAGTGGGAGGTCCCCCACCACGTGGTGAGGACACATGCAGGGGCTCTGGGCGATGGTCCCCGGGGGCCACCTTGCAGCCATCCCAGCCCAGGCACAGCCTGGAAGTGCATCCTCCAGCCCCAGCCCACTGAGTCTTTCTTCCCAGGAGAGCCCCCAGATGCCTGAGCAAGGACAGACTCCCAGCTGGGCCTTTCCATGCCATCTGTCTGTACAATTATAACAGTGTTGCTGGTTCACGCTGCAAAGCCTGGAGTGGTTTCTCTGCAGCAGAGTGAACACCGAGCCTGGAGAGAACAGCACAGAGCCAAGGGGCATTTCGACAGGACTGACGGATACATGTGACCGAGGCAGTGCAGTGTCAGCGGGGGCTGGGGTTAGGCTGCCGGCATGTCTAGGCTGATTAGGGCCCTGGGCTTAGGGAAACAACGGTGCCTGTTGCTGACAGTCTTACTTCTAACCTGCATTTACCTAGTGCTTTTCCGTGCGTGACAGCATTTGCTCATACCCACAGACCGGTGCACAGCACAGAGGGGCTGTAACCAAGGGACTAAGTGACCTGCTCCAGAACCCACCGCTACTACGGGCAAAGCTAGGTCCAGAATTTCCACTGCTTTTCCACCAACAACACTACTCCTAGGTTTGCATACGATTCAGTACAACCTATATGGGTTAATATTTAATAGGAATAATTACCTATTATTTGCATACGTGGCCTCCTTGAGCCGGAAGAAACCTGAACAGGTGCAGGGCCAGCCTCTAACTTCAGCGTCAGAAGCTCCTAAACGCGCCCCAGGAGGCAGCCAGCCATGTGTTCTTCTCCTGAAGGGCTCTGTGAACACAGCGCCAAACTTCTGTTTGCAGCGCGATCCAAATTGTCACCCTAAGGATCGAGAGGTTTCTCCTTAAAGCCACATTCAAAGTCTCCTTTACTGAGTTGCCTCTGAGTTTTTCTCAGATGAGAGCTGGTTGCCAGCCTCCAATGCGTACACCTCTACCAGTGGAGTGTTTACTGGCAAAAATAACTCTCCAGATAAATCCACAAGAAAAACGGTTTATTCGGGAAAACAGGAAAAAGAAACAAAAACCACAACCACAGCGCAGGACCGCACACCTCCAACCCGGGGCTCCAACAGGCTGCCTCATGAAAAAGGAAAATAATGCCCCCAGTTCCAAGATGGCTATTCTATTTATTAGCATCCCTCCCCCTGAAGTTACCACAAAGTTCAGTAGGAAGTCAGGGCTGGAGAGTCAAGGGGGGGGGCAGCTCCACCCACAGTCCTCCCAGCTCCATGGTTAAGCATCCCAACATGTCAGTTCACTTTAATCAGGAGGAAACAAGCAGTTTTCCCTGATCCAAAAGCATGCTTCTCCTAGCACAGGTTTCTCCCCTCTGAGGTTCATCTCACATGCTTTCTGCTGTCGATACTTCCAAGGAATGAGGTCTGGGTCCCAATGGCCATAGCGCATGTCACCATTGTTGGCACAGCCCAGGGAGTGCCACCAAGAGTGTGAGGCACCGCCTTATCCAAAGGGCATTTGTATTTGTGTATGAAGACTATTCAGTCACATAACTTCGTACCACTGTCTGAACATGAGCCCTCATTTTACACCAGAGACTTCTTAATAAATAATAAAGTTAATAAAATTGTGTGAGAGCTTCCTTAAGGAGCCGTTAGTCGGTGAAGCAAAATCTGTCCCAGCTCAGTCCGTGCGCCTTCGTCTTTTGTCACTCTAAGGATGCTTACATCCTTGGGGACACAGGTTTTGCAAGGATGGCAGAACTGTGAGACTGAGTGCCACGTTACAACTTCCAAGGATACTTTTCCCCAGTACAGATCTTCTTGGAAGGGAGTCTTGAGACGAGGGAGCCTTCTCCTGAGTGTTACATGAGATTGAGTGAGCGCTGACCCCTGGTGACCCTATGAATGAGTGACGTCCTGAGTGTCCTGTCCTCACTGCCCTCCTCAGCTCCTGCACACTCAGCCTGTGGTTTCTTTGATGGAATCTGTCAGTCTGGTTTGACCTTCCTCTTTTTCCGCAGCCTTCTGTTTTCCCCCACATTCTTGTCTTTCCCAAAGAACCCTGCCCTCTCCTCATGTGCCCGAAGTAGGACAGCTCCCATTTTGTCACTTGCCGCCAGCGATGTCTCAGGCTTCATGTGCTTTAGACCCAGCGACTTCTTTCTGGCCCATCCAGGATCTCTGTCTATACCTCCTCCGATCCTAGATATAAAAGATGTCATCTTACGCCCCTGGAGACCCTCTCTGTGGGGCGTTGCCTGGGGTGTTCCTAGTTGGAACAAACATTCTAGGGCAACAAAAGGACAATTAAAGAAGACAGCCCCTCAGGGAGTTTCCCAGAGAGGAAAGACTTAATCCTGAGATGCCTTATCTGCACATTAGAATTAGACAGTGAGAGCCTAATATGCTTATTTCAGTTAGGAAGGTAAGATTCTTTTTCTAATCAAGAGTAAGCCTGAGTTGGCCGATGGGTTTTATTCTAAGGACAAGATCAGGTTTCTAGCTGACAGGCTCCACAAATTTAATCAGTTCTCTCCAGGTTTAAGGTTTGAATAAAATAGAGCATGTCTCGAATATATAATACAGTAGAAAATAGATTCTTTATAATTATTTGAACTTACGATAAAAACGCTTAGATGTTAACTGACAAAATGTTTACAGTTTCCAAAACTCTTTCAGAAGTGTGAGAGCACAACCCTTTGAAGTCCACTGGCCACGTCACAGTCACATGCCAGCCAGGTCAGTGGTAGGAGTTGGGTGCCTTCTGGGGCGCTGGTTCTCAGCTGGGGCAACTTCGCTCCTCAGGGGCATTTGCAGAGTCTGGAAACATTGGTTACCACCGCTGAGGGGCGCTCCTAGCATCTAGTGGGGGGGCCAGCACTGCCTCCACATCCCCCAACACACATGCAAGGATTATTGGGGCCCAAGTGTCAACAGGGCTGAGAACGGGCCCTGATTCTGAGGGTCAATTTTATTCACTACCGTGTTACGCTATTCAAAACATCATTTTAATGTTAAATAAAAAGCTGTTTTACGAAATAGAATTAAAAATTAAACTAAAACAACAAATTTCAAGAAAAGGCAGTTCACGTGCAGTGTCCTTGATGAGGGAGTAGAGTGTGTGGTCGCTTTACCCAGTCCTGACCCTGTGCACACCGTCCGAACTATCTCAGAGAGAAGTGGGGGCCTGTGGGGCTGCACCCTGGTGCTGAGATGCCTCCAAAGCACGTCGGGGCTGCGTCGCCAGCTGCAGGCCATCGAAAGAACAACTGACAGATAATCTGGTTACTCAAGCATCAGCTTTAGAAGACGTTTTTTCAAAAATGAATGAAGTCAGTCTATCACCTCAAGGAAAACAACCTACAATATTTGTTGCCAATGATAAAATTCGAGTTTTCAAGTGAAAATTTTGGAAGGCTGGTGTCTGTCATGCCACGGGTACTTGAAAGCTTCCAACATTGGAAAAGTTTTCTGATGAGGTCAGCGGGATATTAGTGAAGATGATTCTTCGATCGTGTACAGTGAAACATGTTGGTAGTGGGAAAGTCTGCGTGTAACTGAGGCAACCACTGTTTCCCCAAAGACCGATGCCTGGTGCCACATAGGCTTGTGTGCTGTTGGAGTTTCCTTGTGCTGCTGGAACAAACTATCGCAGATGCAGATGTAGTGGCTTAAAACGATCCAACTCTTACCCTGCAATTCTGCAGGCCCGAAGTCTGCAGTGCCCCTGGGCTACGGACCCGCTGCTGCACTGGCTGCGTTCCTTTCTGGAGGCTCCCGGTTTTTTCCAGCCTCTCGAGGCCACACCTTCTTTGATCCATGAGACTCTGCTTCCTTCTTCCAAGCCAGCAAAGGTGGCTTGAGTCCTTCCACATGGCATCTCTCTCTCTTCTGTCATTAAAGTTCCCTCTCAATGTCCCTAATAGTCACATCAGCAAACTTTTGCCAGGTGAGGTAACATAGTCCCAGATTGGGGGGTGGCAGGATGTGGATGCCTTCGGGGCCGTTTTTTCTGCCTGCCACACATGGACAACAGATGCCTTCAAATTCCAGACAGAGCAGTGGGTTCTAAGTGGGCAGAGTTCACTGAAACAGTTTTGTATTGCACATAGCAGCTGACGTTTTATAAATTGAGAGTTTTTATCTAGCATCTAAAAGACTATTACTCCTGCCCGTCCCAGCACATATCTGTGTGGGACTGAATTTTCTTTACAAACTCTAACCAAGCAACCTTTCGCAACAAACTGAGTACAGAAGCAGATATGAGAATTCAGTTTTCTTCCATTAAAGCAGACATTAACAAGATTTGCAAAAATGTAAAAACAATGCCACTCTTCCCACTAAATTTTTCAGTTTAGGAAAACAGTAATTTGTATTTAAAATGTTACTTATGTTAATACTTAATGGGTTTACCATTATTTTTTAATTAATTAAAAAATGTTTTACATGTTCTCAGGTTTAGTTTCAAATAAGGTGAATATTGTTAAATATAACACATATAAACAGAAGTTACTTGGAGTCCTCAGTAATTGTACGGGTGTAAGGCAGCCTGAGCCCAGCACGTCTGAGAACTGCTATGATAAAGAAGAAAGCAGTCTTGGCTGTGCTGCTGAAATGATGTTCCAGGGTGACACTGCAAGGCCCTGAGAGCGACATTTCGCATTGTTTCCATTAGAGTTCACATTTCTTCAATATTTTCTAGAACCGCTGTGGTTTGGGGGAAGAAAATTCTACGAGGACTCAGGACACCGGGGTCACCCACTGAGGAGCTGTCTCCTCCAACACATGCTGAGCTTCTCAAGGCCTCACTTCCCTCCTCTGGGAAATGGGTACAAACGCCTGCTTTGTCTACCTACAGGGTTGTTAGAAGACTACATAAGATCGTTAAAGTGAAATGTTTTCTAATCCATGTAAATGTATTTTCTTTAGCATATATGGGGCTATCTGTGGACAAAGTGCTTTTGGCCCAGCGGATGAAGCACAGCTAAAACAATAACTTAGCCAGTGTCTACTAAATGCCCACCCTCGTCACAGCATGGTCGTGGCCTGCAAGAAGTAGAAGGCCCAGCTCTGTCCTGAGGTGCTTATAATTTTGTGTGAGAGAGCGATAAAGTCAACACGCAAGACGATATTGTCAGTGGATTTAGGCTGTAAGAGAAAGTAAAGTTCAGGTATGGGACAGAGGGGTGAGGTGAAGGGGCCAAGTTTCAAGAAATGATGAAACAGGAGTTGTGCCTTGAGGACAGGGTTTCTTCCTTTTCTTGTTAAGACATCATTGACAGCAGTAGTTTCAGGTGCACGACATGGTGACGGGATATGTGTGTATACTGCACAGTTGACCCTTGAACAGCATGGGGACCGACCACCCTCACAGTCAGAAACCTGACATAACTTGTGACTCCCCGAAAACTTAACTACTAATGGCCTACTGTTGACCGGAGGCCTCACCGATAACACAGTCAATTTAATGCATTTGTATGTTACGTGGGTTATATACCATATTCTTAAAGTAACCTAAAGACAACACGGCTAAGAAAATCATGAGGAAGAGAAAATTTGTACAATTTATTGAAAAAACCTGCCTATGTGGCCCCACACCGTTCAAACCATGTTATTCAAGGGTCACCTGTACCGTGAACCGATCACCACCACACATCTGGGTAACACCTATCTCCACACAGGGACACATTTTTTTCTTGTGATGAGAACTTTTAAGATCTACTCTCTTAGCAGCTTTCAGATGTGCCATTTGGTGTTGTCACCACATTGCAGGTTTCACAGGATGGGCTCTGAAGTACAGGAGAGCAGCAGCCCCAACGGGACCCAAATAAAACCGAGCCCGTCAGCAGGAACAGTTAAGGCTGGGAGGAAGCATGACTTGTGGTATTCTCAGGCCCCTGGCCATGGCCACCTTTACATTTGGGTTACATTTGGGGCCCTGCTAAGCTCTAGTCCGACTGCTGGGCTAGCGAGAAGCAGCCTTTGCTTTCTTCCCCAGGACCTGCTTTTAACTCTTGTTCCAGGTGCTGTGTTTGATGTTGTGTTAGAAACAGGTACAACAGGTTAATATTATTGGTGACGCAAAGCACTCCCCCACAACACAGACTTCTTAAGACAATGATGAAAGCCAAGTTACGCTGAAGTGCTGTGTAAGCTGCTTAAAGCACAATGAGTCCGCGTCTTCATCGGTCCAGGTGAAATATCCTTTGGTTTCATCAGCTTCCCAGGCCAAAATCAGCCCCAAGGGAGACGGCAGATTACTGTAATGACTGGCTAGATTTTGAAGAAGGAGCAAGATAGCATTTAGACTAAGTAGAGTCCCCTTTTAAGTCTGTGGCCAATTAAATGCTTGAAAAGAGATCAAAGGGAGAAGCAAAGATGTATCAAAATAATAAGACAATTAAGTTCTGTCATCCTAGTTTGATTCATAAGTGTCAGCATGAACTCATGATGTATTTTCTCTAAAAGAAACAAACACCAAACAAATGAACACACGGAACACCACCAACAACTTGGTGGTTACTTCCTAGCTCTGTCCACTGCAAAGGCCTGGAAGCTGTGACTAACCCCATAGCAGTAACCACCAAGACCGTGGGCTCCAAATACAAATTTTCGCTGAAAGAAACCGGGGTTCCTTTTAACACAATCAGACAGGGGCTGCAATGTGGATATTAACTGCTGTACAGTTGGAGGCCAATATATTATAAAAAAGGGACTTTTTTAATTATAAAAGGGAAACTTTATCAAGAAAACCTGAAGCTAGAGCACCAAATGACCCAAAAGCAAAATGCGCAGACACACAGGACCCCCGCGGTGCAGTGTGATTCCTGTGGTATCCAATCAGGAAGGCGTCACATCCGGGCTGTCACCTCTGACCAAGGTTTCAGGGTCATCACAGTGATCCGTCCTTTTTAAATTTCCCTCTCGGCTTTTTCTTCATGGTTTTAACTTCTGTTGATGCTCATCACCCAGATTCATTATTTTGGGGGGGGGGCGGGGGAGGAAGGGAGGGGAGTTGCGAAATGGTAATACTGTAATATTATTATTCATTTTTTAGCTGGGATTCTATAAAGGCAAACTTTCCCTCACCAATTATTTGATTAGCCTGAGGTGCGCTTCATATAGGAAGGGAAGAATAAATGTGTGATTCTTACTCTTGAGTCACAAGTTTTCAGAATAACGAGCTGCTTCCCTTGCAGTTCCTAAGGTGACATACTGTTACCAGGTCAAAGGTCTGGCTGCTCGCTGCACGAAAGCCAAAACTCCAGAGAGGAAGTTGGTGGAAAGAAAAGCAGGTTTATTCCAAAGTGCCTGCATTAGGGCAAGACAGCGACTCCCTGTCACAAGGACTGCCTTCCCTCTCTTAATACCACCAAAAGGTTTTACAGACATGCAATGGAGCGGCAGAACAAAGGAAGGAGAAGTTGGCCAGGTAAACTCAGGAAAAAGGGCTTCCAGGCATGCACACTGGCCTGGAGTAAACAGAACCATTGAAACTGGTTTGCACAGTGAGTGTATAGCAAATAGTGTTAAAGTTTGGCGGGAGGGAAGGAAAGCAAAAAATTTTTTAAAACGTCCCAAGCCAAACCTCAGTCAAACCAAGTTATATCAGAGGTTTAAATTTCAAAAATAGAAGATATAGGGTCACCATTACAAAATGAGGGCTTTTTCCTGGGGGTTTTCATTAAGCATTCATGGATTTTAACATAGTCGATGTGTTTCAACCCATTGCAGTGATTATTCTTTTTGATGCTCAAAAGTCATTTCATTTTGCCCCTCGAGTCTGCTTCTGAGTTCTTCTGACCTGGCCCAGAGGCATGGTGATTTCTGATGTGACGGGCGTATTCCAGGACTTGTGTTGAACGTTTTCTCCTTCAGACCTGGAAGTAGCCACTTTCTCCAGGAACCCTGGTTTCTTTCAGGAAACAGTTGCATTTAGACAGCACAGTCCTGGTGCTGTGTGTACTGAGCTGGTCATTGTTACTAGGACTTTTCGGTGGGTAGAGCTAGGTAATAAGGTGTTTTGTTTGCAGTGTGGATGAAAAGGGGGCCACACACTAAACCTGACGAGCTCAGGGGAGCCACACGGCAGGCCCTACAAACTCAGAGACTGAAAGTAACCACACAGGATGGTCTGAACATGAAAAGTCCTAACTAAAAGTGGGTTATGGCCAGTAGTCACACCCTTGGCCTGTAGCTTCCTTGACAAAGGTCAGTCTTTACCTTAAGTGAGCCTGTCTGTTGTCTCTGTGCATCTAAGATAACATGTCCTTGGAAAGGCAGTCATCCCTTTTTGACCAAAGCAGGAAACTACAGAGTCCCTCATTGTTATTCTTGTCTCCTGAAGACCATCTCTATGTGCTGTGAAATGCTTACTATTAATTGCCCTGTACCCACTAATGTGAAAGAAGTACCTGTCTCCCCAATTTATTTTTTATCCAATCCCAGAGATTTTTCCGCTTTGCTTTCTCCCACCCCCTTAATCTACCACCAGTGGATTTCCTGGAACCCTCCTCCTTTGATTGTATGTATAAAATAAGCTGCAAACTGCCATGTTCCAGAGCATTTTCTCAATCCGTTGAGACTTTGCTTCCCAGCAATTGTCAAATAAACTCTTGTAAGTTTTCTCTCAGGCTGGATGTTTTCTCGTCAACAGCTGTTTGCAGTTTTCTCTGTTTTTGCAGAAAATGTATCATGAGTTCCTACTGCGATTTACAATTCAAACTTAGCATGACAGAACTTTTATCTCCTTTTTAATACATTTCTTGATTTCTTTAATTTTTATTTTTGCATCGTCTTTGTATTACACTTACTATTATGTAACTACTAACAGAACAGGGACTGAAAAGTTTAAGTTTCTTCTGCAGGCTTTTTGCCTGAGGACACATCCCTGCATTTCCTGAGTACAAATTACTGTATTTTAAAGTTACTTGAAATTCTTCTGCGTGTGGTTAAGCAATCTACTCAATACCTACCTGACGTCCATGTCTTCCACTTTGCTTTCAATTGTTAGGGGCTGCCTCTTGAAGAATGAAATTGTGTTTCATAGTGATGTGCGACATTTACGTGCTTGTAAAGTTAAGTCTACAACACAATCGCTCTCCAAAAGTTCGGGCTCCCACACTTGTCCCCTTTGTTAGTTCCCTCCATGGATAATGCTTTGCTCCAGTTCCTAAGGCTGTGGGACAAATTACCCAAGACTTAGTGAGTGGGCGACCATTTATGACCCTCCCTGACCTTGTGGTTCAGCAGTTCAGAGGGCCAGACAGGATGAGTTGAGTCTGCTTCCTCATGTGCAGGCCTCAGCTGGGGGAGTCCAAGGCTGGGTGTGGGGCGCCTGTAGCAGGGCTGCTGGCTCTCAGACTTTCCCGGGGGACGGGCCATGAGCCTCTCCACACGGCCTGCCACCTGGTGTCCTGAGATAATTGACAAGAAGCCTGTGAAGGCCATGTGACCTCAGAAATGTACAGCATCGCTCTGCTGCCTTCTGCCTGGCAGGGGCCAGCCAGCACAGGGGACGGGTGTCTCCAAATCTCAATGGAATGGTCGAGCTCTGGAAGGGTCTCAGGGCTGGAAGGAATGCCATGGCCACTTTGGGAAAATGCGAAGTATCACATTTTAATGAGGTTTTGAGTTGCCCTTCCATTTGGAATGTTTAGAGACAGGAGAAGAAATGGCAAAGCTGGATAACAGCCTTCCATAGTGTGTTGGCTTTGGGCCCTGGTGGTGACAAGGAGCACAGAAGCCACAAGAAAGGAAGTGGGGCCTAAGAACTGAGAATGAGAACTGATCTGTAATGCCAGCAGGAAGCACATATTTCTCCATTTACTATGGGGAGTGACAAAAGGGAACTGGCATCTTAAGATGCTTAACCATAGAGCTGGGAGGACTATGGGGTGAAGCTGGGCCCCTTGTTAACTCTCTGGTCTTCACTTCCTGTTGAACTTTGTGGTAACTTCTGCGGGAGGGATGCAAACAAAGGGGGAGGCCGTGTGGGTCTTGCCTCTTGTTTCTGCGTGGGTGGCTGGTTGGGACACCATTGGTGAGTGTGCATATACACACTCCTTGGTGGCTTTGTTTCGTTTTCTTTTCCCGAATAAACCGTTCTTTTGGTGGATTACCTGGAGAATTATTTGTCCAGTCGACAGGAATAAGGAAGCTTATTCCTGTTTGAAGGAGTTGAGATTTATAAAAACTGACTTGTAAACGCTTCTATATGAGGGATAGTTATTATTCTAGGACTTACATTCAAAGTAAGTGCAAGCAGCTCCTACATAACATGTAGGGACTCCCTCTGCCCATCTCACTCAGAGGGTCTCTCTAGGGAAAGGGTGGGGGTGGTGGAATGAGTACAGTGTGCCAGGCGCTCTCCTAGGCGCTCGTGGCCACACCTTGAAACCTCATGTGACCTTGTCGAAGGCCGCGGAGGCAATGAAGACGCTCTGGTGCACGTCGGGGGCTGGTTTTGGAGCCAGCACTCTTTCCGGATATTTGGGCATTAGTTCTTTCTTTGTATTTACATCAGCTACCGTGTTTCCCCAAAAATAAGACCTAGCCGGACCATCAGCTCTAATGCATCTTTTGGAGCAAAAATTAACATAAGACCTGGTATTATATTATATTATATTATATTATATTATATTATATTATATTATATATTACATTACATTATACCTGGTCTTATAATAAAATAAGACCTGGTCTTATATTAATTTTTGCTCCAAAAGACGCATTAGAGCTGATGGTCTGGCTAGGTCTTATTTTCGGGGAAACATGGTACTAAAAGCTATCAGTCAAGACTAAATATTTAGAGCATATCTACTACATTAATTGTTAATGTAATATTCAACTGTTATCCATAATGCAGCGTGCTTCTCTAAAGAAAAGCAGCTCAGTTATGTAGTAAAACTTCAGAAATTTACATACGCTTTTAAGATAATTTTTGAAAACCCCCCAAGGGAACAGTCATTTCTAATATCATGTAGTTTATATGAATATGTGTGGGGGTATGCACATGGGTACACATGTGTGCCAGCGAGCTTATGTTTTTCTTTTTCTGTTTTGGAGCCTTTTGCAATAAGAGTCAGAAATATTACAAATAATGACTTTTTAGGGAAAATTTTGGAGATGATTCTTTGGCCTTGAGGTCTAAAATTTGTCATCAAAGAAGAAAGGTAATACATTCCTTTATTTCACATTTCAGAATATCATGCTGTTTGATTTGATTTAGTCTTTCTGTTTCAAAACACTTCTTCCCTGTTGTTCCAACTATTAAAGTGATGTCTTCGAGAAAAATTATACTGTGAGAAACACTTGAGTGACTCTTTCTGTTCCTTTCCTGTCCCTGTTTGGTCATAGCCATAGCTCAGAATAAACCAACTTCACCTCACTGGTACCACAGTCGCAGGCTGACGTGGGGAGGCCACGGTTTGGTACTAGAGGAAGAGGAAATCCAGAGGGCAAATGCCCAGATGTCCTAACTTTCTCAGTATGAAAATAATTTAGACTGTAAAGGAGCTTTTCAGGGACGATTCCTGAAAGCATAAGAAAGCTATTTAGAGCTTGAGAATCCTGAATGGATGCAACAGAGACTGGAGACAAAGTCCTCTTGTCAGGCCTTTAACACACGGGGTCTAACCAACCCCCCGACGCCAGGCTCTGGCCAGAGGCAGCATCTCCAGATTTCCCACCGGGAACCCCTTGCTTTCCTTCCCTCCCAGGTGAGGGTCCGTTGATTCTGTAATAAGAGATAAAGCAACACTGAGCTAATACGTGCCAGGCACAAATAAGCCACAGCTGACATCTTTTAATCATCATGACACACTATTAGGGAGTATTGCTTTCCTACTCCACAAATGAGGAACCCAGGGCTTAGAGAAGCCAGTTAGCTTGGCAGGGTTAGCCAGCACATATGTCCTGTGCATCTGATAGTCAGACAGTCCTGGGTGGCAGAGGACCCTGAGGAAGCCATATGTTTTTTACTCAAGAGGTAGATAAGAATGGGCATTAACTCGTTTGGGAATGCGTGTGTGGGTAGGGGAAGGCAGGAGTGGAGCATCTCAACAGAGCAATGGCTAAGGAACTGAAAAGGTCAGCGTTTGTGGAGTGGAGCCTCTGGGATGGGTGTGTGCTTTCTGTCCTATACCCAAAGACTGATTACAAGACCCTGAATCCTTTTTCCAGGGGAATTGCCCTGATCAGATCATGTCTAATTTTAGAGCCACCCTTGGGCCTCAGCATGGAGAGTGAGGGTTGTCAGAGCAGCAGAAAACCCACAGGATGAGGCACTTTTTGCAGTGAGGTCACCAACAATCCCTGAGGGTAGAGTGTTTGAGGACCTGGAAGGAGTAATGTGGGCTGTAAAGCCCTGAGAAGCAAGTGGCAAAGGGGTGGGAGGGCCATCATTTGGGAGCAGGCCTCCCTCCCTCCTCTCCCTTCCCTTCACTCCAGGACAAGGATTTGAGAACATGCCTTAAGGTTAATAAATTATCTCAAATCCCTTTTGGCCGGTCAAAGAAGCAGATCTGATAGATAGGAATGGGTTGGTTCACTAATCCCTGCAGGATGAGCAAACAGGACAAACCTAATAGGTAAATTCCATTACAAGTCTCCAGCCCCCTTCCCCAAGCAGGCAAGGGAAGGTATAAAAGTAAGAGCTTTGCCTCAGCCACTGGGCACCCCCATTCGGGACCCCCTCCTGCTTGAGAGCTCTGACCCTTTGCTTTCAATAAACTGTCCTCTTTTTAAAACTCTTTGCCTGTCCTGGTCCGTGTTTCCATTCTTTGGTCTCACGAGACCCGATCCGGCCCACACTCAGAAACTGCTGGCAGATCCCACATCATTTACATCAATTGCACCTCCCTGGTTCTTAGGCCCAAGGACGTCTGCTGCTGGTTGGTGGCAGGTTTGCTCCGCAGGCCTGCTTTTCCATTTGACTGTTCTCAAAGAAGGCTGATGGGTGATAGGTCAGCTGGTAAAGGAACACGAATGGTCAGACAAGTTAAGCAAGTTTTTATTGTAAGAGAGAAAAGTATATCGGGCTGAGCAAAGACCGCTGCAGCCCGGGCTGTACGTCTAAAGGAGACTTGCAGCCCCGAGGGAGAGGATGAGGAGGGTTTTATAGGGGCTGTGCCGACAGGGTAGCATTGTTGGAACAGAAAACGCTGGCTGCCTGCAAGCCAGTGGCTGTTTTGTGGCGTTTTCTGTTATCGCAAGTTTCTCTCTGTCTGCAGGGACAGGCCAGCAAACACTTTGTTGTTTCCTTGCACACATGGCTCTGCCTGTAAGTCAAGGTCTCTGAGACCTGACATTCAGAGACCTAACCATGGGGTGTTGGTGGGGGGAGTGAGAAGGGGAGGCAGCCTCAGGTCTGACAGGCCGGCCCTTTCTTTTCTCCAGTGTCCCAAGTGCTGCCGCAGTCGGGACCATGTGAACCGAACCCAGCCAGACAGAAGGAAGGGGGTTGGTGCAGGGGTGCCCTCCGTGGTCCTGGATCTGGACAGACAGGACCCTGATGGAGATCAACGGCTGCTGCTCCAGCAGGCCCCGCAGCAGGGCGGTCAGGGGACAGGTGACACTCCGCCTGCCAGGACCGTGAGGGTCCGAGCTCCTTTAACGTACCAGCCTGGCCTCAGAAAGCAACGTTCTCCGCCGCAGCGCGGGGAGGAGGTGACGGGACACCGAGGACGTCAGAGAAGGTGTCTCTAAAATCTACCTCGTGGGTGCGGGACGGGAGGGAGGCAGGACCAGCTTGAAAAGAAAGCCTACTCAACGGGACAAAGGACAAACAGGACAACCCGGGGCGGGGGCGCGTCCTCCGGGCTAGGGGCGTGTCCGGGGTCGCGGCGTCCGGCGTCGGGGGCGTGTCCGCCTGTGGGGGCGTGTCTGGAGCTGGGCCTGCAGTGTGCGGCGTCGGGGGCGTGTCCGCCTGTGGGGGCGTGTCCGCCTGCGGGGCGTGTCCACCTGTGGGGCGTGTCCGCCTGGGGGCGTGTCCGCCTGGGGGGCGTGTCCGCCTGCGGGGGCGTGTCCGCCTGTGGGGGCGTGTCTGGGGCTGGGCGCGGTGTGCGGCGCCCGGAGGCGGAAGCTCTCGGAGCCCTTGGGTGCCGGAGGGCGCGCAGTGCACGTCTGGCGGGCTCCGGTGAGGCAGCGGGCCCGGCGGCGCTGGGGGCTCCGGGTGGTCTGCGGGCGAGGCCCGGGCCCACTCGTGACGGCGGGCTCGGGGCGGGGCCCTGCGGGCTGGAGCCTCCTGGTGGGCGGGTTGAAGGCGCCGCCGGCGCTCCCCCAGGCCCGCGCGCAGACTGGCTTAAGGAACCACGTCCGTTTTCAGGGACAGCGGGGCCGGCGCTGGACAGAGAGCCTCGCGTGTTTGGCAGCGTGGGTGCCCGCCTGCCGTTCTCACCGATCTCGGCGCCATGAAGCCTGCAGCCCCCGGCCACGTGCTCCTGTGCTGCCTCTGCCTGGCGCTCGGGTCCCTGTGCTGCGCGCACGGGCTCTGGAGACGGTGCGGCGCCGGGCGCGTGGGGCGCCCCGGGTTCCTGCGCGGCCGAGGGCCGGGCCGGGGTGGGCCGCGGAGGGTCGCAGCATCCCCGGGGAGGTGCCGGGCGGACGCAGCGCCTCCGTGCGCTGAAGGCCTCGGGTCAGAGGTGGCTGACACACCTTTAGTTTAGATTCAGTGCTTTAATCTGACATGGTGGTAGTTCCTTTTTTTGAGTTTCTCGAGCCAGCCTCCCTCCCCCCCTCAGCGGCCCCTTTGTTCTTTCTGTCGCAGCGCACGGATTAGGGTAAATGGCAGTGTTGTGGCTGACCCTTCACTTTGTACAGGAAACGGAAATTTGAATACCAGATGCGAGTTTTTTCCTTCTATTGTATTTGGCTAATGGTCGACCTAATAGAAGGGTTTCATACTTATATAGTAGGTGTGGGAAAAGGTGGCTTTTAACTTTTTAACGAACGTTTTAATTAAACCATTGCTGTTTTATCGTGTACTTTGAAAGGTAACATTGTATTTCAGTTTTCCCAGAAAGCCACTTTCTCAAGAAGAGCTTCGTTCATCAGTTACTTATTGCCCCTCGTGTTAGGCGTCTGTCACTGGAGGGGGGGGTGCTGTGCTGGCTGAGTATGAGCTGCTGGTTCAGATGTAGGTGTGTGACCTCGGGACTCTCTGGGTGGCAGTTTGCTCATCTGTCAAGTAGAAATAAAAGCAGCATCTGCCCTTAAATCAGTCCCTGTAGGTAGAAACCCCGCCTGACCAAGAGTCATCAGTCAATGGGACCTGCAGACCTAGGCTGGAATATGTGGTACCCCCCCCCCCCCCGCCCCATTCGTGCACCTGATTGAACTGGACAAGCACCTGAGCAAGGCTTGTGGCACACACAGCTGATCCCCTGGATCTGGAGGCCTGCACAGGTCCGCCAGTGCGAACCAGCCCGAGAACCCGGGGATGGGCCTCGTCCTCCGCTCAGTGGGCTGTGCTTTTGGGGAGATGCTTCTCTGCCCCCACATGCATTTTGCTTGGGTTGCAGGTGGACATTGTGTTACAGACGGACATTCTGAGTCTTGATAGTTTTATTGTCAATGGGACAATGACTGATGGTCGCGTCTCCTGGCCATGGCCTAAGCTTCCAGCCTCTGTTCACCTGTGTAAAACCAGGTTTTGCCCCTGGGGGCGGTGGACGCTGCTCACACTTCCCCAGCTCTAATCTCACGCTGTGGTTCCTCTCTCGTATTGAGCATCTGCATCAGGATTTCCTATTTAAAACCAAGTTTCAGGTGTTGTGAGTTCTGTGCTTACTCAGCAGTGCTCACTTATTTACAAAAGCGAACGTGTGAGGACTTAGTTCTCATTTCCTTGTGACTCTTGCCTCAGATGTCCCCGAATGAAGCATCTGCTTGCGTACTCCGTTGCTGCTGCTTTCCGTCGTCTGTACTGTCAGTGCTTTTGCAGGCAGGCAGTCCTTTCTGCCTCCTGGTGCTTCCTGCTGAGAGTTCCCAGTGTGACACAGCTCCGCTGTCCCCTATGGGGAAGTCCTAGCCAGGTCTAGACAGAGCCCGGGCTCTGAAGGAGCGCGTGGGGCTCAGATGTCGCCTCTGCAGACAAGGGAAGCTTCACTCCGAGTGGGTGCTGTCTGGAGCTCCGCAGGCTAGTGCAGGTCCTGTTTGCTGCCAAATGGACGACCAAACAGTCCTGTGTTCAGGGCCTGTGAGTTTCACCAGTGCCGCTAAGGCACTTGGCGGCTTGTTCCCTCACTGCAGGTCTCTGCTGCCCGCAGGACCTCCTTGCTCCCATTCTAAATAAACGTCCCCTGCCATGTCTGTTGCTTCCTCAGGTACAGTGTTCACCACGTCTCACTGTCAGACACCAGGAATGGGCTTTACTCCTTCACAGGCCCGTGCACCTCAGGAGACGCGACTCGCCCTGCGCTCAGGGTGTTGCACTCCTTCCATAGTGGTGTCTGGCCTGTCGCAGGCACTCAGTGTTTCTTGAATGAATGATGGCGTGAATAGATGGGTGGATGGGTGGATGGATGGATGAGTTTTTTGTTACTTTAAAAAAGTTCTTGAAAAATGAGTTCCTTGTCTTTTAACAGTGGCGACCAAGAGTGGCAGAAACTAATTATGGTCCATCATTGGCCTGCGACAGTGTGCCAGGTGAGTGTGTCAGCCTCCTCTGAACGCTTTGATCAGGGGAACCCGTAAAGAGCTGGCGTACGTGACGTTTTCTCCCTGAGTGCCTCTGGCTGACAGCCTTGCTCCCTGCCCGTGTCCTGCCAGGCGTGGGGGTAGCTAGCTGCTCCCACACAGCGGGGCCTTCCCTCAGGACACTTTCTCCAGGAGGGCCCTGTGTTAGACTCCTGGGGACCGTGACACAGCACCACAGACTGGGTGCCTCAGAATGTCAAAGATGTCCCGCGGCTCTGGAGACTAAGTCAAGCTAAGAGGGTGACAGGGTCAGGCACTTCCGGAAGGCCTTTTCCTCGCTCCTGCCGTTGCGTGGCTGGTGGACATGTCACCCCAGTCTCTGCTCCGTCGTCCCATGCTGCTGTCCATTTTGTGTCTCTGCTGCTGTAAGAAGCCCAGAGGTTGGATTTGGGGCCTCCCCAATCCAGTCTGACCTCACCCTACCTTGATGACTTTTGATCCTATTTCCAAATAAGGTCACATTCACAGATATCGAGGGTCAGGACTTCAGCATAACTCCTGGGAGACACACTCGACCCCCCACAGGCACCTACCCTTTTAGAGTGTCACTGCTGAGGCTCTCGTGGAGCAGTCAGCTGGAGGGAGCCCTGTGCCAGTGGAGGGGTGCTGCCTGAGATGGCGGGGACCCTGGCTCAGTGGAGGCGCTGCCTGAGATGGAGGGGACCCTGTGCCAGTGGAGGGGCGCTGCCTGAGATAGAGGGGACCCTGTGCCAGTGGAGGCGCTGCCTCAGTCTGCTCCCTACAGACTCTACCCCTGCGCACCCGACTTTTGGGCAGTTTGTAAAGCTGGTATGCATTCCAGTTCTCACGTGTTTCATCATATTGCTGGGCTATCCCTAATTTTACTGACAGTGTTTCTGATATTTTCACTCAAGAAATCAGAAGAGGTCTTTTAATTTCTATGAGCTGGAAGCAGCCTGTAATTGCTGGGTCGTTTGGGCTTGTCAGCCGTTTGGAGCACTCAGACTGGTGGCATTCTTTCCCACTCCTCACTGATTTATTTTCCTGTTGACAAGTGAAAATGAAATTTCACTTGTTAGTCTCACCAAATTATACTCTCGATGTGGAAACTCGTTTCTAAAATGTGCACTGACTGTGTGAGGCCATTCTGCTCTCGTTCTCTCTGCAACTTCCTGTCCCCTTCTCCCTCCGTCGCTGTCCCTGCTCTGGGACAGAGCGGCCCTGGATGAGGCGAGTGCAGTTGCCTGTCCCAGTGTTCAGTTTTGTTGGAAACCTGGACCCCGGGCAGTTAGGAACTGCGGCAGCCCCTGCTTCGTGCAGGCAGGACCTATGCCCGGGAGCTCCTGTTTTGGGTACCGCTGGAGCCTCTGTCCTTCGGGCGTGGGACACGGTCCTTAGGTGGGTGAGGCATTTCTGTGACACAATGTGGGTGTGCCTGTGTGCTGATGCAAATATGCAGGGAAGTGCCTTCCTGCCTGAGGCTTTAGAAATGAAATTACAAAATGAATTACCAGTGCAGTGTCATTGTTAGGGAATTAATTTCAATCTAGAGTCCATGGCAGAGGTTCTGTTAGTCGGACAAGGTCGAGGTGTCCCCTGGGCACTGGGCGTCTGGGCGCCTTTCCCCATGAGTGATGTGGGCACTGCAGGTTCTGGGACAGCTGTGTTGTGCTCAGCACCACACCTCAGGCGCCTGCCAGGAGCAGGTGAATACTTGCTGCCCATGAAAGAGAGCGACCCTTGGCCCCAGTCACCCCATAAAGGCACCTCCAAGACCCTGGACGAAGAGCCGGCAGAAGACCCACCCTGGGTGCTGGGTCCTGGCTTTGCCCCTCACCTGCTGGGCACTGTGGGAAATGACCTGCCTGCTTCTGCCTGTGGTTTCTTAGGGATGAAATGGGCGTGTTGGTAGAGGTGACATCTGGGACCTGTGGCTCTTTTCCCGCACTTTGTCACCTACTCTTCTGCCTTGTGACTCTGTAGCCTCCTGACATCAGGTGTTTCAGTCACCCATAGACCCTCATGTCCAGAGCAGCCATGGAAAGAAGCTGCCTCCCCTCACACCATGATAGCAGAGGACGGGGGTGAGAATGTGGCATGCCCCCTCACCTGCTGCTCTCCACTGATGTCTGCTTTTTATCTGTGCATTCACCATGGGGATTTGAAAGTGAAAATCTGTTTCTTAATGACTGTTTATTTGGGGAAAACTCCATTTTAGCTGAACAATTTGGAGCTCCCTAAAAAGTGTTAGACTGAGGTTTTTATCTCTGATCTTATCTCTGTTATTAAGTACATTCTCCTACTCTCACCTTGGCATTTTTATGGCTCCAAATTTTCAGTGCTTTATATGTCACTGATGTATTTGAACTTGGTGCCTGAACAAACTTGAGTCTAGCAGTTTACCATCAGTCTTCTCAAACATTTATTTATGGTTATATGATAAGATTATTCATGGGCAAGTATGAGTGTTCCCATCAGATTTACTTAATTTCTGAGCACATACAAAAAGAGCTAACATAGGTTTTTAATTGTTATTTAGATTGAAGAATGGTCCCCTCATTACAAATAGAACACCTGGCCCTGTGTAGTTTCCCCATGAACGTACCGCCAGATGAGTTTACTGTAAATTAACGCGGAATGTATTTTGTGCTGGTCCTGTACTGTATGTCACTGATGCCAGAAGAAAATTAGGTTGCTAGATGAATTTAAATAAGCCACGACCCAACTATTTTCTTTGTGTCTTTGCTCCCTAGGAAGTTGAAAATGACTGCAGAAATCCCCCGGATTATTGGACAATACACGGGTTATGGCAAGCACTCAATGCGCTGGGAACTGGAGACTCGAGCTCGAGTCTGGGCTCACGTTTATCCCTGTGATTTTGTTAGGAGTTGGTTTTAATATTATTTTAGTGGACCCTATAGTTTATTCATTAGACTAAGTCCTCATTTAAAAATATCTTTAGTCTTTTGAAAATAACGCTAATTCTGTTGTTCTCTTGTGATAGAACAGTAACAGTCTAGTTTAATATGCATGTAAGGATTCTGCGTATATTTTAGCATCACTAAATTTTAATTTCCTCATGTTATTCTTTTGGGACAGTACGTAAATGTGTGTATATAGGTTTTTTCTACTATCGTGCACACTTCGCAGACACCCAGTTATTTTTCTGATTTTGCCTGCATTCTCTTTACTATTTCATTACTTGCACATGTCTTCATGGCATTAGTGTGCACAGTAGCTTGTCCCATCAAAGGGATCGTCCTGTCCCACTGCTGGGATGAGAGGAGGCCCGTCCAGCCTTTGCTGACACACGTGTGTCCTGCAGAAACGGGTAGCAGGAGGCAGATTAAACTGGGGCCTGGGGACCCGGCCTGGAGTCCCACCTTCTCCCAGGCTTGTCGGTGACCTGGACACTTAGGTCTCTGGGACCCTAGTTTTCTGGGGTTTTCTGATGCTTCTGCTGCCTCACCTGTGAGCAGGGATGACAGTGCTGTGACGCTCCCCTCCCTCTGGGTCACGCTGGTTTTAGGTCAGGGCCAGCTGTTGACGGTGGGCACACAATAGGGGTCTAGGGAGTAGAGTTGGTGACCTTGTGGACTAAGCTGCATCTCAAGACTGAGAGTTGACACATGCGGAATTGACACAGTGAGGACAGAGTGACATATGAGGCAACGTGCTTATGGTGTAAAAAGATCACCCTGGGCCGTCTTCTGCCGTTACCAGGCACTGGGCCCATTGTTCACGTTGTCCCTTATTCCACCCGCCATCTAATGAGGCGGGAACACTGCTGTTGTCATGCTGTGTTTGTGGAGACGGGTTTGCGGAGGGCAGTTGCTTGGACCCAGCTGCAAACCCTAACGGACCCGGGTGTTTATTAGTCTTCCTCTGTGTTTGCGTTGTTTTCTCATGTCATTGGGAAGCCATCCCAACCAAGACTAATCTCTCTCTCTGTCGTTTTCGTTTTCATTTTCAGGCCCGATAAAGCAGAAGAATGTAATCGATCCTGGCACTTTCATTTAGAAGAGATTAAGGTAGTAACCTTTAACTAGCTCACTGCTGCAGGGCACTGCACGAGGGCCTGTCTTTTCTTCCTAGGAGCGCCCTCCAAGTCGTGTTGCAAAATGAGGGGATCGTGAATGTGTTCACCAGGCTTGCACTCCTGGTACTTTACTATACATGAGTGTCTAAACTATCCCCACAAATTACACAAGAACTAACCTCCTCTGTCCTGGGCCCAAACCGTGGGGAGTGACCCACTGGGAAGTGCAAGTGGCCGTGAGCACGGGGGCGCCTCTCGCCTGCCAGCCCCACAGTCCCCCATCTTGTCACTCCTGGTCAGGGACTTCCAGACGTCTGGGCTTGGGAAAAGGCACGTGGTACCCACGGCTGGCCTTTCTGGCTGTGGGTGGGGTAGGTTTCAGTAGGCACGGGGATGGGGGGCAGTGATGAGCCAGCCTTACCAGTACAAGGGCTTGTGTTACCAAGTAACTCACAGGACGGAGTGATGAATGGTGTTAGCGGAAGTGCTCCTTGGAGAGACGCCTGCCTCACGCACACACACGCACGCACGCACGCACGTGCTCACCTTTCCTCAGCAAGCCAACAAGCCTGTGTGTAACCAGTCATCTGTCAGGGTAACTGGTACCTGAACTTAGAGGCCGTGGTCCCCAAGGTCACTGGGGCCTCCCTGACGATGCCGACAGAGTCAGGATTTGCTAGAATGATGTGTCCTTCCCAGGAATGTGCAGCCCCCAGAAGGACAACGTAATTAGTTCTAAACCCTTCTCAGGCTCTGGGCCAAAAGGCATGATTTTCCACCTTGTCCTTCCGTGGCCTGGGCCAGGCGGCTCGAGAAGCTGGACCAGCTATAGGAATCAGTACGCACCAAAGCCTGGTGACATCTCCCTCCTCAGACACTTCTTCCCAGACTCATGTCACCTCCCCGAATACCTTAGGGATGCTTCTGGGTAAATTGTCGGCCCTGTAAGTGGAATTAGAACTGAACTTATTCAGTAACAGCATGCTGAGCGTCTGCTGTCGGCCAGGTGCTGTGCTGGGGCTGGAGACGCACGGTGAGCAGAACCAGACGGCGTCTGGCCCGCCTGCTCATAGTCGGGGGCCGGGCACTGATGGAGTCACTGCACACACAGAATTACAGCCTGGTGTCTGGAGAGAAAAGTGGCCAGAGCTGAGGACAGTGGGACTGAGCGAGGCTCCTCTGAGGAAGTGACGTGCGAGCTATGATCTGACTCAGCTAGGTGAAGGGCGAGGAAGGCTGCGGAAGCTGCATGTGCAAAGGCCCTGGGGTAGAAAGTACGGAGCTTTTGGGGAAGTGGGAGGAAGGCATTGTGGGTGAGCTCGGAGCCTGGATAGTGTTCAGCGCCAGATGCTACGGAGCCTGGTGTGCCCGTTAAGAATTGTTTCTCTGACCCAAGTCCCAGTGGGAAGTCTCGAAGCGTTGCAGCCGGAGGTGAAATAGTCCAGGGGATCTTGCTGGTGTTGCCTGCCTGTCGTGTTAGTGCTGAGAGTCGGTGCGGGGAGTGAAGAGGTTGACTACTTGGAGGCCGCCTGTGCCAAGGGAGAGGGGAGAGGATGTCCTAGAAGGAGACTCTTGGGCTCACTGACTGGCCTGGAGAGGCCGCGTCAGGCAGGACTGTGCTTATGAGCTTGTGAAGGTGGGCGTCAGTCTCCTTCCCAGGCACAGGGGACACTGCTAGGGGACTGGGCTTTGGCAGTTGTGTTCGAAGTGCCCAGGAAATAGCCCAGGTGGGTTGAGTGTGTCCCCAGAGAGGTCTGGGCTGGCCATGAACTCAATCAGCAGCGAGATGCCAAATTCACACTGTGGGTGTGAATGGAGGGGGCAGGAAGGTGGGAGCAAGCCACCAGAAGCCCTGTTGTCTGAAAAGCAGGAGAGAGGAGAGGGCAAGTGGGGGAGCAGGAGTAGCCGGGAGAAGGAGGTTCAGATCCTGAGGGCGTTAACAGGCTTGTGAAAGGCACTGAAATGCCCTTTGTCAAAGCAGGGAGGTGACCGTGACCTAGGCTTTGTTCAGATAGTGTTGCTTTACTTGTAGCAGAGTGTCCCACTGAGTATTTGTCCCAAACCAAAGTGGCCTAGTTCGGGCAATGTATTGCCTACTCACTGCACATCATTCCCCCAGGGCTGGGGGGGCTGAAGCCAGACCGTGGAGGTGGGAATGCAGATAGCCACGCAGACAGCTTCCTGAGAGATGTTCAGCCAGGGGAGGACGAGGCTCAGGCCACGAGGCTCAGGCCACGGCTGCCTGGGCAGGGGAGGAGCCGGGGCTTGAATCTGTTCAGCACTGAGGGGTTCATGGCAGGACCCCCACACTGGGCGTGGTGACAAAGCTGAGAAACATCATCCTGTTGGTTTGTACACCTTTTTAACAGAACCTTCTCTTTTGGTGTAGCGGGTGTTGGAAAGTGAAAAGTAAACTGGAACACCGTTCAGTTTAGGTTAACGAGCAGAGTGTAGGGGCGCAGACTGCCCAGCCCCAAGGGGTTCTTCTGTGGGGAGGAGAGCTGTGTTTCGTGTTGTTTGTTTCAATTAGCCGATGCTACTTTTCGGAGCAGTTTTAGAGATCTTTAGAAAAATTAAGTGGCTTGCATTAGTGTAGCACATTACAATTGATGAACCAATATTGATACTTTATTATTAACTAAAGTTTGTAGACTACGTTGGGATCCCTCTTTGTGTAGTACATTCTGTGGGTTTTGGACAAATGTACAATGACCTGTACCCACCATTACGGTATCATACATAGTTTCACTGCCCTAAAACCTCTGTGCTCTGTCTGTTCATCCCTGCATCCCCCTCTCCACCTCCTGGCAATCATGGATCCTTTTACAGTCTCCGTAGTTTTATCTTTTCCAGAATGTCTTATAGCTGGAACCTGCGGTGTGTAGCCTTTTCAGACTGGCTTCTCTCACGTTCTTTTCATGGCTTGATAGCTTACTTCTTTTTAGAGCTGAATAATATTCCGTTGTCTGGGTGGACCACGGTTTGTTATCCATTCACCTATGAGCTTGTATTTTCAAATGCACTTTTTTCATTACTCAAATTTCTCCTTAGATGTGTAACACTTGGGGCAAAAGAAGCAGAATCGTTTTACTCACCTGAGCGTTGTTAGTGACCAGCTCAGTTCTTTTAGTGTATTAGTTTGTCAAGTTTGCCTTCTGGGTTTCTGGTTGTTAGATCTTACTACATACGTTCTTTTTTATATGCTTAGGATCTTTTGCAAGATATGAAGATGTACTGGCCTGATGTGATCCACTCGTCTGCTAATCGCAGCGCCTTCTGGTGAGTATGACAGCCCTCACGCGCCTTGAGACGCAGGCGAGAGCCTCACACATGCGCTCTGAATGAACCTGGGAAGCACAGATGGCAGACGCTGGGACTGTCTTCTGGGCCGAGAGGTTCGAACAACCTTTAATCTGGAGCAACCCTTTATATGTGAGGCCATTTTTGGTGCCTTTCACCAATGGATAAAAAATGAGGACAAGTGGGATTTACTTATAAACTTGTTTTTGAGCTGTTGTTTCATTCATTACTTCATTTTAAAAATGTCCTCTACCGAGGTTTAACTCAGACCAATATTTGCATATCTAAGAAGCTGTCTCTCCAACGCAGACAGGATAGTATAGTTCTTAAAGAAATTGTTCTGCTATCTTGAAACATACCCGGAAAAAAGAAGACGTGGTTAAGACATAGTTAATGGTCTCCTTCAAATGACTCACGGAGGCGAGAAAGTGAGGTTTTCACTTGAGGCTCAGTCCCCAGTCTGTGCCAGTAAAATGCCTCTCAATTTAGCAAGAGCTGAGCGAACAATACTGTGTTTAATTGAAGACGGCTTTTAAAATCATTGCTTTTGAAGAAGATAAGATTAACATTCCTTTTATTTATATTAAGTGAAGCTAATTCTTTATTCTCTCCATCGCACTCCAATGTGGCAATTTATCATTCAGGTTACAACTGATCAGCTTTTGTCCAGAGCAGTTAATTTTACCTAGACTACTTTTGTGTAGACTTTTTAGGAAAAGAGTTTAGAGAAAAGCTTTTGAAAACAAAATAGAATGAAAATAACGTGTGTGGTCCTGGTCACTGGTGTTCAGGTTGAGGTTCCTCTCGCGGGGAAGTGGCAGGAAAATGGTTTAGGACCCGTGGATCCTGGGTCTGTAGCTTGAAATCCCTTCAACACAAAAAAGAACCATTCGTGAAGAGTGGACAGGTGGATCGTTTGGGTCCCTAGCACCTGTGTGCAGCCGGGATTCCAGACAGTGCTTTCGAAATGGGTGGTGGCCTTACTGAACTGAAATAGGGAAAACAATGAAAAAACATTGATATAGCACCTCACAGTACACTTTGAAATCGTGACCATATGGTAACTAAGGACACAAATACAATAGTTCTAGTTGTTACAGTGTGCCAAGTTTGTGACCAAGGGCTTAAAAACAAACCACCTAACATAGATGAAGACCTCCTGTGGGCTGGGCCCTTGAACATTTAATCAAAATAATACGGGCAAACTATGCACTTTTTTTGTGCTTGATAAAGGCAAAATGGTTTACTTTTTGAGGTTGGATAGTCAAATTACACAATTTTTGTTCTAAATCAGAAAGGTCACTGTGAAGACTGATTCATATTTATGCTTTCTGGAGCTCCCAAGTACAAAAGGACATGTGGAGGTCGCTGTGGGGTGCTGTCCCCCTAATTATGCAGTCGGGTCACGGTCCCCGAATCACATTTACTGCACCAGTTGCTGGAGGCGTCCCTGGGCCTCTCCACCTTGGCTTTGTTGTCAGTCAGAAAACTGTTGTTTTCAGTCCATATAAGAACAGAGTATGCAGAGTGAAGGCCCTGAGCTCATTCCTGAGATTAAATCTATTAGTAAAATGAGCCATATTGAAAAATGCTATGTACACAACCCTCAGCAGCATAGGGTTTGGTCTGTTGTTTTGGTTTGTCAGAAAAAGAACCCGAGTTGGGCCGTGCCTGGCTTGGCGAGGCAGCCCCGCTGTGCGAGGTGGCCCTGGGCCTCGGCGGTCGGTCCCTGGGCCGAGTTGCCTGTCATCCCTGAGGTGGCCCAGGTGATAGCGGGAGGGTGATCCCAGCATCTGCTCCTGTGTCCTGCCTGGGCGGGGCTGGGCCCTGAGAGGGCCACACGAGAGTCACTTCTGATTGGTAACCGACAGCTGTGTTGCTTGGAAAGTGTCCAGCTCCAAATGATGTTAAATGTTTTGAATTATATTAATCTCGATACTTTAATATATTTTTATCCCTGATGTCTGTTGAGTTAAACCTGCTCCAAAAATAGTAATAGTTGACATTGAATATTTATTATGAGCTAGGAACTGTGTTTGCTTGTACAGAGTGTAAAAATGAGGGCTTCCTCTCATCACCCCCCCAGCTCCCCAAGGAAAGGCTCCAGGACAATGGTTCCTGTTTGGCACAAACTAAGACACCGACAATTCAGGTTACATTTTCAGTTATTGGAAAGACTCTCCCATTCCTGCTCCACAGAAGAGAGGAAGTCATCAGATAACTGATTCTAGAAACTGTTCTAGGTGAAGAGTGTTGGTTAATCACCATGTGTGGTCTTCCTCGCGGCTTGCTCGGGTCTGACGGGCTGACCCCCAGCCACTGCAGGCGTTGAGAACAGTTCCCGGGCCGGTCTTGGTGAATGGGAGCGTGTGCTGGTGGTGTCCTGACGGTTTGCGTCCGAGTGCCTCGTGAACGCGCGCATGATGTCACTTAGGACACCTCATGGCTTAGCTGCCGATAAAGCCACCAGACACCTGATGCCCGTTTCATGTGTCATGCTCACAGTGGCTGCCGCCTGCGTTGACGGGCTGGTGGCCGTTCTGAGGTGGCTGTAAATTACCCTCAGTCCTGACTGGAAGGATTGTGTGGCAGCGCCACGGGATGGCCTTGAACGTGGGGTCAGAATGACACTGAAGTGCGAGCCCTGGGACTTCCGGGCTGACTGGCCCTCAGTAAGGCAGCTAGCTACTCCTCCGAGCCTCAGTTTCCCCATTTCTAAACCAGCAATGATATTTTCGCATTACAGAGTTGTGAGAATGAAGATTGAAAACATTCTGTAAAACTTTGATCTGCAATAATGTAGGGGATTATTATCAATAACAACATTTTTCTTGGATACAAATGGCTGTGTGTTTGCAGACCTTGGTTTGGCTGTTGTTACACTGCCGTACAGGCTGTCATAGTGAGCAGAGGCTGAAATGGGGACGGGTCCTCGGGCATTTCTTGGCTTTCTTGCCAGCTGCTTAGAAGTGACGTTTGCCTCACCCTTGCCATGGAAGGCCCTGCGCAGAGCACCAGCTCTGGCAGGAGAATGCTGGTGTCGGTGGTGTGGGCGCCATGGCGTTGGCTCTGCTCTCAGCCTCACTTGTGGTTAATGGTAGGAGGCGATGGAGCTGGTCGGCTGTGCAGACCTGGGCAGACGGTGAAGCTTAAATCACGGCCTTGTTCTAAGCGGAGGAGAAGCTTAAATCACGGCCTGTGTTACAAACAAGTTTTATTTTTTCTATTTTGTGAAAGAAGTGAGATGTCCCTGGCATGTGAATACCCTGTACTAGGAGAGAACCTGTGAACCTTTTATTAGTTCCATTACTTTTCAACTAGACTTTTTTAAACATCCCCACAGGAAGCATGAGTGGCAGAAGCATGGGACCTGTGCAGCCCAGCTGGACGCTCTCAATTCACAAAAGAAATACTTCGGGAAAGGTCTGGATCTGTACAAGGGACTCGCCCTAAACAGGTAGGTGACGCTCGGCTGCTGCTCCACACAGGTGCGTCACCTCTGCACCTGACACTCTCAGGTGTGACGGTCCCCATCATGGGGATGACAGCAGAGCCCTGCCTCGAGTGCTGGGGACCCTAGTGAACGGCCAGTGGGATCTGTCTAATATTCGCGTGTCCTGCCAGGCCTTCCCAAGTTACTCTGGGCGATGGCCATGTAGGGTGGACACAGGGTGGACATGGACACTTGGGCTACCTCTCCGGACACAGATGTCATTGGATGGTGAGTGAAGGCAGCCTGGGAACAAGTCTGTCCGGGGCGCGTCTTCAGCCATGACTTCCGACAACAGTATACCTTAGCACATCGGCTTCTCGGGACTGAGCAGTACCCTTTGGGTCTTTGCTGTATGGTCCTCGAACAAGCAAGGAGAGGTGGTGGCTGAGGGTCCTTGAAGCCTCAGAACGTACCCAGACCTGCGCAGTCCTGCCATTGCCTGCCCCTCGTCTCAGCCCTGGAGACAGGCAGGTCACCGCCTATGAGCTGCCAAACTTGTAAAAACCACCACCAAGCTGTCCTGTTAAGGGCCAGCCCAGCCCGTCCATCAGGCCTGGCCCATCACTGAGCAGCGTTTCTGGTGTTGTGACTTCTTACTCTCCCTTATGTAAGTGGTCATAATAAACCGTTGACTAGTTTTCATAACCGGAACAGGAGAAGATACAGCGTGTGTTGGTTAGAGCAGCACTGTGGAGAATCTTTGCTGGTCAGCTGTGAATGAAATCTGCTGGGAGATGGCTGAGCCTCCACCCCTCGGCGTCTGGAGGCGTCCCCAAGGCTGTCATTGTCCCACACGTACTGTCCCGCTTGCTGTGACGGCTGGGACGGAACAGCAGGGCTGCCCCTCACACACGGTTTACAGGCCGGCTCACCGAGCTCCTGCGGGACCCCGCTGTGCCCTGACCCACCAGCTGGACCTTTGGTTGCCCTCTTCCTCTTCGGGCCTCCTTCCGTGCTGTGGGATGATGACTGGGGCTCCCCAGACTCTGCAGTCCCTTCCAGCTTTTCCGTCTGCAGCACTGAGTACATGACTCGGGACGTGGCGGGGGCAGCAGCGTGTCCCAGTCCTGTGTGGTGTGATTATGTGATTATCTAGGTTTTTGTCCGGGAAGCCGTGTTTTCTTGCAGCAAGAGCAGGACCTATGGAAACGTTCCCTTGCTTGAGAATGTAGGTGATGTCCGCTTCCCAGGTCCTTACAGAATTCAGTGACAGTGTCCAGTGCCGGGGGCAGCGGAGAGGGCAGGGAGGGAGAAGCAGGACTGAGGGAGTCCACTGTGAGCCATGATGTCCAGGCACAGACCACGTGCTGTGCGAGTTCCGGCTGCCTGCAGCCCCGGGCGAGGAGAAGAGGTGGATACTGCTGCAAGATTTAAATATCTCAACTCCTTACTAAGTACTTCTTAGTTCACACCTTTGAGTCTCGGCAGCTTTACATGTGGGCACACATGTGCACAGTGGCACGTCCATGCTCACAAGCAAGCTAGCATGGCCCACCCGTGGGTGGGGGAGACCCGGTGTTTGCCGAGGGACGAGCGTGACTGGGGAGCTCCTGTCTGTCAAAAACTAAGTAGGACAATTGCAGAGAAATCACATTCCTTCCCAGTTTCTCCAAGGAAAATCTAAAATCTTAGCACTCCCAAAATTAGCATTACGTCCAACCTCAAAATCCCTTGTATTTTTTCTCTCTATTATAAACCATTACTACAGATTGCCTTTTTCTCAGAGGCAAGCCTGTCACGTTATCATAAGGCAGGAGTTTTTAATTCACTTTAGAATGCGAAGGTAGCCAACCCGACAAAATGCTAACTGTCCGGAACTTGTCGGATGACCACGGGGTGGGCCTGGGGTGAATGCCCGAGCAGCTGGAGCTCCGCGGGAAAATGCTGCGCTGTTTGGGGCGAGAGGCCGCCTCCCCAAGCATTTCCCCCTTATTTCCTCGACCTGTCAGGAGGGTTCTACATGGTGCAGCCCAGGGCATGTCGGGTACAAGCCACATGGGCACTTTTTACTTTTCTAGTAGCCTCGTGTAAAAGAGCAAAAACAAACAGGTTAACTTGATATTTTGTTTAATCCAACATGTCTAAAACATTATCACTGCAACTTGTAGTAAATATAAAAATTTGAGAAATCTTGCCTCTTGGGGCACAAAGTCTTTGAAATCTGGAGTTTATCCCATGCTGACAACACAAGGTCAGGCAGTGGGCAAGTCTGTTTAGGGGCTTCAAGGACCCTCACCCACCACCCACCCCCCCACCCTTGCTGGCTGCAGGCGTACCACAGCCCAGACCTGGAGACCAGCTGTCCTGAGAAGCTGTCGTGTTAACAGTATACGGTTGTCGAAAGTCATGGCTGAAGATGCGTCCTGGGCAGGCTTGTTTTCCCAGGCCGCTGTCACTCACTGCCCAAGGACGTCCGCGCCCAGAGAGACAGCCCACGTGCCCACATCTGCCCTGTGGCTGTCACCCGAGGGGCGTTATGGGGCTGGAGTAGTTGTCTGGAATTTGGAAGCTAAGAATTCTATTATATACCTCCATAATGTAGTAGGTTAAGCACTTGGTGCTTCGGTAGGAGAGAAGATCTAGGGCCTGGAGAGGGCCTGCTCAGTGGGGCCTGGGGTGCGGGAGCCCTTATTTACTGTCCTTGTTAACAGATTTACTGCCCAAAAGACTGGAAGGAAGCACTCACCTTTAGGAGCATCTTAATTTTTACTGTGAAATGTGATGTTTGAAAGGAACAATGAAGGACACGTAGCTTCATTCTACA
This sequence comes from Rhinolophus sinicus, assembly GCF_036562045.2. Classification (NCBI taxonomy): domain Eukaryota; kingdom Metazoa; phylum Chordata; class Mammalia; order Chiroptera; family Rhinolophidae; genus Rhinolophus; species Rhinolophus sinicus. Next base: position 182,434,874 of record NC_133755.1, on the reverse strand, counting down.
GCTCCTGTGTTTTCCTTTTAGCATGCTGCAGAAACTGGGGATAATCCCTTCTGGCAATTACTATCAGGTAAGTCTTGCTTTCAGCTTCCTGTCAAATGCCTCTTGTAAGGGGCACCTGGCAGCACAGCTGTCACTTCAGCCTGTGAGCTAGCTGCACGTGGGTGTGACAGGGACCCAAACAAGCTCCCTTCCTACATGACTGTTACGTTGCTAAGTGGGTTTTGTTTCCATTTTGTTTCCCTGTGCCCAGTGGGTAAGGGCTGGGGACGACTAAAGCAGTGATTTGGAAGCACACAGGTGTGTTTCGGGTTCGGACAGGGCAGGTGGAATAAGTTTGGAAAGCATTCAGTTTTCTATTTTTGAGGAAGAAACATGCAATTTGTTTTTGTTTTTATGATAAAACTATAGGAACTTAAGCATGACCAGATCTTATTGGCTGGTAAGCATACACAGAAGGTAGCAGTTTTCACCTCGGGGCAGCCTGTTTTCTAAGCAGTGTCGCATTGGCCACGCCTGCCCTTTTCCGATCTGTCGTCTGTGGTACCTGCCTGAGGAGCCGTCCAGCAGAGACACTGCGTGACCTGCAGAGCCTGACATACTCTCTAGCCCTTTCCTGGAGAAGCTTGCTGACTCGTTTTAGAGAAGCATATCAGATTCTTGGAGATAGTTTCTATATTTATCACAGGTGTGGATGAAAAAGTTTAGTCTGTGAGAGTAACCCTGTGGTTCTGGCATCGTGGCCGGAGACGGAAGCATCTGAGGTGTCTTGACGGTGTTGAAATCCATACGCTTCTGCCCTGCTCTGTGGTGTCTGTGCTCAGCTGGCAGCCTATTTCCCTCCCTGCATGGAGCGTAGAGGCGGGGGACGGTGACCTTGGGGACAGCATCAGCTGCCCTGTGACCCCCCCTTCCAGGAAGCCACGAGAGTGTGTGTTTGAGCCCTTCGGCCCTCATCGGGACACGTTCCAGTAGATAAGGGGAATGTGTGTTACACTGTTGCCCGGACTTGACATGCAGGGAACCAATTTCAATGATAATAAAGCAACAATGACAGCAAGTGTTCCTGAGCTTCTCTGTGCTGGAGGCACTGTCAGGTATCAGAGCTAGCGCGCCGCCTAAGCGAGACAGGTGGGTGCTGGCCTGTGAGAGCTGCTGTGATTTGCCATCAGCAGATTTTCTGCTTTGCAGCCGGCACCCAGGCTCTGGGTGTAGACAGAAGAGTGGATAGAGGAGAACAGAAAGTGAGTGATGGCAGGTGGGTGGAGGCCACATCCTGTCCCCCGGTGGGGGTGGGGCTCGTTTTCAGCATCTGTCCTGCCTGAATAGACAGTGCTTCGATTTTCTCTGTTGAAGTTTCATTTCTAATGTACTTTGTTGAATTTCAGATCGCGGATATCAGAGATGCCCTAGCCGGCCTATATGGAGTCGTACCAAAGATCCAGTGTCTTCTGCCAAAGCAGGTCGGACGTGCTGCTCTGTCCTCTGTCTTTACTGAGAAGACAAGGCCCCTTCCCTGGCAGCTGTGCTCTCTGTGCAGTTCCTGGGGTGGGGTTGCATGTGTGTGCTGTGTGTGCAGTTGCACGTGGGTGCGCCCTGGGCATGTGCCGTGTGTGCTGTGTGTGCATATGGACATGTGCTGGGCATGTGCCGTGTGTGCATATGGGCATGTGCTGTGTGTGCATATGGGCATGTGCTGGGCATGTGCCGTGTGTGCATATGGGCATGTGCTGGGCATGTGCTGTGTGTGCATATGGGCATGTGCTGGGCATGTGCTGTGTGTGCGTGTGCGTGCCTGTGCGTGCATGCGTGGGCATTTGCACATGGGCATGCTCTGGGTGTGTGCTGTGTGTGCACGTGTGTGCAGTTGCACGTGGGTACGCCCTGGGCATGTGCCGTGTGTGCTGTGTGTGCATATGGGCATGTGCTGGGCATGTGCTGTGTGCTGTGTGTGCATATGGGCATGTGCTGGGCATGTGCTGTGTGTGCTGTGTGTGCATATGGGCATGTGCTGGGCATGTGCCGTGTGTGTGTGTGCGTGCCTGTGCGTGCATGCGTGGGCATTTGCACATGGGCATGCTCTGGGCGCGTGCTGTGCGTGCACGTGTGCATTTGCACTCGGGCATGTGCAGGGCGTGTGCTGTGTGTTGAATAGCAGGCTGTCCTTGGCCGCCGTGCTAAGACAGGGTTTGCTCTCTCCCGACTCCCCTCCCACCAAGGCACCTTTCTGGAAGGGCCAGTGGAGTGGGAAGTGGGGTGCTTCTGTACTCAACATTTCGGAGGTGGGGATGTTCACATTGTCAGTCTTAGTGACACCAGCTGGGGTTACCTGTCCAAATACACACGAGCTGTGGTTTGCTCTGTCAGCTGATGGAGACTCAGTTCTTTGGGCGGCAGGATGCTCTCCACCTGTGTGTCTGCAGGAGCCTGTCCTCTCCGGGATCGCGACGCCTGTGCCACGTGTGTGCTTATGTCTACACTGCCTCTCTGGCTGTGCAGATTTCCGAGGTGAAAGCGCTTCACACACGGCCGCCACATGGGCGCGAAAGCCTCTGGGTGGGGACCTGGCGTCATAGCAGGCGCTTTGGGCCCCTCGCCCAGCTCAGCATTAGGCAGGAGCTTGTTCCTGGAGCCCAGACTCCAGGTCACAGCTGCCTATTGTTCAAGTTCCGAGTCGTGATGGTCGTACAGCTGTGACCGTTATCCCAGCTCTGAATCCTAACATGTTTTCCATTGCCCATCTTTAGGGGGAGGAGGTACAGTCCATCGGTCAGATCGAGCTGTGCTTCACCAAGGACCTGCAGCTGCGAAACTGTACGGAGCCTGGGGAGCCTGTGGCCGTCGGGCAGGGAGCGCAGCCGGCAGGGGCAGCCATGAACCTGCAGGTCTGTGAGGATGGCCCCGTCTTTTACCCCCCTCCCCAGGAGACCAACCGCTGATTTCCACATTTTGGAAATACTCTGGTTTGAACAGCAAGAGAAATTCTCAAAGCATTACTTTTCAAAGGGCAACTCCAATGTGAAATCACATTCTTACAACTTCCTATAATGTTAGCCTGTTTTGTTGTTTTGCTTTTCACTTCCGGTCTGTGAGTTGATTTTTGTAGAACATGGAATAAAGCTTAGGTTTTCTTTTTTTTCTCCTTTATTAATCTCTGTGGCATCTTTGGAAGACAAGGCAGGCCCCTGGGTGTTTGGGCAGATGGCACAGACTCAGGGCAACTCTCGCCAGTTTCCTCAGGAAGCTGCCTTCTTGGCCTGGAGGTGGGGGCGGTGGGGGCATCTTGGGACCTGCTGTCAAGCTGGAGGGTGTCTCTGCCTCCTGCCTCAGGGTTGACAGTTCTCATTGTTCCACGAAGCCACGGGTGACAAAACACGGTCACCTGGGAATGAGCGTCTCCCTCTGTGGCCTGTGGATTCTTCTCTTGCCAGAGGAAATGTGGGTGCTTTATAGACTGGAGGTAGCTTCCTGTCCAGGCAGTAGATGCTGCCTTGTAGAACAAAACCTGCAGGTCAGTTCATACAGATTTCACATGCTTTCTGTCAGGAGGTGGCCTGGGCTGCTGGTAAGTCCGTACTTAGAAATATTGATGAGATGTGGCCCCGTGCAGCCCTTCCTGTTGGTGGACGATGAGGTGGCTTTTGCACATGCTGAGAGCCCAGCCTCTGGGCTGCTGCATACCTGTCCTCACCTGCGGCAGTGGGACTTGGCTTGTAAAACGAGGACACCTAGTGGACTTCCCAGGCTTTGTTAAAACGGCCTTTTAGCATTATTTCTCCCTGGTCTTCGCCCTTTTTTAATGTTTTTAGCTGTGGGGGTTAAAATACGGCTCATCTGTTTGTCTAAATCAGGTTGATGTCCTATCTATTTTATTTAATAAACACTTAAAATAGAACTTATTATTTGTGAGGCATTGCTCTGTGTGCTTTAAAATATCAATTTATTTAATCCTCAGAACAAGCATATTTTCAAAATAATCCTATCTTTAAAAACCTATTACAGTCGTCCGCCCTTATCTGCAGGGGACACGTTCCAAGACCCTGAAACCACGGATAATATTGCACCTTACATATACTGTGTTTCCTCTACATTTCTACCCATGATAAAGGTTAATTTATAAATTTGGCACAATAAGAAATTAACAACTAGCTAATAATACAATAGAACAATATACTGTAATAAAAGTTATGTGGTTCTCTCTCTGAAAAATATCTCGTATGTACATGCGTACAGTGTGGAGACATGGGACAAAGGGGACAGAGGGGAGGTCCACACCCTGGGCAGGACGGAGTGGGACAGCGTGAGATTTCATCACACTACTCAGAATGGTGAGCAGTTTGTAACTTATGAATCGTTTCTTTCTGGAATTTTTCATTTAATATTTCAGACCATGGTTGTGGGTAACTGAAGCTGCAGAAAGCAGAACCATAGATGAGGGGGTTTGCTGTAAATTGAATTACTCTGAAAGATGATGGTACTGTTAGGAACAAAGTTTCTCTTTTCATGTTTTGTAACTATCGTTAGCTAACAAGTAGCTATGATTGATTCCAATAGCATAAAAATTCAGGATTTCTCTGAATTCCTCCTCAGAGAAAATCCTGATTTTAGTTCCCTGCAGGGTGAATCACTAAGGCTTTTTGTGTGTCCTTGGGGCCGCCATGACTAATCACCACGAACCAGGTGGCTTAAAACAGGAGTGGGTTCTCTCACTGTGTGGAGGCCGGAAGTCTGAGCGACTCAGGCGTGGCCAGGGCTGCTCCCTCTGAAGGCTCAGGGAGGGTCCTTTGTCCGACAGGAAGGATGCTTCTGACAATTCTTGACTTCTAGACACGTCACTCCAGTCTCTGCCTCTGGTCCCATGGCTTCTCCCTGTGTGTCTGTCTCTATGTAAATCTCCTCTCCTTTCTCTTAGAACGACACCAGTCACATGGATGAGGACGCACCCCAATGACCTCGTTTTCACTTGATCACATCTGCAAAGACTCCATTTCCAAATAAGGTCCCTTTCACAGAGCCTGTGGGTTTGGATGTGGACATGTCTTTGGAGAACACAGTTCACCCAAAACACCTACCAATAGGCAGGACCGGTCTGGCTGCCTGTCTTTGTGTTTTTCAGCTCTTACTGGCATGATGTCTAAATGCTCCAAAGAGGAGCCCGCTACAAATTATCCACATAAGAAAACGAGGAGTCTGGGAATCACAGAACGAGAGCTTTGAAGGATCTTACGCAGGTAAAACCCGTGCAATCAAGTTGCTTCATTGGTCAGGGCCGAAGGGATTCTGTAAACAGGATGAAGATTATCCCTTGTGACTTTGCCTGTCTGATAATGTGTAAAGACTAAAATGAGATAATCACACCTATAGATTCTTGACAGGTACATTCAAGATGTGTGCAGTGTAGTCACAGCTAACTGGCACTCGGGACCCTGACAGATGCATAAACTGGGGCACAGAGAAGGCTGCTAACGGCCTAACGCTGGGGAGAGGACGTGGTAGCTGGTGAGGCCCACGACGTTGGCTCCCTGGGGAAGTTTTGCCGGATGTGTCTCAGCGGTTCCTGAGGTCAATTTCTCCTCCCACATGTAGAGGCTCATCCTTTATCTCTGGAATGTTTTCAAGGATTGTAGTTATAACTGTTAGTGCTGATGTTATACTTTTCCTTTTTAGGGGCAGCAATTACATACACTGTGAAGAGTCTTAATCAACAGTAGCCACTCGAGTGAAAATGCAAACCTTCCTAAGTACCAAAATTTTTAACAAAGCAAGGACACACCACATAGGGAAATGGTGCACAATATACACACAGTAACTGCAGCGTCATACAAATGACAGACCCGACACCAGACACAATAGCCACATAAATACATGTGAGTGGACTTGGCCATTTCAAAAGAGATCTTAAAATTGGCTCAAAAGCAAAGCCTAGCTCCACGGTGTGTAAAAGAGACACACCTGAAATGCATGATTCAGCAAAGCAAAAAGTAAATGCGGGGCAGAGGTTCGCTGGGCAACGCAGACAGCAGGGAAGCAGGTGTGGCCCTCATACCAGACCCCGCGGATCCGTGTCTCCCGGGGCACTCGGGCAGCGAGAGCTTGGTCACGCCAAAGAGCAAGCACCACCCTGAGGTTTTCCCAAACATGCTACGTGGTGCCGCATGGTGCTACTTCAGACGGGTGACAAAGTGGCCGTATCAGGAGTTTGATAAAAGCGGTACCTTTATTTTCTCTTTTCTGTAACGGAGGGAGGAACTTGGCCCTGCTTTCTGTGTGCTGTGGGTGGGGGCCAGGTGCAGCCTCGTGGGAGAGAAGCGACCCTGCCCGCCCTCGCCAAGGTGAGCAGCCCTGTCTCCCGCGTTTCCTGCGGGCCTGCGGGCCGGAGTGTGCTTCTCTTCTGACTGGTCTGTCTTGGGCTGTTGGTGAAAACATGAAGGGATGTCACCTGTTACGCTGTCCCTGTCATGCCCCTGTCCTCCGGCACTGCCCTTCGTGTGGGACCTTTGTACCTCAGAGTCCTTTCAAAGATGGCTGTTGTTTCCTTTGAATCATTTTTGCAAATACCTGACTCATGGCTGGGGTTTCCAGGTCTTGTTATTTGCAGACTAGCCGATGAGTTTAAACAAACTTCCTGTCTGGTTGCGTTTATTTTCTGCCCTGCAGAATCAAGGCACACAGGTCTGGCACCATCAGTCTGTCTAAATGCACTGTTTCGGTTTTTAATAAGCTGTTCCTTTAAGAGTAAGATATATGTATTATTGTACTAGTCTGAGCATGTCTTGAGGGTAGACTGGGCTTAAACAGGAGGCATAGGAGTGAGAGGGACAGGCTGTGGGGTGAAATGTGGGGCGTGGGACATGCTCAGGGTCACACAGGCTTCAGAGCTGTTGTGGGGACCACACGGAGTAGAACCCACGAGAAAGCTTCGCCATTTGTAATGGGCGCCTGGCTCCATAAGTGCTTGTGACTTTTTATCAACGTTTCTGTTTGGTGGAGAGCATGGTAGCCGGTAGTAAGTACGTGTTTGGTAACTTGGATCAAATCGAATGAGTCCAAGGCACGGCGATGACCATGGAGGTGGGGAAGTAGAGGTCTGCATCCGGAGGGCTCAGCACCAAATGATTACATCATTCAGAACGCAGCTCTGGGCAGGCCATTGTCCCTGTCAACTCACGCCGGCCATGGTCGCTGACAGGCCGCTCAAGGCCTCAGGGCCGAGCTGGTTGGAGGGTTTGAACGTGTGCAGAGAGGAGGGTCTGGGTGGGGGTGGTGTGCAAGCCGGGGCTGGGGCAGGAGGGGCGACCACAGACTGACGCCCACCAGGAGGAGGGCAGCCCAGGGCCCTGCTGGGGGCTCGCAGAGCAGCACGCCTTTGCCTGGGAGCATCCATAAGGGACCCTGGAAGTGGAGCCAGAGGACAGTGGCCGTGGTGGAAAGACATGCTGAGCAAAGTGAGAAGAGACCACAGGCCCTGGTCGGCAGGGTCGCCTGAGGCCTGTGTGTGGCCTCGGAAGGCGGCCGGCCCTCCACCCGGGGCTTGTCTGCGGCCTCAGGGTAGCACAGCCTCCATGGGGCTCACAGGCCGAGGGCATCACACCTGTGCCCACCACCCTGCCCAGCTGCTGTGGTGCACTCGCTGAGTTCATCTCCCCGTGGAAACCTCTTCCCCTCGGTCTCAGTGATGTCACTGTCCCCGCTCTCACCCAGGTGAGAACTGCAGAGTTGACTTGGAGCTTTTCTTTTTCGTTACTGTTTCCCCTCGATCATGAAAAGAATTTCTTAAGCATAGTCATTTCCTCCTTTCCCTCGCTGACTTAGCACCACTCCTGACTGCAGACGAGTCTTTGTCATAAGTGCACCTCAGCACTTACGACAGATGGCCCTCGTCTCTCTGCTGTGGGACCCAGTGCTGAGGGGGAAGCAGCCAGTCGCTTCTCACCGAGGCCACACGGGAAAGCAATGAGCTGCCAAATTTGCTCGGTGGTGTTTGTGAACTTTGGACCAGGAACACAGAGAATTTAATCCAGGTCCCGAGGCAATTGAAAATTGTGCTGTAAATGTTTTTCCAAAATTCAACTGTGTTACCTGTACTCATTGTAGAGCGCTGAAGACACTTAGATGAGGTTAAGATAGCGATCCTTCCCAGGCTCTGACTCATGAAATGAGCGGCCACAGTCCCAGATTTTAAATTGTGTTTTGGTAACAAGACATGTCTTACATTGTTTATGGTGTCGTGCGGGAGGCCCTGCAGGGTCTCTGCTCCCGCTCCCCATACAAGAACGCAGGATATGGTGAGGCCAAAAAGGAACACCCACGGAGCCTTAGGTAGGGGAGTCATACCACTACGGTCTCACTGGAGGCTGGGTTCACTGGACGTGCGACCTGCTGTCCGTTTTGTCTGCAACCCACCGATGACTCTCTTTCACTCTCCTCCGTAGCCACAGCAGTTATATTGGCGGCTAATTGGCTAACTGGCTACAGCTGACGGCCAACCAGCCACAGCTGACGGCCATCTACTACCCGAGCCAGCACTCCTCCACGTGAGGCCGAGAGCCTGTAAACTACTTTCTGGGGCTCTGTCCCCACAATGGGGTGGGCCGATTTTCCCACAGAAGGGGGCAGGCAGTAGCTAGGATTTCTTTATCCTAAGCAAAAACCTATGACAGACAATGAGAAACACTGCAACTTTACGCTATTTTTCTGATGGGAATTCTTTTTTTGGGGGTAACTATAATGAGTCTTCCATTCATTTTAGACCCGAAGGACAGAATTAGTGTTTCAGGCTCATGATCAGGTTATTAGAAAACTGCAGGTGTGTGAGGTTAAGAGCTGTCACCAGCCGCCCTGAATTTACACTAATTTGCCTCGGATATTTCAGACCTGTGCAGCTCTCATACGTTCACAATCCCTTTTTTTTTTCAGGAAGCAGAGATTATGCAAGGACTTTTCCTATTTCTTATTGGTGTTGCAAAGAGCCTGCAGAGTCCCGCAACCCCATTTTTACAGCAAAGATGTTGGTGCAGCTAGGGTGGCCCGGTCATGCTGCCCTGCTCTCTTTAGTATTGGGGTACATTGTGGTCTCCACCTCGAGGTGGGAGCTCCCTGTGCTGGCACAGTGCCCCACAGCTGCTTGGATGGAGTTTAACCAGAACTGAAGAGAGACGGTCAGTAATGGCCCAAAGATGACCTTTTCCATCAAAAGCCACCAATAGCTGAATGTGGAAAATTAGCCAATCACCAGCATCTTTCCCTTGTTCTGGTGCATGGGACCCCACCAATCACAGACTTGAATGTCACCGGGAGGGTTTTTCTCTGGCGCAGAGGGGTGAGAGATCTGCGGTGTAGGGTGGTACCAGGCGGGCACTGCTGAAAGCGGGGTTACTAGACCTGGGAGACGCTTGCCCTGTGAGTGTGTGACTTTGTGAGCCCCGACCACATTTATAGATATTTCTTTCACATTTATGATATATATCACCAAGGTAAATAGAACTATACACATTCAAGGAAACACGATGTACATATATGCTTATCACTTAGGACCCTTACAGTTATAAATAACAGAAGAGTGGAAGCTATCTTAAAAATGAAGGCAGTTAACTGGCTCAGATAATTGAGACCTTTGCCTTCAGGTACAGTGTGATCAGGGTCCAGCTCAGTTACTGCGCAGCTGGCTGTGTTCTGTCATCCTCCACATGGCAGCTTTGCCCGGCCTTCTGCACGGACTATGGCCAGGCCTCTGATCCCTCCAGAAGGTTCCACGTCGTTTCCTTCGTAAAGCAGAACACTTCCCTCAAATCGAGTCTCCCTAAACTTATCCTTATTCTCTTTCGTGTGTGTGGTTTTTTTAAAAATAATTCCTTTTTATTTTTTTTTTAAATAATTTTTATTTTTCAAGTCCAGTTGACATACAACACAATATTATATTACTTTCAGGTGCACAGCTTAATGGTTAGACATTTATGTAATTTATGAAGTGATTGCCCCAGTAAGCCTAGCACCCATCTGACACCATACATAGTTATCACCATATCACTGGTTATGTTCCCTGGGCTGTACTTTACATCCCCGTGACTCCCTCGTGACTACCAGTCTGTACTTCTTAATCCCTTCCCTTTTATCCACCCATCTCCCCAGTCCCTCTCATGTGGCAACCATGAGATGCATGTTTCCTGTATCTGTGAGTTTGTTTCTGCTTGTTCATTTATTTTGCTTTTCTTCTTTCTACATATAAATGAGATCATATGGTATTTGTGTTTCACTGTCTGACTTAATTTCACTCAGCACAACACCCTCTAGGCCCACTCACGTTGTTACAGAGAGCAACATTGCATTCTTTTTTATGGCTGAGTAATATGTTATTGTATATATGTACCATGTCTTCTTTATCCGTTCATCTGTTAATAAACACTTAGGTTGCTTTTATATCTTGGCCACTGTAAATGCTGCAATTAACATATAGATGCACATGTCTTTTCAAACAGCGGTTTGGGTTTCTTTGGATAAATACCCAGAAGTGGGATTATTGGGTCCTTCTTTGTCTCTTGTTATAGGCTCTGTTTTAAAGTCTGTTTTGTCTGGTGTAAGTATTGCTACCCCATCTTTTTTTGTTTGTTTCCATTTTCATGAAATATATTTTTCCATCCCTTTACTTTCAATCTGTGTGTGTCTTTCAATCTGAAGTGAGTCTCTTGTAGGCAGCATATTTAGGGGTCTTGTTTTCTTGTTGATTCAGCCACCCCATATCTTTTGATTCGAGCATTTAATCCCTTTACATTCAAAGGAATTGTCGACAGATGTGTAGGTATTCCCATTTTATTATTCATATTTTTTATCTTTATTTTCTTCTTCATAAAGAAATCCCTCTAACATTCCTTGTAATACTGGTTTGGTGGTGATGAACTCCTTTAGCTTTTTCTTGTCTGGGAAGCTCTTTATCTGGTCTTTGATTCTACATGATAGCTTTGCTGGGTAGAGTATCCTTGATTGTAGGTCCTTGCTTTTTATCACTTTGAATATTTCATGCCAATACTTTCTGGCCTGCAAAGTTTCTGTTGAGAAAACAGCTAACAGTCTTATAGGAGCGCCCTTGTAGGCAACTAATGGCTTTTTTTCTCTCGCTGCTTTTAAGATTCTCTCTTTGTCTTTAACTTTTGGCATTTTAATTATGTGTCTTGGTGAGGGCCTCTTTGGGTTCATCTTGTTTTTGACTCTCTGCTTCCTGGGCTTGTATGTCTATTTTCTTCACCAGGTTAGAGAAGTTTTCCATCATTATTTCTCCAGATAGGTTCTCAATCCCTTGCTCCCTCTTTTCTCCTTCTGGTACCCTTATGATGCAAATGTTGGTATGCTTTATGGTGTCCCAGAGGCCCCTTAAACTTCATTTTTTTTTTTTTTTGATTCTTTTGTTTGTTTGTTTCTGTTCTGATTTGGTGCTTTCTGCTCCCTTATCTTCCAAATCGCTGATTCGATGCACTGCTTCATTATAACCTACTGTATCCCTCTAAATATATTATTCATTTCAGTTATTGTATCCTTTATTTCCGACTGGTTCTCTTTTATGTTTTCTATCTGTATTTTTATGTTTCCTATCTCTTTGTTGAAGTTCTCCCTGAGGTCACTGAGCATCTTCATAATCAGTGTTAGGAATTCTGTGTGTGGTAGGTTGCTTTTCTTCATTTTGTTTAGTTCTCTTTCTGGAGCTTTGCTCTGTTCTTTAATTTGGGACATGTTCCTTTGTCTCCCATTTTGGCTCCCTGTGTTTATTTCTGTGTATCAGGTAGAGCTGCTATGTCTCCCAGTCTTAGTAGAGTGAACTTATGTAGTAGGTGTCCTGTGGGACCCAGTGGTGCAGTCTCCCTGGTCACCTGAGCCAGGTGCTCCAGGTGTTTACTTTGTGTGGGTTGTGTGTGTCCTCCTGTTTTAGTTGAACCTTGGTTGCTGTTGTCACATCAGTGGGAGGGACTGATCCTCAGGCTGGTTGGTTGTGAGGAATGGCCATGACTACAGTGGAGGAGCTGTAGTGCAGGGTCTGACCCTACAGAGCAGGACTCACTTTAGCAGGGCTTGGTGCCTGCCCAGTTTTCCCTTTGTGTGTGTCATTTGTGGAGGTGGTTGGGTGGTGGTTTGATATTGTCTGAAGCTGGCCACCAGTTATATTAGTTCTGTGGCCTCTTGGGAGTGGCTCTGGTGCAGGACAGAATCAGCTGCTACCTGTGCCCTGCTGGGGCCAGTTGATATGAGCTACAATGTAATCTGCAGATGGTTGCCACCTGTGCTAGGCTTGGAGGTGCCCACGAGAGCCTGAGCTGTAAACTGAGGCCAGCTGCTGCCAATGCTGGGCTCAGGGCTGCTTAGCAAGACGTATGACACATGCTGAGGACAGATGCTGCTTGTTTGGGGTTTGTGAACATATGAGAGGTTTTAGGAAAGTCCACAGCCTGAGCCAAAACAGGCCATTTGCACTGAAAAGCCACTGGGACTGGCTTGGGTGGGTCCACAAGGTGGGCAGGGTCTCAGGGAATCAGCAGGTTGGGGTGAACAGTGTTAGCCAGGTGGATGGAAACTCAGATATGGCTGCCACCTGTGTCTGCATGCCAGGAGAACGGAGGGCTCAACAAAGGAACAATGGCACCTGGTAGCACTTCTGTCTGGGAGGAAGCTTCCCCTCCAGTCCTCGCTCTCAGGCCAGACAACTCGGTTCTCCCTGTATGTCCCTGGAGCCTTTTGAGCTGCTGTCCCAGTCCTGGAGCTCAGAGTAAGTCCACCAGCGAGTAAGTTCATGTGTGGGCCCTTTAAGAGGAGTGCCTGGGACTCCAGCCACCCTCTGTGTCACTCAGCCACAATCACTGGTTTTCACAGCCAGAAATCATGGGGACTTCTCCTTCTGGCACTGAAACCCTGGGCTGGGGAGCCTGGTGTGGGGCTAGGACCCCTCACTTCTCAGGGGGGACCTCAACTGCCGAGACACCCCTCCTGATTTTTAACCGCCACATGTAGGTGTGGGACCAGGCCATTCCGCGTCTCTACCCCTCCTACCAGTCTCAAAGTGGCTTCTTCTGTGTGTCCTTAGAGGCAGGACTTCTGTTTGGCTAGACTGCAGGTGGTTCTGAAGGATGGTTCTGTGGTTCAGTTGTAATTGATGTGGTCGTGAGAGGAGCGAGCACAGCGTTGACCCATTCCACCATCTTGACCGGAAGCCTCTCATTTTTTCTGTGCAGGAGTTAGGACAGGTGGTCCCCGTCTTAAGGCATTATTCAGAGCTAGAGTTGTCATGCAAGGGAACTGCAGGGTCTCTGGTCCCGCTCCCCACATAAGAACGCAGGACATGGTGAGGCCAAAAAGGAACACCCACGGAGCCATAGGTAAGGGAGTCATACCACTATATTCTTGCTGGCGGCTGGGTTGGAGACACAGGAAGCAGGAGCCACACTGTTCGCAACCCTCACTGCACCGCTTGCAGGCTCAGCTACCATCTTCTTGCTAGCCCCCATTTTCCGCTAGCCTAGCCACAGCAGTTATATTAGTGTCCAATGGCTCACTGGTTACAGCTGACGGCCAACTAGCCACAGCTGATGGCCGTCCAATCACAGTTGATGGCCTTTTACTACCTGAGCCAGCACCTGTCTATGTGAGGCTGAGAGCCTGGAAACTGCACTCCTGGCTCTGTCCCCACAAGAGGATTGTAGTGAAAGGACCACATTGTATGTTTTATGTTTGATTATAGTATATAATAAGTGCCTAAAGCCATAATCTGGGTATTTTCCGTGTATGTTCTTATTTAATTCTCACAGCAGCCCTGCAGGGTGTAATCGTTGCCTTTTCACCTGAAAACAGGAATAGGTAATTAACCAACCTTCCTAGGGACGCAGTGATGGTGCCTGGAGTTAAGAAAAGCATTTGAACTTTTCAAAGCACCAGCTGAGCCCACTCCTTACCACAAAGCAGATTCCGAAGTATCTTTGTGAAAGGAGTAAGGAGGCCGAGGGAGCAGCCGCTGCCTTGCAGGGCACTTCCCACCACCAGCCATCGGTGCTCTGCGCAAACAGCTGGTGCTGTGGAGCTGAGTTGACGCAGTCATTCCATCCTCAGCACACACAGCTGCCCACTGCCAGCGCCTTCCAGCTTCCCTAACTCTGAGGTTGAGGCTGAGCCTTTTTTTTTCTTGAAACTTTTTCTTGTTTGTTTTTAAACTTGTATTTATTTTAAGTGTGTTTTTCCAGGACCCATCAGCTCCAAGTCAAGTAGTTGTTTCAATCTAGTTGTGGAGGGCGCAGCTCACAGTGGCCCATGTGGGGATCGAACCAGCAACCTTGTTGTTAAGAGCACCGTGCTCTAACCAACTGAGCTAAGCGGCTGCCCCGAGGCTGAGCCTTTTTATCACCCTCTCTTCTGGGCCCCAGTTCCTGCACAGGGAGAGAGGAGTTGGCAGGGCGGTCCTGGGACAGGTAGCGCTTACACCAAGGCTTTGCACGAAGTGCAAGGTGCAAACCCCACATGCCCACGTTTGCAGGTGAGGGAGCGGTGCAGGACAGGGCTCCTGGGGACACTGCCCCTCCCCATTGGGCAGGGAGCAGTCCCCACTCGCCAAAGTGCGACTCATAGAATGCACTGAGACCTGGGCGTCTACTCCCGCTCAGAGACATCCGGCTGCTCTCAGGGCAGTCGTGCCACTGGCCGGGAATGCGATTAACTACCGAGCAGTTTTTTTACACTAGGGCAGATTGGGTTTGTGATGACCCCCTTTTCTCCATCTTTCTTCTGAGACCAGGAGGCAGGTGGTGACTCAGGCCTGACGCTGTCTGCTCGGTGCATGTCACATGCTGCCTGCCTTGCAGTCACTGTGTCCAGTGAGAGCTCTACCTCCTTCTATGCTGGACGTAGGAGGCAGGGTTCCCTGGCGTCTGTGTCCTGGGGATGAGCTCTCCGAAGACCATTTGAGACTGAAGCAAAACTGTTTCCTGGTTGTGCGCTATTTGCCTCATGTCACAGTCCCTGTTTTCTTAATCTCGACTTACACCAAATAGGTCAGATTTGGGTGAGAGGGGCCTAAGCCTGAGGCGCCGACTGGATCTGGAAGCATGTGCGGGTCTCAGCCTGTGCTCAGCTGGCCTCCCTTCACCGCAGGCGGCTGGGGCCCAGGGGCGTTCATGTACTTGTTCACAGTTAATTTTCCAGTGACAGCCGTGTTTGTGGGTTAGAAGAAACTGGATGCTGACTGCCTGAGGCTATAAGCAGAGGCAGTGGCAGTTAGTGCTTTCCTCAGGTGAGGCGGCTTGTTGAGTGGGAAGTGTGGGTTTCCTCTGAAGTCTTAGTGTTGGCTGCTCTCCCTCCCCCGCCTCCTCCTCTCCCCCTTAGTTCACAAAACAGCATTGGCAGCGATAAGCAGACCCTGCTGTGCAGCTCCCCTTGGTCTTCATGGTAACGTTGTTTCTTCCCTGTCTGATAGGATCCATGTTTTTCCATCAGTGATTTTCTGTAGTTGACAATCTCTCTTGGAAAGAGCCTGTTGAATGTGGCACGTCTTAGACTTATTTTAATTTGCACAGACTGGTCAGTCATTTTTAACCTGAGCTCAGAATGGTTCTGCTCTGTGTGGTCTTCAGTGCTTCTGGGGTCACTGTGCCCTTTACGTACGTGGTAAGGAGGGTCAGGGACATGGATGTTTGGGAGGCACTGACGTTGGCCCTCAGCTGTGAAGTGCACCATTTCTGCAGTAAGAGAATGAAACTATCACACGGCAATATGGCCCTTGCTCGGCTTTCCCTTTGGTCTTTCCAATCAACAGCGCCTTGATCCACTGTGAGGGTGAATTTCGTGTCAGCGTGGCTGGGTCACGGCGCCCACATACGTGGGCAAACATTATTCCAAATGTTTCTGTGAGGGTGTTTTTGGATGAGATTAACTTTTAAACGATGGGCCTCATCTGATCGGCCACCCGGGGAGAACAAAGACTGAGCTCCCCTAATGAGAGGGATTCTCCAGCAGACTTCAGCCCTGAAGGGCAGACTTTGGACTTGCCAGCCTTCGTGATTGCACGAGCCAGTGCTCAAACTAAATCAGTCTCCCCGCCCCTCCCCTAAACGAGATTGGTTCTATTGGTTCTGCTTCTCTGGAGACCCCTGACAAATATATACACTGGGTGAAGCTAACATTGCCTGTTTCACACCTGCCAGGCTCGCACCTAGCTGATTTCCTGAGGTTCTCCTTTTCAAGGGCAAATGGAGAGAGAACATGACCGCTCCATGCAGGGCTTCCTGTCCACCTCCAAGAAAGATGAGCAGCTCAGAGCAGACTGATGGTTCATTTCGTGGGTCACCCTGCCTGGGCTGAGGTGACCCCTCCTTGTACTTAGTGGCCGTGCCCCTTAGTCAGTTTCAGTCTGGAACATTCCTCGGGGCTTCTGCGACTCTCATGTCCCAGCGGCTGTTCCTCTCAGATCCGGGATGGTTCCTCACTGTGCACAAGTCTGACACCCCACGCTGGCCTCTGTCATCCTCATCCCCTTGGGGTCCCCAACACCCCAGAGGGAAGGCAGGAGGAAAGGACCGGGAGAGATAGGGCAGTTTTAGCACCTTTAAGGCATTATTACAGTGTTTGCCCTTTACAGTGTATAAAGTCCATGCACGGGCATGTCTGGGCACTGAAATTCTCAAGAAGATGTAAAACGGAAGCAGTAAGAAAAGGATGATCTGTGTGGTAATGAAAGTGTTTCAACAGCAAACGCTCACATGATTGCATCTGCCGTGCTCGTCTGTGTGGGGCGCTGCTAGGAGCCTCGTCCGAGTGTTACATGAACGCAGAGGCTGCCTGGGTATCTCCCCGCCGGGCAGAGGTCCAGCTGGCATGGAGTCACCTCCTGCCGACTCGGCGTTTCTGGTTCCCTTTATCCTGGAGTTTGGTGATGATGTCATGACACCTTTTAAAAACAATTTGTTTCGCCACATCTGCTTTCGGGGCTGACTGGCAGGGGCCCCGGGGCCTTCCATGGATGTGTGCGTCCCCAGGAGAGAGTGTCAGCTGGAAGCCTGGCGGTGACCTGAGGAAGCGGGAGGAAAAGGGTCCAGGAAAGCTGAGGAGCAGGCGCCCTGCCTTGTTAGAGAGCCAGCGTGAGAGAAATGACCTTGAGCTGTGGGGAGAGATGTCACGTTGCTGCACATGCCATTGAGCGTAACAGGTGTCCAGCGAGGGCGGCCTGAGTGAAGCCATGGGGATGGCACGGGCACCATCTCTTCCCAGAGGTCACGTGGCAGGTGTATAGCATGCGGTGTCATTTTAAAAACGTCTTTCCCTCTCCGATTTACCACAGAAATTCCCAAAGGTAGGAGACCAAAGAAGCAGAATTTCTAGGTATGAAAATCTCCATATTTTGACATGCTGGACAGTCAGTATGTGACTCTCCTGCTGTTTATATGCCATCTTCCGTTGGTTTCACCCCCAGTGGGTGAACGAGGGGGACACTGTCATTCGTTTGTGAGTCATGAGAAGAGTCGTGCAACACGCCAGCAGCTCTGCCAGGCAGACACTCAGACCTGACCCTCAGCCTCAGGCAGTGCCACCCCCGACTGACCGTCACATGCCCATCAGCGGCTTAGGGGTCAAGGGCAGGCACAGAAAGTGGCCACCAGTATCTGCCCCTCGCCCCCAAGTCGTGTGTATGCCCGTGCTTTGGTCCTCACGTGCTCTGTCTTGGTCAAAATGAAGCTGAGGAAATCCTGGCAAACACGGTTGTTGAACTCATGTGCCCCACCGACCCCTAGCAGGGTGTTTATGAGCGAGCGGCCATGTTAGCTTGAGACACCTAATCAATTGTCGTTTGCTAGTCACACCTGAGAGCAATACTTGCATGGTGTCCCCAAGGCGGGAGAGCCGTTCGGAGGGTAGTGGGGCGCATATGGCTTAGGGACAGAGGACGAGAGCCCAGTGGAGAGGGACGTTCAGGAGATGAGGGAATAAAAGCCTCTTTTTAAATCTTTTGCATTATGAGGACTAACTTTTCAGCTTAAGCCAGATGCTCACCGTGATTCTCAGGTTGCCATGAGAAGCTGTTGACAGTGCTCACAAAAGGCGAGATGTGTTAAATTAGGAGAAAGTCGGTCAGGTGGGACTCACTAACCAGCATGAAAGAAAAGCATCAGGGGGATTTTCATCCAAGAAGGCGAGGCGGTAGGGCGGCTCGTGACCCTGCAGCCCGTGGGAAGCCAGCCTCGTCCACCCGTGTCCACTGATGTTCAGCCAGCTCGGACACCGCTATGCTTGTCGTCTGCTGGGCCAGGGCTGCGAGGGGGCGCTGGCACCCCAAACCTGCCGGCACAACGGCTTCCTAGGGCCCAGCTGGTGGGCACCCCCCCGCCTCTGCGGGAAGCACGTGCAGGAGAGCTGTGACTTCATTTTCTGCCATCAGAGGCTTGGAGGAGCCGTTGCTCTACCCCCCCCCCCATGACCAGCCCGCTGCCTCGTGCCGGCCCTGCCCCCAGACCCCTCCAGCTGGTGCGTCTCCCGTCCCTATGCCACCCTCACCGCACCCCCCACTTCTCCTTGGCCTTCTAATCTGTGGCTGTAATTAATTATTCTTCCTTTCGTGTGAATTCTGTAATGTTTATTATTAACATGTAGCTGTCGCTCGAGTGCTTCTGCCTAGTGGGCATCTTACGTCTTACCCGTGATTTCACAACACAAAGGGTGTCTGAGTGCTAAGCAGATGTGACAGATGAGGTGACCTGACCTGGGCCACACGGATGCCAAGTGCCGGGCCAAGAATTCAAGCTCAGGTCTGCCCCAGTCTGAAGCCCAGCTGCCATTTGTCCCATCTCAGTGACAGTTTTCTTCTATCCAGATATGTAGCCAGATATGTCCCTGATCAGTTTTACCCATTTCCGTGGATGCTGCGGCCACTGGACAAGTTGGAAACTGGGGGTGTCCATTCAGTCAGAAGTGCGGCCACTGAGAGAGCACCCCCAGTGCCCTGGACACACCACCCTCGTCCTGTGGCTGGGACTGTCTCAGCCCGTCTGGCTGCCAGAACAAAGCACCACAGACGGAGGCTTAGAACCAACACAACTTTATACCTCGCAGTCTGGGGGGTGCAAGCCTGAGATCCGGGCGCCAGCAGGGTCTGTGTCGGGAGAACCCTCTTCCTGGTTCACACACCGCTGCCCGCTCTGTGTCCTCACATGGTGGAGGTCCAGGGCTCTCTGGGTCCCTTTTATTCATGACCCCCCCCCCATGACCTAATCACCCAGAGGCCCCTCCTCCATATACCATCACATTGGGGTTAGGTTTCGACATGAATATTTGGGGACACAGATACTTGGTCTCTAGCAGGAACCAAATCCAGCTGAGCCTGTGACTCCAAATACAGTCATCTTGGGGGGGTCTGATCCCCTTAAAGAAAGTTTTTTTCAATGTGGCATCTCAAGGCCTTCCGGGAGGCATCTGGAGCATGCCGGTGGCCGAAAGGGGACACTGTCAGCGGCACCTTCATTCCTGGTGCCCTGCAGGCTCTCAGCAGGAGCCAGAAGGTCTGAGTTTTCCCACCTTCCTCGAAAGGGTTGGGCTGCCCGTCACGGCCCCCTTCCTGTACAGGGACCGTGCACCTGTGCACGAGAAGAGGACACTGGATACTGAGTGAGTTACTAGTAATGATCTGCAGGCATAAGCTCGTAATTCAGCTTAGTGGTCAGGATGGGGAGCAATTACTGCGTGAAAAGGGAAATCCAGTCCACGGGCAGGAGCGTCTGTACACTATAAGCTCAAGAAAGGTGGCTGTGATCAATTCACGTGTGCTGCTGGCGGAATAGAGTTTGCTGCTGTGTACATAATTCAGACTTTTTGCTCACTCGGGGGGCGGGTCCTGCCTGTCACCCGTCTTATTTTAGCCCCTGATTTTTCAGAGTGAATGACATTTTTGCCGTGATGTGCCCAGGGGATGCTTCATAGTATCTTCATGATCAATTCATTCATAGGACTCCATGTAAGGACTCAGAAAGGGTACAGAGGAGAATGGGACGTGGCCCCAGCCGTCAGGGGCTTGTCGTAGAGCTGGGCAGACAGCACGTTCAGAAGAAATCGCTGCACAGGCAGGAAATGAGAGCTGGCCCGAATGTGGTACAGACCACGAGGAAGGGACAGCGGCCTCTGATGGGATTTGAGCTGGCTTCAGAGGACGCTGACAGGTGGGAGAGCGAGGCAGGGCCTCCCAGAAGCCTGGGTGGTATGAGCTGCCACGTAGACTAGGCGATGAATCAGGCCTCTGCAAGGGATACGATGCAGACAGTTGGACTGGGAGGAAACACGTGTGCTGTGGGTGTATTTATGGTGACAGGAGCTGTTCCAGTGAGTCTGGTTCTGCAACTCTCATTCTTCCCACTCGGCGTCACCTTTACTTATTCGCGAGGGCCTACTTGGGGGGGTGAGGAGTGAGCCAGGGGCTTGGGACATGATGTGAACAGGAGAAGTGCAGCCCCTCCCTCTTCTGTTGACCAGAGAAGACCGACACTTAAATGGTCTAGTGTGATGGGGGTGGTGAGGGTGAGCCAGGGCGGGCACAGCGTTGGGACACAGGAAGCCACCGAGGACGTCACAGGCCACGCTCAGGACACCCACGTGTCTCTTCTCTTTGCTCCCACCTTCTGTTTGATTTCTTCAGTAGAGATTCTACCCCTCCCTGTCTCCATGGTTTCCAGAAGAGAAAAAAACGAAATCTGTCTCTGCGAAGCCCCCGAAGCGTCTGAGGAAGTCAAGACCACTGGATGTCCTTGCTGACAGCTGTGGGTGTTGCACACGCGCTTTTGTCTGCGTCCAGAACAGAGTGCTGGGGGGGGGGGCACAGAGCATGTGGCACCTCCATGGAAGCCCCGTTTGCTCAGCCAGTGGTCTCCCTCCCGCCGAGACAGGAAGGAGGCCAGCAGTAGAATAGAATCTTATGTGTTCTGCCATAGAACACAGAGAGCTACATGCTGCACTGTGCTCTCAGCGCTGCGAGTGTGACCTGAGGGTGTACTGCCCACGTCTGGCTGGGCTCAAGCCAGGGTTCGGGGTTCAGTGCCCAGGCAGCAGCCCGCTGACGTGCCCATGTTCCTTCTTTTGCCCGGCGTCCGGCACCCACCCATGGAGGTTTCTTTCTCAGCTGTGTGTACGCGCGGAGAATGACCGGGTGGATCAGAAGGCTGTGGGGACCCCGTAGGCAAGTGTGCAGTGGCTCTAACATTTATTAAAGTTAAGCCTTCAAAAGGCAAGGGACAGGCCGCCAGCGCTACAGTGTTTTCACCTTTCAGTTCCACCCCAGCCCCATCCTAGGCTGGGATTTGCCGGCGCCTTTTGCCCCTGGTACTGTAACATGCAGTGCTGTTCCGAGCCAGTGTCACCCATGTCGGGAGCCGAGCCAGGAACCGTCAGATGAGTGGCGTCTCGTGGCTGCTGTATCCTCGCTGGCCCCTGCTGTTGTCCTCGTCCTCTGTGTGGCCTGACAGCCAGCCAGCCCCTGCCATCATCCCTTCTTGAGGTGCTAAATCTCCCCTCTGATTCCACAGAGACTGGCAGCAGGAACCCAAAGGTCCCCAAGGCAGTGAGCAGACCACTGAGGTGTGAGCTGTGCTTTGTGGCCTCACTGCTTCCTCCTGCTGTGACACACATGGTCCTCGGCAGCCCAGGGAGCTGGTTGAGCACGTTTGGCTCACACCCCTTGTAAAGGCTAGAAAACCAACGTCCTAGAGGTCAGTGTCGCCCAGTGTGGCCCCCAGCCAGCAGCAGTATCAGCACCACCCGGGAGCTGGTGAGAAATGCAGACTCGGCCCCTCCTAGATCTGCATTTTCACAGGGTCCCAGAGGACATGTGAGAAGTGTGGTTTCAGGTGACACAACTGGGGCACAGAGCTGGGCGGGTCCTTTAGGAGGAGTGGCCGTGACTGCAGCCATCCTCGTCTCACTCAACCATAATTTGCACTGGTTTTCACAGCCAGAAGCTATGGGGACTTCTCTCCCGTCACTGGAACCCTAGGCTGGGGAACCTGGTGTGGCCCTGGGACCCTGCGCTCCTCAGGGGAGAACCTCTGCAGCTGGGAAATCCCTCCTGATTTTTAACTGTCGCACACAGGTGTGGGACCAGCCTGTTCTATGTCTCTGCCCCCTTACCTGTCGCCAGGTGGCTTCTTCTATATGTGTTTAGTTGTAGGACTTCGGTTCAGCTGACTTCAGGTGGTTCTCAATGAAGGTTGTGCTGCAGTTCCGTTGTAATTCTGACGTGTTTGAGGGAGTAGCCAAGCACAGCGTTTACCTGCTCTGCCATCTTGGCTGGAAGGCGGCACAGCTACTTCTTAACACCTCTGGGAAAGGACACCCACCTCTTTCACATCTGTTGGCCAGACTAGAGACAGGGCCACGTGTGAGTCTCTGGTTTCAGTATCTGGTGTCTGTTGTGTTCCCAAACTCTGACACATAGTGATGAACCCAGCATATCCTCTCCAAACCCTGGGAGGAAATATTAAATCTGGGCGCCTGCTCGTATCGGTGGTCAATAAACCCACCAAAAACTCTCCTCAATGAGTGAGAGCTGGCAGAAGTCCTGCTTCATTCTGGGTAGGATTCAGCCTTCAGGTAGCCCCAGTGAGAGCTGCTTCTGGAAGGGAAACTGGCTGCGCAGCTTCTCAGCTCAGGACAGACAGACGTGTCTTGGCTCTGAAGCACAGATCGCAGGCCCAGGGACAGAAGTGAACAGTCAGGACCGCAGCCCCTCTGCACGTCTTCTGCCACCATGTCTGTCCCCTGTGCCTCTGCACAGGGGTGACCCTGGGACTAGACCTCCAACATTCAGTTGTCCGTGGTCCTGTGGGCAGCAGGCCGGCTGCCACCGTGTTATCAGTCACACGGACAGGATAACTACGCCCTCCAGGCAGACGCTCTTGTGGGAGTGAAGGCCACACAGCGGTGGCCCTGGGAGCGTGTCCGGGCTGCTGCGTCAGCTCTCACTCGGTTTCACCTCATGCCAGGACTGCACACCTGCCCATTTCCACTGAGCATGGGCGATGGAGCTGGAAGGAGATGTCTCGCTGGTATTCATGTCCTAGGGCTGTCACAACTAATTCCTACAAACTGGATGGCTTCAAACGTGGGCATTTGTTCTCTCCCACTCAGTCCTGGAGGCTGGAAGTCCAAAACCAAGGCACCAGCAGGGCCACGCTCGTTCTGCATGGAGGGAGGGAGGGTCCTTCCTCCTCTTTCAGCTTCTGGGGGCTCTAGGCGCTTCACAGCTTGTGGCTGCATTGCTCCCATCTCTACCTCCATTGTCACATGGCTCCTCCCTGTGTGTCTGTGTCCCAAGTTCTCTCTTCTTATGAGGAGACCAGACATTGGATGTGGGCCCTCCCTAATCCAGTATGGCTTTAGCTTATCACACCTGCAAAGGCCCTAGTTCCAAAGAACGACACAGTCACATGTTCTAGGTGGACCTGAATTTGGGGGAGGACACCATTCAACCTCGTACTCAATGTCAATGCCAGTTTTCCATTATTCCGACGTGTGTGTCTGTCCATGTATGTGTGTGCATGTGCTGTGTTTCACCTACCACCTGAGCTTATAAAGGGAACAACATACTGTCTAATCCTTGTTGGGCTTTGCTTCAGGCGCCATCTCCCCCCTCAAAGCAGAGGTCATGCTTTTGGAAGAAAATGAGCAGTCGTGATGGCAACGAAAGGGTGTTATTCTAGCAATCCTATTTGCTTGGAACAGATGGGCTTTCAGCCAACACTTTTTTAGGACTAATTCTTTTACAGGGCGGTGTCTGTTGAAAAGTAGAATGCAGGGATCTCAATGAATTTACCCTTATTTCCTCTATTCAGAAAAGAGCAGAGGTTCTCTCATTTGAATTTTCTTCAGCCAGACCACAGGCATGAAGCAGTGTTCTGGATGAGACAGATGGGCATACGTTTTTGGTCTGCCACCAGCTGGAGTGATCCTGGGCAAGTCCCTTCACCATCCTGAAGCGTGAAGTTAAATTTGCAAAGCGGGGCTACCACCCTGGCTAGTGGGACTCCGGCTAAGTGCTGAGCGTGAGTGGGTCTCTAGGTGGAACGTCTACAGCTGAGCGTGACTGTGTAGCCGGCCAGAGAAGGCAGGAGCCCTCAGTCTCTGTTCAACATTTCTGAGGACCCACTGAGCTGTCCAACCCTGGGCGCGGGGGAAGCAGAGATGAGAAGGCATGTGTCCCTCCGGAGGGAGCCACATGGGAACGGGTGGCCATGCAGCCCAGCAAGCCGTCCTCTCTGCCTGCTCTTCTGGACTCTACTGTGGGGTCCTGCCTGTCAAGTGCCCTTTCTTGTGTTTCTCTGTTGACCCCTCACAGACCCTATGCAAATCTTCAGATGAAAAGTCCCTTAATTCCAGTGATACACTATCTGTATTTTCAAAAAACTGGTAGAAACGAGGTGGCGTTGGTGGAGAACATGCGACGGTGCCAGCACGTTGCGTATTCTCTTGAACCCTGGCTGTCCTGCACTTCTTCACACATGGGCCTTGCCTGGTTGTGTGGGTCCAGCAAACGCCACCCGTGGCAGTGACTCTGCCACTGACATTGACCTTGGGCTTTTTTTTTTTTTTTTTAAATCAGATGAAGTTAAAGTGAAGAACATGAAAGGTCCATTCCACGCAGACGCAAGAACCAGAGTTGGGTCTTACGGACTCTGGAATTTGGATGTGTTCTTGTCATTGGAAGCTTGCATTTACATTGGACACGCTCCTGACCTTAGTTTCTTTTCTCAAGGAGCCTCATTCATTTGTGGATTCAAATGACACACCACATTTCAAACTTCTCCTTTTCTTTTATAGAAGGGAATTCCATATCACAATAGACATTATTCTGTAACTGTGAATATTACGATGTACTTTAAATACTTTCGGCAGGAGTAGATACTTGATTCCATAGGACGTTTGGAAGATTCCTATAAATGTCATGTTTCCAGTGATTATTTATTTTCTAAGAAAGTAACTAGCCTGGTTTTAAGAATTTACCAAGTCCCATTCGTGGATATACTTAATTTTCTATTGTTAGTACAAATTATGACAGGTTCCAGTTCCTTCCAAAGTCTAGTACCACCTAATGTAGAGTCTAGGAAACCACGGTCTTCTAAGTTTTACCAGTTATAGTCTTTTGTCATTTTTATGGATTTATTTCTTGCCTTCTTCCATTCTTAACCTGATAACTGATGGTCATTTTTTCTCAGTAGAAACTCAAGTACTATTCACACTTAGGTAAATAATAGTAGTAGTAATAATAAGGCTGTAGGCCCTCAGCCACAGGAAGGAGGGAAGGCAGTGCGTCTCCAGAATGTCTCCCACGACCTCCGTGTAGTCAGTGCTCTGTTGCTTGTTCTCAAGGCCAGATGCTATACTTTCCACAGATTTCACCCTGTTTTTTCTCAGAAAGTCGTTTTACACGTTCAACTTATAGACATCAATGGCAACATTTTGTTTTCAAAAGGAACTTGAGTTGGTTTGACAGGTGGTGCTTTTTAAGAAATCTAGAAACACATGTGTTTTCCTTGAGTCTTCCTTGAAGGCCACGGTCACTCATGCGAATTTCAGTAGAAACGCTGGTCTGTGCGTCGCAAACGTCTGTGGGCGAGGCATGGCTTCGGGGAAAGGCCAAGGGTGTACCCCCTAAGTGCTATTTTGCTTACATGGCCTGAGTTGAAGTGTTGCACGATCAGCCTTCGGAAAGTGGAAGTAAATTTTGGAACAAATACGTTGGACCTGAGGCTAAATTAAATAAATCCTTGCAAAGTTCTTATGGACGACTACTGCAAGGTGTGCCCAGTTAGAAAAGGTACAGCTACTGTCTTAGCATCTCTGCAGGCAGGCTAGGAAACACTGTGGAGTTTTTTCACACCATTGTGCTAAGTTCTGGGAAGTATTCAATTGTCGTGAGCTGGACACGGCTATCACCGTAGCCGTCTCACACACATTTGTGTCTTCCCACAATGTCAGACTTGATTAGAATAAAGCCATGGATCTAGTCCTACCGACTCGGTTTCCCCTGGGCATGAAACAGGGTCCAGCCAGAGGACAGCTCCAATAGTCGGGGTAGAGCGGTTTCACACGAGAAGGTCACACAAGTTTGCAAGCGATAGGGTTAGGCCAGGCGGACAGAGAGTCTCATGCAAGGAGGATGAGAGAGTCGGTGTTCAGCAAGAGTCCCTTGGGCGCTGGGGTCCTCAGTGTCGGGTGTCAGGCCAGGCCGGTGAGACGGTCAGCAGGCGAGGCTTCGAGCGCTCCGTCTGGGGCGAGTGCAGGTGCGGCTGTGAGCTCGGCGGCTGAGGCCTGAGCGAGGAGCCGTCAGAGAGCTCCGTTCTTATGCCGGAGACCCGGTGCGGTGCCCCCGTCTGTGGTCCGATAAACCGTCAGATGCCACACTGCGCCCTGTGTCTGGAGTTACCTGGTCAGGGCGTTCCCTGGGTGCACCTTTCCCGGGATGCTCTGGCATGAAGTCACTTTGTGACGGACATAGCAGGGTGCTTAGAGTCCATTTCGTGTTCAGAATGAGTGCTCTATACACCAATAAGATGAGTGACTAAAAAATGCATGTTTACATGTTTCACCATTTTTGCTCCTTCAGTAGTGTGTGTGTGTGTGTGTGTGTGTGTGTGTGTTCTCGCTTATCTTCAGTAGGAGATTCATGGAACTGGAACTGGTAAGTGTTTGCCAGGGAGAGATCTTCACAACACACGAAGCCCGGGGGCCTAGTTGGGGGTGACTGGGACCCCACGTGGCCTGCGTCACGGTGACTCACGTTTCTCACCAGGGAGATGAGAAATTAGTTGGGAGGCTTACGAGGACGACGTGTAAACGCTTCTTCTCTAAAATGTTCTCCTAGCACATAATTTGCTTTTCATAATAGAGGCTGTTTACTCTGCGCTCAGCCTTTTCTTTCTTCCTTGTGAATAATTTCGTTTGGAAAAAAGCTGCTGTTATGGTTCAGTGTGTCACGATTCCGTTGTGTTGGAAATGGGGCTTTGGGTTTATCCTGCTAAAGGCGTTGGGTAGCATCTAGTTACCTTTTGTGTCTTTCGCACCAAACTGCAGGATGTATGTAAAGTGGGCTCCAGAGCCTCTGTTAGTTTCTCTGAAGCTGAACAGTTGCCATCTGACATGATGTCCTGTGCCCTGGCCGGGGCCTGTGGGACTTCACGCACCCATTGCACCTGGGCCTCTGGCTCCTGACCACTGTGGAACTGAAGTGTGATGGTGCTTCCTGATTTATTGTCACCCTCTCTCCTCCTCCTCAGGGGTATGTCAGCTCCTCTGCCATAACAAAGTACCGCAAACTGGGGGGCTTAACCAACAGAAATGCGTTGTCTCACAGCTCTAGAGGCTGGAAGCCCAAGGTCCGGGTGTGGGCAGGGCCAGCTCCCTCTGAGGATGCTGGTGAGGTCTGTCCCAGGTTTCTCTCCAGGGCCCCGCAGCCCCTTGGCTGTGGCAGTGTCACTCCAGTCTCACATGGCGTCCTCCCTGTGCATGTCTGTGTCTACCTCTCCCCTTTTATAAGGACACCAGCCACATTGGATCGGGGCCACCCATCTCCAGAATGACCTCGTCGTAATGAATTACAACCACATAGACACTGTTTCAAAAGGCCACACTCTAAGGCAAGCGCTTACAGCTTCAACAGGGTAACTGTTGTGTGTGTGTTTTTTTTGGGGGGGGGACACAATTCAGCCCATAACAATGGGTAACATGCCCTTTTAAAAAAACTTTTTTGGGGTAATATTGGGGAACAGTGTGTTTCTCCAGGAACCATCAGCTCCAAGTCATTGTCCTTCAATCTAGTTGTGGAGGGCGCAGCTCAGCTCCAAGTCCAGTTGTCGTTTTCAATCTTTAGTTGCAGGGGACGCAGCCCACCATCCCACGTGGGAACCGAACAGGCAACCCTGTCGTCCAGAGCTCGCGCTCTAACCAACTGAGCCATCCGGCCTCCCCATGCCTTTTTGTTACAATTAAATTAATTTGTTTTTGAGGTTTCTGGAAAGTGAAAATGCCAAGGCTAGTGGTGATCACACCACTAGAAATTAATAATTCTCCTCACTTTACCAAATCAACTGGACATGCAGAGGGTGCCAAAAAAATGTATACACACTTTAAGAAAGGAAAAAACTATTAAAATTGTAATACTCGATATATACTTATAACAAAAGATGAATACAAGTCATGTTTGACTTCTGCAATTACAAGAGGTGCTCAGAGTGGTTACCATCAGTGTCCAGATAATTCTGATTATGGTGAACTACTGCTTGAGCAGCGCTGACCAAAGTGTCACTTGTGTACATTCTTTGTGGCACCCCCGGTATTAACTTGCAAAATGGAACAGCCCAGGATAAACTGTTTGGGTCATTACACAATGTCCGGGGCAGTGAGCACAGACGCCAAGCCAGTCTTATCTCAAGCCGCAGGTGCCCAAGGGGTTAGCTGGAGTCCCTCCTCTCCATCAGGAAACATTCACAGCCACTCCTTTATTGTCACATAATCTGTGAGACATCACAACAGCTCTTCCCTAGAGGAGATGAACTTCAGAGAAGTTGCCGGTGTCACACTTCCTGACACCCACGTCTGTGCTTGGGGAGACGGAGCTTTTCCTTGGTTTTCAGAAATCCACAGACTGAAGGGCTCTCTCCCATATCCTCTCCTCCCCCTTCCCCCTCCCTCCTTTCTAAGAAAAGAGACACTTTGTAAGATTTATGCGGCAGTCCTCAGATTTTCATTTGCTTAGGAGAGGATGATTTTTACTGAGCACCGGTTTCAGTGACTTTGAGGCTGATTCACATGTCTCATTTCACAGAGTCTGTCACTGGGGACTCTTGAAGCGCTGCCCTCTGCTGTTCATGCGCGTGGGCCTCATTAAGGACCCATCTCAGCAAGTGAGCTTCAGCACAGGTACTGCTTGGAAACTGATGCTCGTGTGCCAGGCTTCCTGGAAATTAGCTTTTTAAGGTGGTGTTTCTCTTGAAAACGTTGTTCAAGGCTTCTTGGGATCTAGTTGGACACTCTGATCCCATCACATGTGATTTCTTTGGTCTTTTCTCTGCAGCTCCATCCCTTTAGGTATTAAGAGGGAATCATTGTTTCTGTTCAGAAAAAGTGTCCTCTCTAACTGCTCATGTTTCCTGATGCAACTTTAAATGGAGCTAACATTTGTTGGATTGACATTTTCTTGAAAGTTGTCTTTTATTTTTCGTTTTCCTAGGTGGTCTGTTTCCGTGTCCTTCTCCCAGCTCTGTCCAGCACACGTCTTGGCAGGTTGGACCCAGAGAAAGAAGTGCCAGGCGTAAAAACTGGGGTGGAGGGGGGTCGGGGGGGCGAGGAGGACGGATAACTCGTTGAGGTGGTTGTTTGCTTTTAAATGACAATCTTAGGTATTTACAAGGCAACCCAGAAGAGTGAATTCAGCGTGGAAATGTGAACCCAGAGCCCGTGGGCTGCATGATGTCTCGTCCGGCCCTCTGGCCAATCACGTCATTGTTCCAGGGTCCTCGGCTTCACCTGCGAGGGAACTGAATGATATTCAGTCCCTTTATTACGGTCACATTTGCATACTTTAAAAAGAGACAGCGTGCTCAATTATGAACCATATTTTCAGCAATTCCTAAGATACGGCTGTAGTGATAGCTCTTCCGTGTTTGATGACAATGACTGGTGAGGTGCCAGCCCAGCACCCAAGGGCTCTGCTCTGTCAGCTCTCAGCAGAGGTCACGTCGCCCTCCTCAGTGGACCCACGAACAGTCACGGGAGGTTCCGGCAACATTCTTCTCCTCCACATTCCTCCCCCAAATGAAAGGACTGGCATTTCCCCTCTGTCTGCCCCAACTCGCAGCACTGATGGGAAATCCCAGGAGGTGGAAGCTTTGAAAACACCCAGTAAGGACTCCCCACTCATTTCCTTTCCCGATGTTTTCAGTCCTTCAGATGAAAAAATGTTGCCATCTCTTCAGCACTATATTTTATACCAACGGTCTTCCTATCTTTAGTACATAAAAACCATTTCGTTTTATCTGTGGTTAATCTGTGACCTTTCATATCATTCCAGATCCCCTCATGGTGGCGAACTGTCAGAACCCTTTGATCTGCTGTCAGTCAGCGGACGTCCACTTTGAAAATGAACAATATTATTATTTTTATCGTGAATGGAATTAAGTTTCAAGATCCTTACTGGCCTCATTTTGTAGAAAGATAAAGTGACTCTTGTAAATCAACATTGAGAAACCTCTTAACTCTGACTCTATTCATTTTTACTCTGAAATATGAAGTATCTGGGATTTTATGAGTTTTGAATTATTTTTTTTGCTAATAAACTGGATTTCTTAGTGAGTTTATAAAGATGGAAAAGCAAAAGGATTGGTAATTTTTGGAAGCCGTAAGCCATTTCCTTAGATGTTTTTCTCAAAGTGAAAGGCATTTGCTATAGAAATGAATGCACTCCAGAAGCAACATTAAATTGTATTAGACTTTAATGCTATTTCCCAAAAGAGGGACCCAAAAACACTCAGATTAGCACTCAGAAATCTGGGGAAATTAATGAATTTTCACATGTGTTTTATGCTAAGATAGAAATGGAGTGAAAAAAAAAAAAAAAAGACAAGAGACCAAATAAAGAAAAAAAAGGAAAGAAAATAACTGGGAATTGTCCCCCCAGAAAATTCACCCATAGTGTTCCCTCTTGGGAGACAGAGAAGACCAACCCTCCATGAGTCAAACCCCAGGACCTCATTTCCTCTTGGGTGTGTGTCCTGGGCCAGTGCCTTCTCTCTGAACCTCAGGACTTTCTCAGCTGTGACACGGGACTGTCATCTCCACATTCGATGGGAGGTTAAAGGGGAACTGGGCACCATGCACATGGCATTCTGCCTGGGACTGCATGGACGGTTGGTGTTACATTGTTTGAATGAATCTCCCTCTCCCCACAGTCCTGGTCCTGACTTCAGCAGATCCTGTCATTTGGGAGTTTAACAGCCCACTCTTTGCATTCTCTGTCCCAGTGACGACAGCACGCTGCCACAGTCCAGGTCACTGAGGCCATTGCTCTGCCTCAGGACCCGGGCTCCTGCAGGAGGCAGCGAGGTGCCAGACCAGCAGCCAGGTGCCCACTCCCATTCCTCCCTGCTTGGGCCTCACTTTACTGCTTTCCTAGGTGTTTCCCCAGTGCTTGGGGCGCGCGGGTGGGGGCATGAGGGAGGCCGCTGCCTCTGCTGCCCCATCAGTGGGGACCCAGACTCAGGGAGTCTCTTCAGGATTGATGCAGGAAATGCAGCCCTTCAGCACATGGCTTCTTCCCTTGTCCCCTAGTGTCCCGGTGGCTAAAGGTGGTCCTGTGGGGCTTAGAGGAGCCCTAGGCAAAAGGAGGGAGGTGTGTGTGTGTGTGTGTGTGTGTGTGTGTGTGTGTGTGTGTGTGCGCCCAAGCTGGGAGGGAAGAGGGCAGAACCTGCTGCAGGGCCCCCCTCCTTCCTCCCCTCCCCTCTTCCCCAGCCCTTGGTTGCTATGCAGTTTCTATGGCAGCAGCATCCTCAGACCCAACTTTCACCCATCGTTTAGAGACAATTAAGGTAAAATAGTGAGGGGAGGCGGGAGGGAGGGAGTGGCAATGGAGGGGGAGGGGCGAGGCAGGGAATCCAGTCCGATGCTGCTAGTACAGCCGGCTCGGCCAAAGTCGCAGCAGACTCTGAAGCTGCGATTCCGTCTCCTCCTTCCCTCTTCCAGCCCGAGCCAGCGGGAAGCAGCTGCAGCTCCTGCCCGAGCCCCGGGGTTGGCGGGGAGAGGACGCATCCAGCAGCCATATTGGAGACCCCTGGGCCCCTCCACCCCAGGACCCAGCTCGGCGCCCGCGGTCGGTCCTCTCCGTCTCGTTCTCAGCATCTCTCTTCCTCCCAGGCTGCCGGCCTCTGCCCTCCGGCTCTGACGTCCTGTCTGGCCACCTCTCTGTACTGTTTGGTGCCTCTGCTTCCTGTCTCACTGTCAATACTTGGTCAGAGGGAAAGGAAAGTTTTTGAAAATGCCGATTGCACATTTGCTGGAGCTATGGAAGAAGATAGAGGTGGAGCCCATGGAGATAGAGGTGAGTACAGAGGAGAAGAGAGTCTACTTCTTCACCGTCTCCTGAAAATTCACACTCTGTAGCAAACAGAATGTTTCTTTACTATAATGAATTCAGATTTATGAGTGACAATTATGCGACAGGGGCTTGGCTATCTAACGTGTATAGACACATCTATTGCGTTGTACTGTATGCATGTGTATATATGCGCATACACATAAACTGTCTGTATGTACACACACACATGGCATGCGGTGGGGTATGAATATCTAAATGGAAATGAATGAAGACAAAAATGGTGGCTCCGAAGCCCAACTTCAGCATGCTTCCTAAAGTCTGTGTGTCGTGAAGTCTTCATATGCTTCTACATTAATCTGCATGGCTTTGATTGCCAACATGTAAAGGGACTCCAACAAGTCCCTGTAAATGAGGTGAACTCCAGTTGCTACAGTGACGGATGCAGCCAGAGGGCAAACAAATGACGAATTCTTTCTGAAGGGGCAGAGGCAAGCAGAGAATGCCATCTTCAGAGGGACGTGTACAGGGGAGAGGAGTTTGAAGGCTGAGACCTAAGGAAATGAATGTGTCTATTCCTGTCCCAGGGTCGGCTGGAGGGCAGGGACCCTCTGACTTGTGTACTGGGTGCTTCCCTAGGGACACAGGACTCTGTCCCCGGAATTTGATTTGCTTCATTGAAATTACAGACAATCAATATACTTTTCTCCTAAAAGAGAAAGTTCCCCAAAGTTCTTGCCACCGAGTGAATGATTAGATAGATACACCTGGGCTGTGGGACCAGCAACTCAAATTGCACTTGAAAATGGCTCATTGTAATAACTGACTCAATCTGCACAACATCCAAGCTTTAATTTGTGCCTTATGTCCTATACCCAGCACCATGTTTATACATTCAATGCTTACTATTTTAAACCTTATTTTTATGTGAACATACTATGGGTTGCGTCACTCACGTAGCAATTTCGAACTGAAGGAGAGATTCTGTTCTAGAAGACGATGCACTTAATGTTTTGTACTTAATCCTTCACCTGCAAACAGAACAACTTGATCTTGGGGTCCAGTGGGAGCCGCTGAGCACAGCACACACACTAAGCCTGTTTTGGGATGGGACACCACAGAGCTGCCTCTGGGAAGCTCCTACTTCGGGAGAGAGGTGACACCATGGCCCTTTCCTGCTGTTGGTTGTTCTGTTTGTTAATTATTATAATGCTGCTGCTCTCGGCATTGAAGGCAGTGCCTTAGACAGCCTGTCACTTACCAGGGTTGCCAGTTCAAGTTTATTTTTTTAATGGAGTTAATGAATTGAATTAGTGATTAGCCAGAAGTCCTTTGCTTGTGTCCTGGTGCTTTCTGAAGCCCTCTGGGTATCTGAACTATGTGTGGCCCTGGTAGAGGCCTAGCTGTCAGCCCCCCCTCCCCCCAACAACTGGGCCCCGTGAAGGAGGCCCCTGTGCAGGGTAGGATTTGGCCGTGGGCTTGGAGAGGTCGGGAGAGGGGAGAAGAGGGCCCTGAGGATATCTCCTGGAGGTCCAGGCTTCACATTATGCCTCTGACCAAAGCTCGAAGGAGCAGCTTGTGTTTCAGGTATTTTTTAAATTGACTGAAAATGGACCAGCAATGAATACACTCCTATTATTTTAGAACTATGTCATGATCCTAGAAAGAGCTTAGAAATAGAAAGAATTTGAGTCAGAGTTTGATGGATAGATTGCACTGCCTTGCCACCTGGTTAGAGGGCAGATTTTAAAAGTTTTGGGGGCAACAACAACAAAAAAGAAACTAAAAATGGGAACACTTAGATGGTCCCACAGCCAAAGAAAGGCTTCCTGGTAAAGGGTTCAGAACAGTATGCCCTGTGGCGTGTGTCTATTGCAAGAGCATTGCATCCCTGTAGACTAGAAACCCAGAAAATCAGAGATCTTTCTACCCAAAGATTAAACCTGACATCTTGACCTGGAGGCAACCAGCAAGTGCACAGAGATGTGAACACTGGGAACACAGAGGCTGAGTTTGCTTTCCAGTTCTGCCCATCTTGTGTGTTGTATGATGTTGAAATAACTCACCAAGAAGTCAGGCAAAACTAGATGGAGGATGCTTGGATTCTGAACTCCAAATTAGTGATAAAATCCTGGCAAGAGAGCACACACGTTCTTCTTCCAAGGAATCTCTGGGGTGGTAGTGCTTGTGTTACTTGCTTTTACACAGATGCATGGTTTCTGGGGCTGGGAACTGACGCCCTTGGGCTGTCATTTTGTTTAGCCTTTGTGAGCTGCCTCCTTTTGACTTGTTTTCTCATCTGTCGTCTGAGGGACCTGAGCTAAGTTGGGCGTGAGGTTCACTGTACGAGAAAATTCTGTCTCTCCTTTATAAAAATCATCAACCTGTAAACCCAGGGAAATTAAGTTGGTTGTGTAGGGCATGTATCTGTGGTTCTATGAATTGTTTTGAGATAATTGGGGTGGGATATTTTGCCCATTAATGAGGTGTGTTGACCAGGAAACGTGTGCTAATTAAAAACTGGGACCTCCATAAACTTCCCAAAGAACCGGGCACAAAAAAGAAGCGCACACTATTGTGGGAATTGCGTTTAGGAAGTGAAACGCAGGTCTCAAATGGAGGGTTGGTTACAAAGGCCAAGGGCACACCTTGGAGAGCTGAGAAAATTGTAGACGGGCTGAGGGCGGCAAGTACTGAGCCAGCTCACAGGTCTGATGGCCCGTTTGACTGGCTCTTTCAGAGAACTAAGCATGCGTTTGCTTCCTGGGATGTCATCAGGCATTAGAGAAGAAAAGCCCCATTTCTTTCTTTCTTTCTTTTTTAAAATTAGTTTTAGGTGTACAAAACAATGTAATAGACATTCATCATTTATATCCCTCAGATAGTGACAACTCCCCTCCCCCCATCCACTACCCCTCTGACATCTCACACAGCCGTTGCATTTCCACTGTCCCTATTCCTAATGCTGAAGTCCACTTCTTGTAACTATATATGTATTTAAAATTGTAGTTGACATTCATTATTGTTCAGCTTCAGCTTCAGGTGTACAGTGCAGTGATCAGGCATCTACATCATCCCTGAGGTGGTCTCCCTAACGAGACAAGTGTCCATCGCATACCCTACAAAATCTTTACAACATTATTGATTACATTCCCCAAAATGACTTTCGTATCCCCATGGCCATCTTGTGGTTACTGATTGTGCTTTCTAATCCCCTCACCTTCCCCCTTATCCCCACCCCCCTCCCATCTAGCAACCCTCAGTGAAAAAGCCCCATTTTTAAGCAATGCAGATCAAACCCGACTCCCTGGAAGTCTCAGAGCCCAGCTGTTACAACGAGGATTGTCTTAGGGCTACAGGCTAGAAGGTGAAACCAGAGATGGTGGTGACAGTAGCTACCTTGGGTGTCTGCCCCCCCATAGCACCGACCTGAGTGCTGAGCTGGCCTGAGGTCACCGAGTCCTCTCTGCAGCTCTAGGCCGTGTGCGCTGTTGGTCCCTGGTGTAGTGTGTGGGGAGACCAAGGCCCACATTAAGCAATTTGTCTGAAACTGTTGAGCCGCGAGTGAAGACTCCTCATGTTCCTGTTCCACCCTCATCCTGCAGACTGCGCTTTCTGTCTTTCTGGCGAGGACTTTATCCTCCGTGATTTAATTCATGCTCGGAGCTTTACCCTGAGATCATGACTTTATTCCATTCAAACAGGACCCAGCCACCCAGGCACCCTCCGTCACGTCTGTCTGTCTTCCCAGCGTTAAGGGTTTGGCCCCTCGTCTTCCCCCCCAGCCCTTGTAGGCCAGCAAGTGACATAAGTCACCTTGCTGCTCCTTTCAGTTGTGCATAAGTCACACACACTGCTCGATGTGGTAATTTGTAATTGTGGTTCTAAACGCTCACTGCCTCATTTGCTGCCTGTCTTCTAAAGGTCCCGTGTCTGGCAGGAAGCTTGATTCAGGCAGGAAGGGCCCTGCTCCAGGTCCCGCATCTGCTGTACTTACGTGGAATGATCCTTAGGCCTTTGCATCCACTGCCTGTGCGATGCTGTTTGCAAGGACGTTGTCGTGCTAACTATTTCATATATGTCTCTGTTACCAGACCACCGAGGAGGAGCTGAACGTGGACTCCGAGGCTGCTGCAGAAGAGACCGCGGGAGAAGTAACTATGCACTTTCTATTATGGCCTGGTGATCGGGGAGGGGGATGCAAGCTGGCAGAGCCCACGAGGAGCTGTTGTTTTAGTGTGTCTGTACACACACATACACAGACACACATGTTGTGTGCATGTTATAGCCAACATTTCCCTCAGAAGGGGTGATGAGAAACAGGGAGAACGATTACAAACCAGGTAAAGTTGCTAGTGTTCTGGTATGGACTTTTCAGAGGGGAAAAGGCACCTTTTTATCAACAAAGATGTGTACGAAACACCAGCAGGGCACAGAAGTGATACGTCATTGTACGTGCCGGAAGGTGGGAGGTGTAGCCCCTTTACCTGTCTGGTGATGTGTACGGGAGGGTGGGGGGAGAGCGAATGAGAGCTGGGGGGCAGTCAGGGGCCGCCTCAGGGAGGGGGTGGGGACAGCGAGTGGAAACTAAGGGGTGGGGTGTGCTGGGCGGGGAACATCCTGAGGTGGACATAAGATGAGAAAGAAGAGAGTGCCTGGGCTGTCACTGTGTGTTTCTTGTCACGTAGGAGCAACAGGGAGCATTTCTTGACAGAGTGAGAAGCTGCAGGGCACCGTGGTATCCCAGGGGAAATTGTGGTAACGACAGGTATTGTATGAGGGAACACTGGATGTTGCAAAGCTGGGTTGGAGCAATGGTAAAGGAATTCTACTTGAGCAGTCAGATTTCTGTCACTAGTAAAGAAATTCTTTCAAAGGCAGCTGGAACCGTGGAAAGTTGACAAGGCAGTTAGTTATGAAGACTTAGCCACCTGGGGGGTTGCTTGGCCGTGCATCACTTGGAACCATGAAAGTTGTAAAATTTGCGACTCTGTTGACTTTTAAAAATAGCTGGTGAGGTCAGTGAACACTGCTGGCTTTTCGGAACGGTCGGCTCAGATGCTGAGAGCTGCATTTCACTTCCGTCCAAACGCATGCACAGCAGTACACATTTTAAGCCTAGTGCCACCGGATCTTGTGATCACGTGACATCATATGTTGGCTAAATAAAGAAAGGCGCACAAAGCTACTTTGACCTTAGCTGGCTGCCTGTCAGTCCTGGGCTTTTGTCGCTGATCCGGGAGAGTGGACCGGCTCTGCTCCGAGCTCTGCAGTGGTCTGTCTTCCTGCTTTCTTGAACAAGACATTTGGCCTGGCCCTGCAGCTTTGCATTCCCTGGGAGAGTAGGGGTAGTCCTGCTTCTGCCAGTTCCACGGAGGTCAAGAGTGAATGGACATGTGAGCCAGTGGCTTGCCTGAAAAGATGGCTGTTCAACTTGCTGCCCACACAGCAGCAGAGTAAGGGACGGAGGAGTATCCCTCATGCAAACTAACAAGGTCAAAAGTCCTGGGTCTTGGAGGAGCCAAACACAGCCTGCCACTTTTAATAACACTTTTAGGCGTTTGTGGGGACTTTGGTTTCCAGGAAACCTTCAGTGTGTTCCTTACAGGCAGATTAATGTGGTAATTTAGCAATTAGTCGCAGGAGGCAGGCGGTGGCTCTAAGCCAACATGGGTGTGGAGACTGTTCATTTTGGGGGCCAAGCGATTGGGTAGGCAACACGACCGTGTGGCAGGCTCTGCTCACACACACTTAGGCGGCAAACAGGGTCTTTTAACCCATTACCAGTATTTGTTTCCCAGACCTCCTAATCTCCAGTTGTCTTAGTCTTCACATTTTTTTTATAGAAATGTAGACGGTAATTTATTGCAGGAAGGCAGGGAAAACTATCAACCTCTTCAAAGGTACTACTGATCATGGAAAATGAGATAAAGGAGATTATTACAGCTTCCTGGTGTGATCTTGTCTGCATGACAGAAAGCAGTGTACCTTTGGCTCTTAGTCAATGAAGGAAGATTGTCGCAAACAAATTTTAGGAGCATTTTGCATGACATATGTTGCTGTGTAGATATGTTTGTGGTGTTTGTGGGAACGCTGAAAAATACTCCGGAGACCAGCTGTTTATGACGTTTCTGAGAAGATGCTGAAACCCCAACGTGCGTTTTTCCAGCCTGGCAGAAGATGGATATCATTTGGGTTTCCTGGGCTGTTGTCTCGTTTTTTCTTAGGGCCAAGCTTTCCTCCTATATCCTCCTTGACCTTCAGAGTGGTGATCTGCAAGGTCATAGCTGAAGGGTTTGTCACTCAGGTAATGAGGGGAATTACATACGAGTAGAGGGCAACAGAACTGAGTATAACAGGTTTCCCTCACTTTTGCCAGTCTGGATGTGTATGATACTAAAAACACACTTATTTAGGAAACAAAGTCATTGAATCAACAATTCATTCATTCACTCACTCACTTATTCATTCATTCAATCAAGAAGGAATGTTTGTTGACAACCTGTGGTAAAACATGACGCTCATCATTGAGGATGGAGTTAGGGCTTGTCTTGCAGGAGGGCTGGGCTGTAACTGTAACACTCCAACCTAGGAATTGCTTTAACTGATACGGCTTTTTGTGTGTGGAATGTTGTCTTTCTACATATTTAAGTATAGAACACATTTGGGATGGTGTATGTTGTTGTCCATTTATGTCTCGTGTCAGTGGCTCCAGCCAGCTTCTGACAGGTCAGGATTAAGAGTGAAAATAGGACAGGCAGTCAGTGTTGGAGGCTGGCTGTGAACTCACTGGGCCTTCTCCCCAGCGCCGCTGAGAGAAAGGTTTCCTCTCTCCAGCCGTGGCGTCCCTAAGTGGGAGCTCCTGTCATAAAGTCATGGGAGGGGTCACCCTTAGTCTAAATTCACGGCAGGGGTGGCACCCTTTAGATTCTGGGAAGAAAAAACAGACCAAAACCTGAGCAGGTCCCATTAGGAAGTATTCCCTCAGCTAAGTCTTCACAGCGTTCCTGGCAGGGGCTCACTTTAGGGACAGCCACGGCCCTGAAAGAAGAGGCTGGAAGAAAGTCTCCCCGTGCACGTGTCTGAGGTGCCGCTTTGTAAGGCCTTACGTCCTTTTTGCAGGTTCTGCGTCACAAAGCCCTTCAAAATGCACCAGAGATGTTAAAGCTCAGTGCAGAGCAGGCCTCGCTGGGCCTGGACGTGGAGCTGCAGACTCGGGTCCCCGCCGGTCACTCAGTGTCCGGGAAGCCCTGTGGGCCCCCCACCCACCGCACAGCCTGTGGGGGCTGCCTGTGGGGACGGAGGAGCAGGGCCAGTGGTACCGGCTGTTTCCACGGTGTGGACACCGAGCCGCTCAGTACAGCCCAGCCCCAGACTCCTTCATGGACACACAGCGGTTAACCTCTGTCTCCGTGTTTTAGACACATACGTGATTTTTAAGGGGGCTTCTCATTTCACAGAACAACCTGTGAAAAATATGAGCGTTTGTCGTATGTGTTTTTTAAAGGGCGTTGATTTCAGGGTTATGCTTACTGATAAAGACCATCGTGTGGTCTGGCCAGTGTTGGAGACCAGGCCAGAGGTGCCAGTCGCAGAGCAGCATGGTTTCATGTCCTCGTGAGCCCTGCGCTGTTCCTCTCCCTGCTGGAACTCTGTTCTCTGTTTGATAGCAGAGATTCTGGTCCCAGCAGAACTGGGAGTGGGAAGGTGGCACCCCTTGATGTCAGCTGGCTCCTCAGCTGGCGGGAGTGCTCTGCGGGCCACCTGCCCCCAGGCGGGACAAAGAAGAAACTCTGTGGCCTTGGGAGGGTGCTCGAAGATGTGGCCCCAGCTGCCTGGCCCCTGGCCTCTTCTCAGCGGTCAGGTGAACCCGTGGGCAGGTCCTCGGGGCAGGATGTCCTGTGACTGCCCAGCATCCATGACGCCCTTCAGCAACCAGCAAGCCTACTTCAGAGCAGCTATGGCTTGTACCCTCGATTTCTCTACTTGGGGAGAGAGGGACTCAGAGCAAGGCCAGGGAAGAGATTTGGGGGACCACAGGGGACCCTTCCTGCTCGAAGGAAAGAACAGCCAAAGGGTGTTATCAGAGCCCTTTGGACTGACGTCGGTAACAGCAGGATCGTACCCAGGTCAGGACGAGCCACCTGGACCCAGACCACCTGTAGGTTACAACGTCCCACCTGTCCTGCCATCATCTAGGCGAGAGTTTCATCATTCCTTGGAAGGAAGGAAGGGAGGGAGGGAAGAAGGGAGGGAAGGAGGGAGGGAGAAAGGAAGGAAAGAAAGAAAGAACCCAAACTGGTTTGAATAGAAATGAGACAAGAATAATGAATTTTCAGAGCTAATAAAGCAAGTAGGAGTGATGCAGTTGGTTTACAGAGACAGATAATAACTCTGGAAAGAGATGGATGCAACAGCCCTGGAAGCCTGGCCTATGAACCTGCCTTTAAAGCATCTGTCACTTCTCTACAGGCTGGTGTCAGTGAAGTCGCGACGACTAGCTCACCCGTTTACTTTTGTATTTCTTATTGTTTTTCTGTCCAGCAACAGACAGGAATCACTTCAGTCCTTACAGAAGTTCTAGAAGAGCAGTGCATTTAGTAGGAAGGGTGATGTAGCCATGCCATTGGGAACCCCATCTGTGTAAACACACCACAGGGCGGGTCACAAAAACACCGGCTTCCAGAAACATTAGCGCATATTGAGGCAGAAGTGAAGGAAGATGCAAGATTTTATAATGAAAAGTGGTGTGGCATGTTGTCTGATGTGTAAGTGGGGATATTTGCAAGAATCAACACAAGACCAGAAGTCCGGCTCTGTCATCCGTAGATGTGTCCTTCTAGCTGTTGCGTTACCACTCACTGCTTGCTGGGAATCACTGCTGGGTGGATGAAGGGGCCTCACAGCTCTTCTAGGCTCTGCCACCCTCACCTTTCTGCTCCAGTAACAAGGTCAGCAGGTAGCACATTTCTGAGAGTGCTTTCTCTCTGAAAATGAATGGATTTCTCGGTGCTAATGACAATGCTCTCTCCAACCCCGGCACCATGGTGACTCTGTCCTGCTGTCTTGGACACATCAGAAGGTGACACGGTCCCTTATTTGGGCAAGCAGAGCACATTGTTCATATCTTACTAAGAGCTGGCTCCCTCAGTGGCTGTGTCGACGCCTCCAGGAGCCCAGCGTTCGTGCCAGCACAGACTTCACGGGCCGTCTACAGAAACACTGCTTCTCCTGGGAAATTGTGCTTCTCCTCCCATGGGCAAGAATGACAGACCTTCCACGTTGAGATCATTGCTAAGTCACAAAGCAAAACACCTCATTAAAACTGTCTGCTCCCTGCACTTGGATGCAGAGCTGTGCGTGGTTGGAAGCCCTGAGATCAAGTTCAGGGTGTCTGAGGGGCTCCTGTGTTTGAACACCTGAGGAATGGCAGTGCACCTGTCCTTCTGCAGAGGAAACAATAACGTGATGAAACAGGACCTTGCCTGTTCAGTGATCTGATTCACACCCCCGCCCATCCTTCCTGAGCCCCCGAGGTAGGAGGGGTCTGTTACTTTCCCTCTTTTTCAGGAGGTGAAATTGAGGCAGCAAAGGGGATGTCGTTTGCTGAGCATAGCAGAGAGCCAACGAATAATTTCCAATGAGCTTTTCCTATGGACGTAGTTTCCTAGAATTACTGAGTGTCCATCACGGCCCTGTTGACGGGCAGTGCGTTTGGCTAATGGAACAGGGCCCAGGGTCAAGTGCGATGGCTGGTCCTTTCCTCTGGGTTTCAAGCAACAGTAAGGCCCTCGGTGACCCGGTGGCCTGGCCCTCACTGCCTGTGCCTTCCCGCCCCTCCATCTCCTGCTGCGCCCACACGGAGATCCCAGCAGCAGCGTCACTGGGCCCAGATCTGTGCTGGCCATGGCTGTGGGGACTCACTGACTCCACTGTGTCACACGAGGATTCGCCTTCCTTTTCTCTTCTGTCTGCATATTGGGAAAATACAAAATTGTTCTTTTTAGTAACGTGTGCCA
The DNA here is from genome assembly GCF_036562045.2 of Rhinolophus sinicus. NCBI lineage: Eukaryota > Metazoa > Chordata > Mammalia > Chiroptera > Rhinolophidae > Rhinolophus > Rhinolophus sinicus. Next base: position 182,392,784 of record NC_133755.1, on the reverse strand, counting down.
AAAATCCAGGGGAGTTTTCGCTGGAGACGTTGTTGAAAATTGTATGTCCCCCAGCTTTTTCTCTTTTGTCTCTGTCATGGGTGGAATACATTATCAACTTACACGAGTGATAAAAGCTCCTTTTGTAAAATCCTGATATTTTATTAATTATTCAAATGGGTAATTTGGATAATAATGGTAGAAAAGATCTATATGTTTTATTTGAGTGGATTTTCCTCTGTGTCCTGCTGCATGTGTGTGGGTCAGATGCAAGGTGTCAGGTAGAAAATTGTGCAGCTTCTTGTCTCGCAGATAGACTGAAGTAATAAAAGTAAAACGAGCAAAATCTCACCCTCATGACACAGACGCAGCTGGGAACTGGGTGTGGAGACAGGCTTTGCAGTTTGTGTGAGTCATGAAAATCTCTAGGGAGTCGTTGAAACATATTTTTTCCAAGATGTCGTGCAAAACACCCCACAGTGCCAAGTGCGTGCTGAGTGACCCGCCAGCACGCTTCTCTCCCCACGGGAGCACTGCTGAGGGCTGAGGTTCGCTCCGTCCCTACGGTCACACTGTCACCTGCTGTTGTGTCACGTGGAATAGACGGCGCAAACTACATATAAGTAAGGACGCAGTGTCGCTGAGGAAATCATTCTAGAAACAGTTGTTGAGTATCTGTGTTAAGCTTTACAGGAATACGACTGACACACCCCTGTCCTTCAGGAAATACAGTCTCAGGACTCAGACCGTACATGTGCATGTCCAAAGTCGTCAGATAAACACAACAAGCGTGCAATTTCCAGGGTCCTGGAAGTGAGGGCGGGCTCGTGTGTCCCCACGGGCGAGCGTGGCGGGTTGCCATCGGCATCACAGCCCCCACGCTGCAGCCAGTCGTCCCCGCCTTCCTCCTGCCTCCCTCGGCCTCCCTTCTCAGTTCTCTCGGCAAATGTTGTTGGAGGGAGCGCCATGTGCCTGGCACTGGGCCAGACCCGGTGACTCAGATAAGTGAGGCAGAAAAAGTCTGCAGCTGGACCTCACATTTAGTGTTCTTGCAAATAAACAACTCATTAAGATCATTCCATAGAGTGAGAAGTGCTGTGGAGAAAGAAAGTAGGGAAACAGAGTGACGTGCAGGGGGCGGCATTTGAGCAGAGCGGGGGCTTTAGGTGGGGACTCGAATGCTGGGAAGGGACCAACCAACGAAGCCTGGGGGAAGATGGTTCAAGGCAGAGGGATCAGCCTGGCGGCCTCGGGAGGGTCAGTGTGAGAGCTGCGGGGACCCAGTAGCACCTGCCTGCAACGGGCTGGGGGAGCTGCCACCGGAGGCAGAGGCGGAGGGAGCAGTAGGGATGTGGAGAGCAGGGCAGGTGTTTGGATTTTATTCCAGGTTTTCTGGGAAGCCACTGGGCCTTGTAAGCAGGAAAATGGTGTGATCTCGTTGATATTTTCAAGCACAGTCATTCTGGGTGTTGGGTTAATAGAGAAACAGTTAGATCGGAGAGACTGGTTCAGAGGCTGCTGCAGGCGTCCAGGCAAGAGGCTGTGGTTGGAAGGCAAGGCCAGCCGGTCTGTCAGTTGTTGCGATGGCACCTCTGGCTTCAATACACTGGGCTCCCCACTAGGCTGCAGAAATAGTTCCGCAACTGGGGCTCAAACAGCCAAAGTCGGTTCTCTTGCAGCTCTGGAGTCTGGATGTCTGAGATGGAGGTTGGTCCTTCTGAGGCCATGGGGAGAGTGCCCACGCCTGTCCCCTGGCCTCTGGGGGTGGCTGGCAATCCTTGGTGTCCCTTGGCTGTGGACGCAGCACCCAGTCTCTGCCTCCATCTCCCCATGGCATTCTCCTGTCTTCACACGGCTGTCTTCTTATAAAGACACCAGTCATATGGCATTCTGCTCCCCCTCCCCGTCCCCAGTGACTTCCTCCTAACTAGTTACATCTGTAATGACCCCATTTCCAAGTAAGGTCCCATTCGGAGGTTCTGGACTATGGACTTCAGCCTCTCTTTGGGGGCAGAGCTCAACCCACCACAGTATGCTGCCTGGACAGCCCGCTTTTGCTGGTTTCATGGGTCTCGGAGACTTTGCCAGATACCCCGTTTTAGGGCCTGGACTGAGATCCTGGAGTGCGTGCTGCTGCTGCTCTCAGCATTTCTGCTTCTGCTCCTGGCTGGGCAGTGGGCAGAGCTTCTCTCTGCTGCACTGTGTGTGGCCCTTGCTTCACTGAGGAGACTCTAGGTCACTCGAGACACAAGACGCGTCGGAGGCACCAGAACCCAGGTGTGCCTGTGGCAGACCTGGCCGCTCCGCTGCGGAAGGGGCCAGTTTGGGACTAGAGAACACATTGGGCGTTGTTTTGCATTAGATCACCTGTCCTCTCCCCACACAACCCTCACCCCTGGTCAGCCCTTGTCCCTTTCAGAGCATGGTCGTGGGGTGTCACACAGACACTGTGTTGAAAGGAAGGAAGAAAGCCCACATCGTGTTCTGGTGCTGTGGACCCTCACGCAGCTTTTCTCGGCAAACAAGGCTGGTCACCAGGTTCTTTGCTGTGTGCCTCTGGGAGGCCAGGAGCAGTCCCTCTTCTTGTCTAAACAGCCACTGTCACGCCTTGCGATGGTTCATGTTTTCTAGCTCTGCAGGTAGAGTCCACTCCTGTACTCACGTTTCTTCCTTTGGATCTGAAAACCGTATCTTCTGCAACTTTCCTGACACGTGACTCGCTCCCCTTCTGCCTCCGCTGGCTGTGATTCCCCGAGACCCTGCCTGGCAGGGAGTAGGGGTGGCAGCCCCCTCCCTGCCTCAGTGGCGAGAAGCACGTGGGCTTCCAGGTATCACTTCTTCCACACACAAGACACTGTGGAATGGGCACGTTCAGGAACATTCCGCTTCCGTCTTCAGCAGCGTGAGACGCTGCAATGTGTCGTTTGATGCGTGGTAGTGAAGCCTGTGCTCACAAAGCCTGTTGTGACAGGTCAGTGCGGTCACCACAGAGGTGAGGACACGGTTAGTGGTCCGGGCCACAAGTACTGCTGACCAAAGGTGAGGGCGTCCTGTACTTTGTGTTATGTGGGGCTGTGATGGCACATTTGGAACTCAGCTCCCAGACCACTGCCTGCAGGCCTGGTGTCAGCTTCTTTGCGGGCTTGGGCTGTGCCACAGCAGGTCCCCAGGCACCTCCAGCTGTATCAGCCTTGAGGGGGAAGTGGGGAGCTGTCCTGCTTCAGTCGGGTTCTCTCTGCTGTGTTCCAGGACCTCTGGGGATTTGGGAAAAGCTGCAGATGCTGGTTCGGTGGATTTGGGGCCCCAGAGATGCTGCATCTCTAATCGGCTCCTTCCCAGGGCTGCGCTCAGATCCCACTTTGAGTCCCAGTGGCGGGGACCTCAGAACAAGGGCATGATACTTGATGCTAGAGAAGTCTGTTCTAGAAGCAAGGGAGTGACCTGGGCGAGGACACTGTCGGTCATTGACTTCCAAATCCTTTTTTCTCCAAGCAAGTGGCATTGTGACATCTAGTTGTTTTTTTTGTTTGTTTGTTTTTATTGGGGATGGCGAACAGGACTTTATTGGGGAACAGTGTGTACGTCAGGACTTTTTTTTTCAATCAAGTTGTTGTCCTTTCAATCTTAGTTGTGGAGGGTTCTGTTCAGCTTCAAGTTGTTGTCCTTTCAGTCTTAGTTGTGGAGGGTGCCGTTCAGCTCCAGGTCCAGTTGCCTTGCTAGTTGCAGGGGGCACAGCCCACCATCCTTTGCGGGAGTCGAACTGGCCACCTTGTGGTTGAGAGGACACGCTCCAACCAACTGAGCCATCTGGGAGCTCAGCGGCAGCTCAGCTCAAGGTGTCGTGTTCAATTTTAGTTGCAGGGGGCAGAGCCCACCATCCCTTGCGGGACTCGAGGAATTGAACTGGCAACCTTGTGGTTGAGAGCCCACTGGCCCATGTGGGAATCGAACCGGCAGCCTTTGGAGTTAAGAGCCCAGAGCTCTAACCGCCTGAGCCACCGGGCTGGCCCTAGTTTTTTTTAAATTTTAGTACCTACATTTACTGCTGTGTCATTCATATATATGTGTGTGTGTGTGTGTGTGTGTGTGTGTGTGTGTGTGTGTGTACGCTAATTTTATTCAGTATTTCAAGTCATTACCTATTAGGAGGTAGACTTTAGTCCATTCTATTTTAATTATTATTATTTTTAATAAACATGAATTTATCATCGTTTATCATCTTGCTGTTCTGGAGAGCAGAGACGTCTGCAGTCAGACTCACTGGGCTAAGTCAGGTGTTGGCAGACCTGTGTCGCTTGTGGAAACACCAGGAGAGAATCTGTTTCACTGCTTTTCCTCACCCTGGAGGCACCTCATTCCTTGGCTCGTGGACCCTTCTTCCCTCTTCAAAGCCAGCAGCATGGTGTCCTCCCTCCTGCCTCCTGCCTCCATCCTCACATCTCCTCTGTCTCCCTGGGATCCTTCTGCCTTCCCCTCACAAGACCTGTGTGATTACACTGGGACGGCATCTGTTTCTAAACCGGTGAACTGTACTACTCAGAAGTCCACATTATAAGACAAGAAGTGAGTCGGTTTAGTTTTACATTTAGAAAATGCTGTTAAGTATGAAGTAACTAAACTCTCAGATATGGTAAAGGTCCCCCTTCCTCTTCACTCCATCTTCTTTTACTTTCCTTTAAAGTTACCATATGAAGTGTGAACATTTATCCACAAACTGTTTCTTCAGACTCTATCCTGAAGGAGGCAACTTAGAAGGTATAGAGATGAATGGCACATGCCCCAGTCTTCAGGGTGCTTGGAGTGTAGAAGTGATGGCAAGGTATATGGTGATAAGTCAAAAACAATGCAGAACATTACTTTAAACATAACGACCAAGTTATGGGGGAAATGGATAAAGAAACACGGGAACAGATACTGTGATTAGCGTAACGCGAGCAGGTGGCAGTATTAGTTTCTGATTGCTGCTGAAACAAATGACCACAAGCCTAGTGGCTTAAAGCAACACAAATTTATTATCTTACAGTTCTGGAGGTCAGAAGTCCTAAAATCTAGGTGTTGGCAGGGCAGTGTTTTATTTCCAGAATTAGTTTCCTTGCTTTTCCAGCCCCTAGAGTTGCCCAAATTCTTTGACTCAGGGTCCCCTCCAGCAATGGCATTGCTCTGACCTCTACTTCTGTTGTCACATCTTGTTCCCCATCTCTGACCCTCTGGTCTCCCTCTTATAAGGACCCCTGTGATGACATCAAACCCATCCATGTAATCCAGGATAACTTCCCATCTCAAGATCCTTATTGTAGCACAACCGCAATGTCCCCTTTTCCATGGAAGGTGGCACAGTCACAGTTCTGGGGCTGAGCATGCGGACATCTTTGGGGAGCCATCATTTTGTCTACCATAGTGGTACCATCTATGGGGCAACTGGTGTGGTCTCTTAACAAGTCTGAAACAAAAAACTAGGGAGGGACTGCTGGGTATTATAGAACCATGGGGATATGACAACAAACTTGAGTGCATACTTCTTAGTTGGGTATTGATTTGAAGACAGCAACTGTAAAATATATGTCTTGGGACAACTGGAGAATTTTGAATGTGAACTAGATAATATTTTTGTTTATTTTTCTTTAATTTTTAAAAATATTTATTGGTGTGATATTGGTTAGTAAAATTATATAGATTTCAATGTACAATTCTATAATACATCATCTGTCTATTACACTGTATGTTCACCACCCAAAGTCAGTGCTCCTTCCATCACCATATAGGATTTGACCCCCTTTTCTCTCATCTATCCCCCTCTCCCCTTTCCCGCTGGTAACCGCTAACCTGTTGTCTGTGTCTATGAGTTTTTGTTTGTTTGTCTTGTTTATTTCTTGCTTTCAGTTTTATATCTCACAGATGAGTGAAGTCATATGGTTCTAGATTTTTTCCATCTGACTTATTTCACTTAGCATGATCATCTCAAGATCCATCCATGTTGTCACAAATGGCACTATTTCACCTTTTCTTATGGCCAAATAGTATTCCATTGTGTATATATATATACCATATCTTCTTTATCTCACCATCTATCGAAGGACACTTTGGTTGTTTCCAAGACTTTTGTTCATTTTTTTGTTAATAATTTTTGCTAAAGTATTTCAAGTTGAAGTATATAAACTATACATTTTACCTCTAAATATGTCAATGTGCCTCTCTCAAAAATAAGAACATTTCCTACCTAAGCAAATGCCGTTTTGACTGACAGTGGATGCTTTCATTCTGCCTTCCTCAAAACCATTGAATTAGGAAGCACTTCACTTTATAAGTTAAAAGCTACCCACCCTTCTCTTCATTTATTTTACTTCCTCCAGAAAAGAATCAATTCCAGCTAATTTGTACTTTTGTTGGACAGGGCATTGATTTCTAGCTGTTGATTTTAACAAAGGGCGTGAGCTGATGACCCCCTCATATGAGGCTTTTAAAGAACTGGTGCCCCACCCCTGATTCAGGGCGGTATCCAGAGCCTCCGCCTAGGAGTGCCCACCATGCAGAGTCAGGGTTACTTTTGTGTGCCATGAAAGCCAGAGTGAAAACTAGCTATTTGTGAATTAGGGCAAATTCTGCTTCTTGATTGTCATTTCTCACATGAAAGCTTTGTTTAGTTCTGAAGGAAAACTATTGGATAGATATTGGTGTGAGCAAGCCAGCAAACAAGCAGTCAAGCAACAAAAAACATAGGCGTTCTGGTTCGCTTGGGATGTAAGTAGCCACAGAGAACATTGTCAACACTGAGAAAAGCCAGATAAGCCACAAAGTCCTAACTTGCCTTGAACCCATCAGAGAGCAAGACAACCGTGTGAATTTAATCCCAAAGGATGACAAGCCCCTTCTAGGGTGTTGGGACATGATCTACTTCACCTGTGGTGGAGATCAGGTGGAAAATGCAGCCATCATCAAAATGGGTAGAAAGAAAACAGCTGCGAGCAGGCTCATGCACCAGCTTACGAGGGGTGGGGAGCAAGCCCAGGGGCCACATGGCCTCACATCTCCTCTCCACAGGCCTTCACTGGAGGTACAAGGTCTGACAATTAAGTTCAAGAACTTGAAACGATGTTGCTAACTTTTTTGATATCAGAGGAATTATTCATTATGAATTTGTACAAACTGGACAAACAATTAACCAAGTTTATTATTTGGCAGTGCTGAAAAGGCTGCGTGAAAAAGTTAGACGACCTGAAATTTTCGCCAACAATTCACGGCTCTTGCATCACGACAATGCACCAGCTCACACGGCACTGTCTGTGAGGGAGTTTTTAGCCAGTAAACACATAACTGTATTGGAACACCCTCCCGACTCACCTGATCCTGCCCCCAATGACTTCTTTCTTTATCCAATGATAAAGGAAGTATCGAAAGACAGACATTTTCACGACATTCAGAACATCAAAGGTAATACGACAAGAGTTCTGATGGCCATTCCAGGAAAAGAGTTCCAAAGTTGTTTTGAAGGGTGGACTAGGCACTGGAATCAGTACATAGCTTCCCAAGGGGAGTATTTCAAAGGTGACCATAGTGATATTCAGCAACGAGGTACATAGCACTTTTTCTAGGATGAGTTCGCGAACTTAATTGTCAGACCTCTTATGTGAGGAAGACAGTGCACTGGGCAGGAACTGAAGGAGGCCCCCTCAGAGATGCACTGGCTCATAATCCCACCCACCTCACGTGATGCAAAGCCTAACCCACTTGGTGGGAGGCAGGGCCCTGCACGTGGAGGAAGATGTACAGGCTAAAGCGAACTAAAGAGAGAGGGTCAGGAATCCCTCCACACTCCTACTGTACTTCTATATATTAGCAATAAGAATTGGAAATTGAAATGAAAATCATATACTGCAGCATCCCTGAACTGCAACGCATAGGGATAATTCTAACAGAATACAGTCAATGCAGGGTTTGTATACTGAACATTTTAAGCAGGTTTGAGAGATTAGAGAAGATTTAAGGTAATGAAGAGATGTACTATGTTCATGGATAAGAAGACATATTATTAAGGTGCTCCATTTCCAAACTGATTTTGAGGTCTAATGCAATGCCAACTGAAATCCCAGCAGATTAAATAGACTTCATTTTTTAGAGCAGTTTTAGGATCACAGCACAATTGAGCAAAAAGTACAGAGAGTTCCCAAATACCCCTGGCCTCATGCATGCATAGCCCCCCCCATCAGAACCCCTAGGAAAGTAGGATACTTGTTACAATTGATGAACCTACATTGAAACATCATTTTCACCCAAAGAGCATTTGTGTTGTACATTCTGTGGGTTTGGACAAATGTATAATGACCTGTACCCACCATTATGGTATCATACAGACTAGTTTCACTGCCCTAAATATCTTCTGTGCTCTGCTTGTTCATTCCTCCTTCTCTCCAACCCCAGCAACCATGATCTTCCTTCTGTCTCCAGTTTTGCCTTTTCCAGAATGTCATATAGTTGGAATCAAACAGTGTGCAGACTTTTCTGATAGGCTTTTTTCACTTAGTAATGTGCATTTAAGTTTCCCCACGTCTTTTCATGGCTTGATAGCCCATTTTTAAAATGATGAATCATATTCCATAATAGTTTTTAAAGGTGTTTTGCATTTTGGCATCTGTATAGGATTTATCATCCTTACTCAGTAGCTAAGAGGGGCACAATTATCATGCCCATCAATTTCCTCATCAACACCACAGACCCACGCACTGGGTGCCTGTCTGCAATCGCCTTCTGAGAAGTTGGAAATTTCAAAGACCACTCATCCCTTCCATTAACTAGGGCTTGTTGTGACATCCTCTCTCCCAGTCTGCAAGAAAGAAGAGAGACAATTTTTAAATATGCCAGATCATCTGGAGGATTTATGAGACTCGATGGAAATTATTTGGTCACAACCAACACACCAATAGCTCATCTTCAATAACTGAGAGGAGGTGTTTTTACTAATGTAGGGTTGTTTGCAAATGATTTCCTTTACTTTTCCAATTAGGGTGGATTCAAGCTCATCTGTATGGCAAAGCCACTCCTAGTTTACTCCAATTCAGTTCTCTGTGCTGTCCTCCGAGCAGGGTCCAGATGACGTAAATGTCACCTGTCATTCTTGGGGTGTGTTTGGTAGAAAAAGAGCTTAAGAAATGTTGTCTTGGTGTTATGTGGGCACATCTCTATTTAAAAAAATAAAACCATTAAAAAATTTGAAGTAACACTTCAAATGTGCCTAATTTACACGTTTTCATCCCAATCAATGCATATAACTCACATGTTCTAGCTCATCTAGCCTGTAAATACAAATATGGTCCCCCCTCCCCAATGGCAGTGCTCAAATCTCAGTAGCCCTGGGCCTGAAGCCCCCTCTGTGATAAAATACTATTTTGTGCTATGTCTAAAAATCCAGTTGTTAGAGATACTTACTGATTTTTATTTGCTTAGAATTTAGGCAAAGAGGAGTGATTTAAAATAATGTTCCTAAACTAGTAATTAACAGTGCTCTTTTAACTTAGTAATTGGTTCATTATAATTAAAATAATTTGATGCTATCATAGGTGGGTTAATTATTTTTTTAAGGAGGCAATTTAGTCTCCTATGACAAATGGAGTTTAAAATTTCACAAGCATAATTCTTTATAACAAGCCTTCTGAGAAATGTGGTTTCCTATAACGTATATATAAGAGGGTGCCAGAAACATGTATACACATTTTAAGAAAGTGAAAAAGACGATTAAAATTGTAATACTCAGTATATACCCATAACAAAAGATGAATACAAGTCACGTGTGACTTCTGCAATTACAAGAGGTGCTCAAAGTGGTTACCATCAGCGTCCAGACACTTCTGATTACGATGAACTACTGCTTGAGCAACGTTGACCAGAGTGTCCACTTGTATACATTTTTTGGCACCCCTGGTATAATTCAAGGCTGCAAGTCAACTCTTCTTGGAATCATTGGAACAAATCTTTCAATATTATCAGAAGGAATTTGGTCTTCATAGCAAAAAGACATACATAGTCACTCAACTTTATGGTAACAATTTGAGCGTTCACTTTGAATCATATGTTAGCAAGAATGTGAATGTTTTCTGACTTGTTCTTCTGTTTTTGAGCAGCCTGGGGCTTCACATTTCCAAGGCAAAACCCTTTGCTTGCTCAAGGCTTCTTCTTAAATTCCATTGACACAGCCTAGGAATCCAAACATAATTTAAACCAAGGTCAGATCAGATAACTTGGGACACAAAGGAGAGGCATTGAACTCAATCTCAGGTTGAGACAGAGGGAGGGAGGGAAAAGGCATTAGTGTGGGGGCAGTAGGATGGTTAGGAGTTGGCCAGGCATGAAGGTGGGAGGGGAGGGGTGGGACGGCCAGAGGTGGAGGAGGGCTGGCAGTCTTCCATACAAAGGCATATGAACAGATCTAGAAGGAAAGAGCCTCAGAATTTAGGTTTTGTTCAGTTACCTGGATACGCACTATAAAAGAACAAAGGTATGCACAGATAACGCATGAAACAATAAACAAGTGACCCTTAACCATACTCATGGGACAGAAAATGTGGTTAAGACCACCCTGACATATCCCTTGTCATCTGTCGTTGTCTGCAGAAGTTCAGAAGCTTGCTAATACACTCTTGGCATTCTCATAGTAGTTACCCGGCAGGTTTTTGATTGTATGTGTCGATCTCTGTGTGTGGCTCATGGTGTGTGCACGGGCATGTGTGGGGCTGTGAGTGTGCACATGTGTGTGTTTCTTGTTGGATTCCTGTGGATCTGAGTTCCCCGTCCGACTGCAGAGTAGTGGCACTACTGTATGCCATGGGCAGACGGAGCCACCAGGAGGAGTCCTGAATTTTGTGGCTGGGAAATAAATACCACTGGCTCCCGATAACGTTTTACAAATTCAGTGCTTAAATCATGTGCTAAGGGGGGATTGGGAAGGGGGACACTGCTCTTTGATATTCAGGCCTGAGTTGTGACTTTTATTGGATGCTCTTAAAACGAAATCTGTGTTTTCTCTGCACCTGTTCACCCTTTACTCCCACATTTCATCCCAATTCTGTGCAAAATAAGATGCTGCCTACTTTGTTGGAATCATGGCTTCAGGTCACTACAGCCCCATCCGGGGACCTGTGCCTGACTGTGTTTGGCTGTGGACCCCTGGGTGTGGGGCCTTGGAGATTCCAGCCCATGTTCACCCCAGGTACTTGTCAGTGGGTTGCCACTCTGCAGAGCAGGGCCTTGTGAGTTATTTTTTGAAAAACAGTTCACCTGCCTTAGGAAAGAAGCGTGTGAGAATGCATGAAGTTAGTTCACTTTGTTTCCCACCTGGCTGTTCAACAACCTCCTGAGACAGCACTCATTGTTCAATATTTCCTTGGAGAAACACATGCAAGAAGTTCTGTTTAAAATGCTGTGTAATCAGACTGAGTCATTTTACATCCATTTCTTATTTATTTTCCTCGAGGAACGAGGAACGGGGAAGGCGTTACCACCATCTTCCAATTCACCATCTTCAGTTCAGTAACTGGTCAAAGCAAACTGCACATGCTACTAACACAGACCCTGCAGGGCCCTTGTGGGGTGAAGGTGTGGCTATGGAGGCAGCGTTGTGGGGAACAAAACAGGATTTTGCTATGCAGGTTATGGGACAATTCTTACCTTATTTTAAAATTTCTCCACGAAAGTCTTACCGTCGCCCGTCATCCATATTCACGTTTAAAAAACTAAGGTGTAGTTTTTGCACTTCTTCCTTTCTGGCACATTTTTTTCCTCTTCAGAAGCAGCATGAAGACCACAATCATTGTTTTTAAAGCTATTGAGAGCTCTCGCGCAGGCTTGGTGCTATGTAGAAATAAGTAGGCCGGCTGCTACCCTATAAAAGCTACACTTGGTGTGAGTTCACTCCTTTCCTTGTAGAGTGAACTCGCTTAGATGAAGAAGCAGGGAAGGAGGCAGCTACAGGAGCCCTGTCCACGGTCCTGAACCCTTCTCCCTCAGGCCGCACACTTCTGCGGTCACTCCCTACCTCTCAGTCAGTGAGTCTTCTGAATTCCTCTTTGTATTGTCTCCGCCTCTCCAATTCCGTCGCCATTCTCAGACCCATACTGCCTTCCTGAAACACCTGTCACAGTTAGTCAAACGGCCCTGTGTACAGGGAGAAGCGACGGGTTGGAACGTGCAGGCCACTGCCCGCTGTCAGTGAAGATGTCTCCTTTTGTGCCCTAGGTTGCTTCCTAAATTGACTGGTACGTGAAGGTCTTAAGTTACAAGCTAGATGATACCGTTTTGGTAGAGTATTAGTTTCAATTTAGGTTTCAGTAGTGTCTGTGTCAGAAGGGTATTACTGTATGTTAGCAACTAGAGATCAAAGCGGGGTTAAAGCAATAACTATCCTAATAGCTCAGCAGTTTGACAAAATAAGCGTTCACCCCTCCCCCATATCACATCCAACAAAGCATTTGGTGAGCAGCCTTTGCAAGCAGTGAGCAGCCTGACTCCATCAACCTGGTCACCCCACTGTGCCCCAGGCACCTCACTGCCTCACTACGAGGGAAAATGAAAGAGATGAAAATATTTCTAGACTATGTGGAATGGTGACTGCAGAACAATTTTTAACTCACGTTTCGTCTTCATAAAAAGTGATCTTTGATCATTGTTTCTTTAACAGATCATATACAAGAAACAGGCCTTCCCTTAGAGTTCTCTTTTCTTCTTTGTCATAACGCAGAATGCCATCTCTCAAATGCTGGGGTGATACATTCTAGCTTTCATGGCTTCATGAGAAAGCATTAGCATGTACTGCTGAGGTCTTTTCTTTAGCTTCAGTGACTAATAATGAGCAATTTAAAAGAAAGGTGTTTGTCCTTGATCTACTGTGCCTTAAAGTGAAAAACCTCACATGATTTTTAGATTAGGTTTTAAACATATTTTTCTCTTTGTTCTTTACTGGTTAATATAGCCAAATTTAAAAATGGTTCTTGATTTTAACTGTTATTTTTTAAAAGACAATCTTTAAAAAAACAACACACCACATAATGCCTTCTAAATGGTGTTCCAATGAGATGATCCTGGTGCCATTAAAAGTTTTAAATGTAAAGCCATTCATATCTTTGAAAAACTTTAAATATATTTTGTGTTTATTATTATAAAATGTGTGTACACTAGTAACATGGAATTAATCAGTAACTATCAAACAGTCAGTTCATATTTATTTAATGCCTGCTTTGTGCCAGGTAGAATACTAGGTACCAGCCATAATTAAACTTTGAAGCACAAGATAACCTGACCTAAATAACCAATGTCAATGTGCTGGAGGAAGATGAAGTAAAAATCTAGTTATTACTCCAGAATGTACTCTACACTCAGTCATAATATTAATATATTTCCTTTAGTAAAAATCAAAAATGCCCAGAGTTTTCTTTATACTGAAAGTAGATTTTCTACACTATATGTTATGGGTTGACTCGAGTCCCCTCAAAAGAGGTGTTGTCGTCCTAACCCCAGGACCTGTGAATGTGACTGTTTGGAAGGAGAAACTTTACAGATGTGCTCAAGTTGAAATGAGGTCATCAGGGTGGGCCCTAATCCATATGACCAGTGTCCTTATCAGAAGAGAAGAGACACAGATACAAAAACACAGAGAGAAGGCCACGTGAAGACAGAGGCAGAGAGTGGGGTGATGTGCCTACAAGCTGAGGACACCAAGCATTGCCAGTGAACACCAGGAGCTGGAAGAACAAGGAAGGACCCTCCCCTACAGATTTCGGAGGGAGGGTGCCCTGTCTACACCTGGATTCCGACTTCTAGCCTGCAGAACAGTGCGGCAGGATTCTATGTCGTAAGCCAATGAGTTTGTGGTACTTTGTTATGGCAGCCCTAGCACACTAATACAATGCATTATAAATGGCCTTGGAAACAAATTATAAAATATAGAACACAGACCTTGTAATCTCATTAGAGTTAAACAGATCAAACGTAGGGTTTTAGTGGAATTGCTCCGCAAGTTTAGGCCATCCTAGGAAGCTGGGATGGAGGTAACTCTGAGGGTCGATAGAAGAAAGTGAGGGGGACCTGTCAGCTGGGGTTCTCGCTCCTGCCTGGGACCTCCAACTTCCCCTCAGCCCTTGAGCTACAAACAGGATGGAGCGTACAGCGAGAAGGTCAAGGGTGTCAACACTTAGTTTGAGTTATTTGAAAATAAAACCTATGAGACTGTTTTCCCTCTGAATTGTCTTAAAATTATCTTGTTAGAGAGGAAGAGTTTTCTGACTCTGTTGGAAGTGCTGTTTATCTGCGCGCTCTTCAGTTTTGAATAGGATTGTTGAATTTATAACTTCTTTGTGAAATAATGGTGAAGCCAAATGGTGAAAAACCGATGCAGTTAAACTGATCCCTTGAAAATGTGCAAATGGTAGGGTCTTTTAAGGTACTTTACGTTTTTAGCTTAAAATTACTCATGAAATGAGGTGTGAAGTTGCAGAGAATAGGTCCTTGGACCTGCCTGAGAAGGTGCTGGAAGCAGGTCACCTGAGCTTTACCCATTTACGATGTGTGATCAAAAAATACGGTGAATGTTTAAATTTAAAAATATTATTACAGTAAAAGACACATTGCCATTAATCCCCCTCAGAATAATCCCCCTTGCTTCAAATACACTCATCCCATCATTCTTGCCACTTTCTGAAGCAGTTCTGGAAGTCCTCTTTCATCGTCCATCGTAACAACACTGGGTCACACATCGCTTCTGGTACAGCAATTTCTGTCAAATAAAAACATTACGGTGTGTCTGCAACCACCTTATTCACCAGATCTGGCACTGTGTAACTTCTGGCTCTTCCCCAAAGTCAAAATGACCATGAAAGGAAAGCGTTTTGAATTGAGTCAGAATATCAAGGCAGCCACGACAGCGCAACTGAAGACACTCATGAAAGAGGGCTTCCAGAACTGCTTCAGAAAGTGGCAAGAATGATGGGATAAGAGTGTTTGAAGCGAAGGGGAGTATTTTGAGGGGGATTAATAGCAATGTGACTTAAACTGTATATTTATTTTTATTTAAACATTCACCATATATTTTGATCGCACCTCGTGCAGTTGAGTGGGGAGGGAGGGAGGCCAGGCGTTGAACACACATGGTGTCGAGGATTTCCTTTGTGTTACATGAAAGGAAGGTGAAGGGGGCTGCAGGTGGAAAGCAGGGGCGGTGGGTGGGAGACAAACGTCTGTGAGGGCCTGACACTTGCTTTCACCCCTCATCTCCCAAGAGGAGACGATGTTTGCCAGATTTTATAAGAAGTTCCCTCTATACAATCCCAAGTCTACAGTGAGCTGCTAACTATTGTTCAGCTTCCTAATTAATACCTTGAACGAGGCACTGAAATATCCACAGAGGACTGTGAAATCGCTAGAGGAAGATTGCATTGTGCTCAGGAGAATTTTCTTTCTAAGTAAATTTTAATTTTTGTGAGCTATTGTTCCAGGAGTTATATATGTGATAACTCAATTAAGAAGAGCAGGTAATTAACCAAGATTTTTCACTTCTTGACAATGCAACAGTAGCAGAAACCATACTTTAGTCAGATTTGCAAAATTGATGTTTTTAAAGGTCTTATTTTTAAAGGTCAGGGGATGCCTTCTATAGGTCAAAAGATTTTTAAAAGTTGTAAATGAAAATATCTCTTGTAATTAGTGAATGTTGATTCAGAGTAGGTAGGGATTCAGTACCTCCTAAGAGTGTCGTGCTTTGAAGGGGCCAAAAGTTCATGCAGATTCCCCAACATCAGTGTCAGGTGCCACGGGCTCTGATCTGGGGGCGTTAACAGAGGGCCTGCTTCTCCACAGACTCTTCCTGCACCCCGGCGTCCACACTCCCATCAGTACCACCTAAGTGCAAGTAGACTGCTAGGCACGAGGACATTTCCACAGCTGTTTCTCTCCATGTCCAATAGGGACAATTGTGCTCTAGACAAAGGGGACCCATCTGTGACCACGAGCTCCCCCACCAGCATGAGACCTGCTCTGACCAGTGAGCAGGCACGTTTCTATGCAGGGAGAGAGAACTGGATAATGGCTGCCTAAGGGAATGGTGTTTGGGTCTGGCCCCACCTACCACACAGGATGGGCCAGGCGCTGGTCTTCCCACATGAATGGGGAGGCTTTTGTTGTAAGTGACCTCGTGAATATCCAAATATTCCAAGTATGGAATCTACTAATAATGAGGGTCCACTGTATCTTGCTAAGTTATTACTCGTTATTTCTTATTACTAAGTTCATGTAGTTAAGATTTCGGGAGCCCATTCAGGTGTACAGTACAGGGTAGAATAAAGCTTATAATAATAGCATGAGCTGATAAGCATTTGGAAATATGGCATAGATAATAATATTCTGGGCAAGCTTGGGCTAAGGCCGAGAGGGGCCCAGGGTGATTGGCGGCCAGTGCTTAGGGCCTGACAGGTGCTGGGGCAGGTGGACTAGATGACAGTGCAAAGTCAAGTCAGTGTAATTGGAGGTACTACCATGTTTCCCTGAAAATAAGACCTAGCTGGACCATCAGCTCTAATGCGTCTATTGGAGCAAAAATTAATGTAAGACCCGGTCTTATTTTAATATAATATAAGACCAGGTCTTATATAACATAATATAATGTAGTATAATATAATACCCAGTCTTATTTTACTATAATATAAGACTGGGTCTTAACATAATGTAATATAGTATAATATAATATAATATAATATAATATAATATAATATAATATAATATAATACCGGGTCTTATATTAAATTTTGCTCCAAAAGACGCATTAGAGCTGATTGTGCGGCTAGGTCTTATTTTGGGGGAAACAGGAATGATTCTCCCAGTAGCAGCACTCTGCCCACCTCCTGGGCACTCGCACGGCAAGTGCATTTGACCTACACTGTACAGTGGTTTTCTAAGATCGCGTCGTCTCTTCTCGACTCCGTTCACTGTCACAGTCTTGGCCCTTAAGAGGCAGTCTGTCTGAAAATCTGTCAGCCGCTTGCCAGCTGCACAGGCCTCAGGGTGCTGGCTCTGTCCAGTCCTGGCTTCCCGGGAGAAGAGAGTGTTCTCCCCGATTCCCACTGAGGTTTCAGCCGTCTCAACCAGTGTGACGCTGTGTGGAGACATGTGCTACACTGTTTTGGGGCCATTATCATGATTTTGGTGATCTCCATTGCCACGAACAACGCCACCCTGAACATCCTCATACAGGCCCCTTATGGGCCTTGTAACTGGGTATGTTCTTAGGGAAGGACTTTCTGTCATGGCCGTGTGTGTTTTTAATCTGCACCAACACTGTCCACACCCCACTGCCGGGCAGTGAAGCCTTGCATTCCCACCCCACCACCCCTGGCACTGTCCCACATTCCAACGTCACCAATCTGACGTGTGTGTGGTGGTATCTTGTTTCCGCACCCCTCTAATTTATTACAGTTTTAGCTATGTCTTCATAGGTTTGGTCTCCATTTGGGTTTTGAAAATCATCCGTCCATGTCCTCTGCCCATTTCTGTGTTTGAATTCTTGTCTTTAATGAGGCTGTCTTCATTTCTTCTTGATGCTGTCCCTTGTTGGTTTAAAAATTGCAAACACCGTCTCCTAATTTATTGTAAGTAACTTTGCTCTTCAGTGAATACAAATTCTAAAGTTGATGTTATCAAACCCACCTTCTTTTTGCCTTAGGGTTGAGCTTTGGGTTTTTTTTTTTTATTTAAACACCTTTCTCCATCTTGAGTCACAAAAATCTTCTTTTGTAGAATATATGCTGATGCTCCTTTTATGTAGAATATATGCTGATGCATCTTCTATGAGTTTTATAGTTTAGTTTTCCGCGTTTAGTTCTTGAACCTTCCAGGATCCTGTCATTACCTGTAGTGATACTGGGAATCTGACCTTATGCAGCGATCGTCTTCTCCCAAAACCACCAAGTAAAGATCAGATTAAAGCAGATGCCAACTCAGGCTTAGACAGGCATGAGACTTACTGGGCAGGGAGTGCACAGACCACCAAGCAGGTCTGACACCTGGAAGGAGAGAAGGAAGGAAAGGGCAGGACGGCAGAGTCTCAGGTAGGCAGCAGCTGGTGGTCAGCTTACCATGCTCCCAGCAGGAGAGCTGAGCTCTGTGTTAACAGGGCTACCACGTCAAGGAAATTATCTGGTATGCGGGACAGTGACAAGTGCCACGGAAGAAGTGAGTACAGCAGGGTAAGGGGAGTTGGGAATCTGGGAGAAGAGCAGTTGTTCAAGGAAGTTCTCACTAAGATGCCATCTGAATCAAGACGGGAGGAGACGAGGGAGTGAGTCCGAGTGTCCCAGGCACAGACAGGAGAGCACTGGCCATTTGAAGACCATGAGGAAGAGGGAAAGGCCAGCATGACTGGTGCAGAGCCAGGGCGGGGAGGACACTGGGGTGGGGTCACAGAGGTCATGGGACTAGACTCTGGGGGGCTTCCCAGACCATTGTCAGGATGGGGCTACTCAGTGAATGGGATTGTGTGATAACCAGCTTGTGTTCTCACTGGGTCACCCCAGCCACCATGTTGGGAAGAGACTGAGAGGGACAAGAGCAGAAGCAGGGAGACTTCTGTAATAATCCAAGCAAGAGAGCACGATGGCTTGGAGGGGTAGGTAGCTAGGGAAGTGGTCACAAGCGGTCACGTTATGGGCATATGTGGTTTGCAGAGCCAACGGCATTTCCAGAAAGACAGTCTGAAAGATTGGTCGTATGAGTTTGTGTGCTGAAGACTGAGTGAGGAGGGGCTCCAAGAAGGAGCGAGTTGTCTAGTGTGGCAGGCAAAGTGGGGACTGAGAATGACAGCTTGATTTAGCAACACGGACAGCAGCTGAGGTTGAGGGGCGAGTTCCAGAGAGATGGGAGGAGAGAAGCTGAAGAAGGAGAATCAAAGAAACCGGAAGTGGGCGTGGTGGGGGGAGGGGGAGTGGTAGGCAGGGGGAGTGGGCAGCGGGGAAGCGGGCGTTGTGTGCTACTCGCCCCTCCTGTAGCGGGAGCCTCGAGGCTGGGGAACCCAGTAAACTTGCTAGGGAGCCGCAGGCAGGCCCACGCTCAGGGCCTGTGTCCTTGACCCCTGGCCTATGGTGTCTCCTGCTACATTAATGCCGAGATGGGCACTTCCGGTCATTGTGAATGATGCTTATTTCTATTGTATCTTTAGTTGGTTTTTGCTGGGATGGATAGATGTTATTGATTTTTGTAAGGTGAACTTGTCTGAGGCAGCCTTACTTACCCGACACTTGTCTGTGAGCCCACGAGCATTTCTATGTGAATGGGCCTACCTACCACATGCAGGTGCCCTGTCAATCTCGTCTTCCTATGGGGAGCCCCGATTGCATGAGATTCCAAAGGGACGCTTCACACCAGTTAAAAATTCTGTTGCCACACATTTGGGGCACTTTCTGCTCTAGAGTTTTAATTTTGTCTTTGTAACCAACCACTCCTGCACTTTGAGGGTGATGAGCACAGGTCATGCCAGCGGAGTCACCGGCCTGCAGTGGCCCGTCCCCGTGGTGGCCAGGGCCCAACAGGGTGGGCGATGACTCCACACCCTGCACTACACATCTCGGCTGGACTGGCTCTTCCAGAAGAGGAGCTTTCGACAGAACCAGGAAAGTGAAGTCGCTGGGCGAGACTCATGCTCGTTTGCTGTGGGCAACAGCAGGAAACTCACTTTTTAATTCCAGAAATGGTCTGAGGTGCAAGGCCTTGGGTGTCACTGTCTCCACATGTTTTCCATGCCTGTAAGCTCTGCAGACACTTCACATCAGACATAAGTCCTGGGAAATGTGGGTTAGCTTTGGGATAAGCCAAGCTTCCCGAGGCTGACATAGCACCCTCTGTCCTGCGGTCCTGGGAAGGGCTCGGGAGACATCCAGCACTGTCTGTCCACAGCTGACCTGGGGCCTATGATTACAGCAGTGTGCACAGTAGGCCCCTTTATCTGCGTAGCCCAATGAAATCTCATGCTGTCCCACCTGGGACGTGAATCCTCCCGTTGGTGTCCCCACATTGTAGACCCTCCCCACCCATTGGTCACTAAGTAACCGTCTTGGTTATCAGATCAAATCAACTGATCGATTATCGATACTGTTGGGTATCACAGGGCTTGTGTTGAAGTCACTCTTATTTACCTAGTAATGACCCCAAAGCACAAGAGTAGTGATAGTGGCCATTCATATTTGCCAGAGTGAAGCTGTAAAGTGCTTCCTGTAAGTGAAAGGTGAGCATGTAGAGGAAAAAAACAGTATATACAGGTTCTATCTGTGGTTTCAGGCACCCACTGGAGGTCTTGGAATGTCTCCCCTGTGGATAAGGGGGGACGAGTCTATTGGCCGCTTTGGGGGACAGTGGGGAAGGAATATTTCTTTTTTTAGAAAGATTTTATTGGGGACGGGGGGCAGGACTTTATCGGGGAACAGTGTGTACTTCTGGGACTTTTCCAAGTCAAGTTGTTGTCCTTTCAATCTCAGTTGTGGAGGGCGCAGCTCAGCTCCAGGTCCAGTTGCCGTTGCTAGTTGCAGGGGGCACAGCCCACCATCCCCTGTGGGAGTCGAGGAGTCAAACTGACAACCTTGTGGTTGAGAGCCCGTGCTCTAAACAACTGAGCCATCTGGCCACCCAGGAGCTGAGCAGCAGCTCATTGACTTCATTCTAGTTGCGGAGGGCGCAGCTCGCTGGTTCACGTGGGAATTGAACCGGCAGCCCCACTGCCCAGAGCTGAGCCACCCATCTACCCCGGGTATATTTCTTTTTAATAATAATAATAATGTCTGAGGAGATAGGAAGAAAGGTCAGCCTGCTGCCTTGGCTCAGGTACCTGTGAGAGTATTTTCTTTTATGATATCACTATTAGGTTCTTTTTCTTCGATAAAATCTGTGTATTTGGGGTGCTTTTCATCCTGTTGCCGCAGATCATGCCTCCTGTTAATAGGGGCACCTGTCACCCCTGTTCAAAGAGAACAAGTTTTCATCTCCCCACAGAGGAAACCAGAGAACATGAATGTACAGAATGCTTACTATCTTTGGTAGAATTTTAAAATTTAATGGATAATAACAACAAAAGGGATAAAACACACAAACATAAGATACTTATACACAGACAGATATCAAGCTCTCCAGGGAGTGCCCTGACCTTTCACTGAACTCTTTATTTTTATGGGTCGTTATTTATCCTATAGTAAGAAACTTTAGTGTTAACTCCAGCTTTAGTAACTAATTTATCTTTTTGTCTATACACTATTTTAGTCACCTTTTATTACCACATCACAGTGCTTAACTTTTAAAACCCAATTATAGAAATCAGCTGCTGTATCAGATCAACAGCCAGAATCACCAGAGGATTTAGAAACCTGACAGACATTTCAAGTGGAAACAATGTAGGGGGTCATGGCTTCAGCATGTTATCTGGGTCCCACAAGAACAGATTGGAAGGCGACATTAGCGTATCTCAGCTGCAATTTTACAGCAGCATTACGTTTAGCCATCCGCTCACGTCTTAAAGCCATTTTCAGTCATTTTTTGCTCATCCTCAAGGAAGGTTCCATTTTTGAATTTCTTTTTTAAAGTCTTAGGAATACAGCTCAGCCATGGAAAATTAGGGGTAATTTTCTAGATTTTATATAAATTGAAACATCACATGCTTCCCAGCTTTTACTTCATGGTGACTGTGAATAGCTCAGGGGCACAGCCTCTCTGTGGGGTCCTCGTCACAGACCCTGTGAAAGTCCCACGTGTGTAAATGACATTGGTTGTCATGGCTGGGCCCATAATGCACGTCTTGTCACCTGGGCTTGTCAGGAGAATCCCTGCCACGCGATGGTTCAGACTCAGATCTTTACATTAACTGTTTGGTGCTGAATATGAGAGGGTTTGGTTTGCTGTTTCCTTAGTACTTTGTTCACAGGGGGGGACGGCCTGACCTGTCTGTGTGTGTGTGGGGGGGACTTCCTGCTGCGGGCTTCTGTTTACCCGAACAAAACCGTGTCTGAAGTAAGAAGGGCATTTACATGACACATTCGTCTGCATCTCAGCAGGGTTTAAGAACCCTGGGCAAGGGTGACACTTGGTGACGTCTGTTGGTACACTTGTCCTGGAAATCCAGGCACATGTCACCTGTCCAGGTGACACCTACTGAGTGGTTTAACAACCATCAGCTCTTCCTGTACTTCACCGGTGGAAGCTTCACTTCTCGAATACTTGTGATTTTCCACTCGGAGGAAATTTAGTCAAAGTGCACGATGATTTCTGGTCTCTATCCCTGGACATCCTTTGCTCTTAGACCCCAGTTAGTTTGCACAAAGTCTCAGGGCCAAAGAGACAGATTTCATAGCCCCTATTTAAGGAGTATAGGTGAAAAGAGATAACATAAAATCAATGTACGTTTTTAAAATTATTCTAATGGTCTCACTTCACGATTCTACATACATATTGTTACCAGACTCAGGCTCAGTGCCGCTTGCTTGCTGAAGAGCCCAAAACGAGAGTGACAAGGGTTGGTGAGGAGAAAAGCACCCTTTATTCCAGATGCCAGCAGCTAGGAAATATCGCAGACTCATGTCTAAAAAACCACAGAACCAAAATGTAAAAGAGGTTTTACAGTCGAGTAGATGGCAAAGAACAAAGGAAAGCAGGCCTCAGGGCTAATAGTTGAGAAGGCATCTTCTGGCATCTTCTGGGGCCTCAGATCTGCCTCTGTGTTATCTTAAATCTCATTGTCCATAGTGGGAAAGTCATCTGTGAAAAACTGCTCGGCAGTTGTGGTCATGGGCCCTGACATCCGACATCCGGGCGCCTGAGGATTAAAGAAACCGCTCTTTTCAGGTTAGGATGTTGTTGAACAGAGCTCTTCAGTTAATCAGTGGGAGGAGAAACAAAGAGGAAACAGCTGAATATACGGATGGATCAAACTGCAAACTAGCTAAGTTTATTACATTATTGATCTACTGAGTGTCACCCTTACAGTGCTATCTGTGTTTATCACTTGATCACAGAGATCATTTTAAAAATAGTAACAATAATTTAAGTAGCAATTAACACTATGGTTAATTACCAGTAAATTGTTTTCTCTATTAATAAGGTGGCTTGTCTAATTTTCTCTATTTCTTAATAAATGACAAACTTCGAACCGCTGGCTAAACTTTACTTGATGTATTCTCGTCCTGGGAATTGCCTGGGTCACTGGCCAGCTGGGGGCACCTGGAGAGACCATGCAGATCTCTGTTTCAGACTTTCCACCTGCAAATTGGGCATACCTGTGACACTCCCTCAGCGGCATGTCCTGAAAACCAAGAGTCCACCTGAAAAACACCCAGCACAGCACCGAGCTCACAGCATACACCCCTGGGGCAGCGGCACGTGTCTGCGCCGCCTGTCACCTTTTGTCCGATTTCCCCTTATACTGAGCACACAAGAACCTTGCTGATCCTAGGCTGGGTCTTATTTTAGAATCTTATTTAATATAGTGTAGTTGCCTAGTATTCCTTCTTGCATAAATAAGTTAAAGTAAAGGGTCACTACAACTAATTAAAAGTAATCCGCTTCTCTTTTAGTGTTTGCTGATGTCTAGGGAGGGATTTTAAAAAAACAAATTTTGAAAGTTCCTTTCCCCCAGTTTTTTGAAATTACACACCTTTGAGACTGTTAAATAATTATTCCTCCAAGTAGTTTTCCTCCAATCAGTTATAAACTCTTTACACAACTAAAAATAATAAAACAAAAATTTGACTGATTTGATTTCTCAAAACATTATGTTTTTTGCAATGAAAAATGCTCATTTATTTAAAATTATATGTGTGAGTATATGTACATAGAACATTTAAATAAACAAAATATTTTTAGTGTTTAAAAGTTGAAAGTAAGATGAAGAGAATTAGATTCAGTAAAATCGTATAAACCTCCCCTTCCCTTTACTTTCTCTTTGCCTTTTCCCCTCCCCTGTGTTTCAACCTCTCTGTTCTCTCCAAACACTCTTTTATGTTTTGGTCACAAACTTTATCAATTAAACTTTTCACAAGTCTAGCATATCAGATCCTTTTAAGTGCTTTAAGTTTTTAAAAAAAATCTACATAATCAAATTATTTCAAAACTGATGGTGACACTGTCAGCAAAACCATTTACAAAAGTGCTCATGCCAGGGTTTAAATGTTTCCTCATCTTCTTGCCTCCACCGAGACACAAGCCCCTGAAAAACGAGAGAATTTCTCTTCACTTTTCCTTTTTCTTTCTTTTCTTTCTTTCTTTCTTTTCTTTCTTTCTTTTCTTTCTTTCTTTCCTTCCTTCTTTTATTATTAGTTTCAGGTGTACAAAACAATGTTATAGACATTTACACCCCTCACAAAGTGATAACCCCTGTCCCCCAACCTACTACCCCTCTGACACCGTATATGCTGTTACAATTCCATTAACTCTATTCCCTATGCTGCACTTCACATCCCGTGACTATGTATATATTAAATTATAGTTGACATACAGTATTATCAGCTTTAGGTGTACAATGCAGCGATCAGGCATCTACATCATCCCTGAAGTGGGCTCCCTAATAAGACAAGTGTCCATCGGAGACCCTACAAAATCTGTACAACATTATTGATTATGTTCCCCAAACTGTCTTTAGTATCCCCGTGTCAATCTTGTGGTTACCGATTGTGCTTTCTAATCCCCTTAACTTCTCCCTCGTCCCCACCCCCCTCCCATCTAGCAACCCTCAGTTTTTTTAATTTCTGTTATAGCTAAAACTTTGGCATTTATCCAATCCTTTTGTAGAGACGTTTTAATCCTGTTAGATTGTTCCTGTTTTAAAAGCTGAAATGAGGAATCCTATTTCAGTTCTTTTACATTATAAATATTCTCTAGTTACAGGGCAAAGCGAAGGCCTATGTTTCCAGTGTTTCTAACAAAATAAAATGTTTGCCCTGGGACAAGCATTCAAGTTGAGGGCCCTGGAATTTGAAATTACAGGTAAAGAAATGCCACACAAATCCATGCAGGTGTAATTTGGCTGGTAGCTCATTCTTACTGTGTATATTTCCCTCCCCGACTTTGTTCTTTTTAAAATTATAAGCAGACCCCCCCCCCCCCCAATGCAGCAGGGAGCAGAGTGTGGAGGGGGCCGTGCCCACAGCCTTGGGGGGCTGGCTGTGTCTCCATCCTTGCCTGTGTTGTGGAGGGCTGATGACAGACCTCACCTAAAACACGTCAAAATCACTTCAAACCTCTAAACCTCTTTCCGGGACTCCTGCTGTGTCCGCCTAATTGAACCAGTGTCCACTCACCTAGGACTCAAATGAGTCATTGGCTTCAAATATTTCTCCAGAATGCCTAAGGAGTCGGCCCGGCTGAAATGGCAATATTACCAGCTTCATTCTCCAGGGTTACATCAGAGGCTGCCAGACGGCTAGGACCCAAACAAGGGCTTACGTTCTGAAAGGGGACCCCACAATCCTGACGTAGCTGCTGCTGAGCAGATACCCCTAGGCAGCCTGAGGGGTCGCCTTAGCTGGGGCTGAGGAGGACATACCAGATGACGCCTTTAAAACGTGCATCCAAGTGTAGGTCCTATTAGTCACAAAGGGGTGTCTTCCGGCATTTAAAAATATTGGTATTTCAGAATAAACTGGAACATCTCTCTTAAGTGTTTCCCCTGGAATCCAAATGCAATAATGGCTAGATCACCACCATCCTTTCTAAAAAGTGACATGGAAATGCTTTTCTCTGAGCAGGCAAAACGTTTTGTGACTCCGTTTTCTCCTTGAATTCAGATTTCCATCCTACCTACTCCTTAGAGTATTATCATTTATGTGGATATTTGCTAAAAAGTCTTTTATTCATTCCTTTATATTCGTGCAGTAGAAATCTGTTTACAAATTGAAATTGACTTTTAAATTTAATTTTCTGTAACAAGACTAAGTGTTAACTTTTGAATTATTATAATTATTATTGGGATACAATTGAGGAAAATACTTTTAAAGTTGATAATTATTAAATGTAACAAGTGGAATGATAGGAAATTCAGAGTAGGTGACATGAACAGCTGATGGGGACAGCCCCCTCCCAGGGCTATGTGTGCTTGGAGAGCGCCCACAGTGGGAAGGTCTCAGCACCAATATTTTCCCTAGTTTTTATTCTTATCAGCTGAAGAAACTTGTTCACATAAATAAGAATGAAAGATGGCAACAGAAAAAGATTTGTAATAATAATGTCACAATTTTTTTGAGCTCCTTTTGAGCTGAATGCCAAAAATCACCTTGTGATGTTCATAAGAGATTATTTTTAAAGCTCTGTTGGCTGACAATTTGAGTAGCTGCTCCTGCAAATTTCTTGACAGCAGAGTTAGAGACTGTTGGACTCGCCGGAGAATTGGTCCTTTGGTCGTTGGAAGACAGGGAGGTACTAATACTTCAAACAGGATTCTGCCTAGTGTGGGGGAGGTTTCCACCCCCCAGGAAAATGCACTGGGGGTGGGGACGTAAGGGGGGAGAGGTGAGCCTTTTGTCTGAAGAGGGGAGATGGAGATTGTGAAGGGGAGGTAGCAAAGGGAACTGGGCCGAGGGGCTCTTACATCATTTTTAGGATGGAGTGGAGGATCTGGAAATTATAAATAATTGCTTTAAAAATGTTATATGCACACGGCCCCGGGAAGGTCTCTGCACTTACACTTGCCCAGTGAGAGGGCCCCTGAGGTGAGAGGGTCTCACACCCAGGGCAGGGCCAGCATACAGGTCTCAGCACAGCCCTTGGGAGAGCCAGGCAGGTGACAGTCTGCACTGAGCTCAGATTGGCAGAGGTCATTTGGGGCTTGTTGGGGCAAGCTCGGGAATGACCTCGTTTGGCACAAAGATTCCAGAGATTTTGCCCGGATGAGCTGTTACGGGCACAAAATATCAATGCCAGAGTCGTCTCCTTTCAGTAGTGAAGAGTTCACACTCACCCTCGTGAGTGTTTCGTGCCAGGCTTCACGTTTGGACTTCTGTGCAGTGGTGAACATCGCTCGTAGGCCACCTCTCTCTTGCTGGTTCTAGAACCGGGCCACGTTCTACCCCTGAGAGTGTGAACACAGCCAGACCTGGTGGCACGTTTCCCAAATGGGTGATAATACCACATGATCAGGCGAGTGACACTGACAAGACAGACTGGCAAGAGAAAAGAAAGGTTGTGTGTGCACGAGTGCAGCGCGCGTACACAGGGCCGTGCTCAGTGCCGAGTAACTCAAAGGGGTAGTTAGATTTGGGTCTGCTACACCTAACTTAGTAGGGAAAGGGCGGAGGGAGAAGAGGCTCCTATGGGAAGAACAGCTTCCCTTAGGAAAGGTAAGGAGGTTTTTAGGAGAAAGTTTGTGATACTCTTGCTCTATACAGGTGTGAGTGGTCTTTCCATCTTCATAAGGCTGTAAAACTTCGTAAGGAGATTTACGGTAGTTTGCTCTTAAGTCTCCCCTGGGAATAAAAGCTGCCCCAACAGGACATTCACGGCAGGGGTCATTTAAGTGTCCGCTTTTAGTCAGAGGAGGGCAGCTCGGAAAAGGCTGCTTTCTGCACCTGTTGGCTTTCAAGTGTCTTCAGCTTAAAATCATCCTTAGCGCAGCGCTGGGGTTCTGAGTGAATCCGCAGCAGGTAGGGGCTGTTCCCACATCCTACTCCGTCCTTGACTTCTTGTCCACAAGACATGAACTCAGCCTCCGTCCTGGATCTGTCTGGTCTTGCTCTCTTCCTTCTGTGGGACACCTACCCTGCTCCAGTCTCCCCAGAGTCCAGGCTCAAGCACAGGTCCTGGTGACAGCCACCGCAGTACATGCACGCCCACACCTGAGTTTGCAGGGCACCTGTCACACCTGGGAGCTGAGCTGTCAGCCTCTCTGAGCATTGAGTTCCTCCAGGGAGCCCTGGTGCTTAGCTGGGTGCAGGGGACCCGGAGAGCCCCCATCTGATGGTTACCTGGAGTGTGCAGGGAACGGGAGAGCCTGCAAAACTCAGGGGGGCCTGGGCAGCAAGGGCCCCGCGTGTGGGCGTGGGGGCAGCGAGGGCCCCGCGTGTAGGCGTGGAGAGCAGCGGAGATACTGTGTGTGGGTGTGGGGGCAGCGAGGGCTCCGCGTGGCTTTACAGGAAGTAGGTCGGGAGGGGGGGCCTCCTTGGTGCGGCTGTGGCTCTTCACTGCCTCATGGTCACGGTCAGTCTCCCTTGGGGACTAGTTTCAGTGTCTAGTAGCTGTAGGGTTTTGGAGTAAAAGCAGTTGGCGTGTGTATGTGTCGTGTTCTTTTAATTTAAAGACTGCTTTTCCTTAGTTTTTCCCATTGTGATAAAACAGCTTTGTTAGAACAGCAAAATAAATACAAACACAGTTGGGATGCGTAGATTTCCTTGAACTTCAGATTTCAGTCTATCCCAGATGGTTGGGGCTTCGTGATTTTAAGACGTTGACAGACCAACATTTCATTTTTGTTTTATAAATACACACAATGTATATTTCTTTTTCTCCCTGAATTTAAAAGGAATATATTGCAAAATAGAAAGTGTGAAGAACATAGAAAAGTATAAATAAGACATTTAACATCACCTTCATGTAACAAAGAAGAGACGATCGTTCTTACTAGTGGGTGTATTTCTTTATCTCGTGACCGTTTTTCCAGGACCTTCCTCTCTTCATATCTGTATCCACACATCCATTCCTGTGTGGTTATCTAGGTCAGTATCTATATATGTGTCTATATTTACATCATCACAGTTTTATAATTTATCAACATCGCATCATACTTTTCATAAGTTCTTAACATTTTATAACTTTCCCCAAAAGACTCATAAATATTTTTAACAACTGTAGACATTTCCATCAGACAGCTATACCGTAATTTGTCCACTTGTCTGTTGTTGAATATTTGGGTACACTTTCAATTTCTCACCATTATAAAATTACTATAATAAACGCCCATATATATAAGTCTTTATCTTCGGATCAACTCCTACAAGTTATTGGGTCAAAGAATTTGGATATTTTTTTACACACACGCTTATTTTACATCTTATAAGTCTTATGCAAAACAATATTTTTAGGCTTCATTTAGGCAGAACATTTTACTTCCAGGCTCGAGTTCTCTCTACAGATACTGCAACTCGCACGTAGGTAACAGGCACAGCAAAATCCCAATTCCTGGATGGGCAGCCCTTAAGCAACAACACCCACCCACACCTGCTTTTTCGGCTGGTTTCCCCGCTTCTGGGACTCCTCTCCTGCCCCCTGGTGGCTGTCCTGAGAAGCAGTGAGACCAAAAAATGTGGCTAGGGAATTATGTCATTCAACTGATAAAAATATAACCAAAATTAAGCATAAAGGGACATAAACTAGACTACTGATGGGTTAGAACACAATTGCTAAACATTTAACATAGTATAACTTCTATTTCCTTCTCTTTTGATATGTGGATTTTTAAACATTTTTTCTCCAGGATGTGGAAGTTATTCAACCTTTTAAAACAATACGTTTAGCATTTTTATTTCTATCGCTATAAAATGACACATGTATTAACCCAGCAGAGTTTGAAATACATTTTAAAAGAATACATTTACATTCTTCTCTCCCACTCCCCACCATTTACAAGTGTTTCTTGATATAGTCAGGATTTTAAAAATATCTTTGCTATCATTAATAAGTTATTTTGTCGTCTTTTCTACTTTAATAATTCGTGTTGTCATTTGCGTCGTTTCATAGCCATATTAGTGACTCCTAGTCTCACTCAATTCTGTGTTCACTGATTTACTTCCTTTCCTGCTGATGCTGTTATTTACCTGTAAATTGTCTTTCTTACATTATTTATTTTGAATCGGGGTGTATTAGACTAATGCACTTTTAGAGGTAATTCTCCTGGGACAAGTACATGAATGATGGAATGACTGAATGCTTCTGTTCCCCCCAAATTCATCCGTTGAAATCCTACTCTCAATGTGATGGTGTGTGGAGGTGGCCTTTGGGAGGCGAAGAGGGTGGCGCCCTCGAGAATGGCATCAGTGTCCTCATAAATGGGACCCCAGAGAGCGCCCTCCCCTCTCCCTGTGTGTGAGGACAAAGTGAGGAGACAGCCAGTATGACCTGGGGCGAGGCCCCTGCCCAGGACCCCGCTGAGCTGCACTCGACCTCGGACTTCCAGCCTCCAGCACCGTGAGAAAATAGTTTCGTTGTTGATAAGCCCCCCAGTCTGTATTCTGGCTCAGCAGACTGAACTGACTAAGATGAATGATAAACTGAGAAGTTCTGTCTGTTGTCTTAAATCTGAATAACGACTGATGTGAATACAGAACTCTTGGGCCACCGTCTTTTTCTCTCAAAACTCTGCAATTAAGGGTTTTTGAAGAGAACATCCTGGCCAACCTCACTGGACATTTTGTGGACAAAACCCCCTGGGGTGTAGGAAGTGCAGTGTTTTGGACTCGCGTGTCAAAAAGGGCAGCAGGCTATTTCCGGGTGTTGTTTTCATTTATCTTGCCTGGCGCCTGGTGATGAGAGATTCAGGCGGACGGCAGGCAGAGAAGAGAGGGTGTTTCGGGGAGCAGCCATCGGAGAAGTGGCTCCAAGACCACCCAGCGCCTGCAATGCAAGCCCTCCACCCATGGGGTGACAGCTGACTGCGCTGGCTTCACGGGGACCCAACCTGTGTCCTCGTGTGTTTTTATCTTAGTCGAGCTCCCCTGAGATTAGCAGTAATGCAGCGGGTTTACCATGGGAGGGAGGCAATCAACTGGGACAGCTTTCGACATGGGTCCGTGGATGGGGTGACCATGGTGCCTATCCTAGTTCCCTCAAATAAGAAGAAATGCCCCTAATGATTATAGGAAAAGGAACACTGACGTGTGCATTTTTCGCTGTCACATTTGTCAAAACCCTTTTGATCCTGGAATTTTAAATGTCAGATTTTATGTGCTCAATTGTTATCTGCTATAATTTTGTTAGATTATTATTGAGCTAGAACAGAAAGGAATAAAGGTAGAATTCTCTTGGCAATACTTTAGTTTTATACTAGCATGTTCTAACAATACATCAGAAGACAAATCTCATACATACAAGACTAATGCAGTAAGAGCCCAAGTGCTTTAAGACAGCAAAATGCTTGGGTGCGAATCACATGGTTAAGAATAGAAGCTTCGAAATTTGCTCAATTTCAGTTCAAACCCTGGCTCTACAACAACTAGCTGTGTGATTGGGAAAATCCCTCACCGTTCATTTCATTGGGACACAGGGAGCTCGCACCGCGTGGAGATGCCGTGAGGACCCTAGTGGAGGCCCCCGAGATCATCCAGCTCGTTTGCTGTCCTTCAGAGGTGTCCTGGGACGTAGTCTATGGAAAGTAATTACTTTAGAAGTAACAAACCCTCGAGTAAACAGAAGAGAGCAGTCGCTCCCATAGACCGAAAAAGCAAACATATAAGTTGTGTTTCACACCTACAACTTCTGACCTGGTGGTGAGGCGACCCAGGCCCCCAGAATCGGGGTGACCTGTCCAGGCAGCAGAGTGAGTGGTGACACACGAAGGGCTGATGGGAAGAGGCACCAGGTTGTTCCCTGGCTTCCTGGGCTAGACCCCAGGAACACAGAGACTTTTATACCAAGCTAGAAGCTTTGAGAATTACACGGAATGGGGATCTCCTAATTTCAGAATCAGAACTACCGTTAGGAAAGAGAGGGACATGCTAGTCAGGGTTCTCCAAAGAAACCGACCACTAGCATGGATGTGAATATGACAGAGGGGGCGGGGAGAGATTTATTTGAAGGAATTGGCACATGCGATTGTGGGGGAAGTCGGAAATGTGTAGGCCGGCAGGCTGGAAAATCCAGCAGCAGTGGAGGTGTAGTCTGGGGCCGTCTGGAGGCGGACACCCCTTCCTTCTAGGTCAGGGGTGTCCAAACTGCGGCCCACGGGCCAACTGCGGTCTGAAATCCATTGTTAATTGGCCCGCAGCAAATTCCAAAAATATATTTAGTTTACTTAAATAAACCAGGTGAGGCAATACGTACTTCACCTCGAGTGAGTGGCCCAGCTGTTTGTGTATTTTACCGCATATGGCCCTTGGTGAAAACCGTTGAAAAAAGTTTGGACACCCCTGTTCTAGGTGGACCTCAGGCTGCTTCTCTCCTAAGGCCCAGCTGATGACTGAGTCCCACTTACCTCGTGATGGGACGTCTGCTTTACTCAGAGCCGCCTGATTTAAAGGTTAGTCACATCTGAGAAAAGCTTCACAACATCCAGACTAGTGTTTAACCAAACGACCGGGCACCGAGGCCCAGTCAAGTCGACAGGTAAGTTAACCTTCCCAGGAACTGAAGGTCATTGGCTAAGGGTGAGCAGACAGGTCCTGGGGTCTCAATGGACTCTCAGGGACAGAGGGAGAAGCACTCTGCCTCATAAACTCCAAATCACTTAATGAATGCGTTTATAAGTGTGTGCTCCTGCCCTGCTTTGTGGCATCCTCCAGGCTGAGGGGGGCCCGTCCCTGACATCGGGAGTGGGGCCGCATTGGCCTGGCCGCGGCCTCTCCAGGAGCACAGCTGTAGCCATTTGCCTCCCACCTGCAGGTGAGGCCTGGGATGAGTCCAGCCTGTGCTCAGAGGGGCGGAGGGAACCGGCCCAGCTCCCTGGGCCTCTGAATGGAGACACTTTCTGCTGGTGGCTGTGACCTTGAGTCATAGTCTTAGGACTGGGGCTTCTGACCTGCGCTGCGAGCACGACTCAGGCCTGTTTTCACCGTCCTGTGGATGTGGGTCTTTTCCACACCCCAAACCTGCCATGTCCCCTGCCAGGCTGGAGCCTTGCTCCTAAAGATGTGGCTGGTTCTCAACCAGGGGCGGTCCTACCCCCGTGGAGGATGCTTAGTGAGGTGTGGACACAGTTTTGGTCATAACTTGGGGGGGGGGGTCCTTGGGATGTAGGAGGTCATCCCACAGCGCACAGGAAGCCCTCAGACCAACAGTTACCCAGACAAGTGTCCCAGGGCTGACGGGGGCCTGCGGCCCAGATGCTGGCGTCAGGGGACCTTGCTGGGGGCCTGAGTGCCGCCCAGCTCTGGCTCCGGGCTCAGCTCCTCACTGATTTCCAGACGCCATCTCGCACACCTGGGCTGCTCTGTTATCCACAGGCAGGAATGTGGTTACCTCATCCCTCGCAGCTGGACCCTGTTTGCCGAGCTCCCTCCCAACCCTGGTGAGTGCGTGCAGTTCTGGGGTCATGACCCCACCGTGCTTGCCTCAGTGTAAGGCCAAATAAGGACGTGCTCCCAGTGTGGGGAGAAGCCCCTGCAGTATCTCAAATAATCCCAGAAGGCACCGGCAAGTTATGGTTCTTTGAGAAGGAAATGTAGTTCCATTGCTTTGGGAGAGTACTTGACACCCTGTTCTAAGTACTCTGGTAGCCGCCTGGTGGATGGATGTGTCTGTACACCCGGGTCCTCGGCCTTCAGACTACACGCCATTGATCTAACGGTATGGCTTTCTCAGGGGAGGCAAAGAGGGAACGTCCAGGATGGTTTGCGTTTCTGTGGTCCTGCAGTCCTGCTGCTCTAGAGAGATCTCCAGTCCGCAGAGGAGTTTGCTGCTGCAGTAGGACGTGTCGACAAGCAGTTGGCAGTCTCTCTTTGGAAGCAAAGTGACACGTGCGTCTGAGTGGTTCTGATTCCGGCTACTTGGACTACAGACCAAGCAGTGTTAATGCTTGGCTCAGAGTCATTAGAAAAATGCCAGGCCCGGTCTCCATGACCCAGCCAGGCTGATTTGCAAAGCTATGTTGTGGGCACATCAGTTAGCCTGAGTCTCTAAGATAAGTACACGTTTCCTACAAGTGCAGAGAAAGGCTATAAATAGCACAAGTGCCCACAGAACAACCCCAATAGACTCTTCCGTGTCTGGGTTTGGCTCATATTTCAAGTGCAGTGACTACAGTCAGGGGATACACTGACCTGCTTCTCTGGCTATTCTGGGTTGGCCCACAAATAACCCCTCTGGGGATGTATTCATGCTTTCATGCAGTTCGATCTTGTTCATTTTGAGTGCTATATAGTATTTCATGGTATGAAATATGCCCATTTCTTTTTCCATTCCCTACCAAGGAACCAAGTTAGATAATGTTCATTTTTTCCTCTTTTAAAGCTGCGCTCAATGAAAAACTTTGTATGCCCCGCCCCCACATATACTTGAGTTTTTGCTCCCAGTCTTGATACTGAGAAGTGAAATTGGTGGGCCACAAGATCTGCACATTCACAAATTAACTTGCTCTTGACAAATCCCTCTGCAGTGTAGTTGACCTCTTTTGTTCTCCCTCTAGCAATGTATCAGGGTTTCTGTTTTTCTCTATGCTCGCCCACTCCCACTGGAGACAATTTGGCACACGTGTGCTATTGGTGGGAGCAAAGGCTTCACCTGTCTGATGACAGGGAAACAGCTCTCCTGCAAGTACTAACCTTGACTTTTCATATGCCCCTCGTGCTAACTCTTTAAGAACCATATGGGCTACAAGTATATTATTCTGGTCTGTGGCCTATTTTGACCTTGTGGTATCTTTTGTCATGCAAAATATCTTATGTAAATGGAGTCAAATCTATTGATATTTAAAAAATGACGTATGGATTTTTGACTTGGTTGAAAAAAGCCTTGAGTACTACAAGTGAAAAAATACAATCTCTTGAATGTCCTTTTAAAAATTATGTAGTTCAGCTTTTTCCCATTTTGGTTTTGAATTTATTTTTGTACATGGCATGAGGCTGATGGCTCAATTGGCCAGCGTCATTCATTGAAGAGACCATTTTCCCCCCATTATCCTTCAGCGTCAAGTCTGCCCTTCTCCGAGCTCTCTGTACAGGTGGGTCTTCCAGGTTCCGTTTGTTCCCTGAACAGATTCAGGTACGACCATCAGTTAAGGGCTGCTGTCTGGTTGGAAGTATGTCTCCTGCTTGCCCTTCTGCTTCAAATAGTGGTGCCTGGCCGTCCACCTGCACTCTTGGATTTGAATTCCAGGAAAAATTAAGCCTGCTTAGATTTGGATTGTTATGACATTAAAGTTACAGACTGATCTAGGGGAAGTTGACGTTTGTTTTTATCACATTAAGATTTCCATTCTTGAATATGATATTTAACTTTATTGCATTGGTTTTTGTTTTTTATTTCTTTCAATAAACTTTACCATATTTTCTGTAAAGTTCTTATGCATTTTACTGGTTTCCTTTTCTACTCTGTTCTTTTCTTTCCCCCTGCTTCTCCTTTTTTGCTTTTGCAAATGCCATCTCTTTGTTTCCTGGTGATGTACACAAGCATGGTAACTTTTGAATATTACTCTTGTGTCCAGTAAACTTTTCATAGTCTCTGATTAGAATTAATAAATTGTCAGTGCATTCTCTTGTATTTCACAGAGGATTATATCATTTATGAATCATAACGGTTTTATTTTATTCTTCCCGGCTTGTTTACATTTATTGCTTTCACTATGTCTTTAGAACGTAAAAATACTTATTTTATATTCTCTCTTATATTGTCCCTGTGCTCTCTGACGTTCTTGGCTCAACTCTTGCTTTTTCATGTGTCTGCTATTTTTTCCGGGGGTGTATTGTTTCCTTGGGTTTTTGCAATTTTTTGATAGTGAGCACACTTTCCAGGTCTTGCTTCTTCTGTGGGACGTCCTCGGGGCCTGGTTTGGGGTCATGTCCCCCCAGAGGTGTGTTTGCTTTGTGTCCACTGGGCAACTGAAGCATATTCCTGGCATAAGACCAACTTTCATGTGGAACTTAAGGTGAATCAGGCTGGCATTATAAGTCACACCGAAACTCACGGAAGGCACAGGTCTGGCATTTTCAATTAACGTTCCATTGTATAAATGTACCGCCTCTTCTTTAGCCAGCCATCCATCGATGGACACCCAGGTTGCTTCCACTTCTAGGCTATGGAAATAGTGCTACAGGGTTTCTTTTGGACTGATGAAAATACTCTGGGACTAGATAGTGGTGATGGTTACACACTTCGTGAATGTACCAAATGTCACTGAATCATTCACTTTAAAGTGGTTAATTTTGTGTTATCTGAAAGTCACCTCGATTAAAAAATGCTTTTAAAAAATCTGAATTCAAGGATTATAGCGAGTGAACCCCCCTCCCAGGGCAGCCTCAGCAGTGGTCCAGCCCCTCCGTTGCTCCCTTTCAGCCCCTGTGGGTTCGCCCCTCCTTCCTTCTTACGGCTTGGCTATTCATTGAGGCACTTTTTGTTTTGATTTTCCATCATTCCCACGTGTGCATAGTGAGAGAGTTCTCGGGATTTTTACCTGCCCATCTTGCTGGCCTTAGAAGTCCCCTGGGCAGCTCTCTGTTCCTCTCCTTCATCACGGATTGACCCATAGAACTGGGGGTAGGTAAGCTGCGATTGAGACACCCACTTCTAGTCGTGGCTTGGCCATCGCTGAGATGAGTCAGACACCCTCTTGGCCTGTTTTATCTAGAAAAGAAACAGGCCACAGCCCAGGAACCAGCCAACAGCAGAAGAGGGAGCATTTCTTGGACGCTGTAGCACCACCACTAACCCTTTAGTCCAGGTGTGTCAAAACTTATTTCAACGGTTTTCACCAAGGGCCATATGCGGTAAAATACTCAAACAGCCGGGCCACTCACTCGAGGTGAAGTACGTATTGCCTCACCTGGTTTATTTAAGTAAACTAAATATATTTTTGGCATTTGCTGCCAGCCAATTAACAACGGATTGCGGACCGCAGTTGGCCCGCAGGCCGCAGTTTTGACACCCGTGCTTTAGTCTGTACACGTCCAGGTTGAGCTGATAGGTCTATGGAGCCTTGGGTCCCCAGGGGAGAGGACCAGGGGCCGTGAAGGGACAGGCAGGTGCTGTGGGAAACAAGATCCACTTCCTGACAGTTTGGTCCCGCGTGGAAGGAATTCGCGTTTTGTCACCCGGGACACATCATTCAGGCCTCACAGAGCAGAGGCCTATCTCCTGCAGCAGTACCAGTCCTGGAGGTTGCCCTCGGCTGCGTCCTCTGCTGCCATCTCCTGGCGGACTTGGTGCAGGTTGGGAGGGAGCCCCCGCCGTATTTACTAGCTGGGACCAGGAGTCGCCCAGTGGAGGGCTGTGAGCCTTCCAGGGGCGTGTGGGGTGGGGGTGGATGTGTGTATCGAAACCACCCACCACCCAGAGACATTTAAAGACTCTATACTGCAGAGAAAGGGCTGGAGAAAACCAACCTCTTAAATAACCTATGTAGGTAATTTCTAGACGGTTTCAAAATGCCCAGCCTGACACGGAATTATGGCCTAATTCCGAGGGGGAGGCTGAGCCTGTCTCCAGGGGCCGCAGGTCCTGGGTCCTGTGGACAATGGCGCCATCTACTGGTTCTCCTTTGCTGTTCCACCCTCACGAGTCAGAAGTTGGAGCCCAGTCACAAACAAGGACAGTTAGTCTAACACCTGGAGGGTCAACTCCTAAGGGATCCCAGATGAGAAACCCATGCCAGTGTTCTCAAAGAAGGGCGAGATGTCTCGGGGACCTCCAGTGTGGGGACCCCCTTCATTCCTACGTGTTTCCTGGAAGATAAGACCTAGCTGGACAGTCAGCTCTAATGCGTCTTTTGGAGCAAAAATTAATGTAAGACCCTGTCTTATATTATATTATACTATATTATATCTGGTATTATATTTTATAAGACTGAGTCTTATGTTAATTTTTGCTCCAAAAGATGCATTACAGCTGATGGTCCGGCTAGGTTTTGTTTTCAGGGGAACACGGTACATCACTACCATGGCCCCCCGTGACTGCTGGGCGCGAATGTACCAGCTCGGTTCTCCTAACTGCCCTATAAGGCAGGTGCTGCCTGACCTCAGCTTTGCAAATGGTGAAACCAAGGCCACTGCTTAAGGGATTTGCCCAATGTCTGGTGCCCGGAAGATGGGCCTGAACCGCGGTGACCGACCCTGATTAGAATTTTAATTAGACGTGTGTTTACAGGTTACAATTTGCTCTCCTATAGCTGGAATGAATGTTCTTAGAATGGAGAACCTAGAAGTCACCATACAGTGTCTGTCTCGTTCCCTTACTGAAACCACGGCTGATTAGTTAAATACCGTGCATCAGGAGATTGAACAAGCAACTTTTTTTTTTTTCTTTTTGGCTTGCGTTTTGAGGTTGGTGATGGGAACATCGTCACTTCCTTTGGCTGAATGTAAATTGCACAAAAGTTTGCAAGTTCCCTTCTTTCAGGGTGCACTAAAGGGCTCCCAAAAGCTAGAGAGGCCCCTCAAATTATTTAAAACCATGTGGAGATTAATGTTCAGAAACAAGAAAGTCCCAGGCTTGGTGAGTGTCCGTGTAAATGTCTTCCATAACAAAGCTGCTCACTGCAAGTGACGTCCTGTGAATCAAAGGGATTCTCTCTTTACTTTCTGCCTCAACAGGGCAAATGTGACTCAACCTTGCTGCCGAAGGCGAGATCAGCTGCGCCAGCAGAGGTAAGAGATACTCGCATCGGTTTCTTTTTCTCCATGTGAATATGAATTACATTTTTTAAAAATGTTAAATGTGAAATCGTTTTTCAGTCTTTTGGGTTTTATACATGGCCCAACGTCCAGCACAGCCAGCTGTGGCGTGCTGAGAGTGGGGCACGACAGAAATGGAAATCATTTGACATTCTGTGTGAAATACAGAAATGCCTTGAGTTATGCAACAGGGTCTTTGTACAGCAGGGGTCCATCTCATGTAAGAAATTGGAAATGCCCTCCTGCTTTCCACTAAGACTGTTTTATTCTGCATTTGTAGACCATCATGGATATCATACACATGATTTTATGTGCAGTATTCCTTTTAAAATGCTATGATA
The DNA here is from genome assembly GCF_036562045.2 of Rhinolophus sinicus. NCBI lineage: Eukaryota > Metazoa > Chordata > Mammalia > Chiroptera > Rhinolophidae > Rhinolophus > Rhinolophus sinicus. Next base: position 182,353,948 of record NC_133755.1, on the reverse strand, counting down.
TCCTTTCACAATAAACTGGAGTTACAAATGGCCAAAAAGACATCAAAGCGAGTCCCAGTTGGGATGTGGGGCCAGCCCTGTGCTGTGTCAGCCGGCCCACAGGCTGTGGCTCGGTGGCCAAGTGGCTTTAACAGCCAACCGCAGGTAGAGTCCTGGGTCATGTGGGAAGCTGTTCTAGGAATTAGGCCTAAAATGGATCATTTTAGGTGGAGGTAGATTTCTCTATTTCAAGCAGCTGTGTGGTTTGAGTGGTAACATTATAAACAAAAAGTCTTATGATGTAGTTTTATGGTGTTTTTGCCAGTCCTGGTAGGTAGTGATGCCACGTGTGCAGGTAGGCCATGGCATTGATAGCTGTTGGGCTCAGTGTTCACGGCAGGCATGGCAGGTACAGTGCTTCTGGTCAGATTTCTTTAATTTACATGAATGCATCAAACTACACTGAGGTTCACACTAAACAGAGATACTCCTGGTTCCCTGCACATCTGGTTGCTTTTTGATAGCCCTACCTCACCGGCCTTGTAACGTGTGTAGGTAGGGAGCTGTACTGCCATCATGGGCTTCTTAGCAGCTCACCTGAGGGCTGCAGAGTGCCATCTGGTATCAGGAGCCTGTAACCTGGAGCAAAGGCACCCCATCACCGAGTGGCTGACCTTACATTTGATTGCTGTCATTCACTGAATTTGCATCACTTATGAGCGAATTCCACTGTTTTACTTTTTACAAACTTGCAGTACTCCTGTCTGGGTCTGACTATGTTTCCATTACCAGCGTAACACTAAGAATTTTGTTGGGGAAAAAAGGTTCAAGTTAGCTTGTACAAGTTAGATTTCCTGACTAGACATACATATTGTGGCGGTAGAACTGAAGGTTAATAATGACTGATTTAGGATAATGAGAAAAATCTCAAGGTGGTTGAAATTATTTGAGCTATGTGACTAGAAAAATGTCTGAATACTCTCGAATTGCTTCCTAATTTACATAAACCCAGCAAATGAGATGTCTTGGGAGAGGAACTGGCCCCTTTCCTCTTTTCTTCTAACTTCCTTTCAGTGTAGTTTGTAACCCGGTCAAGCAGAAAACAGCTAAGCCCTCATTGGTGATTCTTAGGAAAACTTGTTTTTGGCTTTATATGATGTGAGGGACTGTGTCTCTTGCAAAAACTCAAGTGACATTTTCCCACCAACCATCACTGTCCACATTTAGACTGGCCTCGCCGAACAGGAAAGAAGAGTTTCAGTACTGAGTACGTTTCTCTTCTCTTGTAGAAATGAATGTAGGCAGATTGAATGAGACCGAGTCTGCTGCGTAATCAGAACTGAATCCTAGGTTGTGAGATGCACGTGGGTGTCACTTGAGAATCATTCCCTGGAAACCAATGACCAGTGCTACAAGGTGGCACCAACACGAGCCAGAGTTGGAAAGCTTTCCAAGGCCAGTGCTGTCTCCCTCAGGACCTGACCACACTGCAGGTCAGGGGCCTGGGTGGCCAGCCCACTCACGTCTCAGATTCGCCCTCGTATGACAGGCAGGAGGCACATCTTATGTCCAGGATGTAAAAGCACAACTGCCCCTCACAGCATCACTGGGAACACTCTGGAAATATGACAGCTAGTCAGGTAGCAGTGACGTAAAAGGGAAGTGTTTGCCTTTCCTTCTCTCTGACAGCCCTGTGTTAAATGGATCATTATAGTGAGTGAGAGGCTTGTAGGGCCTCCTGTTTAAAATCCTAACACACTCTTAGCTGTGGGGCAGACAGGAGTGGGTACATCTCTGCTGAGAAGCGTGAGTGTTACCAGGAAAGTGGCGGAAGCTGCCCATGTGACCAACACCTCAATTAGCCGTCTCGCAGGTGTTTCACCAGATGGACGTGCAAGCTCGCTCCAGTCTAACAGCTGGCTGAATTCTCTTTCTCTGTTATGGTTTCACTCTGCATTTATTTGATTTTCTAAAAAGAAATGTAAAAAGGAGAGCAGGGAGGGTGGCTGTCGGGGGCAGACGTGTCACCTGTGCAGGCACGCAGCCCTGAAGAGGGTCTCTGATTCAGCTCCTGCCCCTTGGGCTGTCTCCATTCCTTCCTTTTCCTCTTTTTTTACTGTTTTGGCGTGAACACACACGTCCTCTTTGTAGGACTGCATCGCTCAGACATCCATTGATTCCCTGGGACTTGAATAAAGAAAAACAACTGTTCCTTAGGTCTCCGGCTATTTGGAGACAGGGAGTGGCCACTACTGATCAGTAAGGTGTAGACTGGAGGCCAGGCCACAGCTTTCCGATGAACGGACCAAGGCTGACCACTCAGCCCTTGGTAAAGGAGGAAACATAACTCTAACTCTTGTGGTTGGACAGTGATAACATGCCATGTGCCTGATACACACATATCAGCTGCCTGCCTGACATCTGTGTGTGTGTGTGTGTGTGTGTGTGTGTGTGTGTGCTTTGGTGTTGTTTCAATTCTTAATAATTTGTGAAACAATCTGTTCTTTTGCCAGACACCTCGATATGCAAATAAAATGACTGATGACTCAAACCTAGTCTTTTGAGAAGAACCTTAGAGAGCTAAAATTCTAATGTGCCTATTACCATGTTTCCCCGAAAATAAGACCTACCTGGACCATCAGCTCTAATGCGTCTTTTGGAGCAAAAATTAATATAAGACCCGGTCTTTTATTATATAAGATCCGGTATTATATTATATTATGTTATGTTATGTTATATTATACCCAGTCTTATATAAAACCAGGTATTATGTTATGTTATATTATATTATACCTGGTCTTATAGTAAAATAAGACCAGGTCTTATATTAATGTTTGCTCCAAAAGACACATTAGAGCTGATGGTCTGGCTCGGTCTTATTTTCGGGGAAACATGGTAGGTGGTGGCCACTCAGCAAACACTGTTCGAACGTGACCCCCACCCCAGCTTCTTGTCACCGTTCTTGGCGAGCAGAGGCCCTGCCTAAGAGGCTCCTGTCACATGAGCCCCTAGTAGAGTCACAACACCAGATTTCAGATTAGGATTCTGACACTGGACCATGAGCTGGGTTCTCCCTCCTGTTTTTCTTTCTCCTGAGTTTTCGTCTCTCTCCTGGGGCCACACGGGTCCTCCGAGCCTTCATCGCCACTGAAGATGGCTGCTCTTCCTGTTTGTCTTTGTCTTTTCTTTTTCACGCAATCTTTCCTCGCTTCTGCTGTGCATCCTGAAGCATATGAAATGGGGTTCACAGATGCATTTTGCTTTCAGATGGTGTTGATAATGTGAAGGTGACAGGTGACCTTGGAAAATGGGTGAAGTAGAGGGAGTAAAATACAGAATCCTGGTTTTCCAGTCTGTTTTCAGGCACAAACATGCCACCTTGGGGCTGGCTAGCTCAGCTCCCAGTCACGGCCGCTGCATCCCTTCATGCTGGCTGTGAGGGCCGGGGATGCCTGGGGGAGGATGCATTCGCCCTCACAGACCTTGGGTGTGTTAAGGGGCCCCGAGGGCCCCCTGGTGGTCATCGTCGGGACTGCAGTCGGCCACAGGGTGGGGCGGACTCTCCATGGGCAGGAAGGTTCCAGAACAGGGGTGTTAGCAGAAGGAGGTACCTGTAACTGAAAAGAAGCTCATCGGCAACCTCTGAGTTTTTTAAATTCCATCCTTGAATAATCTAAAATGGGGCTAATACAGACTCACTCCTATTACTGTGATCAGTGGAAAGTTTCTCCCAGTCTCTGCAGCACTCCCATAGAAACTAGTTAAGTGTTAGAGGCAAATTTTGAGCCAGGAAAACCCTTCAATCAGGGTTACGCTGTTAAATTTCCTTTGGAGATAGCTGGAGAAAAACCAAGCATTAACTTTAGGAAAAAACATTGACCCCAAATTTTAGTATATTCGGCTATAGCCTACGTCCCAACTCCCAAGAAAACCAGACAAGATTTCTAGAAGAAAAAAAAAAAAATCCCAAGGTTTTTCATGAAATTCTAGGATCACAGGTGATTTTTTTTTCCATATTTTTCCAAAATTTCCGAAGATACCTAAATTACTAATACATAATTATATTTTAAGAAATTAATTTGTTAAGGCTCAACTCATCCTAAAAATATTAAATTAATTATAGTCATTGGATGATGATCTATTACAGATATGTTGGGCTAGTAACACATGGGTAACTCTACTGTCTTAGATAATTTCGCCAGTTGAGGGTGAAATTTAGTGACATTTAGTGACAAATAACATGAGAAGAAGTAGATCATTAATTGACAAGTCACTGCCAGTTATTAATACAGAATGAAAGATGTCATTATCAAAATAATACCCCCAAAAACCCAACGGGAACTTTCTGTTTGAAATTTGTAATCGCCTTATGAATGTCTCATAACATAATGGTAGCCATTTTGACTCTGACCTCTGGTGAACCAGAAGAAGTAGGAAGTGCTCTGTTTACTTTTAACAGCCATTTAGACCTGTGTCACTGTGGAGGGACAGCATACTTACTTCCCATTAGCTCCTTTCACTCATCAGAAGAACTGATAATTACTGAGGACCTGCCATCGTCCCAGGCAATTGTACATGGTTACTGTTTCTTTACTATCGTTGTTGTATTTCATAGATGAAAATGCAGGTCACAAGAAGTGGAGTGATTGCTGCATTGTTTGCTAAAAGGTTATGCTTTTGGCCTCATGTCTTTCAAACAACTAGGATGCTTTTTAAATTCTCTTTTGCGGATGCCAGCTTGACGTCTTACACCCTCTGCTCCAATTGAGGCCAGTGTTTTCTAAATGATGGTCTCAGGAGCGATAGGAAATTATGCCTCTCCTTTTGAATCTATGAAATGCTAGTATTTCTTTATCACAGTGGGGCTTCTAGAGACTCTTGATGTGCACTGTGCTTGTCCATGACCAATAGATGCACCAAGGAACCCCGTTTCCTCCACACTAAGAAGGTGCTAAACACGTCAGAGGTGGGAGCGTGGGGGAGGCGCTGGTGCTGAGCTCGTGGCAGCACTGTCTGTCGCCGGACGTCACGAAGAGTCAGAGGCCGGCAGAGGCTGTGGGTGGCAGCCAGGCAGCTTGGGAGGCGTCTCTGGGCCTTGGCTTTCGGGGGGCACAGCGTGACAGACGATTTCTTAGTCTAGACTGTCACAGTCCTTTCGATGTCAACACCCGCAATTGCCTCGACTGGCTTTCAGCCTGAGTTCTCCTGTGTCAGAAGTGGAACGTAATCTAACACCCGGTTCTTTTATGTGATTTTGCTGTGGGGTGTTTTCATTTCCCAGCACACAGAGACGCATTTCACATTGTTACAGTCCCAGCAATGCTAGCAGTGCTGTGGGGTCCGCCCTAGACCTGGGCCGGACTCCTGCCTGCGTCACTGAGCAGCTGGGCCCTCCCTGGTGAGGCTGCCACCTGGGGCGACAGCTGACAGGCCCAAGTGGAATGAGACACACTGTCAGGCCTTGGGAACTTGGTTTTCCTTTCATACGGATGTTGATTCTTACTCGTATGCATATAAACACACGTACATACACAGAAGGATGGGAACATGTGGTCCACAGATGTCTGATATATTTATAAAGATCCAGACACATTTATTCCTGTTGGTCTCCAGGTTCTTTTTACATGTCCCCTCACGTTATCAAAAGTTGCTCATTCCCGGTCCAGACTTCCGTTTCGTTTTCAAAGGATGGGGCACTTCAGCTCAAGGCCTGGAGGACAGGACCCGCCCCACATGGGCTGCACCCCTGCCCCACACCCACACCCCTGGGGGTGTTTCTGCATCCCTTCTCCCCACTCTCAGTCCCTTTTTGCCCCATGGTGATCCCCTGCCTTAGAGTCCATCGTACCTACTCTTGTAAGACAGGAAAAACGAGCTCCATGTTGTCAGCCCCACGATTTTTGGGTCCGTCCCAGCTCAGTCTGGCAGCTGACAATGCACTGTGGACGCTCCTGGGAGTGTCCGCTCCCTTCAGGCCATGGAGGCAGTGCTGTCCTCCTCATGGCTCTTCCTCGTGAGTCTCCTCCTTTGGGTCCTTATCTTCTGCCTGTCACTTAAATGTCCTTAAACGGCAAACACTGTCAGTGGCTTCCTGGCTCACGTGTGCCCGGTGGTCCCGTCCCCCGCCCCCCGTGGCAGTGGGGTCACGGCCCCTGAGTAGTGGCCCTAGTGGGAGTGCAACGCTGGGCGTGGTTAGGAGAAGCTGCACTACGGCCCGGGGCTCGCACAGTGCACGCAGGCTCACTCCTTTACCACTCAGGACTCTCTGGATGCTTTCCATCATTTCTAGCTAAACAGTAGAATTCTAAAAGAAATGGCTTTGCAGTCATTCAGGAAAAGCCTATGACTGAGCGGTATGGCTCCGTATTTGATGGTGGACATGTAGGCAAAACCGGATCATGTAGTCATGAATTTGAAAAAAGATCTTTAAAGGACTGCTCCGTGGTTCCGTTTTTCTCGAGGTGCAAGGACACTCATAGCTCTTGTTTTGCTGTTAATTGTTTATGGTGGTGTCAGGATGGGACACTTGGAATTTGATTTATAATGACCAGACCAATGAAGGAAGTCATTCGCTCGTCCGTACAGTGCCTTCTAATTTATAAAATGCTTTTCTCGTAAAGCCCTTTTATGTGCAGTGAGGACACTGGACAAAGCACTCTTTCTTACCACTTTATTGCCAGAGTGGTCTCTCAATGCAATCAAGGGTATCTTTCCTTTTTCCTGTTTTTTTATTTTCCTTTAATTTATTTAACGAACCCTTACATATACTTATGTCCCAGGCACTATTCCAGCACCTTACGAATGTTATCTCAGGTAACACTCATAACCAAAACCACTGTTACTACCCCCATTTTATAGATGAAAACACTGAGACAATTAGCGCTCAAGGCCACACAGCCAAGGGCTGGCTCTGGGGTTTGAACATGAGCCATCTGGCTCTAGAGTCTTAGCAAAACTCGGGTGCTATGATGTGGACATCTGCCAAAATCAAAGATAAATTTCTCCTGTAATTTCTTTTGTGAAGTAAAAACAGTTTTACAGTCTCGTCACAGAACCTCTTGATGGGTCAAAAAAAATTTTTAATTTCTCTTACACTTACTTTTTTCTTTGGAGTTTCATTGACCTTTTAAATTTTCTTTTTCCTTTTTTTTAACCTTTTTATATTAGTTTCAGGTGTACAAAACAACATACTAATTAGACATTTACACCCCTCACAAAGTGATAACGCCCCAGTCTACTACCACTCTGACACCGTACATAGCTGTTACAGTACCATTGACTATGTTCCCTGTGCTGTACTTTACACCCTGGGAATATGTATTTTTTAAAATTATAGTTGACATTCAATATTATTTCATATTAGTTTTAGGTGTATAGGGTAGTGATTAGGCATTTACATGTTTTATGCATTGATCCCCCTGACACCTCTAGTGCCCATCTGGCACCCTACGTAGTTTTTATAACATTATTGACTATATTCCCCATACTGTGTTTCACATCCCCTTGACTACCAATTTGTACTTTCTAATCCCTTCACCTTTCTCACCCATTCCCCAACTCCCTTCCCATCAGTTTGTTCTCTGTATCTGTGTTTGTTTCTGTTTTGTTTGTTTGCTTATTTTGTTCTTTAGATTTCACATACAAGGTCTGGCAATTAAGTTTGAGAACTTGTTGCAACCTTTTTTGATATCAGAGGGATTATTCATTATGAATTTGTACCAACTGGAAAAACAGTTAACCAACTTGGCTATTTAGAAGTGCTGAAAAGGCTGCGTGAAAAAGTTAGACGACCTGAACTTTTCGCCAACAATTCATGGCTCTTGCATCACGACAATGCACCAGCTCACACAGCACTGTCTGTGAGGGAGTTTTTAGCCAGTAAACAAATAACTGTATTGGAACACCCGTCCTACTCACCTGATCTGGCCCCCAATGACTTCTTTCTTTATCCGAAGATAAAGGAAATATTGAAAGGGAGACATTTTGATGACATTCAGGACATCAAGGGTAATATGACGACAGCTCTGATGGCCATTCCGGAAAAAGAGTTCCAAAATTGCTTTGAAAGGTGCACTAGGTACTGGTGTCAGTGCATAGCTTACCGAGGGGAGTACTTCAAAGGTGACCATAGTGATATTCAGCAATGAGGTAGGTAGAACTTTTTCTAGGATGAGTTTGCAAACTTAATTGTCCGACCTCATATAATAAGTGAGATCATATGGTATTTGACTTTCTTTGTCTGACTTATTTCACTCAGCATAATATCCTCTAGGTCCATCTATGTTGTTGCAAATGGTAAGATTCCCTTCTTTTTTATGGCCAAGTAATAGTCCATTGTATAAATGTACCACTTCTTTATCCAGTCATCTATTAATGGGCACTTAGGTTGCTTCCATATCTTGACTATTGTAAGTAATACTGCAATGAACATAGGGGTGCATCTATCTTTTCTAATTAGTGTTTTAGATAGATACCCAGGAGTGGAATTGCTGGGTCATAAGGTTGTTCTGTTTTTAGTTTTTTGAGGACTCTCCGTACTGTTTTCCATAGTGGCTGCACCAATCTGCAATCCCACCAACAGTGCACGAGTGTTCCCTTTTTTCCACATCCTCACTAGCACTTGTTTGTTGATTTGTTGATGATGGCCATTCCAATAGGAGTGAAATGATATCTCATTGTGGTTTTAATTTGCATTTCCCTGATGATTAGTGACACTGAGCATCTTTTCATGTGTCTATTGGCCATCTGTATGTCCTCTTTGGAGAAATGTCTATTCAGGTCCTCTGCCCATTTTTTAAGTTGTTTGATTTGTTTTTTTGTGTGTTTTTTGGTGTTGAGTTGTATGAATTTTTTGTTTGTTTGTTTATATAAATTTGGATATTAGCCCCTTATCAGATGTATCATTGGCAGCCTCTCCCATTCAGTAGAGTGTCTTTTCATACACTTACTTTTTTTTCATGTTAAGCAAATGACATCTAATAGGGTTCGGCTGAGCTTGGAAACCAGAGACTGCGAGGAACCAAATCAGGCTCCGCCCACAGCCCGGCTATTGCTCCTGGGGCTTCTGAGTTAGTGGGTCCCAAGTGTTTTTTCAAAATGAAACTCCTTGTTTAAAATAATAGTAATAAAAATGAATAACAATGAATCACAGACCCCACGTCACAGCATTTGTATTCCTGTTATCCATGCATTGGGAAAGCCTCACCAGTCCTTCAATTCTACATGCAATTAAATGGTATTCATCATGATAGTTTCCATGTTTGTAAGTAGTATCACGTGTACTTGGGAGTGACCTGTGTCCCCAGGTGTTCACCAGCAGCTTACAGTGGCCTCTGTGTCCTACATGGAAAACTTGGGGGTCATGATTGCTCCATTGTCTTGTTTGCCCCTGGAAGTCTGGGGGTGGATGGGATGGCAACGGGCTGCTTTTACTCTGTGGATCATTGATGGTCCTGCCAACGAGAAGCTGACTGGACTTCCACTAGAGGCTGAGTTTCCCAGTGACTGGAATTGAGGGAGTACCTGACACCAGATACTCCACACACATACTTGGTATGTGATACTTGAGTGGTTAGAGACCAGCTCTACCCCTGCAGGGGGGGCAGCTTCCCTAATGATGCTTCATTAAAAAATGTCTTTACACATGCCATGTGCCAGCACCTGGAGAGGTCTGGGGGGGAATTTAGGATATGTCCTGTTTCCCTCCCCCCCAACATGTACACACACATAAATAAGCACACGTGCATGTAGGCAGACACACATATACATAAGCGTGCACACACACACACACACACCTATCACCTCTAAAGGTGCTAAGGGATTCAGTCAACATGGTGACGTGATGAGCACAATGACTGTGACACGTCTGGGGGTGCAGTGGTGGGATGGGGGACAGAGGGGAGACTGAGGAAGGAAGTGTAGGAGACATAGCCCTATTGCCACCCTGCTGTGTGGCCTCTTTGGGCTTCAGTTTCCTTTCTGTGAAGCCAGGCGATCCATCTGTAATGTTTTAGCCACGTGTCTTAGGCCTATGGCAAAGACTACATTGTTTTGTGGTGACCAATAAGCACCAAATGCCAGGGTCTTACCACAAGAGGCACACAGGTTGCCAAGCCTAGGGGCTGTCCTTGGCAGCTCGGTCCAGCAGGCTCGGATCTGCAGGAGTCTTCCATCTGGCAACCCCACTATTCCAGGTTCTCTGTTCCAGTCACAAGGGCTGGGTGGGCGTGATTATCTCTTGCCCTCTTAACATCACTTCCATTCCTGTTCCCAGCTGTGAGGACTCAGCCATGCGGTCCCAACCTAACCGCACACATGCTGCCTACTGTCCCTGGGGCCGGGGAAGAGAAAAGACATGATGAATACCTAGTGTTGTCTTGGACACTGCACTAGGGTGGCCTGTCTGATTCTATGGGACGGGCCAAGGAAACGGAATCATAGGTTTTGCAGAGGAAGACACAAACTAAAGCTTCAGGGTTGACATGATGGTGGTCTAATGCAAACATGAAAGGAATGCTTTTTGTTGTGGTGGCAGTTGTATATTTCTTGGGTTTAATTGTGTGAGCATTTTGGTTCTGTTGCTGGAGGATGGACGCCCCAAGGGATGGCAGCAGCAGTCCCTTCAAAGCAGCGGCCAATAAACAGTGATAGCTGTTTTTCAAAATAATTTGAAGATGAGTAAGCCAAGATTGTTAGGACAATCTCTCATGCACAAGATAAAAGGCAATTTCATGCCATAGTCACCATGGTAACATTCAGTTCACATACTACATATACCTACAATTAAGTCCCATTAAAAATGAAAGGTTTCTATTGCAAAGCAACTAGATCTAACATGACTGCCATTCAGCCAGAGACCAAAGACCCGCATCTATTTTGCTAATGCATTTTCAAAGGGACCAAGCTCTAGATAATTACCTTTTAATTCTTATGGAAATTTGCATTGAATTGCAGTTGGGATATTGTTATAAAAAACCCACTAACTTTAGGTCAGGCTTGTTCAGACCGTCTGCCCCTCCATCTCTCTTCTGGTCCTCGGGCATACCGCCACCAGACAGGGAACAAGAATTGTCAGTAAGTGTTGCCTTGTAGCTGCCAAACCGTTTGTTGCCCTGTGCTCTTCCCAGGATTTCACAAGGGAGTGCTTCAGCAAACTGAGGCCCGATGGAATTATATCGGTCCCTCCCCTTCAATGGATTCCTTGGAGATGTGCGTGTGTGAAGGCAAAGTACAAGCTGGAACACAATGGGAACTTTCGGAAAGACAGCCCGCAGGCTACGTAACGCACAGATCCTGAGATTAACAATCTTTTACCTCTTTAGGAGTTTACCAATAAAAACTATGCGTTGGCCCAGTCGGAGTCAGTCCTTGAGGCTGGAGTCCCTTGGCCCTGCTAGCACTCTAACCTTGGCTACTGTCTTTTCTTAGCCCTGCACCACCCTTCTCCCTCCCCACAACCCTGGTCGTGAGGGACAAGTAAACAGGCTGTTTAAAGTGATTTGGGCAAAATGTGTAGTGTAGGAAAGATGACAGTTTTTTGGTTGAAACTTTTTCGAGTTTTGTGTGGCTTGTGTTGATCTAACCTAGAGAGTTTCCTGGGAAAAACAGACCAGGCTCATACTTCCTCCTTGTCTACAGACAGACTGAGTGAGGGAGTCTCCACTGAGCAATCGTCTATCTGGTCGACCTCACGGTCAACAAAGAGCTCTGTGAGCTTCTCTTGGGTGTGGTTGAGGTGCTTCTTGTTTAGCTCTGGGGATTTCTTCTTTATGTGGTAGATCAGATAGATATACCCTTAGAAGTAGATGTTTAAACATTGTCTTAAGAAGCCTTTCTTTTTTTCCGCATACAAAATAATCCAAGGAAGTGATGGTGCCCCAAATAAGCCCACTCTCTTTTGTCTTATAGCCACTTGCTGGTGGCACTGCTGTTGGCTAAGTTGGGAATACTTTTCATGTGAGAGAAGCACCGTTTCTAAGGGGTTCAATACGTTACAGACTGATAGTGGCAAAAACCTTTCCATTTGTAGCCTGGTGTGTGTGAAGTATAATACCAGAGTCTAAACACTGCCCCCCAGCAGAAAGTCAGTAAAAAATTCTTTTAAGTCTCAATTCAGCCTGGTACTATATTCTTTGGCTAAAGCAAAGAACTAATAATAACATAATTAAAACAAGGACTAATAATAAAGTAATTAAACAATGTATTCATGGAAGACCACAAGAACCCAGGTTTTAAGGAAAGTATTTCATACTGTCCTCCTTAAGCACTCAGAAATGTGGTGGCGTGGGGTTTGAAGAGAAGCTATCGCTCTGTAATATCCTCCACGCTTCTGCGTGGTGCCCACAAGAGGGCAGGAGTGGGCTGCGCCATGCTTGTAGTGCGAGCGCGTCTTCTGTTCGTGGTGAAGGGTGTTCCCAAGAAAGACTGCTTGTTTCTGTGAAAGAAAGCACGTACGGTAGAGTTTAAGATCTAGGACCTTGGAAATGGGTGAGATGTGCATTCATTTTAGGGAAAAGGTATAGACCTGGAATTGTTTTTAAGCTTCTGCTGATTTGACAAAGGGAGAACTCAAGACTCAATGGGCAGGGACTGCCTAGACCCACACAGAATAATGGGTAAGAAATTTGGTGAGAAGAGGAAGAACGCCAGTTTCTCTTTATTTCCCTGTTACTATTCTGTGCTAGTTATCAGTAGCAAAAAGTAATTGAGAGATTTTTACAAACAGAGGCATTTTGCTCTATTGCCATAACATGGCCTGAGCAGAGCATATGCTTTATTCTCCAAGTGACAGCTCCCGAGGACGATCAGCCTGCTTAGATATCCTAATGGCCGATGGCTCCAGAACGGAAAAGATGCATGTATAATGGTAGACATATGGTACACGTTTTTAAAAATCCTGTATAGTAGGTTCCTAATAATTTTTCTAATGGAACGTATGATTAATGAGAATTATATCTTAGAATGCCCCTCAAAGGGCTGAACTAATTACTCTTCCATTATCTCCTGTGTTGTTTGTATGAGATATGTGCGCATGTGTATGTATATACACACTTACACACGAAAACACAGTCACACGGATAGATGCACGATAATCAATGTCCTATTTGAGAAAAAGAGCACACAGTGCATCTGCTCCAGGAGCAATGGGGTGAATGAAAGCCTGGTTAGAACAAATTTCCTGGAATAGTGGCCACTTAAGAAAGGACAATTGTACTTTGACTGTTTTCATTTGGCTGGAAAAGACATATTCTTCAGCATTTTAGAGTAAGGAAGAGACCACAGGGCCATACCTCTCACTTGCCCAGCCGTAAATCAGGGCAATTTCTGTCCATTTCTGTCTTGAATTTCCTCTTTGCCTTTGAGTCCTTTTTTTAAGCCCTATATTTTTATTCCAGTTTAATTCTACACCCATGTCCTTCACCATGACTTTTGTTATCTGTTGTCTAAAAACTAATTACTAGTTGGTCATTTTGTCATAGTGCATCTTTCCAACTTCAGAGGAGAAGCCTATTTATATACTAACAAGAGGCTTAAAAAATAAAAATCAGAAAGGTCACTTGGCCAGCATCACAGCTCTGCCTCTAACCTATTGCTCGCTGTTCCGAGGTTGCGTTCACACTAAACCTTGCACACCTCTGTCTGGACCAAGGCCAGGCATGAGGCAAGGGACAGCCATAAAGGGCTGGCTGTTGTGGAGGAAATGTGAGAACCCAGTTTTCACGAGGAAGGCAAAGCAGATTTTTCTATTACCCAGACAGGACATACTACAAGTGAGCCCGTGGTAGCTGCAGAGAGAAACTGTGTGTACATGTGTGTGCACAGGTGTGTGTGTGTGTGTGTGTGTGTGTGTGCATGTGTGCGTGTCAGCATGGTGAGGTATTACTCAAAGAACTAATACGATGGATAATGAATGCAATCCTTGCAAAATCAATGTGTGTTAGCTGACCCAGCATCACCTAAAAAATAAGCCACCACCTTTATTATCTCCCTCCTTTTAGTTGAAAGGACTGAAATTATGACTAATTATTAAAAAGAAGACTGGGAGTTGCCTTTTCACGCTCTGGCAGGTGGCAGGTGCCCTGTGGGGAGAGGTCTCGTGGCCTGCCCCTCTCAGGGTCTCTGACAGTTTTGAACCTTTGACTGTTTGGCAGAGGTGGGGTTAGATAAAGTGTGTGCTTATCTTTATCAGAGCTGAGCACGCTACTTTGCCCTCAGATCAGAAGGGGACAGCCGGAGACTGCACCTCTCCCACGGCCCCCTTTCCCTCTGGTGAGTCCCAGGCGGGGTTTTGTCTGCAGCCTGGCGTCTCACAGCCGGACTGGGGTGTGGAAGGAGGGAGAGCCTGAGGACTCCTTTGATTGCAAATCTGTTGCTGCTGGGAGGAGGGCGGGGCGGGCGGATGTGCAGGGAGACGCTGCCTGGTGACGAGCAGCAGCGGCCGTGGGCGGTGATAACTGAAGAGGCGCGGGATGGCTCCAAGGCTGTGGACCTGGCCCCTGGGCGCCACGGCTGCGGGATGACCAGGCAGCCGCACAGGAAGCTGCAGGACCTGTTCCTCAGGAAGGTAGGGGGGGCTGCGCTCCGGGACTGGGGCTCTGGGCAAGTTTCAACGATTTGTGTTTTTTGCTGGGAAATTACTAATGTGATAGATTTGGGCCAGTAAAGGGCAAGTTCAAAAGCTGTTTTCGGAGGCCGAGTGAAAGTCTGTGTGTCATCAAACGGGAAAGTGTCAGATCACAGAAATAGGCAAAGGGCAGGTGACAACTCTGGTGAACGCTGTCCCTCAGAAGCACGTCTTGGTTTTGAGGGTCCTTTGCAGCACAAATGAGTTCAGTGTTATGGGTCTCACGAGTATTTTCACGATCAAGGAGAGTGAGGATACTGTCATTTTCCTGCAATATTAGAAGCTAAGGGGGAAAATGTGACAAAGTACGTGTTTGTTAAAACTATTACTAAAAGGTAATATTTTAGGTAAGAAGAATCGGATTTAAATTTTCTTTTTGCTTTTTAAAAAACTTTTTAAATTGTAACATGTGCAACCTGAAAGTCACCATCTTAACCACCTCAGGCTCACAGCTCAGTCACACTGCTCTGCCGTCCCCTCCGTCATCGCCAGAGCTCTTCACCCCCAAACTGAGACTCGGTCCCCATGAAGCGCTAACTCCCCCTCCCCCAGCCCCCAGACTTCTCCCATTTTTAAATTAAATAACTCGTATGTGCATCAGGTTACAGTCCAACAGGTCACGAGAACAGCTCCTACAATGCCTGCTGGATTCGTTAGAGGAATTACTCGGCACTGTGTCACCATAACTCTGTAAAAAGGAGAGTGTGAGACACAGGGATGTGAAAATCACGGCCACACACGTGAGCACGGGCTTTGTGAGTCTCACCACTGTTTTGAGGCACATCTGTGGCTGTCCAGCTATGCGCATACAGCCGTGTAAGCCGGGCAGGAGATACCCTGACCCTGCTTGACTCACTGTCTCTAAGCGCGTATGTGCAGACTTGGGCTTAATCAGTAGTTTTGTATTTGTACATCTCTATGCGTGAACATATAATTTTAAGGTGAACTTACATTTCACTTTAAAATCACTCCTAGAATAATTTTTTAAATGCTTTTATAAGGTGAATGAAAAGGGTTTTCTCATACTTTGGGGGTAAAGCAAGCAAGGTCATGTATACAGGTTGGAGGCACAGTCCAGTGGAAGTGGCACCCCGAGTTCCAGCCCGCACCCCAGTGTCCCTAGTCCTAGCCCACTGTGACCCACAGCCATCCCTCAGGGGGCCGTGGGCTCTGAAGACATGAACACCACACCCCTGGGGGCATTTCCTTCCTGATACTGTTCTCATTCCCAAAGACTTCAGTAAGTTAACTAACATTCACTATGAGATTTACCAGAAGTAAGTACGTATGTTGAGGTAAAGGAAATAAGGTAGCCTACGGTTCAGCTCCCCGAGGAGGTGCGAGGCGCAGCAGGCTTCCAGAGGTGGGCGGTGGGCTTCATTCTGAGACGGCTGGCTTCCCAAGGACAGGACACCGGCCATGAAAGCTAAAACAGACAAGCCAAAAAACAAAAACCTAACCAACCCAACAAAAAATAAAAGCCGGCTCTCCAGGGCACTTTCTGTCCCTTGAGCCCAGAGACAAGTGTCTCCCGCAGGTCATTCAAACCAGGGCACCCGGAAAAGGCAGGCCCCCATAATAGCCTCTGTAAAGTACAGTGTGTTTCTGAGTCATGTCTTTTGTGATGCCCTGAATTGTAGGCGGAGGGGGTGAGATCAAATATAATACAAAGCAGGAGAAAGCATTTCTATGAGAAGTCCACCCTATGGGGTCCACGTCAACAGCTCCCTGAAAATCTGACTTCATCCAGGGACATTGCAGCCATCTGGAAACACAAGTGGGAGCCACACCTCAGACAATCCCCCGACATGTTGGCGAGTGGGGGGACCCACGCATTTTGTTAGAATGTGGTGGTCTTGAGTTTGGATTCTTTGATAAGTGCAGATCTTCTATGTTGCAGGTTACAGGAGGGGCTCATAAAATTTGGGAACTGGAGGGAGTCTTAGAAATCACATAGCCCATCCACTTCATTTTATAGACAAGGAGACCGAGGGTCCCAGACGTTGAAATGCCTTGTCCAAGATCATCTAGTGAGTGAGTGGCAGAGCGGGGGGCCAGACCCTTGGCTGTGGACACCCACTCAGAGCGCCTCCCTTCACATGATGGTCAAGAAGGGCAGTGGGAGGGTTCAGTATAATGGCCCGAGAATCAGAGCGTCGGGAAAGTGAGCCTCCCCACCTGTGTTAAGCAGGTTGTTATTTTCTGCATCTGATACTTTGACATCTGGGGAATACTGGCCCTGGAGACTGTCCCTCCCCGGCTTAGCTGATTTCTAAGACAGTAAACAACTCACCCAGGAGTGTACGTTTCAACCAAGCCTGAGCCTACCTCCTCTAGGAACTCACACTGGGGGCCACATCCTCCTGCCCTAATCACCCCAGAGCCAGGACCAGACAACTAGGGGCAGCCATGGGCCCCAGAGGCTGCTGGAATCTGCAGATTAGCCAGTCCCAAGCCTGCCTCCCCGAGCTCGCCTGCTCCTTCCGTGGGAACCGCAGGAAAGGCTCTCGCCCACATTTCCCCACTCTCCCTGCCTCCTGACTGACCCCAGGGCTCTCGGTGTGGCATAGCCCCTCCCCTTAGGAACTGTGAGTAGCAAGCTGTCTTCTAAGCGGCAGTTGTCTTCTGATCTATTGGCCTGGACGTACCTGAATAATAATAAAATCTGTGTTTTAAAACACTGTCAGTTCTTTTCAGAACACTCAACCTATATGTCGTAGGAGATGAGAAGATAGGTAAGACCAAGTACCTGCATGTGAGAAACCACTCCAGGAGATAAGATGGACACTCGAGGGGGTGGCATGAAATGCAGGCA
This sequence comes from Rhinolophus sinicus, assembly GCF_036562045.2. Classification (NCBI taxonomy): domain Eukaryota; kingdom Metazoa; phylum Chordata; class Mammalia; order Chiroptera; family Rhinolophidae; genus Rhinolophus; species Rhinolophus sinicus. The sequence goes on along the minus strand of NC_133755.1, from coordinate 182,336,531 downwards.
CCAATACGGGAGTGACCCTGTGCCCTGCCGAGCGTGTGCGGTGGGGGCACCCTGGGTGGGTCACAGCGGGTGAGGGGCAGCCGGAGAGAATGATCCAGCACCAGCACAAGCAAAGGCGATTTCCAGAATGTTGGTTCCTCGTCATTGTTGGGCTGGATGGGCCGTTTCTGATACTGGTCTGTCTCTAAGGGGCCCCTCCTGGTGAACTCTTGATGGCCCGCGGGCAAGTCCATATATTTTCCCAGTTTCATAGATGTTTGCGACTGTTTAACCACATTGCATGTAATAATAATAATAAAAAAAATAACAGCTTAATTAAGCACATCTCATGAACACAATCTAAGTAGGTAACAGCAGGATGTGTTTCTAGTGAGTTGTAATCTCTCAGAGTGACAACAGTTAAATGTCCCCTGGGGACGCATTTCTAACCTGCAGTGTGATTTATTATTTACTTATCCGAGTTGACACATTATTGTTTTTAGAATGTGGTGAATATTAGAAAGATAGCTGTAGAAGAGCGTGGAACAAGGCCGACACCAATTGGTGATTTTCATAGCTATATAGGACCTTTTGTGTTTAATATAGGACAAGAAAAACTCTGACAGCATTATACACAGTTGTTTTGTAATATAAAGTGTAAGCAACAATTTAGTTGGGTTAGATAATAAAATCTAGGTCAAGTAGGTTTTGACTTGCCTGGAATGAGGGAGGAGAAATATAATTATATTGCTTTAGAAACAAAAAATTGAGATATATTTCTATCACTTTTAAGAGACATTTAAAGCACAAATTGGATAGGAATTTTACAAAGCAGTTTATTTTTGAATGTTATTAAGGACAGCTAACTCAAAACATTTACTATTTGAATTGTTAAAAAGTGGCTGCGGGGTGTAATGGCCTACCTCACAGAGAAGGAGACAGTCTACAAACTAGTTCAATAAACGTTTGTCGATTTAGTCATTCTCTCTTCCCACTTTGTCAAGGAAAGATTCTCTTTCAAGCAAATCTGTAGCAGTGAAGCTTTAGAGAAATTGTGACGAGTAGGTGAAAATGTAGCAGCTGGAATCTTACAGAAGTTCAGGTAATTCTTAGAATGCGGTGGATTGACGTGTTTCTGTGGCTCCAATAGTTTCGGGTCGCTCTTGTGGCTCTTAAAACCTCTTCTTCTCAGCTCGGTGGAGTCTGATACTGGTTCATTCATCTGCTACAGTAAAAGATTTTCCTGGAGACACATGGGGGCAGTGCATGGGACTAGGGACGCTGCTTTTACAAACCAGAGTGGACAGAAACATGGATCCACTTTCAGTCACAAAGGGTGGTGAACATCAAGATGACATCAAGATGCCCCCCCCAGTTAGTATCCAGCTTGCTCACGTTGAAAAACGCAACAGAGATTTTAAGAGATTTCATTGGCTCTTTGCAGAGATGACTTTTCTGAAGTTATGACTAAAGTTTAATTTGCAAGAGGTTAATTTTGAAATGGACAAAGAAAGTCAGGTGAGTACTGCTGTCTAACCAGAGATGGCCTCTCTGTGTTCTAACTAAGGACGTTGGTGCACCCATTCCACAGTATTTCTTTATGGAGCAGTTGAGTTTTGCAAGCTGGGTACTAGGGGTGCACCCCTGAACGGGTCGGTGGGCCTCCCCCCAGCAGCCCCTCTGTCCTGGGCAAAGGATGTGTCCTTGATCCTTAAACAACCAGGTTTGAACTACGTGCTTCACTTATATGCTGATTGATTTTCAATAAATACAGCCCACCCTTCCGATCTGCGGGTCTCACACTGGGGGAGTCAACCAGCCAGCTGCAGGCTGAGTAAGTATTTTCCCTTTCCCAGCAGCGGATTCCCAACCGTGATGGGAACTGTTTTCAGTGTGCAGTTGGTTGATCTGTGGGTGGAAACCTACCATGCGAAGGGCCCATGTAAAGTCAAACGTTGTTTACGGATTTCCAACACCGCGGGGTGGGTGCCCCACCTCGTTGTTCAAGGGTCAATGGCACTCACACAGAAATAGGGTAACGGCAGACGGGAGGGGTGGCAGTTAATGCCATGGCATCTTGCTTCTGCCTTCTGCAGAATTGAGCCCACAGAACAGTGACCCAGGCCATGCGTCAGAGCCAGGGTGGGACCCGTCAGCTGCCCAGGGCATCATGAGGCTCATATGGGGTCAGGGCCTGGCCGCGGTCACCACCGGCTGAACGTCCCCCCAGGGTGTGCACCCATGTGGGCCAGATTTCACCAAGAAGTAAAGCCTCGTCACCTCAAAACTGAGGGGAATGGGTGGGGACTAATCCCAGCAGGCAGGGGACACAGTGGGACGGCTCTGACCTGCGTCACCCTCCCAGGGAGGTGACCGGCCCTGTGGCCACAGTCCTTCCATCTGCACAATAGAGGGTTTGGGTCAGTGATCCCAAGACAGGGAATTGCCCTCCTCTGTGACCGCCTTAGCCCTCATTGTGGCTCTGTCATCCTGGACTTAGTATGAATACTTAAGACTCATCAATATTCTTAGCTGATATCTCTTTTTTTTAATTTACTTTTTAAATTTATTGGGGTGACAATTGTTAGTAAAATTACATAGATTTCAGGTGTACAATTCTGTATTACATCATCTATAAGTCCCATTGTGTGTTCACCACCCAGAGTCAGTTCTCCTTCCATCACCATATATTTAGCTGATATCTTTTGAAGTAGCTGCCTCCCTACCATTTTACAATCTAATGCATAACCCAAGATTTCTCTCTCTCTCTTTTAAGATTTCTCTTCCACTTAATTCTAAGTTGTCTCTGTAAACTTAAGTGTGTGCCCTGGTCCTCCGATCTGAAGCTGAGGTTTGCAAAGCATCGGTCTGTGCTCTAGTGCTCTTTCCAACAGCCGTGTGTCTCATACCCGTCTCCTCTCCCTGAAGTTACCCCGAGGCCTCCCGTGCTGCCCAGGGAGCTGGGCTGTCGCTGTGTGGAAGGTCACAGGTCATGAACAACTGAATACTTATAAACAAAGCCTCTATTTAAAATAATGAACATTGACTTTACCTAGTTTCTAATCAGTGCCCATGAGCCATTGACAGAGCCTTTACAGCAAGATTTGTGAACATTCCAGCTCCCGGGTACAGATTAAATACCCTGTCAGCGGGACTGGCAGGCAGAGAAGAATCGCGACCTCCACACATCCTGCCTGTTCCTGGCCCTCTGCTCGGTGGGGTCTCTTTCTCAAGGGGAGACAGGCTTCTGCCTTTTGGCATTTTTTTTTTTTTCGCTCCATGAATAGCGAAATAGGGCTTGACTGAATAGTTATGAGAACATTCTGGTTATTGTATAGATTTCCAGGAGTCTGTGTGTCTGTTGGCTTTGCAAAAAATCCCCCAATTGACTGAGTGTTGGAATCCACTAGTGATACAAAGTCCAATCCAATTGGTTTGAGTAAACAATAATTTATGGGGCTCATGGACTGAAAAGTCAGGAACCCCACCATTCAAAGCTCAGAGATGCTTGGCTCCTCCTGTGTAGGGTCCTTTCCAGGCTGCACATGGGACCCCGGCATTTCCAGAAAGACTCAGGTCACCACAGCATGCAGTCTAGCAGGGGGGAGGGTCCCTGTGCCCACACCCCAGCCTCATCTGCTATCTGTCTGTCACCAACGGGCGATTCTCCCTGCAGACAGGCCCTCAGGCAGACAGGTGTCCTTATAAGAAGAGATTAGGACACAGACACAGACAGAGGGACAACCATGTGATGACCCAGAGAAAAGATGGCCATCTTCATGCCGAGGACCGAGGCCTCAGGAGAGACCAGCCGTGCCGGCCGCCGCTCGCCACTCCATCCCCCAGAACTGTGAGGAATACATGTGTGCAGTATATGTTGGGCAGCCCGAGCCAACTCTGCCCTGAGGGCACCGAGGACACGCAGAGCAGCCGTGTTCCCTGTGCTGGGGGTGCTGTGCCCGGGAGCTTTGGGGAGGGGCCTCAGTCCTGCAGGCCGCCTCCGCTGTCTCCAGCTGGAGCCACAGCAGGGCAGAGTCCTATCACCCACTGAATCTGGGTGACCACTCGCGCTTGCTCCCGTCAGTGGGGACAGAGCAAGGCTGACAGGACACACAAGATAAACAAAGCGCTGGGCCCCATCCCACACTCTCCCCAGGTGTTCTCACCTCACAGTTGTTCTGTGCCTCTCCTTAAGGGGACACAGCCATGTCCAAGCCGGTGGGAGGACGCCGCTGTCTGCCATCCTGTGGGCCCTGTGTTCATCCTGGTGTGTCCTCCCTGCCCTCTGGTCCTGTTGCTTCAGTGTCCACAGAGTGCAGGACCCGGCGCTGTTCTTTACCGAGCTTGTTGCCATAGAGGCTGTGTTTGCAGAGGAGACAAATGCCCCCGGGATCCTAATGACACCAGGGGTGGCCTCCTGGCTCCGCGCCCGCCCCAGACCACGGGAATGTGCTGGCAGCAGTTGCCAAGCTTCCGTGTGTTCACGCCGGTGGCCACCATGGCCCACAAGTGACCACAGGGTGGCGGCCAGGGAGCACCTGTGCTCGGAGCCCTTTGCTTCCCCGGTGGAGGGCGAGGGACGGCTGATGGCCCCGGGGAGTCACCATAGCTGCAGGATGCATGCCCTCAGGACCGTTTGAAAAGGAAGATGCAGGTTGGTGGAAGGCATGTCAGGAGTGCAAGGAGGGCCCGTGTCCGGCTCCTAAGCCTTTGCTCCTGAGTGTGGTAATAGGGCGCCGCCCGCAGACACTTGGTGCTCAGGGGACACTCGGGGGACCCACAGAGACACGTAGACTTGCAGCTGCGAAATGTCAGGGTCCCAGCGCTGACCTCGCTGGTTCATGGGAGACAGTGTCAGAAGCTGGTATAACAAAGAAACTATTCAAAGCTGTAACGTGTCTCCATCTCCCGTTTCCTCATTTCTGCTGGGAAAGGGCCGGGCCGACCACTGACTGGGAGGGCTAATCGGGAGGGAGCCTGGGACCTGCCTGATGGAGGCCTGGTTTGTAATTTGGGTGATACAGGGAAGGAGGAGGTGAACCCCCTTGCAGCAACCGTCAGCCAGGTGAATACCGACGTAGAATCCGCATTCAGGTCCTGACTGCCAGGGGTTCGGCCCCGTGGGGTGCAGGGAGCGCTAATGACTCTGTAGTGTAAGCAGCATGGTTGTCATAGCAACTAAGGGCACAGCCTCCGCTGATGTTCACACATGTGTAGCGTTGCACATCTGCCCACCTGCTGTTCACTTAAGGGGTGGGACACAGCTGAGCCGTGGATTTGGAAGTTGTGTGGGTCCTACTCGTTTTTCAGTCGGTCGGGCTGTGTGCTTCTCCCAGGTGGTGTCCTGCAACAAGTCCTTCCTGCCTGTGGGCTGCTGGGGGCCATGGGCGGTGCCAGGAGGGCCCTCACCTGCCACCTGGGCCCGTGAGCCCGAGACCCTGCTAAAGCAGCTTTCACGGGCTGCGCCCCACGTGTGCTGGTTCAGTCCTCCCCATGGAGCTCACCCTGAGGTTCCCCTTGTGACTCCTGTCCTGGGGTGACAGCTGCACCCAGTGCAGGAGTCTCATGCTGGCAGGTTGGGGTCACTTGGACAGCCCCAGTTCCAGAGCTTAAGTGCATCACTGTGGAAATATGCAGAGGAAAAGCATGGGAAGGAAATGCCAGATTGGGTGCAGTGGACACGGGTGTGTCTTGCCCTGTTTTTTTGTGATCAGAATAGTCTTTGGGGAAATATATTAGCTTTTTCTATACCAGGTCTTTAGCCCTGTGATAAACGTCTCGGGAGGAATTCTGGCTCCCTGCTGGGTGGATGGTCATGGTCGTGACCCCAGTGCCCGTGGGGAGCCATTCCTGCTTCTTTCTGGGGACTTTCCCGTTGTGCTGGGCCTGTGCGTGTGCCTGCCCCTCAGCGTTGGTGCAAGGAACCCCACCCTTATCCTCTCATCCCTGGGGCCTGTGCCAGTAAGATAATGCCAAACCCTTACCCACGTGGAACCTTCATTTGACTAAACAATTCATCAACATTATAATTAATAAAAAAGATATGGTGTGGGACAGTGATGTGTGCAGTGGAGAACAATAAAGCACAGAGAAGAATGGAGCGCTGGGAAGGGTGCTGGTGGGGTGAGTGAAGCAAGGGGTGGTACGTGGCACAAGGTGAGCCTGCAAGCCCCTTTGCACCCAGCGCTCGGGCACCAGGACGGACGCTCCCACCTTGTGCAGGCCGGCCCCGTGCTGGCACACATAGGGTGTGTGAGCAGTTGATGAGTCATGAGCTGGTTACTAGTGACATGGGCCTCCTAATTATTCTAATTCCATTAGGTGGTGTGCTAATCAGGGGCCAAGTTATCCACTCAAGTTCCAGCTTACTTTTATTTTTGTGCTTTCCCTTTTCCAGTTGGGAGGAAGTTAAATTTAGGGAAGCACAAAGGATGATTTGACCTTCAACATCCGACGCTGCCACACAGCCCGCTAGTAGGCACCAGAACTGCGTTAGTACATGCGCATCTGATGGTGCTCGAATCACGCGGAAGCCCCTTTGAGAAGCTTCCCAATCCCTCCCCACCACCCCTCCTGCACCAAAGGCAGCCACCAGCTTGTACTTGGTGTGTAGCCCTTTGTACGTGCGCCTTTCCGTTGTATAGCATATGGATAAGAATATATGTATAAATGGTACGTGGCGTTCTGGGCGTTTTCAAAGTTGCATCAGTGGAATTGCAGTGTGTTACATTTCTGCAACCTGCCTTTTCCTTCCGCATGTTACTGATTTTCCTGGTCTCACCCTCCTGATGGGCATCTCATTGTCTCCAAATCTGGGGTGTTAGATGTCCCTGTAGCGGGGTCCTTTCTCGCAATTGTATGCACAGAAGTGGATTGCATCAAAAAGTGCGCACGTTTTCAATCTTATTAGGTACTGCCCGTTCCTCTCTGTGCAGCTTTCTGCCGAGTGGGAGAACTTCTGATGTTTTCAGACCTTTTACCCAGATTGCCAACCTGATCCATGAAGTATTTTAATTTGTGTTTCTACGTTACGGGGCACGTGGGGCATTTATTGAAATATTTTCTTGGCCATTTTGGTTTCCTTGTTTGTGAAATGTCTGTTCATATCCATCATTTATTTTTCAGTTAGGTTACCTGTCCTCTCCTTAATGATTGCTGATGTGCCTTGTAAATTCTGGACGTTAATCCCTGGCCACAAATGCTGCAAATATCTCCAAGTGGTTTGTGGTCTGTGCCTTTCTCTGTGTGGGGTCTTTAGTAGTTAAGAAAGTTTCAAATTTCTCAAACCAATTGGTACTCTAGTTAATTTTTTGGGGTTGTTGTTTAAGAAGTTCTTCCTACCTAAAAACATAAAGACTATCTCTTTTTTCTTCTAGTACTAAATTAGTGTCCTAAATTCAATTTTATGTATGGTGGTATAGGAATCTATTTTTATTTTTCCCATAGAAAGACAATTATTCTTTATGGATCAGTGAATAGCCCATCTTTGAATAATGTCTCTCTACTTCTTTGGATGACTACATATAACATATATTTTATGTAATATTTTATATAATTTTAATATAATATTTTATATAATACTATATTATATGCCAAAAAAATGTATACAAGTGGTCACTTTGGTCAACGTTGCTCAAGCAGTCATTTGCCATCATCAGAAGTGTCTGGACGCTGATGGTAACCACTCTGAGCACCTCTTGTAATTGCAGACGTCAAACATGACTTGTATTCATCTTTTGTCATTGGTATATATTGAGTATTACAATTTTAATCATTTTTTTCCTTTCTTAAAATGTGTATATATATATATTTTTGGCCCCCTCTGTATATATTTTTTTGCTGCTTTTAAACGTACACGTTAGGCGCTACGAGTCCCTTGGGCACCAGTAAAGTAAACATTATTAGGATGACAGTGACCTTGGCCTGGGCGCCAGGACGTCAGTGCTGGGCTCACATCCCTTTATGCCTTAGGGTGCCGCGGGAGGGAGGGCGGCCCACACCCAACTACTGTGTTCAGCTCACGCCCTGCACTACGTAAGGACTGGAAACAACCAGGAGTGTGTTCGTGTTCGTAGAAGAGGCTTTCGGGACACCCTTCCCCCATCTGCCGGCATGCAAGGGCCCTGGCTCTGGATCTTGGCCCTGGTCGGTGTTCTATAAATATTTAGTGAGTAAATTATCTTAAAGCATGCCCTGTAGCAAACAGTGAAGGAGCTGGTATCCTTAACCTGAGGGGACGGACATAGTACAAATAGGGTAGGTTTTCAAATGCTTAGCCTTTTCGTGGAGAGGGGCTCTAGAGACCAGGGGACCGGTGGGTGGGAGCTGTGAGGAGGCAGGTCTGGTTCACACCAGCTCTTCTCAAACCAGAACCTGCCAAGGATGAACGGCTGCCCAGGTAGAGATGTGTGCCCTGTCTCTAGGGGTCTCCCGTGTGGCTGCACTGGCCAGAGAGAGGGTTGTGTGGACGTGTGCTTGTTCTCCACGACTGTGGGGTCCCGTAACCTGAAGCTCCCGATTTGGTGACAAGCCCTTTTTCTGTCCTTCATGGAATTTACAGTGGCGTCTTGTACTGTCTCAGGCACCTGACTCAAGCACAGGTGAAACCTTTGCAAATGAAACTGATGGGCTCGCAGTCTGGTCTAAGCTTCCTCGATAGAAAGCCGAAGTGTTTTCACAAACATTGAGGATTATGCTTTTGACCTGACAGTTGTGTTCAAGGAATTCATTTGGGAACCTTATACTTAGTGGGCTTCTTGGAGTTCACATTGCTAAGTTTATCTGCTTAAAGTTTTCATGCATTATAGCTTTAAGTGACTCGCACATTTAGAACTATTTAAATATGGAAACAGCACCATGGAAAATATCAAGGAAAATAGGAAATGTAAAATTGTTGAAGACACAAGTTTAGACAAGTTAAATCTGAATGACTCACTGCAGACGTTAAGATTGTCAGGAGTTTTATAAATATCTGCTAACTCTTGTAAATTTTGTTTCTGATGTTAGGGTATTTTTCTCTCTCTCTCATTTTTGTCTCTCAGTTTAAAAATAACTCTTGGTTTTTCCTACCATCTCCATTGAACGATATTGCTGGCACTTGTATGAGACTGTGCACATTTCCAAACCCGCCGCGTATGTGTTTCCACAAACACTCGTCCTGCAAACATACAGGTGGGTGTGTCTCGGCTCTAACTGTGCACCTGCTGTGTGAGATTCGGGGATATCTCATGAGAACCATTGGCAGGAAAGGCATGAATAACATCTAACACCTTTGCATAGTTTCTTGGTGGCGGGTCCCTTTGCTGGGACATTTCTCAATCGGGACTTTTCTTTTGCAACTCCATGGATTAGTCACATTCTCTTTCATTGGTAAAATGGGACTAATTCTGGTAACTCCTTCTAGGGCTGTAGGGACGATGGAATTAGCCTAGCCTGAGGACAATTAAATCTGCCAAGATGGGAGGCAGGGCCAGACTCCGAGGCACCAGGACAGAGTGTTAGCTTCTGTGGCCCTGGCTGGTCTCTCACCAGACCGTGGCCTTCAGGGGACTCCTCTGTGTCCAAGCTCTGCCTTAGTCTCTGCTCTGCTCTGGAACGGCCTTGGCGGCCGGCCCGCCCCTCTTCCCTGCACCTGTCCCTCCTGGTTTCCACCCACTGTTCCCTTTGGCCTTCCAGCAGTAAGTGAGAATTTGCAAGATATGTGCCTGGGAATTGACCTAGGGAATTTGCTGGAAGGGTTTCTAAAATGTTGGGGACTTCCTTCCCAAACAGTGGCTTCTGGGATTGTTAAGTTATAACTTCCCTTTCTGTCGTTTTATTTATGATAGTAATAAACTGGAAACAACCTAAATGTACATTAATACAGGATTTGAATGTTACACAATCCAATAGATATTCAAATGTTAATTGGTAAGAAAAATATCCACATGTATGAAATGCAAAAGGCAGGCTATGAGACAGTCATATGGCAAAAAGTGTAATTTAATTAAAAGTCAGTAAGTGTGTAGACGTATAAATTCTAGAAGGACGTGAAAGGCAATGTCAAAGTGACTGAGTGATGCTGTGACAGGTTATTATTTTCTTTTACTTGGTAAACTTTTCCATTTCTTTTGCAATAAGAAGTAGTGTTTCTTTTAATCTTCAGAAAAAATAGGTTTATTTTCCTTTATGAATAAATTAGCAATACACAGGCAATGTGTTTTCAGAATTTTTCTGGGCGGTGAGAATGGGGATAGTGGCTGCTGGTCCTGGTGGCCTCTTGTGTCCTCTGACGGCCGTGCGCCTCCTGCCCGAGATTTTCCAAAAGTAGAGGCACACCTTGTTACCGCCAGGTGAAATCAGCCGATATCTGAGCTCTTGCTGTGTCTGGCCACGTTGGGGCTCAAAGGGCCTGGGAAGGGCTGGCCTCGGCTAGCTGATCGAGCTAGGGCCGTAGGCTCAAAACTCTTTGAGACAGATCAGAAAGGGGTAAGTGCGGTGCTGACGAGAGGAGACAGGTGTATCGTGGAAAGATCAGGAAGGAAACATTACTTCTAGTAGCGGAGTGAGGAGAAGGTGAGAAGAGCAAGAAGTTTCCAGGAAGAAGGTGGTATTTGGACAACGCAATAAAAGATGGGTGTATTAGTTATTTGTTGCTGTGCAAAGAATCTTAGTGGCTTAAATTAACACATATTTATTATTTTGTGGTTCCTGGGTCCCGGGAATCTGGGTCCTAAGCTTCAGGGCACCTCACGGGCTGCAGTCTGGGTGTTGGTGAGGGATGGTTCCACCTGAGGCTCAGCTGGGAAGGACCCACTTCCAACCTCGCTTGCTTGAGGGAGGATTCAGGTCCCCGGCCCGGGGCTACTGGCCTGCGAGCCTCCATTCCTTGACATGTGAGAATCTCCAACTCAGCAGCTTGCTCTGCCACAGCAGGCAGGCAACAAAAGCACTCCATTGCTGGCAAGGCAGAAGTTACAATCTCCTGCACCCTAATGGCAACCAGCAGGGACCTTCTAGTCCACACTTTAAGGGGAGGGGTGGCACGAGGGGCTGCATACTGGGTGATGTGTTCAGTGGGGTTCACGAGAGAAGGCTGCCTGCCACGTGATGCAGTTTTTTTGGGGTGGGTACCCAGGATAGCTTGAGCAAAAGCAAGGGGCAGTGAGTAAAACAGTGACCTTAATTTTAGAAACGTGACCCTCCTCATAGTCCTTTCAAAGGAAGCACAGCCCTTTGCAGCACTTTGCTTTTCCTCCCTCAGAAGGGAATGGCAAGTTTTCTCTGTTTTTTGGTCCAGTTTTTCAGATGTCAAGGTCATTACATGAAGGGAGGAAGAGTGACTAAGTGCAGAGCTTCGGGACAACATGTAGAGTCAGAGAGTCACCGCTTCTCCTGCCTGAAGCGGCCCTGGACAGCGCCCCCTTCCCCAGGCACAGCACTGGTTGAGCCATAACTGTCAGTGGACCCTCCACACCAGCGTCAGGCCAGGGGCCCACACCGAGGGGCCATCCTAGTGTGCGGGCGCTCCCCACGTCTTTTTTTGTCTCTGTAGCTTTAAATGCGTAAATGGTAGTTTCCTACTGTGAGAAAGCTCATTCTGTGTTTAACTTCCCAATTCGTAAAGAGGAAGTTTAGAATTCTCTTTCATACCTCTAGAGTGTGCAGCTTCTCTCTAATTTACAGATTTTTTTCCTGTCTGCATGGTTCTGACTATATATCAGGTGAGTAAGGTCTGAGTCATTTCACAAGGTGTCTGGACATACACACCTAGTAATCGCAGGGAGATAAGGCTTTTTGGAGTGAAAAGCAAACTGGGTACATTAATATAAGACCCAATATTTTATGTTATGTCATGTCATGTCATGTCATGTCATGTCATATTATATTATATATGACCAGGTCTTATATTATAGTAAAATAAGACCTGGTCTTATATTAATTTTTGCTACAAAAGACATGTTAGAGCTGATGGTCCGGCTAGGTCTTATTTTCAGGGAAACACAGTAGCAGTTTTACACCAGGCTGCCACTGGAGTGAAGGGTCGTGGCTTAGCATGATTTATTAGGGAATGAGACGTTGACAGCTTTGCAGATCTCTTTGTTTCTAAATAATCTTACAAGTGCAGTCCCTCTCTTTGTTGATTAAGCACAGAATTATCACTGTTCTGCAACGGGCAAGAAATGACCTGAAAAATTTGTGTCTTAGGATTTCAGATAAATTCCAAATCTAGAACCTTCCTCACAATAGGAGACAAAGGGATGTCAGATCTTTATGTCTGTCTATCCTTTCACCTGTTATAAAAGTGTAGGTCTATGAACAGAGGCCTTCCTGTCTCCAAGGCATCTCCCCCCTCCTGTCTTCCCTCCCTTCCGTCAGTCATGGTCTGGTCCTACAGATCTTTAGGGGTTTTCCAATTTTGTCAAATCTGCCAGGAGATGTCTGTCATTTCCTCTTGCCGTTATAACTGTCAGCTAGGCGGTGGTTCATGAACTTTATAACTGGAAGAGAAAGGCTTTTCCAACTCCCTCTAAAATCCCCGTCATCAATTAGCCACCCGCCCCCTCTTTGCTTCCGAATCCGTTCCCTAATCTCTGATACCCCACAGAGGTTGTTGCAGGGATTGGGGGCGGGGCGGCGCTGAACCTGGGTGAGAAACTAGACTACTGTCTTGGTAGGATAAACTGCAGATGGCATTTTAGAGTTTTTAGAGTTTTGCAGATTTGTGAGTGGATTTCTATGTGGCCAGGAAAAGCGTTAGAGTGGTCTTGACCTTCCCCACTATGTGCAGCTGGATATTTCGTACCTCTTTTGAGTTTGAATAAATTATACTGAAGAAATGAAAGGAACTGGAAGAAAAGGACAGGAAAAACATTACAGAATCCAGTCAGTGGAGTCCATTAAAATGGCAAATGGCAAAGGTGGCAGAAATAAAATTGCAGTTTGGGAATCACAGGAGAAAAGCATTCAGGCGACACAGAATTTTACAACGTGCTCTTCTCACATGGAATGATTGCAAGTGACGAGAAAAATCAGCCAAGATCACTGCTTTGAAGTAACGTCTAAGAAAGAACAGAATGGGATGAATTCGCGGATGGAATATGTTTTGAGACAAATGACTTCAGCTCCATCTTGTAAGATGTGAAGCGCCATGAGCCACAAGAGTTTTCTGACGGTAAAACAGAGCTATCACCCAGGTCGATGTAATTTCCTAATTATTTGCATATGTTCAGTCTTATTTCAGTGACACACAACTGAAAAATTGTTTGCTCTGCATTTCTTGATGGGTCTGGCTGTTTTAGGGAGTTTTACGATGAACTTTATCATTTGGGCACCTACATAACATTTTTAACAAAACAATCAGTACGTTATTCAGTTGGATTCCAGTTGTACCTGTAAGTCATACACCATACAGCCTCTTTCTTACTAAGGTTTCTAGAGAGTTCTGTTGTAGTTTGTCCTTAAATGTGTAGTCTATCACGAGAGGGTTTTATCAGCTCTGTTACCTGTAGACATTCAGCTTTCCTCCCATTTTTGGTGTTATTATTTTGCTCTGTAAATCATTGCCATAAACATATTTCCTCATGTGTCTGGCATGTGCCTGAAGTGGAATGGCTGGGAAGAAAGCGTGATCATTTCCATTTGCTGGTGCTGCTGAATGGTTCACCCATGTGGCTAAGCAACGTAACCTCATGATTCTTTTAGGTGTGGTGGGACTTTAATGTGAGGTCATTTTACCATGAAGCATGACTCAGAAATTGGATCTAAAGTAGCACACGGACATAGGTGCAGAGCTGTACAGTCTGCAAACTGAGACGCTTTCTGCATGAATAGTGTTTTACTATGGCAGTAACAAGGGGACACAAACTTTCCAAATCTAGGATGTTTTATCATTCTGTGTATGAAGGCGGTCCTCAGAAAGGGGGGGTAGTTTAATATTTCACGAGAGAGGTTTAGAAGATGTTTTACAGGCCCCTAAAGGAGAAACTGCTTTAAAAATAAAACAAGGCTTTGCTGAGCACTGGCTCTGGGTCAGGTGTGTCAGGCGTGGGACACGCACCGTGTCGCTGGGAACGTAAACCTGCCATCGTTACACTAGCCATGCTGTCAGGCCCCACGTCCCTGTGTTTCAATTCATTAGGCTTCTTCATGCTCTTAATAAATAGTGGCTGACTGTTGTAACTGGCGAATACTGTGTTTCCCCGAAAATAAGACCGGATCTTATATTAAGGTTTGCTCCAAAAGACGCATTAGGGCTTCTGTTCAGGGGATGTCATCCTGAAAAATTGTGCTAGGGCTTATTTTCTGGTTAGGTCTTATTTTCGGGGAAACACGGTAAAAGAATTGATTGCTAGAACCTACTAATTACTTTGCAACTGTCAGTCGCCGCTCATGAGCAGCGTGATGCCAGCCTCCTGAAGTGGAAGATGCGGACACACTTGCTGAGAACTTAGATTTGTTTCCCGGAGTCTGAATGTGGACGGGAGAAGGCGCTGGTGTTCCACCTGGGAGGTGGTGCAGGAGAAAAGCTCGTGCCTGTGGCCACCTCAGTATAAACAATCCCACTAAAGGGTGTATGTGAAAACCTTAGACCTCACTGAAGAGAGAGCGCCAGGTGGCAGAAGTTGGGTCCGTTAAAGGGCGCTACGGATGGGCAGCCGGAAGCCCAGCTCACACCTGCCATCTGTCAGCTCATGTGGGGCGCTGGGCTCCTCCTTGCTGGTCAGCGGCCATCCTGAACGGTCATCTCCTTATCAAGGCCCTCCAACTTCTGAGCAGATGGACTCATCTCCTACTGTTTGAGGAAACCAAAGGATCCATTAGATTACCGTAACTTCCTGTCTCCCCCTTCCCGACACATCTGCCCGACCCTCCTTCTCTGATCCCCATGGCCCAGGGATGACAGGCCCTCATCCCACTGGAGGTCAACACTCCCTAATGCAGCAACCGGTCCCACCCCCACAGTGTCCTTTGAGATCTTATTTTGTTCATTTTACTTTCTCTCTTATGTCACCAGGTTTCTCTCTCTTTCTCATATCCTTTCTCACAAAGAAACTCAGAAACTTTCCTTTGTTCACAATTCCCCTTGGCTTTCCCTTTTGTCCCCTTCTCTCCTCAGCAGCTTGGGGATAATATCTGCAGGGTGGTCGCTTCTTCCCCAGCTGGCTCCAGACTGAGCTGGGGGCCCGTGACAGCTCCAGAACCCACTGTCCTGCAACCTGTGCCAGGTGCCCCGCCAGGGACACTGGTAACCTCTGCATCTCCAAACCCAGGGGTGTCTGTTTACCCACCTTGTTCCCAAAAGGATTGACATTGGCTCACATAGTCCACACTACAAGATAAAATCAGAACACTGTATGCGGACGAGCCCAGGAGGCTGAGGGCAAGGTCAGGCTGGGGAAGAGCAGATGCACAAGGCTGGCGTCCACCATTCCCACCTTAGGGGTCTCTCTGACCTTCAGAAAGAGGTAAACACTCGCCCTTGTGTGCCTCTACGTTTCCTAGGTGACAGTGCAGGGAGAGGCCAGTTAGTTAGTGGGCCATCATCTCCAGGCGATGCGTTGGTCCAGGGAATGAAAGCTGCTTGTCACTGTCTGGGCAGACACCACTCCCTGGGCCTATAAAGTGGGTCTGTGCCTTCAGGAAAAGCACGATTAGCAATGTCCCTGCAGCCTGATGGCAGCAGCTTTTCTCTTAATATCCCTTCCTGTTTAGGCTGAAAACGCCACGTCCCATGTAATTGGCACAGAGCCCTCAGGGTGCAGACTGATGGGTGTCGGCGGGGCCAGCAGGGCAGGCTCACCTCTCTCTGGACAGAGCTTCCTGCCCCAGGCTCCTGAAAGCCCCCTCGAAGGCTGTCCTGAGTCACCAGACATACTCATGGATGCGACATTCGGTGCATTTTCTAGGGAGAAGGTACAGAGTTTTCCTGTGACTCTGATTTGTCCGTAACGAATTTTGAGGAGTGTTAAGTGACTAAGCGCGAGGTTATGCACCCCGAGAAATCTTGGTAAGCGAACTCCTCGGTTGCTCACTAAAACCTGAGTCCTGTGTCCATGGTAATGGGCACCCCCCATCCCCAGGTAGGCGGACGGGTAGGAGTGGCCTGCAGAGCTAGGGGCCAACCAAGGATGTGTGTCTGGACAGAGGGTAGAGGGCACGGCCCCCCAGGCTTGAGGCCACCTGTATTTGGCATGTCCCCTGCACATCAGTCCAGACATCCCCTGGATGCCTCCAGCCTCTGTTTTGGCTACTCACTGCCAGGGCCACTAGGGTCACCCTCAGACGGCCTCCAAAACTCACCTCTGTCATGGCCTGTCCAGGAAGAGGTTCTCCTGGGCCGCCCCTTGTGTATTTAGGGTATATATTTCACTCCGCGTGTGTTGCTAAGATTTACCTGCGGCTGTTCACTCCTTCTCACTGCTGCTTGTGTTTCACCTGGGAATGGTTCTGATTTCTCATGAGGACAACCAAGGCTGCAGATTCCATTCTGGGCACATCCCAACACCACCACGCCCCTTCTCTCTCCTGTGTGTCTAGAATGGAATCGCTGTGTGCCGAGCAAGGACGTGTTCAGTTTCACTAGCTGTTGCCAAACCTCTCTCCAGAAGTTTCTTAGAACTGTCTTTTGGGCTCAGAATTCATTATATACTGACTGCCACCAGACAGATGTTAGAAATAGAGTGTGTGGGGCGCTCCTCACCCGTCCACATCACCCTCGTGGGCCGTGGAGCTCAGGAGGTCCCACCCTGCGGCCATGCTCCGTCGCTCAGCTCTGGTGGGCCTGCGCCGGGTGGCATGGCCCTGGCGTCTGTGGCAGGTCAACAGGAGAAGAGTGGAGGTGACGCTGGTGGTGCGTGGCCCACATGGAGCCAGAGAGCTCAAGGTCTGAACACGGGTTGGGGCAGTGGCCTGGCCAGAGGCAGCCCATGGCCTGGGGACCCGTGGCCTCTGACTTAGGTGACAGCCCTGCATTTAGTCTCTGGACACAGCTGGGAAGGGCTGCAGGGGAGAGTCAGATAGGAACAAGGGAGCAGAAGAAGTTCGGACTGATAGAATGCTTTTAAAGTCAGGTTTCAGAAGTGCCCTTTTTGTATTAGTCTGCTAGGGCTGCTGTCACACTGTACCACAGACTTGGTGACTTAAAAACAGAAATTTATTCCTCACGTTTCTGGAGGCCAGAAGTCCAAGATCCAGCTGTGGGTGAGATCAAAGGCTGGTTCCTTTTGAGGCTGTGAGGGCAAAGCAGGCCTGCCCCCAGCGGCACCTTCTCTGCTGGCAGTCCCTGCTTCCTGGGCTTGTAGACGCATCACCCCAGCCTCTGTCTTTGATGGCGTTCTCCCCGTGCGTGTCTGTGCGCCGATCTCCCCTTACAGAAGGGCCCTGGTCACGGTGGATGAGGGCTGACCCTAATGGCCTCATTTTAACTTGATTATCTATTTCCAGAGGAGGAGATGTTCTGAGGTTGTGGGGTTCGGACTTCCACATCCTTTCGTGGCGGGGGGGCACAACTCGACAGTTGTCTCCCACTTGGAGACTACTGGCTTCTGGGCAGTAGGCGGGTTCAAGTCATGACAGTTCCCTTCTCCGCCCTATGCTCCCCGCAGACTCATTCTGAGTGGCTTGTCAGGTTAGTCAGTCAAGAGCGAAGGATTGGAAGTTCCCATAACTTTTTAAAAAATTTCCTGAAAGAAAATGTCTGTATTTCTTTGTTTGTGTTATTAGAAACAACATGCAAAGCAGTGGTGGGTGACTCTGATGTCCCTTGCACGTCCCTAGAGTCACTGTGGCTGATCAGCCCGTGTTGTCTCTGCGTGCCTGAGTGATGGCAGCCCCTTTCATCGGGGGCCAGTGGGAAATGCCCCCCGCGCTGTGTCCCTGCTGAGCAGGCAGTGAGCTGTGGGGTCTGGCTGAAGGCTGGTTGTAGATAGTGTCCGTACTCTGTAGAGACTCAGGTGTCGCCTAGCGGGAAGGGTCCTAGAAAAGAGTCAGGAAAGGAAAGACCCTGTTTGGTTGGAGCACGTGCCACGTGCCTGGCACTTTATGGAGACCAGCCTTTTATCTGATTTTGTTCAGTTTTTCCAGTGGTCGCTTCTTTCTCAGCTTATATGATTATTAAAGGGCAGCTCACCAAGTAAATTCTACCAAGCAAAGCAAGTAAAACTGGCAAGGGTGCCACCAGTGCCTTAGAGTTAGACACGCCAGCTCTGGCCACGGAGACCACGTGTGCGGCTTGTCTGGCTTCACCTCACATCCTCCAGGCACGTCCGTTCCCCTCCAGCCTCCGTAGCTGATTCCAAGGAAGAGCTGTGACCCATGCAAACGAAGACATGGCCACCTTGGAAATACGGAAGGAAGCATGTGGTGTTGATCGCACGCTCCGCGATCCTGTTGGAAAACCCACAGAACACGAATTCCCAGCTTCCTTCGGCAGGAGTAGGTTTGGGCTGCAGGGGAGTTTCCTGGAGACAACTGGGGTCCTGCCGTCAGGATCCCATAGAACCAGAGTCTCTGGGGAGTTGGGGAACACGCCCTGAGCGGCCAGTCCTGCTGTCATGTCCCTCCCCTAACACTCCGTTCCCGGAACCCATTGTCTGGTCTCTTGTTTTCAGATTTGCAAGCTGCTGTTTTTTCCAAGCTCTGGCAATTCCAGACTCTTTTTTTCTGACAAACCTATGCCAGTAGCGTGAAGTCCCCCCACTGCCTGCCCTAGGGCGCTGGCATGCCACAGTTGTCCTAAGAACAGCACTGTCACCTGGGTGTCCCTGCCTCCACGGCAGACAGGCGTGGGAACTCCGACTTCCAAACCTCTGACTAGTAACTGTAGACGTGTCATTCAAGTAGATGTTTGTAGTAGAGTCAACGTCAAGGTTGTCAGCCCTTTGAAAGCTATGTGACCCGGGCATGTCGTCACCTCCCCGAGACCTTGCTGTCAACTGTGAAGTGAGGCCCACGGGTCATTTGTGAAAGTGAGCTGGGTTGCTGGTTAGGATAGTTTTGGCCCTGGTCATCCATAACTTTTCTAGGACGAGCAGCGGGAAAGGGGACTTGTCTCAAAGTGTTCCAGAGATACTTGAGGCCACATAAACGAGGAGACACAGGGAAAAGGAGAGCGGGCCATCGGTCATTTCTCCAGCCCAATTCTGTGTCCCGCCGTGATGTGCACAGCTGTCTGTCCATCTTCTTTTATGCCTCGAGGAAACCCCTGTGTCCCTGGCTTCCCAACCAGCATTTCCTCCACTTTCCCGGGTGTAGCCCACCCTTCTCCCAGCCTGCCTCTCATCTCACCCCTCTCCCTCTGGTAGGGGAGGCAGCTCTGCCCTCCCTTTGCTTCTCCTTTCTGATTCAAACTCCTCAGCAGCAGACGAGCAGGACTGTTGGAGGCTGAGGGGTATGAAAGTGTGATATGTACGTGTTCATTCACAGACACGCAAAGCCTGGCTCTGGGTAGGCCCTGAAGTACTGGATAGAGAAATGCACAGCCCTTCACAACCACGTTCATTTAGTGTGTGCACAGTCCACTTTCACTCAGAAAACTATTTTTCTTCAGTTTGGGAAATACATACTTTAATAGAGGGCTGATTTCTGCCCTATGTCCCACCTATCACTGTTAGCTTAATTGCTGATAGTTTGAAAGCAATCGCACATGTTTCTATCATGCACATACCATGTTTCCCCAAAAATAAGACCTAGCTGGTCTTATTGACCTAGACACATCAGCTCTAATGCGTCTTTTGGAGCAAAAATTAATATAAGACCCGGTATTATATTATTATTATATTGATATATATTTTATTATATTATATTATTATATTATATAAGATCCAGTCTTATAGTAAAATAGGATCAGGTCTTATATTAATTTTTGCTCCAAAAATGCATTAGAGCTGGTGGTCCGGCTACGTCTTATTTTCAGGGAAACACGCTAGTGAGACATAACGGGCAATTTACCACCTAATGAGATCTAAATCTTAAGAAAGCTAAAGCGGATTTGGCTACTAAGTAATAGGATATTGAAACAGGAGTTGATCATACTCACCACCAATTTTTAAAATTAAATGCAAGTCTGAATATTTTTCTTTTGATGTGTAGGATTCTTAAACTATTATCTGATTTTTGATATTGTCTCAGATGATTTTCAGTCGTAATTTTTAACAAATGAAAATTGTTCATCTTAATAGATAATAAATAAATAAAGATTGAGAATTAAGTTCTAGAATGTAGGGCATTATACTGCACCCAGTTTTTCTAAATGTAATGTTTAAAAGAGAAAACATCACATGGCGTAACACACAGGGATTTAATACTGAACCAAGGTTGTCTTCAAGGATAAAGAAAATTGAGACATTTTTAAATATAGGAGAAATCAAATAACGGAGCAATCATGAGCCTGTCTTAAAAAAAAAAAAATCAAGTCCAGCAAACAAAAGGATACACAAAAAAAGTCATGGTGTGGGGGGAGTGGGGGAGGAATAAAGAAAACATAGAGTCTATTTAAATATAGAAGCAAAGCCAAATAAGTGGGGATTTTGTTATAAAAGAGAATGTAAATATCATCAACTTTAAACACGTAAAATAATAATTAAGCTCTGGAGTGACAGAGGATGTGATGGGGAAAGCCTGTATCAGTAGGGAGTATTTCAGCTTAATGAATCAAGTATAAAGATACTGAATTACTAGAATAATTAAATATTGTAATTTAATAAACCAAAATGAAAGGAGCTGGGGGACGGAAGAAAACATGTTTATCTTTTATAATAGGTTAGTAAGGGAGTCTGTATGAAGTTGATGAATCAAGGAATAGATGTTTACATTTATTGTAAGACTTTGTAATTAAAACAAGCTACAGATGGTCCCAGGTGACAGAGTAGAAACAGACTCACAACATAAACCTAAGAAACCAGGCCAATTGTCAAAAGATAGAAAAGTATGGAACAGGAAACCAAGAACATAACATAAAGTATGGTGACGAAACTAAGACCCAGCATAGTTATAACTTCAAAAAATTTAAATGGGATAAACACATATTAAAAATAATTCTCAGGTTTAGTTAATAAAATCAACCCTACCTATTTGTATAAAAAAAATGCATCCTAGCTGTGTAGCTGTGAAATACAGACTCTAAAAGTTTGGATTAAGAGGCTTTCAAATGAAAAAGGAAGCAAAGTTTGCAACATGAATAACAAACAATTGAAGAAAAAGACTAGAGAAGGACACTTATTGTGATTTAAAGGCATAATCCACAGGGAGGTTCTAACTGTTGTAAATGCCGTAAATCAACCATCAGTTTCAAAGCTCATGAAGCCAAAACTGCAGGAAATACAGGAGAAAAGGAATCACCAAGGCAGGAACTTCGCTCGCCTGTTAGGATGCCTGTGCTCTGAGCTGCCCTCCTCAGCCCAGACTTCATGCCTCACGGTGGCAGCGGGAACCAAACACAGGAGAAAAAAGAAAACAAAAGCCAGCGTGTTCTCTCTCCATCGTTGCAGTGTGATCAGAGAACAGGGTCTGAACTAATTCTGCTTGTAAGAGATGACAGAGTTTTTCTTGGAGGAGAGAATTAGAGCACGTTTTGCAACACGCTGTGTGGATGCTTGTAGGGCGGGCACAGTCTGCTTTCAGCGTGTGGCTTCATCTCTCTCGTCACATGTACCATTGCGTGGATATGTGTGTGGTGTGTGTGCGTGCTCCCACGTGAAGCCTCACTTGATCTTGATTACCTTTCAGAAGGGAGCCTGGGGAATCTGCAATGAGCCAGGGCCATGGGGCTTGTAAGCAGTAGAAGTGGCATCAAACCCAGGACGCTTGCTCTTGGCCCAGGCTCTTCCTGCTGGGCTGGGTCCTATGGAAGACATACTTGCCTTAAGTCACTGCTGGTCTTTTTGTCTTGGTGTAGAATTAACCCCCGGTCATTCTCAGAATGTAAAAAGAATTTATGAGACTCTACACGAGTACCCAAGGACGCTGGGTACCCCTGGGAATATAGGCCAACAAGGGTGCCACCAGCTTAGGGACCTTTACAAGGAGCTAAGGACAGCAACAGACATGTGTTGAGGTGTTGGTGTCATGTGGAATCACAGGGAGTCACGTGGACATGTGGAGCTGGAGCTGCTCACAGAAGAGGAACTGCAGTTATTCCAGAAACGTACAGAGGTAAAGCGTTCATGAACTGAAAATAGAGCAGGAGATCTCATAGAAACTGAAGAATGATTGGAAGTAAAATCTAAACAGACCAGGGCCAATCACAAGAAGGGAGGTGCATGAAGTGTCAAAGGTTTCTGAGATGGGATCAGAGAAAACAAAAACCTTTCCGACAACAGACCTCAGGCAGCTCCAACTGACAGGTGTCAGCATTTTCCTTCTGGACCTCCAGAGAAAGGAGGATAGAAGTGCAAACGATAAACTCAAAGTTGAATGAGCATTTTACCCCAAGGGATGGTTGATGGTTGATGGGTGATGCTGAGCTCAGAAGCTGCCCCCAGTGGTGGACTGGTTCCTCCTGACATGGGCAACAGTGTTTTGGGACCCGGTGACCTGTGAGTCCTGAGGACTGACAGAGAGAGGGACAAGGTAACGAGGTGGGGGGTCTCCTACCCATTGTGCTTTGTGTCTCCCGCTCCCCCAGCTCCTCCACTCCTGCATCCTTTGGGTCCGCTTTGGTGACTATCTGCCCGACTTGACACAACCGTCTTCCCCTTTAACTGTGTTTTCCGCCTCTCCATCTCTTGGAGAAAAAGAGAAGTGGGGTCTCTGACCTCAGGCCCTTGTTCTGACAGGACTTTGAAAAGAGGAGGTCTGTTCAGTGGTTGGCACACAGCACTAGAATTTAGAATGAACTTTTTGGACCGTCTTAGCTATTACCCTACATCCTTTTAACCGATTCCCCAAATGTAAATTGCTTTTCTAGGCAATCCAGTGTTTCATAACTAGCCCCTGAGAAGACTACCACCTACAGATTTATTCTGCGTATATATGGTATTCCGGTTTTTCATGATTATACTACTATATTCTCACTGTATTTTTGTCCTGATTATGTTTCCTACTATATTTTATATTTACTCTGTATGACATTTCTACGTGTGAAATGGGCACCTAAGTGTTTCACAGAAATGACGCCCTAGCAGCAGCGTAGTGTACGAGTAACAGAAGCAGGGCTGATTTTGAGATGAAGAACCTGGATCTCAGTGAGACCCCACATTGGCATTTACCCTTTCAGCTCTCAGTTGGCAGTTTCTGAAGGCAAATGGCTCAGTCGACGGACAGAAGCAAAACAAGGAAGGGGCTTCGATGAAACTCCCAGTTCTGCTAGTTCTGTTATACAGCATCCCCAAAGCAGCTCAGTGTGTCTGGCCTTTCCATGGGGTTCACCTTGGGAAGAAAGGGCTTCATCCCAAATTGACGGTGATCAGCCGGCATTGCCAAGAAAGCACCCTACAGTTTTGTTTTGGGGAAGCTCTACCATGTGTATATGTGATGTTTGCTCAGAAAACTAGCAATGGTCTTTTAAGAAAGAGCCACTTTAAAAATTAGATCTTCTAGAAGCTTTTTAAAAAACAAACACTGTCTGGAGAAATCCCTGGAGAGGGAGGGACTTGAAAATGGAGATTGGAGCCAAGGGCTGTGGCCACCGTCCCTGCTGCACGAGGACGCCGGGAAGCTGGGCTGGGACTGCTCCTCCTGTTCTAACAGTCATCACTGGATGATGGCAGAAAGACAAAGTTGGAAACTAGAATGGAAGGCTATGATCAAATGCAAAAAAATCAAATTCTCTGCAAAGAGGGGGAGAGAGATTTGACAAAGAAAGTGCATATCGTCCTGAAATGTTAGTATCTGTCTGATGACATATCTCCTTTCTAAATTATCAACACCGTGAAAACAAAGACTCTAGCTTCCATTACCTTCTGTCCTCCACAGCTCCCAGCAAAGAACCTTGCAATGTTGGAATGGATGGATGGGTGAATCAATGAATGGGTGAATCAATGAATGAAGTATGCACAAGGCAGTTTCAAACCTAGTGTTCCCACGAGTAAGCAATGAGATGCAGGAAGCTATGAGAAAAACAAGGCCGCCCCACCGAGCACTGCACTGCCTGGGAATGCTTTATGAGCCCCGAAGCATCATGGGAATGTACAGGAAAGTCCAGGCGTCCTCGTAATAGGTGTGAAGACCATGGTCATGCTCTTTCTTTCTTTCACAAATGACTATCCATTACTAGCTGTGTGCCAGGCCTTGTTCTAAGTCCTTTATGAGTATTGACTCATTTAGTCCTCATAACAATTGGGAGGCAAATACTATCATATTTTACAGAGGAGGAAACTGCAGAGCAGAGATGTTGGGTGCTTGGCCAAGGTGACACTCCTCCTGATAGGGGGACGTGGAGTTTGAACCTGTGCCATCTGGCTGTGGACTCTGCTCTCAACCACTTGCTTTCATGTAGTGACTGACAGCGTGCGAGCTTTTCGTTTATTCAGGGCCACTTGTTTAATCCACTGATGACCCACCCGATTTCACCATCGTCTCCTTGGAGCCTGCCTGTTTTGTGCGGGCTTTGGCATTGTTCCTGCCGACTCTTTTTGTTGACATCCTTTGCTCTGGATTGATAGTTGGAGCTGTACAAAGTTTTCAGAGGCTTTGAGGAAATTAGTGTTTTGTCGCAGATGTATCGTTAAAGAGCTGTACCGTCTACAGCTGATGTTGTTGTACGTTCTCTCACTGACTCCTAAATCTACCGTGGGAAGTGGAACTGTGTCAGAGTAGCCGTATTTTCCAGACAAGGAAACTGAAGCTCAGAGAAGCCACACCCTGTATCCAAAACCCCCAGTGGCCGAGCGCAGGGCTGACCCCATGTCCTCACTCCAAGCCTGGGCGCCAGCTCTGCGGCTCCTTCTTCATCAGACGTAAGGATCGGCTTGTCAGCGCCCCAGAGGCCTCGGGGCCCATCCACACCCCTGTGCAGCTGCTTCTCCCACCTCTCAAGGCCCAACTGACCATGACCCGGGTCCTGTCCATCTCCAAGGGCTCTCAGCTGGACCAGTGGGGTACCTCAGGCCAGGGCCCAGTGCAGGCTGGGTGTGCTGTCCTGGACCCCATGTCCCCAGGGATGCTGCTCACAGGCAGGCCTGACAGAGAGAGCCTGAGTGCAACATGGGTCCCCGTGGGGAGGCCGGTCCCATAGGACCAGGCTCGCCAGACAAACCGGAAAAAGTGCAGCCTTAGCGCACCCACAGTCACATGACAGACACCCCAGATGCCGCTCGTTGTACATTATTATTTAAATATAATGTTCTTGTGAAAAATAGAAACATTATGGATAAGGTGAAAATCTACTAAAACCATAAAGTACACTCCCACCCTTTTGCTCATCCCACCAAAGGCACCTATTTTTAGAGTGGTTTTATTCTTATTTATAGAAACTTATATTTGGTTATAAAATATACGGTAGTATTTTGAGAGGATTAATATCATTACAGGCTGCAACTTGCTTTTTGCTCTCAACAGCGTGTCTCGGAGGTAAATCTCCATTATTTTTTTTAAACAGCAGCAGGAAAGTGCCGTAGCATAGTAAGTCATTTCCCTGTAGGCGGGTATTTTGGTTTTTCCTATTATAAACACCGATGTTTGAGTATCTCAGGACTGATGGCCTGCTAACCACCTTCCTAGTGCCAGCCTGACCCTGCCTGAAGAAGTCTCCCAACTTTGCATTTACAGGGTCCAATAGAACCCCCACAGCCATCAGCTCCAACTTCCCCATTTGAAAGGTGAGGAAGCTCAGACTTGGAGACTGACTGTTGACAGCCACAGGGAAGCAGTCTGACTTCCGCCAGCTCACTGAGCCCCACCTGAGACCGCGGTGTTGGCTCAGCTTCCCCAGCAACAGGCCCCTCTCATGCTGGCCCCATCATCCGAAACCGAATGTCTCGTTCAGGTACAGAAACCAGGATGCCCGAGAGGTGGTCTTCCATGTTGGGGGCCTGGCCAGCAGGCTCTATTCTAGGACGCTCCATGATGACGCCTCTTGGTGGTTTTTGTCACTTGGTGGCTGCAGGTATTTTGGAAAACCGCTCAAAGAAAGGGGACCTCAAGTGACACCATCAATGTCTCTAATGGCGACACTTTTGTTGTTCAATTTGCCCTGGTCTATAATGTTTTCAGCATTAAACTCTTCAATTAGTGACACAATTTTAATTACAGATTTTGGTTTGAGATCCTCACTAAGGCGACCAGCAATGACGCATCTCACAAAATGACAACAGAGTACTTGTGTGAACTCAGGGGTTTAACACGTGCAAGCCGGGGAAGTTGCTTCCATTTTCTGTGCACTTTGTGTGACAGGACTTGTAACAATTACCCTTTCCTGTTAAACACGCAACTTCTCAGAAAGTGTCTTCTCCTCAAATCCCTTAGGTTAAACCGGGGCCTTCATTGCATAGCTGCTTGGGTACTTTGTGGGAGGAGTGAAGAAAGCGGGGCGTGGCCTTGGGTACTTTGTGGGAGGAGTGAAGAGAGCGGGGCGTGGCCTTGGGTACTTTGTGGGAGGAGTGAAGAGAAGGTGGGCGTGGCCTTGGGTACTTTGTGGGAGGAGTGAAGAGAGCAGGGCGTGGCCTTGGGTACTTTGTGGGAGGAGTGAAGAGAGCGGGGCGTGGCCTTGGGTACTTTGTGGGAGGAGTGAAGAGAGCAGGGCGTGGCCTTGGGTACTTTGTGGGAGGAGTGAAGAGAGCGGGGCGTGGCCTTGTCACTGGACAAATCAAACTCTTTGTGCCTCCTCTTTCTTTCTTCTCAGTTAAATGAGAGTGGTGATAACAAGTTAATAGGGCTGCAGTAAACATGTGAGGTGACAGAAATGTAAGTCCCTGGCACAGACTAGGCAGGTACTACACGGAGGCCACGTTTCTTACTACCCTCAGTTTGAGGTAGGATTATGCTGAAACCATCTCAGAAAGCTAATTATTCAATGCTCGTTCTTCACTCAAGGACTCACTCAGTTTTCTTCTCTAATGCCTTTCTTTGTCTTCCACTTTTAAAAAAGATTTTTAGTAAAAGTATAGCTAACACACACTATTATATTAGTTTCAGGGGTACACCAGAGTTCAACATTTATACACCTAAAGAAGTGGTCACCATGGTAAGTCCAGCAACCATCTGACACCGTCCCACGCTAGCACAATATTACTGACTCTATTCCCTATGCTGGACTTTACATCCCCATTGCGATTTTGTAACTACCAATTTGTGCTTCTTAATCCCTTCACCTTTTTCACCCATAGTGGGGGGGCGGAGGGGAGGAGGCATGCTTGAAGCTTTCTAAACTGGGAATTTAAGAAGCCAGCTAAAGATTAGATCTAAATTCTTCCTCCCACACATCCCAAAGCTGCCATTTTTTAGAAATTTGACATGAATTCCCTTGGGAAGATCATGATTCACTGTTGGGACCTAGAATTTGCAAATTGTAATATGAACATTCCTTACAAGACGCCGTGGGCTGCCTGATCAACGTTGCTAGGATGGTGTTTGTTGAGACGAAAACAAGGCTACTGACCACGCTCCCTTGCAATTCCTGAGCAGTTTCCAACCTGGAAAAGGGTGAAATGGATTATCTCTTCATTGATGAGAGTTTTCATGATAAGTGAGCAGACTTTGAGACTCATTCGTTTAATCATTTCCACATCTGACAGTTTAACAAGACATTGCCAAGAACTGGACTAGATCCAGAATATCCATCGTGGGGTTTAAGAAAATCATTTGGAAGTGGCTGTAGAGAGAAATTGAGCATGTGTTGTTTGAGTGACAGCGTGACATGGGGGACCTGGCCGAGTGAGGCAGCACATACTTGACTTTGGAGCAGACGTAGGTTTGCTTAAGGTCCTCACTGATGACAAACCTCGCACAAGTTCTGGTCCTGGGAAATGTGAAGAAGGAAGAGGCCTGGGAGTACCTGGGGCCATTTTTAGGAGGTGGCCATAGGTCAGGCAGAAATAAAGAGCAGAAGGAAGAACACAGAGTCGAGTGGTTGTGACAGATGCCATGTGGCCCCTAAAATCTTTACCTCCTGCCCCTATGCGGGAAAAGTTTGCTGACTGCTACCAGAATCTACTGGCTTTGTTTTCAGAGTTACCTTCCTGGCAAAGCCTTGAGGATTTCGTCCCTGTGCTTTGTAGGCAAATCTCAGAATCTTTGGCTTACTGCAATTCTAAGTAACCTTCGAAAGTCCAATGTTTATATCTACACACTTGTGTACATGTGAACACACACATCCTAGTCAGAAAAGTGTAATGGCTGGATTTTTAACCTGGTTATTCTTCTTTCTCCCCCAGTTTCATCAGCAAGCAAAAGGCCTGTTGAGTGTGTTTAGAAATATTGGGATCTGATGTTTCATGAGCTCAAGATCAGTTATTGAGACACAACTGACCCCAAGTGATGGCCGAGTTTACCCCCCTCTCACATGTGAGGCTCAGGTACCTCACATGGTGTATGCATTGAAATATTTGCTAGTTATTTTATTGAAAATACATCACCATTACTCCATGTTTTGGGGGTCACGTTATTTTGACCACTTGAAAAGGAATGTGGGCACAGACCCTTTCATCTTGTAATTTCAGATATGTTTGTATTACATTGTAGGATTAAAAAGTCAGTACATTCTGGTTTAGATTTTGGTATCACCTTAAGGTTATGAATTTTATTCCAATGGACGTGGAATGCTTAGTCCCTTTAGAGGGAAAATCGTTTTCAAAAGCTTTCAGTTTTGCCTGATGGGTTGGTGTAGGAGTCCTTCTGGAAACTGAAATTCAGTCTGACAAGTAAGGCCAGGCACCATTTCCTAAGGCAGCTCCAGGCACCAGCTTCTCCCAAGGCCAGCCTCTCCTAACTGCCCTCTGCCAGGCTGAATGGTGGCCCGTGGCAAACAGGATTGTCACGAGTTCCCTTTGTGCCTGTAAGTAAGGAAACTGTTTCAGGGCAAGTGAATGGAGACTCACAAAGCTGTTTTTGTCTTTGTAGAAAAATGTCCACTAAAACAATCATTAGTGAAAAGTCCGTATCAAAGGTACCTGTCCCAAGTACGAGTTCATTACGAGACACGTTACTGGTGACATTTCTGGGCCATTTCCGGCACGCTGATTTGTACTGTGGGAACATTCGGGGACATCAACACATGTGCTCTATATGTCCAGCACGCCCCGTCCCCTCCTCCACCGCAATGTTCTCGAACCTCCACCTTTGTTTCCTTTCTGTCTCCGCTCCCGCCCAGACTGTCCACCCGCCCGTTCTCCAGTCTGCAATTCCGTCTCTCCCTCAGCTTACAAACTGGTTCATTATCTCCTCCTAATTTGTGTGCGCTCTTTCCATCGCGCACCAACCCTTTGTTATCCATGTTGACACTGTTTCTTGGCAGTTGATTTAGATTTTGACTGTAGTGTTTTGACATCCAAAAGTTTTACATTTAGTCTTGATTTCATGCTTCGGAAACTTGCACCCATCAAAAGATAACATAAACATTCAGCCTCATTCTATTTTAGTACTTGGGTGTTAAATTTTTACACTTAGACTTTTGGTTTTTCTGGCGTTTTGGATCGTGAGGTGTATCCTAGAGATTTAATTAATTTTTCCAAACTGCTCAGTTGTTTTTCACTACTCACTTATTATTATAACCTTGTCTTTCTGTTATGACTTCAGATGTCACTTCTATCCTCAAGTCTTACATATACCTGGGTCTGTTTTTGGATTTTTCTCTTCCATTTATCTGACTTTTCATACTATTTTTTCCAGCTTTATTCAGATAAAATTGACATGTAATATTACATACATTTAAGGTGTAGTAATCTGATACACTTACATATGGCAAAAGGATGACCGCAGCGTTAGCTAGCCCCTGCGGCATTGTCCGTAATCTCTGTTTCTTTTTTGTGGAGAGAACATTCAGGATCTACTCTCTTAGCAACTTCAAATATACAGTAGCGTACTATTAACTATAATCACCACGCTTATTCATGTTATAACCGGAAGTTTGTACCCTTTGACCAACATCTGCCCTTCCCCTCACCCCCCAGCCCCTGGTAACCGCCTCTCTCCTCTATTTCTGTGAGTCAGGCTTCTTTTAGAGTCCACATAGAAGTCACATCATACGGTGTTTCCCTTTCTCTGTGTGACTTATTGCACTAAGCATAACGCCCTCAAGGTCCATTCATGTTGTCGCAGGTGGCAGGATGTCCTCCTTCCTCACGGATGCATATAATTCCGCTATTCCATTATATACACACACACACACACACACCAGGGGTACCAAAAATATGTATACACATGATTTGTATTCGCCTTTTGTTATCGGTATATACTGAGTATTGCGATTTTAATACAATTTTTTCCTTTCTTAAAATGTGGGTGCATTTTTTTGGCACCGTCTGTATATTCTTTATCTATTGTGAACAATGTAGGTTGTTTCCATGTCCTGGCTGTTGTGAATAACACTGCAGTGAACATGGACTGCGGATCTCTCTTTGAGACCCTGTTTCCATTTCCTTTGGATATACGCCCGGAAGTGGAATTGCTGGATCCTATGGGCGTTCTAGTTTTAATTTTGTGAGAAACCTCCACGCTGTTCTCCATAGTGGCTGAACCAGTTTACAGTCCCACAGTGCACAAGGGTTCCCTTTTCTCCACATCCTTGCCAATCCTTGTTATTGCTTGTATTTTTGATGATAGTCATTCTAACAGCTGTGAGGTAACATCTCACTGTGGTTTTGATTTGCATTTCCCTGATGATTAGCGATATTGATTAGTGACAGGTACATTTTCATGTACCTGTTGGCCATTTGTGTGTCTTCTTTGAAAAAAATGTCTATTCAGATCCTCTGCCCTATTTTAAATCAGATTTTTTTTCTTATTGAGTTGTATGAATTCTTTATATGTTTTGGGCATTAACCCTTTATCAGATATATGGTTTGCAGATATTTTCTCTCGTTCCATAGGTTGCCTAGGTTGCCTTTTCATTTTGTTGATGGGTTCTTTTGCTGCACAGAAGCTTTCTAGTTTCATGTAGTCCCATTTATTAAGTTTTGCTGTTGCTGCTCATGCGTTTGGTTTCATACCCAAAAATTCATTGCCAATTTTTAATTTTATATTTTAACATTTGCTGCGATAAGTTCCCTCTTGTTCCTCTTCTTTTCCAATAATTTCTGGGTTATTTTGTCTTCTGGATAAGTACATTCCTTTTTAATTTTTAAAATCATTTGTATGGAGATATAACTGACATATAACATAGAAGTTTCAGGTGGACAACATAATGATTTGATATTCATATGTGTTGCAAAATGATCACCACAATAGGTCTATTTAACATCTATCACACGTAGTTACAACACTTTTTTCTTGTAATGAGAACCTCTAAGATCTACTCTCTTTGCAAATTTCAAGTACGCAGTATAGTTGTTAACTACAGTTGCCTTGCTGCACGTTACAGCCCCAGGACTTACCTTATAACTGGAAGTTTGTACCTTTCACCCCCTTCACCCATTTTTCCACCCTGCACCTGAAGGTGTTCCTTTTTAAAAGGCAGCTCACGGGGCTGTGAGGGCTTCCTCAGTGCATGTCACATCCCCACCTGATTTGATACTGAGGGGACATGTCCGCACACTAGAAGAACTGCGGCTCAGAAGGCTGGTTCCAGGTACCGGTTCCCTCCTCCTGAAGCAGTTTTCCTGACTTGCCTGAGCCGAGGTGGAGAGGAGGCAATGGGAAGGGGTGGCCTGGACTCCGGGCTTCCAGCTTCAGGTCGGACCAGGTGAGCCGGGAGGTGGCGCTCTGCAGCCTCCTGTGTGCCTCCCTCTCCAGGGACCCTCCTGCCACTTGTCCTTGTTCTTTCCTTTCTCACTGTCACAACGCAGAGGGCTTGGTCCTGAGCTCCTTACTGAACCACTGCGTTTGAGTTATCCAGTCCCTCAGCAGGATCCCAAGAAGGAGAAGCACTGGCAGGATGCAAGGCCAGGCCTGGGACAGCCTCTGCACAGATGCCGAGGACTGAGCGAGACCTGGGCCCTCGCACCCAAAGAGAACAATCTAGAAGGTGGGGTTCAACACAGGGTGCTGTAGCCAAATTGTGCCTTTTGACAAACATTTGCCCAGGGACAGGTGTCGGAGTCCTAGAGTGCTGTGACTAAGAACCACAAACCGGGGGACTTAAACAACAGAAATGTATTCTCTCCCAGTCTGGAAGCCAGGAGGCTGAAATCAGGTGTCAGCAGAGTTGGTTCCTCCTGGGCGCTCTGAAGGAGAAGCTGTTCCACGCTGTTCTCTGAGCTTCCGGTGTTGTGGGCGGTCCTTGGCGTGCTTGGCCTGCAGGTGCAGCACCCCACTGTCTGCCTCCGTCTTCACGGGCCTCTCCCCTTTGTGCATCTTGGCTCCTCGTCTTATACGGACGCCAGTCAAGTGGATGAGGGCCCACCATGGTATTTCCAAGTAAGGTCCCTTCACCGGCCCTGGACGTTGAGA
The DNA here is from genome assembly GCF_036562045.2 of Rhinolophus sinicus. NCBI lineage: Eukaryota > Metazoa > Chordata > Mammalia > Chiroptera > Rhinolophidae > Rhinolophus > Rhinolophus sinicus. The sequence continues at coordinate 182,304,092 of NC_133755.1, read as the reverse complement.
CTTCAGCACCTCTTATGGGGGACACATTCAAGCCATAACAGACCAAGAAATAAACTAACTTTCTTTCTCCTACGTCTTCCATCTCATGGCCGTGTCTTCTTAAGACCTGGGCCTCAAGTACCAAGGCTCAGCTCTGAGTCAAATGATTTTTCTGTGGTTTCTCATGAAAAACCAAAAATGGCACAAGGTGTTGCTTCTTGTGAGGCTGCTGTCTTCCATGTTTCAAGACAGTAGCACACAAACAAAGCTTGAGTACAAGCCCCTCCCGGCCTGCCCACTAAAGGAAGTTGGGGAGCCCCTGGATGATATTGTGGGGGCTGGAGTCAGACCCAACAGGCCAGGAAGGACGGATCCATCACAGACAACTGTTTGGGGAACTCAGGTGGCTGGAGCAGGGCGTCAGGAAGACTAGCCCAATAGCGTCTCGAGATGAACCAGAAGGAGAAGCAGGATCAGACAAGCTAGTGCTGGAGCTGAGGCATGAAGCATGGAGACTTTGAACTGGGTGATGACAGCAGTGATGGGGTCAATATGGGTGACAGCAGAGCGACTTAGTAGAAAAAACCAATAGGACATGGTGCCTGGCTGACCTATTGGTACGCTAATGAGCTGGTCAACTTCCTGTGTTTTTAGAGCATCACGCCGTGCCATCAGTCACCGCCACAAATGGCGGGGCCAAACTGACCTCCAGGATGTCCATCACAGACAACTGATTGACTCATTTACTTTTGCCTGTGGTTGCATTCTGACTAGTGCACGGAACTGATTTGTGGTTTTTAGTCACTAGTTAAGTGAATGTGAACAGATGACTGCTTGCGGTAAGGAGTGATTCTGCCTCTAGGACACCTCGTTCATTCGTTGTTTGTTCTTTTTGTGTTTTCAGCCACTCTTAGATATTTCTGTTCTCTGTATTCCCTCCATATCATGCATGAATGTTTTTGTATTTCTGCCCAGCGCTGTCACCCAGATTTCTAGTCGTTGGTCATTTAAAAGTAGTGGCCACAAGCAGTAGCTGCTTTCTATATTTTTTCCTGCTTGGGCCATCGCACAGACATCTCACCCATTTTTCGTAAAAAATCTGCTCTTTCTTCCCCTTCAGTATCCCTTAGGTTTACGTTTTTTCTTCATTTTATCCAGTCAAGTATGATTTAAAAAAAAAACAACCCTCGCCCTTTGCCAGGTGTGCAAACCAACCACGGATTTGTCCTGTTCTTCTGATTTATAGGACCCCGGCCAGCCACAGGTTGGGCTTCCTACACTTTGAAAAGAAACAAACGTACGATGTATTCTTGGACTAGGGTGGTGAGTGAAACTCAGTGGTGACAAAGTGTAGGTGGTGTAGCCGAGGACGTACGTGCCAAGGGGATGTGGCAGCCTGTGGATTACAGGGAAATGATGAAAGCTCATCAAAAACCAATGTTGGGAACAAACCCAAGAGCATGGCGAGAAGGTGGATCATGTCTGGTGATCATATGACTATGCTTTCTTGATCTGGGCCTGTTTTTGGCTCAACTTCTAAATAAGCTGTCAGGAATCCAGGCCTTCATCACTGAGCACTCCTCTGTTCTCAGCAGAACCTTGACTCCCACCTGAGGGTAGAGGAGGCAGTAGTAAACAGTGTTGAAGAAATAACTGCCAGGTGGGAAATCTCAGGTAGTCAGCTCCCATTTGAATATGCACCAGTATGTTCTAATGAACTCACCTTGGTGAGATGCTGACTAGCTCACCTCCTTACCAATCAAAACAGCAAGCCCAGGGTAAACTTTTTGTCATAGTAGCTACACAGGTGATGTCTGTCTATCCGTGGAACACATAGCGACATATATGATGAGGAATTGAGAAGGCAGAGCCCTCTGCTGTCAGTACATTTTCTGGACACCTAGAGATACAGCAAACCTGTGGACCTCGGTGGGACCACATAGAAACAGCGTGGGGAGAGCAGTGAGCAAACCAGGGTATGTGGGGCTCAACCAATACTGTAGGCAGGTCACACCTCTCTCCCCAGGCTGCCACAGTTCCATTTGTGTCTCTTTCTATCACCAGACTGTAAGCTTAGCCCAGCTCCTGCTCATCACAAGCACCCCGTAAATACTTGTTCAGTAATAAATGGTACAGCTGCAAAGCCTCATACAAAAACCTACATGATGGGTGTTAACTCTGGCGCCAAGTCCCGAGGGATTGGTACCCAAATGGGAAAAAGACATTCCATGGTGATAGAGCACGTAAACACAATTCAACGTAAGATGCATGGATTTGATTAGTATTCCATTGGGGTTCTGAAAATGACTTTATATTGAAGATTCTGGTTAAATACAGAATATGGCACATAGGAAAATTGAAGCCCTCAAATGTTTAAAGCTGTCCTTCCATTTAGAAAACTCACAGTTGTTCTGTGCACGATATGGACCTTTCAACCCTTTTGCTTTCAGCTGCGATGAGTCAGAGGCAGACGCAGAAACTGAAGTGTTTATTTGAAAAACACTTCTTGATAATTAAATCCTTCGTGGAGAATCATGGGTACAGTTACACACCTGTAAGTCCAGGAGATGGCGAGGGCCAGAAAGATTAAATACCGCTGACTAAAGAATGTGCCAGGATTTAATTTCATCCCTTTCTTTCTTTTCCTTTTGTTGTTCTTTGACATTTACTAATCCTCTTAACCCACCTGTACATCAGGCTCTTCACCAATTTCACTTGAGATTCTGACTTGGAGGGAAAAAGTGATATAAAGAATAACAATGCTTAGAAATGGAATGGGACTTGAAATTAAGGTAAAACACAAAGCAATCTTAAATAGTTTCATCTTCTCTGTGCTGTATTTTTCCTTAAGTACATGTCCTGTTTTCATTTCTGGCTTCTGAGACTGTCGTCCTGTTCCTCTATTACTAAAAGCGGTGACTCGGTGTAGACAGCACCCCACACGCATCGTCCTGGCACACCTTGACACAGCCCCGTGTGGGGAGCAGCATGAATTACTGCCCAGTTTTCAGTAAGAGTAACTGAGCCCCAGTCAGGACAAGAGCAGGCAATGGTCAGTGGCAGAGTCAGGAACGACCATTGTCCGGGCTCACTGCTTGTGGCACGTGCGTAATCCTGTTCCCGTTTTTCAGTTTCTTTGAATATTGCTGCACTGAGCAGCACATTACCTCTGCTTCGTGTTTCCCGCAGTTGTCGGCATGATTAGCTCAGTTGAGTTCACAGAACTTAATTAATACACTTTACTTTTGTGGTACAGTTTACTCTTTCTATCATTTATTGCTCATGAAAATCAATGGTGGAAACTTCAATTCAGAAGTCACCCGTCCTGAAAATGTAAACTAAAGTTGAAAATGAAAAGATTTCAGTTGTTGTGCAAAGTAAGTCATTGTGGTAAAACCGTAGAGTAAGTGAACAAGTGGTGATTATTTCGTTAGTAGTGACGTCTGTCCACTGCCACATTACATGTGCGTTAAAATGTTGGGTCTGGGGACATCACTGAGCACCTTCTGTGTCACAGGCAGGAGAAATGGGGAGTTGCAAGGAAGAGTCTTTATTTACAATGAAATTATCTGGTTAATATCCTAACTCTTGACAACATTCTAATAAAGATTATTGGGTATAGCTTAACTTTGTGAGATAGGAATTTTCTACGTAGAATCCAAGTAACTTCTCTCAAAAGTGATTTAACTCCGTTATTTGACATCAAGCTCCATCCTATTATGTTTCCAACAGAATTATTACATAAAAACAAAAGTGCGAGGTGTGATCAAACAATACGGTGAATGTTTAAATTTAAAAAATTTATTACAGTAAAAGACATATTGCCATGAATCCCCCTCAAACTATTCCCCCTCGCTTCAAACACACTTATCCATCATTCTTGCCACTTTCTGAAGCAGTTCTGCAAGTCCTCTTTCGTGAGTGTCTTTAGTTGTGCTGTCGTGGCTGCCTTGATGTCCTGAATCATTTTTTACTTTGGGGAAGAGCCAGAAGTCACACGGTGCTAGATCTAGTGAACAAGGTGGATGAGGACACACTGTAATGTTTTTGTTTGACAGACTTGCTGTATACCAGAAGCGATGTGTGACACAGAGCATTGTCATGATGGAGGATGAAACTGTTTGCCCATTCCTCAGGCCGTTTCCTACACACATTGTTTCTTAAATGCTCCACTAAGCCCTTTTAGTATTCAGAGTTCATCGTAGTCTTCCTGGGTACAAACTCAGCTTGTACAGTTCCATCAAGGTCAAAACACACAATTAACATGACCTTGATGTCACAAGCAGCAGTATTCACCATTTATTTTGATCACACCTTGTATACTGATTTAAATTCATTTTTTTTCTGGTCCAATAAAGATCACAAACATTTTAGTGAACTAAATATGAATTTAAATGTTAATATATAGATTTAATTATACTAGAGAACGTTTTCCTCTTTTTCTGTGGTTATACAATATTAGCATGAAAAATTCTCTTCTATAAAGATAACAAGCAATAATAATAATAATAAAGAAAATAATGGGATCATTCTTTAGTCAACTTCTCAATCCAGTTCCTCTCTCTGTCTCTGGAACTGCTTTCTCATAATTGACCTTTATCTCATTAGCACCTTTAACCTATATTTCTTCCAGATTTTCTTCCATCATTTCAAATGTGCCCAGATATTCACTATCCTTAATATCAGTCAAGATATTTTAATTCTTACATTGCCTCCCCATTGTACTCCACCTATAATCCTCACCACACCCCTGAAGTTGTTTCTAGAAGGTTCCTGTGTACCTGTTTCTCAGTAAATCAACAGTGTTTTCTCAGTAAGAATAATGCCTCATTTTGGAAATGGGTCACTCTGTTATTCTGGACAGGCTCTCTGCCATCTGAACTCGAGCTCTTTGGGAGGGACAGAGCCGGGTTCTAGTCCTCCTGTGTGGCTTCAGGGACGTCAGCTCTCCGGACATATAAGAAGATGACACTCCTAAGGACCTCAGTGACACTGAGGACATTGCAGAGGTGATACATGAAAGTAGGCACCTGGTCGGTGCTGGCTGTCTCACCCTTTCCTTCTGGCTCTCTTCTCTGAGCACCCTTTATTCTGAACTTTCCTGGATAGTTTTCTTCTTCACAACACTAGTTATAGGCATCTTGGAAATTGTTCTATTTAGGGAATCCTTCCCTAAACTGAACTACTCATTTGACTGGCCATCACCACTCTGCAATGATTCTAAAGATCACCATTGAATCTTTCAGCGTTGTTTGAAAACTTCGGATGCCGAGTTTCACTGCTACTGTTCAGGTCACCATATACAGGTGTCCCCATCAACGCACTTCTTATTTTACTTGGTTTCATTTTCCCCTCCTACCTCCCTTCCCATGGGAATATGCTGTGCTGGGCCACCTCTATGTCCTTAGATATATACACACCTCGTACAGTGCAGAGTAAGAGGCCACGTGTGAGGTCTTCATTTACACTGCTATTGTCACAGGGGCTTACTCTCCCCTCCAGTGCTGTTTTTAAAGCCTGCCCTAGTGGTTGTCCCCTGGCCCATGTGTCCTTCCAGTCACTGGGGAAGGGTCTCCAGGCCATATAGCATTGGATGGACAGACCACAGATCCTACTAACGTAATTTTCATTACTGCTAGAATGTTCTCCCAAGCACTTACAGCCCTTCACATTCCCAGGAGAGCTGCACGGGCATCCGTATTTCTCTCCATGCTCACCAACTCTTGGTTCCATTGTACTTTTAGACTTTTAAATATGACAGTTGCAAAGTGACATTTCTCACTTTATGTTTTTCTGATTATGTTTAGTGAGTTATGTTTAGTCATATACAGTCCCACAAATTTCTTTTGCTCCAAACTGTTTTCATAATTTTCCTATTGTTTGATCAGGTCCCTGACTCTTCTCATTGAAAACCACGCTGATTATGTGATTATATCTATTGATACAGAAAAGGCAGTTGATAAAATTTCATCACATAAGTTTGATAAAAATTTTAATTGGTTATTGTAGGCAGAGAGAAATGCTATTGATTTTTAAGCTGATTTTACATCTATCAACATTTTTCAACTGCCGTTAGCTTTAAGTTTCTCTATTCTGCTGGAATTTCTGTGCATGGGGTCATGTGATCTGTCAGTAAGGATAGTTTTCCTTCTTCCGCTTTCCAAACCGTAGGCCACTCATTCCTTTTCTCCTCTGCCCCTCCGCCTACTGCCCCCTCCTGTCCCTCTCTCTCCTCCCCGCGTCCTCTTTCTACCTCATTTCACCGGTGACGACCTTTGGTGCCATGTTACACTGTTGTGATGGAAATGGGCATCTAGCTTGTGATTTTAAGGTTTCTCCACTAAGTGTGATATATTCTAAATGTTTGGGAGTTTAGCTTTTACCAAGTTGAAGGTATTTTCTGCTACTCCTGGTTTTCTGGACGTGAGTGCAGAAAGTGGTGATATGCTGAGATTTGAGTGTCGTAAGGGTCCCTCTGGCCACTGTGAGTGGAGGGTCAGGAGAGGGCTGGGCAGTGGTCCATCTCTGAGGTGGTGGTGGCGACGAGGGAGTGGATGACCTGAGAAACACTTGGGTGAAATCGATGGGACTCGGTAACAGCCTGACGGGGAGAAGAGGAGAGGGAAACGTCACGATGACGCCAGGTCTTGGCTTGCGTAACCGGGTTGGCAAAGCTGTGCCGCAGGTGAGACTGACTCTGCACATACTGAAGCGACATGTTTTGAGACAAGATGTTGAGTAGATGTTGGATAGAGGGGCCTGGAGTGTGGGGGTGGTCGTCTCAGGCCCGGTTGACACATCGTCAAAACTGATAGGCGTGGAACAGTGGGAAACCGGAGTGAAGTCAGAATTTGAGGTGTTCCGGGGGACACAATACAGTAGCAATTTGGGGGAACAGCCAAAACAGTAGCAATAACCAGAGACACAGTTGAAAATAACTATTTATCTGGGGGGGAAAACTCAGAAATCGACTTAAGAGGTCATCATACTGCGGGGAAATTGGAGAGACTCTCATCTGGGCAGAAAGTTTGTTCGTACGGCCTAAATGTTACATCACAAATTACAGCAATTGCACCTAAATGTCTGGATAAGTGAATGATTATAAACTCCTGAAAGGTTCGTTAATAAACATGAACTAATAGAAGCTAATGCATTTTGCCTGTATGGATTAAACTCCGTACAGCAACAGCATATCTGGAACAAAGTGAGCAATGAGGTGGTTTAGGTTTAGAGTTTCCACTAAGAGATTAGCAGTGCAAGTGTGTGAGCTGTAAAGTAACATGTGCTCCTGAGAAAACCTGCAGAATCACCCACTGAAAATAGCAAGCATGTGGGAAAACATGGGGTTGGGACAGAACACTTAAAACCTTGGAAAATTTGGAACCAGAGCACTAACCAAAAAAAGGAAGAGTCCTAATTAAAAATCCTTGTGTAGAAAAAAATGTACTAGAGTTCTAATAACTGAAATAGGCCGCAGTACACAGAACTTTATTGTAATACAGAGAAAGGACAGGTAAGGACAGATGGGGGTGTCAGGCCTCGGAGACAAGGACAGAGACCAATGACTGCAGGCTTTGCCCGAAACGCGGTGATGCCAGCAGCGGGTGTTCTGGACCGTTGTCTATGCTTGCTTTCACAAAGATCCAGGAAAGCCATGCAAAAACATTTTCAAGGCTGAACATGTGGCCAAACAGAATCAAGTGGAAAAACGTGGGGTCAGAGGGCATCGTTCATGGAAGAGTTCTCTTGCGTGTCTCGTTGTGTTCACTTGCGATCTCTGTGGCGACGTAGAACTTCCGTGTGCCAGAGAAATGTGCCTATGTCCACGGCCACATTTGCGTTGTAGCTATACCTCGTCAGTCCCAACCCCTTCAATTGCAAACGCATTTTATGAAACATACGCCCGTAGCAAACCAAGCTGCGTTTCATCAGCAGCTTGCCAATGTGGGCTTTCCTTTTCTTGTAGAGAAGGCTGGGCAGACGGCAGGGAGATGCTGGCTATCTGCCGATACTTCTAGAAGCAGAACGTCATCTCGAATCACCTTGGCTACGTGCTGTGTGTTGTCAGCACCTGCCTTCTTACTGTTTTATTGTAAGATTTTCTCCTAAGTGGGAGGGGTGTTTCAGTGCCTGGGTGTGTGTTACTTATGGTCTAGTTGAACTTCTCCTGACTGGGGACTGGGGCAGTTCTTTGCCACACATAACCCCCACCTCTTGTGCAAAAGCAGTTTCCAACGCCTTGACTGTCTGTAAGAAATGTGAGCCAGTTTCTTCCAAAAAATGAGAATAGCAGCGAGAATCCACTTAAGTTCCTCTGAAGACAGCAGTTAGAGGAATTGAAAGAAGGCTCTTCAAACAAATATCACCTGCAGAAAACATGCCAAACTGTTCCGTGCCACCATCAGGTACATTTCACGTTCTCATCATTCCATCCATTCTCCTTTTGTTTTTTTCTCAAGTGGAAAAATTAACCCCTCAAAGCAAAAAGGTACACACAAGGCTAATTGAATTGCACAGAACTTGGAAGCTGCCAGTAATTTTGAATTGCAGTCACGGTAAATACAGCTTTGCATTCTTCTAAACAAAACCCTGCTTCTCTGATTTCACATTCTGTATCACCGTTTTTCTTCTTCATATGTCTTCTGTGAAGAAATTTTGAACAATCAAGAGAAAGACTTGAGAACAAAAACAGAGGTATTTTTAATGACGCGGGGTATGAAAGAAATGACACTCTTAGATATCAGCCTTTCTTGTGTAACACGCTGTTCTGCTTTAGCTTTGATTATAGACTAGCTCCTGTTCAAGGCTGTGTCTCTATTTGATTAATGTGGAGCTTGGTAAAATCAAGTTCTCTGCTTCTGAATGAAGTTAATATGTATATTCTCTGAATTTAAAAGCTGGTCTCAGCTAATGTGAGTTGAGCCCTGTATATAACCCTCCCACGGAGAAGCTGACCTCTCATCCGACTTAAGATATAACACAAAAAGAAAATTAACATTTGAAATGTGTCCGGTCATTCCGCGATGACATAGCTGGAAAGCGAGTGTTAATCCGTATGGTGGCCACTGACCTCCACCTATGAAGAAGCATTCTGTGGATAGCGAACTAAACTTAACATTGTTACATAGATGATAATGTGACTTCACCCGTTTGTTTGGTGAGATGCGTCGGGGTTAGGAGGTGCCTATGAATGATTCAGAGACGATGGGGGGGGTCAGACTCCACCTAATAACGCTGTAAGCACCGTCCCACCCCCACCCCAAAGGCAGGCGTTGCAGGAAAATCCTGTAAGAAGGGAAATAGCAAAGGTTCACTGGAGGGAGGGTCTGAATCGTGTTAAGGAAAAGAGCCAGGACGTGGGACGTGTCCCCAGCTTTCGGGGAGGCAGGTCTGTGAAGTAGGTACGGTGACAAAGCCTGAGGGAAGTGAGTCCCCCGAGAAGAGAGACGTTCACTTTGCATAGTTGCGGTGAGACAACCTCATGTGGTCCTAACGAAAGGAAAATGGAGAAGCTACTTTACAAAAAATCCCATGTGATCACACAGCAGCGTCCCTGGGACAGTTTCGGAATAGGACAGGTGTGAAAGGTGACAAGCAAACACACCAGGTGAGTGCACAGAAATCCAATTAGAGCACCAGAAAGAATAAGCCCCAACTTGGGTAAGAGGTATTTTTAAACATGTATGTTGTCTTATGTTGTGCTTGGAACAAAAAGTCAGTAATTACTGCACGCTTACTGTGAGCGTGATAGCACGCCGTATTTCACGGAGGTCTCACCACTCAACGGCGACAACAACCCACAGGGCGAATAGCATAGTGCATTTATTTCCATTGTAAGAGGAAGAAATTGCAATGCTCGGCGTCCCCATAAGCCTCTCAGGGTCGCAGAGCTGGTAATGAGCAGAGCCAGGACTCAGCAGACCTACTCTCTGACCCCCAGCCTTCTTGTTTTGGGGTACACTGTAGGGCAGGACAGTTAAAATGGCAGTTCACGAGTATCTACAAAAGAAAAAGCGATTGATAAAGAACCAGCCAAATCAGACTGACCTTATTTATATCAGCAGACAAACACAATGCAGAGTCTTTGTCAAATAATTACACAAGGATAAAAGATGGAGTTACAGCTGTAATTAATTTATGAACCCGAAGGAAACTTTCCAGAGGCAGGGCACGCTCCTGAAGATGCCCAGAAATGAGCACCTGCGGCCTCCCTTGTTGTAGGTCACCACTCAGAGGGCCGCCTCACCAGTCGTTTGTTACTGTCACACATTCCTGCTGTTGCCCCATACGTCCTCCCAGACACTGGCGTCCCTGGACAGCCCTCTCCCCGATCTCCGTTCCCTGCCTCCTAAACTCTCCTCTCAGTGTTCCTCCTGCTGGCTTTACCTCTGGCCCGGGTGGCCCGAGAACGCACTCCCTTTGGGACCCCCTCCAGCTATTTGCTCTCCCATCACCCCTCACACCTGAGTGACAGGTGGTTGGGTCAGTGTCTTCCCAGCTCCTGGGGACGGTTTCTCTCACATACACTGTGTTTTATGAACAGTAATGACAAGTTAGTTACTCTTTCTTGAATCAGTGTAGTTAACTTTCTCTCATTTAATTTTAGAGAAATTAACTCTGCCCCAAACAATTGAAATTGTCAGTAAAATCCTTTAAGGAATACTTAGATTCAGATACAAACTGTGAATTTTGCATGTCATGCTCAAACGTTGTAATGAGGGCCCATGATTGTCATATTGTTAACAATATTACAAAGCGTTTTATTGCAGCATATAAATAGATATTGTCCATATTGCTACTTTCACTATTTCTTAAAGCAGCACCTGGTTTCATACAGTAAAGACTAAAGAATCAGTGGCTTGCTCGTGCATGCGTACATATATTTAGGGCTACAAGTGCAAATGTAAAAGCAATGTAAATGGTTTAATATGCAAAACGTGAGCCAGCCCCACATACAGTTTGTGCAAATCCCGCAGCAGTTCCTGAGTACTTCTTAAATCATGAATTGGACCATGAAGAAACGCAAGAAAGTGTACAAGTGGCACCACTGGGAAGGGACATTGATATGCAAGAATCTGTTGCATCCACACCGAGGGAATGGATTTGAGAATTACATTCCCTTTCTCTTACCTAAGGGCTCTGCTTCTCAGAGTCTGGGACGGCGTCTGTCCCCAAGGGCACCATAGAACTCACCTTCATAGCTGTCACCTACTTGGGTTTTGACATGCAGGGTGAGAGTTTGGAATAGCACTTCTTGGATCCTGAGTGGACTTCGTCATGGCAGTGAACCTTCATGGTTACGGGCTGTGCTGTGCACAAACATTCTTTAATAATTGGTTGTGTGTGTGAAACATGCGGCTCCTAAAGCACGGGGCCCAGTCCTTCCTGGGTACGGGGGTGCTGTGGTATACAAGGATGAGTAAGTTCCTTCCTTGGCTTGGGTGGCCTAAGACGAGGGGACGACACAGACCAAGACAGTGATTTCCATGCAGGGGAATCCAGGGTGTTCGGGAAGCAGGTAGGATCGGGGCCTCACCCCATCCTGGGGGTCAGTGCGGGCTGGTGGAGGAAGTGACGTTGAGAGCTGAAGGGGGAGAGAAGGTCGGACAGACTGACGATGTGGGAGTGGAGGAGCAGCACTCCTAGGAGAATCTGCTTGTGGGCCCTCCCGGGCTGGGGGTGCGTGTGCAGGTGAGGACGGGGTCCTGAAGGAGTTTCACGGGTTTCATTTTGGAGTCGGTCTGGTTGCCCTGTGGGGGACGGAGTGAGGTGGGGAGACTGGAAACAAATCCTAGGGAGACACGGGGCTCTCTGACCCGAGAAACCACCCATGGGGGGAGGGGAAGGGCGATTCAAGGACACGATAGAGAGACTGAGTCACTGTGGGAGATGAAGAGGAAGGACAATGAAAACAGCTTCCCATATGTTTGGCCTGAGCGGCTGGGCGGAGGATGTGCTGTGACTGACAGTTACGGGGCACAAGCAGCCATGGGCGAGCAGGAGGGCCGTCTGGGATGCTGTCGCCCACCGGACACCCTGACATCCGGAGGACCTTCTCAGCAGGTGGCTGGGGCAGGTTTTGGCTCAGGACAGGTGTCAGCTAGAGACACCGAGGACCCAGCAGTGAGTGATGTTCAGCCATGGGAAGGTAAGGGGTCCCCCCTGCGTGGGTGGAAGCAAACCCCACCTTCCGGATCATGGAACTGCGACTTCAGTGAAACACCCAGGACAACACCTGCCAGCTACCCCAGCTGGGCACACTCAGAAGATGGAAGGCAGAGCCCTCTGGGCCAGACTGCACCTGGCTGCTTCAGGTAGTTTTGCATCCGATCGCGAGCTCCTCTCAGCGCCTCAGCCTGCGGACAGATGGCCCCACAATTTCACCAGCTAATGAGTCAGCAGCTCCTGTGATGGTGCCTTCCCTGCCTGGGGAGACCTTGAGTGAACACATGGGGGGAGATTCCAAATCACACGGGACGTCTCAGCAAATCCCCGGAGGACGTTCTCCTGCTCGTCTGTGGTGCAGGTGACCACTGCAACATGAAACAAAGCAGGCGGCTTCTGTGTGGGTCAGACGAGCTGCCACATGAGCTTGTTCGCCAGGCAGGTGCCCGTGAGGCAGGTCAAGTGTGTGGGGTGGTTGGATAGGGCCACCCCTCTGTGGGGGTTTACGGGCATAGAGATAGTCTCAATCCGTTTATGAAAAATGCCACATGGATTCCCGACCAACAGCAGCATCAGATGACGCACAACAGGCACCGTTAGCACTGTTGTCATTCAACGGAACGGTGACAGTCGTAGTGAAGTCAGAGAGGGGCATCCTTGCAGGAGGACGGGAGACTCTTAGAACCCAGAGGCGATGTGAACGGAGTGTTGGCCCCTTCACTCAGGAACCAGGCGGAGCCAGAGTGTGGCGAGTGGAATGTGCTCTGTACAGATTGCTTTTACTTTTGTTGGCGTTCTCCCCAGATGTTAGCAGCAGTCAAGCTGTTTGGGAAAGCTAGTGGGTATGGCTGAGTGTCAAGCTGCTGGGCACGCTGGCCTGAGCGGCCGGCCCCTCCCGTCAGGACTGCGGGTGGCGTGTCAGTGGGAGGTGTCTGTAGGTACATCATTACAAAACTGACCGCCAGTCCGTCTCCGTGAGACATTTGTGGCCACAGGTTTGGAGTGCCGTTCTGATTCAGGAGACGAGAGGGGCAGCTGCCCATGAGGAAGAGTGACTCTTTGTGGCTTTTGAGATTAAGCTGTGTGGCCACTGGGACGTAGCTTACATTCTCCCCATTTTAAGTTTCTTTAGCAGCGTCTCTACCAGTGCGACAAGTCGATCAGAGTCTTACAATGACAAAAATGGTCTCTGGAAAAGAAAGGCATAAAGGCAATATTCACAACAAGAAGCAGAATCACTGCTTCTCGGCAACTTGATTTGCCATCTTCCCGGCATGTGGGAGGAACAGGACCTCTGGACAGAGCTGCGGGGCGGAGGTGTCAGCCCACTGCCAGCGCCTCGGTTGGCATCACGTTCGTGGCTCCCTCCAATCTGGGCTTCGCTCAAGACAGGCAGACGGGCAGCAGAACAGGTGGCCAGCCTTGCTCGCTTGCTGCCCAATGGGAATAGCACTCCCTATATTAAGTAAGTGACCCGAGGTGTTGGGTTAAGTCAGTTACTAAAAGTGCCTGTGACTTCTCCTCACTGCTGCTGCCTTTGGAGGGTGCCCGCTGAGAATCAGCCCGAATGTTTACAGACTTCGCCGGAGGTGTGCTCTGGGACACGTGGAGGGTGACAGTCTCCATGCTTGAAGGGGAGGACTGTGGCTCCCTGGCCGTCACCATCATCATCGCTGCTTTGGCGACATGCTTTCTCGCTTCCGCCAAGCCTTCTCTAAATTCTATGGGGCACTGTTAGTAAGTACCTGTGTTTGCGTTTTTAAAAAGCAGTTTGGAGTATGCGGTGGTGTTTCTTTTCTTATTTTAAGATGGTCTCCCAATCTTATGTGGAAGCCAAACTGGCCAGTCAGCTAAGTAATTATATTTTCAAAGTTATGTATGACATTGGTAAACTTTTCCCCCTCACGTCTTAATATTTTACTTAGTATGAAACTTGAAGTATGATTTTTAGCACCTTCCTCATTGTTTTCTTTGTTCAGGTATCAAAGTGTTGTCCTTTATTTTTGTTTTTCTTTAAATTTTGGCTTGCACCTTTCCCGTTCTGCATCACATCCGTTCCCTGTCTAGTGTCACTTGATCTCGTCCTTGAGTTTGATGGCAGTCAGCTACTCTCGGATTTCTCTCTGCAAGTTCGGATCACGAGGGAATGCTGACCGTGAACTTCCCGTGGTTTGTCTCTGGAAAGGGGTGACTCGTTTATCAAGAGCTTGGAGCACAGGTGGTAGGATGGGCCGTGCTTACTTCTTTTTCTTATAGTTCCTCTCCTCACTTTTCTCTCATCTTTCTCTCATTTTATCCCACCTGTCTTGTCCTGTTCCTCCTCCCCTGAGACAGTCAGCTGGGGGTGGGGTCCTTGGTCCATGGGACTTTGTCACGAGGCCCCTCAAGCCCATCTCTCTGGTTCTTCGTCTTGAATATCATTTAGTTTCATTGCATTGTTGCTAATTTGTAGTTGTTTTCCCCCAATGCAGCTGCCCGGTTCTTTTCCTCATGCCGATCAAGGCAATGATTTCAGTTGGTCAGTGGCTGTTCACTGCACCTCCTGAATGGCTGCATGGGGGCCTTTGGCCCGATTAGCTGCCGTCTAGCCTTCCCTAGAAGATTCTTGATCTTCTAGTCTAATCTTTGGATAAATAGGTTATTACAGAAATAAATGCTGGAAAAGACACAGCACTGTCCTTTTGTAATATGCCTTTGCCTCAAACCCAAGGAGCCTCCAATCCTTTTGAAGATAAACTATTGAGATGGGGGGGGTCCTTGGAAAATGTAACCCATCTGGCATGTCACACCCATCATGCCACCATGGTGGGGTTCAGAGGAAAGTGGGTGCAATGTTAAGAAAGCTCCGTGGGGAGGGTCCGACCTTCCTGGGCCCTGCAGGGGCAAAGACTCCCACGGGGGGCAGTGGGCTGAGCGCTCCAAGCTCTCAGGTGCCAGAGGTGGGAAGTACGGGGGTGGAGGCCCCACAGGCAGCGGGGAGGCACTGAGTGGGCAGGGACAGAGGAGCGGAGCTATTTTGGAACGTCCGCCTGGCAGGCCTTAGGCTGGCTGACGGGAGGTTGGGGCGACCGAAACCAGGAAGTCTTGTGGAGGTTGTCACAGTCAGCGGGTCCCAACGTGGGGGAGGCCCGAGCAGGCCCGGGAGTGGTGAGAACGCACAGGAGGGAAGGAGTGGAAAGAGCTGCTCAGGTCAAGTCCTGACACCCTCCATCTGAGGACGAGACTCCAAGGCTGGCTCTGCTCCCGCGTGGTTTTCCTTTTCATAATTTCCACACCACATGGCACAGCCACATGCAAAGCAAGAAAGATAGTATCACAGTGAGCTCAGGTTTCGCAAAGTGCATTGGCAGTGCCTGAACCTTCTAAACCTAGGAATTTTGTGTTTTTTACTTTCATTTTATTTTAAAGCGCTCAAGAATATATAGCATAACTGCACGTTGCTGCTATCACAGGTCCTGCACGCTGGTCATGACCAGTTAACAAGTCGCTTATTTAATGTTTTCATTTAGTGAGTGTTCCTTATCAAACATGACAGTCGCAATGTGCATGCCACATCTGCCCGTGGTGGGGACGTGCAGAGGTCTCCATCCACGCAAACACTCAGTACTTGTGTGTATACAGTGGCCATTTAAGTCTGAAACAAGTCGCTGCTGGGACTTGCCGTAGAGGAGCAGCGCTTGCTAAATAGGATGTTTAAGCCCATTTTGTAGATGAGAAAACTGAGGCTTATCTCAGTGAATGACTTGTTCAGTTACTCAGACAGTTCTTGATGAAATGCGGAGTGCGAGCCCGGCATGCTGGATGCAGAGCAGGGGTCCCCACGCAGTCCTGCCCGGAGTGAATTAGCCTCAGCTGCCAATGAGGAAAACAGCTCAAGGAACCATGCAGACGTGTCCGTCCGGTCCACGGGTCTCATATACGGCAGAGCTGGGGTTATCGTGTGTGGGGCCATGAGACATAATTCCAGCAGCAAAGGCACATCGGTGTCTGGTTCGGTGACAGGCACCGGACGGGAGTCCTGTGTGGCTTTCTGAGCTGACGGGTCTGTGTGTCTGTCTCGGCTCCGGGGCGCGCGTGCGGTGTGCAGGATCAGAGCCGGTGCAATGGGAGGATTTGGTGAGTAGCTCTCAGGGGCCCCTGCTGGGTGTAAGCGCCCTGGCACATCATCCCACAGGACTGGGGTTATGTCAGAGCCCCAGGAGCAGGGCCTCTGCCACTCCAGCAGTGGGTGCTGAGGACGGGCTTGAGAGCTGTGACGTGACCCAGTGCAGGAGCGGGTCCTGACCCAGGACCGTCACGTTACATTGCAGAGACGTGCGGCGTCTGTCCGTACCCTTCTCCCTCCAGTCCTCACCGGCCACCTCCCAGGGCCCTCGGAGCTCCGCCTCCCACTCTGTCTCTCCCTGGGGAGGGTCGTAGTCAGGACTCCCGGGCTCCACTGGCAAGATCGGGGGCGTTGGCAATGCTGGCGGTCCCACCTGAGCCCCTGTCATCATCGGGGGCTGACATGCTGGCGTGTGCCCCGCTGTGCAGCATGAGGGGCTGGGCACAGCCTGACGCACGGCTTCGGCGGTCACAGCTCCCCCCTGCAGGGCAGGCAGAGTGTGCTGCCCCAGCAAACCGCTCGGGGACGCTGGGCTCAGCCATTCGTGGAGAAGGTGCTGGCACCGCTGTGCCAGCTTCCTGAGTGACAGGCGACAGTTTTGTCCAGAAGTGCCAAATATTTGCCTATAAACTATGGGGAGTTTATGTAAGTGTGCAGCTTCTGGCAGCTGTCTTAAGAGATGTACTCGGTTACCATGCCTGTCCTACAGGGACCGGTCACGCAGATCTGGGGGCACAGCTGGCAGATCTGGTCCTGGAGACACACTGGGAAGTTTAACGAGTGGAACTGACCTGCCCTGTTTCACCTCCACTCTTCCCGGTGTTCTTTGTTTGCTCATTCAAGTAGGTATGTAACATTTTTATGTGGTACATACCCTTTTTTTAATCCTTTTCCTTGCGAGTTTGAGGGGACACACGTTCCCATGGCAGGCACACTCAGAGGTCTCTCATCAGGATTTCCCCGAACACATTACAGGGACATATCACAGTCTGTGCTCTGACTCCCAGGCTGACTCCCAGGGTTGGGTTTATCTTCCGTGAAATCAGACATGAATTCTGTTTGTGCAAAGGGACAACAGCCCTTCACGGAAGTAAAGCAACAGCATCAATTCACCCAAAAGCATGAGTCACACGGGGTGGGGACCAGGGTCTTTAGCACAGCAGCCTGCGTGCATGGACGGCTGGGGGGGCCCCGACACTCATCAGGGAGAAGGAAGGGGGCTCTGGTTTGCCTCGGGTGTGGGTGGATGGGTCCTGTTGTTTAAGCTGTTTTCACTGCTGTTGTTCCAAGTCGTCACTGAGGGACGAAGTGACATGTATTTTCACTCAACTGAAGCATTTCACTCCGTGCTGATGATGCCTGTAGAGGAAGGGGGGGGACAGACCCCCTTTCTCAGGAAATGTGGGTCATTTGAGAGAACCTGCTGAGCTTTAAAGCAGTCAGCCAGCTGGGCGGGCCAGGCCCCTGTGGGCAGCTGCACCTTTTAGAAACATATGCGTCCGTGGCCTGTGGACATGAGGACCCTTTTTCCTCCAAAAGAGGGGAGCCTGATGAATGTGGGGGACCCACGCCACTGTGAGACTGTGATGAGAAGCAACAAGCGTGTTGTGTGTCACAGATGTGTGTTTGGGCACCTGGCGCTGTGAAACCCTCTTACCCCCAAAGGCACAACAGGCCCTACCTGTGCTGGGACAAGCTGGGGAGACATGGGATGAAGAGGGAGGGTTCTGGAGCCCAGAAAGGTTGGGTGGCCTTGTGGGCAGCTGTCTGCGGGGCCAGCGTGTCCTGAGCCTGACCTGCCTCAGGACGGAGGCTCACTGTCAGGCCCTGGCGCTCCTGTGGCCGGTCCCCACGCTGGGAGGCCTGGATGCACAATTCCTGTGATTTGTGCCTTCCCGGTTCCCCAGGTCACACTCTCCCTCTGTTAATTCCCACGGCTGTGGTGTCTTCCTCTGCGTTCACTTTCCACCTCACTCAGGGTTAAGCCCAGGTTCTCTTCCTGGTTGTGATTTCCTGGGAGCTAGGTGTGAGAGGTGTGTGTGAATCCTCGTGTGCATGTGTGGACATCTGTATGTGTACGCGTGTGTGCAAGTGTGCATGTGTGCACATCTGTGTGTGCATGTGTGGACATCTGTATGTGTACGTGTGTGTGCAATTGTGCATGTGTGCACATCTGTGTGTGCATGTGTGGACATCTGTATATGTACGTATGTGTACAAGTGTGCATGTGTGCACATCTGGGTGTGCATGTGTGGACATCTGTATGTGTAAACGTGTGTGCAAGTGTGTATGTATGCACATCTGGGTGTGCATGTGTGTACATCTGTATGTGTACACGTGTGTGTAAGTGTGCATGTGTGCACATCTGGGTGTGCATGTGTGTACATCTGTATGTGTACACTGTGTGCATGTGTGCACATCTGGGTGTGCATGTGTGGACATCTGTATGTGTACGCATGTGTGCAAGCGTGTATGTGTGCATATCTGGGTGTGCATGTGTGGACATCTGTATGTGTACGCATGTGTGCAAGCGTGTACGTGTGTGCATCCGTGTGTGCGTGCGTGGTGTTCATGTGTGCACGGAGCTGACTCCTGTCTCCAGCTCCCAGGATTCCTGTCCCTGTGCTGGTTCATTTCCTCTTGACCTTTGGATTCTGACCCTCTCTGTCCCAGCAGCCATGACTGGTATGTGCATACTCACTCCAAGTCTCTCCTAATTAACCAAGTGTGATGTTAGCGAAGCCAGTTAAGCCCTTCGAACCTCAGGTTTAGACCTGGGAAGCGAAGCAGTTGGGGTGAGATCCCAGGTTCTTCAGCGATCCAAGGCACGCCGTGCATTCCACATAACCATTCATCTAATCCTCATAACCCTCGGGAGGAGCACACTTATTACCCCATTTTACAGAAGAGGAAATTGAGGTACGAGGTCAAGTATACAGGGTCCCGTAAGTGTGTTGGCATGTTCCCAAGACTGCCTCTCACACAGGGTTTGTGTCCCGTCGCTCCCCTGGGGCATTTCCTGGACCCTAACCAGAGTCATGATTCCAGCGGGTTCGGTTTCCCCATCACCCGCTCCTGTCCTCAGCCTCGCCTCCCACTTCCTTCTGACCAGGCACCACTTCTCTCGCAGGGGCGACACTGCGTGGCCCCTGGGCTCCTTCTGTGTCCTCAGCACCCACCAGGCTGTATTGCTTCATGGCTCTGCTCTTTACCAGTGGCTGTAAGTGGCCCTGGTAAAAATGACTTAGTGTTGACTTAACAAGTGGTTCCCCCTCACGAGCTCCTTGGGGAGCTCTGTCCCTCCTCACAGGCGCTGCTGTAGTGGCGGGAATCTTATCCTCACCAGGCCACCGGGAGCGGTGCCAGCTCTGCCATCTCTGGCCCCAAACTGGGGCATGTGAACTAGTGACGAAACCCATGAGCAGAACCTTCCCCAGGGGCACTTGGGTGGCTTCGGGTCATTGAGTAAATCCCCTGGGTCTCATTCCTACTGCAGGTGGATTACAAGTGTTTCTTAGCGTTACAGGCCGTGGGCAGTGGTTCCGGGGAGTGGCAGCTTCGCTTGGCTGTGCTCACTCTGGGCGAGCTCCGAACCTGGGTGGCGCTCACCATCCACCTCCGCTGGCTCATGGGCAGTGCTGTCCCACCTTCAAACATCCTCAAAGCTAGGCTGTTTCGACCTTCTGTGTTTGCTCTTCAGCTCAGAAAATCAGAGTTTAACAAGTCACCTCTGAGCAAATAAAAGTGGGTGGATTCCTGCACACCACGTACTCTAGTAAAGTATCTTAATGGAAAAATACTGTTTCCCCGAAAATAAGACCTAGCCAGACCATCAGCTCTAATGCGTCTTTTGGAGCAAAAATTAATATAAGACCCAGTATTATATTATATTATATTATATTATATTATATTATATTATATTATATACGACCCGGTGTTATAGTGAAATAAGATTGGGTCTTATATTAATTTTTGCTCCAAAAGACGCATTAGAGCTGATGGTCTGGCTAGGTCTTATTTTCGGGGAAACACGGTAAATATGATGACATAGAATTTTTATAGACAAACTTGTTCCTCCAGCGACCTCCTCCATTTTCTCGTGTTAGTGGCTGGAAATCCCCTGGCCTCCCGACTCTACAGCCACGACACAGACGCCCAGGGTCAGCAGGGGGCCTGCCGCTGTCCTCTGTCGCACGTGTTTAAATGGCCAGTTTACACTGGTGACAGTGGTGTGTACTCTGCAGCACTGCAGCCCCCAGCTCTTCAGTACAGCGGGCGACCCCACGTGCCCCTCTGAGAATGGGCAGAATGCGCGAGCCTGCTGCCTGGGCCTGTGGCCCAGCTCCCGCGAGACAGCAGTGTTAGCGTTCACATCGCCCCGGCACGTGGCACATGCACCATGTGGTGGCTGCTGCTTACACGCTGTCCTCAGGATCAGGGACAGTGGCAGGGGGAGCTGAATACTTGCAGGAGCTGTGCTGGCCATTTCTGTGCCCAGGTCTGCGGGGGACAGACACAAAGTCACTGCAGACCGTCTGCGCGTTCTCTCTTCTGCGCGGTTGTCATCACAGTGGAGGGCAGGGCTCCAGAACTGTGTCCTAAGGCCCCCCACAGACTCTGTCCTCACCACTTACCCTCGGACCCCGCCATCCTCCGCTTCCCTGTCCCCTTCAAACTGCTGGCGAGGAACGGAAGGGTCATTCCAGCATGCATGCTTGCCACTGCATGGCACTGGTGCTGGCAGGGGTCAGTGCAGCGGCTCTGTGAGATGCCGGCTGCAAAGAAACAGATGATGACACGGTGCCGCCTGCAGGGAGCTCTCAGCTTGTGGGGCGACAGCGGCACGAACCAATCATCCTCGTGCAAGCCTGCTGAGAGCGCGGACGCAGGTGCTGGAAACGCAGTCTGGAGGAGTGTAGTCTGGGGCAGCCAAGGCAGGCTTCATGGAAGAAGCGACATGTCCCACAGGATGAACAGGGTGGGCCGAGTGTGGTGGGTGGCAGCCCTGAGGCCAGGGCGTGCACTGCCGCGGAAGGCGTGGGGTCCCCAGGTTCGGCGCAGGCTGCCATGGGTGCTCAGGTGTGCGCTGGGTCGCGTTTACCTGGCCGGCGGTGGCACTGCCCTGGTGGTGCTCAGCAGTGACACATCAGGCTTCCAGCTCAGAGCTCATCCTGAAGCATCTCCCCAACCTGCACCCCAAGTGCCAAGGAGCTCAGGGGTCCATGAGGGGATGAGGATGTCCCCTTCCTCTCAGTTCCCATGCCTGGAGATGAGCAAACTGTTCTGGGGTCTTCCCACATCCCCTCCTGGCACCAGCACTAGCTCTGCTTTCTGTCGCTGGTGATGGGCCAGCAGGACCGACCTGGCTCCGTCAGAGGACAGCCCCGGGGCCCTGGCTCTCCAGACCCTCGCTGCCCCCTCACAGTGGGCTTGGTGTCTCTGCCTCATCAAACGCTCTCCCCCGCTGTGGGGTCTGGGAAGGCACCGACTTACTCCCGCAGTTTGTCCTCATTTGTCCCTGGACCTGAGATTTCAGGCGAGCCGGCCCCCGGCCGTCCGATGTGAGCTGGATGTGAACCCCGGCAAGAGCAAGAACCGTGACACTTACTTTGTGCAATGGCATTTCGACACCAGCTCTTACTAAGTTAACAGGTCTGAGAGACCCACTAAGTGATGCCTGCGTCTCCATGTTTGAGTTTTAGGTTCCCCAGTTCATTCATGAAGAACAAGGAAGAAAGCTGGGGCAGTTTGTCACCTGTAATTCCTCAGTGGAGCCTTGTTCTGAAACGTCTTCCTCGGGTCATTGCCTGTAGGTTAAACATAAAGGCGGCATCTGAAAACCCTTAGAATTCTACTTCAGGATGGGTCAAATTTTACAATTAAACAGCATATTGTATAGGCCATTTCTCTTTTATATTCTTACTGCTCATTATAAAATGTAAACCTCAGCCCACCACCTTGGGGGAGAACGGCATGGTGAATTGAGACACACAGAAGGAACTGAGTCCAGGGTCCCCTCACAGGAGGGCTGAGGGACCAGGGTACTCAGCTGTGGACACGGGGGAGCCATTGTCCTAGCATCCTAGGAGGCCACTGGGGTGTCAGGGCCCCAGCCCCAGCTCGGGGGGTCAGCACGGGACTCCGTCTCTGGGAGAGACGCCACCAGGAGCAAGTCTTTGGCAGAAACCAAGAAGGGTGGTCCTCAGAACTGGAGTCACGTGAGGAGGGAGGGGCTGAGGCTGAGGCCACCCAGAACCCGAGGTGTGATGCTAACCTTCCTGGGGTCCTGGTCGGTCCTGGACGGCAAGTGTGAGAGAGGGGCCTGGCCCCTGTGTCAAGACAGAGCTTGGGCAGGGCCTTGGCTTCCAGGGGCAGTAACTGGTTTATAGCGTTGTCTCCTAGGACATCGAATGTGCCTCGTTTGCTTGAGAGTGAGGGTCATTTGTGCTAGGAAAGGTGACAGTCGCCCTGCAGCCCTCTGGTTCTTTCTGCCCTGGAGTGTCGTAGCTACTTCTTGCACTCAGGTGAGTCTTCAAATGGCGCGTTTGAAGCTGCGGGCTTTGTGTGTATTTCTTTGTGTTCTTCCAGGCGTGTACGGGTTGGCACATCGTGGAATACTCTGCTCGTGCTCTAATTTTCACTCCTTTGTCTTTCTGGCTTTTTTTTTTTTTCTTTTTTAAACTCTCCTCCTGCCTTTGCTCCTAACTGCAGAGCAAAGGTTCACTTAGAGCAAAAGCAGATAAGAAGAGACAGGGAGACAGTGGCTGATAGGGAAGAAGGGCACTCGGTTTGAGGGGCGAGTTCACGGCCACGGCTGGCCTGCTCAGGGTCAAGGTCAGAGAAGAATGGCAGAGGGGCGGGGGCACTGTCTGCTTTTACATCTGGACGAAACTTCAGCGACGTGGCTGGTGGCAGAATGTCTATTTTACCTTACGTTCTCTTTTTGGCTGTGTCCTACTTATTTTCTAAATCTTCGTTATCTTATTTAAATGGCAAATAGAAGAGAAAATAGTTATTATTTTTGTGGTGCGGTGATTGACAAAGCAACAACTCTCGTGTAATTGTCTTTCTCTTCGCCGTTTGACTTTCCAGACTTACCACTCTGCTACTGGTGCTGATAGGTGGGCAGCCAGGTTTTGTAACATGAACTAAATCCTATAGAATTCGTATCTGTGGTGAACAAATCTGGTTTCATCTACGAAAGTCCATGATCCAAAAAATGTATTCTAATTAGTAATAAAGTCACTTGGGGAGTAGACATCTAAATGTGCACAGTTCCTGGAGTTCTTGACCCTTTGGCCAAACTTTAGAAATTCATTTTTGGTCACCCGATATCAGCTGTGCCTTCAGGGTTGAATGTCGCCCAGCACAGCGGAAGGCAGAAGGCACTCAGAGTGAGAAGACCGGACTTTGAGCCCCTGTTGGCCACTTTCTCGCTGGAGTCGGATGCGTCGGTCCTGCTTCTTGGGACCTCAGTCCCTGTCGTCCTTTGTCACCTCTCCCCAGCCCTCCTGGGTAGGAATCAGGAATCGCACTGATGTACCTGTTGGGATGTATGAGAACACACACTGTAAAGTCTACACAGAGGCGCTTACCTGCTGGGAAAGACATGAAAACACTCTCCTCATCGTGCAGAGCGCAAGTCTCAAGAGAACCAAAATTACTTATAAGAAATTAAAAATAGAAGAATTGGAGGCAGAGCACTGAGTTTCTTTTTACAGACGACCCTTGAGCAACATGGGTTTGAACTGTGCAGGTCCACGTATATGCAGATTATTTTTCAATAAACTCCTGAGCTGTTTTCCATTTATGGCTGGGAGTCAGCGGTTGCAAAGGGCTGACTGTGTCTACACCATTTTATACAAGGGACTTGAGCGTCCTTGAATTTTGGTATCTGCAGGGGTCCTGGAACCTATCCCCCATGGACACCAAGGGGCAATCAAGTTTGTGAGAGTCCAAAGTTATATGCAAGTTTTTGACTGCACAAGGTATCAGGGCCCCAAGCCCCCTCAGTGTTCAAGAGTAAACTGTATGTTGTATTTAAGTGAAATGAAAATTGAGAAGAGAACACTTTGATCTAAATGATTGAGGAATACAACTGCCTGTGATCATCGACGTACCCTGCATCCTGAAGAATGCAGCTGCGAGAAGATTTGCTTCTGTGGTGGGAGGGAGGGTGAGATGCTCCAAAGAATGGAACAGCCATTGTATGGGGCAGAGGGGCTTTGAGGCGCCCGAGAGGAGAGTGAGGCTGGAAAGCGGAGGGAGAGAAGTGGAAAGATAAGGGGCCTGGGGCTTGAACCCTGAGGGGAGCCTGGGTGGTGCAGGAGACAGTGGTGAGACATGGCAGAGCATCTGGAGCGGGGCTGGCGGGGTGAGTACCTCCCAGGTGTGGAGACATATGAAGTTAGTTCTCTGTTTGCCGGATCGCGGCCACATCAGAGCACACCCTTTAAAAATGACTTACTCCATGCTGCTCTGGGAGTGATGTTAATATTAGAAGCATTTAAAAAGTCATATTCGCTACAAATAATCTACAACCACACTCATTTGCTTGAGAGGTTAAATCCCTTCTTTAAAAAATGAATTTTATTATCAAAAATTACAAGCGCGCATAGAAGAGTATAAGAAACCTCCGTGGATCTGTCACAGATATGTGATTTCAAAAATTATCAAGTAAAGGCCAGCCTTGTTTTATTTATGCATCTAACCTTCCTGTACCAACCCCCACCAGCTCCACATTATTTTGAGACACATCCTAATAATCCTATAATTTAATCCGAAAATCTCCCCTCCTCCTTTAAAGGGTAGAAAGTGAGCAGCCCCAACACCTACTCAAGTTGACAAATAAAGCTGATGTGAGCAAGGTTATTATTTTTAAACTCCCTGTAGTGAGACCGTGCGCCTCCCTGTGTCCCATTGGGTGTTGCCCAATTCTGACACCAGGAAGTCCTGCCTCGTGTGTGGAAAACTGGTCCTTCGTCCTGCCTCTGGGAGGACAGCCAGTGCTGGCCCTCCCCACCTCCACACCAGCCCAGCTCCCTGGGGGAGTTGTTGACGTATTGGAAGTATTTTCTGTGTTGGATTATAAATTCTCAAAATACGCAAACAACTCTATGGGAATTCTCCTACGTTTGCTAGAGTCGCGTACAATAGTAATAGGAGAGTTTTATCCATTTAACTAAAACTACATCGAAGAGAACTGCAGTCCCCCTCACACAGCTGTCTTTTGTGCTGGGTTATGAAGGGCGGTGTCTACAACTGATTAGTCAGAATGTGAGGAGAACAAGGGAAATAGTTCAGGCGCCATCATCAGCCTCTGGCATGTGCAGTGCACTCTGCCTGGCTGCGGGGACATACAGAGCTATACGCTGACGGAAGTTTGATGGGGTCCAAACGTGTAGACTTGCAGAGTCACGTTCACCCCACAACATGATGAGTGCCATAAGTGAGAGCGGAGTTCAGAGGGGGGAAGTCTTAGCAGCTGGGGTCCAGAAAGCTGGTTTCCTGGGTGTGGCTCGGGGACACTCCCAGAGGGAAAGCAGGGCAGGCAGAGTGGGAACCGTCTGGATCTAAGTTCCATGGGGCTTAGGTGAGCGCTTACTGCGATGACTCTCCTTGGCAGCGTGAGGCATTAAAGAGTGTACTAGGCTGAGGAACCACTGTGACCTAAGGAGCACAGTGACAAGAATGGGATGGCACTTAGGAGATTAATCTGCTGTGTTGGAGGGGAGGCCAGAGAAGGGTGCTTCGGAAGTTCAGGGCAAAGAAATGATAAGGCGGTGTCTGAAGCTGGACTCCGTGGAGAGCTCACGTGTGAGCCGGCAAAGTCGCTTATCACAGCTGAGCCAGGTTGCACTGGGTCTTCTGTCTCTTCCCTGCCAGCTCCCTTACCCACTGACACAAACGCAAACAAACTGACCTCAGAAGAAGCAGATTAGCTCAGGGAACAGACGAGACCTTTAAAACCCTGAGAGATTTCAGAAAATAGGACACTAACGGCATAAATCAAACAGGATGAAATGAAGGAGGAATCACCGTGGAAGAAGAAAGCGTTCTTCCAGATTTAAGATATGATTGCTGGGGGAAAAAAACACCAGAAAAGTTAGGAAAATGTTGAGGAATTCTTCTAGTATGTAGATGTAGGAAACAGACAGAGAACATATGATCAAAAAGAGGAGAAACCTCATTCGATCTTCACCTGTCCTGTCGGTGACGCCATCATAGTCTTCAAGCACCAAGACAGAAGGTATCTCGCATTATCCAGACCCTCGGAGGGAACCATCCAGAAAGGCTGATGTCAGGACCATCTCACACTGGGACTGTGGGGAGATGCCGGGGACTTGCCGTGTGTCCCCAGCCTTTCTGTTTTGTTTAGTTGATGACCTTCTGCATGTAGGACCTGTCATGAATATTTGTAAAGGTAGCTTATGAACAAAGAGGAGAAATGGGGGTGACAATTGGGGCCGGCGTCAGGGCTGGGAGATGATGATGGGGAAAGTGGGATTGAAGGTGCGGGTGGGGGTGGGACGACCAGGGTCCTTACCCGTCGGGAACAAGTGAGGGTCAAGGTGAAACATGCCTGCCAGACTCTCTTTGCTGTGTCTGTCTTTCTGCATCCTTTTGAAATGAAGAGTTGGGTCTGATACTGACCTTGGGTCCTCAGTGAGCTGGGTGGGGGCATGTGCAGAGAGCACAGCCGTGGCCTTGGTAGGAGAAAGGAGTCTCTCTAGATCCTCAGGACCTGGTTTATCTGTTGGCCGAAGGTCACTTTCCACGTATCTATCTGCATTAGTGTCAGAAAGATTTTGTAGAAACACAGTTTAAAAAAGAAATCCTTTGCGATCATAATGCTTATTTCTGTCACTTCCTACCTCTTTCAAGTAGATTTGTTGTTTCCATAAATAACTCTTGAGTGCATTCCTTGACTTCCTATTGTGTGCTTCCAGATTCCTCCGTCCTCGTCTCACCCCGACCTCCCTCCAAAGACATCAGCCATTGTTCTGGGTGCCTGTTGGAAATGTGTGCAGCGGTCCCCTCAGACTCAAGATGTTACAACTGGGTGACCTCCCTCTCTCCCCTGGGTCAGCGCCCTACCACGCGTCCTCCTCCAGGACCAAACGGGAATTCACGTGTTTCCCTCGCTAGCCTGGCCAGGCAGTGGTTTCCCCAAGAGCCACCTGCCACTGTGTTCAAAGCACCATTGTCCCTAATTGAAGTCAAAAGCTTTTTCCAACGCAAACTTTCCTGTTTCCCATAAATAACTTACTGAATGCATTACGTTGCTTTCTTTTTAAACGTAATCTATTTCTTGACATGGATGGCTGTAACGGATTGTGTTGGGGAGGAACTCGGCTTTTCCTGTTTCCGGCTCTACAGGGGCATCTGTGCTGCTCCCCGACTTTCTTTATCAGAAGGAAGCATGGAGGGTTTTACCCCAGTCCCCCCCACCCAGTCAGCTCCTCAGCCCGCTGCACACGCACAGTCAGACGTGAATAACACATCTATGAATATGGGTGTGCGTGTCTCTCTTTGAGGCCGTGCTTTCAATTTTTGGGGGTGTGTACCCAAAAGTGGGATTGCTGGCTCCTGTGGCAGTTCTGTGTTTAATTTTTTGAGTAATTGCTGTACTGTTTTCTACATTCTCATCCTAATTGTAGCAGTTCTAATGGGTGTGAGGTGACATCTCGTTGTGGCTTCAGTTTGCATTGCCCTGATAATTGGTGACATTGAGCATCTTTTCATGTGCTTGTTAGCCATCCGTGTCTCTTCTTTGGAGAAAGTATCTTCATGTTCCATGAACAAAAACAAAACTTACTAGCTCTTAAAAATGCCACTTTCTTGCATTTCTACAGAACAGACAAGTGTCAGCCGTCAGACACCTGACCAAACATTTCACTAAGTGGAATATTATTATTGACATTAGCAGGAAAATGGATTGGTTTAGAAACCATCAGTGACTTTTAAAGGGCACTTTCCTGGCCCGTGTTCCCCTGGGAAGGTGCCACAGGACGTGCCCTCTCTCTGACGTACAGAGCCTCTGGAGCTGGTGGACATGGTGACCCAGGCGTGCCTTACGGTGCGAGTCCCTGGTTGTCGACATGGACTTCTGATGAGAGTTCAGCTTTTTCTTCCATCATTTCCAGGTCAATCCGCTGGAAGCACGTTGCCTTCCATAACTGTTCTGCTTTGGGTCACTAATCACTGCTCGTGTGCACCTCCAGTTTGGCGGTGTGTTGTCATTCGTATTGTCTCCTCTTTCCTTTCCTCGTCCACCACCCATGAGAATAATCTCCACAAATACCACTTCATAGACTTTTCTTGTTCTTCAGGCTCTTTTTTTTCACTTTTTTTTTGGGGGGTGTGATCGCTTTTTTTGTTTGTTTGTTTTTGTGGGGGGGTTTTGTTGTTTGTTTTCTTTTAGTTAAAGTTTATTGGAATGACAGTTAGAAAATTACATAGATTTCAGGTGTACAGTTCTGTATTACATCATCTATAAATCCCATTGTGTGTTCACCACCCAGAGTCAGTTCTCCTTCCATCACCATATATTTGATCCCCCTTTACCCTCATCTCCCACCCCCCACCCCCAACCCCCCTTACCCTCTGGTAACCACTAAACTATTGTCAGTGTCTATGAGTTTCTGTTTCTCATTTGTTTGTCTTGTTCTTTTGTTGTTTTTGGTTTATATACCACATATCAGTGAAATCATATGGTTCTCGGCTTTTTCTGTCTGACTTATTTCGCTCAGCGTTATAATCTCAAGATCTATCCATGTTGTCACAAATGGTCCTATTTCATCTTTCTTACCGCCGAATAGTATTCCATTGTGTATATATACCACAACTTCTTCATCCATTCATCTATCAAAGGACATTTTGGTTGTTCCCATGTCTTGGCCACCGTAAACAAAGCCGCAATGAACATTGGAGCACACGTGTCTTTATCTCTAAATGTTTTCAGATTTTTTGGGTAGATACCCAGGAGAGGGATTGCTGGGTCATACAGTAATTCTATTCGTAATTTTTTGAGGAACCTCCACACTGCCTTCCATAACGGCTGCACCAGTCTGCATTCCCACCAACAGTGTATGAGGGTTCCTTTTTCTCCACAGCCTCTCCAACACTTGTTACTATTTGTCTTGTTGATGACAGCCATTCTGACTTGGGTGAGGTGATATCTCATTGTGGTTTTGATTTGCATTTCTCTGATGATTAGTGATGTTGAGCATTTTTTCATATGTCTACTTGCCATTTGTATGTCCTCTTTGGAGAAATGTCTCTTCAGGTCCTCTGCCCGTTTTTTCAATTGGGTTGTTTGTTTATTTTTTGTTGTTGAGTTACATTTGTTCCTTGTATATTTTGGATATTAGCCCCTTATTGGAGGCACTGTTTGCAAAAATCTTCTCCCATTCAGTTGGTTGCCTCTTATTTTGTCGATGGTTTCTTTTGCTGTGTAGAAGCTTTTAAGTTTGATATAGTCCCATTCATTTATTTTAACTTTTACTTCCATTGCCTTTGGAGTCAAATTCATAAAATGCTCTTTGAATCCAAGGTCCATAAGTTTAGTACCTATGTTTTGTTGTATGCAGTTTATTGTTTCAGGTCTTATGCTTAAGTCTTTGATCCATTTTGAGTTAATTTTGGTACATGGTGTGTTCTTTAGGTTCTAACATATGACGTATAAGAATCATAATTTTTATTGAAAAATGCTAAAAATTTTGGCAATTTCATGTGGCTCACCCTAATAATTTGTTTATTATACCATTCAAGATTCTTTACATACAGCTTTGCAAATTCTATTCTTAAACAAGCAAAACACAGTGAAATGAAATAAAACAAATGTCTGTGTAAATGTGTGTATGAATGTGTTGGTGTGTGTCTAAATGTTTACATGTGTGAATGTGTGTATGAATGTGTGTAAATGTATGAATGTGTGTAAATGTTCATGTGTGTGAATGTGTGTGTGTGTGTGTGTGTGCGCGCCTCAGTAGCTCAAGCTCAGCACAACCTCCTCTTCTTGACACAGGTCTTGAATGTCTTAAGCTCACAGCTGGTGCTGAGTGTGTGTTTTGGTCAGTGAGTGGTTCTAACAAAGTTTCTTCTTCATGAACATGGGAGACTTTGACCGTGACCAGCGATGACTTGTCTCGTACAGTGTGTTCATTTCCCACTTGTCTGGAGCCCTGGTCCAGTGTGTGTGTGGGGGGGGCAGGTGGGGGTTGGGGCTGGCTCCGCAGGAAGAGGCACGTCGCCCTGGACCTTGCCGTGGTTTGCGCAGAGCAAAGGCCAGTGCAGATGGCACAGAGTCAGCGCAGGTCTAGGAGGCTGGGCAGAACGAGGGACATGAAATCAGTGCCAGCGCAGTGCTGGACGGCCCATGCTGCTCGCAACGTGCACGTGACACATGTGTTTCTAACAGTCCTAACGAACTTCCTCTAGAATGCAAAGTTTACAGACCATTGTCAACCGTCATTGAACTTCCAGAAAACCTGCAAGAGGGGTGGTCCTGATTTACAGGAAACAAAACCGAGATGTCACAAGTCTAAGTAGTTTGTTTAAAGTCCCACAACTACTGGCTCGTCAGTGTAGAACTCAGACTCGGGCCCTGACGTGGCGTCTCGTGCTGTTTCCTGACACCTGCTCCTCCCTTTCAGCAGTGGACGCGTGTGGTGCCCGCCGCCTGTGTCCTGGGCACTGGAGCCAGTCGCAGTGGCCATGCTGCCTCCCCATCTGCAGGGTCCCTCCTCCCCCGATTCCCTCCCCTAGAGCCCACCCCGAAGGACGGAGAGCACCTCCAACAGCTGCTTCTCCACAAAGTGCCGTTCTGGGTGTTTTAGAGTCTTCCAGGGAGGATGGGAATAATTATTCTAACCATCGTGCTGCAGAAACTACAATCCGTCCTCCTTTTGGAGCAGAGGTAGGTCCAAGCCACCGAGGACGGGCAGGCCCTTTCCATGCCCCCAGCCTTTGGCACGTTCCTGAAGAGCCCTGGGCCCTGATGGGGAGGCCCCTCTGTGGGGAGCTCACCGTGCTTCCACGTCTCACAAATGTGACACCCAGATCCCTGGGTGGGATGAGTGACAGAGTGCTGCGGCCGACGAAGCTGCAACCCTGGGTTTCCTCCTGTCCCGGAGCCGTCCTGGCACACTGCGTCTGACAGCACAGCCCAGGCTGGAAGCAGAGCTGCTCGGTAAAGGTCGGGCGTGCACACCGGCCGCAGGAGGACGCTGGTCGTCCACTGGCTGTTTCTGGACAGTCTCGCCGTGCAGATCTCTGGTGAGGAAGCAGTCGACACAGTGTTGGCAGGGCTGGTTCCTTCTGAGGCCTCATCCTCAGCGTGCAGACAGCCGTCTTCTTGTTCCCTCTTGTCATGGTCTTTCCTCTGTGTGCGCATCCCTGGTTTCTGTCCATGCCCAAATCTCTGCTCCTTTCAAGGACGCCCATCATGCTGAATCAGGGCCCATAACGGTCTGCTTTTACCTTAATCACCTCTTAAAAGGCCTCAGCTCCAAATGCAGCCACATTCTGTGGTCCTGGGGCCTTAGCACATGGCTTGCAGGGAGCTAGGTGAAGCCCCCCACCGTTACTTGGCTTAAAGGGCTATGCTATGATGAAATACTGGATTTATAAGCTAAATCAGCACCCAGGCTGGTCCAAGCCACACTGAGAGCCCCAACACCATGTTTGATTCCATTCACATGTGTTAAACTGGGTCGCCATGTAAAGCTTATTTTTCAGTTTGGTTCCACGCTTGCACCGAGTTTAGGGAGCCAGGGAGGCACAGATGGTTCTGCGTGAGGCTGGGCTGGTTCAGAGGACATACTTGTTCACCTGTTGTGCTTAAGTGAAGAAACCAGTCTTCTCTTTTGAATTTCATTGCTGGTCCCTTTCCATGTTCCCGCATCCTGGAGCTGGTACTGACTGACTGGTATTGATCCATAAACGACCCCTCGTAATGCTAAGCGACTCCCAAACATGAAAACGTGTTAGTGTGACAAGGGGTGGGTTTGCAGGCAGACCCGTGCTTACACCCCCCAGCGCAGGCGCCTAATGGAGTCCTGTAATGTAATGTGGAGTCTGGAAAGCCTCCGAGCCTCCTGTGCTGCCACCGCTTGCCACCCTGCGTCAAGCGTGTCCATCACCAGCCAGTCGACAGCTAAATTACTTTACCAAAAGGCTGTCACTCACAATTGCAACAGCTCTTAGAATGACAATATCCCAGAAATAGGATTTATGTTCGCAGTGAATTCTACACCCATGACAATCTTAAAAGAGAAAAAGTAATTTTCTAAAATCGAAGATAATTTCTGATTTTAAGATATTAAATAGTTACAAATAAAGAAATATTCATAAGATGATAAAGAAAACCTATCTTCACTCACTTAATTTGCAGCCCCATTAAGTCAGGAATAAAGTAAGGCTTCCCACTGGACCATTGAGAGTTTGTGTCATGAGGTACAGGACAGGAGCAAACAGCCTGAAATAGTCCTTTAATACTTAGTGTATTATTAAAGATGCATTGGAAATGGGGGCATATATACGATTCAGGAAATCACATTGGAAAATCGAGTCTGGGTAAAGAAGGATGCACTCCAAAAACCTACAGATGGATCAAAGTTAAATAGAAATAGCTAAATAAGAAAGAAAGAAAATATAGTTGAACATTTAACCAATCTCAGGGTGGAAAAGGATTTTCTAGGCATACAGTTAAAGGAAAGTGTTTCATAAAAGGCATCATTTGATGTGACTTTCTAAACTATTTTTTAAAACGTTTCTATGTCACACTTTGTAAATAAAATGAGAAGGCGATAGACTGGGAAAATATCTATACATAAACTTTGACAAAGGCTTAGTTCCTTAATGTACAAAGAACTCTTAGAAAACAATAAGCAAAATATTAACTCTAAAAAAAGGGAGCAAGGACGTGGATATATTTACAGAATAGAAAAGTAATCCAAACAACCACCAAATGTTTTTAAACACTAATAATCAAATAGATGCAAATTAAAATAGTAAATGACTTTTGGCCATGAACTTTGGCACTTTTTTAAGGGCAAAACTTGACCACTGGTAGGTGTTCTTTGAGCGATGTGGTTTAACTCTGCCGGGGGGGTATGAATTGCTTCAAGCTTTTTTAAAACAATTTGGCATATGTATTATTAACCTAGAAGTTTTGGGGACTTTTAACTCAGTATTGCAATTTGTTGAAATGTCTTCTAAGGAAATAATAAGACATTAATCGATGATTTATGTTCAAGAATGCTCCTTGCAGTATTATATTTTCACTTAAAAATAAACGGGAAGATGGTCAAATTATGTTACCCCACAACATGAGACTATTATACAACAGTATGAAAGCTTGCAGAAATGCCTTTTAAACAATGTTAAGTGGGGAGATCAGGCTTAAAAACTGTGTGAGCTGTAAAGGGTCAGTTTGGTAGGTGCTCTCCCATTACACACTCTCCTGTCACCCAAAGTATTCGTCGTAATGCTTGCCCTTTCTGTGATTAAACTTTAATTGTGTGGTTATTTATGTTCCTCTGAACAGAACTGGTGCCCAGGAGGTGGGTACTGTGTGTATCTTCTTGGCCACGGAATCCCCAGGGATATTCCCAGCATGCCGTGTGTTTGGCAGACAGTCAAATATAAATATTTCTCAAATATTTGTTCAGTAATCTCTCTCTCTCTCTCTCTCTCTCTCTCTCTCTTTCGCACACACACACACACACACACACACACACAAAGGGAGTGAGCTACAGGCTGACTCATATGCATTGTAAGAGAATATGCCAAAATATTAGTACTGATTACAGAAGTAAGATTCTTTACTTTTAAAAAATGGCATATGTTCCCATCTGATTTAGGAAACAACCATCTATCGTAAGTACTACAAAGAAATTAAAACGACTTTAAAATTCCTCTGTTCTCCTCATAGTGAGTATTAATGCCTTGTGCTTGTCTAGTGTTTTCCAGTTTACAAAAGTGATTTTTGAATGTTCTTAATTTCCTTTGATTCCTTGGATTTGCCCAGTAAAATAAGAGCAGTCTCCCACAGCTTCCCACGAAGGGAATGCGATCCGGGGCACTGTCCCCGGTCATGTGACTGGCGCTGGAGCCAGAGGGCAGTAGGACCGAGACTGGAGCTCCGGGACCCAAGTGTGCACATCACCCCGTGGGCTCCCATCACCGCCTCCCAGGACCAGCAGCCCTGACCCCCTCCTTCTCCTCTGTCCAAATCCCTGGGCCTAAGAACCCATGCCACTTATTTGCACAGAGCATGTTTGTAGCTCCAGCCCGTTTAGGAAAGAAACAAAGCAAAATTTGGACGGAAGTACTTTCTTTCCAGGGTAGAAAAGGAAACAATCCCGTCACCGCTGAATTGCTTCAGCACTGTCCTCCTGCGGACGGGCCACGGGCGGCGTGGGGTCCTTCTGTGGCCAGCAAGAGCCCTCTGTGCCTTCACCGTCACCGAGTCCTTCCAGAACTGAGGCTGCAGGGAACAGCTGGGGGACAGTTTCAGTGCAATTAGTTTTGCCAGCCTGTGTTTAAATGAAAGACTTAATGACTTATCCTACATAATTTTGATTTTGGTTTTTAATTATTAGGCTGAGATTGGGAGAGGGGACTCGCCGTCTTAATATATTTACACACTTGACTTGTTTTTCTTCCTGCCTCATTGCCACTTCTTTTGGAACATTTGTCCCTATTCAGCTGATGGCTCTGGGGTCCCCATGTGAGTGCCACCGAAGGCCTTTGAGAAGTGAAGTTGCTTAACCGTCACGTCCATTGGGGGTGAGGAAGAAGACAGAGGTTCATTTACTGGAGAAGTGTATAGAATTCTGGAAGGGACGTGGACCCTTCACACGCTTGTCAAGGGGCACAACTTAGAATTCGTTGTTCCGTGGAATCTAGTTTTTTAGCCACGTGTCAGAGCTGTGATACTGAGGCTCAAGGTGTGTCCCCATGCATTCCCCTCTCTGACCCATGAGCTCCTGCGCCACAGCTGACACACACGTCACACCCAGCACACAAGGAACCGAGGGGACTCGGGCTGATCTTCTGCGGGACCAAGTTTGCTCACCTGTTCGGTGCCTTCCCTGGTCATTCACCTTGGGGTGCAGCCTGCGGCCCAATAACCCACACCACGAGCCCATTCCCAAGGGGCATGAGGGCAGCGTTTGTCCACTCCGGCCCCCCAAGGACAAGTCCCAGCCACAACTTGACTCCCTAGGATCTTTCTAAGGACGCTAAGGGACACGGAGGGGAGGGGCCTGAGTTCCTCAGGATGTCCGTTCAGCAAGTCCCCTTGAGATGCGGGGGGCAGGGGTGTCAGAATTGCCACCGTGAAGCCACAACCGCTCCTGCGCTGTGCGGGGAGCCCTGGGAGCCCCTCTCAGGGGGGCTTCTTTGCCGTCCCCCGGGCCATTGGCGATTCTGTCAAGGTGTCCAGGTGCATCCTCAGATTGAAGATGGCTGTTGTTGGCAGTCAGGCCTCGTATGTGAAGGACCTTCACACAATTTTAAGCTGACCTGTGCCCCTCGGGTGCTGACCTGCTGCGTGTCACCCGCGGGGTCACCTAAAGTGAGGGCTGCGAAGTGCAGCAGGCAGACCGGGCCCTGGCGTCCTCAGGGCCCACTCTCGAGGCCCCAGTCACTTGTCGGACGGGCTGTGCGGAGGATACGGTGAGAATCCATGTGAACTCTTAGAGTTGGGGACCCATAGCGCACGCGCAGTAAGTGTGAACACTTGCGACCCGTCTGGGTCACCTGCTTTACTGTTTGCCTGGTGTCCCAGCGACGCTGGACTCAGAAACCAACCCTCCTTCAGACGGGAGGCTGATGCTGGCTGCCTGTTTGCGGACCTGCCGCCACAGTTCTGGGTTTCTGCCCCGAACGTCTCGTGCGTATTTGCACACGTGCTTCTGTGACCGTTTGCGCACTGCTCTGCAGAACCCCCCACCACTCCCCCAAGTTTTGCGGCACCTGTTACAGAACACGAGGAATATGTGTGTTATACATATTTGAGCCTCATCTGGGTCATCCTTTGGTGAACTTTAGTTGTTGAAACTTTGTTTTTCTCTCCTAGTAGCTATTGAAAGCTTCCCTAAAGTTTTTTGTTTTTTGTTGTTGTTTTTTAAGAAAATCAGCAAGAGCAGAACCGGTGTTTATCATCTAACTTTTACCCAGCGTGAGGACAGGGTCCCGTTGTCCAGCGTGAGGACAGGGTCCCGTTGTCCAGCTTGCTTTCTGTTCTGTGTGTTTCCAAACCAGAAGAGGGGTGGGCTTCAGATCCAATGATGACAGTTCTAATTTTCACCACGGGGCTCCTGGGCCCAGGGCCTGGTGACAATGCCAGACGCCCAGGTGGTGCTTACAGCTTCAAGCACTCCCATTGGCTCATCACCTCAGCCTGGTTATGCCCCTTGCGAGGTGATGGAGCCGACCCTCGGGGGTTTGAGGGTCTTGCTGAAGGTGTGGAGTGAGTATGTGGCTCAGACCTTGGTCCTAGGGACTGAAAATACAGCTGTCCTGTCTTCATGTTCTTAGTCAGCTGACATCTCCCAAAACCCAAATGCTGGCAGGACTTGTTCTGTTAACTGAGCACCACCTGTTTACCTCCACCAGCGTGTGTCCGATCACCAGTCCTGGGAGGGGTGGCATCTTCTTGGATAAATGGGTTGAGAGGTGCCAGAATGTTCCGGCCTGCGCCTGAGCCTGTGTTCTGGGTCAGGGCTGTCCTGCTGCATATCCTGCCACGTGGCTTGAGTGCTGGTGGCAGAGCTTACTGCCCTGTGTGCAGGTCTGCCGTGCTCACAGCCTGTGGGCTTCATGCTTCGGTGCGAATGGCTGCTCCCCCACACTCCCCGCTCCCCAACCTAAATCAGAGTTCCTAGAAACCAGGCAGCACTCTGTGTGCCCTCGTCTTTCCTGGAGCACACAGCTGGTGTGCGGGCGGTGGGAAGAGTTACATGAGGCTCATTGAACCACTCACTCCGTGCCCATCAATGCACATTTGCTGAGTACAAACTGCTTGCAGACGGCTCTATTTTAGGGACTTGCAGTCTCCCCTTCAGGAAGCACACAGTGGGGAGACGCACCGTGTCTGAGTGATTCCTGGTATGGTGGGTCACGACTTTGTGACAAACAAAAGTGTTCTGAGCTCACGGCCGCCGAGGGGTTGTCCTCGGAGCGGGGCTGGGGTCCACAGCATTTCTGGTCAGTCAGATCCACGAGGGGTACAGCAGGTACACAGACAGCTAATGGGATTACGGGCAGATGTGTGTCGAACCCCTCCGGCCAAGAAAAGAGCGCATTAGCCCTCCCACAGGTCACAGACCCCCTGACTTCCATGAACTAAACTGGCCAGTTAAATTAAGGTTAAAACTTCCCCATAGCCTACTGGTGCTGAGATGCACATTTGTGTCCGTGTTAACACTAGCGAAATGGAGTGCGTCTTAGACGGGGAGCATCTCAGACGAGGTGCAGCGTAGGCCTCCATGAGGGTGAGTTCTCACTTCCCGCTGAGTGTCCGGCAGCTTGTGTGAGCTGGGAGGAAATGAGGGACCTCACAGGGTCTTCCAGATCCCGGGAGTTTCCTTTTCAGTCCTAAACTCGCTCACCTGCAGGCCTATGGACACGGGGGGACTTTGTCCCTTGGCGTTCCTTGGTCTGGTGGGTCTGTGACAGCTTGTCAGTCACACGGGGTGGAAAGCAGAGGGAGGTGCAGGCTCTGAAGCCCCCCCGGGTCCCGAGACCCTCAATAGCTCTCAGCTGTCTCAGAGGTGGCTTACCCACCCCTACCTCTGCCGTGTCACTTTAGGGGACATGGAGAGGCAATGGCACGTGGAGGAAGGGGGACATCCTAGTGGGCCTTATTTCACACATTCCAGGTTATTTCCTCTTATTTGAGAAAATTAAACTCTTTGATCATAATGTGTTGGAAACCATCTGTGAGCTATGCAGTAAAACACCCTGACTTTACTGAGGATGAAGGGCTGAGAGGGACTAAGTCAGCTGCCCTCAGGACCAGCCCCTGACTCCACCCTCCCGCAGCCTCGGCTGCACCCCCTCCTGCCAAGGTTGCTGTGACAGGGGAGCCCACAGAAGGACACCCAGGCCCTGTCCTGCTGAGTGGAGCTGGGAAGGGCTGCTTGCTCCATGTTCAATGCCAGTGGGAAGCGTTGTGACGACCTTTCTTGCTGTTCCACAGAACATCCATAGAAAAATGTCTAATTTCCACAAGGGTCACATGCAGCATGGGGCACATTACTCTCTGTAATTAACTGTGGATCTTTCTTGTTTCTATAGTTGGGAGGCAAACACTCATTAAATGAGAGGATATTAAGAACCTTTTACCCTGAAGAATGGGCAAGTAAATGCCTTTGAAACCTTGACCAGTGTGGTTGGAGAATCATTCAACTTAGATAAAGATACAATCCGCTCTTCGGTCTTGTTTGTGTTCCCGCATTGTCACGACAGGTATTTTTCCTGCAGGGGACCTGCTCAGCCTCACAGTGTGTGGTGGGACAATGTCTCAGTGGAACAGATGAAGAGTACTCGGGGGTTTTTACAAAGCCATATAATCCATGTTAGTAAACCTTTGAAAATATATGTTTTAAATAAAACATAGGGGTTACTGAGCACATTTATTTGCATTTTATGAAACAAGTGAACGCGCTTTGCATCACTTCCCCCTTTCTGGGATTTCTGGGTGTATTCCCCGCTTTCCCCCGCCGCACCCCATTTATTTCTGTTCTTGTTTTAAACTGGGACACCCCTAACTGGAGTTTCACGGGCCTCTTAGACCTGAAGGCATTATCATCCTTTCTCTTCTCCATCCTGTTGGCTACTTTAGTCAAGTCATACAAAACCTGTGTGGGCTTTAGGTTGCTCTGCCCTCAGCATGCCTGTTACTAACGAAATCCAAGGAAACGTGCGTGCTTTTCCATGGAGGGAAGCTTGATTTGCGAAGCGCTTACCAGCTTTCTAAACGCTGATGACAGTAGACATTCTGCCTTCTTGTGTCTGATTCAGGAACTGAGGGGCCCGGCTTGCTTGGCGCTCGTACCAAGAATGAGCCTGACTCAGGACGTAGGAGAAAACGTGGAGTAATGAGCAGCACTGTGGCGGGTTCTGAGGCCCAGGACGACTCTGGGAAGACAGGACCTCTGCAGCCCGGTGTCCGGGCCCAGTGGGGCCTGTGAGGGGCCAGCCGGGGAGCCTGGGCCGTGGGGGGGACCCAGCACGCTGCGTGTGCTCTGCCAGAGCTGGTGACATGGGAGTTGAATCGCGCTGCTCGCCCTTTAATGAAGCAACGGTTGTATCACGCTACACCGTTCAAGACCGGTCTTGAAAATCAGCCCACTCAGAGTGACCAACAGGTCCGCAGGCTGTCCAGCCTGAGGTTCCTACCCTGGATGTCCGCTAACACCAGACATCCAAGAGGGTGTTACAACAAGGTACCAGTGTAGCCTGTGACAGTTTCGCCCTCTGCCAAGGGTACAGGCTGTCTTTCAGCAACATAAAGAAGCTCGTTCTGAGCAAAAATAGGAAATAAGTTGGTTAAGTCAAGAAATGGTGTTGGGTTTGCGGCTACGTCATCTGAAAGCCTTTTGCTAAGTTCCTCGAGGGAACAAAGTGAAGATTGTCCAGTCCACTCACGTGGGAGACATTTAAAGGAAAGCAGATGAATTGCTGTTGCTTTGAAAACTGGCTAAGCTTCGTCAACTGCCCTTTGGGTAGAACCAGTTGGTGTAAATTTCCCAAGCAAGCTTAGATACTCAATGCTCTTTTTGAAGTGAGGAGAGAATTGGAATGAAAATGCACATGGAAATAAGTTCTTGGGGAGATTTTATTTTTTTCAAAATACCAAATAGAGACGAGAGGATGGAATACCCCAAAATGGCCTTTGCCACATGTAGTTTCAAGGTGTTTTCTTTAGGAAAATCCTCAGCCCAGCCTTCCAACTTCCACTACTCTTCATATATTGACCATGTTTTAAGGACAACATTCTCATGGACGCTCTCTTTTAACATTCTTCAACATTCTTAAATTCTTTTCGCATCCATGCTTGTAAGAACCTAAGAGCAGAAATAAGTGCAGGTGAGTGGAAGTGTGGCGGGAATATGAACACAATTGAAAGGCCGAGCGTCCTGCCCTGGATGTGGACGGCTCACTGCCAGCGTTCAGGGTGGGGCAGAAAACAAAGGACTGACTGGCCTGGCTACGGTTGCCTGGACACCTGAAATAATACAGAGCAGCAGCTGGCACGTGGCTCCTAGGAGCGATGTCACTTTCCACATGGATGCAGGGAAAACCTCCTGTGATGTCTTCACTGAATAGCCGGCCAACAGAGTATTGTGTACACACCTCATAAGCCACACGTCACCACGTAAATGTCATCATTAGCTGGCCTGTCACACATAATAGTTAAGACCATGTGTAAGTGTTGTGGTCATCTGTGTGGATTCTAAGCAAGCTTAGGAATTGGTGGCATATTTGATCATTGTCACCAGTATTTCAAAGTGACAGTGTGAAGTGCTAAAAGAAGTTTTCCTCCTCTTAAGCTAACAGCCTTCATGCCTTTCCTGGGCTTTTCTGTATCTTTCAGTGAGGAATTTTCTACTATTGACAAAAATGTTAAACTAAGCAAGAAAATAGCCAGTGGACATTACAAATCCTTTGCAAAGATTAGAAATATGTAAGAAGTAGATCCACTTCAAATCTCTAGTTTTACCGTTTGCAGTAACCTGTTTTTCAGGTACGCTTACATAATTCAGTGCATTGAGATAATTGCATAATCTGGTAAAAAAAAAAAAAAAAAAAAAAAACCTTTGAAATGCTGCCCACATACTACCACACTTTTCTGTACTTGCTGAGTTGTGCAAGTGGTTGCAGATGGTCAACTAGAAGTAGAAGATATATTCTGCTTTTCACCAAAAAAGAAAGAGAAAAAAATTTAAGATGTAACTATGAGATAAAGTAGAAAAAGTAGCAATGTAAAACCCAGAGACCGGGGTTCTGACCTAAATCGTGAGCCTGAGCAAAGCACCGACATCTTTTGCTACACGTGTCCGCAGCTGTAAAATGAGAAGCTGGGCAAGGGCACAGAATGCGGTTGTAGCTGGTCCCTGTCCCAGCAGGCAGGGGACCTTCGCATGGAGATGTGCGTGGGCCATCATGTAGGTGCTGAAAACAGAAATACAGCCTGACCAGGTATAGACCCAAACCGTCCTGAGCCTCCCCAGCTTACGCACCCACCCAAATCCTGCTCGGGGGTCCAGATGCAGACACAACCCGCAGTCTTGTCCAGGGTCCTGGGTGGGGGTACCTTTCTACAGATTGCTCCGAGAGCTGAAATCATTTAGAATTTCCCAGGGACACACAGGAGGGGGAGGAATTGGATGAGTTTGAAGCCAACACGTTGAGCTTTCCCCAGCCTGTAGAATGTGTCTGACTCAATTTACCTTTACACACGACCTTGCAAGAGAAGGATGCCAATGGACTTTGTGTCTGAGGCAAGTTGTAATGAATGGTGCGTGTAGGACACAGGCCTGAAAAGAAATAATCATTCCTTGACCCTCAAGTGCTGGCAGTAGAAAGAGGACGATGAAAGAAAGAGGACACCTCGCTGCTTGCAGGGACTCTTGCCTTTTTGACCGGGGCTTCTCGCTCCAGGGCTTACCCCGTGGAAGTCACCCTAGTAAGGCCCCTCCCCCACCCTGACTCTCAGATGGTCTCCTCCTGCCAGGACTTCACGAGCGAGGTGTGGGCTGGGCCGTATTCTCGCTGAAGGTTCGGACTCTGTCCTGGGCCTCTGTGCAGCTTGCGGTGCTGCCGT
Source organism: Rhinolophus sinicus (assembly GCF_036562045.2). Classification (NCBI taxonomy): domain Eukaryota; kingdom Metazoa; phylum Chordata; class Mammalia; order Chiroptera; family Rhinolophidae; genus Rhinolophus; species Rhinolophus sinicus. Next base: position 182,262,000 of record NC_133755.1, on the reverse strand, counting down.
GGTCCTTTGTGGCCCTTGGCGTGTGGACGCGTCACCCCAACCTCTGTCTCCACCTTCACATGGCGTTCTGCGTGTGTGTCTCTTATCAGAACATGACAGATATTGGGTTTATGGTCCTCCCTGATCCAGTTATGGCAGCATCTTAACTTGATTCCATTTGCAAATAAGACCTTATTTCCAAATAGGGTCCCATTCACAGGTGTAGGGCTGGGACTTCCATCTTTTGTGGGAGGGAGCACATCACCACAGTAGTCACGTTCACACTACATAGAAAAGAAAAATTCTCAGACCTTAACTTCCTTTTGGGTTTTCATATTTTTAGTCTGTTATTTAAAATACTTCCAAGCTAAAATGCTTTTGCAACATACGTTCGTTCCTGTTTGCAACTTGCATCTAATACCTCCCTGAAGAGATTGGGAAATTGAGCTCTAGCAGTTGTCCCTGGCGAGTGGTGACAGGACTGGAGTGTCAGACGTCCTGAAAAGTCACCAGACTCCCCAGCCAGTTGTCCCGGGAAGGAAGTGCAATCACAAGAATGACTGGAAGCAGTGACGTCACCGGCCGGGGAGCAGGAACGGTGCAGGGGACACACGTCGGGTCAGAAATGTGGGCTGTACGTACATAGTGCTGAGCTTCAGGATGTGCCATTGTGCACCTAACATCTGTTCTCTACTAAAGAATTCCGTGTTCTGTAAATAGTATGTGTCATAGGTCCTTAGCAGTCCTAGAAATAGCATTGAGGGTCGCTGTCGCCTCAGGTAGTGGAGGTGATGTGCTAATAATCACAGTGGTGGCGGGCGACCCTTCCCAGTCAGTCCTCACTCTGCACTCTGTGCTGGGTCACGTCGTGTCCAAAAGTGATCGTGGCTGACGGGCTACCCGTCCACTGCCCAAGTCGCTTATCTGCAGTCAGCACATATTGGTTCCACATGTACCAGGCATCACAACGGGTGCTGTGAATAGTGCCTGGAAAAACACACAGTTCCTGGCCTCAGAGTCTACAGTCCCGTGGGAATGACAGCACAAGCCGAACGATCATCCTCGTACACCTAAGTATTCCCGTTACCTTCAGTGCATGTTCCGGGGGCCGGGCTGATTCTGGGGTGCATGGAAAGCGTCCCTGACAGACTGGTGTTGGAGGTGAGAGCTGGAGGAGGGCTAATCTCAGTGAGTTAGAGTGGGGGTGCAGCATGGCCCAGAGGATGGTAACCGGATGTCCGTGGCCCTGAGACAGCAAGAAGCATGGCGGATCTGAAACCCTGAGTCAGGCAGCAAGAGAAAGCGTGTGGTGAGATGGGCACAGAGAGCCGAGCTCAGGGGGCGTGTTGACATCAGGTTGGCTCTGTAGAACTGGAGGAGACCAGCAGCCTTGCCTGGGTTTGTAGGAAAAGAAATGTAGCCCAAGTCATTGATCTGGAAATAGGGCCCAGGCGTGTATCAGGACGTCCTGGGTGGTTCGGGAAGCCTCCTGTTAGAGCACCTGGCTTCTGTACACTGGAGTGTGTGGAATCTAGTCACACGGAGCTAGTCACACGAAATGGAAGTGGTCTTTATGGTTTGGTAAGAAACTATTAATCTATATGATAACAATTACTTGTGAGATTCTTCTCTAGTTAATTTCCTGACCTGAGCTTTGTGGCCTAGATTACAACGTGATCAATTTTTGTAACTATTTCATGTGTACTTGGAAAGAAGACGCAATCTGAAGTGGCTGGTTGTTGTGTGCAATGCGTGTTCCTTAAATAATATCACATTGTTTGTGGGAAACGAGTAAACTCGTCATATCGCCTCTAGTTGGAACCGGCAAAAATTTTGCAAAGTAAATAAATAGAGACCTCTTTTTAAACTAAAACACTGAAAGTTTCATAGAAAAATATCAAATAGATCGAAAGATATGAATATTTTACGGAAAGTCTAATTTTGGCGAGAAAATGTCAAAAAAGCCCCGCGTTACGACGCGATTTGGCGGGAAAATGCCCGCACACAAAGTGTTAAGTCAACTTTCTTAAGTGTATTGTTTGATTATTCATATACTTACTGATTTTTGTTTTTCTGCTGATTTATCATTTATTCAGAGATGTGTTAAGTATTTCCTGAAATGATAATGGGTTTCCCCTCTTGGTTCTGCCTTTTTTGATTAATACTGTATATTTTGAAACTACATGGTGTGTCCAAGTTTATAATTATTGTATCTCCCTAGTGAATTGAAACATTCATCAATATGTAGTGAATTTTTTGTATCTTTGAATGCTTGTTGTGTAATTTGTGTGACGCTAATATTGCTGCATCAGCTCTTTTCGTTAGTACTTGCATGATATATCTTTTTTAATTATTTTATTTGAAACTTTCCATGTCTCTTGTTTTAGACGTGTCTCTATACATTTACTTTAGAGCAGTTTGACACTCTGTCTTTTAACTGGAAGATGTAGCCCATGAACATTGATTGTAATATTTTGATTTGTTTTTACCCGTTTAGTTTGTGTAAGGTCTAGGATTTCATTTCACCTTACTTACAAACTAATAATTCACCCGTTACTGTTCTGTGGGTGCTAAAAGAAGACACAGCTTCCAGGATCGGCAAGAAGGGACTTTATCACTCACGTGGCATGAGTACCATGTTTGCGTTGGTTTCCTTTGCCCCACAAATCTCAAGTGGCTAATGGAGGGGGGCCCAGATGGATGCTATGCTGACAGTGAAACTGCAACCCAATCCAGGGAGCCTGAACTTGGGGTCCCTACTGTTTTATAATAAGGGGTGAGCAAGCCTGCTCTGTCTTGGAGGGAACAGAGCCTCATTCCTCAAGGTTGCTGGTTGCAGACACAGCCCTGAGAAATGGTGGGTCAAGAATGGGCAGGGGCTGCTATTCTTCACGTGCTCAGCGAGACTGACCGACACGGCCATGAAATCACTCAAGACTGAATGACAGAGACACTCAGGTCATGGCGCTGCCGCTCCGGCTGTGTGTTTCCTGTGCGTTCTCCTATCCCTGACAGAGACACTCAGGTCATGGTGCTGCCGCTCCGACTGTGTGTGTTTCCTGTGCATTCTCCTATCCCTGACAGAGACACTCAGGTCATGGTGCTGCCGCTCCGGCTGTGTGTTTCCTGTGCGTTCTCCTATCCCTGAGTTTCTTTTTCCCCTTACTCTTGGAGTGTTTTTCTTGTTCTATGCTCTATTAGTTTAGCAATTACACAGTGAATTTCTGTTTGTTATTGCTTACCCTAGCAATTTTAGCACATATGTTTACTTAGTCTACTATTAACCCACATCTTCATTGACTTCCTGAGAAATACAAGGACATGAGACGATTGTAACTCTGATCACCCTCCTTCTGTACATGCTATTTTTAAAATCAGTGTTTCATTCCTGACTTGAATTAAGTCCACAAAGTATGCGATACTTTTATTTCTGTCATGCAGTCATGAGTGTTTACCTTTACCTGAAGTAAACTTCCTCTGGTTGTTCACCTACAAGTGTCCTTATTTCATCCTTGTTCTTCAAAGATCTTTAGCAAGGTCGAGAAGTTGAGGTTGAAATTATTTTAGCACTTCACATATATGAAACTCTCTTTTGGCTTCCAGTGATATGTTAGTTGACACTTTAGCCTTCATTTGTAGAAAATCTGTCTTTTCTTCTGGGTGCTTTGGAGAGAGATTTTTTATTTTTTTTTGTTTTTTTTTTTTATTTTTTGCATTCTGATGATTTAATATGATGTATTTAGGAATGGGTTTATACTTACTTAATTCTCCTTAAGATTTTTGGGCCTTTACAAATATGAGGATTGGTATTTTTATCAACTCTGAATAATTCTCAACTGTTGTCTCACCTCTTTGGATGGTGCCTATCTCCTTTCTCTCTTTCTGCTGTCTTACTCTAAGACTCAGAGGCGTGCTGGATGTTTCTCCAGTCTGCCTGTATTTCCTGCCTTTCTGACTTGCTGGTTTTTTCAATTTTCAGCTGACCTAACTTGTCTCTTATTAACTCTTTCTCGGACTTCCTCTAAACTGCTGTTTAATCTGTCTATTGAGATTATAATTTAAAGTATAATAGTGTAAGTTTTAAAGTTTTACTTACGCTTACCAATCTGCTTGAGTGTTTTATCATCTCTAATTTCCATATAATGCATTCAATCTCCCTTTTTGGTTTTTAAACATGTTAAGCAAACGTTTTTTATTATTTTTAGAAAAATGTCACCCTCTGCAGTCTTTACAAGTCTCATTCTGCAGTTTGTCGTCTCTCCCGACTCTTGTTCCCGGTCGGTACGCAGCAATTCAGGATTATGAGTCGTGTCCCTTAGAATGTTCTCTGTGTGTGAGCTTGAGACACACGTACAGCTGTGTCAGAGGACTTGGTTACCTCTGCCTGGCCCGTGAGGCGCTACAATCTGGACCTTTACAGAGTAAATTTTTTGGCGGATGTTTTCCAGGCAGTGATTTCGGTTTGCCTCACTAGTAGACATGAGCTGGTGCAGTCTGAGAGGGGACAGTCCCTTCCCACGCCCTGTCCAGCGCTCACACCTGAAGAAGCCCCTCTCCTCCAGCACAGAGATTCTCCCAGCTCACGGTACAGTTTGTTCTCTGAGGGTCTGACGGAACCCCCACGCCGCGTGGGGCCCTGGCCTTCTCCACTTCCCACGTCTCCAGACCCTGTGAAAACCTCGGCTCCACATAGACCCCACACATACTTGCAACATTGCTTACCTTGGGGGAATATCTTCTTTCCCTACTGTTTGCCTAAATTCCTTTCCCCCTCCCCCACTTACTATTAGATCAGCCACGCTTTTAAAAGAAGAGGCTAGTCCCCTTCTGTTGTCCAGCATTTTTATGTGTCTACATATGTAATCCATTGTGTTGCCAAGAATGGTGCCCCCACCCCGTCCCGTGGCCCTCGGACCCCTCTGACGAGTAGGAGGGGAGATGGAACAGCAGGCATGACGTGCCAGGGACCCTAAACGCCCTTGTGTTTGGTGTCCCTGAGGGCTTCTTCTGTGAGTCCATCTAGTTCCCATCTCTAATGTAAGTATTTACTACCTGAAATGCGGTAGATGTCTATGAAATATTTTTAAAAGATGAACATTTCTTGCCTAAAAAAAAAAAAAAGAAAAATTCTGGCAAGACTTTTATATTCTCCTTTGTATCTGTTCCAGGTCTTGGGAGACTTTTCTATTACGAGGATTTTATTTTTCCTCTTTAAGTAACAGAAATCCTTCCTGCTATAGTTCTAACCTGTTTCCTCTTTCCTGCGAGCTCCCTTTGAAAGTTCCTCTGTAATTTATGGCTAGGCTTGGATTGACCCCCCAAAAGCCCCTTATTTCTCTGTTTACAGCTAAGTTTCCTTATATACTGCTAGCCCAAAGACTCTCTTCAACAGGGGAGACTTTCTATGGACCATCTTTGTCACAAAGGTTCCCTGTAACATTTATGGAATGAGAAGTGTGTTCGTCTCCTGTGGCTGCCGTGACAGAGCACCACAAACTGGGGCCTAAAACAACAGAAATGGATTATCTGACAGTCCCGGAGGCCAGGAGTCTGAAATCAAGGGGTCTGCATGGCCGCGCTGCTCTGACATGTGTCAAGGAATTCTTCTTTGTCTCCTCTAGCTTCTCTGGTGGCCGTGACAGTCTTTGGCTTGTGGCTGCACAGCTCCAACCTCTGCCGTCATTGTCACATGGCCTTCTTCATGCTGTCTCGGCCTTCACGTGGCCTCAGGAGGACCAGTCATATTGGACTAGGACCCACCCTACCCCAATGTGACTTCATCTTAACTAATTACACCTGCAACCGCCCCATCTCCAAATAAAGTCACATTCTGAGGCCCTGGGGGTCAGGACCTCAATATAACTTTTTTTTTTTTTTTTTTGTTGTGGGGGTGGGTGTGGATACCGCTCAACCCACAACAACATGTAAGCAATAGTAAAGTTACAGATGCTGTCACCTCCGAATGAAAGAACAGCTCCTTTGCCCCTTTAAAAATACCACGGTTAAGGAAGACCAGGCAAGTCATAACATCCGCCTCAAATGTCTTCCCATTTCTTACCCTCAGCATGCCTAGCAGGGCGCCTTTTCCTCTGAAGGCCATGACTGCATGGAATGAGTCTCACTTTGGGATCCCTCTGCCGTCTCGTGAGTAACGAAAACGTTAACAAGAAAACCTAGCCATTCTGCCTCTGGACCACAGCATGCCAGCTGTCAGGGCACCCTCAGCGTCTGAGGCCGCCTCCCAGACTTCCGTCTGAGAGATGCTCTGACCGCAGGAGGGTGGCCTTGTGGCATGTCTGGGCCAAGTGGAAGTGTCTAGGGAAGTGAGGACCCCGGTCTGTCACCCTCTCGGTGCCACTCCCTCTTGTGATTTCTCTGGATCGCAGCTGGTATAGTGCTTGGCACGTGGAGAATCTGAGAACTCGCTGACACCCAGACCTTGTCGGAACCCTTTTCATCCTGTGGAAGTGTAGCTGGTCGGCTGGCCTCCTGGGCCTCAGTCTCTTCACCTCGTGAGACTGGCGACCTGGTGTCTGTTTTGTAGATTTCATAAGCCTGCTACAGAGATGACATTATGATATAGGACCAGTTCTTCACTGCCAGTAAATCTCTGAAAATAACCATCTAAAATCCCATGAAACAAACATGTCCCGGTTGCTATAGACAGTGGCCCCTGAGTGTTTCCAAGTTGGTGGGAGAGGCAGACAGAGAAGCCAGGAGTTGTAACAAGGGAACTGAGGGCCCCAGGCGCAGACTCCCTAACAGCCGTGGCGTGGAGGGATGTCAGTGGGCTTCTCCAGGAGCAATAGTGAATCATGGAGAATGTGGGAAAGACGTGTGGCTGGTAGGTGTGGCCGGAGGGCAGGAAAGACGTCCTGGGCAGTGGCCACAGTGCACAAAGCATCGGGAGGGGACTGGAAGTTCAACTTCACACCGCGTGTCAGGGCACAGCCATGCTCTGGGGGAGAGAGAGGAGAGGCCAAGGGCAAGCAAGGAGCCGTGATCAAAACATGGTTGCCGAGCCTGGGGTTGCACTCCATCCTGGCTGACGCGGCAGCTGTGTTGCATTACGGTTACTCGACCCACTTACTTCTAAAAAGGTCAGCTCGGTAGCAGGATTGCAGGTGGGCTGTGGGGGACAACATTTGGCCGGTAATTACTATGTTCTGGTAAGACCTGACTGGGGTCCATACTGTGTTACTGAGAGCAGGGCTGGGAAGAAGGGGAGATGTGAACAGTGTTTAGAAAGGATCGTTGACATAAGTGAGTGTTAGACCCAGGGAATAAGGAAGTGACGGAAGGGAGTGGTATTTCTCACCTTCTGGGTTGGACAATGGGGTGAATGGCCGTGTCCTGCATAAAAAGCATAGTCTCATAGAGAGAGCTTTCAGATAAAAATTCTAGAACGGGGGACCTGCTCCTTGCCCAGTTATGTCATTGGTTTTCTGTGTGGATCTCTAGGGTTTTAACAAATAACTTTGTTGAGCATTTTACACTGTATAGGGTGCTCCCACATTAGTAGTTTAACTGCATGGAACTGCCATGTTTGCAGATAACCGTCTTATGAGAAAAGTGCCGCAGGTTTCTACTCCCCCTTTGCCTTCCCCTTGCTCCCTGTTCATTGCGTGGTGGGGCGGGGGGCGTTCTTTGTTGAGGGGCCGTCCTGTGCACTATGGGATGGTCTTTAACATCCCTGGCCTCCTCCCACTAGATGCTAATAGCACCCCTCCTGTTAACCCCAGCAGTGACAGCCAAAAATGTCCCCAGATATTGCCCAATGTCCCTTAGGGAAAAAGTCCCCTCCAGTTGAGAACCCCTGTTCTCAAGACTCAGAGAATCTCAGCAAAGGTGAAGTCACCCTCAGAACAGCGGGTAGAAATTTAATTCAAGATATGTCACTGTCATGCAGGGCAGCCTCGGGGGATCTCTGCTCCCGCTCCCCATACAAGAACGCAGGACATGGTGAGGCCAAAAAGGAACACCCACGGAGCCATAGGTAGGGGAGTCATACCACTATATTCTCTCTGGCGGCACTATACTCTCACTGGAGGCTGGATCCACACTGTCCGCAAACCGCCATCCACGCTTGCCAGCCCAGCCGCCATCTTCTTGCTAGGCCCCATTCTTCTCTTCTCTCCTTCTCCTAGCATAGCCACAGCGGTTATATTAGTGGCCAATGGCTCACTAGTTACAGCTGACGGCCAACTAGCCACAGCTGATGGCCATGCAATCACAGTTGGCCATTTACTACCTGAGCCAGCACCTGTCTATGTGAGGCCGAGAGCCTGGAAACTACTCTCTGGGGCTCCGCCCCCACAGTCACTTTCCTATGCATGTTCCTTTACATTACTTCACGTGTTGCTTCGTCAGCTTAGGTCTCTCACCGTCTGCAGCTGGCAGATCTGCTCTGTAACAAGGAGCACTGTGGGGACAGAGCCAGGAGTGCAGTTTCCAGGCTCTCGGCCTCACGTGGAAAGGTGCTGGCTCAGGTAGTAAATGGCCATCAGCTGTGATTGGATGGCCATCAGCTGTAACCAGTGAGCCATTGGCCACTGATATAACTGGCAAGAAGACGGTGGCTGAGCTAGCAAGAGCGGATTGCAGTTAGGACGACGGGTTCCGGACAGTGTGGCTCCTGCTTCCTGTGTCTCCAACCCAGCCGCCAGCGAGAATATAGTGGTGTGACTCCCCTACCTATGGCTCCGTGGGTGTTCCTTTTTGGCCTCACCATATCCTGTGTTCTTGTGCGGGGAGCAGGACCAGAGACCCCACATGAGTCCCTGCATGACAAGCACTTTATGTTCAGCTGTATCTGTTTTGTGTCTAGTATGACATCATTTCATTTCCAGAAGTATATTGTTCATTTTTCTATTTGTTCGGTCACTTCTAGAGTCTCTTGTTCTTCAATCATGTGGTGTGATCACAAAATATAGTGAAAGTTTAAATAAAAAAATTTGTTACAGTAAAAGACACAGTGCCATTGATCCCCCTCAAAATACTCCCCCTCGCTTCAAACACATGTATCCCATCGTTCTTACCACTTTCTGAAGCAGTTCTGGACATCCTCTTTCCTGAATGTCTTTATGTCATTGTCCATCATGACAACGCTCCGTGTCACACATCCCTTCTGGTGTGGCAATTTCTGTCAAATAAAAACATGACGGTGTCTCCTCATCCATCTTATTCGCCGGATCCGGCACCGTGAAACTTCTGGCTCTTCCCCAAGGTCAAAATGATTCAGGACATCGAGGCAGCCAGGACAGTGCAACTAAAGACACTCACGAAAGATGATTTCCAGAACTGCTTCAGAAAGTGGCAAGAACAATGGGATAAGTGTGTTCGAAGTGAGGGGGACTATTTTGAGGAGGATGAATGGCAATGTGACTTTTACTGTAATAAATTTTAAAAAATGTAAACATTCACTGTATTGTTTGATCACACCTTGTATTTTCATTTCTTTCATTCCCTTAAACACAGTGTTGCGTGATGAGTTTTTTATTCTCCGTCTGACAAGTCCAGGAGCCGAACTTCACATGTCTGAATCTGTGGCCAGTTGTCTTGTATCGGTGATACCCAGTGTCCTTGTGAACTGCATTTTCAGTAACTGGGAGCCCCGAACTGTATCCCAGGAATTCTCTGAAGCCTGGATTTCATGTGCATCTTTACTAGGAACCTGGTTTAAGAACAACTTGAGGCTCCTTGAAATTCTCAGCTCCAACTGTTGTTGTTGTTTTTGGATTGCACAGAGAGTGAGAGTGATCGAAGCCACAGCTTATGTAAGGGCTGCCTGGGCTCACGAATCCCAGGGCACACTTGTCACACCCCCTTAGTGCCAGAGTTGGGTCATGTCTGCAGGGGGTTATGGTAGCCCAGCCTCTCACTGAAGGCTCAGCCCTGCGAGGCGCCCACACACGGGTGGGTGGGCTCCTGTCCTCTGGGGCCCTGCCGGCTGTCAAAATGGAATCTCTGTGATGTAACCTGGACACCAACCTTGACTCCTCCTTCTCCTCTCTCACTGCATCCAGGTGTAACTGGTTTGTTGAACAAACCTGGCCTGTGATCAGATCAAAACACACCCTTCAGTATTTGTGGAGCAAATGACGAAGGACTCTTGTGAATTTCTAGCTTTTCTTCCCACTGTCACATTTGTTTTAAGTTTTAAAACTTGATTAAGAAATTGGGATTTCCCATCCAAGGGACTGATCCAACTCAGACGTGTCCTCTTTGCCTGGCTTGAGTTCCCGTCGTCACACTGGCAGCCTGCAGGGTCCCTTTCATGGAGGAGAGGAGAGATAAGGCATAGAGAAATTTACTTGCGTTGCTCCCAAGTGCGCTGGCCCCCGTCCCTGAGCCCAGCCTGACCCTTTCTCTCAGGGAGAACTGTCGTGTCCTCTTCCAAGGTTTTTGTGACTGAAAACTCCCGCCCCAGGCTGCAGCCCACTTACAAGACAGAGGGCCCTCGGTTTGGGGGTCACGTAGAATTCTTCTCTGGGCCTGGTGCTGCACACACATTTCTGCTCCCGACAGGGTTTCAGACACTTCCAGACTGGCCCCCGTCCTGCGTGGTCACTTCTGGTCTGTAGGAAACTGTCCTGTGTCCTGCCTGACACAGGCCCTGTGAATACAGGTCCGCTCAATGAGCAGCCCCTCTGGGCCTCCCTGAGAGACGTCCATCCTTGCTCTCTCCTCCAGATGCCAGACCTAAGCTGCCATGTCCCCAGCAGGTCACAGGTCTCGTGGTGGGGTTTAAAATAAGGGAGGCGACACCCGTTCCTAGGCCTTTGAGGGGAGGAGAGGGAAGGCTGCGACCGCATGCTCTGCTTCAGTCACCTTCCTGACAAAAGCATCCACTCCTGCAGTGTCCAGGACACTGTGTGTTCTCAGAGCCGGTGGAAGTCCCCCGCGTGGGGAACAGGCTCTCAGCATCTCCTTTGATTGACATAATCATTTGCCCTTGAAATTTTGAAATTTTATACCTCCTGTATCTGGAGCATTTGGTAGGAACTTTAACTTTTACTTTTTTATTAATCAGTCACGAAATCCTGTTCTAACTTCTCGGCAGCCTGGGACCCTGCCTGCTCAGAAAACATCTCCTTAACCCCAGGGGTCACCCCAAATGCCAGCTCCTCCTGCGCTTCTCCAGTTAGAATGGACTTCTTTCTTATCTCTGTTCACATAGCATTTTCTTATGTTTCTTCACATTTCATAAAACTGCATTGCGTTTGTCTGTCCACTCCCCCTCTCTGCCACACGACTGTGGACATGTGGAGGTCAGGAGCCATGTCACCTTTGTTTTGCGTTCCTGATGCCAAGCACAGTGCCAAGAGCTAGGAGGTGACCCATAGCCATTGGGTGGACTAAACTGAATGTGCACTGGTCATGCTGGGACTCTACACGCAGCAGCCATGGAGTTCAGTCACACACTTAGGTGCCTAAGTCAGAGAGAAACTGGAGATAACCAGGGGTCTATAGAACTCTGTGTCTTCTCTCCAAGCCCCTCCACCCACTCTGGGCACCAGCCTTTGTGAAGTTCACATTTTCTTCTCCAGTGTTTGGTAAGGATCATTTGGGCCCAGGTTCAAGTGGGTCCTGAGACCGATGCCAGATGTGGTGGCCTGGAGGGTTTCATTGTATAAGCACATGGAATGGTGGTAGGTGACTGCTAGGGATGTTGACATACCTCTGTTTTACCAGCGCAGACAAAGGCAAACAGATTTGTTCTAGCAAAGAAATGAATTACACAGTTGAAATATGAAAGCTTTTTTTCTTTTTTCTTTTGAGGTGTCCAAGTACAATAGAACAGTTTTGTTGTACAAATTTTGGAGAGTCATGAATGTCCCATAAGACGTCTCCTTTCCGGCTCTGTCACACCAGGTCAGGTGCTCTTGTTGTAAAATGCAGCCTGGATTTATGCCTGCTCCAAGCCTTTTGCCTTGAGCTGGCGTAACTGGCATATGGTACTCCTGGCCAGTAAGTTGGACCCACTCCCCGCAGTGAAGCTTGAAGGAGATGTGCCCTCCCTCATCCCTTGCTGGTGACCAGCCAGATGTCCAGTGTCTGTCAGAACAGCAACGTGGCACAGCCTGTGTGCTTAGAGCAGGGATGCCTGAGTGGTATGGGGTAATGGTTGGGTGAGGGTGGTGGACACAGGGTGGTAAGAAGCTGGTTCCCAAAGTCGGAATAATCGCCCTCCACCAGAACCCTCCAGGGAAACAGGAACCGGTTTTCACTGGCATAGTTTTACCTTAGACATTTGCGGTGGGAACACAAAACATGCCGGTGAACTCAAGTTCACCAAGCAAAGAGGTGGCAGCACCAGCCTCCTGACACCGAACTCGGTGCTTGTCACCACGGAACCTGCGGCATCCATGAATCCCCAAGAGCCATCTGGCGTCATCTGTGACCTGGGTGCAGCATGAACTCTTATTGGGGTCCCTCTTTACTCACTTCAGCAAAGATAGTCTATCACAGGTTATTATTTTTTTTATTGGGGAATATTGGGGTACAGTGTGTTTCTCCAGGGCCCATCAGCTCCAAGTTGCTGTCTTCAATCTAGTTGTGGAGGGTGCAGCTCACTGGCCCATGTGGGAATCGAACCTGCAACCCTGTTGTTCAGAGCTTGCACTCTAACCAACTGAGTTATCTGGCTGCTCCCCTATCACAGGTATTAATACAACTTTTGATCTAGCCAAGGGCATAGCATGACACATGGATTTTCAGTCTGAGCAACACCACATAACTGTTTCGGGACCTTTCAGCAGCTGGTGGCAGTGTGCTAATGAGATCGGCTGACCCTATCTTAAACATAAACTCCACAGGTGGACATTGCACACGAGTGAAACAGGACAGGCTGCACAGAGCCCGCCTGCCTATCTGGGACTGCATTTGTAAAAAAAAAAAAAAATATTTCCCTTTCAGGCAAATCTCTTGCAGACCCACAGCCAGCCGCTGGCCTCTGAGAGCCCTGTCTCAGGACACTGTCTGTGCAGGCCCTGATAGGTCATCCCTTGGATAATTTTCTATATATGGAGTCGGAGGTCAAGGTGAACGGATGTGTCTTTGTTCTCCAACCATTGCCAAGGGCGGCTTCCCAGCTGGCTGCCGGCGTCCCGACCACGTGGGGCTAGTGACGGGTGGACTCCCCTATCGGGGCGCTGGGGCTGCAGGACCTGGAGCGAGGAAAGGGTCATGGGGCTGGATCGGGGAGAGGTGCAGAGTGCACGTATTCCCGATTTTGTTCCATCTTCTAGAAGTGTTTGCTCATCAGCAAAGTTTTGTTCGGCACAGAACAGCATTGTGCCAAAGTGAGTAAAAGGATGTTTTAGGGAAGGAAAACATAACGACACCTCCTAAAGTAGAAAAAAAGCCTAGTAGGCCACTGGAGGAAAACAGAGAACACGCGACCGGCGTAGCAGAGTCCCGGCACTACCGTCCCTGTGTGGTGCTGCGCAGCGCCCCGGCTTATTAGGCATGCTCCACGGCGGGCGCTGATTGGCTGGGTGCGGTGGGCGGAGCGGAGGCAAAGCGGGCCTCTCCGAGCGCGGACTACTCGGAGGGAGGGGGGAAGAGGAGGAGGAGGGGGAGGAGTGATGCCTGGAGCAGTGGAGCGGTGGGCGCTAATTGGTGGTAGTGGAGGAGAGGGAGAAGGTGGGCGTGGCTGGGCGTGGCGGCGGACGCCGATTGGCAGTAGTAGCCGGGGGCGGGGCGGGGCGGGGTTGCTTGGAGCTGGTTGCTCGGAGCGCCTGGAGCTGCGGGCGCTGATTGGTGGTAGTGGCGGCGGGTGGGGCGGGCCGGGGCGGGGCTGCCTGGTCCTCGCCGGGCGGCGGCAGCAGTAGGAGGTGGAGGAGGAGGGATCGCGGCCCCGACCGCGGTGGCCCGCTTGGCCTGCCCTTTGTGCCCGCAGCCTACGCCCCGCGCGGCTGGCCGCAGCGCCGCGCTCCCTGGCCACGCGCGCCAGCCCACGGACCTAACCTCCGCGCCTGGGATGCGCCGGGGATGCGCGTCCTCCGGCCCTGCGGCTGCTCCCGGCTGGGCGCGGGGTGATGGAGCTGAGCATGAAGAAGTTCACCGTGCGCAGGTTCTTCTCCGTGTACCTGCGCAAGAAATCGCGCTCCAAGAGCTCCAGTCTAAGTCGGCTCGAGGTAAATGCTTTTGCCTTCACGCACGCAGGTTCCCGGTCCCCGCCGCGGGTCCCGGGGCCGTCCGAGCCCTTCCCATTGTCACATGCACTGTGCCCGCAGGCGCATGTCAGGGAGTGAAAGTTATTTGAGAGCTGGTCCTGGTTTCCTAACATCGAACGTTATCGTTGGGACTTACTAGTAATAACTGGACTGGTCCTCGGTTCTCCGCGGGGACTAAACTCTGCCCCTGCTGAATTTCTAACTAATTTTGTTCCACGGTCACAGCAGGATTTGGGTAGTCAGCTGGATGAGGAAGGCTAGCCGGCCGCTCAGGTTGGCACCTCAGAAGCCCCCTCTGCTGGACCCCCCAGCCCTGCCCTCTGCTCATGTTGATGGGGTTTGTATTACAGTAGCTGGAGCCACACAAGTACTACTCCACGGGGCAGATCCTTCGAGTATTTCAATCGGTGTAGAATTAACGAAAAATGATGAAAAAAAATTGCAGCAACACAATCGACTCCAGCCCGTCTGAAAGGTGCTCATGCAATGCCCCTGCCGCTCTGTGTTTCATAGGGATTCGTCCTGAAACCCAGGGAACCCTGAAAATCATGTCCTTTTCTCCTGTCCCTCGTCTTGTCATCTTCAGATTTCCAAAGTCATCTGTGGACAGTTGGTACTGTAATGTGTTTTCCTTCTTTCTTCAACAATCAAATCTTATCTTCATCCCAGTGTCCGAATTGTATTGTTGAAGCTACAGATGACAAAATGGTGAAATACATTCAAGTGAAAAAGATACATTGTGGCAGAGGGGGGGGGGCTTATGACACAACGGTAGGGATTTCCTTCAACGGTGCCCTTGGCTTTGCCACAAGGCGGGCACCTATGGAGGTTTCTGGCGTGTCTGTTTTAATGAAGTCAAATCAATTGGAACAATGCCACATTTTTCATCTTGGTGTTCTTTGTTGCAGCTGCCATGATATGAGCTACAGGCATGGATTCTGTAATTAAGAGATCTTAAAGCAAAGCTCAGCAATAGACATGAAAGCAACAGGGAATTACTTATTTAAAAAGTTTCTGTTATGGTATCAGTAAATCAGAATTTAAAGTACTGGAAAGGGTCTTTGTGGCTGGTTTCTGACGGTAAAATGTCTTTTCAAACAAATGCAACTATTAATCAAATAATGGAGGAGGGCTTGCTTTAAACCTCAGGCTGACAGAAATTAAACCTAAGTTCATTGAAGTAAGTCATTTTTCCTGCATCTTATGCACTTTCAAAAGCTAAAGTTGACAAGAACAGAAACTCAGAACAGTATTTACCTTTATACCTGATAAGTTTTTAGTCATCAAAACACCAGGTTTATTATTATACAGCTCCTCGTCACTTTCCATTTATTGTTCTTTCCAAGGGGAGGCACACGTGTGACCCAGCTCCTGGCATGTTCAGGAAGGCACCGGGCGAACCCATGGGGGGGGGTGGGGGAGGATACACTCCCCCCCATCCTCCCCCCCACCCCCATGTTACGGTTCAAAAAGGAGAACTGGGTTGTGGAAGTGCCTCAGAAAATATAATGGGAGCCAAGAGTGGGAGGGGAGAGAAATGAGATTTTTTTCATTGTGAAACTAAGTATCTAAAAACCATTAGTAAACCATCAGATACGCAGAAGGTCAAATTGTCTAGAAAGAAATGCAGTCTGTGGGTATGTAATCAGTGAGCACTCCATCTGACCCAGAGGCTGTGCTGGGTGCCGGGTGAAGCCCTAATAAAGATGAGCATCACTGGCCCATGCTCTGATCACTGCACGTGTCCTTGCCAGCTTCTGTCGGTTGGTACTTGTGAAAATCTGGGCAGGCATGTTTTACTATCCTCATTCTATTCTAGGCGGAAAAGCCCTGAGAAATGGAGGGTCTTGCTGGAAGCTTACCAACCAATTTATTCTGCACGTGTTTATGGAGAACCTGCTGTGGGTTCAGCCCTTTTCTGGGCATTGTAGCTCCAAAAAAATACAAGACTCAGAATGCCTGGTGTCGTTGTGTCCCAACCTGTGGGGTCTGACCCTGTGCCTCAGTCCAGTAAATTCCATATCCCTGCCCAGCTGCCTCCCCATCTTTTTCCACAGAAGCCTGCCTATTCGTTTGTATATTCACAGCAGATTATAGCCTAAGAATCACCTGTCAAAAAAAAATGTCAAATTTAGGAGGGAAGGTCTGTCAATAGTTTGAAGGTGAGAAATAGGACATACGGAGCACTTAACAAAGATGTGTAATTCCTCTGTTTGGACTAATAAAAAAGAAAACACATTCTGTTTAAAAAAAAAAGGTTTTATTGTTTCTGTGAAATTTATATTTTAAAATATACACGGAGACTTTCAAAAATGTTATTTGAAATTCAAAATCTAGTGACACAAACAGGAAAGTAACAGTAGTTACTGTAAGTTTAAAATAGTATCATTTTATTAAAAAGACTTTCACAGAGAGATTTATGTTTTCATACTTGAGTTTAAAAGTAACTGTACATCAAGAACCCAACATTTGGTAAACTCTAACCACCAGAGAAGGCAGGTTACTTAATCAGATTTGGGAACTGTTTATGAATTACAGCTTAAATATTTTTGTGGTGTATCAGCATTGCAGCAGGTGAGATGGCTACCTAATTGACTCTGGCAAGAATGGTCTCAGGCTTTCTAAAGGGAATCGGATGCCTTGCATACACTGCCATGTACACACCCCGGAAAAGTGTCCAGGTTCAGGGGCTGCTAGACTCTCACCCACAGGAAAGCTGTGGTTTCAGGTCATTGCCAACACTGGCTAAGAACCAGCCCCTAGCTGGAAGGTGTAACCATTGCCTCACTCGTCAGTCCATTTCACACATGAGAAAACGGGGTCTGGGGAAGCAGAATGACTTGCTTATTATGCTCCTACTCCTAAAATATTTTAAAGGAAGTTTTTAATGTAAGAGCAAATGCTATCTATTTTTAATTTTAGCCATTTCGGTCATGTGGGTATTGGAGTTTACCATGTATTAGACGAGACAGGAAGGAGGGCTACTGTCATTTTAAAAAAGAAATCACTCTCTGAGGTATTTTGGAATATGCTCCACAACCTAAAATTATGCTAGAGAGCCTTTTCTGGAAGTTAGAAAGTTCTGGCAGATTTGGGCTTCGCATCAGGTGCACTTGAATTGGATTCTCAGCTCTACCTTTCTCGAGCAGGGCGGTTTCTTAAACTCTGTGAGCCTCCTTTTCCTCCCCTGTGGAATGGGGTGATAATAGTCCCCACGTCATAGGATCGACAGGACAGTTATGAGCTACCATATGTAAAGACAACATGGAGTCTGGATGATAAAAACGCTAGTCAGTCATTGTTAGCTGTGGATATTGGTAAAGTGCGTCCCGGGATGTCAGTGTTCCTCTTCCGTAGCCTGCACGTCGCCCGTGAGTCAGCTGTCCTGATCTGCGAACGCATCGCCATGCAGGTGCTCTCGCCGTGGCAGCATGAGCTAAGGCGGCTTCGAGAGCCAGGAAATGCCAGCACCAGTGTCCCAACTTAGCAGATCTTCCAGAAGGAATCCTCCCCCACCTCACCTTCAGGACTCCGGGAAAGCCACCAAAGACCGGACCTGCAAGATTCCAAGCCTGGCTGGGGGGCTGGGGAGAGTTGAGAGAGGTGGCTAGGAGGGTTTATAGGTTTTCAATGAATGAAAAGTGATATGATTTACTCAGGGTACAATTTATCTACCAATTTCCTACAGATATCAATACCCGAAGTACTTCATTTGGGGAATGGTTATTTAGTTTGGGGATAGCAAGGTCGGGCTTGGTTCTCTTCCATTACCTATTATTTCACCTGTTGTTGACATTTTTACTGAAAGATGATTGGGGGCGTGTAAGAAGAACAAAATGGAAGTTTTTACATGGGATATTGATCGTGATAAACTGTTAGTGGAAGAAGAATTTCATTTATTTCTATATGTGCTCATTTGTTGCACACTCAGAAAAATGAGCATATCCCACATGTGTTGTGCTGAGCGATTGGAGTGGAAGGGCGGGAGCCTTGCCCTCAATGAACTTAACATCTAGCGAGAGAGGCCAAAACGGAAATGCAAGACTGCTTTGTAGGGTGAAATCCTGAGACGTCTCTGCCATCACTGGAGTAGCATCATGGTGTCAATTGTCAAGTCTTTTTTATCTCTTGTGGTTGCAGATAACCAAATGCTATCTGTATGTACATATGAATGTATTTTAACTGCTTCCCCCTTCTTAAGAGAAACATGGTGTCCTACTAAAATAAAGGGACTCTTAGCAAATATTGTGAGCAGTGCTGGCTCCAGTCATGGAAAAAAAGGCTTCCTGGAAAGTTAAACATTAAGGCTTTTTCTTGGTGTTTGATAGGTAAAGCTCTTCTTCTGGATGTTGGGTGCTTTCCAGGAAAACCATTTCTAATTAAAATAATTTTCAGGTACTTTCAATACATGCACCCAAAGGAATTCTATGTTAATCTTGATTTTTATTGGACTTTAGGGCAACAGGACCAAAAAAAATCAGAGAGGACCACAATAAATGGTGCATATTAGTGACTATTTAATTTGTGTATCACCATTTTAAAGACCCTAAATCACATTCCTTATTTGTGGTCACTGTTTCTGTGGTACGCCTTATCTTTGCAAGTTCGTTACATACTTTCTCTCCTTACATCCAAGTAAACGTCCCAGAGTATTGCTGCTTATTCAAATATATGTGAGAAGACTGCCAAAAATACTGAGATTTCAGCCCTTCTTCTTTCTTCATCCCCTCTACCCATTCTTTCAGTAACCCCGTGTGCCGTCTCCTCTAGCACACGCCTCGATGCAACAGTGACTATGTGGTTGTATGTTTCATGCCTTCAGAAGCAGAGACTGACATGAAAGCTCAGTTAGTGAGGAGGCGGAGTGTTTCTGCACTTCCTCTGACTTACTGATCACCCGGGATTTCACGCTGTCTTGCATGCTGGGGGTGGGTGGGGGCAGTGTCTTAGCTGTGGCAAATTAATAATGGGAGATGGACATCTGCACTCCCTGAGACAGGGAGGGGTGGGGACAGGGGCCCTGGTGCTTGAGCAGACAGATGAAGAACGGGGCACAGCAGCGGTGTGGTGTGGGTCGCTCAGTGCATTTGGGGCTGGGCTGCAGTGGGATGTGCCCCTTTGAAATGTGGGGAGACCGAAGATGAGTTCGTTCTGTCTGGAGAGGAGGGCTGCCCGCTGCTTAGCCAGAAATACTTCTCCCAGGCTCTGTGCTTGTTTATAAGCAAAGCTAGCCCAGCACAAACAGCGTTCTCTAGAATGCTCTCCTTTTACTCCTGAGGACACTGGCTTATGTTGCGTTGCATTTCCCCCAGCATTGTGTGTTTGCTGATACATTTACACCGGTAAAAGCTATTACATTACACTCAAGTGGAATGACCAACAAATAGTCTTAAGCTACAGTGTGACTTTAATGAAGCAAATGGCTCAGACACAAATCTATTCGGTGTACAGTCTGGTTCATCGTATAGAATGTGCAGCTGTGTCAGAAGCCTTTGCTGCTGACGTGTTGGCTGAGGCGACGTCATGGAGTGCAGCTATAATTAAGTGTGAGGACCTGCACACCAGGGCACACAGGGTGACTGTGCGGGAGCCATACTGCTGTGATTTGTCACGAAGCAAGAGCAGGGCTTGGCACCGCCGGGATGTGCACTGAGGAAGACTGTCCTCCAGCAGCTTTACTCAGCGTCACCTGACCCCTTCTCCACCAGGCCCTGACCTTGAGCTTCTCTGTGGTCCTTGCAGGACGTGCAGCACCCAGTTTTAGCAAGAATCCTGCTGAGTCGGTTCAGAGAGGACCCCCACCCTCCATGTCTGATCACATTCCTCATCCCCACCATCCCCTGGGTGATGTCTGGTGACCCTGACCTTCCTTCCACAAGAACCCTGGTCGGTCACTTTGGGAGGAATCAGCGGGCCCTCTTAGTACATTTCCATCACTGACCACCCCCCCCACACACACTCCCTGGCCCATAACTCCCTACGCTTCCTCCTTACGTTGGCTCAAGCCCTCCCCCACCTTAGTGGTCCCTTGAAAAAAGGCTTCTTACGTCCCCAGCCAGCATCAGAACAGCACGTATTTTGTGGGTCATTTGCATGTGTTGGTTGAGACCATTAAAGGGCATCCAGGACCAGCACTGAGCAGAGAGCCCTGCTTGATCACAACCACAGGTACTCGGCAGCCACTTCTTGTCCACAGGGTTCATTTGCAAAGGTCCCCACGACCCACAGGCTGTGTTCCTGTCCCCCACCCCCACGGAGCTCCCTGCGTTGGACATGCCCAAGCTTGCTGACCGCCCATCCTGGTCCCTCATGTTCCCTCGTCCTGCCTGGCATCGGCCTCAGAGGCCACTTCATCCTTCTGTCTCCTCAGCTACAAATCCGGGATGACCACATAATGCTGACCTCAAGTGACCGGATGCTACAAACGCGGCCTGTGCCTTGTCAGGGAAGAGTTTGCACTTCACCTTCTGTGGCGTTACACCAAGCTGGCTTTGCTTGGACCCCGTCTGTGGGGTTTTGCACTATATTGTGTGGGGGGGAACGGGGCAGGGGGAGGTTTTCCTCTTGATAGCCTCCTCTTCCTCACCTTCTGAGGACACATCTGTTTCTAATTAGTATTATCACCAGGAAGCCAGCTTTTCCTAGGTTGTAACTCTGTTAAGTTTCCCAAGAGTGAAGATTTGATCTACACTGCTGCCATTTTAAACATAATTCAGGGAAATAGTGGCTCTTGTGAAGCAGAGAATGGGGTTCCTGCTGTTCCTGGGGTCAGCCCCCTACCTCATTGTGGGAGGGGTGAGGAGCGGCAGAAAGTATCTGGCTTCTTACAGAAAAGAATTGGTGTTTTCTTTTGGCTATCCCGCTGTCCTGTGTGAAATGCGTAAGTTTCTGAAACATGAATCGGAGAATGGACGTTTAGGTTGTTGGCTGCACGTTTCCTCCAGTGGCCAAAGAAAAGGTTCTAAATAAGATTGACAAACTAAGAAAAACAGGCTTCCCTGGATCGATTCTTCTGCCCCGTTTCCCAGCCTTGGCATTGTCAGCTGGACACTAACCAGAACTCAAGGCTGGGACCTGCCTTGGCGTGTCTGTGCGGTCAGCGTGAGCTGTGACATGCTTTGTGGTGTGACATCCCGGCCACACCATCCTGCCCAAGACCCACAGACTCACAGTGTTTACTCATTAAAATGTGTGGCCGACTTTTTCAGGGAAAAGGATGGGGGACTTGCCTTCGAAAGACTTATTTTGGAATGGTTTGGTAGAAATGCTCTAGTGCCTACTTAAAAAATTGCTCATTCGTTGACGGTCCCAATTTGATCATTTCCTGACCCAGGATAATTGCAAACTCTCTAGAACTAAGGTTAGACACAATATTAATAGCCACATGTATTTTTACATCCAAAGTATAGTGTGGACAGTCTCTTTCTAAGGATGCAAAAACCCAGAAATGTGAGTAACCCCAGAGGAGGGGAGAGATGCCTTAGACTGTGTGACAGGAGATGGCACGGGGCTGGAAAAGCAGAGGCCCGGCCGACAGAGGTTGCAGGGGCCCCTAGAAGTGTGCCCACCCTGCAGCACCCACCAGGCACCCCATTTGCACGGCTGTCAGTGAAACGCTGGAGATGCTGGTGCATCACATCCCATGGCCCACGTGGCTGACGTGCGAGGTGCCACCAGAGACACTCTCGTTCTATGACTTGCCATAGTGACTCTGGTTGACTTTGAAGATACAGTAAGGACAGGAAACCAGGCAAACAAAGCAGAACAGACATTATTTTTAGAGCACGGTGGGCTCCTTGCAATCACTTGGTTTGTGGTCTCGTGGGGGATCAGGGAAGACGGGCGCTGGAAAACGGAGCAATTCTAGCGAGTGGCCTTCATCCCGGAGAACCGGGGGAACCGCATGGGGTGAGCAGGACTTCTGTGTTTATAGACCTCAGCAAAAAGGGAAGGCATGAAAGTTGATGTGTGACTCAGTCAAGACTTTGTAGGGTGCACCCCAACTGAGAAGTGAACACAGATGTCCGGCCAGCCGGCTATGTGGGCGCTGAGAGGCCGAGCTCCCCGACACGCTCAGGGGGCACTGCAGTGGGTGTAAGTATTCAGGCCTTTGGCTTAAATCCCCACCAGCATGTCTTCCTGTTTCCTGTGACACCCTGTGTGTTGCTGAGCTTGGTGACTCCCCCCACCCCCGGTAGGGGGTAGAACTCCAGTGATCGATTTAAGGAAGTGACAGTGACTTGTTACAATAAACGGGCTGTAGTCATTCTCTATGTGGATGAGGGATGGAGAAGAGGTGTGTTTGAGACGCCATCCCGACCCTGACAGAACCTACGCTTAATAGGGTGATGGACCTTTGTCCAAACTGTCATGGGAGGTCAGGAGCAGCCCTGTGTTTCCGTGTTAACATCTCCACCTCCCACCCAGCTGCGCAAGCCAAACAGCACCTCTCACCACCTATGAGATGGCTCTTCTGTCATCACTCCTTAGCCTGCACCCCAGCCTGGTCCATCTGTGGACCCTCCCTCGTGTCACTTTCTACCCCACGAGTCCTCCCTCCCCTGACTGTCTGTCCTTCGGGGCTGCTGTCAGCCCATGGCCCTGCACCCTGCTCTCCGTCCACACCCAGCCCGCCTTGCTCTGAGCTCATCTGCCAGTTGGGTTCAGAGTCATCTCTTTCTTTGGAGGACTCCAGCCCTTGAGCTCTCGGATTTGGATGGGAGGATCTGTGGGACGCGGGGAGGGGAAGTGTCCTTTGCTGAATGGCCAAGGCTGGAGTGCAGTGCACTGGCCCTGAGTCCAGCCTACAGGGTGGTTCGTGTCCAAAATCGCATCTAAGGGGAGGGTAGTGTGTTGGACGGAGAGACGACCGGAAGAGTTCTCCCCTGTGTTGTGGGCTTGGCACGCATTCCTGTGATGTTCAGGCGTTTCGGAGAGTTCTCTGCATAACGTGTCCTTCTGCAGGCCAGGCCAGGGCTCGGGAGCTCTGTGCTCCCTCTGCTGTTGGGGCAGAATATGCCGGGCCTCCCTCTGTCCTCCCACCAGTGTCATCTGTGTGGACCCGACAACTCCTCCGTGCTAGTTCAGGACTTGGTCGTCACACGTGCATTTGTACAAAACCTTCCTGAACCATCGTGTGGCAGGTCTGGGCCACATCAGGCTGGACTCCGGTGGCTCCGTGTCCAGGTACAGCCAGGACTGACTGTCAAGACCATTCCCACGCTCTGTCCTACATGGCCGTTCTCTGTGAAGTGCATGTCTCTGGGTCCTTGGAGGTCCCTTAGACACTTCTGTCTCAGGTCTTAACTGAATACTCACCAGGTGCCTGGAAATGATCTGTAGGACGTAGGTCTAGGGGTTGAAATGTAGGAAACACGGTTGTGACCTGAGACCAGTGGGGGGGATCAAAACCACTGCATGTATGAAATCACTAAGAAGCCATTAGCACCGCATGTCAACTTTAGCTATTCCTGGCACTAGGCAGTTTACAAACCTTAAGTCTACTGTTCAGTGATCCAAAACGTCCCATGGAAATGGCATCTAACCTACACTCACGACACAGCAGGCAGGCGAGTGCCATCTCACAGTAAGGATTGTGGGCAGAAACAGAGCAAATCATTTTTATCACTTAAAAATTCTAAAGCTGTAAAATATCTTAAAAGGTGGAGAAACTCTCAACATTTTCAAAGTAAATTCAGAAATTTTAAAGTGTATTCCCTCTAGCAATTTTTAATAACTGGTAAATACGACAAGTCAATAAGGGTTTTTGTTTGAAAAGCTGGTGCTTACGGAAGAATAGGTTTGATTCCAGGAAGATGGACGGCTCTGGTGACATCCCTGAAGGAAGTTTCTAATCAAATTTAAAAGCTTTTGAACTCCTAAGGCTGATTTTTTGGCGATAAACAATGTCAGTTTCAAGCTTATAAGCCCAGGGCTGCTTTCCGTGAGGTGGTACCTCCCCACAGGAGGGCGGGCTCTGTCCAGGATTCCCTCCAGGCATGTGGCGGTCCGGGCTCAGCTCTTTCTTGGGTCCTCATTTTGTTCCCCCTCTTAAGTGTGGGCACCCTCCCTCAGTATCTAATCTGTAGCCTCCCTCCACCCTTCCCAGCCCCGGGCATTTTACTGTCACTGCTCCCCTTCAAGCCCAGGTGACACTTTATGGGCAAGAACTTTCTGTTCTTCATGGTTTAGGCAGGAAAGTGACGGCTACTCTCAGGTTCCAGGTCAGCAGTCCATCCCGACATGACGTGAAATCCTACCCTCACCTGCATCCAGGACTCCCCTCGGTGAAAAGGAAAAAGCCCCCATATCTGGCATCTTCCCAAGCCAGCCCTCATCCCAGTCTGCTCTCTGCTCCTCTGCCTCTTTCCTTCTGCCAGGCCTGGCCCATGCGCTCGGGACGCCAACAGTGCCGCGAGAGCCCGCAAGTATGGGGCCGTGTTCTCTACGGCAAAGCCGACGGGCGTAGTGTCCACACCCATGGAGTCCACATGCTTGTTTCCTAGTCGGGTGAGTCCACTGAGAGGAAACGTCCATTTAGGTGCTAATGAACAAGGCTGGCGTGTCCTGCTGGGATTCCTGTGGCAGGGAATAAAGTAAAAAGACCCCACGAAGCCCCCACATCCAGGCCCTGAGCGCCCGAGGACCCAGCCCAGTGTCCACATGATGGACTCTCTGGGCTCTAGTGCGGGCACACGGCACCTGGGGGGCTGGACACTGTGAAGGTCAGCACACCTGGCGAAAGGCACGCAGCAGATTGGGTTAAATTAAGGATCTGAGATGGTCCTGGAGTGTCCGCCCTAAATGTAATCACAGGTGTCCTTCCAGGAGGGGGGCTGAGGGAGGCGTGACATCAGAAGGAGCGGGGGTGTGACGGCAGAAGTAGACTGGTGATGGAGGAAAGGGACACGAACCAGGAAAGGCCAGGACCGGATTCTCCCGGAGCCTCCAGAAGGCACCGCTCCGTCCACACCAGTGACATGGATTTCAGGCGTCTGGCCTCTGGAAGCACAAGAGAAAAACGTGCGCTGTTTCAAGCTACTAGGTCTGTGGTGATTTGTCACAGCAGCAGAAGGGAACTGACGTAACAGATCAGTCTAGTTCGAGGGAAGATTCCAGTTTTTGGGAGAGGAAGAGTGAGGCGGTGAGCGCTCACCTCCCCTCTCCAGTCTCGGGGGATGGGGCAGGTCAGGAAACAGTGGCAGGAGCAATCGACGCTGAGCATGTATGTGGGGGCATCCCGGGGTGTCGGGAGGTGCAGGGCTCCCCTGCAGGGGCTCCAGGAGCGTGGCCAATGCCGGACCCCACCGCTCGCCTTCTCTGTGCATCCCAGGATTGGTGCCTGGCATTCTACCCCTGTCGTCACAGGAGGCTCCTGTGTCGTGCACACAATATTGGTGGGTCACTCACCAGCAGGGTGAAGTACCTGTTTCCGCGAGCTTTTATTCTAGTGGGGAGGAAGGAAAAGCCAGGTTTACACAGAAAAATGCACCAACTTCAAGTAGCGACACATGTTGGTGAGAAAATCCCTGCAGAGTGAGTGGGGGACTCCGGGGGTGGGGGGCAGCGGAGAACAAGTTTTGATAAGGAGGCCCAGGAAAATGTCTTGGGTCATTTAGCAGAGCTGAGTGAAATGGGGAGCAGCACGTGTTTCTGAGTGTTTCCGAAGGAGAAGCACGTGTGTGGGTCCTGAGGTGGGACCCTAGTAGGTCTGTGTCCCCAGAGCAGGAAGGAGGGGTGAGGAGGAGGGGATGGAGAGGAGGGGTGGGATGAGGGCGCAGGACCCAGAAACACGAGGCCAGAGCATGGGAGGGATGGGCTGCAGTGCACCGTTCATGGAGACCCTGAGGGTGTCACGCCAGGGCGTGGTAGCAGGTCTGGCTTGGCACGCCCTCTGGATGGGGTGTGGGAGCTGGACACCAGGTGGCAGAAGGAGCAGGAGAAGTTGCCACTTGACGGGCGTGGTAGGTCTTGCGGCTGTTCTGAACCCAGACCACCCGGCATACGCGAGGGAGGAATCGCATGACTCCAGGCCTTGGCCAGAGCTGCCGGTGGAGGTGTCATCTGAGTGGGAAGACCTGCGGGTGTGGGGGTGGGAAGCACATCGGGACTCCCTGTGTAGGTGCGGCTTCCAGATGCCTTCAGACAGCGATTTGCTTAGCAAATTAAGGCAGTAGACAAAATTGTTTTTGAAAAGCTCCATCCTTCCCCTTACACTGCCGTCTGTTTACAACACCGAGTCCAGCTTCTCGAAGCACTGCTGCGGGTCCTGCGTGCCAGCCTGGGACTCGCCGCAACTCAGTGAGGTTGGTAAGTCGTGCGTCGGGAGCATTAGTACAAAGTCGCAAATGCAGCGCAAAGTGAGGCGCTCCAGGCCGAGCGGCCACGTTCCAGGGCTGGAACTGCTCCTGACTGTGAGGTCGAACTTCCCCTCTGACTTAGACAATTCAGACACGATGCTTTTCACCAAAGGCTTGTAATTCAAGGAAAGGTCCTGAAAATGGAATACAAACGGACGGCTCCATTCCTCTGGCTAAGCCGCCTTTGTGCGTCCTGGGCACACCCAACAACTTACTTTTAAGAAGAAATACTTAATGGGTGGGAGTGAAGGAGAGAAGAGAGGGAAGCAAAGGGAAGGGAAGGGTGCCGTCCGCAGGAGCCCAAGGAAGTAGCACAGGGAGAGAGAAAGATGCATTAAAAAGGTGCGAGACGACACTGAGCAGATCTGGTCTGACCTCTTAGGAAGAGCGTCAGACGGGGAGACGTCAGCACCTGAACAGGCCTCCGGCACCGCAGTGGGTGGGGTGACACCTGTGGGCTCCGAGCACTGTCTTCCTGACCCTCAGTAGAGTCACGGGATTAGCCCAGTGGCCAGGAGAGGGGCAGCGGCATCCAGCACAGTTTCCTCCTCGCCTGCGTGTAGCTGAGGCATCGAGAACTCCAGGACGCCAGCCGCAAGTGAATTCAGTGTCCACGTGTCGGTAGGGGACCCCGCAGTGCGTGAAATCTCCTACAGCACAGCTGAAACATCCCTCTCATTGGATTGAGTGGGGCCACGGATGCTTTGTCCCTTTCCTCTCTGCATTGCTTTCTCATAGTAACCTTCAGCCTAAAATCTAGACTGTAAATAATTTCAAGAGGGATTCAAAACAAGACAGAAATGGGGACGGGATCTAGAAAAGGTCTTTTATTTATTATACTTGGCTTCCCACTTCTCAAAATTATCCTGAGTTACAACTTTATATAATAAATGGTTATGCATGTATTCATTTTATAGAATATATTTTCTAAATAAAATTAAGCTTTTGATAATTCAGAATATGCTCTATGATGTTTCAATGTTCTTAGGTCATTGATATAAATTCAGACACTGCCATCCACAACCATAGCTTTAACTATAGCATATCATAAAAATGATGGGATATCTAATCCAGCTGCCGAGCAGCCCAGCGGTCCTTCCTGTAATAACACTGCAAGTAAATTTAAATCAAAATGTTTCCATTCGTCTCATACACTGGGACCCCGTTTTCAAACGTCTTCTGCAGAACTGCAGTATATGAAATAGATTTTGACAAAGAGCCACTCTGGTTGCATGGGATGTGGGGGGTCTTGATGTCCCTGTGGCTTCCGCCTGGTCCCTCTGAGGGACTGAGACTAGGCCACAGAACTCCAGGGTCCCAGAGAACCCCAGTTTGAAAACCACCAGCCTAGATGAGCGTTTTTCATCTTTATCATCTCCTGCCACTGTCCCACCCTGAGGAAACAAAGCCCCCCGCTGTGTCCTACCTGACAGTTTTCCGCATGTCCCCAGCCATTTGGTTGAATTTGGGCTGATCCCATTATGCACCCTGGAAGTAAATCTGATCTTAAATTGTTTAGTTATTTGTGTTTCGTTCATTTTTCTATTTCATGAAAGTTCTATTATAAAAAGATATCCTGCGCTTCCCGATTGTTTGGATTTGACTTTGTGCGTGAATGTCTATCAACTGTGGGAGAGATGGAATAAAGCCGTGACAGCCCTTTACCCACATCTAAAATGTTGCCTTATCTGCGTGGCGTCCAGGGGCTTTGCTCTAATCCGTCTAGATCCAAACAGTAGTCAAAATGTTAGGTTCTCCCTGAGACTCAAAAGTCACTCCTGATTTTTCCTCCCTCATGGACCAAACAATCCCGAATCTATAACTGGAAATTCTTCGATGGGATTTTTTCTTCCACATACCCATAGGTGGTTAAATCCGATGTGAGAATTTTGAGACAAGTGTTTTATTTTTGTAGCGCCAAATTGGGTTAAGTTTCTGTGGATATAGAGATACTGGTTGCCACCACACAAGTAAAGGTACCCAACTTCTAAATGTACGTGGCTGTTTATACAGTTTTAGGGGAGCAGTGGTTGTCCATTTCTGAAATGTGCAATGGCCCCATCCTGAATTCTCTCACGCTGTCAGTAAGCAGATACCCTGTGGAGATTGCCCATCATACATTGGGCCAACTCCAAAATTTTTCCCGAGAACTGATTCAAAATTAAAATGAGGTAATGAGGTTGATGAGAAAA
Organism: Rhinolophus sinicus; assembly: GCF_036562045.2. Lineage (NCBI taxonomy): Eukaryota > Metazoa > Chordata > Mammalia > Chiroptera > Rhinolophidae > Rhinolophus > Rhinolophus sinicus. The sequence continues at coordinate 182,233,290 of NC_133755.1, read as the reverse complement.
ATGAACTCTGTGCCATGTTAGAAGTTGCATTATCATAAAAGCCAGCAAGAAAGTTTCCTCTTTCAGTCACCAGTCGTTTTGTCCTAAATTCCCTTGAATGCCATGACTTTTTCTTGTTTTTGTAATCACATACACACAACTCCCCATCTAAAGAGTACGGTTCCAAGCTTTTTAGTATGTTCGCAGAGCTACGCAATCGTCACACTCTAGAACCTTTCATCACCCCCCCAGAAAAATCCCTTGTACGCATTAGCTGTGACACTCCCCTCCCTCCACAGCCCCTCCAACAGCCCTAGGTAACCGCCAGTCGCTTTGTGTCTCTGCAGCTTGGCCGATTCTGGACATCGCGTGTAAATGGAATCATAAAACGTGGTGTTTTGTGATGGGCTTCATGTAGTGTAGTTGTCAAGGTTCATCCACATCATGGCAGGTATTTCTCTTTATCACCAAATGTTCTGTTTTATGGACATAACACACATTGTTTATCCAATAATCAGTTGATAGACATGTAAGTTGTTCCCACTGTTTTGCTCTTGTAACTAGTGCCGCTGTGTACGCTGTGTACAAGCTCCTGGGTGGACACGATTGCATGTCTCTTGGTATTAAACCTGGGACTAGAATTGCTGGGTAGATGGTAACTCTGTTTAAGTTTTGGAGGAACTTCCAGGCTGTTTCCCAAGTGGCTGAGGCAGTTTCCATCCCCACCGACAGCAGCAGAGGGGTGCATGTCCCCTCCGGTGTCTCACGAACTCTTGTTGTCGTTTGCTTTATGGTCCCAGCCATCCTAGTGCGTGTGAAGGGCTGTATGAGTGTCGTTTTGAGCTGCATTTCCCGAATGACTACTGGTATTGAGCATCTTTTCATATGAGTGACGTCTTCTTTGGAGACACGTCTGTTCAGATCACGTGCCCGTTTTAAAAATCAGGTGACTTAAAAATTATTATTGAGTTGCCAGAGTTATTTATATATTCTGGGTGCAAGTCCCTTAGTAGATATGTTATTTGCAAATATTTCTCTGAATTTTGCAGGCTCTCTTCACTTTCCTGGTGGTATAGTTTACAGCACGAATGCCGTAAGTTTTGTGTCAACTATGTCATCCACCAGGATTTGCAGGCACTTTGAAGGGCCTTTGCAGCCCTGCTCAGACATCCAGATTTCTAGTGGGGTGTTGTGTTCAGGATAGATTTGTGCAGAATCAAACTCACAGTGCCACTTGCTTGTCTCGTGTCATAAAGCAAGGAAGGCAAGGTGTCTCTTTAGCTTGGTTCCCCCACAGCGTGTTTCAAAGAAACCAATTTTAACCTTCTACAAGCATCTCTATGGGTCACAAAAGAAACAGAGTACAGTTGGCTAACGTCTGATCTATTTAAACAGTCTCGTACTGTGTTCACCATTTTATTTTCACACAGGCAGGACTGCTGACGCCTGGGCTGCAGCTGTAACAGAGAAGTACTGAGAATCTAATATGTGGCGCCCCCTCCTCCCATCCATGGGGCGACCTTGCACAGGTGTTGCCTTCCTGTAGACACGAACTGGGTTCTGAACCTGCAGGAGGAAATCAGGGCCCAGAGGCCAGTGGTGTTTTGTGGCTTTGGCTAAGTTCACAGCAGCCTGCCAAGTAAAAACCTGTCTATTTGAGTTGCTATGTCTTAGGCAGGATAATGTCTTTATAGCTCATCCATTCACCATGTTTTTGTTTCAGGTCTTACCACCCCAAAAAGCAGTTTGCTCTTTTCAGTAAAATTTGTGTGCCATTTTTATTTTTATGAACCCTTTAACACGTCTCCGCTGGATGCATAACGGGGAGTGTGTGCATACTCCTGCGTGTATTTCTTTCTAAAATGCCACCCCGACGCAGCCCTTTTGCTGTTAGAATCATAAGCTGTCTGTTAATTTTTTGTTGTAATGTCACATCAAATTTAAATGCCCAAGATAGAAAGCGTGATATTTTAAATACAGATATCTCCTGGAGACTCACAAATATAAATTATGCTATTGTAATTGGATTAAGCCTCAACAAGCAATTTGAAGGTCCAAGCCAGACTGGCATATTAGGAACCCATGTTAAGGCTCATCTTTCGGGCTATGTGATGACCTTTTAAGGAGCTTATAACCTAATTAAGGAGACAAGAGTAGTATTCTTGAAATAATTGTGAATGCGGTAGGATTTTATGTTACGTGCGTGGCACAGACCAGCAGGGGTCTACTGTAAATAAATCGACTGTAAAACCATGGGGCTTTAGAAGAAAGGAAAGTCTTGGAGGGCCGAGCTCCTCCTCATAGATGTAATGAACAAATGTCCGCGGACAGGCCTTAGGAACCAGGACCCAAACGCAGACCTGGCTGCCAGTTGCAGCGTCTCCCCGGCTGGGATCTTCAGACAACGTCAGACTGGAGGTGGTTGTGGAGAGGCAAAGGGAGTGGGTGCTGGCCTGGAGAAGGGAGGGTACGCCGGTGAGGAGAGCTGTGCCCCCACGAGGGGCCGCTCTGCCGTCTCATCGTCGCCTCACATCTTGTGGACAGTTGCTTTGCTGTGGAAATGTCCCTGTGTGACAGTGGTGTGCTTCCGCCGACCTCAGGCACCGTGCTCTGCGCTCGCTCCACATTTCTGCTGGGTTCACACAGCAGTCCCATCAGATAGCACTTGGATCAACCGCCTCGCTGGTGAGGCCGTGAGGGCTCGGAGGCCCCGTCACCCATCCCCGGAGGTCCAGGGCCAGCCAGCAGCCCAGCCTCGCCTCCCGCTCAGCTGGCCCAGCCCTCTCACCCCGTCTGCTGTTGAGCACCCCCCGCTAAGTAGCTCAGGGCGATTTCAGTCACCGACCAGGGAATGTGGCCGCTCTGGACAGTAGGAAATGTGGAGTCCATTCCTTTGTTTGCTTCTGGCTTTTCTCCCTTTTTCTCCTTGAGTTTTCCACAAGCCCACTCCAAACCCCCAAACAGGTCCTCAAGGAAACCTGTGTTGCGGGGAAGCTTTAAACAGAAAGGAAGGCATTTTTCTTACTTTTGTTCGTGAACTGTGATGTTCCAATTTAAGTAAAGTCTGAAACTTCCAAACACTGATTTTAATTTTTTCCTAGACCATTTGTCCTTACATCTCAAAGCCAGAGCTGTTTGCAAGGGGGAAGTTAGTGCCCGTGTCTTTTAAAATCGTGTCGCGCACAGTTAAACACTTTAAATGGGGACTGTCTTCTTGGGAATTTCTTCATGGAGGGTTAGTAAGAATGGAGCTTCTCTTGATTTTATTATTATCACTCCTTTTCACTGTTAAACGTTTGGACATTTCATTCCCCTTGTTCTGTGGCCCCTCCCCTTTTCCTTAGTGACCTTAGAAGGGGGGGATGCCTTGGGGACAGCTGGACAGGTTCTTAGCTGCAGCCTCACCGTTTCCAACACACACACATGGAGGTGTCCGCTTCAGCCTGGACCAGCCCTGACTGCCAGGTTGGCTGGTGTTGGCTCAAGGGCCCTTTGGACCCTCCACCATCCCTGACAGTCCGTCCTGTGCAGCGCCTGGGCCACAGCCCATCCCCAGCGTGCCCCAAGGCTCAGCCACACTGAGGACCCTCCAACGTGCGGCCGTCTTCACGGTGCCCTGCCGGTTGCAGCTGCAGAGCACTGATGAGGACCTCACAGGAGTCCAGCTGCCTCAGGCTGCAGCTCTTTACCCAGATATGGAACTAAGTTTGTTTTCTGTTTTGTAAAATAAGATAACCAGTTTTCTCACCACTGCTTATTGAATTGTCCATCCTTTCACCACTGGCCTTCGCGGCCACTGTGTCACATTACGAGGTTCCCAGAAGGACTGGGCCTATGTCTCTTCCACTTCTCCTGGGCCAGACCCACGCTGACTTATTTGTCATCGCTGTGGAGTCAGTCTTGACATCAAAAGCAGCAAGTCTTTCCTACGTTCACATTGTTCTTCAATAGCGTCTTGGCTTTACACTCCCAGCTGCCTTTAGAGAGAGCTGGTCATTGACACAGCCCTGTACCTTAACCAGATTAGCTTGCTCTCAAATTAAATAGGAAGTCTGACGTGGAAGTATTTTATGAGCAGTGGAGTGCTGTGTACATTTGAGTTGTGGATATTCGTATCATGAGTGTCGTGGTTTATATGGATTTAAGATCCCTCTCTATAGTCCATGTGTCTGCTAGTATATAACTTGCTTACAAGTAAAGAAATATGGCTTGATTTTTATTACTTTCTCTTTATAATGTCATGTGGACTGTAGTGCTCAGTAAATACCAGAACGGAATCATAAGTTAGCCAGGCTCAGGTAAACCAGTTAGCCGGTTTTGGTTTTTTTATATTTCTCTTTCTTCATTTATTACCATCTTTTTGAGGTGAGGGCAAGAGGTTTTTCGATTTTTTCTTTTTCCTTTTAAGAAGTACTGGATATGCAGGATATTTTAATAAGTTGCTCCCTATGTCGACTAGGCAAAAGCAAGATATTTCAGTAGGATAATGCAATAAAAGTGACTTCAAGTTTAAATTTAATTTCCTACTGATGGTGATAAGACCATTTTCAAAATGCACAAGTATTCCATTTGCCATTTCTATTCACTTTGTGAAAAAAGGAGCTTCTTTCACTGATTTCTACATGTTTGAAATTTTCTTTCACTTAAAATAGTCGACATGCAGCTTTTATTATCTAGTCCTGAAAATGGGGCAAGAACAGCAACTTGTGTGTTAAAAGAATCATTGTTTTGTGCTCCCACTCACTTATCCAGCCAACCTTGGGGCATGACACTCTCGTAGGTGCTCATTCGAAGACCAGTGAGGCATGCTTCCAGCTCTAAGGGGTCTTAAATCCGTCAAAAGTGAGAGCTGGCCCCCAGTTCCTGGGGCAGTGTGTCAAAGAGGAAACGCTAGATAACTGCAGAGAGGAGATGTCACATCTGACTGGGTGACTCATTCATTTCTTCATCGAATACCTCTTTATTGGGTTTCTACAGCATGCCAGGCCCTACCTTGGGGAAAACTCCAAGAGGGAGACAGAAACAGTGTCTGTCCTCGGAGCCGTGATCTACTGGGGAACCAGCATGTAGTGTCACACGTAACCAGAAGACCAGAGCGTGCCATGGCACATATAACTGAGGGATCTACCCTAACTGGTGATCAGGAAAGGCCTCCTAGAAGAGGTGGCGTTTGCTCCAAGTCTTAACAAAGGAGTGACAGGTCAGTGAGTGGCAACTATAGTTGGAGGGGAACATGCAAACCAAAGGGAGACTGCACAAGCCAAGGTCGAGGGCGTGTTCCTGGGAGGAAGAGGAGCAGTAACTCTAGATGTGAGCTGACTTTCTCAGAAGACACTTGAACTGTCCTGTGCCCTGTTGCGTGTAATTCTCACCATTGTCATTATTGTCATGTTGCTGACCTCACATGGGGCTCAAACCCATCGCTATTCTGCAGCTTGTTTGGTTTTTGTTTAACGAGAGTGAGGCCATAGATTTATTTTTTGTATTTCAGTTGTCTTTGTTGTTAAATCCTTCCTTGCCATTTGTCACTATTTTTAGAGACACATATGTATTCTGTCACCCTGCAAGAGCTCTGTCCCTTCAGCTTCAGGCAGCTGCCTGCGTCACCCAGGCACACGTGAGAATGCGGCCTGGCAGAGGGCCAAGGATCCCCATTGGAAACCTGCCTCCTGGTTGAGCCATGCTCCGCTTCGGGGGACTTAGCAGCAGCACTTAGCCCACCAGCCATTACTGGTCCATTTTATTCAGTGCAGCTCTGAGAACAACTTGTATAATGTCTTCCCGAGGGCCAGAGACAGTATGTTTACCTCATCACCCTCATCCACCCGTCTGGTAGCCTCATGACAGAAGGAAAGGAACTCAGCCTACTTTTAGTGTCACTCTGACCACCGTCGATCCTGGCCTCCTGTCTAACGCGTTCTAACTACCCTCAAGCCCCCTGGCCCACAGGTTACAGAATCTGCCATCCTAAAGTCCTTGCCTGTCCTTAGTGTCAGTTCAGCTTATTCAAATATCAGCAGGAGTGGGTCTTCAGGTACTGAGATGTGACACTGACACCACGGGATGGGGCCTGGCAGGTGACCTGGGCCATGCCCGTCCTCCTGCCCGCACCAGCCCTCCCCACTTGGGCTCTGAGCACCAGATGAGCCTGTCATCTGAGAGCGATGGAGGTGGTGCCTGGCGGCTGAGTCCCGGTCAGCTGGGAAGGAGGACGAGGACGGAGGACAGAAAGCTGGGCAGCAGGAAGGAGAAAACTGGTGCCCACTCACGGGAGCCCCTTTGCTTGCTGGACGGCTCCAGAAGCCAGCAGAGGCCGGACATGCTTTCTCTTCTTGCCTCCGTTCTCTCAAAGAAAACAGGCTTCCTTTTCCTGACGCAACAGGAAAGAATGTTGTATAAACAAAGACACTTACAACCAAAATGTTTAGAGCTTTACCTACACAAACCACTCAGGATTCAGTTCATGGTGAGCAGATTCCAGGTTGTTTAACCAAATGCCTTGAAGTTCAAAGGGTTATCTGATTCCACAGTCTCCATCCAGAGCTGGCTTTGAAACAGCTCCGGATGTCGCCTGACTTTTCATTCCTCTGTGTTTCCTGCCTGTCTCCATTGTTGAGAATCCCGTCTTAATTTTGAAAACTATGTAATCCATCCGTGTGCCTCTCTACATTATTTCTGTAGGAGCATAAAGGCCTGTGAGGAAAGAGTGTGGTGGGTCTGTCCCCACTGCCTTTTGCAGGGCCGCCTTCCAGGCCAGGCTGAGGAGGGGGACAGGCTTTGTGTCCCACAGCAGGGTGGTGACACCAGAGGAAGTCAGCCTCCAACAGAGGCCGCTCCTGTGCTCCCGCGGGCCCCACAATGCCTGCTTTACCCTTTCCTCCCTCCCTCCCTCCCTCCTAAGAAGTGCAGCTTCTGCCCAAGAGGTGAACAGTAGCAACAATTATGGTTGTCAGGCGCCTGTGTCACAGCAGACCATGCCCAGTGTGACTGCAGATGTCCCTGGGCTGCTCCTGAGCCCATTTAGGTGGGAACAGTGGAACATGGTAACAGCAGAAGACAGTGCCGCTTGCACCAGAGCTCTGCCTGCTGCATGGTTGCGGTGGTTCCATTAGGGGACAAGTGCTGCAAATGAAGCAGCAGGAGCTGGTGTGAAAGCCCAGAGCGACGCTTGCACTGCAGGCTGGACGACTGGAGAGCGGGTGGGTACCCGGGACCGTCGTCGTCCGCCCGGCTCTGCAGATGTGTGTCCATGCTGCTGGTTAAATCAAAGAAAACCCCATGAAAATGGTGGTTTTGCCCATATTATGTTTAGATCTATAATCTTGTGCATTATCAACTACACAGTCATTGCATTTTCTTCCTGAAATCACTGCCATCTTAACTTTCCCTGACAGACTGAATATCTTTATCTCACCAACAGCCCCGCCCCCAGCTCAGGTCACCAGTTTCCTGACTCACTTGCCATCTCCACTGGAACCACTTGGCTCCCGCCCCCTTGCTGCCGAGTTTCGATCTCATTCGCCCCCTTTCTCTCTGACATATCACCCTGTCTAACTTGTCGCTGATTTTTCCTTTTCCTTGGTAACGTGGGCAAGCTGCACAGCTAAAGTGTCAGATTCTGGTTTCAGCAGCTTTCCCTTCTCTCCCTTCGCGAGCTCACCCGCTGGCAGGGTGTTCCCACCATCTCCATGTGACTGTCACGCAGGCCTGTCTCTCGAGGTTTTCACACCACACGTCAGTGGATGTTACCATCTTCCCTCAGAATCTCCCCTCCTCCCTCGCATCTCTCTGCAGTGGCACCACCATTCTCAGGTCAGAGTGACAGTCTCCATGCTGGAATCCTCCACGCCTCATCGTCCACGTGCAGGTCCAGTGTGTGCGTTTGCTCGCATGGTGTGTGCCATGAAACGCAAATCTGCCTTTTCCTCCCTTCAGTCTGGTCCTCACAGCTTTTCCCACGGCCGCGAGGTTGTCCCGCTGTCCAGACTATCCTGCATGTGGAGTCCAGAGCAGTGCCCATGACATCGGCGTGCAGGTCCCTTTCTACGAGGTCAGATAGCAGTGACTGCTCAAGGATTTCTGTATCCAGACCCCGTCTGTGCCTCTACACTTATCTAATGTTAAGCTTTTAAAACTTAGTTGCGTACCACCCCACTGCATTCTGAGAGCCATTCTGGAGGTCTCGGTCTGCCCTTGGCTTGCATTTGCCTGAGTCCTCAGACCGGCTTAATGATTGGGCAATGATCAGTTGAAGGGAATCCCTTCCATTAGTTGGGAGTTCTTCCGAGCTTCTTTTATACCCTTCTGCCTGTCTTCATCAACTAGTAGGTTGTGTGAGGATTGGGTTGGTGTAAAAGTAATTGTGGTTTTTGTAATTTTTTAACCTTTTAAACTGCAGTTACTTTTGCACCAACCTCATACAAATAATAACGTAACCAAATCCGTAAATCATTTCCTTTGTAACATCTCCCTTTGCTCTTGAACCTAAATAAGAAAGATCTGCATCCTTGTGAGATTTAGGAAGATGTTACCTTTACTTACACTAGTTGTGTTTTCATTTTCTCTTTTAACAGCTCATCACAATGACTTCACATAATTTTGTAGCGCGAGACAGCATCTTGCCTTTGGAACCAGCTAACTACCCACAATTTTAAGTGCTACTTTTGTCATGTGCGTTTTTAATATGTTCTCAGACTGACTTCACTCTGTCCTACTCTGTTTTCTTCCGTCCCTTCTTTCTCTTTTAGCACTGGTGTAACCTTGAAAGCATTTCTCTTCCAAACACTTAAAATTCTTTTCAGGACCCAAAAATACACGTTGGGATTTGATTGGGGTTGGAATAAACTCATCAGTTACTCAGGAAAATTAAGTGTTGAGACCGAATGCGCTCTGTCGGGTGTCTCACCTGCCGTCTGGCTCTCACATCACGCTCCCCAGCCTCTCTCTCCGGTGACTCATGTCACCCTTTCTCCTGTGTTGCTCTGTCGCTGGTGCACCTGGGAGTCATAAGCTGAGACCTTGAATAACATTTTAAAGTGTTTTTGTTGTGCCCTGTCCTCTGAGGAATGTTGCAGCTAGACATTGGCTTAGAAGTTCAGAATACTCAAGATTTCGTGCTGGTGTTGTTTCTGTTCTCAGACTCCTAATGATTCTTTGTCACTGAGTCATACTTCTGACTAAATGGAGATACTTAGGACAGGTGCTGCTCTGGTCTGCTTTCCCACAAGCCTGTTCTCAGGTGGGGTGCTGTTCCCATAGAGAGCAGGCTCCGGCAGCCTGCCTGCTCTCCGCCACCTGCCCCCTCCCTGTCTCCCGACGCCTCTCTCTCATCACTCAGGGTCTGATGGAGGGGCCGGCACAGGCTCCCGTCCTGATGTGCTGCCTCCTGTGTGTCAGACATTAGAGTCGAGTGGTCAGAAATCGACTCTGGGTCCTGGGTTCAAATTCCAGCTCCTCACTTACTACTAGTTAAGTCAGGGACTGGTAAGTTACTTAGGCCCCCACATGAAGGAGGCTAACACACAGGGCCGTGGGTTCACTTGGTGTGTAGAAAGCACGGAGAACAGCCTGCAGGGCAGGCGTCGAGGGTCACCTGCTGCTGTCAGTGGCCGCAGCACCCACGCCAGGTCCTTCCTTCCGGGAGAGCAGTTCCCTGGTTTCAGTCGGAGGCAACACCCAGCTGCCGCTCTTTAGAGGCCAGCTTTTCCCAATGCACTTGCTCATCAGTTATCCCGTTGATTTTCCCATGACCACGCCTGCCGTTTATAATTTTGACCCTCCCGATTCCCTTGGGAATGGTCCTCGTTCTGTGACATCAGTGTCCTGTCTCTTGCCCACCTTTCAGGATTTCTGCAAACTCTCTGGTCCACTACTGCATCCTGCCGGGGTCTCCAGCAAGGCTGTGGGGTAGTTATCTTTCTATTAAGTAAACCTTCCGTCCTTTTCTCATTTCGTAAACGGTAAACTATTTCTATATCAGACATGCTTTCTTTCCCTTAAAGGTATGAATGATTTTTGAGTTGGTTTGGATTTTATTGTTATTATATTTTGTGGTATAAATTGTATAACGTAGACAATCCCAAAGGTGGTCATGCTCACCACTGGGGGACATTGGTCACTGACGATGTTTTAGTAAGGGTCAGTGTTTGGTGCGTGCTAGGTTAGTTTCCTGTGGTGGGCGTAACTACCACAAACTGGGGGCTTAATCAAGGTGTCAGCAGGGCCCTGCTGTTTCACAGCTTCTCGGGGAGAACCCTCCCTCCCTCACCTCCTCCAGCCTCTGCTGGCCCCAGGCGTTCCTGGGCTTGTGGAATCATCACCCCAGCCTCCGCCCGTCATTGCGTGACACTCGTCTGTGTGTGCGTTCTCGTGGTCGTCTATTGGATCAGGACCCACCCTGCTACAGTCTGAGCTCATCTTAACTAATGACATGTACAGCGACCCTATTTCCAAGCAAGGTAACAGTCTCAGGGACTAGGGGCTAGGACTTCAACATGTATTTCTTGTGGGACACGATTCAATCCCTAGCACATGTTAATGACCATTTGGTGGGAGCAGCCCCACCACTGCCAGGCCACACACATGCTGCTAGTGCCACATATGCGTAGAACTTGTGTGTTGTTGAGCTCTTAGCTTTGCTCCCTATCTGATGTCATTCAGATTCGCCCTCAGCACCGCTGGAACCAGAAGGCACGCTTGGTATCTTTGCTGAGTGAGCCCTTGGTATTAGCTGTCGTTCCATTCCTCCATCTATTAAAGATTAAAGTGATCCATCTGGGTGCGCTGGGCCCCGAAATAGGATCTTGTCTCTCCCAGCTCTGAGGGACATTTGAGGTCACATCTGGGCATCTGTAAACCAATCTTAAATTGATGTTTTATCTGCCAGACCTTAATTCTTGGGAGGTCCTTGTTTCTCCAAGCTCACTGACGTGGAAACTCGTGACTTACTAATCTGATCTTATTTGCCACCATTGCCACATTTTAAGCAAAAAATAAAAATAAAACAACCACAAAGAAAAGAAGCCTGTTCTAATCAGATAGACTTAGGCCTTGTTGTCCAAAAGATGCTTGCCTCCTCCAGCCCCTGCGTCTTTCACTTGAGCTGTTTGTCTCACCTGGAAGGTCCTCTCCCTGCCACAATCCTTGATCCCTCCAATTGCCCTGTTTCCTCCGGGAAGCAAGCCCTTATCAAGCCAGACCCATTCCCATCCTCTGACCTCCCTCATCTGACCTCTCCTTCTCTCATTGTCCACACATCTCATATTGCATCTCCATGACCTCCATGTTTCTGTCTGAGGATATGTGATCTGGTCTCCCAGTGAGACTACAAGTTTATCTCCATTCTGTTCTCATTGTGAGAGTTTAGTTTATTTGGTTTACAAAGGAAGAGAGTTAGAAATTTTGAATATGTTTCTCACAAGTACAACTGGGTCTAAAAATGTTTCTCACAAATACAATTGGGTCTAAACATTTCTTGAATGTCTTTTATGAGACTGATATCACATGCTGTTTTTAATGAAGACATGTTGGGGGCACAAGTGATGTGTCTTTAAAGCCCAGCATTACTTTTCTTTTCTTTTTTTTAAATTAAAGTTTATTGGGGTGACAATTGTTAGTAAAATTACATAAATTTCAGGTGTACAATTCTGTATTACATCATCTATAAATCCCATTGTGTGTTCACCACTCAGAGTCAGTTCTCCTTCCATCACCATGTATTTGATCCCCTTTACCCTCATCTACCACCCCCCAACCCCCTTACCCTCTAGTAACCCGTAAACTATTGTCTATGTCTATGAGTTTTAGTTTCTTCATTTGTCTTGTTCTTTTGTTGTTTTCAGTTTTATATACCACCTATCAGTGAAATCATATGGTTCTCGACTTTTTCTGTCTGACTTATTTCGCTTAGTATTATAATCTCAAGATCCATCCATGTTGTCATAAATGGTCCTATTTCATCTTTTCTAACCTCCAAATAGTATTCCATTGTGTATACATACCACAAATTCTTTATCCATTCATCTATTGGAGGACATTTTGGTGTTTCCATGTCTTGGCCACCGTAAACAAAGCTGCAATGAACATTGGAGCACACATGTCTTAATGGATAAATATTTTCAGACTTTTTGGGTAGATACCCAGGAGAGGGATTGCTGGGTCATACGGTAATTCTATTGGTAATTTTTTGAGGAACCTCCACACTGCCTTCCATAGCGGCTGCACCAGTCTGCATTCCCACCAACAGTGTATGAGGGTTCCTTTTTCTCCACAGCCTCTCCAACACTTGTTACTGTTTGTCTTGTTGATGATAGTCATTCTGACTGGGGTGAGGTGATATCTCATTGTGGTTTTGATTTGCATTTCTCTGATGATTAGTGATGTTGAGCATATTTTCATATGTCTATTTGCCATTTGTATGTCCTCTTTGGAGAAATGTCTCTTCAGGTCCTCTGCCCATTTTTTAATTGGATTGTTTGGGGTTTTTTTGTTGAGTTTCATGAGTTCCTTGTATATTTTGGATATTAGCCCCTTATTGGAGGCACTGTTTGCAAAAATCTTCTCCCATTCAGTTGGTTGCCTCTTCATTTTATCAATGGTTTCTTTTGCTGGTCTGATGTTTTAGGATGAAGTGCTCTATAAATGTCAATTATGTCCATTTCATCTAATGTGTCATTTATGGCTGATGTTTCTTTCTTTAGTTTCTGTTTGGATGATCTATCCATAGCTGTCAATGATGTATTTAAGTCCCCTAGTATAATTGTGTTTTGGTCAATTTCTCCCTTTAGTTCTGTTACGAGTTGCTTGGTACATTTCGGTGCTCCCTGATTGGGGGCATAAATATTGATGACTGTTATGTCTTCTTGTTGTACAGTCCTCTTCACCATTATGAAATGTCCATCTTTGTCTCTTGTTACCTTTTAAATCCTGAAGTCTGTTTCATCTGATATCGGTATGGATACACCTGATTTTTCTCTGAATACCATTTGCTTGGAGTGTCAATTTCCACCCTTTCACTTTGAGTCTATGTTTGTCCTTGTAGCTGAGATGTGTCTCTTGGAGGCAGCATATGGTTCGGTTTAGTTTTTTGATCCAGTCTACTACTCTGTGCCTTTTTATTGGTGAGTTCAGTCCATTTACATTTAGGGTGATTATTGACATGTGAGGATTTCCTGTCATTCTATCTTCGGTTTTCTGGTAAGGCTGTGTCTCCATTGTTTCTTTGCCTTTTTGTTGCTATTATTTTAGTGTAGTGATAGTCTATGATTTTTCCCTGTTTCTTCTTTTATTATGTTCTATATTTCAGTTCTGGATTTTTCTTGAGTGGTTACCATTAAGTCTGTGTAAAAGAAAGTTTCATATTGAGAGTGTTCCGTTTTCTTCAGCATCAGCACCACTTTTCACTCTCTTCCTACTAGCAGCCAACATCGGAGCCAGTGTTAAAAGCAAGGCCAGTTTCCAGTCTCCACAAGTTACGCCCTTATCGTCCTTGAGTTTAAAAAAATGGATAAAAGACCTACGCGCAGAATGCCTTGTTAACGCAGTTTTCCATAAAACATGACAAAGTGCAGCTGATTTCTATTCCGGAGGCACCATGTCTGCTGTCAGGAGTAGGGTGGACTCCGACCATGGAGGCTGGGTCCACTGGGCCAGTGAGAGAACCGGCTTATTTTCCACCTGCAGTGTGACTATGTGACGGCCGTCGTTTCGATCCTGTGTTCACAAAACCACATACTTATCTGAGCTGCAGACTCATCCCACCCATTCCCTTTGCTTCTTCATGTGAAAATGGAAAAGGTGTGCTGTGCAGGGCCCTGGGGACACTCAGTTCCGTGGTGACATGTTGAGCTCAGTATTTACCCACTGGCTGTGAAACACAGTGGACTTTGGCTTTTGGTGGTGGTAGGAGGCAATCGGCCCCACGGCCAGTATTTTCATTTCAATGTGACCATCTGTGCCAGGGCTCTTTTACACAGCACTTAACTTATGAGAGAGAGGTGACAACTGGATGTCTTTGGGAGGTACGTTATTGCTTCCGGCTGTGATGCATCAAAGGCTGAGAGCTTTCTCCGCCTGTTGTGCGCAGGGCCCAACCCCGGCCCCCCGGCCCCTAGCGTCCCCTAACCACCCACTCCTCCTCCCCCACTTGGAATAAGCTCTGACAAAGCTACCTTTCCGGTGACTTGCTCACAGGCACGAAGCCACACCTGGGCTTTAGTAGATGGCATCCAGCAGGCATAGTGACTGTTTCTGGCCCGAATATGCAGCACCATGTTCAGCAGGACCGCGGGCATCCAGGGACCCCTGTACACGTGACAGGGCCACACAGAAACCCCAGGCTAGCGGTGCTCCCAATCGCCCAGCAACAAAGTTGGCAGTGGTGGCACTGAGGTGGCGGGAACCAGTAAACCTTTGATTGCTTTCCTGTAGGACTAGGAATCATGTACATGCACAGCTACAGGTCACCAGGTGAGTCTGCTCTCATGCTGACACCCTCAGCCTGGCCCGGGGCAGAGGGTGGGGACATGCAGAGCTTTACTGGAACTGCGGCCTGTTAGGCGCCTGCTGGGGGCCCTCAGCTCAGGGTCCTCTGTGGAGAGAGGCCAGCAGGGGACAGAGGAGTCCTCTGCCACCCGAGTTCCAGGAGCGACATGCCCCAGATGTACTAGCACCTGGCGGTCCAGCTCACCCACCGGAAGTGCGGTGACTTGCTCTCTCCTCACCTGAAAACAGTAATATATTTTTTGAGCAGCTACCATGTAACAAGTCCTATAAATGGTGCTTTCAGTGTTTCTTTAAAACTTTAATTTTTTATCCAATTCTCAAAACAATCTTACTGTAGATATTATTTTCCACGTTGTCCTGAAGAGGAAGAAAGTACGTTTGGGAAGGTTAACTCATTTCCTCAGGGTCCCACGGCTGTTTATGGTGGTGGGGAGGGTGGAGTTTCGCGCAGGTTATCTCACAAAGTATAACGCCCCCCAGCCTCCGTGCCCCGAGGGTGTCAGGGAGGGTGGCGCACACACAGGCACACACGTCTGCACACGAACTCACACATGTGTACAGGTGTGTGCGATTTCCATGAGAAGATTTGCTATTGCTAGTCTCCCTCATTGTGGAGCCCACTTTGTGGACGTGTCCACCCCTTTTCTCACACTTCGTCCCAAAGCAGCCCAGGGTGCAGGCAGTGTGATGGGACTCAGTTCCTGCGTTCTCCACGGGAGCACCGGGTTACGTCAGGCCTGCATTTGAGGTTTTAAATTGGGGAGCAAAAGGAAGATACCTCCTATTTTGAAGAAGTCCACATTTAGTTCATGGTACTGATATTCTCTGACCAACACGTGGGTCTCCATTTTCATTCATTTTATGCCAAGACTTTCCCATTAGGATGTAATCAGAAGACAAATAAAAACAAAATAAACCCACTGACTGAAGGCCTGTCTGGAGGGCGAGGGGAGTATGGCAGGTGAGGATTTTCGCCTCAGGATACTCACAGTAGGCGGGGAGCCGGGTCTCCCCAACACTGCAGGAAAACAAGTATTTATAAAATCCTGCCGTATATGACACTGTTACCTGCCAGGAGAAAGTCAGACTCTACTGGATATTCCAGTGAAACCAACTCTCTAGTGTTATCATCTAAAGCTTTGTTTTTTCAAAGATTCAGGCCCTCCATCCTATACTTCTGAGTTTGTGTATTATTTTATGATGACTTTATGATGACGTAAATTCTGGATCTTTTACTGTGGAAGCAAAAACTTTTTTGAAGGAGACATTACATATCACTGTGTCAGATATTCAGGAATAATAATAATAATGATATTTATTATGACAAGTAATATTTTGAGTGCCTACCACGTTCCAGGGACTGATATGAGTGTTTCACCTGTGACAGCTCATTTATTTCTCATGATAACCAATTAAGGGAGGATTGCCCTTTCTGTGGAGGAGAGAGCAAAGTCAAGAAAGCGTAAGGTGTTTGCCCAGTGTCACACCATCGGGATGCTAGGAATTGGATCGGTTCTGGTGCCATTGCTCCCTCGTGAAAGCAGACGCTTAGCTCCGGCTGTGCTCATTTGCTCTGCGTTCACCTGTGTCGTGCTGTCCCACATAGTGTGTGAGCTCAGACGCCAGGCTTACCCAGCGGTTCTTGGGCCTGTAGAGTTTCCCAGGGGCTCTGCACCTTCTTGGTATTTTAAAGCAATGCCATACACGATATCGCAGTGAGTTAATAAAAGTTCATTTCTTGATCAAGTATCAGTCTAATGTCAGTGATCCTGGTCAGGGGCCAGTTTTCTTCCTTGTGGTGGTGAGTTGGGGCTACAGTCTCTACATCTTATAGCTCCACCCCTCTGTCCCCCAAGCACCACTCCCCACCACCACCACCCCCATCCCCTCAATCCCCTCAATCCCCCATCCCACCCCCCCACCCCCACCAGAAGGACTCTGCATTCCCCATTAAGGGGAAGGAACTGAAGGAGGCTGCAGCTTCTTAAAGGTATACTATCCCCTCCCCTTCCATTGGTGAGAACTAGTCATATGACCCTATCTGGCTGCAAGGAAGGCTGGGAAATGTAGTCCTGCTAGGAGGCCCTTGCAGTACAGCAGAAGATAGATTTCTGTTCACAGTGGTAATAGGAAATTTGACTTCATGTATAACTGATTTACATTAAATCTGTCATTACTTCAGAATAAACTGCTAATTCTATGGAGAAGTTCATAGGCCTTATTTTTTTTAAAAAATCTTTTGATATCATGTTTGAGTTTTTCACTTTAATGTTAAAAACAATCAGCCTGGACAGTTGCAAACAGTTATAAATAAATTTCAGAATTAGGTTCTGTGCTTAGATTGACAGCTGGACATAATGGAGAACTGTAACTAGTCAATGCTATATGTGAGCAACCCTCAATTCCTCATTTTCCAAAGGAAAAATATCATAACAAAGAAGATGCAGTTTCTGAACGTGTGCAAAATGGTATCCTGGGGGGCGGTGCCGTGATTTCCCACCCCCTCGCAGCCCACCACCTTCTGCATGTAGCAGTGCTGGGGCTCCTTTGTCAATTCAGGACATTCTGGGTGGAAAGAAAATGTGTTGGCCCTGGGCTTCTTCTGGAGACTACGCTCCCAGAGCCCTGCCTCCTTGTGGACGTTTGTCTGCGTGGGTGTGGCCGGTGCCGGGAGGGGCACAGACGGCCCAGAAGCTGTAGGTTTCGCCCATGAATGGCCGTAATAGAAACCTGCTGTATGTTTCCAAGACACTCTGATGGGCCACCCCCTCCGAAGATCTTAAACATCCCCAAAGTGAATCTTTAGTTGCTGTTGTTTGTGCAAACCCCGAGTTCTCCAAAAGTGTGAGTTTCTGGACCCGTATCACATTTCAAATAGGTCACTCATGATCTGCTCCATGGGAAACGAAATCTCCTGCAATGATGTCTGTGTTCACAGCTCTTGAAAGAATTTATTCACTGAAAAGTGGGCATGGCAGCGTCACCTCTTTGTCTTGTTTAAACTTTTAGTTGGACATGCTATAAAATAAGGGGGACAAGATTGCCACACACGGCCACAGTCACAGTGTGAAAATGAGCAAACTGGGGTACAGTATTGGCGTTCTTTACACACTGAGGGCTGTGTGGTAGCCATAGGAAGCCTGGGCTTTTTTCACTTAGTGACAGTATTTCATGGCATAACTATATGGCATTTCCTGGCCATAAATTAGATGTTAAGATGTACATTTTTATGGGCACTTAATTGGAGAGTCTCTGTTCACCCCTGCACGGGGTGAGCTTTTGAGATTACTATCAATAAAACAAATATACTGACTGCGTCTTGCTGTAAGCGGTGTGCCCGTTAAACAGAACCTTGGTACATTGATGGAGGTAAAGTGCTGTAGAAAAACAGGAGCACCAGCAAGCTTGCACATTGCTTCTTGAACAGACGCAGTCTTCATTTGGCGCGGTGCCCCTGGTTGGAAATGAGACTAGAGAGGCGCGTCCACAGTCTCACAGAGGGCAAGCCGAGGGTCTCGTGATGCTGTCGTCGCTCTTGGCTGTGGGTGCTTTTAATAAGCACCCAAAAGGAATGTGATGGCTTTACCTCATTTTTTACGACATGCTGTCACATGCAAATATTTCTCAGGGGCGTCTCTTTTCGTCACATCTGGGCAGTGGAGGGAGCCTGTGTAGGTATGTGTGCCCGAAAGTCCCACACTAGCCTGACCAGAGCTATGAAAGATGTGCAGGATACCCATACCCTTCCTAACCAATTCCTTCTAGCAGTTGGGTTTTCCCCCCTGCACTCTCGAAGTTGTGCGAGAATCTCGTGAGCTGTTCAGTTCAGCCACTAAGATACCTGGGAGGCAAAGTGGAGGGTGTCACTTTCACAGGTCAAAGGTGATGGACGCTGAGACGGTCCTGCCAGGAGCCTGGTGACTGATGATGGATCAAACCCACACAGGCAGGCCATGTGCTTACTAAGTAAGCACAATTTCAGTGCTTTTAGCTCACACACAGCAATTTGGTAATTTCCAGGAACTAATTTATGTGTAATATAATGCTTTGAAAAACATGCAAATTTACAGTAACACTTAGATTGCTTTATCTTAATTAGAATTGACATTGAAATAATTATTTTGTTTTTCCAAGTTTAATATGTGTATATGCTTTCATTCTCTTTTCCCCAAAGTGAATTTTTTATGAATAAAGAAGTCAGCAATCAAATTGAGATGAGTTGAATGAATTTCAAACTAGTAGAAAGCACGGAGGATAAGAAACATTGTGAGGTATTTTTCCTAAGCCTTCAAATTTTATCCACAGCAAGTTACAGAAATATTTAAGTCCTAAAACCAGCTCATCATTACACTGCTGTATTTTATGCATTTCATATTCAAGAGGTTTCTTCCCACTCTGTAAATTGGATGCATAAGTGCGTCCTGACATAAGACCTCTAAAATGTGCTTTCCAATTTCTGCTTTTTCAGTTAAGATGGAAATCACATCTAACATTTTTAATAATAGAAATTTTATCACCATCTGCTTATCTGTTGGCACTTTATTGCCATAGAGAAAATAAATGCCTGTTAAATTTTGTATATGTTTATGTTATGCTAGGAATTTGGTAAAAATTAATGTCATACTATAACACTTGTGATAAAAAATGACTCCCACAGATCCATGGCACGTTTAACTTGTGAGTATAGTTTGTACTTGTAAGATTATTGCATATCCATGGACACCCATTCCTGAGGTCACAGAGCTAAGCTGCTTTGAAAGGTCCATGAGATGGGCCAGGAGATGAAAATTTAAAAATCTTTCCCTCTCCCTAGAAGTTTGGTTTTATTGGACATGTAGAAGGCTATATTTCAAAAAGTTTGCGTCCCCAGCAGCCAGACTCCCAGATCCAGCCGCCTTTGATGGCACAGTGGGTAGATGGGCAGTGTGTGCCTTCCACAGGCCCTGTTACTGGGCCCTCCTGCTCTGGGCCGCACCTGTTTGGCTGAGGTGCAAGTGACGAAAGCCATGGGCTTTTCAGATCTAAACTAGTGGGCATCTCCGCACAAATGGAAAGGTGATGTACAGTAAACATTCACAACGCATTACCTGGCCGTCCCCACTAACCTCTCGTCTATGTGATATTCTGCTCATGTGACTTCCTGGGTTTGTGGGAAATACTGAATCCCTCCTGGGGGGGTAAGGGGACATCAGCTCCCTCCTGGGGAGCAAGGTGGACCTCGTGTCCAGTTGGATATGGGGTGGGGCCAAGTCTGGGTGGAGAGGGCCCCAGGTCAGAGAGGCCCAGAGGACACATTGGGCCAGGGTCCTGGGACATATCGCCGTGGGAAAGTTTTTGGGTTGAGAAAAGTGGATAATGTCAAAAGCTGAATGGATATTTGAGTGGATTTTCAAATGGAGAATGATGGGCAGTGTGTCTATGCAGTGAGGAGGTTTTAATTGCTGTGAGTTTTGTGTCTTTAGCCACGTAGAGGTTTGATGTCCCCAGTTCTCCTCCCCCCACCAGACATGACATCTAGTCCTCGCCCAGCCCCAGGGACGGTGACCGGCACGTGTCATGTCACCCCGGGTGGGCCTTGCCCGCCACCACGTGTGCTGACGCCTGTGTTTCCTCACTTGGTGGGAGTGTCACCAGGGGATGAGGGTAACACTGTGGGGACAGCCATCCCTGGAGGGTGTCAGCCCATCATGACTGTGCTTTGTAAGACGCTTTACATTTTACAATGCCCCGGAGGTCCCCTGACTCCATGTACTGCTCGTCCCTAACACCCACGGCCTCCTGCAGTGTCTGCACGTCTCACAAGAAAGCTCTGCTGTGCCCCATCCACCCTGTGCCCCACAGCCCAGGACTCAGGGCAGAGGCCTCGACAGTCAGCAATACCCCCTCATGCCCCGTGGGGTATGGATGGAGGACGAGGAGGGGGCAGGAGTAAACTGAAAACCACCACTGACTGACACTCAGTGACCACATCAGATCTTTCTGCTTCGTTTAGTTCCATCCAAGGCCATGCGTGGGCTTGGTGGAGCCTCAGGTTTCTTTCAGACCTGTGGACATTCACAGGACAGGCCAACCGAGGTGTGTTGGAGCCAGGGTCTGAGGCCGCCATCTTAGGCTGGGCACAGTGGGCACCTGAGTTGACGTGGCCTGCCCCCACATTCCTGAGGGCCATGGGCCCTTTCACCTCCAGCTCCTCATGGCCTCTGGCTCGGGGGTTAGGTGGCTGGGTAAGTGGGGACATCCTTGGTCACCAGAGTGAGGGAACAGGCCGCTGTGATGATGGGAGGACGACCCAGAACCTCTGGGTGCGTGTTGTAGAAAAATAGCTCTTTTCAGCACTTTGAATGCCATGAATTGATGAAGTGCCGGGATTCTGACAGTCACAATTGAGGTGCCTTCTAATTTTGCGTTCCGCTTTGTTTTCTGGCCTGGAGGTCCGAAAAATCATTGTCAAAGTATTTAATTGTCTGTTTTTTCCTTCTGAAAACAGCATTTGAGTTTCTGTGTAATCACAAAAGGGGACTTTTTAAAAGGTTCGTTTTTAATCTAGAAATGAGATTATTATGTGATCTTTACATCGTGGAAAAAGAGAACATGTGGAGGATGTGAAATCGTGAAATGTAGTAACGTGAAATACCACGGAACTGCCGGTTTTCTGCCCAGTGAGCTGTACCAGAGTTTACGGCCCTGCGCCCTGCCCATGGCCAGTCTACTTCCTACTGGCCTGAACTCAGCTGTGCCGACGTCACGGTGACATAGCGTCCATCTTCTCCGAAAACGGTTTTGTACTTAGCAACATTTAAAAAATGTTTTTCTCTAAATTTTCTTTAAATACGATCTTCTTATAACTAGCAATGCCAGGATAATGTATTTTTATGAATCGCGGTGGAATTGCTGCCACCGAGCCCTTGGAAGCGCACTGCTCTCTCACACCTGCCCACACCCACCCCCGGGAGGTGCGCACACTGCAGGGCGGAAAGCAGCACGAGGCTGGCGCACCAGGGCGTCTTGTTGGGGCGCCCTTCTGTGGCGGGCTCTGCTTCCCATTCTGTACACGAAGCAGTGACGTCCCCTGGGCCCATGGCAACCTGCGTTTTGTAATAACTTTAAGATGACAACATACGCGTTGCTGCAAAAAGGGCTGAGCCCAGAAAACAGAACACAACTGTATGCAGTTTACTGGATGGCGTACACAACACACGTGCACGTTCTCAAATCCGTCCTTGGCCGTGGCCGAGCCCACGACTCTGGGCGGGTCGGACTCACCGGCTCCTCTGCTGTGATCGTCTCTGTTCCATGTTGCTCTCCTTCCGACTGACTGTTCCTCTCCACCTGGGTTTCCGCACTGAAGACTGAAGGTGAAATGCAGAGGCTCGTGTGTGTGTGTGTGTGTGTGTGTGTGTGTGTGTGTGTGTGTGTGTGTCTGTCTGTCTGTCTGTCTGTCTGTCTGTCTGTCTGTCTGAATGCACTTACGCTAAGTTTGGAATCTCGTCAGTCTCATTTCTAAGCTGTTCCACAGCTGTCCGTGTCTCTGTGAATCCTTGCAATACCTGGGTCAGTGCACACACTTTTCTCCGTGTAACAATGGCCTGGGACACATGGTGACAGTTCACTGCCTGAGCCCAGAGGCCCTGATTTACAGGCCATGCCCAGCACCCTACCTGGCAGGAAGCGCCCTGCTGGCTTGGACACGAGCCGTCACCTAAGGATGAGCTTGGCAGAACCTCCCCTACATTGGAGCCTGGTGGTCCAGAGGGTTTTTAGGCCACAATTTTTTAAGAAAGAAGAGAGAACTGTATTACAATAGGAGCTAAGGTTCTTCAAATGCTTTCTTGGCTCCACAGAATCTAACAGTGTTGACTGTCACTGTTGAGGTACTCACCTCCGCTTCACAGAGGGGACAAGTAAGGTACCAAATGATGAAGACACCTGCTGAGGTCACACAGCTCATGAACACTTAGGGTTAGGGTTAGGGTTAGGGGTTAGGGTTAGGGTGAGAGGATTAGGGTTAGGGTTAGGGTTAGTATTAGTGTTAGGAGATAGGGTTAGAGTTAGGGGTTAGGGTTAGGGTTATGGTTTGGACCCAGGCCGCCCATCCAGTGTCCTCGGGTCTGAGGGCTAACAGGCTGCTTCACTCTCATAAGGGGTCTCTTCCAGACTTGCTGTTTCGGGAGCCTTCAACTTCACATGATTGCTCAGTTATAAACTCTTTCATCAGGTAATGGCACACCTGTGTGTGGCAGCCACCCATCCAGGGCAGGGATGAGGGGTGCATGGCACATGCTTTCAGGAAGAAGGGGCCCAGGTTGTCCTGTTTATGACTTTAAGTCATTCACTGTCGCCTTGGAGCCCATTTCTTCATCTGAAATGAACTGATTGATTTCCCAACGAGCTCCCTTCCACCTGAAGATTGTATTCTTCAGAGTCAAGTGAGAAGGGAACCCTCTTTGTAAAGAGAGATGATGATCCTTGCTGATAAAGAGACAACAGACCCATCATGTTTACCACCACCACCATCTTCCATTCATTTAGGGGGATGGGCATTGTCTTGAGTTCTTAACTCTTCAGATAAACTGTTTAATAACAAAAGCGCATGTGACAGACACTCAATTTCTGTGACATCAAAATGTTGAGATACTTCCAGATGTGGAGAATAAACAAAAAACACCACTAAACTCATTGGCTAATCAGTGCTTTATCATGTAAAACAGAAATTGGCTTTTTTCTCTGAAAATCCAGTTTGTTTATCTCATGACAAACAAAACAAACAGAATGAACCACCTGAGCACCTCCTCTGAGATTGCACAGTGACATTCCACGTTTGCATGTGATGGACAAAGCCGATTGTCGTGCGGGAGACCCTGCTCGCTGCGCCATTTGTCGTGCGGGGCGGCCTGCGGGGTCTCTGGTCCCGCTCCCCTCATAACGCAGGATATGGTGAGGCCAAAAAGGAACACCCACGGAGCCATAGGTAGGGGGGTCACACCACTATATTCTCTCTGGCGGCACTATACTCTCACTGGAGGCTGGATCCACACTGTCCGCAAACCGCCATGCACACTTGCCAGCCCAGCTGCCATCTTCTTGCTAGCCCCCATTCTTTTCTCTCTTCTTCTTCTCTCTCTGCTAGCGTAGCCGCAGCAGTTATATTGGCGGCTAATTGGCTAACTGGCTACAGCTGACGGCCAACCAGCCACAGCTGACGGCCATCTACTACCCGAGCCAGCACCCCTCCACGTGAGGCCGAGAGCCTGTAAACTACTTTCTGGGGCTCTGCCCCCACACCGATGAAGTGCTTTCTATGTTGCACTAAGGTACCCGTCCTTGCCAGATCTGGAGACTCAGGCCTCCACGCCAAAACCAGCACGGAAAACGGTTCTCAGTTCCTGAGTGCCCCTGCCGAGCCCTGGCCAAATGCAGCCTAGTGTCATGCTTCTGTATTTTACCGTAAAGACCAAAAAAAAATGACATAAAGCGTTATAGTTTTCTATAGTTTAACTCCATCGTTTTTATATTTATCCAATGCGCTGTGAGAAGCAGAATTGCTTTTATCAGCCTTCAGCTTCGAAGCCAAAGCTGTGTTTCAGAGCCTGGAGGTTTATGTGTGCAGCTCAGACTGGCGGTGCCTGTGGTTGTTGGCTCGGATAGAAACAGTGCGCAATGTAGAGAGGGGAGTTCTGAGAGCATTTGCTCCATCCTACTTTGTCAATTTAAAGTCATTCTTATCTGTTGGCAAAAGTAGGATCCCCACGGAGCTCTTCTGGGTTGTTCTCAGCATCTTAATAAGACTGTTATAGTTAAGGTAATAAAAGTGTTGTTTTTATAAGGACTATTAGTCAGATATTTTACTACTTCAGAAAGTACTGCCTTTCAAGCAAGCCAGCTGGTGAGTTAACATGGTTTTCCTGTAATCATCTGTGTGGTTTCTGTTTCTATTTTACCGTGATATCTATATAAGGTTATATTTACAATACTCGTGTGGTCAGCTATGGTCAGTATATTAGGACTTAGGAAACGAGTGAGGAGTCTATGTTTTAACCTTCTATGTGGTAAAGAGATAACGTGATAACCCGTGACGTTGCCTAAGGATATCTTCATTGCATTGAACAGGAATGATTTTATTTCAATTAGATGAGAACTGAACATCTGCCTTTGAACCCTTTATTGTATTATCTTTAATTTTATTTCAAAATTGGCCAAATCCAGCACAACTTCACTACCCAGCTCATTGCCTCAAGGTTGGACTGTCACCCTCTCAGGCTGTCAGAGAGAACTTGAGTGTTTCGGAGAATGACCCCGGCACCTTAGGCAGGGGTCACACCAGCACAGTCGGCAGCGCCTGACGACCGCTGTGGTAGAACCACGTGCGCCTTTGCAGGACAAGCCACCTCTGTAAGCTGTCAACCACACGGGACGACCCGGCGCACATTCTGCACAGAGGCACCTGGCCACCTCCCCGGCCAGTTTTGCCTTGGTCCAGACTTTAAATGAAGAGCAGTCAGTCCTCCAGAGCTGGTGTATCTGCATGTGGTTTGTTGTCCTTGACACAGAAGACGATAAATTCCCTGCAAGCCTGCCTGGTCATCCTCAGCGGTCGTCCACCTCCTCTGGGATGACAGTGACATCCCACGTCTGTGTGTGTGATGGAGCTTGCAGGTCACAAGGAGCTAAGCTAGAAGCAAGCCCATGCTTTTCCCAGGGAGTGTGACCCCATGAGGCCATGAGCAGCTGAACTCTGCCACCAGTGCTGTCTCTGAAATGGACTTTCCGCATCTGGGGCAGCTTCACGCCCTGAGACCAAGGAAGCTGTCGCCTCCCTCTCTCCCCATGCGGGCAGCCCCAGCACGGAGGGAGGACGTTCCCTACGTGCGTCCTGACAGTCCCTGGGCACTCCTGGGTACTCATGGGCACCACTGTCCCCTGGTGAAGCCAAGGGGCTTGGCAGAGGCAGCCTTTGCTCCCATCCCGCCACGGCCTCTGTTCCCTGACCTTGAATAGACTCCCCTTGCCCTCCTGCAGGTGGGCAGTGGTGAGACCCCAAGATGTGATTCTAGGGGCCCTGGGAGGTGGGAGCTCTGATATGTGGGTAGGCCCCCCCCCCCCCGTGCTGCTGCTCCCCAGGAAACTCGGTGTTGGGAGGGACAGGCTCCACAACCTGCGTCCCCTGGTATCTGTCACTGCCAGTGGCAACAGGGGCAGGGCTGACAGCTGTTCAGGGAAGCAGTGGGCAGTGTGTGCTGTGAGGGGAGTTGTCTCGCGTGTATGTAAGAAGCGCCTCAAATCCTCTAGAGCTGCCGAGGGAGCAGCTGAGCATGTGAGATCTGACACCCCCTGAGCCGAGGAGGACAGCTAGGTGACAGGCCACTTGCTGGAGGCATGGGACTGCCCTCGTACACCGATCATTTTTAAATTAATTTTTGTTTTATAATGTGTTGTTTTTGTTCTTAATATAAAATTAGTAGTTGTATATATGTTCATGCTGGTAATTTGAAATGCTTTCCTTCTCTTCACCAATACTTATTAATTCATTTGTTGGATACACTGCACCAGGATGCAGAACATTACCCAGCAAGTTAGACGCCCTCCTGAATCCCACTGCACAGAACGAAATACCGGGGGAGCCAAAAACAAAGTGTACAAGTGGACACGTTGGTCAATGTTGCTCAAGCAGGAGTTCGCCATAACCAGAAGTGTCTGGACGCTGATGGGAACCACTTTGAGCACCTCTTGTCATTGCAGAAGTCACATGTGACTTGTATTCATCTTTTGTTAGCAGTATATATTGACTATTTCTATTTTAATAGTTTTTTCCTTTTTTAAAATGTGTATACATATTTTTGGCACCGTTTATATGTTAGTTTTGGGGACACGTGCATTCTTTCTGAAGTGTATGCCTACGTAGGAATTTTGTTATCATTCTGAACATAGAAATTTGATTCCTTAAAACAATGAATATTATAGCATAAGTGTGTTCCCATCTCATTAAATACCATCAAAATTAATAGTATGTTTTATATAATGGTCAGTTGTATATCTTCAATTTATTTAAACAACACAGAATGTTTTGGATTTTTCCCCCCTAATCTTTTCACTATAAATAATGCTGAGCTGGTAGGCATTGTACACTGAACTATATGTCCCTACCCCTGATTGTTTCCAGAAATCCTGAAAGTGAAATCGTTTGTTTCAAGATGAAGGTTGAGGGCACGAAGGTCCCAAGTAGCTTCCTGGCAGGAACTTAACTGTGTTTGTGTCAGCAGGGGGTCACCTGGTTTCAATTCAGCAAACATTGGTCGATTTTATTTTCAGGATCTTGACTAACTAGATAGACCAACAAAATAAAAGTGTCTCATCTATTTAATATTTTTCCTCTATGCGCACTGGGGAGACGACTTTGAACATGCATTTCTCAGATGTTTGATTTCCTTGCACGAGACTTTCCCACTCAGTGCACTGGCCGCTTTTTCTTTCGGGCGCTGGAGCCCATACATGGACAGCTGTTTAGGTTCCAAATAGTTTCCGTTTGTCGTTTGCTTTTTAGTGCTTTTGGTGAGCTTTTCAAGTCCAGAACGATTCACGTGGTTAAATCTTTACCCTTCTGCTCTGCCTTTCCTTCTAGACTTCCTTCTGTTCTGACAGCGGTGATGTCTTCGCCTGGATTTTTCCTAGTTTTCTGTGGGGGGGGGGGTGTGTGTGTGTCAGTGTGTGTGCACGTTTCCATTAAACCAACTGGAAGGTATTTGGGTATCTGATGTCAGTGGGGGAAGGACTGAATTTCCCCCAATGCCCAGGCAGTTCTCCCAGTTCAGTTGCTGGTTGCCTCCTACTCCCTGTCACCGAATGCCGGCACTGTCACCGTGTGTGAGGCTCCGTGTCTGCAGCGTCGGCCCAAGGTCTCAGTGCGTGTACCCATTCCTCTAGCAGTGATCGCACACATTACACACCATTGCACGGCTACATACTTACCATAGTGTTCAGTCCCTGAGAGAGCAAATCCCCTGAGAGGCTTTTTATTTTTGCAAAATTTTGGTGCTACTCTTTATTATTTCACATAAAGTTTAGGAAAATTTTGTTTTTAAATCCCAGAAGAAACCTCTTAAAATTTAGACTTAAACCAAGTTGGTTATAAATATATGAGGTGATGGATGTTTTGCGTCGCTGGATGGGGCACCCTGTCCCCAGTGTGGGCACACATTGTATAGCACATCTGCACGAATGACCTGAGATAGCTCACCATTTTATTTGTCCATATACCTCAATAAACTGGGTTAAACATACGTACACCAGAAAGAATTACCAGCACTGTCTTCCCGCCATTTCTTTCTACTTATTCAAATCTACTTTTGTGTCTCTATAATGTTTTACTCTGCTTTTCTATATACCTGTG
This sequence comes from Rhinolophus sinicus, assembly GCF_036562045.2. Classification (NCBI taxonomy): domain Eukaryota; kingdom Metazoa; phylum Chordata; class Mammalia; order Chiroptera; family Rhinolophidae; genus Rhinolophus; species Rhinolophus sinicus. Next base: position 182,205,425 of record NC_133755.1, on the reverse strand, counting down.
AGGTGTTATGTTTGATATTTTATTACTGCTTTGCCTGTTACCTGGTTCCCTGCTGCTTTTACTATCTTGCTAATTTTGGTTGATAAGAACGGAATTGAGTTGTGTGTTTTGTTTTGTGTTGAAACCCTCTATTATTAGATCTACTGTATTTATTTTGGTTTATGCTCTTTGGGGCCATATAAATGCACACACTGCCTTTGAGCTATGTTTACCACTCTTATTTCTATTTCTGTGCTTATCGCACTTTCTCGAATTTCTAGGGGAGAGGCAAGTAATGGTGGTAATTATGTGTACCTTTGTAAATCCTGTAGTTTCGGGTGTTTTGGTTGTTGTGTTTTGCATGAAATACAAGAAACGAAAATTAAAGTATTTTCATTGGCGACATTACTTTCCGACTGTGGAACGGTGATAGCTGTCAGCATTAGCTTCCTACAGGTAGGTGGCAGCAGGCCGTCACACACGCCTCTTCTGAGGGACTGTCATATGTGCATCTTATGGACTGGATCATAATGGCCCGTGCTGAGACGTCCCAGCCTGCGTGTGCAGGGTCGCTGTCCCACGGGTTTTGGAGCTTTGTCGGTGAGCCTTCCTCGGGGGCAGTGGCCAGGTCAACCCAGCTATGTCTCTGGAAGTTGGCGTAGCACAGAGCACAAGTGTCAGTCGGTATTAAATGAACAAAGCACGGTAGCTCAGGCTGCGGAGCGTGTCAACATGTTTTTAGTTCATCCTAAATGCTGGGGCTTCTTCCTCAGGTCTATGTATATGATTTCCTGAATGTCTTTCCAAGTGGTAACTGTCTTACCAATACTTGTATTATGAGCTTTTGGAACCCCAAAGTGAAAAAAGAATTTTAATCACTTCTGGGCATTCTCTCTGGGAGGGCATAGGAAGGGGTTAAAAGTTTTCTTTTCTCCTGGGAAGGCAGAATTCAAATGTTAAGCTGCAGCTTTCCCCCAGCAACTGTGTGGGCGGAGGCGAAGATGCTTTTCTAGGAAATAGCACCAACTCCATGCTGGGAAGATGTGTGGTTAGCGAGGGAAGTCTTTTCAGAAACATTTTCCCGAGTCACAGTGGCAGGAAAAATGTCCTTCGCCAGCGGGATTGTGAAGACCTGAGAATCCAGAAAACAGCCCACGAGGTACAGTCCTCACAGTTGATGAGGGTGGAGTTGGGGGGCATCGTAGGAGTGGCCAGAGGGCCCCCACAGAGCATTCCCACTGAGGACCAGGAGGCCAGCGCGAGAGCTGCCGGACCCACCGCCAGAGCCCAGCAAGGAAGCTTGGCCTCAGACAGGCAGTCAGAAGGGAGAACCCGTGACAAAGCACAGACCACCCGAAAGGATGGTCCTGCCTTTTCCAAGCCACCCAGGTCCTTCCATAGAAAAAGACAGCACACATCAATACATGGGATACAGAAAGGGAGAGGAATGTACAAAAAGTAAGCACACATGGATGCTGCCCCCGTACGTAAGGCGGCCTCTGGCAGCTCCGGTCCTCACACCTTCGCGGAAGGGACATCGCCGTTAGAAGGACAGGGAACTGGCGGCCTGGACATTTATTTGTTTGTTTTCCAGTATCTGGAATTTTGCCAAAAACCTTCAGTGGTCCCAGTCAGAGAAGGCTTGGGGTCTGTGCTGTGGTTACCAGCTACCCAGAGATGTGTGACAGTTAGACTCTATGTACAGACTCTAGGCCGAGTGGATTTTCTGATGTCTGCTATGTTTCAGAAACACTGAAATAAATTCAGCCCCAGAAGATAATAGTCAATTATAGACTCCTAATTCTGTTCTCTTAACGTGAACAGGCATTCCTAACTCGGGGTTCTGTGGATGGACCTCGGGAATTGCTGACATTCTGGGATACATTTCGTGTGTGTGTCACTTGTGTAGTGTTCTGGGGAGAAGGTGCCAAGATTTTGTCATGTTCTCAAGGATTTCTGTCAGCAGGAAAGCCGAGATCTGTTACATGACACCAGGTTCCCCTTGGTGGTTACAGAGAGCAGGGAGTGGCATTGAGGGGACCACCCCGAGGCCAGCAGGGGGGTGTCTGTCCTCCACCTGGATGCGAGACGTGAGCCTGCCTGTGGGTTCCCAGGGGGCGACCTGCAGTGTGGGGTCATTTCACTGGGGTGCTGTGCTCTTTCCCCAAATGGTTAGCTTTTCGATTAAGAAAAGGGAAATAGGTTTCTCTGAGCCATTATTTCTAACAGACCCTTGGGAAATTTAAGTTGATCTTAGATTGCCTGAGAGAGGTGTAACCTCCTGTACACTACGGGCCTGAGAAATTCTGCCTATTTCCTTGCAAAACCATGGGTTTCCTCTGAGCAGATTTCCCGGTTCAGACTGGGCAGCGAGTGCTGGGATGTCCCGATCCAGCTAGTCTCACCCGGGCTCGGTTCAGTGATGCGGTGAATTAATCATACTTCGTATTATAAGCTAGGCAGTCAACTGCTGATGGAGCACTCTGTTTTAAGCTGGTTTCCTGGTCAAAAAGCATTTTCTTAGAAACCTAATACTGTTAACATGTCGGCGTTTCTCCATAGTTAATCCGTCCTTGTCTGCACTCTTGTGTTAAATTGGAGCCCTGGGAAATGGACCGAAATTAGTCATCTTCCTTCTTTCCCCCTGGGAGCTTTGCTCATCTGTCACTCTAACTTAGCTGCCCCTGGTTTCCTTCTGGCTTTGGAGTCACTAGTGTGAATCTTCTGGCGATGGTCCCCTGTCGTCATGCCCAGGGCCATGTGGAAAGGGAATGCGGAGACTGGCCAGGATGTGTGGCCGTGGCTTCAGCGAGGAGGACAGCGCAGGGAGGGCCGGGAGGGGACTTTCTTCTCAAATTACAAGGAGCATCAGACTTGCCGGCCACAATGGCTACAACCCACAGTCAATCCGTGTAAGCGCCTGTTTTTACAGGAAGCGGAAAAGGTGTTTGGTGGAAGGTAGGACCAGGACCCCTGGTGTTTTAACGCCCTCCTCATGTACCTCAATAGCTCACCGTGGGTTTTGATGCGCTAATTCTCCTGGCCCATCTGGAAGCTTTTGGGGCCCTCCCCACACTGTGGGCTAACACAGCCCTTCAGTTCACACTCGCCATCTGCTGTGTAAAGAGGACTTTTGCTCTGTGGCACTGAATCTGAGGGAAATCCCTTTTGGTCAGTCTGCTCCCCTGGCTGTGACGAGCTTGTGTTCTCTCCTCACTGCACTGCTCTAGTCGGCTACTGTGTGACCTTGAGTGAGAGGGCTTGTCTGGGCCCAGCTGGGTGCAGGAGGGGACGCTAGCCAGTGTCCGTCTCTCCCCTCTAGCTGTCCACGGTGGAGCCCCATCCACAGCCCCCTCCTGTGAAGGGCTTGGTGACCTCCCAGGCAGGGGCGGGCGATGTTCAGAGCCTGATGAGCTTAGATGCACATGAGGGCTTGGGGCTGATGGCAAAGCACGGCCCACAGTTAGAGACAAAGCCGTCGTCCCCACCTGGTGGGTTCTGCTCCCCCAGAGATCACCACGGGCGGCCCTTCCGAACCATACAGAGACACAGCCTCCAGGGTACCCGGAGGCAGAGCCTGTGGCACCGGCAAGTGGTCCCAGGGACAAAGGAGGGGCAGCACCTCCATCAGCGGCGTAGCAGGCGAGGCGGTTGGAAGGGACAGCAGGCCTGAGCTCGTCGGGCTGCGACAGGGCCGTGCGTGCAAGGGTCCTCGGGAGATGCCGGAAACAGCCGTGAACACTTTCGGGGGGATGTTCCAGGAGTGCCGCTGATGTAGGCTCCTCCCAGTGCAGTGCAGTCAGAAGCAGGCAGGTGGCCTTACCCTGCAGTAATGGGTGGTGACAGGCCGAGGACACTGGTTCTGGGAGCGGAGGGAGAAGTCTGTTGTCTTCTTGTGCAAACCCTGATGATGTCATAAGTTGTCTCAGATCTCAGACCTGACTCATAGGTTGATTCCAAAATTCTAGCCAGGATTTGTGTGAAAACCTTCCCATTCTTTATCCCTACTACCCCAAGTTCCATGCGTCTCTCTTGAGCAGTAGTCACCAGAACTGCAAGGAAATTTCACCAAACAGGAAAACGTCCCTCCTGGTGGCGTCCCCCCAGCGATGGCCCCTCCTGGTGAGGGGGCTCTAGCTCCCTGTGCAACCCCAAGCCCTCGCACAGAGCGCCCCATCTTTAAGGACGTTGTCTGGGGCCCTGCTGGTCCTCCGAGGCTGTCACACACCCGTCGGTCTGGCACTGGACTCCTCCGGCCAATGGTGGGCTGGCTCATGGCACCAACTGCTGACAGAAGTCTAACCCACCTGGGACTGGCCGTCCTCTCCTGCGAGATACCAGCACAGCCGAGGAGCAGTGGCCAGCTCTTGGCAATGGGCAGGCTGGTTCTGGTGGCTCAAAGTTACTGTACACGCTCGGCAAGCCCTCGGGACAGCCAGCGGGGGAGGGCTCCCGTGACACTGGACATCACTGACATCACCAAGGGTGACTGGTGTGTGCATCCCAGGGACCGAAGAGCCGGAAGAAGACACACATCATAGACCTCCTGAGGGAAGCTGGAAAAAAGACCCAAGTACAACGCCAAAGAGGGAATTCAGGATTTTAAAATGTAAAGCCAAGTCCTTCTCATTGTCACGAGTGTCTTATAGCTCAGACAGTGACACTCTGTCCCCCAGCCTGAGTTTAATGATTCGGAATTCGTTGTAAATTAAATTATTTGGAGAAGGAGGTCCAGGCGGAGCCAGTAACCCCTCAGTAGGTGGCCAAGCAGCTGTCGTTCTAAAGCTGCTCCAGGCACGGTGGGGGCCAGTGGGGGGGGTTAAGCTTTAAAAGAGCCCCACGCGCACTGTTCATGTAGAGTCACTGCTTAGATTCATGTTAGTGGGAGAATAGACTTGCTTCTCTTACACGTGTCTCCATCTGGAATGTAAGACAGTTCTATGCTGTACAACATGAAGTGTGATCTTTGGTGAGGTTTTCTAGAACATTCCACTTCTCTCTTTTTAATGTTAGGCATTTACTTCGGGAACCTTTGAGAGGAATAGAACCAATTTGGTGGTCATGCATGAGGCAGCTTTTTTCTCTTAAAACCCCATAAACTGGAGGTCCTGGCGGGTAAGGGGGGAGGGTCTGCCAGCCTCAGGAACTTCAAGCAGGAGTCACCTGGAAAGGGTGACTTATTCTAAGAAGGGCCCTCGCCACCTTATCCAGTGGTCTCAGTTGTCCACTTTGCTCCCTGTGGTGGTCTCTTAGTGTAACTTGGGAAAAGCCCCTTCACAGGTCATTAAAATGATCACCTTTGAAAGCGTTGACGGCCACACATGGACGGCTCAGATATGAAAAGGGGTCATGGATCCTGAAGCCACCACCCTCTCCTTGGCACTTGGGTCTGTTGAAATGAGAGCTGGTCACTTGGGCCATGTAGGAAGGACTGGTGACCCTCCGTCACAGTGAACTGATGCCCAGTAGATGACCTCCAGGAGAACATGCAACTCCTCGGTGGAAAGTTCCCACATTTTGCTTCCATCTGTTTAGACTGCCCACTGCGTACCAGCAAAATGCCCATTTTATAGTGTCACCATGAGCACTCCTACAACAGAAGGAAATATTCAGAACATGTCAGATTAAAGTGCAGGTGCGAGGCAGACAGCTAAAAGGAAGAAAAAGGCGCCTAGAAATTTGTCAACTCTTATTTTTGTTTCCTTCAGAAACTCTTCAAGATTGGAGATGAGACAGAAAAAAGAAAGGGAATGCGTGGGACAGACAGTAAATATCTTAAGAGATAAAATGCACAAAAAGAACAAAAGCTGCCAAGCACTTTGCTGATGTAAATGCCAGGCTCAGGCCGGGTTTGGAAACTGAGTGACGGCTCTGCCTCCAGACAGCACCCGTCACTCCAAAATCAACCCAGGAAACATGACAGGAAAGGGGGGCGGGGGGAGGAGTCCAGGGCCGTAAGTGCCAATGAGGCCAAAACGAGGTCTAAATGTGACACGTGATAGCTGGTCTCTGATCTCATCACCGGCAGAGAGGTTCAGATGACACAGTGAGGACCTGGAGGGGACAGGGAGATAAAAACGGGCCTAATTGCTTTGTGAATGAGTTTTTACTTTTCCTGGGCCACGTTGCCTGGCTGCTCGTCTGACTAGATCAGTTTCCTTAGGAAACAGCACGAGGCATGGCCAGCACAGGCTTCATTCTCAGCATTGCGCAGAGGGTCCCCAGCGTTCTGCAAACAGGTCTTGGCCCATCAGCAGAGACCCCCAGAGCTTCACCATTTGCTCTCTGGGTCCCTTTTATAAGGGCACTAATCCCATCACGGGGGCTCCACCCTCATGACCTAGTCACCCCAGAACCCCTTCCTATACCGTCACACTTCAGGTTAAGTCTTCATCGTATGGATTTGGGGAAGCCCGACATCTAGGTCCTGGCAGTGTCCTAGGACTTCTCCCGTCACCTTCACCTTCACCTTCCGTGGTCCCTTATCTGGAGGCCAACACGCCTCAGGCACTTTCCTTTCTGTGCGAAGGACACTGTCTGATGATGATGACTCTTTGTCCTTTATCAGAATAAAGAAACCTCCAATACTAAAGGTGACAGGGTAACTGTCTCGTAACGAGATGCGTAAATAACTCACTTGAAGAAGAGCCCCTTTTCTGGTTGTAAAACCCTCCACGCACAGACCTGCGAGGAGTGCAGATTCCCTTAGGCTGCTCCCGGTTCAAGCTTTTAGTGTATTTGAGTCCAAATTGCTAAAGACATTGTAAATTTTTACACGGTGTGTATTGAATGGGTGTTTTGTGCCGTCATTTGAACAGTATTCTAGCTACACAGAGAACGGGTGTAGGAGCAAAGAAATCCCAAAACCATTTCAAAGCAGGTTTTCTCGATTCCCAACTTATCTTTGTGACACTCATGACTGCCATTCGTTGATGGGCCCTGAGTGCACATGCAGTTGGTGTATTTTTAACACTTGCAATAAAGTTGCGGGTGGAGTCACAGTGTGGGAGTGTCACCTCACCTGTATGTCAGAATCCCATCCTAGGTCGGCTTTCCGCAGGGCGGAAGGTCACACTTCTTTTCTTTAAAAAAAACCTGTTACAGATCTGACACCTCTGGGCCAGTGTGTGTCCTTTGGGAACCACAGCAGAGGGAGACCACATCCTGCCCGTCAGCGGCACGCCTGCCTCTGCTTTCTCGTCACATGAAGCCTCGGGCTCAGTTCTTCCTGCGCTCTCCCCCTCCCCCACACGGGTGCACATCTGGAGTCGGGAAGAGGAATGGCAACGGAAGCGTAATTCCCGTGGGAATTTTACTCGGTCAGCAGCTCCTAGTCCAGTTGTGAATTCTTTGCATCCAATTTTCACAGCAAAAGAAGGCAGGCTAAGTTCTGTGTCACATTCAACTTTACAAAGCTAGCCTGGGAATTTGGTAGTCCTGAGGCTCGAAACAGAAGTTAAAATTTGCACGAGCTAGTGAAAATGTGCAGCGTTCTTATGGAAATAGCCATTTCCCAGTAACCATTATTTGAAAAGTTCCAAGGATAATAAGAAAAATATGTCATTCTGTGGGAAGAAGGAGCTGGAAGCTGAACTTATGAACTGCATCCACTGCTTCAATGATGGCAGCTGTGAGAACTGCACTAGATCATTCCATCCAGCCCCTCCCAACACACACACACACACACACACACACACACACACACACATACACACCATGGGGTTTGGTGCAGTTGCAGCCATCGCATCGGGCAGCCTGCTGGCAGGAGCTCCTTCTGACCACTAGTGCCCATTTCTCACCGACAGACTTTGACGTAACCTGTGTGTCTTCTGCGGGGTCAGTTCTGGGTAAGGTCCAAGAGCACAATGCACATCTCGTGGGATTTGCACTGATGTTTCGAAGCTGTCATTCTGGGAAAGAAGAGCAGTTTGGAAACGTTCAGAGACAGATGATAGCAGCCTCGTTCTCTTTATTAAATATCTCAGCTGTAATTGGCACAGGAATTAGCCAAGTCCATGGAAAGCAGTACCATGTTTGGTCATAGTGTCTTCAACAGTGAAATGAGTCAGACATGTGACATGTGAGTTGAGTCAGAGGGGGGCACCGCAGAGAGGAGGGGTGCAGTGCATTAGAGGGGAGGGCGGGGCTACCCTGCAGGGTCCGTCCTGCTCTGCCCAGGATGCCTGCTGCTCTTACACGCCACCTCTGGCCGCCATTCTGCTTAAATGAGCCATGTCCCTTGTAGGCATTGTCTCATATTAATGAGTTGAAGCAAAAAAGAAGAAGAAGAAGAGGAAGGGGAAGGGGAAGGAGAAGAAGGAGAAAAGAAAATGAAAGAAAAGCAAAGAGAATAAACATGAGTCCGTGGCTAAGGGCCTTGGTGCCAACAGACATGAGCTCAGCCCACCATGAGAATTTTCATTCTGCGAAGTTACAGTAGTGAGCTCGTCTGCTAATGACTTACGGAACCATTCCGATTTTACACCCTTAACATAGCCTGCTGGGTTGCATGTCACAGCTGGACCACAGAATGGATGGAGAGAGCCTCTGAGCGCCTGTGGCTGCTGCCAGGACGCCAGCCAGCACCCGGAGTTCAGGGGCCGGGGTAGTGTGGGTCTGTCGCGGCTGTGCCTTCTGTAGGAGGTGATAGAAGTTCTTCTCAGCTGTTCAGTAGAACATCCTCACCTGACGGGGTTTTCTAGACAAGTTTTCAGATCATTTGTTCTAGTATAGATGACTTTCTGGCATGCTGTGCCTGCCAGAGCTTCAGAAAAGTTGTGGGATTTTCTCCCCCACTTACGTCTGTTATGGACAAAGTGTGTGGTCTCGACCTGCAGCCAGATACTGGAATTGTTGAACGTGACTGAAGCATTTTGGCCAAACCCCAAGCCAGGGTAGACTTTTAAAAACGCTTATGGTTTCTTTGAGTTTAAAAATTATGTGTAATACAAATAATGACTCCAAGAGTGTGAACAGTTCCCAAGTCCACGTCTTAGACCGTCCATGGGATGACCTGTCATCACGGGGGCGTGACCATGCACACGTGTGGCTCCGCAGATGACGCTTTGAGCCGGACGTCCTGTGGATGCCAAACGTGAGGGTGTGACATGCTTTTTAAACCACCCACAAGCTTGCCTTTATTCCTGTACAAACACTCACCTAGTAAATACTGCGTGCTGGGCACTGGCCAGGTAGGAGGGTCCACCGAGATCAGAACAGCGGTTCACACGAAGGGGCCAGGCGATGGGGGGTCAACTGATAATGAAATTGATCCCGAGCCACCCTGTGCGCGACCTCTGATTTGTCCAAGAAGCGTTCGCCAGTTTGGCGAGCTTCCACCCCGCACCCCAGGCCACTTTAGGCAGAGGAAATCCACCTACTGTGGAGTAAAATTCTAGTTGTCTGGATGCCTCCAAGGAGCCTTGGTGTCCCATGATGGGGACAACAGTGGCAATGTGGTGGCAGTGAGCTGTAAGAGCGCCGAAAAGGGTGCTGTACTGTGCAAACCAGTTCAGTTTGTCACCTCGCTTGAAATACTGCATCTGTGCCGTGACTGTGGAGATCTGTAATTTGTAGCTGATTGGCAAAACGAACATATGTGTGGATTTCAACAGTTAGCTTAATTCCATTTGAGTTGGTCTTTTGGGCCACGTTCTCCCAGCCTGACAGCTCTGGGGGGGTCGAGGACAATGTGATGGGCGGGCTGGTGGGGGGATTTGAAATCTTGAAGCCGTATCTGATTTTTTTTTTCTTTTAAGATGTCAACTAAGTTGGTTTAAAAAATGAACAGGGGACGGTCGGTTATTCAGCTGACTCCTTTGAATGAGGTTTTTGTCCAAAACTTTCATCTTTTTAACAATTTTGGAAACTAGTAAGAGATTACCTGCACATTACCACTGAAATTGTTTAAACTTAGTTCTGAAGTTCATGGTAGCTTTCTGTCTTTGAGTGTTATTGTTGAGAACCATTGCGATAGGAAAAATCGTGTATGCAGCAGGGCCACTACACGTCACACGTGTCCTGAGACTGATCGCCAAGTCGGCAAGCTTCCCTCAGGGTACTGGGGATGACCTACTTTTAGCCGCTGGAAACTGGAAAAGTCGTTGAGATCAAAGTATTGACAGAAACGGTTCTCTCCCATCCCCCCAGGTGTCACATTTATTCACTGGCCTCACAGGGACATCACTCACATGGGACCTCCCCTCAACGATTAAGCGGTTATTAATCCAACACACACACACACACTACAGAAGTGACTACAGTTCATTTCACTCATTATTACTCATGACTATTCAAGAAAAAGAATTTAAGCACTTCATATTTATAGCTGCAAAATTATTTAAGAGAAATAAATGTATTACTTAACTCATTCTAAACAGCTCTAGCAGTCATCTCTACTTTCACTTTAAACCAGTTTTTTTCTTTTGTCAGTTTCCAGTAAATTCATACCACCCACCCCCAAACACCCCCACCTCCCAGGAAGAAAACCTATTAGCGCCCTGGCTGCCTGCCAGGCTGGCAAGCTTGTGTGGGTCTCCATATGCATGTATTTATGTTTACCATCTGTACCTGATTAGAAATTCTGTGTTAATCTACAAGATGAATCTTGCATGTTGAGTATAAAATTGTGATAGCTTTAAAAATATTGAGCCTTTGTTTTTCACCAAATGGCAGGTTGATTCATCGCATCCAGAAATGGTCTCCAAATTATTTGATGTTCGCTTCCGTCTTTTCGTTTCTTGCAGCCAGGTATTTAATCGTATTTGGTTAATTAGCTCAGCGTATTTTGCTTACACTTTGCATTGTGTATCAGTGTAGCTGGAGGTGCTAGCAGTGGCTGAACGTAGGAACCCCACATAGGAGGTTAGTGAGGTGACTTTATTGTTTTAAATGTGCTCATATAGAAGCCTGGGTCGCATTGATCATTTTCATATTTCTATATAGAAAAATTTGGAAAACAAAGGAAAGAAAATTAACCATTTATAGTCTTCTAATATTGTCACCATTAATATCTCAAATTATTTCCCGTAATATTTTTCCCACATCTTTTAAATGTCATGGTAACCATCATATATAAATTTTATTTAGTGAGTTCTTTAAAACATTCTAACAAGGCTCTTTCAACGTTGCCGAATAGACTTCAAAATCACTTATGAATTGTTTTTTATTCTGAAATAATTACAGAGTCGCGGGAAGTTACAAGAACTAGTGCAGAGCTCCTGTCTGCCCTTCACCCAGTTACCCTGGTAATATTTTGCAAAACTATAGTACAATATTAAAACTAGGAATTTGTGTTTGATGCCATCAGTAGTTACTTGGATTTCCCGTTTCATGTGCGTGCGTGTGTGCGCGCGTGTGTGTGTGCACGCGTGCGTGCATGTGTGTGTGCATGTGCATGTGTGCGCGCGTGTGCGCGTGCATGTGTGTATGTGTGCGTGTGCATGGGTGTGCGTGTGTGTGTGCATGTGTGTGCGCGTGTGCATGTGTGCGCGTGTGCACACACACACCTAGTTCTACGCAATTTCATAACGTGTGCAGATTCATGTAACCACCACCACAGTCAAGACACAAAATTGTTCCATCTCCACAAAGACCCCTGCTGCTACTCTTAGGGACACACACACACACACACACACACACACACACCGTCCTTACCTCCGCAACCACTGGTCTTTTTCTTTATAATATTGTTATTTCAAGAACGTTATACAAATGGAATTCTATAAATACAATCTTTTGAGTTTGGCTTTCATCACTCAGCATATTCTCTGGAGAGTCATCCAAGTTGCGTGTCAGCGGCTTGTTCCCGTGTATTGCTGTGGGATGGTCTCCCAGTTTGCTTAACCATTCACCCACTGGAGGACGTCTGGGTTGTTTCCAGTTGCGGTGTTAAGCGATGAGCTCCTGGGACCCATCGCATGTAGCTTTTTGTGTAAAAGATGGTCTTCATTTCCCGGGGACAAATGCCCAAGGGCACGACCGCTGGCTGTAACGTAGGTGCAGGTTTCGTTTGATGGGAAAGTACCCGACTGTTTTCCAGTGGCTGTACCACTTGACATTCCCACCACCAACGTTTGAGACCCGTTTCTCTGCATCCTTGCCAGCATTTGATGTTATCATTATTTTTAAAATTTTAGTCATTGATAGGTATGTAGTGATATCTAACTGTAGTTTTGCATTTCTCTAATGGCTAACAATGTGAAATATATTTTCATGTGCTTATTTGCCATCTGTGTATCTTCTTTTGTGAAATGACCATTTATCTCTTTTGCCCACTTTTTAATTAGATTGGTTGTTTTATTCTACCGTTGAGTTTTGAGAACTCTTTATATGTTACAGATACAAGACCTTTATTGGATAAGGGGTTTGCAAATACTTCTCTAAGTCTGTAGCTTCTCTTTTCATCTTAGCAGAATTTTTGCAGAGCAAATGTTTTAAATTTTGATTTAACATTTAGAGTTTAATTTAACATATTTTTTCCTCTATGGATCATGCTCTTGCTGTCACGTTTAAGAATTTTTCTCCAAGAACTTGGTCCAGGATTTATATCAAATGTCTTTTTTCTCTTTTGGCCTTTGGCGGTCCAGTGCTCCAGCACCATTTCTTGCAAAGACTCTCCTTCCTCCATTGAATTGCTTTGTCATCCCTGTCACAAATCAGTTGAGTATATTTGAATAGATTTGTTCCAGGCCCCTCTTCTGTTCCTTTGGTCTATGCATCTGTCTGTCCACAAATACCACCTGTCCTGATCGCTGCAGCTACATTGTAACACCCGTGCAGTAATAATCCCGCCCAGTTTGTCATTCTTTTTCAAAACTCTTTTTAGCTCTCCAGGTCTTTTGCATTTCCATATAAATTGTAGAATAAAGTTTTCTGTATCTACAAAAAGCCTTGTTCGGATTTTGATAAGAATTGCGTTATACGTACAGATCAATTTTTGGAGAATTAAAGTCTTTACTGTGTTGAGTCCTCTGATCTGTGAACACCGCACGTCTCCATTTATTTAGCTCTCTCCTTCTCTCGTTTCGTAGCAGTCTGTCGTTTTCAGCACACGGATACTGTACAAGTTCGTTTCCCTAAGGGTTTCATTATTCTGGGGGCAAGTGTAAACGGCGCAATCACTTTTAATGCCTACATAAAATTTCATTTGGTGGAGGTGTCAGCATCTACTTCGTTTTCCCATGTTTGCTGGACATTTAAATTGTTTCCCCTTGCTTCACTCTCATAAAAGACATTGTAACAAACAGCTTTCGTATTCAGATTTTCTTCATGAAGTCTGAGGAGGGAGATCCCTGGGTCAGAAGGTTTGGACGCCTGAGCCTGTTGTCTGACCAGGGGGGGTGTGTGTGGAACAAAAGAACACAGTGCCTGCCAGTCTGCCCAATACGACCAGTCACAGTGCCATTTCTCTTTCTAGAACATGGACTCAGTGGTTCTTTAGATCCTTTTGGGCACTGGGGTTGATTATTCTGTATCATAATATAAAATTCCTGATAGGGTAGTTACTTTCCCCAAATCATGACCTCATCCTGCGTACTTGCCTATGTGCTAAATGTGCTGCCATCATCCTCCCACCCAAGTGGCCCCTTCTGATCCCCTTGCAAATTATTCACATTTGCTAAGATGTTATCAATTTGAAGAAGTCATCCTTCTCTACACCCTAAAGGTTCTGCTTTTCCTGCCCCATTGCAGGTCACAAACATACGCCTGCATCTCTTCTATGGGGGTTGGGGGGACTTTCCATCGCCGCTTTCAGGGGAAGAGCTGTGAATATAGACCTTCTTGAGTAAGACTTTCCTAGTCATAGCAACTGGTTTTAGTAACTATTGCTGTGTATTTGTTGGACCATGAAAAAAACTATATTAAGCACCTTTTTCTTTGGAGAACCCAAATTACCTTTCTTTACATAGGTGTTGCTCAGAGATGCTATGTGTGTCCTGTGTGTGCACCTTTCTCTGCTCACTAAATAGCAGAATGGGTCACACTGGTGTCTCCCAGTGAACGTCTGAATGCTGGAATTCATGCAGCCCATGGTTCTGCCCAATAGTTTGATATTCACCCTTGAATCACTTTTTAGGTCTAGTTTGCCAGTTGAGGGCTAGAGAATCTGTAACTGTCATGACAGTTTGTCTTGAATGTTCCAATGACAAATTCACAGTGATGGCCTTCCAATACGGCAAGGGAAACGAAAAACAATCCATGAAGGCTTTGAGCGTTCACACTATCTTTGAGAATAGTCTGTGCCCTTTGGAAGATTCAAACCCATCCGACCACCTGCCTCGAATGTAAAGAAATTCTTGGTGGTTCTGGAGAACCACACCTTGAATTCTCTTGATGAGAAAAATAAATGAAGCCTCTGGGATGATACTCGTAGTTAGTCTTCTGCCTCTGAGTATGTAGTTTTGTGATGACTCTGCCACCTGTCATGTGAGAGGGACCAGCGCTGACCATGAGCAGTCGTTAGAACGGACCTCTGGCTGTTCTCACGACGGCCTGCACATTCTCACATGACTGGCGGTCGTGGGAGCGGGGAAGCCAGCGTCGCATGGCCAGTAGTTACAGAGGCGAGAAACGGCGCTGTCCAGTGTGAGTGAGGAGTCCTGTGAGCACAGCGTCCTGACTGCCCGGTATTCAGCCTTTCCTTACTCCGCTTTATCAGCAGCCCCACAGGTAGCCACACTTGTTCTGATAGAGACAGTTACAAAACGTTTACCAAAATGTTGACTTGGAAAAACAACAAACAAACTAGGCTATCGGGTCAGAAACATGTAAATGATTAAGTCTTGGAGAAGATGACATTGAGGTCATTGACATCTTCCCTTTTCTGGAAAAATTAGGAAGCTCGTCCCCGCAGATGTCCCTGGGGCGTGACTGTGATTTCCCTGATTATACTGATCCCGTGGGCTTCATCGTGTAGGTCTCCGTTTGGGCTTTTACAGCCTTTGAGACCAGGTCTCTCTCCCCTGGGAGCATCCTTTTTCCCTACTGTGCATCCCAAAGACAGAGGACGTGTTCTGAGTGTGCGGGAGGGAAAGAGAAGTGTGAGCACTGCCTGGCGGTCCCACCAGGCGGGCAGCCAGCTATCACTGCGTTACCCTCTGCCGGGTCTCCCTTGACAGTGCTCTTAAAGTTGTGCTGAAGAATAGGATTTATTGAGCCCCCTTGGGCACACAGCCCACTGCCCGGAACAGACGTTGTCACGGACAAAGCTGTCTGTTCCGTCAGGACACCCCTCTGCGGCTGGACCAACGGCGTGCGTTTCCCACCCTTCCCAGTTTTGAGGCTCTTGGGAGGTTCTTCCGTCCATGTTAACACATTTGCATCAATAGGTAACAGGTTCCTGATCCCCTCCTGTTAGAAATGACTCTATAAAGCCCAGCACTGAAGGCAGCTTTCAAGATGAGATGGTCAACATGTAAAACACAGCATCAGATGCCAGAGCCTCACGCTGTCACTGTCCCTTCACGGTTGGCTTTTCATAGTACAATCCGTCCTCACTTGACGTCATCAATGGGTTCTTGGAATTGCGATGAAACAACGTGTAAAAAAAACCAGTGTTACTCTTGGCTAATTGATGGAAACGAGAGTTAGATTCCTGCAGCATCTCGTCAGTGAACAAAACCACAGTATTTGAAGACCTGCTATCTGTTGCTCTCTCGGGGAGCTCAGGGGTTGAGGGAACCTCCTAGAATTCACCCGCGCCCAGGATGGTGGCTGTCAGAACCTGGGAGCCTGTGTTTGTGGGACACCGTCCCCCACCCTTTGCAAATCCATCCGTGTGAGGGAGGCCCAAGCACACCCGCGGTCCCTCTGCCGTCACCGCTAATAATCCCAGCTCTCAGGGAGCCTGACCTGCATAGAGTGTGATTTATAAAAACACCAGCAGACCGACAGGTTTTCAGAAGGATGGAAGGGAAAATTATTTGGGGGAACAATAGGCAATGGGGGCGGAGAAAGACAGGAACAGTGAGGGTGGAGCTTTCATTTAAAAATGGAGGGAAAATTCATCTTGCCTTAATAACCAAAATTATTAGGAGTGGAGGAGGTTGAAAGGCAAGAGTTTGGATAGAAAGGCAAAGAAAGAAAACAACTGTTGGAGCTTTTCTTCATCAGCCCCCCTCCCTTCATCCTCCACGGCCCCTTCTTATGGTGCTGTGACCTAAGAACCCCGAGTTTAGCCCAGTTGCACCTCTGAGGGCTGCGGTGAGCAGCGTACGGTTTCTTTCTGAAGGTGGAATCCGGCCCTCAGCTACCAACGCACGCCTTTCTGCTTCTCACTGCATGTGAGCCGCTTCAATGACGGCTCCCTGGTGTGGAATCACTTTCTTTGGTAAGAAAAAGGAAAAGCCATATTCCTGGAAAGATGAGAAATTTCCTCTGGGAAATCTGCTGCATCCAGTCGGCATCATGGCAAATATATCTGTAGTTCAAGCACTGAAAATTACCAGGGGTGGAGGACAGACCTCGGGTGGCCAGCTGAGCAGGTCTTTCCCTCCTACTCAGGGGTGGTGTGTTACACGCCTGAAATTTCAGAGCTACTGCCTCCGTCTGAATATCTCACCCAGTATTTTCCTGTTTCTTCCCCGCCCCTTATCCTTCCTGCTTCTCTGACTCCTGATTTTATGGAGAGTTCATTCTTCTTAAATAAGCCACCTTTTGTCTGAATTCCAGCAAGTGCCCATGGAACCAGCTTGACACTTGTGGGGAGTGGTGCCACCGTCCTAAGAGGCTCAGCCTCTAGTTAGCCCATCAGAGATGGAGAGGAAAGCTTTTGTAGGAATAGTTTCCTAAGAAATGACTAGATAAGTGCAGCTGGTCCTATAATTCCATTTCACAATTGCTCACAGCCGTGAAAGCAGACGCATTTGCTGAGACGCGTAAAGGCTATTTAAACAGCAGAGATGACACTGGAATTCATTGACCGCTGCTTCTCCAAACCTCCTGAGGCCTGGCTAGAGGGAAGTGGTGCTGTCTGGAGTGCGAGTGTAGGCACCGGGAGGTCAGAATCTGCTCTTGGCTCAGCTGCCGGGGTTCTCTCGGAGAAGCCGCCAGCCTGTCTGAAAGGAGGAGCTTCCTCCTGGTTCCCAGAGTCCAGGGCTCAAGTGTCTGGTTATTCTTACTTTATGTTGGTCATCTGTACAAAAACACCCATTCTAGGATGTCGTAGTGCACAGCGTATGTTCATTCGTGCCATTTGCTTGGCTGGTAACGAAGACCCCAAAACTACAAGCAGTGAAGCGTTAGACAGCGACAGGCCCCTGGGAGACGTCCCTCCCATGAGGACCTCTTTGGGGGTCTGCTCCTGTCTTTCCCCCCACAGGAGCCACAAAAGCTACGTGGTAGCTCTCCATGTGGAAAGCATTCCTGAACTTCCATTTCTAGCAATAACTGTAGACTAGATGTGTGTCGTGCGGGAGACCCTGCTCGCTGCGCCATTTGTCGTGCAGGGAGGCCTGCAGGGTCTCTGCTCCCGCTCCCCATACAAGAACGCAGGATATGGTGAGGCCAAAAAGGAACACCCACGGAGCCATAGGTAGGGGAGTCATACCACTATATTCTCGCTGGCGGCACTATACTCTCACTGGAGGCTGGATCCACACTGTCCTCAAACTGCCATCCACGCTTGCCAGCCCAGCCGCCATCTTCTTGCTAGCCCCATTCTTTCTCTCTCTTCTCTCTCTCCTAGCGTAGCCACAGCAGTTATATTAGTGGCCAATGGCTCACTGGTTACAGCTGACGGCCAACTAGCCACAGCTGATGGCCATCCAATCACAGTTGGTGGCCATTTACTACCTGAGCCAGCACCTGTCTATGTGAGGCCGAGAGCCTGGAAACTACTTTCTGGGGCTCTGCCCCCACAATGTGGCAAGCCCTCTTGCTAAAAACAATTAGAAGTACTGGATAAAATATCCTTTTTAAAATATTTAAATGTATGGGTGAATTGGGAAGTTAGAAGGAAATACCCACAGGCCAAAATCTGTGTTAGAGGAAGAACCCAGGGTGAGAAGACAGTTGAAGCCAACTTTCCCCTTGAGGGCAGTTGGCAAAGCTGGTGAACTTGGGGTTCGTGAACTCATTACCCCCCAGGGCAGGGCACAGGTGACCAATCCCCAGCTGGCTCCCAGTAGACCTCTTACCTACCTACATAAAGCTGAGACCTCCAGAGGTACACCTGTCCCTGTCCCCCTTCAAATCTCCATAATCTTCCTATAAATTGATATCCTACATGGGAATCGGGGATTTCTAGAATGACCTCTCCCCTTTTTATGGAGATAAAGCTAGCATTTGCCCAACTTTTATTTTTTATGTCTTTATCATCAATATTCACAACTTAATTTGCATTTATGCATCATAAATATTCTCCTTTTAAAAACATGAAAGCAGACGATTCAGAACAGAGGAAATTACCTACGAAGGTGACTTCGGTGCAGAGAAGGGTGAACAGCTGTGAGTTTCTCCCTCTGGCCCCTTTTCATCACCATCTCTCCAACTCACCAGCCTCTCACGACAGCTGCTAGTTAACCTGCCCGGGAATGTCTCCAATCAGTCAGAACTTCAAATACAGTTCAACGGGGATTTAAAAATTCATTGTCACAAATTATTTTTTCATATCAAAATGGCACCCAAGCAATTTATTTCTCCAGTTTCTATCTCTCACATTAGAACATGTTTCAAATACTTGCCTGAGGAACAAGCCTCAGATCATGATACCAGCCTCTTCCCCCAAATTATTAAAAAGAAAATACCCTTTCACAGGAATCACGCTAGAAACCAAATGTTTAGTACTATAGGTAGAGAATTTGGGAACAGACCTTATTTTCTTAGGGGAATGGCATTAAAACCCAGAGTTCTAGATAAAACGACCTGCCCCATAAAAAAGGCAATTATTTCAAAATAAGGCATGTATGATATTTTAATTCTGGTTGCCCTTTAGGGCAATAATTATGAAATGATCCAGAAAATGGGACCATCCCAGAAACAGAAGCAGACGTGCCTGGGCATGTTCCCCTCCCGCCTCCTTCTAGATGTTCTCTGTGCACACAGACCTCTGCAGTCGGCACTGGATCCCAGACCTTTTTTCTTTCCTTCCTCTTTTTTTTTTTTTTTTTTTTTTTAAACTTCTTGGGAAAGAGAAGAGCAAAGTATCCTCAGGCAAGTTCAAGCCAAAACGTCAGTATGAATGCAGAACTCTAAAATCGACAGTGTGACACTCTTGGTTCTTTATCTGCCAGCAGTTGAAATTTTTCACTATTAAGACCTTATTCTTTAAGTGGGAAGTGAACGGCACTGCAGTCATATCAGGGAATAACCCTGAGGCTTCAGTGCCATTCTCGGAGATGAAATCCGGTGTGTGCTTTGGGTACGTTGGCTCTAAATACTTTGACAGCAAGAATCCACACAAAACTTGAAATGTTGAGAGATTTGTGTCAAAACCTTTGATTTGAAATGTTAAGGCGATGACTCAAGAAGGTGAACTACTGAGATGGGGTTGGGGGCAGGGACCGGAGAAGAGAGGAGCGGGATGCTCACCCCAGTGTTCTTAGAAAGGCGTGAACCCCACCTCCAGGATTGGGGCACCGTGCACAGGGGGCAGGGAGCCCCGAGATTCCCACCCAGAGCTGGACAAACCTGTGATGACCGGTTCGCAGAGGCAGAGGCGGCCGCTGCCGTCCCAGCGGGTTGAGTGACCTTACTTACCCCAGTTCTGAGCCTCTGGACCTCCAAGAAGAGCAAGTGAAGAATAGGGATGGTCTGGAAACCTTCGGTAAATGCACACGTGTGCTGTGGAATGTGCTCAGGGAAGAGACCAGCAGAGGCAGAGTCCCTGCCCCCATTGTCACCTGCCTCCATAGCCCTTTCCTTGGCGTCACATTCTCCCTCCACCCCACGCCCCATCTTTGGATGGTGTTGAATCTGACATTTTATTCAGCAGCATGACGTTAATGTGTTCACAGGACCAAAATGAAGTCACAGAAAGCTGTGACTGGCTGAACGTCACCTTTTCATAACACAGGTGTTGCATGAACACAGCTGCGTGGTTGAAGATATGTTAGGAAGAAATTGGGGTTCTGGATGAGTCGCGCTGTGCAGGGGTGTAGGTAGAGGATGGCCACGGGCCCACTGCCCGGGAAGAGCTTTGTAACAGGCAAGGGGCCTTTTATTCTTGTTTGAGTGGCAAATCATCTTCCGTTTCTGGAAAGTCACCAGGAGGAAAAGGCAACATATGCATTTATGTTTCTGTGGGGACTCGGAGAATTTTCTTGAACTTCAGCTTTCGGCCTTGTGTTCTAAGTGGGGAATCAGTCTGCCACAGCCGCGCTGCAGACTGTTCCCCGTCAGAAAGCCAGGTGACACCATGAGCCCCAAGGTTCCGTACCCTTCTTTCCCTGTTACAGATGGAAAGATTTGTCCCATGGCTAAAAGGGTCCTGCAGCCCCAGAAAGCCACAGTAAAAGCTGAAGGGGCTTCCAATGTGACCCCAAAACTCTGATCTAAGCAGAATGCACGTTGGCTGGCTTGGTCCCAGCATTCTTACTGACTTATTCAGGAAGTAATTGCAAAGCAATTGTCTCCTAACTGCGCTTATACAAGCCTTATGAACGGACCAAAGAGACTCCATCATGGCTGGCAATATTCGCTATTTTTACAAATACGAGAACCAGTGTTTTTCCAAAAATGGTAAATAATCCTTGCAGATGCAGACATTGAAGTGTTTCCTTTAACCATCGCAATAAAAAAAGCAAATGGTAACTGCTTAGGCCACTGACCTGCTGAGTGAGGTTTGACAGCACATATGACCTTGCCTACCCTTAAAGGCGTCCCATATTGGTTATATGGAGATAAAATTTGTAACTTTTGAGAAGCTGAATTTTTCAAACATTTTAGATACCACTGTAAACTATTGCTATTATGATTTCTTTGGAAAATATTGGCCCTTAGATTTAAATATAGGGAGGACATGTGTGGCTTTAAAGTACTCCTTGGTTAGAAGCCCAACTCTAACACTTATAGCTGTGTGACCTTAATCGGGACAAAATCTCTACTTCATAGGATTTCTTAAGGAAGAAAAGAAATAATCTATGAAAAGCCCTGGGTGCCCAGAACACAGTTTGCAATCGCTGACAGCTATTTTTAGAGCTTTTCTGCCAGTCCAGGTTGACGTTTTCCTATATCCAACCAGTGGCAAAAGTACAAGCAGGGAGGAACAGTCAGATGGACGGAGGGATTGCAGGACAATCCCGGAGAAGCCAGAGATAACCTGAAAGACCAGTTAGGCTCTAATGTCAGGAAACACCCTACTTTCCAACTCTCCAGTTTCCAATTGCTGGCATTTGGGCAGATGGCATCGCCTTTTACAAGTGAAGTAATACACCTTTGGGGACAGGAAGTTCTCTGATGAATGTTTCTAGTGCTTCCTGTTCATGTTTCAATTTAAAGATTAGGGACTTTTGGGGCGGCCAGATGGCTCAGTTGGTTAGAGCGCGAGCTCTGAACAACAGGGTTGCAGATTTGATTCCCACATGGGCCAGTGAGCTGTGCCCTCCAAAACTAGATCAAAGACAATGAGCTGCTGCTGAGCTTCTGGAGGGGCGGCCGGATGGCTCAGTTGGTTAGAGCACGAGCTCTCAACAAGGTTGTTGGTTCAATTCCCGCATGGGATGGTGGGCTGCGCCCCCTGCAACTAAAGATTGAAAACGGTGACTGGACTTGGAGCTGAGCTGCACCCTCCACAACTAGATTGAAGGACAACAATTTGGAGCTGATTGGCCCTGGAGAAACACACTGTTCCCCAATATTCCCCAATAAAATGTATAAAAAATAAAAAAAACAAAGATCAGGGACTTTTCTTTCCTGTTGGGAATCTTGCTTCTGGACTGGCAGCACATGTCTTCTGCTTCTTCTGAAATAAAATCTCTAGGGTGGCAGTGAAACGTTCCTTGTGTGAGCTGTGGCAAAAATGCCAGGGATGGTCGGAAGGAGACAGAGAAGGAGGAGGAGGAGGAGGAGGAGGAAGAGAAATAAATCAGCATTGCACAAGCTGCTTCCACACGTGGGACCCACCGATGGCGCTTTCGAGCATGGCAGTGTGGACATTAACACACATTTTCCGAGGACCATTTTGTTCCCTAGTTTCCATATCCATCCCTATCCAGACTTTTGCCCAAACTGTTCAGAAGCAAAATGGATTTCATTGAGAGTCCCTTTCCATTTCCTTGTTGTATTGGTAAGACCACATGACAAAAATCCATGGAGAAAAGAAGCACCAGCTCACGTGGCCTGCAAATGGAGTAATCAGCACAAGTAGCTAGGCTAATTATGTAAGGCTACATGACATCATGACTTTGAAACTCCAACCCTAAAATTCCATAGCATACCCAACTCATCCTAACTTTCATGTTGGATGAAACGTGAATTCCACGGACCCTCTGACTTGTGTGCTTATCTGGTGTCACTGCTGTTTTGTAGGAAGAAGGCGTCGTGAAGGAGATTGACATCAGCCATCATGTGAAGGAAGGGTTTGAAAAGGCCGACCCCTCCCAGTTTGAGCTGTTGAAGGTTTTGGGACAAGGGTCCTACGGAAAGGTAAGCTGGTCTTTGATTTTCCTGAGAGCGTCTTGTTCCACTGGGGCTGGTCCCCATCTCGAGGCGGAAGTCCTCAAATGTCTGGTGACAGGAAAGATGGTGCTGATGCCTCCTGAGCACAAAGGAAGCATGGCCTTGCGCCTGACGGAATGAAATTTACAGGCGGCCCTCCCGCTTCAGGGTCCCACGCTACCGCGTGTCCCGAAAATAAGACCTAGCCGGATAATCAGCTCTAATGCATCTTTTGGAGCAAAAATTAATATCAGACCCGGTATTATATTATATTATATTATATTATATTATATTATATTATATTTATTATATTTATTATATTATATTATATTATATTATATTATATTATATTATATTATATTATATTATATTATATTATATAAGACCTGGTCTTATAGTAAAATAAGACCGGGTATTATATTAATTTTTGCTCCATAAGACACATTAGAGCTGATGGTCCGGCTAGGTCTTATTTTCGGGGAAACACAGTACCTGGAACCCGGCAGCATGTCAGAACTGCGATCTCACTGCGTGGCTGGAATTCCATCACCACAGAGCTGTGCAAAGTAGGGGCTGCCCGTAGCCCTCGAGAATATCACATACATTTCCCTCTTCTAATGGCTTCCCTGGGCTTTTAGTTTATTACCGTAGTGAGCAGGTTATTGAACTTGAGCCAATGCATCTTTGGCAGTGCATGCTCTACAGGTATTTTTTTTAAAGAAAGGAAAGAAAGAAAGAAAAGGGGGAAACGACGTCCCCTTTGGTCACTCAGGATTCAGGAAGCCTGGGACCAGCTCCTCTCCTTACCCTGCAAGTCAATTGCCTGGTTGTTTTACCTGGTTAGGCCTCAGTTTCCCATCTATAAAAGGGGGTTAATACTGTGTGATTTAATTTGACACGAATCCTTCCTAGTAGTTGCCTAAGATGTATTTTGCATAAATTGTTTGTTTCCTTTCTTGTTTATGTTCCAATTACAATAAAGCGAACTCCCCTCAGGAAATGAGAAATAGCTGGTTGTTTAGGGCCACGTCCATCTACAACAGGCTATCAGTAAATCCTGTCCGTTACAGGGAGAGGTGAGTTACTCCAGCGCCATGCTCATTTCCCTACGTCCTTGGTGTCGTTGTTAGAAGTATGTCGACCCTAACAGCATGATTTCCATAATATGAAATAAACCCTGACACCAACCTCTCCTGGAGTATAAGCAGAACAGAATCCTTGCTCTTTAAAATAACTATTATTTATGGTATGTGGGCATTCCCCAAAACTCTCCATTCTTCATGGGACTTTGTGCCAAAGTGAACTCGGGCCCTGTTGATTTCATGTAGGCTCAATAGTATATTAATGATGTTCTGGATGGTCTCCTACAGACCACAAAGATTCGATTGTGCAAAATTTATCTTTTGGCATTCTTATCGGGTGGAATGTCTTTTCTTTTCTCTTTCTCTTTTCCACACTGTAATGTGGTAAGGAATGTGTTTGTACTAATGTACACGCAAGCATGTTAGTTTGGATCATACGAGATTACCAGTATTCAAAATTTTGTCCCTTACAAAAATGGCTATTTGATGTAGTTTATCAGGTATTTATGGTAGTAAAGATTTCAGTCTCTCACAGTGAAAATAGCTGGAACTGAAAACACAGAAATAGGACCTATGTGATGTGGTGATGGAATGTCCCGCCATTGATTAGAAATGTCGGCGAAAAGGAAAGGGGCAGATTCTTTCTCGAAGAACCATGACTTGGAAATAGAGACCAACAAAGCTGTCTCCCTTTCCTACCTTTGAAGACGTGCTCCGTGTTGTGTCCTGAGAACGAATTCAACCCAGGCCAGCAAGGCTCAGCCGGGTGCCCTGTGTCCGCAGTGAAGGAAGACGAGGTCCAGCGAGCACCGGCCAGACCATGGCTGACTAGTCGTTACCAAGTGACTCATCTTTCACTCTGATGCTGCCCCCGTGTCCCGGTGCTTGGTGACAGCAAAGATGGGGCAGTGCTTTCTGGGCTCAGTGGCGACACACGTGAGGCTCTGTGTGTCCATTCAGAAGCTCGACTGAATGAAAGCAACTTGACCACATCCTCCTCGGAGGCTGGCAGGTTAACAGTGACAGGGAAAGGGCTTTTCCCAATTCCCTCCAAATTTCAAAGTTTGAATTTCAATTTTGCTTTAAAAAAAGAAACCGTCCTGTGGAAAACCACACGTGACACACCGGTGTTTGGCAGGATCTTCTTGGCATGATCACCTTGGTAAGAGTCCGTATCTCCCCTTCCCAGCCGTTATCATATGAGGAATAAAAAGATAAAGTTCAGAAGACAATGAACAGGAGAAGTGAAAGGCAGAGGCAGCTCCTATGAACATTTAACCTCCACGAACGACCTGATTCACCAGCTCAACCATGACATGTGTGTGGGGCCGGGTCAGCCGGCCGGTCAGTGCCATTGTTGGCATTGGAGGGAAAGTTCAGGACGCGGGGGGATGAGGGTGCTGAAGTAACGTGCCAGGACTCTGGAAAAGAGAGTTATTATTCTGGAAATCCTCGCTCGGAGGTTCCCCGGGAACAGCACAGAGCCAATGTCAGGCAACTGAGAGCCCCAGTACAACTTGTATTTGTCCACTCAGTATTGTTGGTTATGAATGTTTTATAAAAGCAGAACTGATGACAAGAGGAGGGAAAGCCGTATGCTCTAATGGCCCGTATTATTTTATTCCTCATCTGTAAATCCAAATAAGTGCCTTTATGTGGGAGTAATCTTCCTTTTGCTATCTATACGAGAAAGAAAGGCGACACTAAATGTTTTCCTCCTGCCGAAAACGCCTGTTAAACACGTTTCTACCTCTTGCCTCTGCTCCAAAGAGCTGAGAGCTGGTGTGACATTGGACCACAGTGTCCCTGGCTCGCAGTTGCCCATCACCAGTCCCCCCAGTGCTTCTTTCATTCAGTCAGTGACTGCAGAGGCTCAAGATGCAGAAATGAACAAAGTGCAGTCTCTGCCACGTAGACCTTTGCGCTGATGCTTGCTCCTGACCCCAAACTCCAAGGAACCATCTGAGTGACTTGTCATCGCATCCTGACTGCACGAGTCCTTCACTAACTAATCTCATCCTCAATATCTACTGTCCGCTGGGCAGCCATAAGAAGATTGTCCCTGTAACAGAGGCAACACTAAACCCCGGAGGAATGAGCCCCTGGTGCGGGGACAGCTGAGCTGGCAGCTGAACTGTGAGGTGTCCTCCGTACAGGACCACACACTTGCATGTGCTCTCATCTTGGAGGTCAGTCCTGCAAAGCACTGGGAGCCAACAAACCAGTGCTGGACCAGTTTGCTGGAACAAAGGAGACAGCCGATGGCCCTTTGCAGTCCATTCAGACCATCGTGATTTCTGTGCTGTCCAGGGAGCACGGGTAGCAATAGGGCTTGGGTCAAGAGAAACACAGCCTTATCTTCAAACAGAAAAGCGATTTACGCATTCGCGTTGAAACGGGAAAGCAATGAAACACTGGAAAATACAGCAAGATCATTCGGTGGTTCTCAATGTACCCCCCAGAAAGTGTTTCAGAAAGCGCTCCTAAATGTCCGCGTGAGTCCATGTAAGAGCCTCTTAGAAAGCAGCCTGTCTGTAAGCTTAAGCCACTCAAAGCTAACGTTCAAGTAAAGCAAGTTTAGAATAAGAGAAACTAGTTGCTCTTGAGACTCAGAATCTGTCTTGTGTGATTGGTACTAGCTCTCGGGTGGTCTTCACGGGGCGGGGCTACAAAGGGGTATTTACAGTAAACCAAATGCTCTCCCTTAAAACTTGTGAATAGTAGTTGGTTTTCTAAACAACTAGTCTTCGGAAGGAAGAAAGGAAGGAAGGAAGGAAGGAAGGAAGGAAGGAAAAGAAAGAAAAGAAAGAAGAAAGTTGCTATTACTTCTATAAAACGTTTAATGGAAAGTCAATGGCCAAAACCATGATAATTCTTCATACAAACACGTAATGATGTCACCACAGAGTTGTGTGAATTAGATGACACTTTTCCTGGCAGCCTGGATGTCAGAGAAAATTTTACATTGAAATTTTTCCTACAGCATACTTATTGTATTGGAATTCTTCTAAACCCCTTGTCAGATCAAATAAGGAAACTGCATGTGAAGTCTTGTCAATTTCATGTGTTCTGCGTTCTCTTTATCAGGTGTTCCTGGTGAGGAAGATCAAGGGGTCGGATGCAGGACAGCTCTACGCAATGAAGGTTCTTAAGAAAGCTACCTTAAAAGGTGAGGATTTCACAAAGGTCATGTTTGAGGCATATAACTGCGTTATGCTCCGCTCGTTATTTGAGTAAATTGCTCATTCCGTTCCATGCCGCAGGGTTTCAGAAGCTATCTCCAAAGGAGTATATCAGACACGTTACTCTCTAGTTGATGATGAACGGTATCAACATTTCCCAGCATAGTCCACATATCCCTGCAAACTTGCCACCACTTTTAGAGAGAAAAGCCGTAATGCGTAAATCCCATCTTTCCACATGTGTTTTTTTCTGTAGCGAACCATTTGGCGGAAAGCATGGCGGGGGAGCCAAAGCAGACTGTCACGGCTGCCTGTAGACAACAGTCCAGCCTAAATTCTTTGTCCGACTGGATTACTCAGGTTTAAACAAAACGTGATCTATGGCTGTAATATTCCCCTTTGTTGTCCTGGTGACTGGGATTTAGAAATACAGTCCCACACCTGGCTCCCAGCCCTCGGTACCCCTACCCTCCGGTAAAGCAACAGCACTAAACCCAGGTCAAACTAAAGCTGTTGTCGAAAATCTCTACTCCACGGTCATGGTCATCTAGCCAACAATACACAAGAACTGAACACCTACTGCGTCTGCTCTGATCACCTCCTAGTCACCGCTGGTGACGGAGGGATCCTGTGCCCTTAACAGTGCAAGAGGGCTGAACACCTGACACCGTCACTGGGCAGGTGAGACAATGGACTGTATTAGTCACCTAAGCTCATCACCCCCGGGGAGGAGGGCACGTGCCATGCTGGGCCACACAGGTGGTGCTCAGCAGCCTGAACCAGCTGGGGCTGTGGGAGGTGGCTTTGTAGTAACAAGAGGGTGAGGTGGCCTCTGGTTCCTCGGCAGATGTGATGGACTTGTTTGGATAATTCTGTGGGTGGGCAGGAAACGGCAGCCTGTTAGTCTGAGGACCAGATGAGGTCCAGCTGGTCCAGCCTATAGCGGAACCAGCAGGATGGGGGAGGACAGACACCTTTCAAGAGCAGGGACTCATGGTGAAGCTTTGGGGCCATGAAACTCAAAGATGTCAAGGCAACTCTGAATGTGTCGGTCCTATGTCACAGTGGCCTCAGCAAGTGCATGTGGGGCAGTGCAAAGAATCTGTCATTCCCTGTGCTCAAGTCGCTTACTGTCTAGCTGGTAAATCAGATACACATCCTGAACTACAAATGTAGGACAATATACACCAAATAGATAGACCTAAACATTTTAGTATGCTAAGGAGGCGAAGAGCTGCTCCAAATGAGGTCATTCACGAGGGAGTAAGAAGGTAAGTGAGACTCCAGTCTGCAAAGGTGGGTGAAGAAAAGGCAGGGATCAGGATGGCACTGTCACCGCGGCCAGTGGTGCCCACTTTGGCCAGACTGGAGGCTGCACAGAACCACCTATGTGTGTCTGGGAAGAGAAAGTTGTTCAAAATAGACGCCCAGGCCCCCTCCTGACCTGCTGAATCAGAATCCTTAGAGCCTCGAAGCTGACCGTTCTAACAGCTTGTCCCAGTGACTCTGTACAAAGCTTTGGACCCTCTGAACTAGGCCTTCTGCTTTGTTGCAGACGCCTGAGTTTTTAATGCCACACTATGAATAGAACATAATTTAAGCCTTGCTTTTTATAGTGAGTGCTTTTTATAATATATACATGTATGTATGATTATTTATATAGAAACATATAATTATATTTCTAAAACTGTCAATTGAACTTGGCCACATATTCCAAGATTCTCATAATAATATAATTTTAAAGGATTATTTTGTCTTATGCTTAAGTCTTTGATCCATTTTGAATTAACTTTGGTACATGGTGACAGATAGCAGTCCAGTTTCATTCTTTTGCACATGGCTTTCCAATTCTCCCAGCACCATTTATTGAAGAGGCTGTCTTTCCTCCATTGTATGTTTTTAGCTTCTTTGTCAAAAATTATCTGTCCATATGTATGTGGTTTTATTTCTGGGTTCTCAGTTCTATTCCATTGGTCTGTGTGTCTGTTTTTCTGCCAACACCATGCTGTTTTGATTATTGTAGCCCTGTAGTACAAGCTAATGTCAGGGAGTGTGATACCTCCATTATTCTTTTTTCTTAAGATTGCTTTGGCTATTCAGGGTCTTTTGTGGTTCCATACGAGATATAGATAATGTATTACAGAACTGTACACCTGAAATCTATGTAACTTTACTGACAATTGTAAACCCAAGTAACTTTAATTTTAAAAAAAGAAGAATGGTTTTGTCAAATTCCTTATCCTGCGTTAAAGCATGTGCGGGAAACAAAGATGCATAGGAAACAGGTTTTGACGTTCTGTCCCCACCTTTTATTAATAGTGAAAGAATCTCCTCACTTAAGAACAATTGCAGAGAAATAGAAAATTAGGCAGCTTTTAGTTCCAAATCACCTGGGTGTCTGAGAAACGAATGGCCGTTCTGACCCTCGCTCCAAAGGTCACACACAAAGTTAGCTTATGACCCATTTGTTCCACTCCCAGGTGTGTAACTAAGAGAAATGAAAACGTGTCCACACAGAAACTTTTCACAAGTGTTCATAGCCCCACTAGCCAGCTCACAGTAGCCGAAAAGTGGACAAAACCCCCAAATGTCCCACAATCAATGGGAAAATGAAATGTGTTATAGCCATGCAATGGCATATTATTCAGCAATAAAAAGAAAAAAGAAATACTGATGCTACAATGAACATGAATCTTGCAACCTAAGTGAAAGAAGCCAGGCAGCAAGCTCCCCAGATTGTATGATTCCCTTTATGTGAAAGAACAGCAGAGGCAAATCCATAGACAGAAAGTAGATTAGCGGTTGCCAGGAGCTGGGGAGCACTTAGGGAGAAAAGGGATGATTAATAATAGGGATGGGGTTTCTTTTTGAGCGATGGAACTGTTTTAAAATTGATTGTGGTGATGGCTGCATAGCTGTGAATGTTCTAAAAACCATTGAATTGTGCACTTTAAACGAGAAAATTGAATAGTATACAAATTACGTCTCAGTGAAGCTGTCATTTTAAAGCCAATAGCTGCTAAATAACACGGCCATTTGCTAAAACCCACTTTTTCATCCTAAAAGCATTCAGATCGACCCTCCCCGACAGAGCAGGCAGGTTTCTGCAGATTAAGACAAAGGCGATGGAAACGGGAAGCTGTGACGGTTCATCCTCCCAGGCGGATTGTCCTCCGATCCTGATCACACACCCGTCAGCAGCTTGCTTTCCATCAGCAGATTCCATATTCAACTTGCCAGTCAGGGCACCGTGACCTTCAGTTGTTCCTTTTCTCTTTAAATCATACCTGCTCCTTCTTTCTCCTCAAATACAACCCCTCCTCCTGCCCCTGAAAGGACCAGGAGAAAAAGTAGGAGTGGGTTGGAACCTGAGGCACTGGCTGTCCACGCTGCTCGGAAGGGGCGAGGTCAGGCCAGGAGCTGGGATTCTCTCTGCTGAATGGCTGCTAAGTCTGTACTCCATCTGTGTTAACTTGACCTCTCCGCTCAGGTGCAAAGCCCTGTCTCAGTGATTTCACCTCTGTGGATGCATGACTTTCCAGGTTCATTTATCATCCAGCCCGGGGTCCCCGAGACAGTCTCTGGCACCGTGTTACATGGAGGAGGCAGGAGATAAGCATGTGTGCAGACCGATCCTAATATTGCTAAAGGCACAAGCATCTCCACCAGTACAGGAGATGTACTGATGTTAAACACTAAATATTAAATATATGCCACAGGAAAGATGCCACAATGAAAACAGCTGTATGATTATTGGTAGCGTTTACGTTCTTCTCTCTTCTCCATATTTCAAGTTTTCAACACAAATGAAACATACTTGACTTGTAATGTAAAGTTATTATAAAATATTCCGGAACAATGTGCTTGACTGTGTAAAGTCACTTTTACATCGTGACAATGGGCCATATAAGCATAAAGGAGTAGAAAAATCTCCCGTTCCCTGTGCTCCTTAAAACCCAGCTTTAAACCCAAACTTTATTTTATATCATACAGTGTTTTTTTCCAGCTTCCCATAATGGTCCATCACTAAAAAAACAGGTGTTTTTTATTTCCAGAAATGCAACTGGAATTTGTTTTCCTAAGAGAAAACAAAAAAGTTTGATGACACAGTCCTTTGCGTGAGGTGGTGCTTGCAGCCAGTCACAGGAGGATGGGGACGTACAGAGGGGACGCCGCCCTCGTGCACCGCTGGGCCCCTCTACACTTTCGCTTCTCCCCCTTTGTGAAAGAGGAGGATTGGTTCAAAGGATTATTTAAATCTGTTTTTGCTCCGACACCTCTGCATTCCATTAGCCTGGGTTACTAAAAGATTCCGTAAACTCAGAAAATAGTCCATAACTCATGCTCCATCTGTACAGCCTCAGCAGTTTGCAAGCCAGTTCATTTTCTGAAGAATGTGAAAGAGAAAAGGAGTGTTGTGACAATGGCCCTGACACGCCCCACTGTCAGCGATGAAACCTGAAAGTACAGACAACCGTCCGAGGGAAGATGCAACAGGGAAATTGTTTGCAAAAGGAAAAGATGGAAAGGGGGCGGAGGTCTTGTGGAAATAATTGTAAAACTCCAGATTGTTCTCAAAGACACGAGTGTCGTGTGTGAAGTGAGAATTGTTGTCAGTGGGGTAACAAATAACTAGACATGAAGGATGCAAGTCTGACAGCTCTGTTTGGTCTTTCAGCAGTTTGCAGTTGTCAGGCGCCTGCCCCTCTTTAGAGAGGTGGTGCGTTCGTTTCTGCGGGAAAGCCAGCTGCTCCAGCAGCGGGAGGTGTCACAGGCAGGCAGGGGTGCTGGCCCCTGCCTGGCTCCTTTCTCCTCATCTTCCCACCTCACGTGGATGGCACTGCGTGTCTCCTCGTCACTTAAGGACCCTTTGAAAATATTCAACTTCTTCAGCTGACAGTTTCTGTGTCCACAATGCCACATTCCATTGTTCTAGGTCACAGTTCCGTGGAATAAGTGCCAAAGGGAGACGTGCCCACTTGGTGCTGTGGGAATTCGGCATAAAAGACTATAAACACCCCAAGCATGATGACACCAGAACTGGAGCGCCCCTGATCTCAGTCCCGGTTTAGTGAGCTGCCAAGTGGCGGCTGTCACCATGGTGATAATAGTGGTTCCCAGCCTTGACTGCTGGTTGGAAGTGCCCATGGGACATTCATACAATGCTGACACCTGGGGGCCACTCCCCAGGATTCTAAATTAGTGGCTCTGGGAGTGTTCTGGGCGGGAGACTTGGTATCCCCTTCCCCCCGGTGGACACCCCCACCCCTGTGTCTGTAGTGTGCCACCCCTGGGGCTGTGGTTGGGAGCCCAACTCGGGGGCCTCATCCATCCCGAACTTGACTGGCTGCGTGCCCTTGGGCAAGCGCTCCTGGCCTCCGTGTCCGGCTCCTTAGCGTGGCCTGGTGTCAGAACAGTGCCCGTCTCACAGCGTAGTGAGGACGAGCTTCCCCGCTACCTGTGCGGTGCTGCTGGACAGCCGAGCTTCAGCAAGGGCCAGCTGTGCTCCCCTGTGGTCTTTGCTCCATAAAAACTGTCTTTGGGCCTGTTTGGTTTGGTTTGGTTTGGTTTGGGTCTGATTGAGTGGGGCAGTGGGGAGGGAGGCGGACAGGACATGGCCGTCAGGTTAGAAAAGTTACCTCTTGGTTCAGCCTCGTGCCTCCAGCTGTGGCGTGAAGAGCCTGGGATCATGCCAATTCCAGAGGACAGCTGGTCCCTGTGTCGTGACCGCGGCCACACACGCACAGGGCAGCTCTCCTGCACTCTGTTTCAGCGTCCACAGGGACAGAGCTTCTATGTGAAGTAGCTCTTTGCAGTGATGATTTTCTGGTAGGACTTCACCTGTGTTTTCATGCCTAGCTAGGTTTTCCACCATTTTCCCTGTAAGATACATTTTCAAAGGCCAACGGTGATATACATCCCCTGCTTTGAAGGAAATCAGAAGGAAATTGATGGGGTTTGTGTCCTGTTGGTTCTCAAGGAGAAGAAAAATATTCTGGGAAAATCTTTTTGTTTATACAGTTAAGTAACGAACAGACAGTTCTGGTGATCTCACGTGTGTTTCTTGGCGTCTGTGGGTGGGTTCCGGCAGTGGCCTGGCTGGTGAGGGGGGAGGGACGTGGACCTGAGGCTGACTGCTGCTCACCCCCCACCTTCTTTAAGAAGCTCCGCTTCCATCTCCTGGAATGTCCCCAGGTGCACTAGGCCGTGTGGAGTGCACGTGGGGACCAGGACAGGGACGCGTGTATTGTATTCCTGTGGGTGACAACATCATGCCCTAGTCCCTGCTCAGAGCCAGCTCAGTGCTTTCCAACCTCAGAATGTCACTTTCAGCACCATTTTATTCATGTCCTTCTCTCTTGCACTGAGATGCTTCCTTTAGAAACGGACTTACTCAGAAACTAAGCTTCAATCAGCCCCTTAGTTTGAATAGATATTATTTCTACACGAATTCATGTATGTTATTTGATTTGCATTTGGATGATTGTAAATTCCGAGGGTGGAGGGCTAAGGCCAATTTCAACCATATGTGTTAAGTGTCCCTACTGGTCTTATCATCTTCGTTTTACAAAGGAGGAAACTGAGGCACAACGCAGTGAAGCCCTCACACACAGTCCCGTGGTTTGGAGGGCGTGGAGTCAGAGGCCGTCCGCCTCCCTGCCACACCTGGCCGCGTGTCTTCATCAGGAGGCCATGTGCCAGCTGGTTGCGCCTGAGGGCTCTGCTCCCTCGGGCGTTTCTTTTCCCAGTAGATGGTCTGAGATGAAAGGTACAATGAAATGAGTCCCCCTTAGGCACCTTTGGCTCCTGTCTTTCTCGGGCTCTTGGGGGTGTGTCTTGTCCCTTGTCCCAATGTACTAGGTACTCCCATTCGTTATTATACACCACCTGTATACGCGGGGGTTCTCTGTATGTTTGTTTCTACCAAATTTGCATATCTTGTAGATATGAAAAAGTAGGAAATTGCTTTTTTCCACTACTTGTCATCTTTAATATCTGTGCAGTGTAAATACAGAAGACAGATCCACAGAAAAGTTCTCTGGTAAAGAAGTTAGTTAAATAAGCAGGTTGGTTTTCTTTTAAATAACTTAGTATAGAGAAAGAGGCTGACATCCTGGGGGGCTGTGCCTGACCTGGTAATCCACGTGGTTCACAGTGTTTATTCCTCACAGTTTTCTTCCTCTCTTTTTTCTCTGGAGTAAACAGTGCAAACTTTCGGCCACTTCTCATGGGGGGCCACTTTTTGCTGAGTTAGACCTTTGTAGGCAAAAGACGGTGTGTGAAGGTGGATTGTTATTCTGCAGCCAGGAGGCTGCTCAGAGCGTGATCTCAAACCCAGTAGCGTTTCACGGGCAAAGGAACAAGTGGTGAGCAGCGGTCGCTCAGCCGGGCGGAACCTGATGTGGCTGAAACCTTGTGCCCCACCTCTGTCTTCAGAATCCTTAAAGTTGTGCTGCCTGGACCCCCGAGCCACCATCTGTCACCGTCATGCCTCTTTGTGACTGGAGCAGTCTGCAGTGGTGTGGGTGGACGCTGTCCTCTCCGGTCCTCTGGGTGGTCACTGCACGTGCAGCGTCCCACCCACCATGCCCCCTGTGCTCTCCTAAGGTGTGCTTACTGGCTGCCCCTTTCTCATCTTCACAGTGACTGATAGATCGCTTATTAACATTTATTTTTATCTTACCCTCAATTTTCTTTTAAAATACCATCTATATATAATATAATGAAATGTTACGTAATGTAACATAATGTAATGTGACACAATCTGGTATATAATGTAACATAGAGTAATTATAGTGGTAGAGATCATTTGAAACTCAGACAAATGCAGGCAATGGTATCCAACTCTGAAGAGAGGGTTTCGGGTCCCCTTGTTGCAGATGGAGCTTTGCTAAGGAAATCCATCCTCCAAAATAAGTTGCTTATTCTCACCAGGGAGGCTTATGAAGCTTGCAGTTGCCACATACTTTGAGATCAATTTCATGAGCATGTCCCCAACTAGCGCCATAAGATTGCGTCGGCCATCTACAGGGAGTCTTGGTGACTCGCAGGAGGGTGGGCCTGCAGCTGCCCAGAGGTGGCCTCAGGTTCACAACCACTGGCTCCAGTGTCCACCTCATCAGGTTCTGGCAAAAAGGCCTGCTTGCATTTTGATTTTCACTTGCCCTGAGCCCTCCAAGGACTGTGGTTATGGAGACATCTTGTTAGGACTGACAGGGGCGTTGGCCCACTTTTTAACTCATAAACATTCAGAACGGGCCACCTGGTTGCGGAAACAAAATCAACAGTTCGGAATGTCCTGAACCTTCAGTTCCTCATGAGCACAAAGGAGCAGGTCCACCCAAAGTCGTGTAAAGGGCTGTGGGACTTGGAAGTCGTGAAGACGTGGCCTGATCCAAAGGGGGAGGGGGCCAGAGGGTCGCTCTGGGTTTCCTAGTGTTTCATGTCCACCAGGGTGACGTCAGAATGTGCTTCCTCCCTGGGTTCCTGGGGAGGAGCCTGTGTCCTGCACAGCAGGATGAATTTATAGGTGTCCCCACCTTCATCTCAGCCCTAGGGGCGGCCAAGGGCCACGCCGGCTGAAGGACACATGAAGGTCAGAGCTGGTACTGGCAGGTACAGATTGCTGTACAGAGCAAAGCAAACCACAGAACCATGTCCCCCTAGCGCTCCCCGTTTCAGGTGGGCCACACGTACAGGGTTGATTTAAAGCCAAAAAAGGCTCATTTATCCCCAATACCTACGGTTTGTTAGTGAATCTCAAAATAGCCTGGAACATTTTTCTTTTTACATCCATAGTAGCAAACCCACTCGTTTCCAGGCTCACCCGTAAGTATCTGAGGAAAACCACCACAGGGGCCCATGACCTGGCTGCAGACTCCACACACTGGTCTACAACTGCCCGGCGGGAGAGTGCTGCCCACACGTTGCTGTCTGATTTCTGTGACTCACTGGCACAGTAACAGTGGAAGGATTGAGGAGTCATCTCTGGGCTTTCTTTTTCGTGCATCTAGGTCTTAGGAGTGAAAGCGTCTCGGAAGCCTTTGTTGTTCACCAGGCAGTGTGAACATGCTCGGCCTCAGAAATGGGGCACCTTCCCTCATGTCTGTTTCTTTCTTAGTGGAAGGACCATCCGTGGCTGTCACTCAAATGGCAGAGCCATGGTCCCAGCCCTTTCACTCCATCTGTGGATCTGGCCCAGAAGTGACCAACACCACAAAGAGAGGGCACTGGTGTGGTCAGAATGGGGACCTTGCCCAACACAGTAGAATTTGCACAGACCTGGAGAACCCCCAGTCACCTTTGGAGAGCTGGTCTCATGGGGCTTGTTTCATATCTGAAGGGCATCGCCTGGTGTCACGACTGTCCTTTGACGTGTTTCACGTGTCCCTGCATGGGTCCATGGAAACCAGGCATGGTCAGTTACACAGTTAGTTGTCCGCAGTGATAAATCCTGTCCTGGAGTGAACACAGCCATTTCCTGTTTCCTGCCACCCTAGAGCCGATGTCTGCTTGCGTTTTGTCAATGTGTGCCCATGGAGTCAATCTTATAAAACACATTTGTGGACACGTTTTCCCAAACTGATGTGTTTAATCTGTGTTACATCATGTTGTCTGTCAGGGCTGTAGTCTTGGTTCCTTTCTCTATTATTTTAGACTTGATGAGACGATTTATATATTGTGGTGACTTAGGCTCCTGGCCCTTTTTCTGTGTGTTTCAGACAATCTCTCAATTTTTTGTTTGCCTTTGAATGTGACGATCTTTCTGGATGGCCAATTTGCAGGTGTTTTGTAACTCAGCCTCTCTCTCTTTCCTGTCATCGCTTCAGTTGCCTTTATGAAAAAGAGATTCCCACCCAGACGTCAGATAGGTATTCATCTTCGTTACCATTTTTGTGGCTCGATTCTGCTTAACACTTAACTCTTTCATAGATCTAGATGGACTTTTTTATGTAAAATGTAGGGAGGAAATAGATATTTATTTTTTCACTATAACTAGACAGCCCTTGGAAATTTGGATGTAAGATCTTTTTCTAATTGTTTCACCAGGCTGTTATGGCCTTTGGGTTCCCTAACCCTAATCCATAATATAATATTGGTCCTTTTCACCACTTGTAAGTGGCACTAAACACATGCATAGTATTGTGTAACCATCACTGCCATCTATCCCCCAAACTTTCCATCACCGCAAACAACACCTGCCCCCATTACACACTGCTCCTCACTCCCCTCCCCCAGCCGCTGGCACCACCGTTCCACTTTCTGTCTCTATAAATGTGAAATCCAGGTCCCTCATGGACGTGGAATCACACAGTATTCATGTCTTGTGTCTGGCTTATTTCACTGAACATAATGTTTTCAAGCTTCATCCATATTGAGCAGGTATCAGGATTTTATGTCCTTTTAAGGCTGAATTATACTCCATTTTACGGATGAACCACATGTCGTTTCTCAGTCATCTGTCCAGGGACACTTGGGGTGCTTCCACCTTTTGACTGTTGTGAATAACGCTGCTGTGAAAACAGGACTACAGGTGTCTGTTAGAGCCGTTTTAATTAGCTTGGGTCTACACCTAGGACAGGAATTGCTGGGTTGTATAGCAGTACTGTGTTTACACATACCTTTTTCCTGTTTTTTAAATAGCAGGTGAGATTGCTTTTTTTAAAATTAAAGTTTATTGGGGTGACAATTGTTAGTAAAGTTATATAGATTTCAGGTGTACAATTCTGTAATACATTATCTATATCTCACATTGTGTGTTCACCACCCAGAATCAGTTCTCTTTCCATCACCATATATTAGACTCCGTTTACCCTCTTCTAGAGCCACTCTCCCCCTTACCCTCTCATTACCCCTAAACTATTGTCTGTGTCTATGAGTTTTTGTTTCTTCATTTGTTTATCTTGTTCTTTTGTTATTTTCAGTGTTATATCCCACATATCAGTGAAATCATATGGTTCTCAACTTTTTCTGTCTGAGTTATTTCACTTAGCATTATAATCTCAAGACCCATCCAGGTTGTCACAAATGGTCCTATTTCATCTTTTCTTAACACCAAACAGTATTCCATTGTGTATATATACCACAACTTCTTTATCCATTCATCTATCGAAGGACATTTTGGTTGTTTCCATGTCTTGGCCACCTTAAATAAAACTGCAATGAACATTGGAGCACACATGTCTTCAGGGATAAATGTTTTCAGATTTTTTGGGTAGATACCCAGGAGAGGGATTGCTGGGTCATATGGTAATTCTATTCTTAATTCTTTGAGGAACCTCCACACTGCCTTCCATAACGGCTGCACCAGTCTGCATTCCCACCAACAGTGTATGAGGGTTCCTTTTTCTCCACAGCCTCTCCAACACTTGTTACTATTTGTCTTGTTGATGATAGCCATTCTGACTGGGGTGAGGTGATATCTCATTGTGGTTTTTATTTGCATTTCTCTGATGATTAGTGATGTTGAGCATTTTTCATATGTCTATTTGCCATTTGTATGTCCTCTTTGGAGAAATGTCTCTTCAGGTCCTCTGCCCATTTTTCAATTGGGTTGTTTGTTTTTTGTTGTTGAGTTGCATGAGTTCCTTGTATATTTTGGATATTAGCCCTTATCAGAGGCACTGTTTGCAAAAATCTTCTCCCATTCAGTTGGTTGCCTCTTTATTTTGTCGATGGTTTCTTTTGCTGTGCAGAAGCTTTTAAGTTTGATATAGTCCCATTCATTTATTTTAGCTTTTACTTCCCTTGCCTTTGGAGTCAAATTCATAAAATGCTCTTTGAACCCAAGGTCCATAAGTTTAGTACCTATGTTTTCTTCTATGCAGTTTATTGTTTCAGGTCTTATGCTTAAATCTTTGATCCATTTTGAATTAATTTTGGTACATGGTGACAGCAGTCCAGTTTCATTCTTTTGCACGTGGCTTTCTAATTCTCCCAGCACCATTTATTGAGGAAGCTGTCTTTTCTCCATTGTATGTTTTTTGCTTCTTTCTCAAAAATTATCTGTCCATATTTATGTGGTTTTATTTCTGAGTTCTCAATTCTATTCCATTGGTCCACGTGTCTGTTTTTCCGCAACTACCATGCTATTTTGATTATTGTTGCCCTGTAGTACAAGCTAAAGTCAGGGAGTGTGATACCTCCAGTATTGTTCTTTTTCTTAAGATTGCTTTGGCTATTCGGGGTCCTTTGTGGTTCCAAACAAATCTGATGATTTTTTGTTCTATTTCTTTAAAAAATGCCATTGGGATTTTGATGGGGATTGCATTAAATCTGTATATTGCTTTGGGTAATGCAGCCATTTTAACTATGTTGATTGTTCCAATCCATGAGCACGGAATGTCTTTCCATTTCTTTGTGTCTTCTATTTCTTTTAAAAATGTCATAGTTTTCAGCATATAGGTCTTTCACATCCTTGATTAAGTTTATTCCTAGGTATTTTATTCTTTTTGTTGCAATTTCAAAAGGAATTGGTTTTTTTTGTTGTTTCTTTTTCTGAGATTTCATTGTTAGTATATAGGAATGCAATGGACTTTTGTACATTGATTTTGTAGCCGGGAACTTTACTGTATTCGTTTATTGTTTCTAATAGCTTTTTGGTGGAGTCTTTAGGGTTTTCTACATATAGCATCATGTCATCTGCAAAGAGTGATAATTTAACTTCTTCACTCCCAATTTGGATACCTTTTATTTATTTCTCTTGCCTGATTGCTCTGGTGAGGACTTCCAACACTGTGTTGAAAAGCTGAGGTGATAGGGGACAGCCCTGTCATGTTCCTGAACGTAGAGCAAAGGGCTTCAGTTTTTCACCGTTAATTATGAGATTAGCTGAGGGTTTGTCATATATGGCCTTTATTATGTTAAGGTATTTTCCTTCTATACCTATTTTATTAAGTGTTTTAATCATAAATGGATGTTATATCTTGTCAAATGCTTTTTCTGCATCAATTGATATAATCATATGATTTTTGTCCTTTATTTTGTTTATGTGATGTATCACATTGATGGATTTGCATATGTTGAACCATCCTTGTGCCCCGGGGATGAACCCCACTTGGTCGTGATGAATAATCTTTTTAATGTATTGTTGCATTTGATTTGCTAGAATTTTGTTTAGGATTTTTGCATCTGTATTCATCAGAGATATTGGTCTGTAGTTTTCTTTTTTTGTGCTGTCCTTACCAGGTTTTGGTATCAGGGTAATGTTGGCCTCATAAAATGAGTTAGGGAGTATTGTTTATTCTTCAGTTTTTTGGAAGTGGTTGAGTAGGATTGGTATTAGATCCTCTTTGAAGATTTGGTAGAATTCAATAGCGAAGCCATTTGGTCTCGGACTTTTGCTTTTGGGAAGGTTTACGATGACTGATTCAATTTCCTTACTGGTGATCGGTCTGTTTAGAGTTTCCAGTTCTTCATGGTTCAGCCGATGAAGGCTATATGGTTCTAAGAAGTTGTCTATTTCTTCTAGATTATTGAATTTGGTGGCATATAGTCTTTCATAGTATTCTTGGATGATCCTTTGTATTTCTGTGGCATCCGTGATAACTTCCCCCCTTTTCATTTCTGATTTTATTAGTGACTTTTCTTTTTTTATGTTAGTGAGTCTAGCCAAGGGTTTGTCAACTTTGTTAATTATTCAAAGAACCAGCTCTTTGTCACATTAATTTTTTCTATTGTCTTTTTGTTCTCTATTTCATTTAGTTCTGCTCTGGTTTTTATTATTTCCTTTCTTCTGCTGATCTTGGGTTTTATTTGTTCTTCTTTTTCTAGTTCTTTAAGGTATAAGATGAGGTTATTTTCTGGGATTTTTCTTGTTTCTTGAGATAGACCTGTAATGATATAAATTTCCCTCTTGAAACTACTTTCGCTGCATCCCAAAAATTTTGGTAGGATGTATTTTCATTCTCATTTGTTTCTGTGTATGTTTTGATCTCTTCTCTTATTTCTTCTTTGACCCGGTCGTTCTTTAAAAGTATGTTGTTTAATCTCCACATATTTGTGGTTTTTTTCTGCTTTCTTTTTGCAGTTGATATCCAATTTCAAAGCCTTGTGATCAGAGAATATGCTTGATATGGTTTTAATCTTCTTAAATTTGCTGAGGCTAGTTTTATGTCCCAATATATGGTCTATCCTTCAGAATGTTCCATGTACACTAGAAAAAAATGTATAGTCTGATGTTCTAGGGTGAAGTGCTCTATAAATGTCAATTATGTCCATTTCATCTAATGTGTCATTTAGGGCTGTTATATCTTTCTTTATTTTCTGTTTGGATGATCTATCCATAGCTGTCAATGATGTATTTAGGTCCCCTAGTATAATTGTGTTTTGGTCAATTTCTCCCTTTAGTTCTGTTAGTAGTTCCTTGGTGTATTTCGGTGCTCCCTGATTGGGGGCATAAATATTGATGACTGTTATGTCTTCTTTATCACTATGAACTGTCCATCTTTGTCTAGTTACCTTTTATATCCTGAAGTCTGTTTCATCTGATATCCGTATGACTACACCTGAATTTCTCTGGATACCATTTGCTTGGAGTGTCAATTTCCACCCTTTCACTCTGACTCTATGTTTGTCCTTGTAGCTGAGATGTGTCTCTTGGAGGCAGCGTATGGTTGGGTTTAGTTTTTTGATCCAATCTGCTACTCTGTGCCTTTTTATTGGTGAGTTCAGTCCATTTACATTTAGGGTGATTATTGATATGTGAGGATTTCCTATCATTCTATCTTTAGTTTTCTGGTAAGACTGTGTCTCCATTGTTTCTTTGCCTTTTTGTTGTTGTCTGTTATTTCTGTGTGGTGGTATTCTATGATGTTTCCCTCTGTTTCTTCTTTTATTTCGGTATATATTTCAATTCTGGATTTATTTTGAGTGGTTATCCTTAAGTTTATGTAAAAGAAAGTTTCATATTTAGAGTATTCCACTTTCTTCAGCATGCTTACTTTCTCCAGTCCCATATTCCAGTTCAGGCCTTTACTCTCCCCCTTTTTATGTTTTGGTTGTCACAAATTATCCCTGTTGATGGTGGTCGAATAGCCTCCTTTAGTATTTCTTGTAGTGCAGGTCATGTGCTAGAAAATTACCTCAGGTTCTGTATGTCTGGAAAGGTCTTTATTCCTCCTTCATATCTAAAGGATATCTTTGCTGGGTATATTATTCTTGGCTCATAATTTGTCTCTTTCAATAGTTTGAATATTTGATTCCATTCCCTCCAGGATTGTAGAGTTTCTGCTGAAAAAGCTGGTGATAATCTAATGGGCTTTCCTTTGTAGGTTACCATCTTTTCCGTGGGTGCCTTGAGGATTCTTTCTTTGTCGTTAATTTTTGACAGCTTCAATACAACGTGCCTTGGAGAAGGCCTGTTGGGGTTGAGGTAATTAGGCATTCTATTTGCTTCTTGGATTCAAGGATCCAGTTCTTTCCACAAGTTTGGGAAGTTCTTGTCGACTATTTGTTTGAATATACTCTCTGTTCCCTTCTCTCTTCTCCTTCTGGTATGCCCATTATTCTTATATTGCTCTTTCTGAAGGAATCAGAAAGTTCTTATAGAACTCTCATTTCTTTTAAGTCTCAGGTCTCTTTCTTCTTCCATCCATGGCATTTCCAGATTTCTGTCTTCGATGTCACTGATTCTTTCCTCCATCTGCTCAACTCTACTACCTAAGCTGGCTATTTCATTCTTCATTTCTTTTATTGAATTCTTAATCCTCAGAAATTCTATTTGGTTCTTATTTTAAATTTCCATCTCTTTGGTAAAATGTTCATTTTTTTTCTTTGATTGTGTTTCTGAGTTCATTAAACTGCCTATCTGTGTTTTCTTGCATTTCTTTGAGTTTTTCAGAACTGCAATCTTGAATTCTCTGTCATTTAAGTCACATATTTCCATGTCTTTAAATTCATTTTCTGAAGACTTTTCATTTTCTTTCTGAGCTGTCTTGTTACCTTGGTTATTCCATGTATACCATGGTATTCCATAATATACCATGGCAATTAATGACTTATTATTTCTCTTCCTAGACATCTACAGGAATGGGTTCTGCAATAGGTTGATAGAAAGAGGTCTTTCTTTTGTTTTCCAGTAGGTGCTGGTAGAATATTTTATTTTCTCTCTGATTGCAGCCTTTTATTCTCTCTCACACTGTAGTGTTATGTTTTCTCTGCGCTATTCCAGCTTCTCACACAATGTGGGGATTCCCTGGAAGGTGGGGTTCTCCTCTGTGAATAGTTCACCTGGGTCTGACAGCGCCACCTCCGTGCGGGGATGCGGAGAACTTCTGAAGTTTCAAAGCTCTTCCTGCACCAGATTCAGAGCCCGTGTGTTTCAGCAGTTCTGTTTACTCCTGCAGGGATCCACCCAGATAGCTGGGGACTGGGGCAGGGTGGATTGTGAGAGGTGGCCCAGAGCAATGGCAGCGACCACCACCACAGCCGGTCCTGCTTCCACAGCTCCCTCCCCTTTGCCGGTACTAGTTGGGCTGCGAGTCCGTGTCTGCAGACCACAGTTCTCAGAACTGCAAATTTTCTGTTGTTTTGATCTGACACTGCTACTGTTCCACTTCTAGCACCGGGCAGGTGGGGGCGGGGCGAGCTCTGGATGGGTAGGGAGGGGGCGGCTAGT
Source organism: Rhinolophus sinicus (assembly GCF_036562045.2). Classification (NCBI taxonomy): domain Eukaryota; kingdom Metazoa; phylum Chordata; class Mammalia; order Chiroptera; family Rhinolophidae; genus Rhinolophus; species Rhinolophus sinicus. The sequence goes on along the minus strand of NC_133755.1, from coordinate 182,161,968 downwards.
CTCAGTGCCTAAGGCTCTGTTCTCTGCTCAGCAGTGAGGGCTTAAACCACCATTTTCAGCCTTTTTCCTTCAGTCTTTTCTCCGAGGTCTCTGCCATGAGCGTTGGGTTCAGCCGTGGTATATGCTGCCCCCTCAGCCCTGTGGGCCATAAGCGGAGCCCTAGCAGTCCGAGTTCTTCCCTGTCCCGCAGCTGCGGTAGCTCCGGGAAGCAGCGAGCTCGGCGCACTGAGCTGGGTCTGCGTCCTGCGCCCGTGCGGCTCCATCTCCTCACTTCTCCCTTCCCTCCTTCCCACTCGCGCGATTCACCCACCTGTAGGTGAATTCAGTAGTGAGCCTCTTAGTCTTACCTGTCTGCTGTAGAGGGAGTCCTATGTGGAGTTATAGTTGTTCAATTTGTTGTAAATTTCAGGGGAGATTTTAAGAGGCTCACCTCACGCCACCATTTTTATGACTGGGATTGCTTTTAATTGGAGAACAGTTAGGAACAAAATAATTCTTGCAGACGTCTGTTGTCCACTGCTTGAAATAAATGTATACTTCTTCAGATTCTAAAATTCAAATTATTAATTAACATACTGTTTCACTGTGTATTTAAAACAGCAAAACTAATGGAGTCACTGAGAAAAAGTCTAATTGCAACTAAAAAGTCAAGGTATTTTTAATGAAACTGTGTTATCTTTGTTATTTTAAATGAACATATCCACTTATTTGGAAAAACTGTTCCTCGGTAGCCTGAGGAAACTTAGAGAAACCAGTTCTTAAAAACCTAACAGTCCCTGCGTACGTCCTCTCTGAGGACCTGCCAAGCTGCCTCCCATGGCGCCTGTTCCAGCCACCGGCAGTGCACAGGCTCCCAAGTTCTCCATGTCCTTGCCAGTGCTTGTGACCACTGTTCATTACGGCCACCTGTAGGGAGACTTCTTAACTGACACTGTAAAAGTGCGTCTCACAGGGCCACGTACAGATGAATGTAAGTGCCTGGCCCAGCGATGCAATACTCACCTACGTGTCACACTTACTGGTATTTGGGGAAATTCTCTGCCATCACCCACACGGGACCACATGAGGTCACATGGATACTGCCCTGGGTGTACCAGTTTGTTTGTGGGAATCTTGGAGTTGTTCTTATTCTCAAGTGGTGGTCTTTGTTTGTTGGTTGGTTTATTTTTGCCTCAAAACTAATTCCATCTGTTTTCACAGATGGCTAAACATTGCACAATGTCAGCACCAAACAGAGTAATATTGTAATTCATTATAACAAAATCCATACTCCATAGTTAGTCTCAGGGAGAGAGGGAGAAGAAGCTTCCTCATGATTGCCAGTTCCACCAGAAATGAGGAAACTGCCATTTTGTAACCCTAAATGATTCAAGCAAGGGTATATATATGTATCTGATGTCACCATTGGATGAAGAATTGGTAGGGAACCCCAAGTCATTTGATACCAAAACATCACCCCACAGGTGACTCATTTACAAAGGGACGAGTAGCTCTTTACAGTGAGAGACTGATGACCTGCCACCTTAACCATGTCACTGAATTTATCATCATATAGTGAGAATAACATAGCATCACCCATCATCTCCTCCATCTAAGGCGACAGCGTCACCCAGAGGTGTCTGTGAAAAAATGTTTAGCCTCTGTCTCATAAAACCTTCAGACCTGTCCTCAGTTTGAAGAAATATAAGCATCAGAACAAACAGTTAATCTATCAAACCCAGATTGAGGAAGAAACTATAGGAAACTGGCCTGGACTTACCAAGAAGTCTAGGCCAGAAAAGGACAGGGCGGGGAAAGATGTGGGGCTATTTGTAAAAGTAAAAAGAACACATAACTATAACAACCAAATATAATGTGTGAACCTTGACAGGATCCTAGGTTTGGGGGGAAAAAATCAGCTGTAAATGACATGGGGGTGGGGTTTGAATTTGGGTTGGATATTAAATGTTATTATGGAATGACAGCTCATTTTCTTAGGCGTGACAGTCGAGTTAGTTATGTAAGAGGATGTCCTTATTCACAGGGGTGCTGCACGGCAGTACACCTGAGAGTCGGGTGTCATGGTGTTGACCATTTACTGTCAGATTTTTAGCTAAAGTGTGTGTGTGTGTGTGTGAGAGAGAGAGAGAGAGAGAGAGAACATGATGTATCAGAATGTAAGCAATTGTTGAATCTAGTGGAGGGTTTCAGGGCAATCATTACTCTCCTATTTCAACTTTTGTATGTGTCTGAAAATTTTTGTTAACAGTTGGTGGAAATTATTTGCCTCAGTGTTTTATATTCCATGTTCATCAGAACCCTAATTCCTGCCTCTTAACAGTCTTTATTCTTCTGTTTTGCAGTTCGGGATCGAGTCCGATCAAAAATGGAGAGAGACATATTGGCAGAAGTGAATCACCCTTTCATTGTAAAGCTTCATTATGGTAAATACAGTAAAAATAAATAAAATAAAATAACCTCCTTTTGAGAGAACCTAGGGCAACTTTCCCCAAATCACAGGACATCAAAAAATCATGATTTGTCAGAGGGAGACTCTCCTGGGTCAGTGTCCAGCCCTGTCTGGACGGAGTTACCCTCTCCCCGATTCCTTAATCTCTCTGTATTTTTCTTTAAAAGAGCAAGATGCCTTATCTTTCACTCAAGACCTAATGTGAGGCGGCTACACATTACTATTCATTAAATTACTGTTATTAATTAAATGATGAAAACACGCCTGTTGACCTAGATTGGGGTGAATCTATGACATATTTCTGTGTTGCTTCAAAATAAAATGCTTTGTGACCCAGTAATTTCTTTAAAGCAGAAATGGTGACCCCTCCTGCATTTTAAGTCAATACTGTGTTTCAAGCATTTTAAAGATGTTAGTTTATTGAACCTTCAAAACTTGCTTTCAAGGTAAGTTACGAGTATTGCTTCCATTTCTCAGAAGACCAAACTGAGGCTGGGATCAAACAGTCTTCCCAGAACCACGTATCTGGGGGACCACACAACTCCGCTCACTTTGTCTTCTGCCTTTTTATCTCCTCAGAGAAGCAATAAGTATAAAAACGGATAAAATGAGGACAGTGGAGCCATGCGTGCCGTGTTAAAGTTTACCGCCTGGCTTGAGTAACTAACATGAATAACGTACAGAAAAGAACAAAAGTGGCACCTTGTTGGTTTGAAAGGTGCCGGGGAGGGCAGAGTTGGAAGACACTGTTGTGACATTTGCACAAGTCGGGAGCTAAGCGTTAACACTGGCCCAGAGGTGGGAGGGCGGGGCCTGCTGCTGTGTGCTGGTGAGTTTCTGATTTTACTAAGAAAACGGTTCATTCCTGTTTGGAAATTCTGTGGCTTTTTCTTTAAGAAGTAGTATGAGCAGATACAGGTGTGGACTTTCTAGAAGCCATGTGGTGGCTGTCACCCCTCAGGCCTATTGGCAGATCCAACACCACATGTCATTGCAGTTGGCATCCAGGGTGTTTTCTGCAGAAGTTGAGAACTGGACGTCTTACAAAGAGTTTTAATCGCATCCTCTGCATTACCTCTGGTTGATCAAATGATACGTGTTCTCCGTCTGCCCGTCAGGCCCTAGGATAGAGCATTTAATCCACACTCCAGGTCACACAATTCTAACCAAGGGTTTTCTAGTTAGAGGCCATGTGTTTCTGAAAGCCACCATCTACAGTGACCTTAGCATTTACTTTTAGAAATCAGAAAGTGTTGAGGTGTGCAGCCATCAGGACCCTTCCTGCCGTGCTTCCTATGCATGTAAAATAGATGACCAGTGACACAGCATCAGTCCCACTGAACTGGCTGGCCACCCAGTAGTGATGGTCCTGGTCTCTCTTGACCCTCACATGGCATTCAGCCCCCTTTGACTGAGGCACGCCCTGGCTCACTGGTGGGTGGGAACGCTGTGTGCTGCCAGAGGCCTGAAGACTAAGCAGTAAGCCCATAATTGTGGCATTTGATTAAACCTAGAACACAAGCCCCACTGCCATGTCCAGTAGCTGGGCCGACCCGTCACCAGTGCTGCCATTAAAGAAGGATTCGAATAACGGGTGCCCTTGAACGCCAAGTTGTAAGAATGCAATGGGATAGGAAGGAAAGGGAACTCGGCCAAACATGGTCAGAGGCTGTCATCCTGCTCCTCCAAACAGCTTCTAGCAAAAGTGTCTCTGCTGACACCTGTTTGTCCCCAAAGCCCAACGCTGATCATGGTGATAATGACAGTGAGTCGGAACCTACAAATCCTTTTCTCCCTGTGCCTTTCAATCCCCTTTATGATTAGAAAAGGAAGGAGTGGGGGAAGGAAGACAGGAAGGGAAGGGAGAGAAATGAGGAAAAAGTCTCAAGACTCGTAATAAAAGTGACAGAGGCAGACAGAACTCATTAATATTGGCTCCCTGTCCCTAAGTTCTGCCCCTGGCAAGCTGTCGGCAACTGGTTCCAGCCCCGTTTCTGAAATGACTACACAGTATTGCTTGAGTTAAAGCACCCTGTCCACTCCAGGGGACCATGAGGACCGTGACACTGACATGCTCACTCTCTGTCCTCCCACAGCCTTTCAGACGGAAGGGAAACTCTACCTGATCTTGGACTTCCTGCGGGGTGGGGACCTGTTCACCAGGCTCTCCAAAGAGGTAATGTCCCTCCTAGGAGGCCACAGGCTGTTGGCTTCTGTCTGGGATTCAAGGGACAAAGAGGGACAGAAAACAGAGTGGAAGGGTGGGGTGTGGGTGATTATGGGGAGGTATATAGAGGGGGTGTGTGCGCGCACGCGTGTGTGTGTAAGAAGTTACATGTTGCACAGGGAAGAACTCTGTCCTTGAAAGATGTTAAGAAAACTGACTCTTCCAAAGACCCCTATGAAGCTCTCGAACCTTCCTTGCACTCTGTTTCCTGCCCCATGTAGACCAGGTGAAAACAGGAGATTGGTTTGTGGTGACAGTTGGGAAAGACAGTATCCCACAGTATCTCACTTCCCACCATATGAATATGCTATTAACACGCTCACCACACATCCAGGGAGGAGCTTCAGGTCTTCACACATGAGGTCTCCATGACCAGCTGCCACTCCACAGCCCCGAGATTTATCCTTGATCTGTCAGTACCTGACGTAGGAACTTTCTGGAATGTTACTTAATGCAACATGAAGGCTCCCTGGCCCTAATTGACCTGAAGAGTCCTCTGCTTCATGGGGTGGTAGAAACCATCACCGTGGTGGAGATAACACTGGGCTTTCATCCTGAGTCTATATGAACATCCTTTATACAGAGGGGTAAAGGCAACAACACATTACAGAGATGCTTAGAAGAGGTTTCCAGCCCTTCTGATGGAATCTACCCCAGCACAAGGTTTTTATTGGACTATAACGGATTGAGACTGCCCTCTCCCCGTTTTTCACCCCTTCCACCTCTTTTATCAGGAGATTCCCTCCATCTTGCATGAGACCCCAAAATGAATGCTAGATCAGGGTGGGGCAGGTATGAAGGGCCCAGGGACCTCAGTTTGCTCTCTCCCTCTATTTCCTATGGTCCCTCCAGCGATGGCAAAATTGACATAATTGGGCTCCTTGCAGTATAGGTTCAAAGCCTAAGGCTAAAGAATCAGATCTAAGTTCTAGAAAAAGCCCTTCTAGAGCAGGTATCTGGTCCCTTCTGAAGCTGATGTCTCGTCCCTTCTGGAGCTGCTGTCTTCTGGTCCCTTCTCAAGCAGATGTCTTATTGCTTCTGGGGCAGGAGTCTAGTCCCTTCCTATGCCCCCCGTTTGCACTCACATTTCTAAAGATGGAAGATTGTTGACGTCTTCCAGTTTCTCATCTGATTTCTATTGATTTGTTCCCTCCCCCTCTCTTGTTTACAGAAAATCAGGCCATCTTGGTTTTGGTTTTGTTCAGTGTCTAGTATGATACCATGTTTTGGTCTCCTTGACCAAAAAAGCAACAGTAATGAGCAGAAAGCCCTGTCGCGCCTCACGGGGAGAATCCCCTAGTCCTTTACCTCAGAGTAGATGTGAGGCTGTCAGGCGCCGCACAACGGAAACATGTGTGTTCTCATTCAGCACGTCCGCTGGACGGCCTCCTGCAGTGTGTCAGTCAGGTCACTATGCTGACCGCCTTCAGGGACTCACATTCCTGAGGTGTTTAATTTCTGTGGAGATTTGGTCTGTCATTTGTACTTGGGGGCTACACTGAGATGTGCCCTCACATGGGCAGGTAGAGAAATCCGGTTGCCCTCTGAGCACTAAACTGCAGACACGACCCCGTGGTGTTTATACATAAGGTCAGAGGAAGGAGAAGTCGGTGACCAGCAGAACTTGACTGTAAGTAAGCCCATGAATTTGTGAAGAGTTTAGAAAATAAACGTCTAGCCAGGAAAGGCACTGGTTGCACATGGGAGATGGACCCGGAGGTTCCAGGGGCTGGAGGGGGCAGCTCCTAAGCGTCCCCACCAGGACGAGGGGCACGTCCCGGCCCCACTGGGAAGCACCCCTTCCGGGACATGGATGTGCGCCGTCGGCATTAGCCTGACATCCACCATCCATCACCTGGCCACCCTGATTCCTAAGTCCATGCTTATCAGACAACCTTGTGTTGATTTTTCATATGTCTGCCTTCAGAGAGCGCACCGTGGACTCCTAGTCTCTGTGACATTGACCTCATGGTGAATGTGAAAAATGGTTTCTGATAATGATCTGCCTTCCTAGTAAGGTGACTACAGAAACATGTGCTGCTTCTCAGAACCACCAGGGACAGAGAAGTGTCACTATGAGACCATGACCTTGAACTCATGTGTGACTTAGCTTGCCTGAATCAGGGTGCCCCGACTCATGGACCCTGATACCCACGCGTCCCCTGTCCAGCCAGCCTCCCCAGGCCTGGGGCACCCTACTGACTCTGCACAATCTTGTTGTCTTTGGTAGAACTCGGCCCACTTTGGCTGGACAGCAGGTTGCTAGTTTGCATGCACCCAACGTGAAGATGTGAAATCAAAGGGAGAAGAGTGAGTTACACATGTTTCCAGGAGCTCTTCAGGCTTTTATAGTGTGGTTTCGTTGTGTATTAAAATCTTACTAATTCACATCAGAAGCGCTCGTACCAAAGTATAAACCCAGAGCTGCAGTCCAGAGCTGCGTGGTCTGTGAGGGCTTGAAGGACCGGCAGGTGACTAAGATCCACGTGCTCCCCTCACAAGACCAACAAAGCCGTCTTTGTAAGAAGCGCTCTTCTGCCTTCCCCGATCTTAAAGCTATAAACAGAACTCATGTTCCCATGATAGGAGCCAGAGTGCATCACTGGGGGGCCATGATGTTGTACAGAGCCCCAGTGTGTACTTGTGGGGCTGAGGCATGGTCTCTCGGGCAGACTTCCTGAAAGCGAGCCAGCCCCCAAAGGTGCTGAACAGTCTGTGTCCCTGTCACTAGGTCATGTTCACGGAGGAGGACGTGAAGTTCTACCTGGCTGAGTTAGCCTTGGCTTTGGACCACCTGCACAGCCTGGGCATCATCTACAGGGACCTGAAGCCTGAGAAGTAAGTGAGCCAGCAGGGCGCAGCCCCCACACCCCGTTTCTTGCCTGCCCACGTCTGCTCAGTGTGTAGCTCCCACATGACTGCACATCAGGAGGCAGGCTGGGCATATCCTCATGCTGGCACCTCCCGGGCTGGGATTCCAGGTGTGGTGAGCAGATTCCACCTGGCTGCCTGACGAGGTACCCAGACACAGGTGTGCTTACGTGAGCTGTAGAGTACGTTCCCAGCCCCCTCTGCCCTGATCCTGGGGGGGACGAGGCAGGGCCCGTGTCCCTCTTCTTCAGGTCAGTCTGGATAGGTGGGAAGCCCGCCCTCACCTCCTGATCCCACATCCGCTTCCTGCCACGAGGCGTCTCCTTCCCAGAGGTGCGCCCATCCTGCCCTGGGGAGCGTCAGACCTGGCCTCCTCCCCGCTGGTCTGTCTCTTCTGTTCCGGTGCCCAGCTTTAGGAAGCCCTTTCGACTACTTCAAGAAGCCCCTTTCTAGGTGACAAGTCAGATGAGTTCTTCCCAGAGTTTTTCTCAAAGACAATGGCACCGGATTGCCCAGGCCCAAGTTCCAGTAAGATCCATGCTTGTTTGGCAGAGATCATCTGTAATGTCGTTTCTGGGATATTTTGCTGATCTAGTCTAAATTAGAAGAGGAAAGTGCCTCTGTAATAACACTTTCCATTTCAGGTTTTTTTCTTATATTTTCCATGGAGAGCTGACCCACGAATTAGGAGTGAGCCCCTTGAAAAGAGAGAGAGATCTAGTGGAGGCCATTTCAGGTTCAAGTGCTGACCTAGTGGTTGACCCCAAGGTAAAGTCACTGGTTTTGTCACTCACTAGTCACTGTCCTGTGCAGCCCACTCCTTCCCCTGGACAAGGTGGCGCCTGGTGGGACCCACCAGCTTTAGGCACAGGCAGCCCCCGCCGTGAGCTAAGACCTTATCAGGAAGGGGGATTCTGGCCCGTGCTCCAGATCCCTTCCTCTTTCTTCTGCATGGACTGAGACAGACACAAACTCCTCTCCAAAGCCAACTTTATGCCACGCAGGGTCGTCTATGGGAGATGCAAAGGGCGTCTGCCTGTGCCCGGTGACGTGTGTGCACGTTGACACTGTGACGTAACTAGCACGGTGCAGCATCACAGCTGCACATGTAAATAACCGTCTGTGTAATTGTAACAGGCCCTCCCTCGAGGGTCCCCCCAGAGAAATCAGCATCCTGTTAATGAGGCTGTTTCCTGCAGCGAGCAGGGCAGATCTCCCATGCTCACCGGTTGTGAGCCCTGGTTCTCTCTCTGTTTAAAGGTCAAAGGGATCTTTACAGTTAAAAATAGTGACGTGTAATTACAGGGTTGAAGAAAAAAGATTTGTTGTCAATTAGAATTTGTCTTGAGCGCTGCTCATTTCTGGGCAAAGATTGAGTCTAACTGAAAAGCAAAGATAAAAACATTGCCTCTTTCATTATAAATTGTCATCTCAGTTACACCCTGTAACATTTCCCTTCCTGTCTCCATAAAATAGTAGGTATTTTTCAATCCCATGGCAGATGTTTTAAGTTGTGGTAAGATAAACCTAACAAACTGCAGCATCGTGACCATGTGTAAGGGTCCAGTATCGTAGTGTTCAGTGTTCTCAGTGTGCTGCAACCATCCCCACCGTCCATCTCCCACTTCATCTTGCAAAACTGAAACTGTCCCCATGAATCAATAACTCCCCACCCCTCCCCCAGTCCCCGGGAACTGCCCTTCCACCTTCTGTCTCTGTGACTCTGTCTCCTTTAAGACATCATGTGAGTGGAATTGTAAAGTGTTTGTCTTTTTGTGACAAATACTCACAAACCTCAAGGTCCATCCATGTGGGAGCAAGTGTCAGAACTTCCTTCGTTTCCCAGATATTTTTTTAAGTTATCACATATTAATCTTCATAGCCTGCTTTGGTTTCTGTCCTGTCCACTTCCTGGTCTCTTGGGAGCTGGTGGAACAGGATTTAATTACAGCAAAAAAGAGAAACGGGAGGCTAGGAGCCCAGGGACCCCGAGGGCTGACCACCTAGAAGAATGGCTTCAGGAGAGCTGGCCTGCATCCACCCTGTAGACTCTCTCCACCCGCCCACTGGGGAGCTAGGCAGAGCAAGGCCAGCTCTCCATTGTGGGGCATTTAGATGTCAGATGCTGGCATGACGAGGGCATGGACCAGGGAACAAGGCAGGGACCCAGTGGGAATAGCTCCTATAATGAGGTGAAGATTGCCGACCCCAAGGCTCCTCAGTGTCAAGGACCCCCAAGGTGTCACAGGCTTTCCCCGGAGGTCAGGTTGGTCCCGAGAGCCAGGTGGGGCTCCGGGAGCGATCAGGGGAGCAGGAGCAGGCCTCTGGCAACTGAGGGGCTGCAGGGACAGAAACATCCCCTCAGCGGCTCTGAGTGTCCATGGCCCAGGGCAGTCCGGGCCCTCTCGGTCCCATTCCTCACACTGGACAGTCTGGAGGGTCCCAAACCTTCCCCGTGGGCTTATGCTCTCAAACCTGTAGTCCTAGCATGTGCCTGGTTAACCAGGCACCATGGATCCAAACTCCCCCTTACCCAGCAGAAGCTGCTGACTAGGGAGCAGCAATCTGAAAGCCCCCGTCTGGGACAGCAGGCAACTCCTGCATGGACACTGCACCCCAAGCGGCCCTGGCTCCCATGTCCCCAGCATGTCAGGTCTCATAAAGCATCTGTTTTCTCCCCCTGTCTTTCAGCATCCTCCTGGATGAAGAGGGACACATTAAAATCACAGGTTTGTAAAAGGTGCTGGTCTCCCTCGCTGCCAACATCTGAGTCCTGGTAAAATCTGGGGCTAGTGTGTGCAGACATGAGCCTCTGATTTGGCTGACTTTCTATCGCTATGGATGAGTGTGGGGCTATGTGTCCTTGCAGCATCGAGAAATGCTCAAACATCCCAGGTTGTCCCTCTTTCCTTCTCTCCTTCTGGCCTAAGACCCTTCTAGCACCTTCCCTGCGGACACTGGGCACCACTGTGTGTTTGGCTCAGGAGTGTCGATGCACCACTCTGATCTTAGGACAGATATCCATGATCTCACTGTAGCGTGACCAGCCCTGCACCCCTTCCCACCCTCATCATTTCTGAGGGACCCATTCCCTGCTGAAACCTCAAGCCCTTCTCATCAATGCCGAGTTCAGTCACCCTGAAGACGTGCTCTCTAGTTCCATGACACCCATCTGTGTTAGTTTCCTCTGACTTCTGTCACCAATTACTACAAACGTGGGGGCTTCAAACAGCACAAATATATCATCTTACAGTTCTAGAGGCCAGAAGTCCAAAATGGGGCTCATGGGGCTGAAATCAGGTGTGGGCCGGCCACGCTCCTTTCTAGAGTCTCCAGAGGGGCATCGTGTCCTTGTCTTCCCAGCCTCTAGGAGCCACCGCGTCCCTTGGCTCGAGGCCTGTGCTCCATCTTCAGAGCCAGTGGCGTAGCCTCTCATCTCTGGGACTCTGGCCTCTGCCCTCTCCTTCTCGTAAGGGTCCTTTGCTTCATGGGCCCACGTGGTGACCCAGGGTAACATCCTGTGTCACAATCCTTGACATAACCACACCTGTAGGGTCCCTTTCCCGTGCACGGTGACTTAGTCACAGGTTCCGGGGTTGACCTGGGCCCGGCCTCACCTCCACACACATCCCCTCCCACATGTCCCTGAACTAACGCTCTCTCCTCACCTCTTTTGGAAGCACATCCCTGCTCGAGCAGCTGGTCAACCCCTGCTCTTCCTTCAGAGCTTACCTGGCTGCTCCTTCTTCCTGAGGCTCCCACCCGGTCTCCCTGCCACTCAGTTACTGGTCTGCTTCTGGCCACACAGTCATTCTCCAAGGCAGGTTTCCCCTGCTCTCTCCAGATCCCCAGTACCTAACAGAATAGCTGACCATACGTACTCAGGAAATATTTTTAAATGCTTGTTAAAGTTGAAAAGTTAGACCTTTACAATTTCTCTCTAATTATACACAAGATCGTGATTATCCCTTTAGCAGAACCTTCAGACTACACGCAGCTGGCAGGAGAATCACAGGTTCTAGGGCACCTGGAGTGGGCAGCAGACAGGGCTGCCCCTGGGCTCCTTCTAGTTTGTTCTGTTCTTGCCTTTTGTGCCTTCCCCGGCCAGTGTGACGGCAGAAGGAATCCACCCCTAACAAGCTGAGAAAGTCAAATCAGCTTCCACAGCTGGTTAGGGTGGCTCACGGTGGCTTTTCGTGTGGATCTAAGATTCTGCTCATATTGTGTATGTTTTCTCTGCTGAGTGAGGAGCTGCCCGTGTCCTATATAAATCCCATGTGCAGCGGTAGCTGGAGAAAGTAGAGCTACCACATCAAGTTTATCTGTAATATTAGAGTTTTGGCTTTTTGTGATTTAATTGTCAGGGTCTGTATCATTTATTTGGGACCCAAGTAAATAATATGTGGTAATCTGTCATTTTGGCCAGGCACAAATTACAAACAAACCCCTGAAAGTCTAATGTGCCGAGCAAGTCACTGCAGCAGTGAACGAGCAGTCACCCGTGGGTGTTTGACACTCTCACTCAGCACATGGCCTCACTCCACCTTCACGTGGCCCTGGGAGGAGCTGATGTCATCCTTATTTTCATAGATGATCAACTGAGCGGTGCTATAATCTTAGAACCCACGTGCTCTGTGTGCTCCCTCCGCTAAGTGCGTGAGCACACGGGCATCAGAGGGAGGGAGAACTTAACGAAGATTTCACGGAGGAGGTGGAGGGGAGGGTGCTCACTGCACACCCCAGGCAGGTGCCCTGACGTCCCCTCGCACTTGTCTGTCTTCCGCTTCGAGCCTCGCCAACCAGGGACCTCCTTCTGAAGTAGCCCTCCGTTCCGGTCCTTTCCTTCCTGTCTCAGCCTGACCTGCAGCTTAGCGCTCTGAGGTCCACCTGCCTGGGCCTGCTAGGAAGCGGTCTCCTGGGGAGCACATGTTGGTCACTAAGAAATGCAATTTCTTCACCTCCTCACAAGGCCTCCTGAGTCTGCAGATTCCTAAAGACCGTTGACTTGGGGAATTCCCAGGCTTTCCACAGCATGTGTGGCCATGATGCTTGCACCCCAGGGGGGAGGGAGGGGTTCTGTGGGGCCAGGTAGAGCAGCTGGGGAAGTGACGCCCGGTCAGACAGAATTCACAGAAGTGACACTGAAGCCCACCCATTAGGACTCGGCATGGGAATGGCCCTGAGTGCCCCTCGGAGACTGAGCAGTGCTGTGTGCTATTTGCCTTTAGATTTCGGGCTGAGTAAGGAGGCCATCGACCACGACAAGAGAGCTTACTCCTTCTGTGGGACAATCGAGTACATGGCGCCCGAGGTGGTGAACCGGAGAGGACACACGCAGAGCGCCGACTGGTGGTCCTTCGGTGTGCTCATGGTAACGGCCCGTCCTGCTCGGTCCACGTCAGTGCCCGTGGTACCTGCTTCCCCCGCCTCCAGCCCCAGGCTGGTTCACAGATCCGGGAATGACCCGGGGAAAACAGTGCTTGCAATGTACACAACCAGTGCCCGTTATGTGACTCAGCAAGGACGCAGCCACCCAGTCCTGACCCCTACATTTCCTGGCCGCCTCCTTCTCTGCCCATCCCAAATTCCCACCATCAGGAAACAGAACTGGGATTCAAATAAGGACACAAATGTAGCAAGAGCCAAACCTTCTTTATACTTAATGCTCTTGCAGGTTTAACATGAAGATTTTAAGAGGTGCCGCAATTTCCATATTAAACATATTTTTCTTCAAACACAAAATCCTTCCACTTAGTCATAAAAACTAACATGAGCCAAAATATACATGGAGTTAAACATTTTTATATCTACACCCAGAAACCTGAATTTTCTTTCGATCATGTTCACAGATAGAGCATAAAACAGGCCCTGTCTCCACCAGGCACCCTGTCGTCATAATAGGAATGGTGTTGGCTCCCTGTCCCCAACGCCCAGGTGGCCCTTCCCGCGCTCCCTTCCTTCTACGCGCTCACTCTGTCCATCCTCCCAGCCAGACGCCGTGTTGTGGCCTCCATGCTCTCCAGCCCTCAGAGGAGACCAGACTTGAGACACTGTGGAATCTGACATTGGATGACAGTGGTGTGGTGGCATTTCAGGGCTGTCCAAGTCCCCCCCCCACCCCACCTGCATCCTGTACAGGCAACACATGAGGAAACTGAGGCTGCAGGAGCTTGAGTAGCTTTGCCGACGTTCGCTCAGCCAGCACGAGGCACAGCTGTGTGCGTCTGCACCCCAGCTTCCCTCAGCAACCAGCCCCCAACCCCACCGCACACACCTGCTCCCCTTGCTATGGACCTGCTGGGCTGCACCTCCCATGGTTCCCAGGTGTTACTGGGGAGCCCTAGGCCGGCACCCAGGACTCCTTGAGGGGCACGGTCACTGGTCTGTAGGTCTGGTCCTCAGCCCCATGGGCTCAGAAAGGCTGGCGGCGTCTGGTTGTCAGCACACAGACAGACTACTGACCTCCCTCTGTGGGGCAGACCTACATGACACCATCTTGGTGGTTTCCTGTACCCAGGGCCAGCACCTTCTCTGGCCTGTCAGCCACCTGCCAGGAAACTCGAATTGTAATGAGAAGGCCACTCCCTAAAACGGATCACAACGCATTGAACAGCTTATTAGAGGCAAAGAAACCGAGACACGTCTGCAACATAATAAGGCTCCATAGATGTCAGCTAAGAGTAGGAGTTGGGTTACTGTCTTTATGGTTTTTCAGAAATGGAGTGGCATAAGCTAGTGCAGTCAGTCCCCACGCTGGAGACCCCACCGCTGTTTCTAGACTTCCCTGCTCTGCTTCCTTCTCACTGGCCGGGGCTTCCTGTGTCCCCTGCTTGGAGAGGTTGGTGGTGGGGTGGGGACCGGCCTCACCGCCTGCTGCAGAGTTCCCTGGGAAGTTCGAGGTTGCCTTCCCAACACTGGGTGATAAGTCGGAGGTCACAGGTGTGCAGCTTCAGGAGCAATTCCGGTTTCTAAGTCCCGCCCTCCTGCAAAGAGCATCCCTCTGCAGAAAGGCAGGTTCCCATAGGGGACCCCATCCCATGGTTCATCCTGTCCCTGGCTCAGTTCTGTCCTTCCTCGCTGGGGACCCCCAGCTGTTATCGCTTCCTCTGAAATCAAACCCAAAACCCTTGAAGATGACAGGTAGTGACTAAACTGGGCTTGCGAGGGATCACACAGCGGTCCTCCAGATAACCCTCTCCTAGTGAGCTGAAGTCATGACTTGGGACTGCATGTGTCGCAGTGTAACTGATGTCTCAACAGGAGGCCAGCCTGAGACTGGAGAGAAGGGACAACTGAGCAGGTGATCGCAGTGAGGAGCCAGCAGCTAAAGCCACACTTACGTCAAAGCCCACTTGAGTTATGGGGAGCCTCCCGGGGGGTGGAGAGGGGGATGTGATATTCCCCTAATCTGTTTCTATATATTAACACAATGGACCATAAAATCTATCCCATAATACAAAGTAGACCTCAAAAGTGTGTCCTGGTCAGAATCATTGCAAATTAAAGAAATAAATGGAGAAGCTGAAAGAAAAAAATAAGAAAAGCAGAGGTATATAACAAGAAAGATTGAAAGAAAAAACACCTATGCACGCACACCTGAGAGAAAGGACAAGCAGAAATGAGGACCAAGGAAGACGAGGAAATACGACTTGTTTTGAGCTAATCTCCCTTCCCCAGGCCTTGCCCAGACTACCTCCCTTCAGTGTCCCCCAGGACGGCACAGGCACTCCCGGAGCCTTTCCCGTTCTCCCTGCAGAGCTGGTGGCACTGTCTTTTGTGTCTTCTTGGCACTTGAACATGTTGCTGTTGCAACATCTGTCATCTTACATTGTGAAAATCCGTTTCTCGGAGCATCTCCGGCACAGGGCATTTCCTAAGCACCAGGGGACCTTCCCCATGTCCCCAGTGGTCCGGGAAGTGAGGAGCTGATGCAGAGGCTGGCTCCTTACTTCTTCTAAAGGACGCCTGCCCCGGCTGGCGCCTGGCATCTCTGACACAGCAGGAATGGCCCGGACATTTCTCACTGGACCCAGCACATTTCTAACCGACTGGCTCACCTGTTTCTTGGAGTTGTCCAGTCATTTTGGTCAAAGGGGCTCCACACTCAGTGTGTCGTTGCAGCTGGAGAAGTGGATCACGCTGGTCCCAGAACCGAGGTTTTGCTCATTAGCGTGAAGCGGGGGAGGGGCGGTCACACTGATGACAAGTTACGTCTGCACCGCACTCAGAGTTTACAAAGCGTCCTCACGTTTGTTTGATCTGAACCAAGAAATCATTAAGTTAAGCAGGAAAGGTAGCATTGTTTCTGTGTACAGAAGTGGACACCAAGGCTCAAAGAACAGGAGAGGTTGGATAAGACCCCTTCCTTGCTGTAGAATCCACACTTACCTCTGTGGAAAGGGTCTTCACACTACAGGGGCCGCTGCCCATCCCCTCCTTGAATTTCCTCAGTCGGGACCGTCCACCCCTGTCCTCTGATAATCCACAATCCCTCCGCATGGCTGGAGGGAAGATGCTCGTGTTGATGGTGGCGCTGCCTGTGCTGCACAAATGGAACGTCTGAGGCAACGCACTTGTGACCAGAAAGGAGCGCGAACAAACGCTGATGGCTACACGGCGACAGTGCATCGCCAGCACATCCACACCCTGGCCTAGACGTCGGTGTTGAGGATAACGTCAGGGTTGCATTTTGTGCACGTTCCACACACAGCTGAATGCTCTGGGTTCGTGCAGGAGCCCACCTTCCACTCTCCGCCTGTTTCTTCACCACGGCCCTGCAAGTGCGAGCACCATCACATGCGGGTTCCGTGTGAAGGCTTATGCTGCTGCAGTAAACGGGGCTGCTTCTGGGCTGGGGCGCGGCCCCTGCAACAGGCAGGAAGAGCTGCCCCTTTCTCCTGAGGCTGTTTGGAGGAGGGGTCAGTGCCGAGATCTGAAGCTCTCACACAAGACATGTGTCCCACAGGCTCTGACACATGCTCACACGCTCGTCTGGCGAGTGAGATCCAGCCCCACCCACACCCCACACAGTGGGGCTGCTGCCCCCTCAGACCGTCTCACTTGCAGATAAAGACAGCAACTTGCTCTTCCTTTTGTTTTGAGAATGTTGATCAGCCAAATGAACTGGAATTCTTGGCCCCCTCTGACCCGTGTCTCCCTTACCGAGACCTTCTCATTCTTCTGCGCCCAGCACCATCTAGGCTCCTGGAGTGGTGACATACCTGTGCCCCAGGGCTGGCCACCTCTAGGTTCATTAGATGTCCGTGTACACAGGGCTTCCCACCCCGCCACTGTTGGGGTTTGGGGCCGGGCAGTTCTTTGTGCTGGAGACTGTCCTGGGCCTTGTGGGCCGCTGAGAAGCACCCCTGGCCACGGGCACCAGCACCCCCAGTGCTGACCAGCAAAACTGTGTCTGGACATTGGGACAGGCCTCAAAATTGTCTCCAGTTGAAAACCACTGCTTTAGTACATCGAATTATTTACCCTCCTGGGAGCATCGTAACTACTCACAGTGAAACTGCACCCATGTTTTATCGGGTCCCCTCTCCATTTCTGCAGCCGGCCTGGGTGCTGACTTGTGAATGAATCTCTTGGAGGTATCCCACCAAACATGTGATCCAGTGTGGGAGCCCACCGCCCACCGTGGTTTTTATCAGTTGGCCCTGGAGACTTGGGTCAGTCTCGAGACTGTCCAACACTAGAGCACAACTGGCAGGTGTCTCAGGGGTGCTCATCCGTAATAGCCCGATTTCATGAGACACTTAAATGCTGAGAAATTCCTCAGCAGCTTTATTCAGAATGGCAATACTGACACGATCCCCTTTCTCCACAGCTGACAGAAAAGGGCACGCTGAAGGGGGCTGGAAGTGAAGCCAGAGCACCATGACACGTGTGGGCTGAAAAATAATAGCTTCACCACCACCACCACCTCCTCATCCCCAAGAAACATTTACTGAACACCCATGCATACCATTGTGTTGGATGTTCTGCGGGTTGATAAATGGTTAAGGACCTGTAGGGGAAAGAACAAAGTGCAGGGAAGAACAGGACGGAAGGAGAGAAACACAAAGGATTTAGACCCTGATCATTAGGGATTTGTAGTCAAAGCTGAAAAGAAACCACTCAGCAAGTGTTTGCATGATATCGTCATCAACAGGTAGATGATATACAGGCATCAGAATGGGCGCTGTCTGCGTGGCAAAGATTAAACAGCAAGTCAAGTAATAGCCTTTTCATTTCACGTGGCCAGACAGGCTTTCCTCTGACATGGAATTTCATCCGTACTAGACTCAAGAAAGAAAGAAGAGGGAAAAAGGAAGAACTAAAATAGAAAGAGAATTTTCTCTGCTAATGTGGTTCTTTTTTAAGAAATATTTTAATTTGTGTGATCAATTTATAAAATGTGTCCTATTTTATCAGAAGACTAGCTCACCTGCCAGCCAGAGCTTTCGAGCCTTTCAATTTGATCGCGTTTGTCTATTTCTAGATTCTCCTTGGACCCTCTCACTCTCGTTTTTTATTGTATATTGATCGTTTCCTGCAGCCTGTCTGCTCTATGTGCCTTCACTCACTGGGTACACGTGGCAGGGACAGCAGACGTTAGTTAATGTGAGAGAGCTTCAAACACCCGAATGCACAGGGTTTTTTAATTTCTTCTGAAATTTGCTCTCAGAGAGTAGACCAGTGACATTAGTGAAGCCTTAAATGCGTCCATGTCTTTAGGGTTGTAGTTCCCCTCCTAGGAGACTGTGAGAAGGATGAGTCCTACTCTTAGGAAAGCGTTTGTGTGCATTTCAGTGTGCTCCCCGGCCCGTCCTGATACGTAATGATGTTCAGTATGACTTAGCTGCCACCCCCTCCCCAGCACCCACCAGAGGACGGGGTCCTCGGCCAACCCCACAGGAGACGGATGGCCCGAGATGCCCTCCCCCCATCCCCCACTACCCACTCTCTCTTGCCCATTGCACTTAGCACCTCCTCACCTACCACAGAGTTGATTTATTGACTGCTTTTATCGTTTGTCCACATCCCCCCCACGTGACCTCCATGAGCAGTTCTGCTCGCTGATGTTCACCAAGCAGGGCGGCGATGCCTGCATCCCACTGAGCGGGAAGTGAATGGGCTGCATTGGGCTGCCTGGAACTCTCTGCGGCTGCGTCCCGCCATCTGAACACGCGCTCTCCCTGTCCTGTGTTCCTTTGCAGTTCGAGATGCTCACGGGATCCCTGCCGTTCCAGGGGAAGGACAGGAAGGAGACCATGGCCCTCATCCTCAAGTGAGTAGGAAACGCCCACCCTTGGGGACCCACCCAGAGCTGTTAGCACCTCTGATATTCAGAGCTTCAGTCTTCGAAACCTGGGTGATAGGCAGCTACTGGCAGTAATGATGGCTACAGTGGATGGAGTGAATGGCCAGCCGTGAACGGGGCACTGAGTGATTCTGACGACCGCTTCTACCGTAGATAAAGTTTTCCAGCAGTAGGGATCCTCTAAGTTGCCCAACAGCAAGCGTTTAGATGTGATGAGTGGTGACCATCAGAAGTGAAGCACAGATCAGCGGGCAGAGGACTTAAGGCTCCAGAGAGGATGCAGGGCTGGGGCTTCTTTTCCTCTCTGCCTGTTGACCCCATTTGTGCAGATACCTGAGCTCTCCTGCCTGACGTTGGCAGGAACCAAGTTGCCCGGGTGACTGAATATAAACATAGTTCTCTCCTTAATGCTCATGAGGAATCATTTACCGTGCAAGTTCTGGCTCCCAGAACCCCAGAAAGAAGTTTAGCCCCAGAAAGAAGTCTACTGTGATGTCTTCAATGTGTCCAGGCTCTGTCTGAGCAGCATGTCAGAGGGAGAGCTCTAGGAGGAAGAAAGCAGATGGGAGGGTGCCCGGGAGTGGGGAGGAGGCCAGGAAACCATTACAAGGGGACTTCTGTGCGCCTGAAGGGGACCTCATACAGCCGCTGGTCCTCACGACCAGCTCTCTCAAACCCTACAAATGGTCTGTAACCTTTATGCAACCCAGAGGCACCTAAAAAGCCTAAGTTTTTGTAGATGGTGCCATTGTATAAATAGAAGGAGAGAGGTCGGTGGAGGAGGCCCAAAAGGAAGATTTCATCAGTGTTTTCCTGTGTCAGGTGACCTTACGTTGTGAATGACATCTGTAAAACAAAAACAATGAATGACAAAAACAGTCCCTTGTTTTTGTATTGATTACCTCAGTTCCTGTTTATTTTAAGGGGTCATAAGATGTGTACCTTTTCTAAAGCTAGAATAAGTCCCTCCAGCAAATCCCAGGTGTGGGCTCGGGACCGGTCACTTAGGAGGGGCCACATTTCTGAGACGCAGCACCCAGCTGTGGTCCCGTGGTTCTCAAAGTGTGGTCCCAGGGGCCTGAGACCCTCTGGGGGCTTGCAAGACCCCTTTCCCTGATTTCCTTGTAATAGTACAACAGAGGAAGCGCAGAGGCAGGAAAGAGAACCCCGCTGGTTTCCGGCAGGCCTGGAAGAGATTCCCAAAGTGTGGATCTCACCGCTTGGCTCAAAGCCGTCATGTTGCTCCTTTGGAAATCCTAGTTAATTCCCTTTAAAAATGCAACCGACAGTCCTGGGATTGGGATTGTCTATTTGTCGAGGCTTGGTTATTTTTAAGATCAATTATTAACTAGCTAGTGTACAATGTTCTGTTTCCGTCTCTAATGTGTACAACCCACATAAACAAAAACTCTGGTGTCCTCACTGACTCTCCATGCAAAAGGCCCTACAGCCAAAACGGCAGGGCGCACTGCTGCGGTCACTCTGAGCTGAGCCTGTTGGCCTGTTGATGCTAACTGAGCAGGACGGCAAAGCCTGAAGAAGCCGGTCCCCTAGGGGCTGCCCTCCCCCTAAGTCTGACTTGCTTTGCAGAGCCAAGCTGGGCATGCCCCAGTTCCTCAGCATGGAGGCCCAGAGTTTGCTGAGAGCCCTCTTCAAGCGGAACCCCTGCAACCGGCTGGGTAAGAGCCCCAGGGCCCTGCACCCGCTGTGGTGGGGTGCCATGGGGACACATGGGCCAACTGCCTGCCCCTTAGGTCCCTGAAAGCAAAAGGTCCTGAGGTGGGTGGGAACACTGCCACATATTGTGCGAGCTCCAAGGACGCCCAAACACACAGTCACCGCCCAAGCATTAGTGGAAGCAATTTTCTAGAAGTCACTGTTTTTACTTTTTTTTTTAAACTATTTTACTTCCTTTACTTTTGGAACTCTACAAACTCAGGACAGAACAATTGAAAAGCTGCTTCCAGTTTAATGTCCCTTAAGAAATTTCAATATATATTGAAGTCGAGACTTGCATGAATGGTAACTAAGTACCAATTCATTTTTAAGATAATTCCTTACAGAAAGATTTCCCATAGTTGCCTTTCAGTGGGAATCTCGCACAGTGTGACTGGGTATTTAGAACGTCCATAGGTCACACATCTACTGCAATCTTTGTCCTCGTGCCGCTCTTGTCGTTGTTACAGGTGCTGGTATTGATGGCGTGGAGGAGATCAAGCGTCACCCTTTCTTTGTCACCATAGATTGGAACGTAAGTTGCTGCAGTCCCCACTGCACACGAATGGCAGGGAGGTGGGGTGCAGGGCACACCCGCCGCTCAGTACAAACCAGAGGTAAACATCAGCTTGTGCCCTGGAAGGGGGTGGGCTCTCACGAGCCTTCTGCAGGGGCTGGCATTTCACAGCTGCAGCCCAGGAGCCACCACCACCCCTCCCCACCAGCTCTGGGCCTGAAATCTGTTACTATTCTTGGCCCGTTAGAGGGGGGCTTAGGTGACCCTGCGGCCCTTCCCCACACTGAGGACAGAGCAGAGATCCTCCTCAGCTAACAAGGATCCTGGGGTGCTCGGAGGGCTGCTCGGAGGGGCTGTGCGGGCATTTTTAGTGCTAGGGCCTCTGGACACCCCAGGTTCTGCATTGCATTTCTGATCTCCAACAGGGCTAAGGCCCACACAGCTCTCTTGTTGTTAAAGAAAAAATATGGCCCAGGCTGTTAAAGTTATTCATGACACTTGTTAAAGACCTAAGGAAGACTATTCAAGGGGGCCGTCGAGATGGGTGTAGGGACCCTGGCAGCATGGTCTTCAGTCAGGGAGAGAAATGGGGTTCACCTCTGATGAGCTTTATAGTTCTGCTTATAGAGCTTTTATGAGATTAGCCTTCTTTCCAAAGATAAGATTAGAGAGAAGCAGATACAGTATCAGCATATCTGTGACCTCTGAGGCCAGGTTAAAAAAAAAAAAAAAAGCCTGTTAAAGACAAAGTAGAAATCAGATTGTTAAATTGTCACCCACAAAACTGAGAGTCGAGGCCCTCAAAGGAGTGAAGGCCACAGCCTCCGTCTGAAACCTTTTTCTCAGCTTCCCTGACACGTAGGCCTGTAAGGACCTCAGGCCGTCCTCAGCTCACGGATGGGCACCTGACGACCATTCGCAGCTGATTGTGAGCCGGAATGATTTTCGGTGGAAACTATGCTGCACGTGATAATTAGACGTCGGACGAACCATTTAGGTGACAACGGGGCTGTGTGTTACACAGCACAGGGCGGCACACGCCTGGGTGGACGAGCACTGGTGACTCTGGTGACGTGAGGGGGCTCCGCCGTGCTCCACCCTCCCCCGCCCGCTCCCCTGCCCCCCCCCCTTCCATGAGTACTCAGGGTAGAACCGCACGGCCCTTCAGTTGTTACTCATTTCTCCATTTATTCAGCCATGCTTGTTGACCATGTTTCAGGCACTTTCCAGGCCTGGGGACAGAATAGTGGGTGGGGTGGGCAAAGCCCCACACCCACTGGGGCTCACCATCTGGGCAATGGTAAGATTGTTTATTGGGAGAGAGGCAATAAACAAAGGGACCTGCACTTGGTCACAAAGAGAAGGCCACGCGATGAAGAGGAATGAGCAGGGAGGGCTGGAGACATGGAGAAAAGGGAGGGAGAGTCGGGACCTCACTGCCCCCGCAGCTCTCCTTGCTGGCCTCCCTGCTCTGGAGCTGGTCTGTCCTCTGGAATCCTCCTCCCCAAGATGAACAGCTCACTTCATCTCCTCAAGTCTTCTCTTAAATGGAAACCTGCCCCTGACAAAACAGCTCCTCACCCAGCACCCTGACTCCCTAGCCCCGTTTTCAGCAGCTTTGATCACTGAAAACCACAGTGGAGTCGCATTTGTAAAACGTGCTGTGACCCAGAGGCCTCCCCTCTGTCAAGAAGACGCTCAGGGTGGTGAGAAGCCGGTTCCCTGGCTGCCTGCTCTCAGCTCAGCCCTGTGCCTGCCTCCGATGCAGTCTGGACGACAAGGATACTTATTTCGCTTCCTGTTTCCTTCTGTGTCCCAAAACTGCCAGCAGAAGTCTGTCTGTTTTTCAAGTAAACACCTGCCATCTAACACGTCTTCCAGGGTCTCCAGGTGACCTGCGGCAGCAGAATAAGTAAACTGACAATAGAAGTGGGGGTCGCAGCCTGTTTGCCTGGTTCTGCCCTTCACTTGCCTTCAGAGCCCAGCTTTGTGCAGGAGGCTTCTTCCCGAAAGCGTGCTCCATTTGATTAGCTGAATGAGAAATTAGAGTTAATTACAGATGGAATGCCTCAGTGGACGGTTAGGGGAGCGGCCAGACAGTGAGCTGTGTTTCCTTGCCCTGGGGCTGGAGCGGTGCCCAGAACACAGCACAAACCCCAGGTGAGCTCCATAAATGTGACTCAGTGCAGGCCGGTGAGCAGGTGGAGGACTCCGGTCAGCCTCAGTGGGAGTGAGGGGCTGCCACAGCACCCGTCACGGGACGGCCGTTTGCAGGTCAGCTTTCTCCTCTCCTGCCCAAGGCGAGACCCTCATTGTAACTGGTGGGTGTTTGTTATTGCAATTGCTCTTATTAATGCTGGGAGCTTGTGCTCGCATTGTTCTACTGACATTCCGAAACCCTTCCAAGCGCATCATCAGTTGTTATTCTGTGAGATGGGAGGAAGTCCTGGGGGAAACTGAGGCACGGGGCAGTGAGAAGAGTGCCCAGGGTCACTGGGTGGTCTGACAGCACGTACCAGCAGAAGCAGAGAAGGCTGCAGGCCCCCAGGGCTCCTTTCCCACCAGTGGGGTTCACACAGGACTGCACGGAAGGTGGATGGCAGGGGGCTGCTTCCTGGGACCTGTCCCTACAGCTCAGTACCTCGCAGAACTGGAGTCCGCAGTGTGCAGCTGTCCCTTCCGCTGCTCAGGAAAAAGATTTCCATCCATTGATTCCCGTGTCAAATACACCAGGAAAAGTCATCCTTTCCAGGGATCCAACAGGACTCTGTTCAGTGACTGATCACCCTGGGCTTCAGCAGATTTGTGAATCGAGGTACTTTTGCTGGAATCGCTTATGGTGGGAGAAAGCTGTGCAGGCAGAGTGCTGGTCCTCCGACCCCCGGCTCAGAGAGCCACCACGGTGCACTGGTGTCGTCCAAGCTCTTCCGGTGACCCTGCCCCCTGGCAGTGCTCTGCGCACAGCCCGACTTGGACAGTGTAGTTTCAGGAATCATCGGTAGCTGTGCCTTTTGCCTAACTGGAACATTGAACTTTAAAATGCCTGGGCCAAAAGTGCCTGCAGAAAGCAGATGTGGGGTCTGTGACCCCAAACACTACACTTTCCGATTGCATTATCCAGTTGCCATTTTTATTTGACTCCCTTTGATGATCTTTCAGACATAAATGGAACCTAATGCACCTGCTCAGAGGTTCCTAGGTATGGGAAATCCTTCTGACATCCTACGACTTGTGTCCCCTGCGATCTGGGGACAGACGACACGTTGGAGTGAGGCCGGTGACTTTGATCAGGAGACGTCATCCGTGTGGGACGCACTGTTCCAGAGACTCGGAGAGGAAATCTAGGTCAGAACTATAATGTGATGCATCTCGTCAGCTCAAACTCCTACGCAAAACGCTGCTGCTGGTCCATTCTGGGTTTAACCCTGTGTGAACATTAGGAAAGGGAAAGCAGGTTACTTTTCCCCTCAATGGCACCCTCAAACCCACTCCTAGGTTTGGGCACGGAAAGGAAAGCGTGTATAAAAGTAACACATACTAGCGCTTTCCACAATGTTATCCAGTAACCGGGAGGAGTGGCCGGCCTTCGGGATTGCATCCAGCCCGAGGGGACGCCAACGAACCCGTGACGGCTCCAGAAGACCCGGGGGCCTATGCCGCCCGTTTTGCCTGCGGGAAACCAGAACGAAGCCACAGCGACATCAGGGCTCGGAGCAGGTGCTGTCCTGGGGGCCGATTACGCTCATAGACGACGCTGGCACAGGGACCAGAGTGGGGGCCTGAAGGGTCTGCCGGGACCTTCCTGCGGCTTGATGAAGCCCCGCCCACCGGCATGATGAAGCCCCGCCCACCAACACGGCGAAACCCCGCCCACCGGCCCAGCCCTGGGGACTCGCACATGCTTTCCCTTCTGGTCACTTAGGATCTCCTTCCCTGAAGCACAGGCTGACACCTACGGTTTGGAAAGGGCGAGGGACAGCAGACAAGCTACGGTGTAAAGCCAGTGGACTTGACACGCTGCGTGGTTGCTGGGTCCCATGACATAGGGACATGCTGGAATTGGGACTCAGCGCAGGGCAGAGCCGGGTTTAAGTGGGATCTGAGACCCGTGACACGGTGTCCTGGGATGGGGGTGCCGGGGCACCATGGCTTCCCTCCCTCCCTGAGTTACCACTAAATACTTCAATGAGGGGGACACGGGGCTCTCCAGCCAAAGGACGTTCACAGCAGCCCCGCTGCTGGCTTACAGATCTGATGCTGGTGAACTTTTTCCTTGTGGGTGAAGACTTGGAGGTGGGAAGCGGCGTCCCCTCCAAGGGCTCAGCCTCCCGGCCCGACGGCCGAACTCTCCTGGGGTAGAAAGCAGCGGGGAAAACGGGGGTTGGGCTGGGGACAGTGAGGCCATGGGAGGCAGCCTGGTTACAGATGAAATCTGTGCTTGCAGTTAGCTTGGGTCCTGGAGTCACTGAGGTCCTCCGTGGGAGGGAGGGGTAGGGGCCATGGCAGACAAGCCGTGAGAGCTGGGGAGGGGTCCCAGGAAAGCAGAGTCACCTCCACATCCCAGAACAAGGCTGATGGACGGCCACACTGCTGAGGGGCGACAGGAAGCGAGGCTGCTGGGCCATCTGAGCACAGTGGACAGAGAGCAGCACCACTGGCCTCTGCCCAGCGGGTGCCAGTCGTACTCAGCGTGGCAACCCAGCTGTCCCGTGGGGGCAGAACCGCCTGGTCAAGAAGCACTGGGTCAAGGGGATGGTTCTATCTGCCACTGTAAAGCTGGGGGCAGACATGGGAGACTGCCCTGCCCTCCCTCCTGCTCCTGTGGGCTCCTGTGGGTCCCAGTGGCGTGGAGTTGGGGTGAAAAGAAGAACTGAAATGTACAAGTTTCAGCTTTCAGATGCAAAACATCTTTCATTTGGATTAAGTGAAGACCAGGCGTGTGTGTGTGTGTGTGTGTGTGTGTGTGTGTGTGTGTGTGTGGCAATCTCTTGTGTAAATAAATGCCCCTTGAGAATGAAAGTAGGGTCCTGGCCCTGTGGTAGAGGCTTCCCTTCCCCCTCCCTCCCTCCCACCCTCCTTCCCCTCTGGGAAGCATGCAGAGGGAGGGGATGTGACTTTGATGTGAGAAGGACAGACATTTATTTAATAACCTGGCTCAGATGTGGCAAAAGCAGACTCACTAGTACAAAGGGCAGGGCCAAGCCCATGGCCCCACTGGGTGGCTGTGGGTCCTGGTCACGACTGCATTTTAACCAGGGTGCAGGGCCTGCCCCGCTTGTTAGGTTTCCTCTGACAAGTGCAGCAGCCAGGAGTCTGTCCAGCCCGACAAGTACCTCACCACGGCAAGCAGCATCTTTCATTCTGAAAAGGGCTTAAGGAGTAGTTCAATTTCAAATGAAATCTATTCATGCGGGGCAGGAAACGACCAGATAATTCGGGGCTGCATTCACTCATGGTTCCTCCTCTGATGGCTCCCAAGTGCACAGGCGAGTGGGAGCCCAGCGGTCACCAGTCTGAACGGCCTCCTGGTACCTTATCCCTGGACATGGCTGTGGCTCTGAGAGCTGAGTCGGCAGTTTCCTCAGGCCGCAGGGGCTTCCGGAAGGCTGTGCTCTGGGCAGGGATCTGGACATCTGCACCTCCTGCCTCCAGCTGCACCTTCATCCGAGCTCTTCTGTAACGGGAAGAGTCAGAAGACCCAGGTCCCCTCGCCCTCCTGTCAGCCCCTTAGTTGTTCTTGACCTTAGACAAGTTACCTAACCTGTCTGAGCCTCAGTTTCCACATCTGTAAGATGGGAGTGATAAAAATCTGCTTTTCAGCGTTATTGAGAGATTTAGGGCAGTTTCCACAAGAGTCACTGTGTCTGTTTCCCAAACTTGCCCAGCCATCAGGGTCCCTGACTCAGCTGAGGTGCAGAGAGCCATGGAAGGTCTGGGAACTGGTGTTTTCAGCCAGCACCTGGGGACTCTGATTGGCAGGATTCAAGAAATACCTGCTAAGTGGTTACGGCAAGACCCTCCCGGTTTCCAAGCCCAGCTGCTGGCGTGCCAGCCTGCCAGGTGCACAGCTGCTCAGCACATTGGCCATCACTGTGACCTCTAAATCCTCCCCATCTGGAACCCCTCCACACCTGGGAGGAAACCCCTGTCAGGGCTCCTTTGGGAGCAGGGTTGCTGCAGGCTCAGCCCCTCCCCAGTGCCCTGCCACCCTCCGCCCAGAACCCTTCCTCCGCCTGGCACCCCAAGCCTCCCGGCTCCCTTCCACCCACACCTGCAGTGGCATCCACGCACCATTGAGCCTGGTCCCAAACGCCTTTGTGTTGTTCCCTAAGTTGAATCACCAACCCCCCCGAAATGAGTTATGGCCATGCCTGAGAGGCCTGGAAACAATGTCTATCGGGTTGGAAGGCATTTCCACGAATGCGCTGGAGACTGGAGTGAGGCGGTGTGGGTTTTCTGTGCGTTGCATCCAGGTCATAGCAGTGAAATAAGCTCAGGGCCCCAGATGTTGCCCCAGGAAGGCTGGTTCTCATCAGACACAGGTGTTCCGACGGCCATTAGAGAGCACAACACCGTGTGAAAGAGCGCAAAAGCCAGCCCCAACCCATGTGAGCAGAGAGGCCTGGCTGCCCAAATATGGGGACAGGCAGAGTAGGTGTGCAGGGAGGGTGCCCAGGCCCCCAGAGCACAGGTCCTGGGGTGTGAGAACAGTAGGGGACCCTGGAGTGTTTACAGGAGGCAGTTTCCAGTGTCCTCACAGAGCTGTCATACGCCTCTGCTGCCGCTCAGCGTGCTCTCGTGCCATCTGTGGCCCCTGCACCCACCCACTCAGTCCCTGACTTGATTTTCCTGCAGAAGCTGTACAGAAAGGAGATCAAGCCGCCCTTCAAGCCAGCAGTGGGCCGACCCGAGGACACCTTCCACTTTGACCCTGAGTTCACAGCCCGGACACCCACAGGTGTGTGCCCGCATGAGTGGGATCAGATCTGTGGTTCTTGCCAATGGTGGGTCCTCCTACCTGGCCAGGTAGGGACGGATACCCAAGAACCAGAGAGTCCGAGGATCAAGAATGCTTTCATGGAAGATAACAGTCAGTGCTGTTTGATGTTTTAATTTTCTCTGCTCAATTGTAAAGGTTTAGGTGAGAACCAATTCTCAGCTACCCCCCCACCCCACCCCCCGCCCTGCCCTGTGACATCCAGTTGAGAAATCATCCAGGTGTCCTGCAGACCCCCCACCCTCCACTTCTTGGTCTGAGTTGCTAGTCCTGTGACCACCTCTTCCAGAGGGACACACAGAGGCAAGCACCTCAGGACAATGAAAATCCCTCATTTAGAGAGTTTTTACAGGAAGAAGGAGGCAGTCAGTTAAGTGCATAGCTCTGTGAACTACAGATCTTTGTGCAAAAACAAACACCTGTTTGAAACATGTTATCACTGGATCTCAGCATATCACTGGATCTAGCAGACGGATGTATAAACTTAGCTTTCATGGTATGTCTAAAATTGCTCTTAAGGCTTATCGGATTCAAGTAGACCTGGTCAGCTCCCTTTAAAAGTTATCCTTTTGTGATATTATGAATTAATAGTAACATATTTAGATACAGTGATTGTCTTAGTCTGCTCAGCCTGCCATAACAAAATAGCACAGACTGGCAGCTTAAACAGCAGACGTTCATTTTGGTGTCTGGTACGGGCTCTCCTCCTAGCTGGCAGACGGCTGCCCGCTCTGTGTCCTCACACAGCCTGAGTCTGTGCTTGAGGAGAGAGGGGTCCCTGGTGTCTCTTCGTCCTCTTATAAGGGACACCATCCTATTGGAGCAGCGCCCACCCTCATGACCTCATTTAATCTTAATTACCTTCCCAAAGGCCCTTTTTCCAAATGTAGTCACATTGGGGGTTAAGTCTCCAACAGGAATTTTGGGGACACAATTCAGTCCGTAACATTAGTAGTTACTTAAAAACTCACAAACAGACAAATCAACAAGCCCCTTCCGGAGATCTAGGTGGGACGGCGTCAGCCTGTTGGTGGTTACTGGGGTCCTTACTATTAATATTTTGGAATCTGAAATTTTCTGTGATGTTTGGAAGAAATACATAGATGTTGAAATACAAACATCAAGTGGGTCACATTGGGACCAACAATCCACTCGCTCCTTTGGTTTAGGCTGTTGGAGAAGCCGCTGCCCACCAGGGTGAGCTCGCCAGGTGAGAGCTGGGAGGGGTGGAGTCTCGGGGCTCTCTGGGGACCCTAAGGGGCCAGCAGCTCCTGACTGGTGGCGTTGGCTCCTAAAATTGGGAGAAAGCTGATTCAGGGCACCCTAGGGAGTCCTGACACAAACTGTCACTGAGTTCTTTCGGGTCCTCCTGTTGTCCCCAGATGAAACCAAGACTGTCGCCTGAGTGATGACAGCCGTCAGAGTGCTGAGTGGCCACTGGTGCCAGATTTAATGAGGCTACCAAGGAGGGGAGCCATGGGTCTGTCCTCTCTAATAGAGGCGGGGCACTTTCACCTGGCTCCCAACTGCCTTAGGAAGTATTTGTATGTCAGGGTGGGTCCTTATTGTTGACAAAATTGACCCATTTCACAGAATCAGAGGTTGGAAAGCCAGGGATTGCATCCTGCCTCTGCCCACAGCTTAGCTGAGCAGGTGGCCTTATTTCTCCTGTTGTGGTTTTCCTGAGTGGGAAAGGAGCACCAACGCATTCCGCCCCCACAAAAAGCACTGCCTGTGAGCATGGACGCAAACCTCTGAGTCCTTAAGGGCATGGTGGTGTTTCATCATGAGTGTACATGACTTGGAGCGGTGTGTTTAAAATGCTGCAATAAGGACCATACTGGTGCTACCTAATAAGAAAATGGTAATACAGCCAACTCTAAACTATTCATACACACATGCGTTTTACATGATCCATAAAGGACAGGAACTCCAAGCTAGTCGGCCAGCTAGCTGTTTTAAGCACCTTATAAGGCTTTTGTGCACATAGAGAATTCAATTTCATTTTCGTATTGGCCTAATGAAAACAAAATTAGACACAGTGCATTCTAATGCTGTCTAGAAATGGGTTTTTCATGCCTTACTATTGTGAGTTCTCCAATCAATTTTACTTAAAGTTAGTTTATTACACCTTTGAGGTAGGTAGCAATGGAAGTGCTAAGGACACAGAAAAATCCTTCTCTGTATACTGACAACAGGGTAGAGTTTTCTAGGCACGTGAGCTGAGCACATAGGTGGACTGCAGGGAGACGGCAGCGACGGGACTGAAGCTGAAGATCGTCCACAGCCATCGGTTAGGCTCCTGGAGGCAGTGTCGGGATTTCCAGTAGTAGCCGAGTCTTTTCTTTTCTTTTTTTTTAATATTTCAGTCAGAGCTAAAGCTAGTTTATAGTTCCTGGTCACACATCAGCTGCCCATTGTAGCGTGCTGACTGCAGAGCGACACCAGTCTAAGATTTAAAAACCCATCAAACATTTTGCACAAGTCAGCAAATACCCATGGGATTAACAAAGGTTGATTGTACTCAGTTTTAATTATTCTTTCCAAATCATATATTATCTTTCTTAAGTACTGAGCTAAAGCAAATCAGCATCCCCAAGATGATTATAAAGCATTTTAAATGCTATTTGTGCCATCTGTCATTGTTCCCATCTAGCCACACCAGTCCACTGTTAGCGTCTAACCTAAAGATCCTTCAGAGCCTCAGGTAGTATCTGACCTGTATAGGAAGAGGCAGCCCCTGGCCATGGGAGGCGTGGCCACCGGAGGCGTGGCCATGGGAGGCGTGGCCACGGGAGGCGTGGCCGTGTCCTTCCCGCCCCTTTGTGAGTTAAAAGACTACCAAGTTTCCATCCCTAATGAAACTGTATCAATTCAAGGTAAATAACAGGGAGGGTATTAACAGCGCTGTGCCGTCTGCCCGCGCATACTCCTCTGTGCTGGTCTACTCGACCTTAGCAGGGTCACCCTCAGTCACCAGGGCGCTGAGTTCTGCAATGCAGAGCCCTGTGGGCGGACCTGGAGCGCCCCTGGGTGGGCGATTGCTTAAGACAGGGTGGACCTATGTGCTGGCTGGAGACGGTGCAGCACATGGTAGCTTGGAGGATTTTTATGAGCAGGGCAACCTCAGAGCAAGAATTCTGTACAGGAAAAGGAGAACCAGGGTGCAGAGCTAGCCCAGGAGCGAGCCCCCATCTGGAGCGGCCGGCCACGTGCTGCCCCTGGGTCTCCCGAAGGTGCGTGCTGCCTCTGCTTCGCGCCTCGAAGCCCGTAATTTCTACATCCTAAAATCTACTCAGACGAGCACCTTGGTTTTAATTAAGCATCTCTAGCATGTTGGCCGTTTGTCTCCAAGCACCTTCTGCTCTGACCATTTTGCTGGGTGGGTGACTGAGGAGGCGCTTGCAAGGTAACGGGTCAGGGCTGAGCCCAGAGTCTGGCCCCTCGCTGTCCACAGTGCTGACCAGGAGCTCAGGTTCAGCGCCTGGGCTGGAAGGAGCCGCCTACCTCGCCACTGTCCCCAGATAAAATGCTGAGGATGAAAGAACCCTGTTCTTGGACCACCCACCCACCTGCTCCACCATGAAGGGATAAAACTAAAACTATCGTGTGTGGTTTCCATGTCAAAATAAAGTATGAACACAAAGGGTGAAAAGCAGAAAGGCAAAGCCACTCCTGTGGGTTTTCCAGTCCACGCTCCAGGGATTTATATAAAAGATGTGTTTTAAATTTTGTGTATATGTACATTGTGAGAAAAAACTTAAACACATTTTCTTATAGATTTACATATTTGTAATGTACACATAGGATTTCTTATTACAGTGTTATGTACTGCTTATCATTTCATTGTAATATAATGTATATGACAATGCATTACATGTTTTTACATTTTTCTTGAATGCATGTGTTCTCCATCTTATCCTGCAGCTTGTTCTCTCTTTCTGACTTGACGAGCTCTTGGGTCCATCCCTGGGGTCAGTCCCCGCGGCTGTCCCATGCTGGTCGTGGTGTCTCATAGCGTCACGTGCACCCCGGGCAAGGCCCCCTCTGTGCATGTGTGGTTGCTCACACCTGTGATTTCCTTAATGCTGAACATTTAGGCTGTCGCCGTTGTTTTTGCTGTTACAAATATGGCTGAAACAAACATTTTGTACACTTCTAAGCACTTTTGAAAGTGATTCTGTAGGATCCATTCCTAGAGGGGGTGTGGCCTTCAGAGGACACGCAAACTTTAAATTTGGGTAGGCACTTCCAAATGACCTTCCAAAGGCTCTGCCTGCCGTGCTCCCACCCACCATCGTCACGTCCCCCCCCCAAGCAGTCATGATGGATCACTTTCATTGTTGCTAATTTGTTATCTCAGATGCGCCTATGCCTGCTCGTCAGACAGACGAGCACCTTGCTTACGCAGGACAGCAATTGCCAGTCCATCTTTTACCCGTTTTTCTTCTGGGCATTTTGCTTTTTTCTCATCAATTTCTGCGTGCTCTTTGGGTGACAGAGTTCAGCCCCTTGTCTATTATTTATGGTGCAAATATTTTCACCCTACCAGTGATGTATCCTTTTGTTTTACTTAATGATAAACCTGAAACGGGACGGTCTCACACAGCAGCCAAGCTTTTGAACAAATGGTGCAGTGCGAGGAGCCATAGTTGGGGACAGTTACTCCGTGAACCCTGTCACCCCGGCCCTGCATGATCAGAGTGCCCCGTCCCCCACTGTTTCTTGAAGAGCAGAGGCTCCGGCTGCACACAGCTCAGCGGACTGGGGCAGGCAGGGCTGGCAGCGCAGCAGAGCAGGAGGGGCAGCAAAGCCCTTCACTCCCCGTTCCCTCCCTGAGCGAGGTTCCTGCTGAACCTCAGTACTTGACGCGGCCCCAGGGCACGGGTCCTGACCTGACAGCTGCACCCTCAGCTTTGGGCCTCAGTCTGCAGCGGACAGGGGCAGAGGGTTGTGGTTGAGAATATTTAGTAAGCTGTGATTTTCCTAAAGCGCTTGTTCTAGGGATTTTTGCCGTTTAAAAATCACACCCCTGGCACTGCCCAAAATAAAGTGTAGTTTCATATGGTTCCACGTTTCTCAGCCTCCGTTTTGTCTCCTTTTCCAACACACACACACACACCACACACACACACACCACATACACACACACACCACATACACACACACCACATACACACACACATACACCACATACACACACACACACATACACACACACACCACATACACACACCACATACACACACCACATACACACACCACATACACACACACACTACACATACCATATACACACACACCACACATTTCACGTGTGCACACACACACACATACACACACATACCACACACACACACACACACACACACACACCACGGAGCTATCACCCTCCACGGTCACTGTGATTCGGCTCCTCGCGGAAGGCTGACTTCTGTCCTTGTGCCCTGCAGACTCGCCTGGCGTCCCCCCCAGCGCCAACGCTCACCACCTGTTCAGAGGATTCAGTTTTGTGGCCTCCAGCCTGGTCCAGGAGCCCCCCCAGCAAGATGTGCACAAGGCCACAGTTCACCCCATCGTGCAGGTAACGGGAGTGCCCAGCTCGGTGCGTCCCCAGCGGGTCAGGACCAGGAGTCGCTGGCACCAAGGTCACATGCAGGCAGCCCTGTCATCCTGCCTCTCCGCTGGCCTCCGGGGTTGCTGAGTGTCGGCCCTGGTGTCTGCACTGTGGCCCTTTGCCCTGCTTCACACGCACCCTAAAGAAGGGACAGAGTCGTGAGGTGAAGTTCGCCAAGGTGGGCTGCAGCTGGAGCCCACAGACGTCACATGTGGGCATCTCCACGGTGCACAGTTGAGCCAGTACCCCGAGAGTTTGTGGGTACCATTTTCCGGTTGTGAAACGTACTCTTGAGGAAGTCAACAAATGTGGTGACATTTTTGTAAGGAGTTTCCTACCTTAAAATATAACCAGATAGAATTCTAAGAAGAAATTATGATTCAATTTTATCTAAGAACTGAGACGGGGTAAATTGGAAGGCGTTGGATTTCCATGTTTCTCTCCCCAAAGCCTTTTGGAAAAACGCAGCCTTCTAAAGTGGGCACTTGCTGTGACAGTGTATGTCACTCTTGGTGGCTTCCTGTGTACGCTCTGAGCAGGGGGTGGAGGATTGGATGGGTGCACAGGCGAAGCCAGCTGTGACTGGCACATGATGGGGTCAGATTTCCAGTTAGATGGTGACATCCAAATGCCTGCTTGGGACACAAGCATCAGAGTCACAGCCCTGGAGCTATAGGGCTCCGTCCCTTCACTTCCACATTCTCCTGCTTTCAGAGCTTTGGGGGAAACATGGCCTGTCAGCTGACACAGTGCACGGTGGTGTCTGAAAACTCAGAACCTGAGAGATCAGGGGGCCATCGCTACTATCTCTGTGACCTTGGCCAGGGGACTCCATTGCCTGTGACCCCAGTGTCCCCAAGTGCACAGTCTGGGCACCCCCTTGCTCCTATGTCGTGTGCCCGTGCACACGGCTCAGACCCCATGCGCTGCCTCCGTCTCCCAGCAGCTGCACGGGAACAACATCCACTTCACGGACGGCTATGAGGTCAAGGAGGACATCGGCGTGGGTTCCTACTCCGTGTGCAAGCGATGTGTGCACAAGGCCACCGACGCAGAGTACGCCGTCAAGGTGAGCCCCGCCTGGGCTGCGGGGTGCTGGCCCCCGGCCCCAGCAGGCACCTCTGACCAGCAGTCTTCTCTCCCTTCACCACTGTCCAGGCGCGAACATAGTAGAATTTACTTTGCTTTGACAGTAGGTCATCCATTAAAAAATTGTTTTTCAAATCATGAATATTTTCAGTCCTATCCAGCATTTGGGTGCTGCTTACCTGTAGTAGCTTAGTATGTAGTGTACACTGGAGCAGTAGCTTTGGGCACTTTGTGTTTTGAATAAGAGCCGGGGACGGGCATAGCCATTGGCAAAGGGAGGGAGGAAGACAGAGTCACCAAAATCAAATCAAGGAGTTACGTAGAAGCACCACCTGGTAGTATTTACAAAACCTTAAGCAGACAGCTGGTGTTACTCTCAATCATCAACAACAGTAAATAGTAACAATTCTCTGTAATCCAGTTTGTTATTCTCTACACAGTAACTTCAGCTTCTATAATTGTTGCTAGATTAAATATTTGATCTAGAAATACAAAATATCAGTTTCTTGAGTTTTCTGGTTGGTAAAGTGTGGCTTGCAACTAAGGTTTCCTGCTAAAATCATACTCTAATTTATGGAAAAAGGATAAGCTGCACATTCTCTCTACGAGATACTCTAAGTCCATCACTTTCCCATGAAGCTGAACTGGAGGCTGTAGAAGCCAGGTCCAGCCTGGGTGTCATTGTGACTGGACCTATTCTGGCTCATTCCAAACATGTCTGCAGCACATGGCACTGTACATGTTCTTCAAAGGACATTAGGATAAAGATGGAACCTGTTCAGCAGGCAGCAGTGTAAAAAGGAGGGATTCCATCCACTGTGATTCTCCTAGGCTCCAAAAGCATTGTTCAAAACAATGACTAGGTGAGATGACCCCGTCCTGACCCATCGCAGCTCACCCAGACTCCACTGCCGTTTTGTGGACACAGGTCTTTCCAAAGGTAGATTCCCAAGAACGGCGTGCACGCTCACCAGAATGTGTACCCAGCGTGTCTTGTGCTAGGAAAATGCTTAGCCCTGTCCAAAGACACCGGGCAAAAAATTCAGGCACCCGGGCTGGGAATTTATGGCTTTTTGACAAATTTGTCTTGACTTCCTTGAACAACTAAGAATGTGAAGGAACAATTAACTTGTAAGTTCCGCTGATAGGTTCTCCATGTCCAGCCTGTCGCGTGCCTTGACACATTAAGGAGAGTTTGCAGGAAGAAAATTCGGCCTGAATTTTACTTAAACTTCCTGGGAGAACAGGGTTGACACTGCATTGAGGA
Source organism: Rhinolophus sinicus (assembly GCF_036562045.2). Taxonomy (NCBI): domain Eukaryota; kingdom Metazoa; phylum Chordata; class Mammalia; order Chiroptera; family Rhinolophidae; genus Rhinolophus; species Rhinolophus sinicus. The sequence goes on along the minus strand of NC_133755.1, from coordinate 182,125,910 downwards.
TTGCTGTCGTGTCCCACTGCCCAACAGCGGACTTCTGAGCGAGAGAGAACCAGCTGTGTCACGACGCGGCTACCTCCACAGCCTGGGCACGTGATGTGCTGTGTTTCTAGGGTCTGACTTGGTGAAGCCTTTTATTTTCCCTCATCCTTGGGAGACTTTAAAGGAGAGCTTGGGTGGACGCCCAGCATTCGCCCATCTGTATACAGATGCAAAGATGAGGATGGTGGGGAGCAGACCTGACTTCTGCCTCATTCGAGAGAATTTCATTTCCACGTTGAAATGTACTTCACATACGCTTCATACATGGGCTTCTTAGGGTTGTTTTTGGCGTGGGTCATTTCTCACAGCATTTCTTTAGTTTATCGGGTGACCTGCAGCAATCCTGAAAACAATGGCCTCCGCCAGTGAGCACAAAGAAACGGGTGTATTGTTCAGCCAGCTGGGCAGCCATGACGCCCTTCTAGAGGACACACGGCTACTGTGAGGCTGACCAGCCATCGTTTGTGCCTCTGAAAACAAACCCCACTGACAAAGGCCATGGGATGTTTCCCCCTCGTGTTCCCACGTCCAGCGCTCATGAAAGGACACCATCTGAATGCAGCTTTGTTAAGTGGCTCATAACTCTGTCCCAAAGACCTTGATGAGGCCAAACTCTGCAATAAGGATTTCTGAGAAACATTGGCGCCGCAGCCGCGGGTGACGGTAAGAGGAAGAACAGGCCTCCTGCTTCTCCATGACGAGCGTCGAAGTTCCCTGGGCAGCTGAGCTGCTGGACCTTACAGGGAGGTCCCTGATCCCCTCGGAGACCACATGGGCCACCATTTTTTGTCTGGAAGATGCTTAAAAGCCAAGCACAGAGGGTGACTTTCTCCATGAGCCAGAGCTATCTGAGGGCATGTGTATGCTACTGGGGGGCTGGCCGCAGCCAGCTCTCTGAGCTTAGGTAACACCTTGTCTGGCTTTCCCTCCGAGGTGAGAGAGCCGGCAGGAGTTTCGTGGCAGAGGTCAGCGTTCGCTACCGAAACTGCCTTCACGTCCCCATGTCACTTTTGTCTTCAGCATTTTCCAGGGAGAATGGAATTCAGATTTCCTGTGTCTCTTTCTGTGTCAGCTGAGTTGTTGACAAGCAGCAATACCCCCACTTATTGACGGAGAGACTAAGACACAGAAGAATTAAGTGTGTTTTCTACATAACGCAGAAGCCGGAGTGTGGCCTGGGGGCTGGTCTTGATTCCGTCACTAGAATTTAGCACCACCTCTCTCAGCTGCCGCCGGAGCAGTATGCAAGCTCAGCGTCCAAATCCTTGGATGGAAAGGGTGTCTGTTTCATTTTGAGAAGCAATCCAGTCCCAGTCAGTTAGGGCCCCTCACCCAGCTATGTGGGTGACTCAGAACCGTCCCCACTGAGTAAGGAGCAGGAAAGAGAACCTGCAATGTTGGCTGAACAGCTGGGCTGTGGCCAGAATACAGGGTTGAACCCTAGGGCAGTCATGACGGGGGTGGGGGGCGGTATTTTGCCCCCTGGGGAAACTGGCAGTGTCTGCAGACATCTGGTCATGATGGAGCGAGTCGCTCTAGGCGGCTGGTGTGCAGAGGCCAGGAAGCTCCTCCCCCTCCCTCCCAGGACAGCCCATCCCACTGCCCCACAACGAATTACCAGGCCCGAATGTCACAAACGCTGAGCGTGGGGGTAGTGCCAGCAGGCTGGTGTTGGGGAGGGGGGAGGGGTTCTCTGTTAAGCTTCCGCTTAATATTCTGGTAGCAGGATGACACTTGTCCAAGAGCTCAGCACTCCCCAGCTGTGTGCAGGGGCATGGCAGCCCTGACTGACACTGTGACACTGACACGGGGGAGGTGCAAGTGCAGGTCTTTCTGAGAGGACGGCAGGCCCGCTGTCACCTCCACGAAGATCAGGCCTCCGACAGCCTCGCGGCATGTGTGGGGTCAGAAGCTCTCACCAGCTGGTCCCACAACACAGGAAACTCCCACCTGGACCACCCGGCTTGTCCTCCCTGGGCTGGAACTTTCTCTGAGCGTGGGTGCCACCTCGTCTCTGCGGGTCTCTGCTCTTGGGCAGCCTGTGACTGCTGTCCTGCCACGCCGTGCTCCTCAGCCTGCCGTACCTTCCTGTGTGGCCGCTGTTACCCCGACAGTCCCCGTAGCTTGGCTCCTGTCCCCACAGCCCATTGCAGTGCTCGGTGGCATCCAGGATAAGAGGAAGATGAGTCAGGAGCCTTTCTTCACATCCCACGTCACTTTGCCCCTTTCTCTGGCTTTCGTATTGTCGGGTTGACATGACAGTTATTCCATAGAGCGTTTCTTGTCTAAGATTCCATTTTGTTCAGCAAACGTGCCTGTGTTCAGCAAGCCGGTTCTCAGTCATTTCCGCAGTTTCTTACAGACGCCTTTTCTACTGCAGACACGGTGCTAGCGTCTAGGCAGGAACGCGCACCTGCCCTCGCGAAACTCACCACCATCCAGCCCTTCAGGAATTCACTGACCACAGAACCATAGGCCGAAGCAGAAAGCGCGATGTTACTGAAGGGTCCACATCTCAGTGAGCTTTACTGCCCTGGCAGCTTTTCCCGTCGGCCATTTACCTCCACACCTACGGACACAGGCACCTGGTCATCAAAGTTCCACTTCCAAGCTTCGCCTTTGTCCTTCTGAAAGGTCCGTGCGGGGCTGGAGCCCAGCGCCAGCACAGGCCAAGCGTTCCTGGCGGGAAGCACGTGCCTTAAGAGACGGCCACGCTTCTTTTCAGTAACATGTTGTCATGTTATTAAAATTGCCTTAGTTTGTTTTAGCAATAGAATCAGGCTTAAAAGAAAAAACGTGAGAGCTTTACAGTTGGGCCAACGTCTGTGTCACCCAGTTCTTGATGCAATGATGGAGTGTGGCTGACACACGTACGCCTGAGGCTGGGTCAGCCTCTCCTGAGAAGGGCCCCAATTTATATTCACAACAGCTCGTGTACAATAGTGGCAGCGTTTCTGTGCTCACTTTCATACTGTGTATGTCATTTGTCAACTGAAAAAGCAGTGGAATTAAAACAGATGTTTGACATGAATAGAACTCATTTTTAGAAGGAAAACTGATTGGCGTGGAAATTTAATTTTTTTCCAGCAGGAAAATATGGAGTTCTTCCTCTGTTTCATTTGTTTAAATTAATCATATGGGAGACGGTGTCTGTTAAATCCAACAAGGGACCCATTACATGCTCTGCTACTTTCGTTTCAAATGTGACATTGAGCTTTTTGACCGGTGAGCGGAAGTAACCTGCGTCGTGCGGGAGCTTTGCAGGCCAGGGCGTCCACCGCATGTCGTGTTCAGTCCCCACCCCAGCGCCCATTTCCGCAGTGCTCAATGCTGCAGAGGGGGCCCCGCTGGAGAGAGATGAGGAAGACGAGGCAGATGTGGAAACACAAGGACAGAAGGACGAGGAAAGGCCGCTGCTGGTGGTCAAGCCCCACCCAGGCCTGTCCCCATCTCAGCGCCCTGAACAGGAATGGATGTGACGTGGCCCCTGTGTCCCTGCTGAGGACAGCCATCGCCATGGGCCATTGCTGCCAAGGCCAGACCCTGCACAGCACGGGCATTCCAACCTGACAAGGCTCAGGAAACACGCTGCTTATCGGAGCAACCCCGGAAAGGCTCCCTCACCAGCCGTGGTGGCTGCCTGGCCTCTGGGCCGCGCCCGTTCTCTGGCCATTACCAGATAACAATGAGAGAGACTGTTCCCCCGACTTCTTGGTGGCCCATCCTTGTCACCTGAGCATGGAAATGCTGAGTGGACACCTCACCCGTGAATGTGCTGACTGAGAAGTCTTCCCTCAGCTTTGTTACATAGGGAAGATTATAAAACACTATGATTCTCAAAATAAGGGACTTGCCTTGCCAAGGCTTCTTGAACTAGAAGCAGATCTAACACTATCAAGTCCACGAAACTGACCCCACAGGGAAGAAATTCCTTCCTTGACGTGTCTGGACAATATGTTCAACGCCCGAGCGGGCTCTGCTGTCCGCAGCACAGGCTGAGGCTTTGTGCTCAGGGGCCAGTGGCAGCACCTCACCACGCAGGGCCACTTAGGACTCTTCTTCCTTACCTTCCGGAAAGAGCTCTTCATCCCTGCAGAACAAAACAAAACAAAAACCAGAAAAGGGTTTGTGGATAAAAGCAGCTAGCACTTGCTGACAACAGGATCAAAACACGGGGTCTGAACAAAAACGTGCAGCTGGGCCCATGCCAGCTCAGGTTAGGTGTGAAGTGGCCCTGAGCAGGTCGGGGGAAGGTAGGAGGTGGGCCAGGAGGGCAGTGAGAACATAAGGTGGGGGGGCTTCCCTCCCAGGCTGGGTGTCTCATCTCTCTGCAGAACCACCTCACCTCCCTGACCTTTAGGGATTGCGTCATGGTGCTTTGCTTCCCGTCAGTGCCACCACAGGGAGGGAGGAGGGTGGGAGGACGGTGAGCCCCCAGGTCCTGTGGGAAGCCCTCTCCATGTGGCTGCACCGCCTCCCCCCGGCCACTAGCTGTAAAAGATTTCTCTTGTTTATCCTACACCATGTTCCATTGGGAGGGTGGCAAAACAGATTTATGCAACGAATACATTTCTTTTATTGTGAAATTTATTTGGGAAAAATGAAGCTACTACTAATTTTTTTTTAACCCACTAATGTATTTTAACCTTTTTGAACTGCAAAGAGAAGGTCCCAGCCCAGGAAGATCAGAGTGCCTGGCAGGTAGTTGGGGCAGAGACATTCCTACAGCCCTGCTGGCCAACTTGCAGTCCCAGCTGTGTGAAGACCGGCCCGCCTGCCCGTGGCCGGCAAGTGTCAGATATTAGGCAGCCTCGCACACTGAAGGAGGCTTCCACATGTGTGTCCTTGAGAGCAAGGCTCCATCTGTTGCCTCATTTCAATGACTGAGTAGTCCTGGTGTCCCAGCTAGAATGGCCGTAGAGTTAAATGTAGCAAGAGGAGAAAAACGCTGTGTCAGGAGAGGGAGCCTGAGGTTCTGATGCTTACCATGTCCTTGGACTCACAGTTCTGGGGCACCGACGGCATCAGAGCTTGGCAGTGGGCTTCAAACCGAGATGGGAGAGAAACCTGGCACCAAGGCGATGTCTCCCAGCAGCGAGGGGAAGGGAGGGGAGGATGGGTGCTGGGGCAGAGCTCAGACAGCGGGGCCAGTGATGCCCAAGCACGCTGTTCATCTACACGAAAGGGTTTTATGCGAAGCTCTGCTTAGAGTCTTTGACAAGACAGGTGAGAGCAAAGCTCCCTCACACTCTAGTAGTAAAACGATTGCACATTCTTCAAATTGCAAATCTTTTTAAATTAGGTGGGACTAATGCTAAGAACAGTACAAACTACTCTTCTATTCTGAGTGTTGTTTCTAACACACAGTGGTAGGTTTCACATGAGTGGGGTCCCCTGCCCCCACCATTCTATCCCCATAAAAGTGGGAGTGAGGGCGGAGGTCAGCTACCTACAGAGCTGTGAGCCATCTGCCAACTGATGGCTCCCTGTTTCACGTGGGCTTTCCTTCATGACACGCTCGCTGTCCTTGGAAGCCATCCACTTTCACGGGTACAGGCTTGTATGTGTTACCTGACATGTGCAGTGGGGACAAAGAAAGAAGAGAGAGAGTCTGTGTCTAAGCGCCAGTGGCAGCATGTACACCAGCCCCGCGTCTCAGTGACCTGATCACATTTTGCTGCTGGTGTGGAGCCAGAGACACACAGCAGCGGGAGTCTCATTTTGGGCAGAGCAGAGGGCAAAGGCCACCTACCCAGAGCCTATCAGGGTTGACAAGCACCTTCCATTACATGATGGGGCCTGCATGAGCTCCCCAAACCCAACCTTCTCCATCCAACCCTGTAATATCTTAAAATTGACGTCCAAAGGGTCACGCCCTTCTTTGGTAAATGCCCCTCTTACGCTGGGAAAGATGACGGTCATGGATTTCCAGGCATCAATTGTCTGGGTCGAGTGTGAGCTGGGGGGGAGGGGGAGGAGGCAGGAAGGGTCCAAGCCGGCAGACGCCAGTCGGAGAACCTCATAGCCCGTGTCCTCTGTTTATCCCAGGTTATCGATAAGAGTAAACGAGACCCCTCGGAAGAGATTGAGATTCTCCTGAGGTACGGCCAGCACCCGAACATCATCACCCTCAAAGACGTAAGTGGTCTCCAGGCAGCGGTGCTGCTTCCACTCTGTGTTCACCTGGCACCAAAAAGCCAGCTTTCTGCACGGCTGATGTTCAGGGCCCCCGGGCGCATGCCGGAGCCAGCTTCTGCCGCACGCACCACCCGACCGTTTGCTCACGTCCCCCTGTTCTCCCAAACTACATAACGTAAAAGAGAAAAAGATAAGTGGTGTGAATTCCAATCCAGAAGCGTTCCTTTCCATCGCCATTCCTACAGATTCCTGAAGATGCAGCAACGGGGAGTATGGGTGGATGAGACGGAGAGGGCAGGCTGGAGGCTCCCGCTCCGGTGGGGGCTCCTCACAGCTTCCCTGGTGGGCTGTTAGTGGCCCCATTGAGCCCCCGCCCCCATGAGGAGGTGCCCCCCACAATCCACGAAGGCCTAGGGGCTGTGGTGTTTGAGGCCAGAGGGGAGAGTTTCCTTCCTCTCCACCGTCCCCTCAGGGACCCGAAACCACACATTATTGGGGCCACCTCGATTTCCCGTTGGGCCCCGTAAATTCCTGGAGTGAGAGGACTGCCAATGCCACTTCACATCTGAAGAAAACACAAAACAAGTACCTTATGTCAACAAAGTTTGGGTGTATTCCTAGTCGTCACACCCACCTCCAATCCCCTGGCCCTGTCGTTTTTTTCTGTTAAGACCCACAAACAAATCAACTAGTTTGAAAACTGTCTAAGCATTTCCAACCATGTCTGTCACAAACGGCATCGTGTGTACAGTGTCAGAAGGACAGTATTTGAGCTCATAAACTCAAACAAATGCAGCAAATTAACGTCTTTTATGGACTCCAGAGTCAGGTAAATTATTTTAGTCATTTGTTATGAAAATCCATTGATTTATAAGCTAGAAAGAAACCGTGTTTAGGTGTTTTCCTGCGCTTCCGTCCAGTTCTCTCAGCGCCGGGCTTGTGAGCCGGACTGGTGCACACAGCACGTGGCCTCACAAGGGCCTGAGCGCTGTTTGGGTTTTTGCTTTAAGTTCCAGAGATGACAGGTAGCAGGACGGAAGCTCCCCCTTTCTATTGCTCTCCTGAACTCACTGCAACAGTTTGCTTAACGCCTAACGGCTGGGACTCTCCCGGCTGGGACTCTCCCGGCGTCCGGCTGCTCCACGCACAGCGGCGCCGGGCTCGTCAGACACCAGGGTCACGCTGCACCCGGACCTGCGGGGTCAGACCTGCCGGTCAACAACATCCCCCAAGGGGCTAAAGGCGTCCGCATCTTCCCGGGGGCGGGGAGGGGGGACACCGCCGAGGTTCCTTCCTTTCAGCTAAATGTCCTCGGGCAGCTGTGAGCTCCTGGCCTCGCCCCCTCAGTGCGAGTTACTGTAGCCGGTTTTGTCCTAAGAGCCACGTCTGGGGTGACGGGACGGGCCTTCCCGCCCTTCCTACAGAAGTCCGCTTCCACTCGGGGAGCAGGGGACCCCAGCCAATGTGCGCACGCACGGGCTGCTGCCCCTGTGGCGCTGTCCCCGCTGCCGGGAGCAGCGCCCGGTGACGCACGGCCGCTCATGAGGCTCGTGCGCTGGTCGCCTCGCAGGTCTACGACGACGGCAAGTCCGTGTACCTGGTGATGGAGCTAATGCGCGGCGGGGAGCTGCTGGACCGGATCCTGCGGCAGAGGTGCTTCTCGGAGCGCGAGGCCAGCGACGTGCTGTGCACCATCGCCAAGACCATGGACTACCTGCACTCGCAGGGGGTGAGCGGCCCCTGGCGGCGGGGGAGGGGGGGAAAGGAGGGGGCGGGGGGGCGGGAGGGAGGGGGGGGGGGGGGGGAGGGAGGGGGGGGGGGGGGGGAGGGAGGGGGCGGCGGGGGAGGGAAGGGGGCCGGAGGGAGGGGGCGGCGAGCCGCGGGAGCTGCGGGAGCTGCTGTCCCGCTTCCTTCTGCATCACGGGCGTCCCTCTTGCGTCTAAAGTCATTCGTGCCCGTAGTGTATCCAGGAGCTGAGGGAGGAAGTTAAGTGTACCCGGATCCATTACAGCAGAAAGAGGCTCTTAGCTTGATAGAGAGAAATGTTGGAATTTTCATCGCTTGCCCTATTTAAACTTGAATTCCTTAACCAACGGGGGGGATACTGTAGGACAAAGTGACAATATAGCTGAGCTTCCCATGCCTTCCCCGTGGCCCAGCCACTGTTCTCAGCTCCTTGTTTATTCACGGCTAGACTCTGGATGACACCCAGGTCACAGATGAGGACACTAGAGCACACATAGGTCAAACATCTTGCCCCAGGTCACACACAAGTGAGTGATAGAGCCATTCCACCGGATACTGCTTCCCCACCCCACGTCTCAGCCCCCAGACGTGGCCTCATGGGGAGGCTGGTGCCACATCACCGCTCCTGCCCCATTTCAGTGCTTCCATGAAGGAGGCGAACTTCCTCGGCCAGCATGCGTGTGGTCAGAAGCTTTGAAAATGCAGTTATTGCTGCATTTATCCTGGAGGATATCCTTGCAGGACCACACAATGGGCCCTTTTTGTGATTTGGGAATAGTAAGCATTCCCTGGTTTTCCTAGCACTCCCCTTCTAGAGGCAGCCCCTGCGTGCTGGCTTTTGCAGAGTAGCTTCTGTTTTAATGAGAGGAGGTCATGGAACCGGAAGCACACTCGCCTTCCTGCCACCCGGGCCTCTGTACACTAAGCCAGCTGCCTGCGTGTGTCCCTTTTATGTCCCTCCTGTGTCCTCTCACTGGGCTTTACCAGGACAGTGGACACACTCAGGATCCAAGCTGTGTGCAGTGGCACCTCTGGCCCTCGTGTCAGCTTCTGTCCCCTTCAGGAGGAATCGCTGAGTGCCCCACGTAACCACTTTGCTTTGAGGGGTCACTGGCCCAGCCGTCACTATGGCTTTTGCAGACCCTCCCTCAGCTCAGGTGCAGCTTCAGGGCTTTTGTGTCAGATGCCCCACAGAAGAGGTCCCTGCCTGCGTCAGTCCCTGCATCACACACCTAAACGTGCTGGACCTTGGCAGACATGAGGCAAATGATTATCTTTGGAAATCTTTGCATTCACATTACCTGAACTCACCACAACATCCCCTTTTATGTAATGACCCCAGTAAGTGAGTCCCTCACCTTAGATAACTGCTTATTTATTTATTCATTCAAATAGTCATCCACCATCACAGGGGTCAGAGAGAGAGAGAGAGAGAGAGAGAGAGGAGGGAGGGCCCCTCCAAATATAGCATCCAGGCTGAATTGCTTCCTGCTGCAGGACCTGCTCAGAATAAGGAACCCCAAAATAAGCCCTACCTTCTGCATGCATCCCCCCTTCTCTGTCCTGCCGCGTCCGAGGCCTTCAAGACAGGCGTCTTTCTCCTGCCTTTCCATCCAGGTCGTTCACCGGGACCTGAAGCCGAGTAATATCCTGTATGTGGATGAGTCTGGGAACCCTGAATCCATCCGGATCTGTGACTTTGGGTTTGCCAAGCAGCTGCGAGCCGAGAATGGGCTGCTGATGACGCCCTGCTACACGGCCAACTTTGTTGCCCCAGAGGTAAGAAGGGCTCGGAGCCCGTGGGAGACAGGCCTGTGTCGCCTGGTGTGTGGGGGCGTCTGATTTAGCACAGCATCAATGTCAGAATAGAAATGAATCCGAGGAGAATCGGCCCCCAGTCCTGCTCAAACACAGTTTTAATGTTTTATTTTCCTCTTTATAAAATGTTTGATGGTGACCATTAACCTAAAAATAAAAGGCTTTCAAAGTAAGAGGCAATAAGCACTGATTTGAGATTAATCGGAATAACTGATTTGGGCTTCTGCCTGACTCAGTGCTTCGCAATTCTGCGTCCTAGGCCTCCCAGGTCAGTATCTTCCTCCTGCCTTTCCAGAAACCCAAATAATGTTCCAATGAGGAGAGAAAGGCGATGGTGTATATGAGAAGGGGACGGGGACAGTGACATCCACAGATGGAAGGCGCTGCTCTCCGTGCAGATAACATGACATAGTGACGCTGATTGTAAACAGTGTTTTAGTTTTCAGTGCTGTCGTCATCAGTCCGGTTGTCATACTATCTGTTTTCTTGTCACCCTCGCAAACAGCTCTTTGGGGCACAGTGTTGCTTAGGCCCAGGCCACAGGTCACTTGGCCCTGTTTGAACACCCAGAGGACTGAGGCATCAGACGTGCAGGGCGGTTCCTGTGGGAGGGCAGCTCCAGCTCCATTTCAAAGTGGCTCCATATACACATGCATATATATATGTATATATGTATGTATATGTATATATTACACATAATGCTTTCATGTAAAATGTCGTTATGCTGCAGCCCTTTTGGATAACAGCTGCATATCTGGTAGGAGTTACAGTGAGAACTGATGCCATCAGGCTCTTGTGCATCCAGAAAGGGAGCTGTGGGTCACCTGTGGTCAGAACCCTACCTGCAACCTCACCGGGAGAGACAGCAGGTTCATGGACCTACTGTGCGCCGTAATTCTCACTCCAGGCGATCTTCCACGACAGAAGCAAGTCAGCTTCTACCAAATTTCGTGTCAGGGCCCCATGGAGATTTGCAGATGAGTGCTCACATCAGTCCCACAGGCTCGTGCCCTCATCTCAGAGGACCCGGGAGCCCAGCAGAGGCATCATGTCCATCCCCGGGGATCATGCCCATTAGTTCTGAAGTCATGGATATGTTTATGAAGATGAATCCAGTTTCTTGCTTTTTAGAAAAGCACCCAAGCCTGAGATGCTGTGAAAGCAGGTGTGGAAGGTAGAGGCTGGTCCTGCTGACGGATGGAGAGGAGGTCGGGGGTGAAAACAGACATTAGATTCTGTGTGGACCCTCCTGGTTGTTGATGGAACTGTATCAGAGGCCCTAGCCTGAGTGCAGTGAGTTGTACAGCAAGTCCCAAGAGGAAGGCATGCTGACACCTAGTGGTTGGTCTGTGAGCCGTCAGAGGTTCGCCCGGCCACCGGCCTGCGAGGAGGGTGTCAGTCAGTGGCCTGGTGGAGAAACAGATGGATGCACGCTGCAGCGGTGGGTTGGCTGGGGGCCATTGTTAGGTCATCCATTGTTATTCCAGCCTCTTACCTGTGGCCCCTTCAAACATAATCTGGTAATAAGCCCCTATTAGTGCTTTATTTGATCAGTATTAATATTGATAGTATTGATTTTAGCGATTATGGACTTCCTTAAATTGGTATATTGCTTTGCCGTGTGCAAAACACTTTGACCACTTTTTCCTAACATGTATCCTCTTACATCGTATGAAGTGGACAGGATAGATACTGTCAGCCACGCTTCACAGACACAAACAAACCCAAACAGCCTGCAAGTGTTGACGTGACTTTTGAAGACCTCGCAGCCAGTGAGCGCTGAGGCAAGGGGAGCGGTGAGTGCTCACTTTGTTCACGCGTACTGGCTGACCCCTGCCCGGCTGCAGGCACAAAGACACACAGACGGGACAGCGACCTTGAACAAGCTCCGCTGAACCCACACTTAACGCTGCACCCCGACGGTAATCCCTGAGCTAGCTGCTTCCTTATTGTGACCCAGCTATAGCGTATCAGGGGATTGCCCTCGGTGGGAGCATGTAACCCAGGGACACGCGAAAACCCCGCCTTCACGAGTCCTCAGAAAGTTAAGCATGGAATGATCGTGGGACCCAGCCAAAGAGCTGACAGCAGAGACACAAACCGATAACCATCCACCAGGCTCACAGCAGCGTTAGTCACAGCAGCCAGAGGTGGAAGTGGCTGAATGGTGGACCAAACGTGGTCCCTCCATCCCGTGGAGCATTAGCCAGCCCTTCAAAAGGAAGGGAGTCCTGCTTCACGCTATGGCATGGATGAACCTTGGGACATCATGTGAAGTGAGATAAGCGAGACACAAAAGGATGGATGCTGTGTGATTCCTCTAATATGAGGTTCCTGGAGTCGTCACATTCACAGAGACAGAAAGTAGATAGTGGTGCCAGGGGCTGGGGGTGGGGGGGGGAGTTAGCATTTCATGGGGAAAGAGGTTCAGTTTGGGAAGATGCCAAGTTCTGGAGATGATGGTGGAGACAACTGCACAACAGTGTGAGTGTCCTTGACACTGAATGTACACTTAAAAATGGTTAAGGTGGTAAATTTTATGATGTGTATATTTTACCATAATAAGACTATTTCTTCTGCCTTAAAATTAAAAGCTTCCTTCTCAGTCTATCTGTCGGGTATCCGGCAAGAGCGATGGTTGCCTGTGTTTGCTGGTCTTTGGGGGCCCTATTCAGTGCATTAGAGTCGGCTCAACCTTCATAAATGTCATCCCCTGTCCACCTGCCAGGATCGTGGTGCCATCGGAATAGCATACTGTGAGCTCGCATTGTCTGTGCTGCTTGCTTATCTGTTGTCTGCGTGTCCCCTTCCAGGTCCTGAAACGGCAAGGCTATGATGCAGCGTGTGACATCTGGAGTCTGGGGATCCTGTTGTACACCATGCTGGCCGGGTAATGTGAACCTCAGACTGGTGCCGGCACCCAAGGGCATTGTCCCCCATGAGGCTAGGCTGTAGGTGTCCACGGTTGTTCCTGCTGGGGCCAGCGCTGGGCCCGCCCCAGGCATGGGTGTGGGCAAGCCTTCCCCAGCCCCTTTCAGAACTGAAGACCAAAGACAGGGGTTTTTGCCTGCATTTTCGTTAAAAGCTATCTCCAGAATTGTTCAAAAGAAGAGTTTTTTCTTCCCCCTTGTGCGGGGGGCTACAGAACTCAGGTCCTCCACAAAAACCCAGGCCTCGGCTGCGTGCCCACGTTCTTGCCACTGCTCCATGCCCTCCCTTAAAGGGTCCAAACATCTGCCCCTTAAACCATCCTCCTGAGCCAAGAAGCAGCCGTAGGTTCATGGTGACACAGCACCCTGAGAAAGGCAGCCAGCAGTGGCGCTGACCACCAACTTCTGTGCCTGTCAGACGGGCATGAACCGGTTTACTGGACAGGTGTACTGGACAGGTGTACTGGACAGGTGTACTGGACTGTACCCGGACAGGACACCGGTGTTACAGAAGGGTCGTGCCTGCCACCTGAGCCCTGCCCTCGCCAGCTCTGCTCCCGGGCTGAACTCCTGACCTCCGCTGACTGCACTTCCCACACTTTCAGTGAGGAGAGGACACTGCATGAGAGTCAAGGCTCCTTCCAGCCTCAAAGGTCTAGAATTCCAAGAACTCCTCTGGCTCCCTACATTGTTAGGTCTATTAAATACTTGAGTGGAGGGGATAAAAGGGATGGGGTCCCTAGACCATCCCGTCCTGGTTGGCACAGTGCCGTCACAGAATGGGTAATAATGGCCTGCTCTGTCTGTGGCCTGATGCGCGATTTCATAGTAAATGTCATTAGTGTCCACTATGGAAGGAGAACAACCTGCGGCGCTTCCTGAGGCCACACTGCTGTTACTTTGTGATTCTTCTGATACTCGCTTTGCCTGTACATTAAACTAGGGCCACCAACTTTGCCACTAAAGGGAGTGTCACTAGAGTCACATATAATTCCCTTTCTAGGAAAGCATATACTGACATGCCCTGGTTTATGCTAAGGGGTGACAGTGCCCGCGTTTCCAGTGGGGCAAGTATGTATGCACTTGATATGCGTGTGTGCACGTCACTGCTGAGATCCTGTCAGTACATCATTCACGTACCCATTCAAGGGCCCTCTTGCCACTGAAGCTCAAAAGAATAATTTGTCAAAGAACCCAGAGTTGGTCATAGATCGACCGGGGGTTTCTCAGACTTCAGATGTCAGGTCCTCATCCATTATATCATGCGACCACCATGTAAACTGAGTCACAGGCAGACCACTGTGACAGTCACCACGGAAGCCAGAAACAGTCCAGAAGGGTCATCCGGGCCCCACAGAGCTTTCTGTGCTATCGACCCTTAGCATGACCCGGCAAGACAAGTGGATGAAGCATTAAGAAATAAACTGTGATTTTCATGAATCCTGGATTTGGAACACAAGGAGGAAGAAAAAGCTCTTCTTTTTAACAACAAAGAGGCAGTATTCAGTGTGAGCCGTGGTTTAGATGGTAAAATGGAAGCTCTCATTCCCGTAACCCTCTCGTTACACAGATTCACCCCTTTTGCAAATGGACCGGATGACACTCCCGAGGAGATTCTGGCGCGGATTGGCAGCGGGAAGTATGCCCTTTCGGGGGGAAACTGGGATTCCATCTCTGATGCGGCAAAGGTGAGCTCATAGCCCAGTAGTCTCTCTGAGGTGTGGAGATTCTGTACTGCACGTCTGTCTGTGACGAAGCTAGAGGACACCTTTCATGTAAACAATAGAGCTATTTTATCCTCATAGATTTTTTAAAAGCTGCTCAGCTAAAAACTAAAAATTGCAGGCAAAAATATTTTATGGCATTTTTTACATTTTATACAGTCTTGCTGTATTAGGGTTCTGCAGAGAGTCAGAACCAGCAGGATGTATAGAGAGAGAGACAGAGACGCATTTCTTTTAGAGAAGTTGCTTACATGACTATGGAGGCTGGTGAGCCCAACATCCGCAAGGCAGAGCAGCAGGCTGGAGACTCAGGGGAGCACGTGTGTTGCAGCTCTAGTCCAAAGGCCATCTGCTGACAGAACTCCATTTTCCTCTGGGAACTCAGTCTTTTTTCTCTTAAGACCTTCAGCGGATTGGACGAGGCGCCCCGACGTTATGCAGGGTAGTCTGCTTTATTCAGAGCCAAAAGACATAAGTGTTCATCTCATCTAAGAAATACCTCACAGAAACAGCTAGACTGGTGTTTGACCAAATGCTGGGTACCGCGGCCTAACCAAGTTGACCTAAAATTAACCATCAGACTCGTAGCGATGTTGCAGAATGGCTGCCCAAGGTGATCACAGACTGATCAAGCAGACAGCTTGCAGCAGAGCTGTATTTCCCTTGTTTTTTCTTTTTTAACTTTTTTATTTTATTTTAAGTGTGTGTTTCCAGGACCCATCAGCTCCAAATTGAGTAGTTGTCTCAATCTAGTTGTGGAGGGCACAGCTCACAGTGGCCCATGTGGGGATCGAACCAGCAACCTTGTTGTTAAGAGCACTGTGCTCTAACCAACTGAGCCAACTGGCCACCCCTGTATCCTTATTTTAAAATACTTTGCATCTGGGCTTCCCCACAGCTGCACTGTTTTGTGACCAGAACTGTTTCTTCTGTCCATCAGACTTGGTCTTTTTTAGTTGACGTCATCAAACTTCTCTCTAATCAAATAGTAAATTAGAATCCAACCACTAGTAAGAAGCAGCATCAAGTGTATTTCCTGTGTTACTATAAAGTGACTGGAAGAAGAGTAGACGATTCCAACTCTACCATCACCAGCACAGTGTGACTTCATACAGTGATGGTGGAGGAGATGGTGAGGTCATGGAGGAGGTGATGGTGGAGGAGGTGATAGAGAAGGTGATGAACATGGTAGAGATGATGGTGGAGGTGATGGCAGAGGGAATGATGGAGGTGATGGTGGAGGTGATGGTGGAGCTGACGGTGAGGTCATGGAGGAGGTGATGGCAGAGGAGATGATGGAGGTGGTAGTGAAGGAGATGGGATGGTGAAGAAGGTGGTGGAGGAGATGTGGAGGTGATTGTGACGGTGACGGTGAGGTCATGGAGGAGGTGATGGCAGAGGAGATGATGGAGGTGGTAGTGAAGAAGATGGGATGGTGAAGAAGGTGATGGAGGAGATGTGGAGGTGACGGTGAGGTCATGGAGGAGGTGATGGCAGAGGGGGTGATGGTAGCTGGCCTTTAGTGAGCACTTTCCATGTGTCGGACTCTGACGTTTCCAGTGCTTCCTCCCATCCACTCTGTCTCAGAACTAGGAAGTCTCTTAGTTCTGCTTCCCACAGCAGAGCCACAGACCAGGACCTGGGTGCTGGTGGTTTCTCTGGGACGGGATCTCCAAAGCAGGAGTGGGGGCAGGGAGAAGGTGTCAGGAAAAGCGTGAAGTCATGTAGGGGATGCATTACCAAGATCACAGCCGTGGGCCGAGGGCTTTGCTGCCTCTAGGGCCTTGCACAGTTCTTCCTGCCCGGTCCTCACCATGTCCTCTCCTTCCTCAGTTCCTGGCACCTTTCCCCATCTCTGTGCTCACCACCCAACAAAACCTCCAGTCCTGCAGAAACAGGCAAAGCCCACAGGGGCGTCTCTTTTTACTTGGCCTGCATCCTGCATGTATAGAAACATATTGCTTTCCCGTGACACCTTGAGCAAGTCAGTAGCGGTCTTTCTGCTTCCACTTTTACACGTGGCCACAGGCACAACAATGCTTCCAGGAGATATTTGTTTCAAGAAGTTACCAAGATTCACGGTAGCACATACTAAAAGCAGCGGGTTTCTCTATGGAGAAAGGGTATTGTTATCGTACATGGTATTTCTTTGTGGTCGTTTATGACCAGAAAGATCATTTGATTCAGAATCATTTGATCAATGATTCTGCTGTGTAATTCAGCTTCGCAGGATGTATTCATTTCGTTTTGAAGTCTGGTGGGAACTCTAAGGGAAGGAGAGCAACTAGTGGGAAAGTGTGGATTCTCGTCATAGGTCTTTCTTGGGCACTAAGTTAATCACCACAGACGTCCACACCTTCACCTGCACAGCAGGGAAGATCACTACCCTCCCCCCAGGACAATCTGATGGCTCACGACAACAGCTGCAGCAGCCTGTGAAGACATTCGCAGAAACGCTGTGCAAATGCAAACCACAGTTGTGGCTGTACATGTGTGTACACGTATGTACACATGTGTGCTTGTATTGCATCGTGTAAATGTAACGTGGAGCTCTGTGTTTAACCAGATTTAGGAGTTTTTATTGTCACTCTAAAATCAAATAAGAAAATCATGCCACCTGGATGGGAGCCCTCTGGACATATGTGATGGCTGCAGATTGTCTATTCCATGGTTGATGGTTATTTGTAGCAAATATTTGTGGATAATATGATAAAAATGGAACTATATACATTATTATGAATTAGTTTATATCTGTGGGATATTAATTATTTCAGCTTCTTCCTTTGGAAGATGTCATCTGTACTAAAATGGTATTTCAGTGCCTTACCTGCAGCATGTGACGTCTCCATGTTGGATTTCTCTGTAGACAAAAAATCTTTGACACAGTATAAACCGGGGCTGAACCACTAAAGTTGGTGCTGGTTAAAGCTTAGAAATCATCCACATACTTGTGAACCTAAAAATAAAGATTTGACCCTAAAATGCAAAGAGTCACTGAGAACAGTGGTCGGGTTTTGCCAAGAAAGGGAGAAAGGACTTTTGCCGGGAAGGCTCTGAGGACTGTGCTCATGGTGCCCCTCATCTCCCCCCACCTCCCCCAACAGGACGTGGTGTCCAAGATGCTGCACGTGGACCCCCATCAGCGCCTGACGGCGGTGCAGGTCCTCAAACACCCGTGGATTGTGAACAGAGAGTACCTGTCCCAGCAGCAGCTCAGCCGACAGGACGTCCACCTCGTGAAGGTACCCACAGGCGGCATGACAGCAAAGTGTGGGGGTGGGGGACCCAGGAAAGCTGCTCTGATACCTTACGATCAAACCTGAGGAATCGCAGTGTGCAGAAAGGGAGCCGCAGACCCAAACCGGGATCCTGACCCTGTATTTTACAGCTTTCCGCACATACATGAGTTACAGCTTCTGTGAACATTGCTGACAGCTTCAGTGTGTGTGTGTGAGTGTGTGTGTGTGTGTGTGTGTGTGTGAGAGAGAGAGAGAGAGAGAGAGAGAGAGAGAGACTGAGTCTCGGGGCTGTGACAATTCCAGGTCCCCAAATCCTCAATTCTAGACCAAAGGTCTGCAGACTTCTCTATAACAGCCCAGACAGTAAATATTTTAGGCTTTTTGAGCCCGATGTCTCTCTCTCTCAATGACTCAGCTCTACCAATATAGCACAGAAACACCCCTACACAGCGCATCTGCAGGCAGTGTGACTGCGTTTCAGTAAAACTTTATTTGCAAAGCAGGTGGCCTGGGCCACTGCTCTCTCCCTTAATTTCCTAATAGATTTCCCCTGGCACGTGCATCAAGGAATCGGCTTCACCTCTTAAATGAGCGCGTCCTGAGACCTCGGGGCCATGAAAGAAGCACAAGGCTATAGGCCGAGCAGAGCTCAGGGTGTGGCCGTCCTCTCTGAGCTCATGCCAGACCTCAGCAGACATGTGTCACTCCCAGGGACCAAGAGGTTCCCACCGACAGTGGAGCCACTCATTTCATTCATGTGTTACAGCAGACGCTTGCCACCCGACAACCTACTAGTACAGCTGTTATTTCTGAGTCACTGCACTCAGGTGTCCCCGAACCTACCTAGCAAGGCGGTGAGTGGCTTCTGGTCACCTCCGTCGGGACATACCAGCACCCTCTTGTACAGTCCAGACGGACGGATGGCCACCCCGAGGACAGGGGGTCTACACTGCCACAAGCCAGTTCTGCCTCACATGCCGGGGGCGGCCTCTTGCTGCTCTGCGTGGGAAAGGGCTGAGGCCACATACTGCCAGGTCTCAGGGTCAGCCCGTGGGGGCTGATGCCAATCCTGTGAGGTCAGCTGTGGAGGTCTACAGCATACCACCGGCTCACTAAGCTACTTATCTATGTATTTTGTCCATCTTGGACAGCCTTGCCAGAGATGTGACACTCGCCTCTCGGCTCATGATTCTAACACTTTCCCGTGGCCTCTTCATCTCAGTAGGATGTGTGAGACCCAGAACTCCCAGTACAACACCCAGAAATGACATAAAGCCCACCAAGGCTGTCATTTTACAAGTGACCTACCCCAGAGCAGCATTCCTCTCGCAGGTGGCGCTGCCTTTGGGGACTGGCCCAACCTGCAGGACGTGCCATCCGATGATGGATGGAGTTACTCAGTTGAGAGCGGTCCCATGTAGACCATGCTGAGGATTCCAAGCTGCTCCAGGAGAAACCCAGTTACCCGCGTTAGTCCAAACTCCTCCGAATGGGCAAAGTGGAGGTGGCCAGGCCCCTGTGGGGTGTGAGTATGCACCTACGGACCTAGCAGGCCAGAGCAGACCCGGTCCCCTTGCCAGAAGTGAGGGTCATTGACCTCAGCCTGGGGCGCCATATGAGTCAGAAATATTTACCGCACATCACAAGCAAAGCTCAAGGCTGGTGTGGGATGGTGGATGGATGCGGTGAGAAGAACAAATCGCTGTTATTTACGAGGGGCCCAGTGTGTGCCAGGCTGCGCCCTGGGCTCACTGCTCAGCACCCCAGTGTCCGGCAGTGGCCCAGAGAGGCCTATGGCTGCAGGCTCCCACTCAGGAGCTGGTGACACTGCAGTCACCTGGCCCTTTCCTTTGTTTTGCAGGGCGCAATGGCTGCCACCTACTTTGCTCTAAACAGAACCCCTCAGGCCCCACGGCTGGAGCCAGTGCTGTCGTCCAGCCTGGCCCAGCGCAGAGGCATGAAAAGACTCACGTCCACGAGGTTGTAGCAGCAGCAGGGCCTGCAGCATCGTCGGCTCGCGGGCGCTGGCCTGGGATCCGGTCACGGGCGCTGCTGGAGTGAGCACAGCGCCTTTGCTTGCTCTGCGTTTCCTTGTTCAGCCCAGAGAGGATCAACGGTGACCTCCCAGCTCCTCGCTCTGCTGACCTGCCACCTCCTTCCCCAGCAAAACCAGACGGACTCCCGTCACCACCGGCACCCACGCTGAACGCCTGTGGGGTCCCTTCTGACTGTGGGCCTCTGACCCATGGCTCCTGCTTTGCGGAGACATTTTTTCCAATCGTAAAGCCAGTCTCCTGGTGAGATTTCCGACACATGCACCCTAGTCGTTATGTAAGGGAATGTCTCGAGCAGTGTACGGCCGTGCCTCCCTGGGAGGAGCTGGCTGGTGGTCCTGGAGTTCCTGGCGGGCTGAAGGACAGGGGACACATGGCACTAGGAGCAGATGCCTGGCCCCCTCAAGTTGACCCAAAGAGCCCTGTCTTGTTGCGCCTGCGTTTCTGACTGAGGTGTTGTGTCCTGTCGCGGATCTGAGCGGGAGGAGCCCCCCAGAACCGGCCAGCGGTGTCTGCCTTGGTACCACATTTCACAAGAGTCGCCCATCCCCCTCATCCCAGGGCCCATGCCCCTGCCCCCCGCTCTAGATCGCAGAGGCCACTGGAGCTTCCAGGATCCTGGCTCCGCTGGCTGAGGGCCCGGTCCACCTGTTTCCCCACTGCTGTGGGTTTGCTCTGCTTTCCTGGTCCCAGAAAAGCTATGACCATAGAACCGTGAGCTCTGCTGCCTCCCATCAATCTTCTGTCAGCCCCACTGGTGACAGGATGGGCACATGAGGCCGCTGCCCCAGCCTGGGGGCCGGGGAGCTGGAAGCTGCGTGAGCAGAGCAGTGATGCACTTTGTGGAAGCTGTCTCCTTGTGTGTCTGTTGCACAGTCTGTCCTCACCTGGCCAGTCAGTGATGGGCAGTGTCCCCCTGGGCTGTGTTCACACAGGTGTGGTGTGGTGCAGAGCAAGCGGGCGTGCGTTGCTTTGGTAAAGAAAACCGGCACAGGCTCAGTGCCACTGCCCAGGCCTGGAGGAGCGGTGCGTGTGTCCTGTCTCCTCCCAGCCGGTCCCAAGCCAGGGAGCCACCTGCCAGGCTGACAGGAGACTCAAGCCCGCCCTCTGTCTGTCCAATTGTCCCTCTGCGCTGAGGCTGGACTGCGGGAGCATCTGTTGCTCACAGCCAGGTTTTCACTAAGGAGACGCTATTTCATTGTTTCTTTTGTCCCTGCATCTCAACTCTCTCTGGTACCCAACACACACACGCGCGCACACACACACACACACACACACACACACACACACTCTGCGTTCTGAAAAATTACTCCTTAGCTTGGTCTACTATTTTCAGACCTTAAAATATAAACGATTTCAGAAGCTTTAATTATTCCATGAGGTGTTTTTTCTCTCTCAGAGAACCACAAGAAATAAAAGGTGGGGGGCAAGTTCATGCACATGTTTTCCCACCAAGCCCCGTTAGGCATGTCTCATGTTTTCTCAACAGAAAATGCTTTCTCCAGGCTCACGTGACCTCCACCCACAATAGCTTCATCTTAGACCTGAGTTATGTCACTTATTGTTAGAAACTTAGGAGAAACTGGAGAGCCTTCAGAAGTCGACCCAAGTCATTCCATCTTGTGTTGGCTGCAGGGGCAACTGCTCAGCCCCTAGGCCTGGCCTGTCTGCTGGGCGGTTTGTTTGCTTAAGGTCCGCAGTTCTGATGGAGGGAAGGGAGGCTGAGGACTGAGGGGCGTGCCGGGGAGCAGCAGGTGTGGAGGCTACACTCCTGCGTGCGCTGTAGTTGCCGGCCCCAGCGGGATCCCCAGGCTCCTGTAGCCCACACTCTGCCCTCAGCGGGGAGTGGGTGTGCGTCCCCAGAGCTACTGTGCCAGCTGCTCTGCTGAACCAGCGCTACTTGAATGTCTGTCCAGTACCACCGCTTTCTCTCCTATACCCACAACAGCCCCTTCAGCAGAAAGTCAGCCTAGAGCAGTGATGATACCGTTTCGCAAAGTGAACGTTCAAACGCCAATGGCTGTGCCATCGGCATGTGAATGAAGGTGTCATGGCCATTCTCATGGCGCCTGTACAGGCACCTCTCTTAGTGAAAGGCTGGGTAGGATCGCACACGTGACAGTTAAATAGCTGCCCTGCTCACACCTCTCACCACATCCCTTGGATCAGGAAACCACAGCATTTGTCGCCAGAAAACCAAGGCCCACATCTCAGGCCTCCTAGCCCACCGCCAAGGGCCCCTTCACGGCACCCACAGGTGTGGTGTCACCCCACCCTGACAGCCCCCCTGTTTAGGAGAAACACCTGAGTGGCCCCACCAGTGTGGGAGCTTTCATAGATGCCACCCCCCAGACTGGGCAAGAGTGAGCCGTCCATCACTTCTGTCCTCAGGTCAGATTGTTGTCTGGTTTTAAACTAGCGTTGTGTGTGTTGATGTTTGGAACTGCATTGGCTTTCTCGGTGACAGTAGTGCTCAGTGTCAGCCAGTATTGCTCGTTACACGGTGTTATTCCTGACGCGGCCTCTCGGACTGCCTCGTGCTTACTGGGTCCCTCAAGCACGTGATAACTTGATTTGCACTCTGTTCATTTCCCACGGGGTCTGGTTGCCCTTCACCTCTCCGAGAGGCGTGAATTCTCTAGAATAGAAAATGCCCCTGAGTGGTGAGGAAAAGGCAGTGGTGACTCCAGGGTGGCCTTGCAGAGCTCAGGAAACCACTGGGGAAAGGACGAGACCTGTCCAGACGCTGTGGTCGCTGGCATGGAGCACGCTTTCTACCCAGACCCCTGACTCAGCACTTTGTTTACAAGCCGCGTTGATGTTTACAGGCCATTCTTTTGTTCATGCTTTCTGTTTTATGTGGAGATGGGCGGCCACTGTACAGATATTTATTACGCTTTCCAGACTTTCTGAATAGATTTTTTAAATAAACATGGGTTTTATGAAGTGTAATATTTTTCTAGCATTACAGTAACCTTTAGACTTTCTACACAGTCACCAACAATAGTCTGCAGATAGCTCCTTACTCCCCCGTCTTGGGGCGGCTGCCAGCCTCTGCTGCTACGAGATGGCATCTCCCTGGGGGATGCGGGCAGTATTGCCATGCACTCCACAGGGAGCACCGTGTGTGTGTGTGTGTGTACATGCTCGTATGTGTGTACATGTGTGCACGTGACTGTGTCATGTGAGCATGTACTTCCATGTGACGTGGGAGCATGTTTGGTGTGTGCATGTGTGTACATGTTTGTGTGTATACTGTGCACGTGTGTGGTATCAGCCTGTTTGTGTGTGGTGTGTATGTGTGTGCATCTATGGTGCACACATGGTGTGTGTGCACATGCCTGTGTGGTGAACATGTATGTAGTGTACATGTGTGGTGTGCATTTGCATGAGTGAGAACATGTGTGTACACATGTGTGTGTACGCAGAGCCTGGCTGTGTGATGGGACAGGGTGGGGGCGCTGGCAGGAGACAGTGGATGGTGGTGTTGGTGGTGAAGCAGGTGGCCCAGCGGTGGCTGCTGGGGGCCATCCCTGCTGTGTCACCTGCCCCCACATGCCCACCCATCCTTTCTTTATACAGAAACAAACCAAGAAGCTGAGCTTGGTCGTCAGCTCTCCAATGTACCATCTTCTTCCCATTTGGCCAGTTCCTAACCTGCTATGTCACCAGGTGACACATACACACATTCTGCCCTCATTTTGTGGATGTTGCCCCAGCAGAGGAAGGGACTCTCCCTGAAACCCAAGACTGCCTGTGCCTGCAGGCGCATTGAAACCGCAGGGGACTTTCAGGGCCAAGAACTGCTGCCCGAGAAGTTCTGGCTCCTGCTTCACCAGAGCGCTTGGAGAGTGCTGACTGAAAATGCTGCAAACTTGGAAAAACATCCCTTCCATTCAACATGTGTTGTTTTCTGTTGCTGCCATGACCAAGTCCCACAAACCTGGTGGCATGACACAATTCATTAGGTTACAGTTCTGGAAGTCAGAAGTCCAAAACACGTATTCTGGGGCTAAAATCAAGGTGTCGGCCAGACTGCGCTCCTTCTGGAGGCTCCAGGGAGAGGCAGAACCCCCTCCCCCAGTTCCTGGAGGTCCCTGCCTCCCTCCCTCCTCAGAGCCAGGCACAGCAGGTCCACTTCCCCTTTTGTCGCTCACTCACCCCTCTGCCTCCTCCTGCATTACTGAGGACGCTTGTGATGACACGGGGACACTGGGACACTCCCGCTATTGAAGGTCAACTCATTAGCCGTCTCGGTCCCCCTTCTCCATGTAACCTGACATAGTCGCAGGTTCTGGGGACGAGGACATGACAACTTTTGAGGGCCCATTATCCTGTCAACCACACTACATCGAGCTGAGTATAGACCTGCTTATGGTTTTCAGCCTGTGTGCGTGTGTTTGGTTCAGGAAACATGAGGTCAAGAACTGTGCCATTTCTGAGGCTTTGCCCAACTCAGGCTGATGAGTTGTCCTGCCACCGAGCCACTGGATGTCGGACGGAAACGCGAGAGCTGGGGTCCGAGTGCACAGAGCAGACAGCATGTGCCCATGCACACGTCCGTTCCCTGACCCCCCAAGTCTCAGGGTGATGGAGAGACCCAGGAGGAGGAGGAATGAGCAGTGGACTTATGTCACAGCTGAACACCCCGATTTAGGAAAGTCCAAAACCCCAGGCGGGACATGGTCTCTATCTTCCTGGGCTGTGCATTGTGCAAACGTTGAGAAGGTGTGCAGAAATGCAAGACCCATTGGGGTTTGTCTCCCAATAATAAGCCACTCCATTTTGTATCTACTGTCCCCAAATGCTGAAGTGAGTGTCATCTGAGAGACCGCCGGCAGGCCGGGGAGAGGAGGCTGGCCCGCACGTTCGCTGCTGCCCTTATCTCATGGGGCCGTCAGCTAGCTCTCAAGTGTCAGCAAGTCACAAATGCACCTGAGGATAGAAACATCCATCTGTTTTGGGACTTAGGATAGGCCCCCAGACACCTTTCATTCAGAATATTGAATACATAATCTCACATCCAACTGTCACTTGTAAGCAACACCACCCCAGGCCTCAGCCGCATCTGCTTCCCAAGATGCTGAGGAAGGAGGCGGGTAAAGGGGGCAACAGCCTGAGCTGCTGGGCTCAAGGCCAGCCCATCACCAATTCTCAGGCCCCACAAACTGCTAGCAACTTATCTGGCCTGTGACCTTCGAGTTCTGGGGGGAGGGATTCCTAATGCCGCTCATGACTCAGGACCCAGAGTTGTCAGCGAGCGTTGGCCTGGCTGTGCCACCCGCAGCATCAGGCCTGTCTCCGTCCCTATCCCCAGAGCCTGGCTCACTCTGCCACACACAGGACAAGGTGCCACCCTCAGACAGGCACCCCTTCAGCTTCTTCCGTTTGTCGGTATTTTTACATAGTGACAATAACCTCACCATGTGGAAACAGGCTAAACAGACGAGCCTGCGTGGCAGAGTCACTCAATCAGAACACGCTTCCTGAGCACGGACCACAGGCCACCGCTGTCCTCAGGGCCAGGCCCTCCGCAGCGGGGCTGGTTCTCCAGTGGGGAGAAGAGTGCACCAGGTCAGGGCCAGTGTCACAGCAGGTCCCCAGGTCCTGAGCGCCTGCAGGAACACAGGGCGCGGGACCGCTCCCCAGTCCTTCAGATCTGCCCGCCCTTCTCAGCAATACACACCAACTTCTCAGTGCGGAGCCTGTGACCTCCATGGTTTTAGTTAATTAATTCCCAGTAACGGCTTCAGGATCTAAGATCAAAAGCACTCATTTATGACATGTGCATTCAGATTCATGTTTTTCACTTTACTCCGTTGAGGAAAAACATCAAATAAACATTTGACAGAGAAACAAGCCTCAGTATGCTGTTTCTGTCACACCTGAGCTCAGGCAAGAAAGCCACATTCCTGAATGGCCACTGTGATGCCAGCCAGACGTCATGGTGTGCAAGGAGCCCCACTTGTTTCAGTGTTGGCCCCGGAATTTTATCCACACGTGTTTCCCTCCTGAGGGAAGCGGACACGATTCACTGGCCTCTCAGCTCTCCTGGGTTCCACGCTGGACTGCGGGACGCTGTGACCCCGGAAGCTCGACTCACAGGGAGATACGTCAAAACCTCAGGCTTTCAAACTCGGCTTGTTTGTCATTTAAAACTATGGGCTTAGAGTGGATCAGTCAGGTTTTATTGCTTCTAGGCCTAAAGAGCAGTTGGAAAGGTAGGTGTTCAGACTGAAGGAAAGGTTTGTCTTTAAAAAGAGAGAGAAATTAAGATCAGATTTAGGCTCTTCACACAAATTTGAAAAATATTTTTAGAGCCTTAAGTTTTGCTAACAATATAAAGTCAAGCCTATTGACAAAATATCTCCAAACAGCCAAAGAAATCCCAAATCACATAAAACCCAAATTAAAGACTCTGACATGAACAGAGGTGAAAATTGGATTTCTAAACCGTTGAGAAGATTAGTGATGAAAGCATGAAGTCTGGCTCCATAGCCACCCGATGTGTGAGATAAACGGAAGCCAGGAGGTAGGTCAAGCCCGCGCAGCACGGGGCTGGGACTCGCATCCAGCGCCTCCAGAGGCCCAGAGGTCTCCATACTTCCTTCCCTCCAACACCTTCCTGGGCCCCTATGTAAATCGCAGACTGCAGGGCAGCTCTGGGCCACTTGTGTGTCTCCGTGTCCCCAGAGGGGCACAGTTGGCACCCCTCAGTGTGGCGTGGGGTTTGGGGATCCAGGATGGCTGCTGGAAACATTGCAAGGACAAACCACAAAGACAGTGCCCTGAACCGCAGTCTGGAAGATTCTACTGCGGGGACAGCTGGCCCAGCCACTGATTCATTCACTCAGACAAATAGGTGTTGACACCCCCTCTTCACCAGGCACCACGGAAGGCGGAAGCCACAGTGAGCGAGCAGGCGAGTCTCCCTGCTACTCCGCCCTCAACTGGCTTCCGTCCTAATGAGAGGAGAGCTAAGCAAACACACTGTCGGCCAAACAACGTCCGCCCTATAGAAAAGTCCGATAAGATTTTATTTGAGCCAAAATTTGAGGACCTTCCTGGAAGCAAAGCCTTGAGGGACTGAAATAATGCTCCAGAGAACAGTTTTGCAGTTGCTTTCATGCACTTAGAATCAAAGTAGAAAACGTAAGGAAGAGACATGAAATCCCTTGATGGTAGGTTAAGAGGGCGGGAGAAAGCAAAGTGGGAAATCCCTAGGATTGGATAAGAAGTAAAAGGAGGGACACATGCGTCTTTCACCTTGGTGAGGGCAGGATAGTTAATCATTAGCACGCACAGCACAGAGAGATGGTATTCGGGTACCAGGTAACAGTGAGGGGGTCTGTGGTCTCGTGCTCTGGTGCAGTGGCTGTGCCTTCGGTAGAGAGGAAAAGAACAGTACTCTGGTATGTTACCCTAGATGCATGGGAACGTGGACAGGGCTCAGTTAAGGTAAGGGCTGACCTTTGTTACCTGTGACCACCTGCCATGAGCTGCTCTGTTGGGAATTTGTGATCAGGCCATCCTGTGTAGTGACTGTCATTCACTGAGCTTCTCAGGCCTGCTATGTGACACCCCCTCCCCACACCAGGGCTTGTCAAGTTTATTGCGTAGCCCCTTTTATTCACAAAATAAATGACACAAATGATGTAGCCTGTCAGATGGCAAAGAGTTATGGGACATGGGGTCAGAGGAGGTTCCATGTGGAGGGGCGTTGAAGGAGCTGGTGGGCCCGAGACAGGTCTGCAGGACAGGGAGAGGTCTGCAGGGGCAGGGAGAGGTCTGCAGGGGCAGGATAGGGAGAGGTCTGCAGGGCAGGGAGAGGTCTGCAGGGGCAGGACAGGGAGAGGTCTGCAGGGGCAGGGCAGGGAGAGGTCTGCAGGGGCAGGGAGAGGTCTGCAGGGGCAGGGAGAGGTCTGCAGGGGCAGGGCAGGGAGAGGTCTGCAGGGGCAGGATAGGGAGAGGTCTGCAGGGGCAGGGAGAGGTCTGCAGGGGCAGGACAGGGAGAGGTCTGCAGGGGCAGGATAGGGAGAGGTCTGCAGGGGCAGGGAGAGGTTTGCAGGGGCAGGGAGAGGTCTGCAGGGGCAGGGAGAGGTCTGCAGGGGCAGGGAGAGGTCTGCAGGGGCAGGGCAGGGAGAGGTCTGCAGGGGCAGGGAGAGGTCTGCAGGGGCAGGGCAGGGAGAGGTCTGCAGGGGCAGGGAGAGGTTTGCAGGGGCAGGGAGAGGTCTGCAGGGGCAGGGAGAGGTCTGCAGGGGCAGGATAGGGAGAGGTCTGCAGGGGCAGGATAGGGAGAGGTCTGCAGGGGCAGGATAGGGAGAGGTCTGCAGGGGCAGGATAGGGAGAGGTCTGCAGGGGCAGGGAGAGGTCTACAGGGGCAGGATAGGGAGAGGTCTGCAGGGGCAGGGAGAGGTCTGCAGGGGCAGGGAGAGGTCTACAGGGGCAGGATAGGGAGAGGTCTGCAGGGGCAGGGAGAGGTCTGCAGGGGCAGGGAGAGGTCTGCAGGGGCAGGGAGAGGTCTACAGGGGCAGGATAGGGAGAGGTCTGCAGGGGCAGGGAGAGGTCTGCAGGGGCAGGGAGAGGTCTGCAGGGGCAGGATAGGGAGAGGTCTGCAGGGGCAGGATAGGGAGAGGTCTGCAGGGGCAGGGAGAGGTCTGCAGGGGCAGGGAGAGGTCTGCAGGACAGGGAGAGGTCTGCAGGGGCAGGGAGAGGTCTGCAGGGGCAGGATAGGGAGAGGTCTGCAGGGGCAGGGAGAGGTCTGCAGGGGCAGGGCAGGGAGAGGTCTGCAGGGGCAGGGAGAGGTCTGCAGGGGCAGGGAGAGGTCTGCAGGGCAGGGAGAGGTCTGCAGGGGCAGGATAGGGAGAGGTCTGCAGGGGCAGGATAGGGAGAGGTCTGCAGGGGCAGGGCAGGGAGAGCCTTTTTTAAAAGTCCTATCTAAGATTTGTTATGGAAAGTTCCAGAAAAGCAGACTTACAAGGAGCCCATATGGTCAATTACTATTTTTGCTGTGCTTATGCCAACAACCAGGCCAAGTTTAATGAGATAAGATGTATTTTACAAATAAGTGGCTGTGAAACTTCTTGGGGAAGTTTCAAAGACAGGAATGAAGGGGAACAGAATATGCCACCTCAAATTACGCCTCTTCGGCCTAAGGCTTATTTGAGCTGGTTATTTTCAAGAAACAGCAGATACAGAAGCTCTGAAAACAGAGTAGAAGCTACCCTTTTGTAGGGGACATTTAGGTTTGTAAAGGAAATCGGCGTTTGTCAGGGTGTCTCCCTCATTTGTCGGTTAAGTCTGCTCTACCTGGAAGAGAAGGGTAACTAACCCCAGAGTATCCTCCGTGGAGAAATCTGCATGACAACCTTCCCACTTTGCTGCGCTCTTCCTGGTGGCCTCCCGGAGCTGAGGTCCCCTCCCCAGCATCATTCTTTTGTCTTTAGCTGAAGATGGTATTCAGGGGGTGATGGGGGTCACCTCGGACTCTCTTTTCCTGGGTCTCTACCTTGTGAACAGAAGTATACATGTTATAAAACAGAAGTATACATGTTATAAAACTCCTTGCTAATCTTTCTTTCATTACAGGGCGTCTCGGCCAAGAACCAGAAGGGTAGGGTAAGATTATTTGTCCTCTTCTACAGCAGCAAAGCCTAACCTGAACTGTTGTGGAGCAACTGGTGGTCTCAGCTATCCTCACTACCGTACTTTGCACAGACATGCATGTTTAGTGCAGAATATTCATGTTTTCCTGCAGAGATATTTGATTGCAGGGCGCTAAGGCTCAGCCCCAGACCTCACTGAGGCGCTAATGTAATATACAGCATTGCACCACAGTACCTTCCTAAAATCCAGAATAGTCTGCATTCTGAAATACACAGGGCCCCAAGTATCTCAGATAAGAAACTGTAGGCTGTATCTACTTCCTCTAACATGTGTTTAACCTCTTTGGGATTTCCATTCACCTCTTTGTCTAATTTCTCCAACAGTAGGAACTGGCAGTTGGAAAACAGCAGAGCCCAAACTCTCACAGTTGTGAGAACAGTATTTAAAATTCAACTTGAGTAGCATCATTTACTTTAAGTAAAGCAGATGACTCTCCATGATGCGGTGGGCCTCATCCTGTCAGTTGAAGGCCTTGAGAGCAAAGACTGAGGTTTCTGAAGAAGGAAGTCTCAAGGCTGCAGCATAGAAACTTGCCTGAGTTTCCAACCAGCAGATTCAAGACTGCACATCAACTCTTACCTGAGTCTCCAGCCTGCCAGTGAAATGGGTGGGTAGGTAGGTAGGTAGAGAGATGATAGGACAGATGATAGATATAGATAGACAGATGATAGATAGATAGATGATAGATCCATAGATCGATAGATGAAAGATGGTAGATAGATAGGAGAGAGCGATTAGAACACATAGATACAGATAGATAAATGATAGGACAGATGATAGGTAGATGACTGATTAATAGACGGACCTCCTGTTGGTGCTGTTTCTCTGGAGAACTCTAATACATTAAGACTGTCTACCTTGCAGAAAATGAAGAGGAGATCTGGTCGTCACCTGGGCCTGATACAGTCACCCCACGTCAGCCCTGTGTGCCATCACATACACATCAAGCTCTCAGTAGGGCCCCAGACAACTTTTATTTGCAAAGGACCTCAGACCCGCTGTAACTATAACTCCCTGTATACCCAGTACCTCCTGCTCAGCTACTTGGGGCCAAGTACTGCAGGCAGGTTTGAATGCAGTTTGGGTCACAACGGCTGCCTAAAATTGCAGGGTTACTGTCCAGGAGACTAAGCCCACCGGTCCTTTACATTCAGCTCAGGCGTTACCTCCATAAAATCTTCTCCAGCCCTGACTGCTCCCCACAGACCCTGGTACCCGAGCGAGACAGACATGGAAATGGAATTGCTCCTGGTGTGCCTGGCTCCCCCAGCCTGGCACAGCCCTGACGGCAGGCGTCCTCTTCTATTCCTAGCTCCAGTGCAATGCCTGGCAAACAACATCTGGGAATGAATGAGTGACGTACTGAGCTGGGACCCACAGGACCCACTGTGGGACAGAGTCCCAGAGAGCAGTTTCCAGGCTCTCGGCCTCACATGGAAAGGTGCTGGCTTGGGTAGTAGATGGCCGTCAGCTGTAACTGGTTGGCCGTCAGCTGTTACCAGTTAGCCACCAGCCACTGATATAACTGCTGTGGCTACGCTAGCAGGCGTGGATTGCAGTTAGCAAGTACGTTGGTTGGCAGAGAAGGGGACGGCGGATTGTGGATCGTGTGGCTCCTGCTTCCTGTGTCTCCAACCCAGCCGCCCACGAGAATATAGTGGTATGACTCCCCCATCTATGGCTCCGTGGGTGTTCCTTTTTGGCCTCACCCTGTCCTGCATTCTTGTGCGGGGAGCGGGACTAGAGACCCTGCGTGACACCCACCTTGTGCCAACCCTGTAAATGTGACCATGTGCAATTCTAAATAGGGCTTTGGTGTCCTCAGGGGTGGGGAGGTGGGAGGGATGAGATGACTTTGCTGACCAAGGCAGGTTGACCACAGAATTCATTTCTTCTTCCCGGAAGGTCACTGCTTCCTCTGGAAAGTGCTTTCCGTGTTTGCACTTGTCACAATTCGCCACTAGAGGGGGGAATCGACATCCCCTAAATATGCCCTTGGAACCAGAGGAAGTTAAAAGAGGTGCCCCCCTCTCCCTTGTTTCTCACAGTTCTGAGGCTGGTCAGTCTAAGATCTGAGTGTCAGCAGATTCGGTGTCTGGTGGGGACCTGCTTCCTGGTTCAGAGATGGCCCTGGTCTCTTCTTATAAGGGCCCCCCACCCCATGGCCTCATCTAACCCTAACCACCACCCAAAGGTCCCCCTCCAATTACCATCTCGCTGAGGGGTAGGACTTCAGCAAATGAGTTTGAGGGGACACGAACATCAGCCCATTGCACCTCCTTAACGGTGAGCTTCTTGCTGTGTGGGTAGCATGTGGCTGAGGCTTTGGGTCGGCCCCGTTGCTGCTGCTGGCGGGAGAACTGCCGGTGAGGTCAGCATACTAGCGGAGCTGTGTGCAGAACTTGCTCACTCAGCAGGTCGGGAGAGCAGCCCTGAGGCCACAGGGATGGTACCAAGGGGCTGAGCCACCTGCTTACACTCACACCTGTGCTGTGGGACCTGCGGACCCTCACACGGCCTGGGACTGTCACTGGGACAGACCGAGCCCGGGTCTGCTCCATTCCCCCTGCCTGGAACTCTCTTCCCCAGGCCTTGAGGGCTGCTTCTGCTGGTGATTTAGGCCTCGCCACCTCAGAGGCTTTCTCTGACCGTCCCGCCCAAACCAGCACCCCACCCACCTGCCCTGTCAAAGTTCTGCCTTACCCATCACCTGCTCATCTCCCGCCCGGCACTTAGCATAACCTGGCATTCATTTTCTCTCTCCCTTCCTCCCTCCTCCCTCTCTAGTTCCCTCCTCTCTCCCTCTTCTCTCTCTCTCTCTCTCTCTCTCTCTCTCTCTCTCTCTCTCTCTCGCCCTCCCTCCCTCCCTCCTCCCTCCCTTCCTCCCTCTCCCTCTTCTCTCTCCCTCTCTAACCCCCTCACCCTCTGCATGTTTCTCCAGGTGGACTGTGATCACAGCAGAATCCTTATCTGTTGTGTTTACCTGAACCCCAGACACAATACTGACCTTTGGGAAGCAGCCAATACCAACTGGGGGACAGATGAGAGACTGAACCATGGAACGAGAGTGACCATAGCGCAGACAGGCGTGGGAGCCCACACATAAGACCCGAACTGGTTTCACTTATGAGAAAACACTTTCCCTCCTCCTGCTCCCCGTCCCACCCCAAAAGTCACTGGAAAACATTTTCAACACACAGTACAAGTGCTGAGTGAAATAGGAAATGCCTTCACTTTGGCAGCTGGAATGCCAGCCATGGCATGCAGAGCTGCGTGAAGCCCACCACCTCGGGCTCCTGTGACATGAATGTGGGAGGAAGCACCAGTGGGAGTGTCACTCCCCCTCCTGCAGGGGACAGTGTGAATGTGCACGGGACACGGCAGGTGCTCAGCCACACCACCTCCTTTCCCACTCGTGGCACTTTTATCGCCCATGGAGCCAACGTCCCATTCAGGCAAATGGACCCAAGGACACCAGTTTGCTTAATCAGCACAGAATTCTGCCAAGCTGTGTCTCTCTTTTGAAGCCAGGAAGTAGGCTAGAGATAGTGGATGAGGACAAAGCACTGTTGGCTTTCTGATACACTGCTCAGAACCGCCCTGCAGATCCCAGCAGCCTGGCCTGCGTGGAAGTTCCTCTGAGGCCAACTAAGCAAAATTACCTCAGTCAAACTTTAACCCACTTTGAGGGTGAAAGATTTCTGCAGAAAAGGACTGATCCCTTTCTGTGTTTTAATGTTACTGTGTGTTAACCGATGTGAGAGTATTACACTCACAGTGTAGTCACAAAATTCGCCACAATTCAGCTGGCTGTTTTAATCACTGTGGTTTACATCACATTGTAGAAAATGAGGCTTAGACAGCGTCCTTAGAATTCAAGTTTCCAACCCATTAAGAAGAGGTGCCACCGTGGAAGGCTGGCGTAACGCAAGTGAGACAAGAGGAAAGTGGCACCACTGTCATGACTGGCAAGACACCTTCTCAGAGGAAACGATGTGTAAAGTGTGTGACCAGGCACAAATAGCAGGACGGGCCTGCAATTTGTGATGGTTAAAGAAAATCACCTTCATGAAAAACACGTTAAGCCAACATTATGTATTCAGAATTTACAGACTTTTTGACAGCTTGAAACATCGTTTAGGTTAAAAGAAGTTATAATAATAAACTGGTCTGAAACACACCTCATCAACCCCAACATGGAAGAGCATAGGAACGACTGAAGAGCAGCCAGCTGCTTGGAACGACTCACGTCCTGGGCCAGCATCAAACTTTCAAATGTACAAAGAAACGTTGCCAGCCCGAGGCCTGAAAAATAAAACCACGGAGTGGGTATTTGAGTCTTTTAGTGTCAGCTAGAGGTGAAAAAGAGGAATTTCTATCCCAATGGACGGTGCTCCAGCTCTGTTGGCTGAAAATTGGGGTTTGTTGGAATTTTGAAACAAGACACGGAAGTTTGTGTTACTGCTTTGTTCCGTTATGTGATACATGTCGAAAATATTTACATTCTGCTTCCGGAGGCAGACACTTTGGAGAGGGTAATGGATAGAGTTCTTTCAATTGTTCGGCAAATATGTGCAAAGGGTCTGAATCATCACCCGTTCACGGAACTACTGAAAAATCCACAAGCCTGGCGGTTGAGTCCTGGAAGAGTTTTACGGGACTTTACTCCTCCTTTACCTCCAATTCAAGACTTTCTTAAAACAAAGGGGATGTTTGCCACGTTGGCTAAGCAAGGAAGAGGGGCAGTGTGACGTATGTCTTCTCACCAGTATCACACTGTATATGGATGAGCTAAACCTGAAGCTGGAAGGCTTTCTTTCAGCGCTTCCTTGTGACCTGGCTAGATGGGTAGGAGAATTTATTTGCAATTGGAATTTCTGGAATACAAATCATGATTTGACAAAATTCTCTAACATGAGCAGGCAGAACATTTAGTAATAATAAACAGCAGTGTGTAAATTAGCTGCAAAAACTGCCCCCCCCCCCATTTGAAGCGATGCTGTTCAAATTGTGCAATAAACTGAGCTTTGGATTCAATGTTAAAACAACCGGTTGCAACAAGAGTGGGTGAGTTTACTTAACTTGAGCTGATGTCATTTTGAAACTGACATTGCTTCTGCTTCAAAGTAAATTCTTCTAAAAAAGCTGAGCCAGTTTTGTCAGTATGAATGCAAACGTGAACTGAAAATGAGCTTGGGGGCCCCTCAATTCAGTCCAGGAAACTTTTCCATATGTTTGGAATACCTTGGGTATGTGAATATACTTTTTAAACTGTAAATTCTGTGAAATTTAAATACAGATCAAGCATTGCCAATGAAAATTTGGCATCTGAACTGTGATGAATTATAAGATTTTGAAGACTTAGTACAAAAAGAACATAAAATATTTCAATAAAAATTTTTATGTTGATTACATACTGAAATAATGGCTATATTGGACTAAATCGACTATTATAATTAATTTTACTGGTTTCTTTTTACATTTCAGTGTGGCTGCTGAAAACGTGTGTCCTGCGTGTGGCTCTTGTCACATTTCTGCTGGGCAGGGCCCAACTGGACAGTCCCCTTTCTTCATGCGGGGGTGTGTAGAAGAGAGCGGTTCGGTTGTCCTGCTGTCCTAGTAAACGTCCCACTCACTGGACATGTTTGATTACTTCCTCAGAGTTTCCTTGGATTAGTTCCCACAACCGTTTCATTTCCTGTGACCTGGAGGTGGATGGAGCTACAGGCTCAATTACATTCAGGTTCAAGCTATGGGGTGGTGGGTCCCCCCAGCCCCGCCATGGGGCTGTGTACCTGATGTTGCACGGCCCCAGGGGGTACCAAGTGATGTTAGGTGACCAGATGATCCGTCCTTGTAAATGTGCACAGAATCCCTGGGCAGCCTCTGCTGCCTATGAGCGCCCAGCCCCCACTCACGTGCCAAGTGAGGTCAGCATCCCTTGGTGATTTCTGTCTGCATCGGTCACTTCACAAGGGATTGCAAACTGGTGTTCTTTGGCTACCGTTCCTTCATATTCCCTCTCTAAAAAGAAGGCTTTCCTTTATCACTACAACTGACTGAAATGGTTTATGCAGGTAAGCGTTCTTTCCCTTTAATTACCAATGGTCAGTGCACTGATTGTGATAAAAGAGTTTCAGGGGTTTTGTTTTGTTTGCTTTTGAATGCATCTTTTTTGAGGTGTTTGTTTGTTTTTTACTGTTAAATTTTTTAAAATAACTTTATTGGGATAAAATGCACATATTACACAATTCACCCGTTTAAGGTGTATAATTTAATGGTTTTTAGCATAGTCAGAGTTGTGCAACCATCACTACAATCAGTGCTAGACCATTTTCACCACCCAGAAAGGACGCCTGTGCCCATTACCAGTTACTCTGCTTCTCCACGTCTCCCAGGGCAGCCACCCAGCTATTTACATCGCTGTGGACTTGCCTACTCAGGACATTTCATGGACGTGGAATCACACGATGTGTGATCCTTTGTGTCTGGCCTCTTTCACTTCATTTCTGCCTGGAAATATAACTCAACATGGACGTCACATTTAAATGTACTTCACAGGTCTTTTTTTAATAAAATTTTTGCTGTTACAAAATTTCGCTGAGTTTATATAGCTCCCCACTTCTCAGTCTACATGGTGATCACTCAGGCCTCTGAGACTTCATACGAGAAACCTCCAGAAACTGCAGAAGCTGTTCGCTCTCACAGGGAGATGACGGTAAAGCTTCCTCTGCTCTGGGGCTCTCGTTGCTCAAACGTGGCCTAACGCTCCAAGAAAACCGCTTTTCCTCTCACGTGGGACATGACGTCCCTTTTATATATTATTTTACAGTTTCTATTTTGTAGATTTAAAACCGAGGTCTAGGGAATTTGAGTCACGTGCCAAATGTCATCAAATAACGAGGGGTTCATTCACCTGACTGGAAGGTCTTAGTCCCTCTGCCATGCCCTGACTCACAGGGTGTGGACGCCCCAGCAGGCCACGTGGATGCCCCAGCAGGACACATGGCCACCGTAACCCCTGGGCCGTCAGTCCCACAAGATGCTCCTTCCTATAGGGTTCCATGGTTGAGGAAGTTTGCGAAATGCTACACAGAATAACCTTCTTTTATAATATTACAATTCACATGAGTTTAGTAAAGGTTCTCAGAAGAGCTGCAGGAAAAAAAGTAATCTTGTCTGAGTTAAATAAGTTTCCTTAATACATTTGACCAAGGGCTCCCTGCTAAGCCTTTGTAATCACGTCCACAATTCTGGGATTCAAAGTAGCCAGTGACGTTTGCATTTTTCCTTCCATACACTGTCCAAGTAAGGACCATATAGGGTTGGGCCTTCCTGAGGTTTTGTGAAATAATGTAGCTGGGCGCCATATCTACTCTCATGTTCTCTGTAAATTAGACTGTGTTGCCTGCTCCATATATAAAGTAGCAAAGATGCATATTCACATGAAAGAAGTCCTTCCCTTTGTGGCAGCGTGGAATAGTGGGAAAGTATGGACCTCAGAGTAAAAGAGAACTGGATTCAGATCCCAGGTTAGCTGCCTAGCAGGACATTATTCCCTTTATATGTTCCTTTACTTGAATACGTCAGCTTACACTCCTCCATGCAATGGGAAACTAAATTGCAAGGCTGACAGGTCCAACTGAGGCCCACATGTGGAAAGCAGAGTCTTCTGCACCGTCCTGGTGGTGACAACAGTCATTGGGGCAGCTGCCCTCAGTCGTGTTTCTCCAAGTGCTGTCACTGCCCAGCTGCCCCAGAACCAGGCGCTACAGTAGCTTCCAGGGCCACACTCCAGCCCTCCTGAGGCTGAGGGTGGGGGTCTAAGAATCTGCGGGTCTATCTTCTGACAGCTCAAGTTTCAGAACCACTGCTCATGAGAGAAAAATATTAGGGGATAAGACGGAACACAGTGAGATTCAGGAGCCCCTTCTCACACCGGGAAGGCGGGGGTGGGGGTGGGGAGTGGGGGTGGGGGACGCAGCTCTCTTCACCAATCTTCCAGAAGCAGTTTGGTTTTTATTCAAGAATCCATTCAGTTTACTTGCACCCACCTTCTGGGTTGATACGAGCAGGAGACATAATGTACAAATAATGCCTAGTGGTCAAAAAAGGTAACTATTACTATTATTGACAATCAAGACTCCTTTACTTTTCTGTCCCTATGCACAAATGAGTAGCATACTTTACACAGGATTCTGCGCCTTGCCTTTTCCTTCTAGATCTTAAAGATTTTTCCGTATCAGCACACACAGAGTCAGCTCTATTCTTTTTAACTGCTGTATAGTATCTCACGGAAGGAATGCACCATGATCTACTTAACTCTCTCCCTATGGATGGATATGTAAATCGTTTCCAATCCGTCTGTATTAAAAAGTGTTGTAGAGCGACCGGTTGCTCGTTGGTTAGAGCGCGGTGCTCATAACACCAAGGTGTCGCCTGTCCTGAGTCCCACACAGAGCAGTGAGCTGCGCCCTCCACAACTGGACTGAAAAAGAAAAACAACGGCTTGACTTGGAGCTGATGGGTCCTGGAAAAACACACTGTTCCCCAATATTCCCCAATTAAAGAACAAACAAACAAACAACAATGCTGCACATGGAAACTGCACGAACTTGCTGGACTATCCTACAACATGTCCCTAGAAACGGACTTGCTGGGACAAAGGGCGTCCATCAACGACGACACATCCTGCTGAGTCCACCCTCTAAAGAGATGTCTGTATCCCAGTTTATCTCCCTGCCAGCGATGTCCGAGGGTCCCTGTGCCCCACACTTTTACAAAGGTATTTTAAGTGACTCAACTCATGTACATTTTGGGCCAATCTAAAACAAAATCAGTAACAAAAAGCCCTGAAACACAGAAACCCCCCTTGTTTATCTTCTCCGACTCAGTGCGGCCGCCGAGCGCGGCGCGCGGGCATCGGCGCAGATCCCGGGCATCCGCCCAGCTCCCCTCGATGTGCTCGCCCGTGGACTCCGTAACCTTTGCCTGGGGACAGAGGCCGCGTGCCACCCCGCTTCGCTTGTCCCTGCATCCACTTCTCTGTCCAGAACCCGCTGAACCCGGGCAGTCGCGCAGGGGTTCTCCGGCGCCGCAAAGACCGACCCAACACTCACGCTGCAGGGCCCTTTTGAGGACCGCGCCCCGGAATGTCACCTCCGCATCCGGAGGGCTCGAGCCGCGAGTGCCTAGCAACCGCCCACCAATCGCCTCCGGGCCAGGCCACTTTTACGGCAGCCGGCCCCGCCCCCAGCCCCACGGAGGGGCGGGGAGAAGGTGTGCGGGGCGTGCGAGCCAATCCGCTCGTTGCGTCCCACCGTCTGCTCTCCCATAGGCCAAGAGCAGGGCGGCGCGGCGCGGCCGTAAGGCAAGCCGAGCTGTCGTAAGGCGGGCCGGCGGGCGGGGACGGTGTCCGCTCTGTCCGCTCGGCCGGGTGTCATTGGGCTCCGAGGAGCTGCAGCGGGAGCCCTGTTCGTCCCCCGGGGTCCGGCACGGCCATGGCGGGCGCGCTGGTGCGGAAGGCGGCGGACTATGTCCGGAGCAAGGACTTTCGGGACTACCTCATGAGGTGACGACTCCCCGGGGCGGGAACCACCGGGGGCACCTGGAGTCGGGGTCCGACGCTGTCGGGGATGAGGAGCAGGGGGCTCCGGGGCAGCGGGACTGGGGCCCGGGCCGCGCGGGGAGGGTTCGGGGTAGCGGCGCGCGCCGGAGCCCGGGAGGGAGGACGCCGCCCCGGCGCGGACGGGGCCGGGAGCGGGCGGAGCTGCGCGGGTGTGAGGGTGGCAGCGCCGCGGGGGCGCGTCCCCGGAGCCGAGCCGCGCGTCCCCGGAGCCGAGCCGCGCGTCCCCGGGAGCCGAGCCGCGCGTCCCCGGGAGCCGAGCCCCGCGCCCTTGACGGTGGGCGCCAGGTGAGCCCGGTCCCCGCTGCAGCCACGGAAGGTAAAGGTGCCGGGCTCGGTTCGCCTTCCGATGAGAACTGGAAGCGGAGGGGGTGAAACCTGATGTTTCCCTACGCGACCGCTCCGCCAGCCTAAGTAACACGGTGTCTCCAAGGGCGCACTTTTCCTTCTTCTGTTTTCCGTTAACTCTTCCT
Organism: Rhinolophus sinicus; assembly: GCF_036562045.2. Classification (NCBI taxonomy): domain Eukaryota; kingdom Metazoa; phylum Chordata; class Mammalia; order Chiroptera; family Rhinolophidae; genus Rhinolophus; species Rhinolophus sinicus. Next base: position 182,086,458 of record NC_133755.1, on the reverse strand, counting down.
TTCCCGACGGAAACGAAGGGCGTTCAGGGCAGAAAGGCCCGAAGACACGCTTTCTGTACTTTATTTTCATCTCTAATCTTGAGATGCTTGCTTTCATTTCAAAATACGTACTATCACTTTGGAACAGTTTTAAATGGTTTACTTGGGAGTCTAATTCTTAGTTTTTCCGTGTGATGTTAAATCTGGGCAAGCGTAGGGCTGCGTGTTTTTTCCACTAGTGAATAGCGTGGTAAAGAAGTAAAGCGATGGCAGCCGAGGAGCGAGAAGTCCCGAGTGGTTATTCAGAGGGTGCAGCGCGAAGGCGACTCACTGCTACCAGCGGAAAACGCTTAATTCTTCTACTCATGAATTTTATTAGAAATACTATTTACTTCTAATTTTACAGAGCAGCAGGCTAAGAAAAGAGTTTAGTCTGCCACTTGGCAGAGTAAATTTGGAAAGAAAAGCTTCACTCCTGACTGCAAAAAAAGATGTTTCTGTACTTAAACAAGACTATGATTAAGCCGTGGTCAGTATTGTGGAGCCGAGCACTGGATCAGGTTAATGTGTTGGAAAAGCTGAGCAAAGTAGTAACGTGAGGATATGTTCTTAGTCCCCGCAGGTAAGGTTCCCTACGGCTTTGACTGTTACTTTCGTTTTTTATTAATGTGGCCTCCTTGTGCGATGAGTCTTTCTAGTAGCTAGGTACAACTGAGGATAAAATTGTTTGGTATAATTAAAAGTAAAGTTTTTACAGCTTATCCATGTAAGAATTACGCTGATGATTACCTAATGTTCTGTTACATAAAAAGAATTTGTTAAACATACATTCAAGGAAGAGAGTTGACCCTGCTCTCCTAAATGTATATATTTTTTCTGCTAGATAGGTTTCCGAAAGCCAGGCTTTTCAGTAGAATACTTTGATATATGATCTAATCTTTTTTCCAAGATTAACTTCATGTATCTTTAATGCTTATGTACTTTCTCCCTCCAGTATTACTTTAATTGAATTAAGCTTTGACTAACTTAATTTTTTTAAGGGACGTTATTTTCCTGGCCATTCTTGGCAACAGTGGTATTTCACACTATTCCTGCCAATCATTGATTGAAGGCTGTTGGAGGTCTGGTATCAAAACTCACCAGAAGCTTTTATTTTAGCTTTTTTTCCCCCTAGCAAGAGAAAACTTTCTAGAACTTATCAGAGGGAAGTTTTCCCTGCTCTTCCAAGCTTGCTCACAGCCCCTGCTTGCTTTTGTAAAGGAGAATAAAGAAGAAAATGCCATTATGGCTCCCTTCTGATCAGAAATGAGGTTCTGTACCTTCTGATCCGGGCCTTGTTCTGGGGGCGCACGCCCCCTGCCAAGTAAGATCTGCGTTCCTTCACAGCCCACTGAGGGCTGGAGGCATTTGCTAACCTAAAGCTCTTCTAGAATTTAAACAGTTATTTTAATAGTCACATGGTTGAGTTTTTCAGCAAAAATTTAATGTCATATTTTACATAGATTGTGAAACTCCTGTTAGTCACATTTATGCATAAGATTGAAATGTCTTTCTTACTAAAGTGGATTTCCAAGTGTATTTTATTTTATTATTATTTTTTAAAGATTTATTGAGGAATATTGGGGAACAGTGTGTTTCTCCAGGGCCCATCAGCTCCAAGTCGTTGTCCTTCAATCTAGTTGTGGAAGGCGCAGCTCAGCTCTAAGTCCAGTGGCCGTTTTCAATCTTTAGTTGCAGGGGGCGCAGCCCACCTTCCCATGCAGGAATGGAACCAACAACCTTGTTGTTAAGAGCTCGTGCTCTAACCGACTGAGCCATCCGGTTGTCCCCTGTAATGCAGGGTCTCAGCTCCCACTCCCCGCACAAGAACGCAGGACATGGTGAGGCCAAAAAGGAACACCCACAGAGCCATAGATAGGGGAGTCATACCGCTATATTCTCGATGGCAGCCGGTCGAGACACAGGAAGCAAACATCTGCCTGCACCTCAACGAGGGGTCTTCCTGCACCCCAGTCTCGCTGGCAGCTGGGCAAGGCACAGGAAGTAGGATCCACATGGTCCACAATCCGCCATCTGCTTGCTAAGTGCACTTGTTAGCCATGATCTGCCATCCGCTTTTCTGCCCACCAACCAACCCCCTTGCCAGTGCAGGCACAGCAGTTATATTAGTGGCTAATGGCTAACTGGTAACAGCTGATGGCCATCTACTACCTGAGCCAGCACCTCCCCACGCGAGGTCAAGAGCCTGGAAACTGCTCTCTGGGACTCTGTCCCCACACCCCCCAAGTATATTTTAAAATGCTGACACCCCCCTGCAGCCCACATCCTGGAGAAACTGGATTTAATATTAGGTAGCTGCAAAAGTAATTGTGGTTTTTGCAATTATTTGTAATTACTTTTGCACCAATCTAATAGAATAGGCCCTAACCAAAGGCAGTGTGTGAACTTTGGGTCTGGTCTGGGAAAATCAGCTGTGAAAGGTGGTATCGGGACAGCTGGGGACATTTAAATGGGTGTCAGTGTTACGTCACACTAAGGAATTATTGACAGTTTTGTTAGATGTGATGATGGTGTTATTGAACCTAGGTGATAAGTTTGAGTGATGGTTGAGTCCTCACCCTGGTGCTGTCCGGCTGTGGCGTCCTGGGCTACGTGTTGAGCTTTTGTGCTCTGGTAGCTGTTTAATGCACAGCACTGTGCTCGACAACAGGACGCGGCCCATTTGTGTTTTGTTGTTGTTCTGTGTGCAACCCCCTGGGTTCCCGGTACTCGTATTGATGCTTTCCACCTCCCACCAGTTTGTTGTTTTGCTTTTACTCACCTTATTGAGAGGCTCTTAAATCAAGAACTTCCTGATCGCTAATATTTTACACACACACACGCACACGTGTGTATATATACATTTTAAAGAAACTATTTCCTTAGATATCTTACTGATGCTCTGCCTCTCCTCCTCCCTCCTGAATTTTGGTTAAGAAGTGAGAATGAGCAAGTCAGTTTTGGGGTAGGACATGTTTTAATGATTGAGTCCATCAGGGTTTGAGTCTAGAGATTTACTGCCCTTCTTAGAGATATGAACAGATGTAAATTTGCACATATGTATTTAGACATATGTGCAATGAATGTTTTCTTAAGTAGACCCGGATCGGCGAGTATATTCAAGTCAGATCATTACTTAGCCTGCTTATAAATCTGAAAATCCTGAGTTAAGAATACCCTGCTCTCAGTGGATTGTAACCTCTACGTTTGTAGGAGACCTTTAAGCACTTCCACCTGTTAACCAGGTGAGACGTTGCAGTGGAGTAACCGGAAGGTGGAATGTACCTTAGGCAGCAGCTGGTTCAACACTTCACCTGCCTCGTGAGAAAAGTGGTAGCTAGGCCATGCAGAAAACGCGAGAGCCTCTGACACCACACTTGTGAAACCCAAACAGGAATGTTTACTTAGAATTTAAAGGAAAATAGTGGAGCACGAGAATGGTTTTGAAAAGAAGTAAGGTTTTAGGTACTTTTGCGCACCTTCTTTCCTGCTCCTGTCTCTTCTCTGCCGTGCTCTCCCACGCCTGCCCTTGGTGTTACTTCCCTGCCGCGTAGTTGGCCTTCATACACCACGAAGCTGCAAGTGTTAAAGCAGAGCTTGGCCTCAAGAGTCTCTTTCCTGTCATCCAGTTTAGTTTTGACCAACTAAATGCAGTTGAACACCCATCCTGATTGTTAAAATGCTCCCTCATTTTAACTGGAACTAGAAAATTAGATAAAACTTCTGAGAATAGATGAAAGGCAGGTGAGCATCTTCAGCCTATAGGAGACCTGCCTCTAGAATATCTCAAAACCCTACCCCACTTTAAGTGGTGTTGTAAGTAGACTGTGCTAGGTTGCCAGTCGGAGCCTGTTCGTATTATGCAAACAAGTTACGAATTACCCAAATTACAGTACTTCAGAGAAAGCTAGCAATTACTGGCAGCAATTCTAGGAAAATCAGAAACAGCCAAGATTGGCAATGCCCAGGAGACATCATGAAAATAAAAATGAACTTAGAAGAAACCTTGACCCAACCAGTCATGGTTCCAAATTAAGGAGAAAAACAAGATCAGGTTTATTCCATGGTACCCTGTTTCCCCGAAAATAAGACCTAGCCGACAATCAGCTCTAATCATCTTTTGGAGCAAAAATTAATATAAGACTCGGTCTTATTTTAGTATAATATAAGACCGGGTCTTTAATATATTATAATATAACATAATATATAATGTAATATAATATAATATATACAATACCAGGTGTTACATTAATTTTTGCTCCAAAAGATGCATGAGAGCTGATTGTCCGGCTAGGTCTTATTTTCAGGGAAACAGGGTAGATCCTTCGTCCTCACCTCCATCATCATTCTCAACCAGGAAGATAGGTGTCTCCGTGAGAATTCAGGTCATAAGTGAACCCAAGAAAACCTTTACCTATACGTTTGGGAGTTTGGGGTTTTTTTCTTAACCATCACTGAAATAAAGGCAGCATACCAATAGAAAATCAAGGATATTTTTTACACTTTTACTTTACTGTCCCCAAGTTACAGTGTGTGTTGTTTGTAAATTTATCTTTCTTTGGAACAGACACTCATACGTACTAAGAAGCTTCTTTTTTCTTTTTCCAGTTTGTTCTGCACAAATACGATTTTCAGATTTCTTGACTGAGTTGTTGATTCATGTTTTAGACAATGCTGACAGAATTAAGGGCTGCTGTGTTGTGGATTTCTGTGTTTACCAGGATGTTTAGAAAATGACTTGAGTCTTGGATTGTTCTACAATCATTAAATCACTGAAATGTGAAGTGATCAATATCACCTTTGTGATCATTTTCACGTAGGACGTTTGCATGGAGCAGCGTGTGAAGGCAGCTCCCTGTATGTTTGTACTGAGGTCACCTGTTGTCAAATAGGGTAGAATCTGAACTGGTGTACAATTCTAGAGTCCTGAATTGAAAATTAAACCATCTCCAAGTTGGCATTTTAAATTTTAAATACTACATCTTTTGTAGGGGAAAACAATGTGCTGTTGCTAATTTATAGTTCACTAAAAGGCCTGTGTTCATATCCTGTGTGCCAAGATCAGGAGAATGACACAATAGGTGACTCTTGGTGGACTGCGCTCTCTGGTCTGCAAAGGGCATCGACCCTCTGCCAGAAGCCCCGGGCGCAGGCTGGACTGGCCGTGAAACAGTCTCGGGAACATGATCCATTAGACAGGCTCTTTCTGGGCTTTTGGTATTTCATCAGAGAACCTGTTTGAAGTATATTATCAGTACCGTCAACAAATATTTTCGTGATGTAAATGATAACTTCTACAACCTCTAAATCAGAACATCTAGAAGAGTTGTTTGGACATGACTGTTTATAAAAGATTTTATCATTTTGTTTCAGTAATTCTTGCAGTAGCTAAACTTTAAATTTTTGCCTTAACAGAACAATTGAGCTATAGCCTATCAAGGAGGATTGCCATTTCAGAAATAAAAGTAATTTTTACTTAAAACTTTAAAGTAAATCTACAAAATTTTCGATATATTTTTAAATGGTATGAAGTTTAATGTTCAGGAAACCAGTTCACTTAACACTGAAAGTTTTTACTATTCATTCATTCAATACATATATTTTTGAATGCCTTGCAAAGGTAGGTACCACATTAGGTTCCAGAGTTTCGTATAAAATGACATGCCTTTTGGCAAGTGAAAATGGCAAGCTTATTGTTAGTAGGATTCTGCAGCACTGTGTTCCTCAGCGACGTCCATTTTCAAAGACATGGTCTGTAAGACTGTGCTGTCCCATTTGGGAGCCCCAAGCTCCCAGGTCCAGACTGAGATGGACCATGCGTGTCAGCACACACCATGGCTCAGAGGCTTGGTACCAAATAGAATATAAAATAGCTCATTAATAAGGTTTCATTGTTTATGTGTTCAAATTAAAGTACTTTTGTTATGTCGGATAAATACTAAAATCGGCTTCTGTTTTCCCTTTTAGAAAAATTTAAATAACATGTAGCTCTTATTTGTGACTTGTATTATATATCCATTGGAAAGCTCTGCCCTAAGGATGAAGCATATTTTTCATAAAATTAAGGTTTCATTTCATTAGGTCCAAGTTATTAGAAATATTTCTAGACTTTCTCAAGTAAAGAAAAGAATGTGTGCTGTTAACGCTAGTTCTGTTACTGAGACGTGAATACGTGTCAAGTTGAAGTACCTAATACCTAGAACTGGAATCTTTGAAAACATCTGATCTTTTCTTTCATTCTTTCTTTTTTTTTTTCTTTCCATGTTTCCCCTGTCTGAACCTCGGTGATTTCTCACCAAATAGTACGGTAAGAAAATTGTTTCTACTTAATTTCAGGCGTTTTCAGACTTTCTGCATTAAAGTTACGGACAACAGACCTGCCTCCCTTTGCTTGAGGTAGCTATCTAGTCACCATGGCTGGTGAGTTACAGGCAGAGTGCGCCCCCAGTGTCCTCTGGAGGTAATGTCTCTGCAAGCCCAACGTGTCCTGGGCTTATATAATATGACCTCATTGCGTGCAGTCAATACAGAGCCTGACAGCCGATGAAATGGAGACAGATTCCAAAGCAGTGAATAGATCATAGTGGGACTCATTTGTTTCAATGTTCTTTTATTCTCAATTAAGAATTATAATAGAATAAAAGTATTTTCCCATTTAATCCAAAATACGTTAATTTCTTTCAAATAGTAATAATGAAATTCCTTATTTTCCTAGACATTGACTGGTGACTATCTGACATAGCATAGGTCAAACATGAACTTCAAAAGAGGGAAGAGAGAGGTAGAACCTGGTATAGAAAGAAAGGTGTTACATTTTCTAAGGTTAGATATCATAGTAAACTAGTGTGAAATTTTTACCTTTTATGTACTTTTTAAGAAACATATTTTAAGTATAGCTTCTTGTTCACAGTCATTGTACTTCTAGTCCTTACCCTGTACCTTATACACTCACAGCGCACGCCCATCCTGACCTTGTACAGCTCACTGCGCACACTCAGCGCACGCCCACCCTGACCTTGTACAGCTCACTGCGCACACTCAGCGCACGCCCATCCTGACCTTGTACAGCTCACTGCGCACACTCAGCGCACACCCACCCTTACCATGCAGAGCCCTGTTTCATGCAGCCCTGACTCGTCACACTGAAACTTGCAATACTGTCATGTGATGGAAATCTCCCCGGGCTCCTTAAGTTTGCAGATGATGCGTGGCCTCTGCTTGGCCCCGCTGGGAGAGAAGACACCTCTGTGCCCCTCTTGGAGTAACTCTTCAGCCTCTGTGACAGCCCTGAATCTATGCACGTTAAGTAGACCCCAAGACCACCAGGCAGGACTGAGCAGTAGAAAGAGATCACAAGGGGAAAAGTGAAAATAGATGCAAGTGGAGAAAGGCCTGGTCGAGAAAGGAGGAAAAGAACACCACTCTGGAATAGTAAGCGCTGAAAATGAAGTGACACTCCCAAAGGGACAGGGTGGAAAGAAGGAAGTAGGTAAGGATGGTGGACACTCCCCAGAGGTCTGGTGGCAGGGGAAGAAAGAAGTGGCCACGCCTCCTCCAGGTGTAAGAACCATTCAAGTCCCACGGCGAGCATCTCACTCTGATCACATCCAGCCTGGACACAAGAGGATTAGGTGGCCTCCCCAGAACCTCAAGGCCTCTGTGTGCCTGCTCTGCCTGACTGACTCACAGGCTGTCCTCAGGTGCTCACACCCTTACCGTGCTGACCACTAGGAGCCCTGACGCTTTACAGCTGTGTAAGGCCTGGGCCTCGTCCTCACGTTTCACAGTATTCCTGTATCAGCCAAACGTACTTCTCATTTATTTTTTCATGGATTTCCCTGGGTTTCTCACTTCTTATGGAATGTTTGGAATTTAATTACTGGTCAGTATTCAAAATGCAATATCTAAAAATGTATTCTGCAGCCTGAATTTATCTTAAACACTTTGACAGGCAGAAGGCAAGTTCTGTTTAATGTCCTGATGCCTTAAAATGGGTGGTTAGCCAACAATGTGTGGTTTCTTTCCTATTTTAAAGTATTTGCACATTGTACATTAATGAAACAATTTCTGATTTAATGGAAAAAGCTAGTTGTCTTACTTCCGCCTCAGAAATTAAATTAGGTTGGGTCCACTGCTGTTAAGCATGGACAACTTAATTGTGCTATCCTGGCATGGCTGCATTGTCAAGTGAAAAACTGTCGGTCCATTTTAAAGCTAAGTTGTTGCTATTGCTTCAAAAGTATTTTGCAATCTTAATTTCTGGTGTTCTGAGTGTAGATTTGTAGGTTCTCTGAGCTGAATGTAGCTCATAACAGCTGAAAACACTTTTTCCCTTATTAGGTTCTTCAGAAAATATCCAATTTAGGAAATGCATTTTAAGAGCTATTGACAAATAATGAAAGTTAGAAAAAAGAAGTTTTGATTTAAAACTTTATGAAGAATAGTTACAGTTTTAAAGTTATGGCAAGAGTAAATCATGTAAGAAGTTAATCTCATTTTAATATTCTCTAAGTGGGACAGTCAGAGGTTACTTAGTTGTCATCTGCAAGTTGGTAGGACCTTGGTGAACTGCCACACCCTTTCTAGCTTTGGGCTCACCTTGTAAGAACTGCTGATTCATAGGCAAACACTTGGACAGTCACATCTGTTAACCATCCCATCAGTTAAACAGCGAACCATAGGATATGTAAATTTGAAGATTGGTTTCCCATAATTCACATTATTGTTTAAAGTACGAGAAATTGCAGCTGTTCACAGCTCTGCCTTTATCTCTCTTCCTTCTTTCCCTTCTCATTTTTTATAGCACTTCTGGGGCCCAGTTGCCAACTGGGGTCTTCCCATTGCTGCCATCAATGACATGAAAAAGTCTCCAGAGATTATCAGTGGACGGATGACATTTGGTAAGTATGCAGCTTTGAATACCTGGGAGGACGGTTAGCTGGGTAATTACAACAGCTGCTGTGTACATCTCAGTTTGGTAGCACCAGATAAGAGAGTATAGCCACTATTAGAAAGAAGCCAAGAACAGGACACGTTGAAGATGTCACTTCTCCACAGTGAGGATAAAACAGGGCGACTTTGAAATATTTATCTGGAAAGAATTAAGGTCCTGTCTGCCTTTGAGATTTACTGCACCCAGTTGAAAATGTGTCCTCTTGAATTGTATTTGGAAAAAGTTTCATGAAGTTTACTTGAAACCCTCATATTTGCTCATAAAATTCTTAAAGGGATTGCATAGCAGTCCTGTCAGGTAATGGATTGTGAACAACACTAGGGGACAGTGAAGTGGCTAGAACTCATGTCTGTCCACTCCCTGTAACACCCTCGTTCCTAAAATGTTCAGTAATAACTAACAAAGGAATAGTCACATGTCTGATGGTCTTCCGTGCACACATGCATTAAGCAATAACTTTGATCTTCTGTGAAAGTATTTAGCAGAAGGGGTTCTTGTTTTGGTTAAGGCAGTTGAGGTGTTGATCTGGTGGCCCGCCTACTCTGAGTCTTCTGAATTGTAAGTCATTGCTTTCCTTCGTGTTGACATTTTGGCAGCCCTCTGCTGTTACTCCTTGACGTTCATGAGATTTGCCTACAAGGTGCAGCCTCGAAACTGGCTCCTGTTTGCGTGCCATGCCACAAATGAAGTAGCCCAGCTCATTCAGGGAGGACGGCTTATCAAGCACGAGTAAGCCCCAGTGCATTCTTCTTGTTTTTAGGGATTGGGGGAATGAAGCTAAATCTGTCTTAGAGGCATTTGGGGCTGGGTGTGAGTGGGTGTGTGAGTGTACAGATGTGTGCGAGCAGCTGGGGAAACGTGATTCCCAGCAGAAACATGCTGCTGAATTGGAAACTTACTGGGAGGTTATCACAGCATGAACTAGGATGTTACTGTTTCTGTAGAATTGGCCAAATGTTATGTAAAGGTGACTTCTTAAAGCATTCCAGGCCTCTGAGGCTGGCAGTGAAACTTTGATTCTTACTGAATTTTTCTTGGTATTTCCAGGATGAGTAAAAAGCCATCAGCATAACAATGGGAAATGACGGACTGGCTCCTAGAAAGGAAGGAAGGCATTGCCAGCTGCTGCTGAGTCACAAATTCCATCATGGATAATGTTTGTTGCTGAGCAAAATATGCCGATGCTGTTTTTACTAACCAGACAATTTTTATAGAAATAGCTGAGAGTTGTAAACCAACTCACGGCTGCCTTACAAGTCCTGAGTATTTTAATTCTCCTTATAAAGACTAGCTCCAAATACGCAATCATTTTATTAATTCCCAATGATGGTTTTATCTGCAGTAATATGTATATCATCTGTTAGAATTGAGTTGATGAAAAACTGAAGAGAACAAAATTTGTTGTAACTATTGGCACTTAAGTCCTCAGAATTCTTGATTTTTCGTTTAATGACCATGAGACACCCAACAGCTGGCCACACACATAAACTCTGATCGCCGTTGTTTGAAAAAGCATCTGTATTTCCATGCAGCGTGTACATTGAAATGCTGTAACTTAATGGCAATAAATGATTTCACTATTATCAAATGAAATGAGTAAATATTTTGCCATGTTTTTAAGAAACTGCAGACCTATATCCTTGAAAAGACGGACATAGGTGTAAAATGGAACTCCTTGAAGATGATCAAGATGGCAGGGAAATGCCAGGCTGGAATGGCAGGTTGGTTCTGGAAGTGTCCACAGTCTCAGCTGTCCAGAGGGTGTTCTTTCTCAAGGGCAGACATTAAAAACACACTCAAATATTGGCCTTCCATCCCCAGACAGCCTTCGGGATTGCAGTGCCATCACCCCACTGTGCTGGGCACCGGTGTGGGATGTGGCTGCTGGGGAAGGGTTGGAGCCTCCATACCCAAGCCACTCCGGGAGCCGGGCACGGGACTCAGTGCCCGAGAATGCAGCCCTGCCGGCTCCCTGTTGGCTTCACGCACGTTCCGCAGTCAGGTTAGGGCTTTAAAACGTTGCCGTGAAAATTCGCATGGCCTTCTCTGTGGCACTGATGGGTGAGCGCAGCGGACGTGAAGCTGAGGTTGGCCTGCGGCCAGGAGAACCCCTCCCCAGACTGCCTTCCCTCTGAGCACATTCTCCCGTCACTTTTCCTTTCCTTCCTTTAAAGGTACTGGACAGTTTACAAGGCATTCTCAGACGTGCTCTCTCTTGGGCCCCACACAGCCCTGGGAGGCCAGCAGGCCTGGTCTGCTTCCATTTCCAGGGGGAGGGGACGGGGGCGAGAAGGTGGGAGACAACTGATGGGTGGCAGGGCCAGGCGCCTCCCCTGCCCCCAGCTCCTGCTGCCCATGGTCCCTGCGGCCTTTCAGCAGGACAGGAGGGGCTCCCTCAGGCTCATTCCTCCACAGCACTAGAGGTGAGGCTGTGGTGAAAGGAACTAGAGATAAGAGCCTAGACTTGGTCTGATTAAGTTGAAACAACGTGGTTGCTTCATTTATGATGTAATAGTACTCGTAAAAAAAATCAGTCTTCCCAGGGGCGTCTAAAGTAACAACTGAAACCTGTGCCTTTCCTCTTGGTCCGTCTCTCCAGCCACTTGTGTGATGTGGGATCTGTTCCTTTGGCCATCTTGGAAAAATCTCGTCCTACCTGTCTTCAGTGCTGTGTAAGGAGCAAGGGGATTTTCGCCGTCTCTGTCAGAAAGATGTGTTAGCTACCTAAAGGGGCAGCCCGTAGGTGTCACCCCGCTGGAGACCTAAGCACCCCAGGGACCCAGAAGCAGATACTGTGGAGATTAGAGCAGGAAAGGCCCCTGATAAAATGACGTCAGCAGGCTGGTCCAGCGAACTCCCCTCAGGCACCTGCTAAGGGGAAGCCTGCGAATGAACACAGGAGGCTTTGTGCAAACACCGGAGACATACAAGGAAGGAGCCCTAGCACGAGGAAGGAGTCCTGCGCACGGGGGAGGAGCCCTGCCCACGAGGGAGGGGCCCTGCGCACGAGGAAGGAGCCCTGCGCAGGGCGACGCAGGAAGCGAGCTTTGATCTTGACCTTTCCCCGAAGAGGAAGGAGCCAAGACAAAAAGCTCCGTCACAGGGCCTGGGGACTTCGCAGGCTCCGGGTCCTGGCAAGGATACAAAAGGATGACACCGAGAGGCGGGTGTGGAATGCCCACTGCGGGAGGCTCATTCCTCATTGCAACACCGATGTGCAAAACGCTCTTCCAGAGCAGGGTTCCTTTTTGATTTTGTGTTTCAAAGGTTCTTGCTTGCTTTAAAATGCCCATATCCGTTGTCTATCACTGGCAGAAAGGGCGCTGAGAACACCGGGTGCTCGGGTGTAAGTGATGGCCTCAGGCACATGGAACGCTCCACCCATGCTCATGGGACGCCTGGCTCCAGGCCCGGACAAGCTCCGCGGCTCTGTCCTCTGGGGATTTGCAGAGCTTCCTCTTCTGGAAGACATTTGAGGCGTACAGGCACGGAACACGGTGAGTGGTCCGCACTGAGAGAGTGGGCATTTAGGGTCTAATCTGACCTGGTCCTGCAGTGAGTTCCCAGAACCGTGGTGGTAGCGAGAACGCTGCTGGCAATGTAAACGTAACCAGGAAAAGGGAGCCGGCATTTAAAGGAATAATAGCTGCATGACACTGAAAACACAAGGAGTGAATTGATGCAAACCTTGCTTTAAAAGCCCAGTAATACATATTCAGAGTTTTAAATCACCACATATAACATTCTCTCTAAAAATAATACTCAAAGTCTCAAAATATTTTTCCTTTCAAATAAAGTACAGAGTTTGAAGACACAAATGAGCTGTGACTTAACTTCCAAGATTAAGTTGACACCAACTGTCAAGACTCAAGGGCCATGTTGGTTTCTGTCACTATGACTTCACGGGCAGAGGTGACAATTGTCAGGTCCTTCCTGCACCAAGTGAAAGTGGCCAACCCGACAGCATGAGTCCTGGCCCTGTGAGTGGACTCCCGGGCTGCACATGTGTGAGAATTGCCGATGGCAGGAGAGAGTCAATGGCCTTTTGTTCCGTGAGGAACTCCCCTGGCACAGCTGGCTCAGGAGGCTCAGGATTGGTCCCTCGTCCTGACTCTTCCCACGCGCCACACAGCGGGAACCGGGCAGCGCTGCCTCCACCCCTCAAGCTGGTTCAGCTGCTCTCTCGTTTACGTTTTTTTTTTTTTTTTTTCAAAGATTTTATTGGGGATGGGGAACAGGACTTTATTGGGGAACAGTGTGTACTTCCAGGACTTTTCTCCAGGTCAAGTTGTTGTCCTTTCAATCTTAGTTCAGCTTCAAGTCTTAGTTGTGGAGGGCGCAGCTCAGCTCCAGGTCCAGTTGCCATTTTCTAGTTGCAGGGGGTGCAGCCCACCATCCCTTGCGGGAGTCAAACTGGCCACTTGTGGTTGAGAGCCCGCGCTCCAACCAACTGAGCCATCCAGGAGGCAGCTCAGCTCAAGGTGCCGTGTTCAATCTTAGTTGCAGGGGGCGGATCACACCATCCCTTGCAGGACTCGAGGAATTGAACTGGCAACCTTGTGTTGAGAGCCCACTGGCCCATGTGGGAATCCAACCGGCAGCCTTTGGAGTTAGGAGCACGGAGCTCTAACCGCCTGAGCCACTGGGCCGGCCCTCGTTTATGTTTTCATCTTGGATTTCTGAGCTGTTTTCTCAGACTCCTGTGAGGAGCGGTTGCAGAAAGTAAGCAGCAGTCGTTAGGACATCTGAGTCCTGACATGACATCAATTTCTCAGAAGTCATTTGATAGTCTCAAAATCATTTCCTTTTTAATGTTCAGCAAGAAGCGAACAACAAAACCACATCATCCAAAGCAGAGCCCCAGTGACCTGGGACAGCAGCTCTGAGCAGGTGAGTGGCCTTGGGGAGTTAGGAGAGCAGACCTCAGGCGTCTGTGCAGAGGTGCCCACGTTTGGGAAATCCCAGTCCTCACTGTCATCAGGACGGGCAGCTGCTGGGGGTGGGCTTGAGCCAGGGTGGCCCACAGGACTGGGGCGGGGGCGGGGCGGGGTGCTGTTTACTGGAGGATGTAACAGAAACCCGGGAGAGCTGAGTGAGGATTAGCTGCTCCCTGACTACTTTTTGTCTCAGGACAACGACCTGGCTCATCAGTCAGCAGGACAGTGCACCCTGTCCTTGGCTGTTCTGGTGACCCCAGCTCTCGCTGCCTTTGGGTGCCCGCCCGAGAGGTCCATGGGAGGCAGGTGACGTGTCAGCCTGACTGACAGTCCGGCTTAAACTAGGACTTCCACGAGGTGACTAGAGGCTGACTTCATTTCTCGTCCCCAGGCCCCCTTCTGTAACGCACATGGTTCCCCAGGGACAGGCTGGGCCCCACGGAAAAGGCAGGATAAATGCGCAATTCTTTCTCTTTCTACCTGGTTTTCAAAGTAAGGAATTGGGTCAATGGCTGTTTCAGTTGTTAAGAAATTATTTTGAAATTTTTTCTGGATTTTCTTTTTTGAGCATGATAATAAACTTGAATTTTTATAGATTTAATGTGATTGTATCAGCTGTGATGATTATTCTTTTTGGTTCGAAGGTCATTCCTTTGGCTGCTGGGAGCCCCTTTGATGCGATCCTTGGAAGCTCTGAGAGCTGCCATGTGCCCTTCACCAGACGCCTCCTGCCCTCTGCCTGCACTGCCCCCAGCACAAGTGAGGAAGGTCTTTGTGCCAACACACGGGCTTAGCACTCTTGCTGCTAGAGCTGTCATTCCTTGGCCATTTCAGTGTCCTCAGTGTCCTTGTAAACCCACTTAATCTTTTCCTCTGTTACATAAGCTTGTCCAGTGTAGAGGTGACTGCAGTTGTTTTAGTTTCAATGTGAAGGCTTTTGTGTTCTGGCAGCTGAGAGTTCTGAGGTGGTAGCTTCTGGTGGTTTCTTAGGACAAGAAGTAGGAGGTCAGGCCCTACTATACTCGAGGGGACAGGGCCACCTACTGTGTTTCCCTGAAAATAAGACCTAGCTGGACCATCAGCTCTAATGCGTCTTTTGGAGCAAAAATTAATATAAGACCCGGTCTTATTTTACTATAAGACTGGGTATAATATAATATAATATATAATTAATATAATACATAATCAGTATAATATAATTAATATAATATAGGACCTGGTCTTATTTTACTATAAGATTGGGTATAATATAATATATAATATAATATAATACAATATAATGTAATATAATACTGGGTCTTATATAAGACCGGGTCTTACATTAATTTTTGCTCCAAACGACACATTAGAGCTGATGGTCCGGCTAGGTCTTATTTTCGGGGAAACAGGGTAAGCAATTGGGCTCTGAGTCCTCAGTGCTCTGTCATCTCAATTGTCTACGCTGACGAGTTTTGGTGAACAGATCAATTCTCCCTTTTACTATTTAATTTCTAGCCGTTACAACCTATATAGTTTAACTTTTTAATCTTGTCCTGATGTGAAAGTTTTACCTTGTGCTGAGTTACAACTTTTCTCTTTAAATAAAAATAATGATATCTAAAGTTTCTACATACCATGCTATGTATTTTTATACTAAGGCTTCCATTGTATAAATGCAAATGTCTCAGTTAACATTCTGTTAACCTTGTGTGCCCATGTTTATTTTCCTCTAGGGAGATTTTAAAGAGATAGGTGGTATCTCACCATTCCACAGATAAGCAAAGGCGACATATGTAAATGCAAGGCTTTAGAGTTTGGTCTGAAATCTCTTCACTCTGAAGTCAGAGTGCCAACTCTGCTTTTATGTATTTTCCAGCCCAATTAAATACCCTTCAAGTAGCTCACCCATCCCAAAGCTTTTGGTGACTAGTTATTTAAAAATATACCTTTTTCAGACAAGGCAGGCTGTCTAAAACGGGGCGTTAGAGTGTACCCTCTGACAAGGAACGTGACTGCTTAGTCTTCACGGCCACAGTTCCTGGTGAGAAATCAGGAGAGGCCACGTGCATCCAGAAGTACTTTTTACCATTACCAGTGTTTTCCCTGAAATCAAGGACCTCGTCCTGTGGGCAGATGTCATCCTTTTCACTGGGAGAAGTGTGCTGCATCAAGAGCAGGAAGGTCACATTGCCTCACCAGCAAGCGACAATGACAAGCCCAAGCTTTGTACCCGGAAAACTATGTAAAGGGCTGAAGAAATCACAGTGCCCCAGCTAAATTCCTTACAGCATTTGGAAGAAATGACCCCTCCCAACTGCTGTGCGCCCACCTCAGGTACAGCTGGGGAGCCCACCTGGACACCTCGCAAGCTAATCAAGCAGGTGTGCTCCAACTGCAAAGGTTCTAGAGGTCACGGGTAGGCTGGTTAGAACACGGGTATACACAACTGTCGGGTGACCATGGCTTTTATAACAGTTGTCACAAACCATCCCACTTACGTTAAGAGAAATAGAAACTCATGTCTGCACCTAGAATGAGCAGTTTTCCATTTAACTTTTTAGGGAATTTGATCAGCATCAATTATATTTCACTGCACTTGATGGGGATTTTTATACAGTATGTGACAAGTCCCTGTCAAAAATTCTGTAAAATACATTCACTGTTCTGGTGAAGGGAAAACGAAGACAGACTTGACTATTGTGATGGGTGTTCAATATGTTCTCTGACATTCAAATGCAAACTGTCCTTGAGTAAAGCGAGCAGGCAGTTCACTCAGCAAATGTCATGCAGTGCCGAGAAGCGTGCTGTGTGCGAAGGGAGAGCACAGTGGATGTGGATTTTTGCAGTAGCACAGTTCTCCCGTTGTTTCTGATTAAATAATAGACCCGTCTCTCCCAGCCATCCCATCACAGGCCTCATCTGTGTACCTCTGCTGCTAGCCTGGGCAGTGCCTGCCACACAGGACACACTCAACACATAATTGTTCATTGACACCAAGATTTATTTTCTCCCCTACAGTCAACCCTTGATGGCATCTGGAGGCAATTTATGCCTCAGATCCTTTAATATGCTCTATTATTGTTACTCATTTTTTCATTCTAGAAACATCTGCCAAGTTTCTGTCCTATGCCAGGCTCTGTGCCTAGGGATGGGGCCTGGACACTAATGAGGCATTTAGACACTAACTGGCTGCGGGTTGTCCCAGCCGCAGGTCAGCAGAGCGACTGCTGAGTCTGCTTTGGGATGGACAGGGCGGTGTGTGGGGCAGGGGCACTGGCCATGTCTCAAGAGGCCTGGGAAGGCTCCCCTGAGGAGGAGACTCCTAGATCAAGTGGGAACTGGCCAAGAAAGTTGGGGTTGGGGACACGGCGGTGTGGGGAGGAAGATTTGAAGCCGTGAGACCAGAGTGTAGAAAGGCATGTAGGTATGGCTTTCACAGGCTGAACATGTGAGTCTCTGTGTGTTGACACCGCACATGCATGTGATGTGGAAAGAAAGATATGGTCCTGCATGAGGCTGGAGAGAAGAGCAGCAGCTGGATCACGACCAGCTCTGTGTACTGCGCTGAGATGCGGCCTTTATTCTGAGGAAGTGGGGGCGTTGTTGAAGGTTTTCTAAGTGGAGTGAGAGGGACAGGTTTAGTGACCTGCACAGCCAGCTGTGGAGAACGGCTGCCAGCGGGCCAGACGGGAAGGACGGGTAGGAGTCAAGATGGGCCCCTGCTATCTGTATGCCTCCCCTTAGGGTGGGGGGTCGCTCATAATCAGCTCAGTTTGCCGCTGGCTTCGGTGCTGGTGGTGGTGATGCTGGTGGTGGTGATGCTGGTTGTGACGGTGATGACGGTGGTGATGGTGGTGATAGTGATGGTGGTGGTGGTGGTGATGGTGACGGTGGTGAGGGTGGTGATGGTAGTGGTGGTGATGGGGGGGGGCTACTTTTCCGTTCCCATCGGACACGCTCCTCCCATCGCCTTCTGGCTGTGGGAACAGTTCACTTTGTTTCAGGGCTGATGTCAGGAACAGAAACACTGAAATGCGATAGAAAAGAATTAATGTCTCTTTGGAAAAATGAGAAGCATTATTAGAACTCAGGCTGTGTTTTTCTAAAGGTTTGTCTCCTGCCTTTTCGTTTCAGTCATATTCCTCCTAAGCAATTATCCCTAATTCTTTCTCGCCCACACCTTGACAGCCAGTCCTTCCCTCTGCCCAGGGCCTGGCTTCCTCCACTCTTTTGCCGCGTGGCACTCCGGTAACTATGGCAACAGGCCCCCCCATAGGCAGCTGACTTTGCTCATTCACAAAGCATTCTGGGGTCTCAGTCCTTAAGAAAGAAAACTATGCTGTTACTTTTTGTACCAGGATTTGCTATCATGTCCATAGAAGTGACTAAGATAAGCTTATGAGACAGTAAATGACTGATGATTAAATATTGTTAGATCCGTCCCACACTGTAACCGCACAGGGGCTCAATTTCAGGTGTCATTTTCACTGGAGAGTGTTTGACACATTCACCATTTCCACCAAGTAGTGTATGAAATCATGGAGATGGGAAGAAGAAATTAAAAAGGTTCTATGTTCTTTCAGAATGCGTCAAGTGTCGCCGGTGAGGAAAGGTTCCCACGTACCTTTACGGTATTCCTCTCCGCAGAAACCCTCTGGGAACCAAGCGCGTACCTAAGTCAGCTGGTGTGAGGGGTGGTGCTTTGTGCCTGAGGTCCCGTGGGGGTGGACTTCCTGAGTGGGACGGAGTGTTGCATTTGTGGGTGGGCTGGGCCTGTAGAAAGGAACACACTCCCCATGGGCCACTCCCCCAGAAAGGTGACCTTGGCCTCGCTGACTAGCTCTCCTCTGACCTTGTCTTCTTGTCACTCCCTCGCCGCTTTCCTGTGGTCAGGTGAAGGGAAGAGGGTGGGGAGGAGGGGTGGATTTCAGTGTGGAGAGGAGTCTGTTAAACTCGCTCTGGGGCCTGGAGGAAAGCAGCATGGGAGCGGTGCTCAGCTCCATGTGGGCCAGTCTCAACCGCCTGGCCTCTCACCACTTAGCACCTCCTCCTGTTTTGTGCCTGGGCTGCCTTGTGTTTGTGACGGCTGGTGGCTCTGGAAAGCTCTGTAGCTGAGAAGCAGAAAGGAAGACGGAAGCTACTGGATTTTTGTCTAGGTTTACAGGCAAGAGGTACAGGCTCACTTTAGGTTTCTGTCCAGACTGCTCAGTATTTCACGAGGTTGGGGAGACAGGGATCCCGAGGAGCAGAAATCCCACGTGACGAAACAACAGCAGGTACTCAGCACTCGGAGTGGCAGGCCCTGCTGTGTCGGCGTGGCAGTCCTCATCACTCGCGGGAGTTCTGTTCCACAGAGTCCCCACAAACACGGCACCAGTGAAATCTGAAGCACCGCTCCTAGGAAACATGGGTGAGCTTCCGGTGGGTCTCTGGCTACATTTTCCTCAACCAGTCAATTCATAACGTTTCATGTGTTTCTGTTTAGAGACACCTTATTTCGCACATGCTGGCGATTCCTTAACATTGAACTCATGGCCGACAACACCTAAGTCAGGCCTGCACGAAGCTTCTCTGACACTTGTTTTCTCCGTAAAGCACATTGCAGCCTTCTGTGCATAGGAACAGCAGACGGCACCTCAGCACTACGCTTGGGAGCCGATTTTAACAGCGAAATCACCAACAGAAAGCACAAAAATGCAAAAACATGGCACTAAATGGACCACAAGAAGGGTACTTTTTCTAGAAGAAGCTGAACCAAGAAGGCAGAGCATCACCTTGTTTACCTCCGAGGAACCGTGTGCCTTGGCTAACTCAAAATTTTCCCTTTTCTGTGCATTTCCCTTGAATGGCTGTGAAAGTACTTGCAAGCATGGATTTGGGGGTTACAAATTTTGGCAAGTTGGCAAATACAGAACCTGTGAATGAAGAGGGTCAATTGCAGTATTATTTTACTTAATCCTCATAACAACCCTGAAAGGCAGGAACTATTATCACCTTGATTTTCACATGTGAGAAAGTGAAACAGAAATTTAGGTTGACTTGCCCAAAACTTCAGCTATAACACAAAACAAGGGAGCCAGGATTCTAATCCAGGCAGTCTGACTCGGGAGCCCAGACCATCACTCATCATCTCAGTATCTAAATAAGGGTTATGCCTTCAATAAACTGTGCAGTAGTTTTTAGGAAACTTGAGCTTGGCTCATAGAGCATGAGAAGTGGAAAAGCCCAAAAAACATTCTTAAACATTTAATACTATTTTCTAAGCAAGACTTCTTATACCCAAGTACAGGTTGAAACATATGGAATAGCCCTTTGTAGCTTAAAAATAGTTGGACATTGACAATTTCACATGGTGCAACCTCATATATCCTTGGAAAGGTGAATCCCCACCACTAGACGTATCCCTTTATCTCATCTTCCCGCATATGGAAAACTGAAGTCACTACACTTCAAAAGGGAAATGTTAGTACTTAGAGGTGTACTCTACTAAATAGAAGCATAGAGGTTTATGATTTTTACAACAGATGTTGATCTATTTTCTGATCTTTTTCAGTTAAGGACCAAAGGATAAGATCTCACACTTTAGTATAAATAGGCCAAATGTATTTTCTGCCTGAAAAATGCTGGGCATTGGACTGTTCTTATCATAGGAAGTGTATGACCTGCTTTTCTGGAAGTCTTATATGTTCTCACCTAATTGAGATGAGATAAAATCTGTACTGAAGGCCGCAGGACAGAGAATAAAAGTTTTGGGGGGTCCACCTTTTGTCAGATTTTAGGGAAGAGTGTGGGTGGTGTAATGAAACAAGACATTTTCGCTATGATCTTAACCAGCCAAAAAGCAGAACTTACCATTTGATGCCCTTGGAGTAACACACTTCGGGGAAGCTGCAAGATACTCTGGACTTTATATTGTCCAGGCAGCCTCGTTTCTAATCTTTCCTTAGCACGGTGGAGAGTAAGAGCCAAAAACAAAAAAGCCGTCTCCCCATGCGCTAGTGTCTGTTCACCAGTGTTGGCCAGAGAGCAGTAAACCCCGGTTCAAAGGATTGCAGTTTATGTTAAAACTGGACAGATGTGTTGGATCAGCTATTCCTCTTCTAAGCAGGGGTTCACTCTCCAATGCTTAGTTGGAAGGTGAACTGAGTCAACACCTCTCACAAGGTAAAAGGAGGACGGCAGCCTCGCTCCGGTTCTTCTGAGATAATGTGAACTCTACTCTCATTCAACCTCGCAAGGTCGGCGTTTCACGTGCTGATGAGGCCCGGCTGGGGGAGCGCTTGTCCCCACCGCACAGGCAGCGGCGGGGCTGAAGTCGGCACGGAGCCGCCTGCCCCAGAGCCTGCCCTTCGCTCCCCGGCTCCGTCCAGCGAAGATGCTTGGAAAACCTCAGTGTAGAACTAGCCCGGAATACGATGTGCTGAATAAGTAGGACAAGGAAGGAAGCTAGGAAAGGGACAAATAAAGGGCCTTTACGTAATACTGTCCCATTTTAAATGTTCCCGCTCCCCAGAGTGCTGCCCGCAAGGACCCCGCCTGTCAGTCAGGATTCCCACGTCGGCCCCCGGATTCCGCTCAGAGTCAGGCCCGGCGTCGCGTCTGCAGCCCTGGACCTCTGGGCCGCAGCACGACTGGGCGAGCGCCTGAGCACCGGGCGGGGTAGCGGCGCCCAGCGTCCGGGCGACTGCGTTCACCCAACAAGCAGCGGCTGTGCGCCCGCTGTGCCGACTCCAGGTGACGGGCGACGGCTGCAATTCGAGCACCGGTGACTCGCGGCTGCTCTGCATCCCGCGTGACCACGCCCACTCAGCCAGCCGGCCGGAAACCAGCGCAGCGCGGGACCCGCCTACCAGGCTCGGCGGGGCTCGGCTCGGAGCCCGAGAGGCCGGCGGGCCCCGGCGCGCATGCGCGCGCTGCTACGGCGGCCGCAGGGGCCTGGCCGGAAACGGGTGATCCGCACTTCCGGTTACCTAGAGCAGTCTCCGGTTCCGGTTTCCTCCGAGTGCGCCAGGGGCGGGCGACCGAGTGGCCGTCGCTGCGCCCCGGGAGCAGAGCCATGGAGAAGCTGCGGCGGGTCCTGAGCGGCCAGGACGACGAGGAGCAGGGCCTGACTTCGCAGGTACGGGCCGCCGCAGGGTCCCAGCGCCCCCCGCCCCCCGCCCCCCGGGCCGCGGCTGCGACAGCAGAGGGGGCTGAGCGCGTGCCGGGTCCGGCCCGTGGAGCGTGGGCGAGCGGGGCCGCCTGTGCGCGGACGGCTGATGCGGGAGGGCTCCGCCGCCCCGGGAAGCGCGGGGGCTCTCCGGTGTCCACGGAGCTCACTGAGACACCCGCCGCGCGCCCCGGTCGGCCCCGCTCTGCCAGGCGACCCGTCTGCCCGCACGCTGCCCGCCCGGCCTCTGCGTGGCTCTCGGCGCCGGGTGCGGGCTCTGCGCGGGCCTGTGCGCGCCGTGGGTGCGGGCGCGGTGTCCGCGAGCGGCCGGGAGCCGAACTCTGCAGGTTTCCTGCCTCCGTTTGTCCCCGGAGATAAATGAGGGCCCGGGCGGTGGGTGTGGCTCTTGGAAGCGGGGAGACGAGGTACAAATCCAGGTCACGGAGAAGTGAAGTGACACTGAAGTGAAAGATGCTTGTTAAGGCGTTGAGCCTGCTGAGACATTTTGTGTGTGTTTTAAAGCCCGTGTCCCGGGGCCTCACCCACGGGCTTGGTGAGGGTCACTTCCTCTATTGAGGGAGTGAAACAGGAGTGGAGCAGGAACTGCTTCGTAAGTACTTTTATTTGCATGCAGACAAGGTCTTGTTTGCCTGTCACCGAAGTGGGAACGTTTACAATGGAATAGTATGTAAAGTTTTGTTTGTCCCCTTTCCTAACTTCCTTCGTTGTCTTGTTTATTCAGCACATCTTGTGGGCAGCGTTCCGGGCTAGTCTGGGGGGTTCGGAGACTAGAAGACAGGCGTCTACTCGGTGAACCCTGTAACCGGTTTGACAGATCACAGTGGTTCTGCAATAACCCAGCTAAGCGTTAGGTTGGTGCACATGTAATTGCGGTTTTGCAGTTTTTAACCTTGTAAACCACAACTGCTTTTGCACCAACCTGATAGTAACACGAGAAGCATCAACAGGGCGGTAATGTCTTACCAGCGCATTTCCTGCACCACTGTTTTGTGTTCCAGTGCACACTCTGGGTCTGTCACACAGCACAGCCATAGCCACACTTGACTACTTACATTTCAATTAATTAAACTTGAATACAGGTTAAAATCCTTTCCCAGTCCCACTGGCCACATGAGGCACTTGTGTGAGTGGCTGTGCCTAGGACAGCGCGTGAGTGGGACATTCCTTCGCAGACAGTTCTGTTGGACTGAGCTGCTTTAAACCTTGGGGGCGTGAAGGCCGTAGAGCCCCTTTTCTTGAGCCCACCGTCTGGAGGGGAGAAAGATACGTAGAGACGTCATTGGTTAAAGATTGGAGCGATTCGAATGGACGGGAGCTGTGAGTTCAGAGGTGGCCCATTCCTTCACTCAGCAACTCTTAGTACCAACACATGTGTGGCCCTGTTCACGATGCGGGGGTTACAGCAGCGACCAAAACAAAGCCCTCATCCACTTGGAATGTACATTTTAATTGGGGGGAACAGTTAAAACCTAGTAAATATAAACTGTGGCAGCCAGTGAGGAGGGGGCCGTCACCTGGCCCACCTCCTCGCCCAGAGGTACGGGATGCTTAGGAGAAGACAGGCCCATTGACAGGGTGTGGGGGACCACGTTGCACACCGAGGAGGGAGGTGGCGAATGATCAGAGAAGAGGGTGACAGGGTGCAGAGGAGTTTCTGATGGTGGTTAGGGTGGCTGGGAGTGTGCTGGGAGTGTGGCAGGACGCACACGGGCGTGGACGACTGGATGAGACTGGCTGGGGGCGGGGTGAGGACGTGGGCGAGGCAGTGAGTGAGGGGGCGCAGGGAAGCTCTGGGTGGCTCGGTCCTCCGCCCAGGTGGCCTGGAGGCCGGGGGAGTGGCAGAGGAGCCACAGTTCTGGGGCCCTCAGGCGAGGTGACAGGAAGATGCCAGGCAGCTGTGAGCTCAGAGATGACGCATTCCTTCATCATAAGACCTGAGCCAGGTCTTAGAGACGTGTAGACAAGGGCAGGGGAAGGCCTAGGAAGACACTTCATCTCCAGGAAGAGGGAGACAGACGAGGACACACAGAAGGAGCAGCCGGTGGGGTGGATGGGACTCTGAGGAGAGCGCCATCCGGAGTGGCTGGAGGGAGGGGTTCGTCCAATGCGGTGAGAAGGAAGGGATAGGGGTTCTTAAGAAAGCCCCTGGCGTGAAGCACGGGAAGCAGCCTTCCTGTCTGGAAGGTTTGAGCTGCGTGAGGGCGGGAGCTGGGTGGTCAAGGACAGTGCCTGGCATGTGCCCGGGTGGGGATCCCATCAGCTCCCAGGTTAGCTCCTTCGAGAAGAAGGGGCTCTCGCTCTGATGGGCACCCCTTACTTCATTCAGGTCTCCTCCTGTACCTCCCAGAAGGGCCTTCACTGATGGATCTGCTGACGTCATGCGTCTCTGGCCAGCTCCGCCCTTTGACCTGCGAGTTTCTCTTCATGGGCTGATGCTTGTTATATGGGCACTTGCTTATCGGAAGACAGCGACCCTTTCATGTTCACTGTTGTAGTTCCCAGTGTCAGGAGCTCAGCCGAGTTGGGGGAGAGAGACCTGGGCTCTCAGGTGTCGGAGGGGCGATTAAAGCCCCAAGCCCCAAAGAGAAGGGCTGATTCAGCCTGAAGTCACTTTCTGCGATGGTATTAGCAAGAGGCTCACACTGGAGGAGTGCCCATTTCCCCCATGGACTGGGTGCGGACGGTTGGGGGTCTGCTCCCTGCTGAGGGAGCCCCACGGGCAGTGGACCCTGAGGTCAGGAGAGGCCAGTGGGAAGGCTCCCTTAGGGGGCAGAGGCAGAGAGGAGGATGGTGTCCTTAGGGTCCCCACGTGCCCTGGGAGGAGGCCTTGGTGGAAGAGGAGTCCTGCCCTGCCCAGGGCCGCAGATAAAGGGACCCGGAAACGGGGTGCTGGGCCGGGAGTGAGACGCGGGAGAGGGCGTGGCAGACCAGGCCCAGTCCTTGACCCCAGATCCTCAGGCACTGCAGTGTGGCCCCGGCACCACGCGCCGTGGGCAGGGCAGTGGCCGGGGACACCTTCTCACCGGGGCCGGACCCCACCCAGCACTTAGACTAGGAGCACTCGGTGGCTGCTGGATGGATGGATCAGCGAGCATTTTGCTGGTTTAAAATGGAGGACGCATCAGCACATGTGAAGGTTAATGGAAACGGTGTCAGGGACAGAACCTGGATAAAGCCACGTTCACTGTTGGAGAGGGCTAAGCAGCCCGTAAGTTCCCTGTGAGTCCCTGCGGAGGCCGAGGGGGTGGGATCCAAGGCGGGGTGGCCAGGCTGACTTTAGCTGCTCTGCAGTGACCTGAGGACAGGACGAGAGGACGTCCCTGAGGTGCCTTGGTGGTCTGGGAGCAGCAAGCGACGGCCTCCGTTTTCTACGTGAGAAAGGGAAGTTATCTGCTGCGAGTGGAAGTGTCAGGGCAAGAACTGGGCGTCTGAAATGGAGGGGCTTTGAACTGGGGTGGCAGAGAGAAGGCAGGTGGTAGAGAGAAGACAACAACACAGGCCAGAAGTTGATGAGGACGGGGTTATGGTGCCCGAGTCGTGCCACGTGACTCCGTCCCGGGGAAGAGGAAGGAAGAGTCATGGGGTTTGCCTGATGGATGCAGCAGAAAGGTTTAAATGTCTCATTGAAGCGATGTGCCGCGTGCCGTCCACTGAGAGGGGGAGAAGGATGGTGGGCTGGAGAAAGGGCACAGGCGCAGGCCAGTCGAGGCAGGAGCCTGTGGCTCAGCGTGCCCGGGATGGCATCGGGTCAGGGAGCAGCCGCTTGAGGTTTGGGGTAGAGCAGTTTCAGGTACTACGACTGCCCTGAGTCACTGAGTGCAGTGGCAGGAAAAGGCCACTGAGATGGGGGGGTGAGGAACGGAAGGGCCAGGCTGTCCCTGTGGATGTTGACACGATGGAAGCCTGCGGGGTCCGAGTGGGGCCTGGGATCGGGGTCCTGAGCAAGAGAGAGTGACTCGGAGAGAGAGCTGCAGGTGACAAACGAGGACAGTAGGGTGGCTGTTCATGGATGAGCCTCCGAGTAAGGGGAAGGGACCGCAGGGAGAATGCAGTGCCAGCTTGTCCCATGTTGAAACTGTGTAATTTGCCCAGTTAGGAGTTAGGAAATCTGTGCTTTGTTTCTAGATCCAGGGCAATTTGCAAGGCTTGAGACAAGTCATGTGCTTGTGGGTTGAATATTCCATATTTACAAAGGGAGTAAGTTGTCACAGGTTTCATCGCATGGCAGATGGAATAAGGGAAATCCCTCCGATTATACAAGGAGCACGCTGAGAGGAAAATGAACTGGCTGCTGCAAACTCGCAGTTGGACTTGTGGACCACGGGGTGACTTGAGCTTGTGACAAAAAGGAAAACTGGGTGCTTTTCGTCTCCTTAAGCCTCACCTCACTGTGCTCACACTGACCGTTTAGAAATCGTTCTTCCTAATGACGTTTCCATTTCCTTACAAACCAGTAGGTCATTTCCTGTGTGATGTGCCGTCTTCAGGGCTTATTTTGTTCTAGTAACTAAACTGTATTGATGGATATTCTTCCTGATCAGAAAGAATAAAGTTTAGATGTTTTTATAGGCAGGTTTATTCTTTGTTTAAAATCCAGTTATCAGTTTTGTTGTAAACAGATGACATCACTGGCAACAAGAATGTCTGAATTAAAGTAAAAATGTAAGAACATTTGAAGTGTGTTAAAAAGTGATGTGTTACTGTGACAGAGTCTTTATTAAGTTATTTTTATCTACTTTTCATGCTGCATAAGGATTCAAAGATTAATCTACTCAGGTAATTTTCAGCTTTTGCATGTAAAACTTTGTGTTTACTTCATTCTTGAAAATACATGATAAGCATGTGGTCTTATTTTTAAGTATCTATGGTAATATAAGCTAGAAATTTAAATTTTGGTATATAAAGTCTTACTGCATATATCTAGTTTCTTGAAACAGCTGTTGTTGAGACTTTTTCAGCCTTATTGGGAAAATAAGTTTTAATAGTGCACTTAGTAATCTGAATGTGTGTGCTGAATCATTCTGCATGCCAGGTTGTCGTGCTGTATAAAGTATGCAGAGCAATTTCTGTGTTGTTCTAATTTGGTTAGAATTCGCAGGACACACAGGAACGTCGTTGCTCTGGAATAAATTATCATCTCAAAACTGCGTTTTAGTAACAGTCGGGAGGTACCCAGGGCTTTCTGAGTTGTTTGGAATGAACTCTTCTTAATAAGTCAAGTTGACGGTGTGTCTGATGATACACACTGCTGGTGGCTGCCCAGGGCCCTGTCATTAGGCAGGTGTACCCGCCCCCCGTGGCTCACAGCTCTGCCTCTGCTCACCCTGGTGCTCCCGCAGTCACCCCCACTCCGCCCCAGCAGCTGGCAGGAGGTGGGGACCGGAAGCAGCCCTGCTCCGGGCAGGACTGCCTGAGCACGTTGACACTGCAGGTCCAAGCTGAATTCCAGCTGACACTCACCCTTGCTCGGTTCCTCGTGCTCCGTCCAGCTCCCCTCGCTTCCAGCAGTTGCTGCACAGGAAGCCCCATCTCAGGCTCTGCACGTAGGGCATGTCACCTGAGCGACCTCAGACAGACGCTGAGAGACGTGTGGGCTGCCTCAGCGTTGGTCAGCATTTTGCCCGTCTGGTTGCATCTTTCCTCTCTAGTTTTTGAAATCACAGTATTTTATAATGTACCTCATGTGATTTCATCCAGCTCAGTGTACGTATCCTGTCCCTCCCAGGTAGGGGCTCTTTAAACGTGAGCACAATTCTGTTGTCACACCTGCCAAAGCTAGCAGTGGTCCCTCAGGCCCTCGTGGTCCCCAGAGCGTGTTTGTAGTTCCCTTCCCAACCGCGGGATCTCCATATGCTTAAACCACATGCAAAGTCTGCCCAGAAGGAAGTGCAGAGGACCGGTTGGGCAGTGGGGGCCTGGGCAGGTCCTAACCCGCTTCTTCCTTAAGGCCCTGGACGCCTCGTCCCTGAGTTTCAGCACCAGGTTGAAGTGGTTTGCCATCTGCTTCGCGAGCGGCGTCGTCTTCTCCATCCTCGTGAGTCAAGGCCTCTGTGGCTTCTTCATTTCTATTTGTGCCAGACCTGTAGTCCCGTTTAGTACCCACAAGCAGTGCGCTTTACCTGGATTGCTCCGAGACTTCCAGTGGGACACATTCAGATACCTGATGAAAGGGGCAGAGACCAATACAAAGATGCAGAAAGTAACATTTTGGGGGAGTATGGATTGTTAAAATAATTTTAAGAAAATTCAAACTAGCTGCAGAGTTAGTAATTGAGATGTTAATTACGTTTTTTAACTTGCCATTTAAAAACAATTTAATTTAAGTAGTGTGAGTTTACTCACATGTATAAAGAAAGTTGTGTTATGGCTCATTTACATAGACTTACATTCAAATACACAGAAGATTCAAATTAGGAAATAACATTGAAAATTAACTGCTTTTTAAAATGATATAATCAGTATATGCAAGCACATTTATACTTAAAATGTGTATTATTATATATTTATATTACTACTGTAGCACATTTAATTTTAAGCCATTACAATGGTAAAATTATTTTGAAATAACTATAATATTTTAACTCAGGGAACTGGATTGCTATGGCTTCCTGGTGGCCTAAAGCTTTTCGCAGTGTTTTACACCTTTGGAAATATTGCTGCATTAGCAAGGTATGTACAGAAGTTTAGCTTCTTAAAATACTTCGTTTGCTATCACTCTCCTGAGGACTTTCCTAATAGGATCTATTTCTAGAGCTCTGACATGTTGTGAATTCAGCACAGAATATGTATTTCTTTAATAAACACTGACGCCTGCTGTGTGCCAGCTGCCGTAACGGAGTGGTCATGGTAGGAGTAGCCAGTCCCTGTGTGCCAGGGACTGTCTGCAGCGTTTTGTGTCTGTGACCCCAGTTATGAGGGGGGCACTGTTAGCACCCCTCTTACAGCTGGGGCTGTGCCTGGCGAGGTGAGGACGTGCTCCCCCCAGCCCGTCCTCTGAGCCCCCTCCCTAGTTTGGGAAGCCTGTGTCCCCGTGAGGCAGGCGGTCGGTCAGATGACCAGTGGCCTAGCCGGACGACGGGGTGGCAGTGGTGTGGGGAGGCGGGGTGGTGAGGCAGAGGCGCGGCGGGCTGGGCCTTGGGCAGTCCTCTCTGAGTGCATCTTTGGGGTGCTGACGTCCCATCTTTGGGGTGGTTGTCACATGTATGAGCTCTGCGTTTGTGTGCACTTAGCTTTCAGAGGTGACCGTCTGTTTCTTCTGGAATTTTCTGGGTCAGAGGTATTGTCAAGTGAGCAGGCGTGAGTCAAGGCTGAGCTCAGTGAGGGCTCGTACCTGTGGTGGTTCCGGTTCCGACGGGGCCTGAAAGAAGCCGGAGCTGGCAGTGCCTGTGGACCTGCTATGAGAGGCTTTCCAGGACAGTTAATTACTCGTGGAGGTGGCCTTGCATTGTGCTGACGTGTAACGTGTGCGCAGACAGGAAATCGTGACTGATATTGGCAGACAGCATATTGACAGGCAGCCTGTCAGCTTGGGACCGCTTTGGCTCACTGGTGGCTATAAAATCCCACTATGAATAATTTGTCAAAAGGCATTTATGTTTCATAGAAAACTAAAAGACTAAAGTTTGCTTTTGATAGTAAGGGGAAATTAACCAGATTTAGTGAGAGATTCTTATTAAATAAATGAACCCAGGGTTTCTTTTCTTGAAAGAGTTTGTTTTTATGTGACCACACAGGTTAGGTGGTCCCTCACTCAGTTCTCCTGTTTGTTTCTAATAGCACGTGCTTTTTAATGGGGCCTATGAAGCAGCTGAAGAAGATGTTTGAAACAACAAGATTGCTTGCAACAATTATTATGATTGTAAGTAAATAGTGAAAAACACCTTTATTGACGTATTTTTTGCATTGTTATTTTACAAAAAAAATTGTGCATTTTTATGTCAGTCCTTTGTCATATTTCTCGTGTGGCATGTAATGATTACATCATGCAGGCTGTGTGATTAAAGAGCGTGAGTTACCCAGTGTTACCTAAAATGATGGGCTGGGTAAATGCAACTTTCTTTGCATGTATCTAACATTGCAGCTCTGTATTTAAAATGCACATTAGAACTGGATGTATTTCACCGTCAAGCCCCACAGAACGTTTCCTAATGGACTGCTGTGTGCTTGTGGAGGGTGGGCTGGAAGACAGATCACTCTGCCTCCATTTGAGTCATCTCGGGGAGAGTGGGCATTGATTTAAGTAGCCTGTCCTCTGGTGTGGTCGCTTCCCTGTTTGACCAGTTGACAAGCACTTCACGTCGGGGTCTGTCCGGGCTGCTGCGGCGGCTGGAATTCAGTGATGTCTTTGTCTGTGAACAAGTGTGCTCTTGGAAACAGCTTTCGTCATGTGCTTTGGGTTCTTAGCTGATGGTTGGTGGGTATTTCGGGCAGGGGGAGCCCAGGTCCCCCTCCACCCAGGCCTCTGATCCTAACGCGCTTATTCCGTCTCTTGCAGATTTCTTTGTCCTTAAAGCCTGTTTTTGAATTTAAATGTCAGTATTAGCTCATTTGTCCTTTTAACTATTAATTTGCTTTTCAAACACAACTAATCTTTGTAGATTTGTAAGTAAGGACATGTTTTCAGCTGTAACATGTGAACCTTCTCCCTCCTTCCCAGAGTAAAAACGTTTTAGCCTAATTTTTTATCTATGTCCTTATTCAGCTTCATCAGAGTTAGTGCCATTTTACTTATTTTTCCAGTTATTTTGAACTTCCTGTGTTAGCTGGTAAAGCCGCATATATATTAACATTGAACTTTGTCTGGGTTGCTGAGAAATGATCTTACACCGTTCGACTGCAACAATGTTATATTCCACCAAGATTTTATGTGGATTCATTTTATTTAGGACATCCTGGAACCCACCTTAGTAATGCATTCTGCCTTACATAAATAAGCATGAACTCAAAGGGCTTTTCAAACAGTTAGAAACATAAATATTTCCCCAAAGAGATGGTTATTTATTCATATGATGAACTTTGGTGATGGATTGAGTCATATCGTTTCTAGCTGAATGCTTTGCGCAGGGCCTCATTGCTGCTGACCTGAGCTTAGGCCTAATAGTGGTGGTAAAGAAATACTGCCACTCAGCACCTTCTGAGTGCCAGCCCCAGACTCAAGCGCATTACCCATGTATTGTGATTTGTTCCTGCAAAGCCCTGTAGAGCAGGCAGAGGGTATCACCCTCCTTCTAAAGGGAAGATAACTGTGGTCTGGACCAGATAACTGACTTAACCAGGGACACAGACCGTAGGCGGCAGAGCTGGGAGCTGCCTAGGTCTCTATCTCCAAACCTCCTGCCTGTCACCATTGCTGCCACCTGCCTCCTTGGGGGGCACAGAGATGTGGAATGATGATGTATGGAAATCATTCCAGTAGATTCCTATGTAAAGCTAAGTAAAGGAGAAGCTGCTGTGTTAGCACGTGCCCTAAACTGTTGGCAGTATTGTTACTAAACATTAGCACAGTCATTCATAAGAGCAGCTGTTGTCACTGAACCATTCTGCGGGCATTCTTTCTGTTGACATAAGGCATCAGTGGATCATTTTCGAGTTGTTTCCGTTTTGCCAGGGAATACAACAGTCATAGATTTTAAAGTAAAATGATCCTCACGGAATATGTAAGTACAGCTGGAGGCAGTGGTCGCATTAATTTTCTTCTATAGTATGTTGTTATCATGCAAATGAGTGCAGATTAGTTTATGCATTTTTATTAAGCTTTTGAAGGGATTCAGACTTAACCATAATTTCTTTCCTTTCCTCCAGTTGTGTCTCATCTTTACCTTGTGTGCTGCTCTCTGGGTAAGTTACATCCTCCATGCCTGCTTGTTACTAGCCTGGTCCCTCGTTGGGGACGGTCATCACACTGTTACCTGAAAGGAGCTCAAAGTCTGGCTTCTTTCAAACCCACCAGAGATTGGGTGTCCCTAAAATTGTGCCTGGTGACATCCCATTAGTGATTACATAGACTGTACATCTGAAACAGACAAGGGTGAGTTTGTCCTTACCTCTAGGCCGGGCTGGCTCCTCTGTCGGTCCCTGGGCTGTGAGAGGTTCTGCTGCCGGCCAGCGTGGGAGGGAGCCACTGATGAGGGGCCAGAAAACAAACCCAAACAAATGAATGGAACGGAGACGAAAGCGCGTCCAGGAACCTTAGACCACTGCAGGCAGGGTGGGCCGTTCCTCATTCGCCTAGAGAAGTCCCACTGTTTACAGCTCAGCTTTCTGATCACGCACCCGACTGATTCTTCTTTATTTATGGTTCCCTGTCTGCTTCCCAGGAGGCTAACCAAAAAACTATACATTTCCAGGAAGCAAGGGTTGTGTGTGACGTTCTAGAAATGCTCTGTCAGAAAAGGTCTTAGTTTGCTTTTCAGTTTTGATGATGTAAGGACTAAACATCAGTTACATGAGAATTGATTTACACCTCGTTTCCCAATGTGGACTTCAAAGAATATGCTGAACAATTTTTGCATATCCCTGTGGAAAATTGATTTCTGGTTTGGGAATGGTCTAGCAGCCTGTTTGTTTAGAAGTAGATAGAAGTAAAAGAAGTAAGTAAAAAAACAATAAAAATGGACAAGGAATTCTAAAAATAGACCATCCAAAGTCATGGAAACTATTGTACATTATTCTAGGAAACAATAAAATGCAGTTTTCCTTTAAAAAATAACTCAAGACAAGGAGCCAGTGAGAATGAGTAAAATGTGTCAATTCGACAGAGGCTCTAGATCTAATAACTATGTGGGATTTTGGGTGTGGGTCTGACAAGTGTTGGCCTTGACTTAAGGACCTAACGTCCCAGCTTGAATGTGTTCAGCCTGGGCACAGTGATTCCAGTAACATTTACGTAACGCCATAGATTGAGTAGTATTTAAATGAATGGGTACAGAGAATTTTAGAAAGGAACGGTAGCTTCTGAAATATTTAAGTTTCAGTTCTACTGAATCTTATATTTCTCATACTAAAGCTTAATAAAATAAATGGAGCTGTCACCTTACACTTTTGAAGGGGAAGAATTGAACTGGGTTGTAAACAATATTTGTAAATATTTTTTTAAATTCTTAACTCATTGTTTTTCTCTTTTGCTGTTGTTAGTGGCATAAGAAGGGGCTGGCCGTACTATTCTGCATATTGCAGTTCTTGTCGATGACCTGGTAAGTCTCACCTGATTAGAAAACAGTGCCAGGCGTTTTGTTCTGAGCCTAGAAGCCTGGGAAAGTCGTTGGCATTTCATCTGGCGGTTGAAGTGGGTGCCTCGGAGTGGGGAGGGGACGGACCTGAGAGGTCAGACGCGTGAAGTCTGCGCGTGTCCCACGGTGACTGCAGCAGGGAGACCTGGGACGGGGTGGGGTGCGCTGCTTCCGCAGGTCCACCATGCTCGTACGTGAAAGAGAAGTGCTCAGACGTGAAGGTGGTGGTGCCGTCTGAACGCACAGCGGCAAGGCCTGAGGGCACGGGGGCCTGCCATTCCCTTGGCACTGTCACTGCCTCCGCACTGAGCAGGTTCTTCTGAAGTCAACCCTGGCCTTGCCGTCCCTGCAGCTGCCGTGGGAGCGTCACTGGCAGACGGCTGCTTCTAGCCTCTCCCTGGGCTGGTCCTTCCTCCGCCTCCGGTCCTCAGCCGCCCCGGCTCCCCAGCAGACTTGGCCCCTTCCTGGGCCTTTTTATGGCGTGGGCTGCAGTAAAAGGCCCAGCGAGTGTGCTGGTATTGGATGTACTGTCCTTGCACGCTTCCGGGTCAGACCGGGAAGGTGTTCTCACACATAAAACACTTTTAAGTGTGTCTTTCCTTTTCTGCAGAGCTAAGTTTTGTTTGCTCCTTCCAGCAGTCAGTAACGCCCCTCCTGATTTTGCTGTTTTAAATCTCCTTTTGGATGGTACCCAGTCTGGGATCAGTCTTTCTTGTAACTGTTTCTCCCTTTCCACCGACAGATGTGCTTTCAATGACAGTTCAATGCGGTTCTCTATGTTACAGAGGAGCACTATGGAGGAGTTTTGCTCGTTTTCAGTGAAATGGGAACGTTTTAGTTGATTTCCTTGGTCATTTTTTATAGTATGTTGCTTTTTATTGCATCATCTGTATTTAATGATTGATTTCTCTCTAAAGGAGAATGCAGTCTCTGCTCAAATTACTTGTTTTTATTTAAAAAAAACTTAAAACGGGTAACCTTTTGGTTAATAATAAGCTCAAACTTTAGCAGGCAGCAGAGGCACTTCGAGTTTGTTAACCCAGTTTCTCATTCAGGATGTGTGGGGTCCGGCCCGGTAATCTGCATTCTGTACAAGTTCCGGCTGCAGCTGGGGCTGCTGCTGGGGTGGTACTTGGAGCATCACTGCAGCCACGTGCCGCCTTACTTTTTTGGTGGTAGAATGTGGCCATTTGGCATAAAGAGAAGCATCATTTAAATTAAATTTCAACAAATGGCTTTTTCTTGCAGGTATAGTCTGTCATACATCCCATTTGCAAGGTAAGCATGTTTCAATTCCATTTTGTTTTTGCTGCTCTAATTATTTCACAGAAATGCATGAAGTTTAATAATTTTCACATTGAAATGTTATTTAGAAGGCTGTTGTTTTTTGTTGGCTTTGACTTTCTTCCCAAAAGGAAATATTTTAAATGAGATGGATACAAAGAAGCTTCTGTATAAAGTGAAGCCATTTTGAACATAGTAGCAGATTTTACTCCTGCTTCTAACACCTGCACCTGTGTAGTTAGGGAACTCTGACAAGAGTTCTGGATCCTTCCATGACTGCAGCTATTCATTAAATAGGATGTGGAGACTCCAGCAAAATTCTACTTAATAAAAGGAAGTTAGTGATAAAATGAGGTCTGATACATGAATGTTTGTCTTAAGCCAGTAGAAACATATTTATTCTATATGTCAAGAGGTAACTGCCATTTATATTTTTTCAGAGGAATGTACTAATTTAGTTGTGGAGGGCAAGACAAAACTAATAGTAATCTTAAATCTGACAGATTCAGAAAAATACTCTGTTGAGGCACAGCTTAGCTTCTTTGTAAAATTTGCAAACAGGTAGTCTGTGAAAAAGAGGAAGGTTGTATGCCTCATGTGAACAGTGAAGGAGATTGGCAGAAAGTCTATTTTCCTGTGGATAGTTCTTTTTTGATGAATTATCTCCTTATAAGGAGATATCTCCTTATCTCCTTATAAGGAGAACCAGCCAGCCCGGGTCCGGTACAGGTGCGAGGCTGAAGCAGAGCGCTAGACGTAACTGACCATCCTCGGACATGTGCCGCAGCTCCCTTACTGCTGCTCACCAAGGACCAGCTCACCTAGAAAGGTGTCCCCTCCCCAGACAGGCTCAGAGCAGGGAGTCGTGTCTGCCCCTATGTGGGTCTCCAGTTCAACAGTCCGCATAAAAATAATAACCGGAATGAACAAAAGTATTAAGTAATACTTCAAACAAACTCGTTTGGGAAAAATTATTAAAGTTGAATGAAGTTTATCACATGGATTTTTTTGGGACTTCTTAGCATGCAGTTATAAGCATTTTGCTTTGTAACATCCAGTTTGTTATTTCTTGTTAAAAATTATTTCTTTGTTAAGTTGTTTTTGGCATTTAAATTTTCCTTATTAAGATTAGTGTATGTGCTGGTAAAGATTTCCTAAAATAAGTGCCATTTCGGAAATTAACAGATTTTTTCCAAGTCTCAGTTCTTGAACTCAAGTTTAATCTCAAGTCTGACGTGTTGGGTTCCCGCCGAGTTCTGGCACACAGGTGATGGTGCGCTGGTCCCCTGGCAGCAGTGTCCCCTGAGTTGGCCCGGGAAGCACATTGTCATACCACTTTGTCTTCCTTTTTTCCACCAGGGACGCAGTGATTAAATGCTGTTCTTCTCTCATAAGTTGAAAATCAGAAACTCTTCAAAAAGAGCATTTGAAAATTGATGTACTGTTTTTTTGGTGAAGTGCGTTTTTCCCGGTACAGTAATTACTCCTCAAACCACTGCAGTGACAGCTGAAGACCGTTTTGTGTACTGGTAGGACTGCATGCTTGATTAAGATGCTACACGCTTGTCATGTTAAATTCATTATATGTCATTAATGTGCTCTTCCAAAGAGAAGATTTCAATCATTGCTAGTTAGTTGTAGATGTTTAGCCAGTTTTTAAATCTTTTCTAAACAGCATTTGAGATGTGAATATTTAAGGATAAACCTGTGCTGCAAGATATAGTCAACTTTTGGGGCTCTTTTTAAATGTCTAGATAGTTTAAGTGTCTTTTTTTAAAAAAATTTAAATGTGAAATTTTTTACTTTAAAAATTGCTTATTATATGTAATAAAAATAATATATAAATCTTTACAATTTTGAAATAAACCCACACTTGGAAAAATAACTTCTTCTGGATCACATTTACAGTATCTTAAGTGGGCAGTACCTTGGTTCAGCCAGGAGAATCTCGGCACTGGGCAGTTTTCCTGGAGAAGAGTAAGCTGCAATCCTGCCCTAATAGTGTTTGTGGGTACAAACCTGTAAACGGTAATAGGACTGTAATGATAAGACATTTAGAAGTGTCGCCCAGGGTGGACCTCTGCAAACATCATGCAGGAAGTCCTGGTGGAGGGTGTGATGTGGGCACTAGTTGTGGAGGTGCAAAGAGAGCTGACAGCCAGGTGGAGAGGTGAGGCAGCCACACAGGAAGAAGGAAGAAGCTGCTCTTAGCCCCGGGGGAGGAAGGCCCTGGCTGTTGCTGGGCCCCAGGGAGAGCCTGCTTGATGGGGCTTGGGAGTGGAGCTGTGGGGAGCAGGCTCCCCTCCTCCGCCAGCTCTCCCACCCTTGCCCCCAGCCCCACAGGCAGACCCTAGTCAAGTTGGTTGCCCACAGAGCTTCTGAACTGCAGTTGGCAGCGGGGAGGGCAGAGAGGAGAGCCCCACTGGCCTTGGCGTAAGCAGGGCTCTGGAGATGGTGATGGCAGGGGTACTTGGGTAGTTATCCTAGTGGATGTGCCCGGAGAGAATGTTCTAGAGGGCAGGAGAGGATGTGATGCTGGGAGGGGGTAGATCAGCACAGGGTGTCAGCACAGGGGTGGGAGCTGAGGCTGGAGAGGGAGGCAGGGGAGGGGACAGGGAGGAAGTCGCAGCAGCCAGCCAGCCAGGTGGTGGTGGTACATGAAAATGCCACATCCTCCACCCTAGACACCTGTGTGGGAGAGGCAGGCACGGGCCCAGTTGTTGGAAGACAGTCACAGGACATCTTGGGAGTTCAGAGGGCAGGGCAGAGTGGGCACGCTGGGTAGCAAGGAGCCTGGTGTGTGCAGAGCGTCTAAGGAGATGGGGGTGGTGTGCACAGGGGACACGTAAGGGGCTGGAGTTTGACCCCGAGGAGCTTGTTTTAGACAATTAGCAAGATGACAGCAGTAAAAGAATAAAAGACTGTAGTTCTCAGGTCAGGGGCCAGCAGGCGTGTGCGAGCACCCCCCAGGCAGACTGCCCTCCTTTCACCGCCCGGTCAGGGTCAGGGTCAGGGTCAGGGGGCTGGAACCAGCCGAGGTGAATGGACTTGTCTGGAGTGGCATGACGTGGCCGCTGCTCAGCCGAGGCAGGTCTGCCAGGCCTGTCTGCGTCCAGAGACCGGCTCCCCACCATGTGGAGTTCTGCGGCCTGGTTTGTCAGCACGCCCCACACCTTCCCCAGGAGGACGCGGGGACGCCAGTGCCACTGCTTTCAGGTAGCCCTGTGTTCTTAATGGAAATGGAATTATTACACCTGCTGGCCTTTTGCCCTACATTGTTCACACAGACCAAAATAGGGGTCAGGTAGGAGTCAGTGTGGGAGGAGGGAGCCAGGTATGGGCAGCGCCAGAAGGGAGTCCTGACAAGAGTCCAGTCCAGGGACAGGCTGCGATGATGAGCAGAGAGCAGATGGACCTGTCAAAGAGGCCCCTGTGGGAGTGAGTTTGGAGCGTGTGCCCGGAACCAGCTGGAAGCTGTTGCTGTGTTGTGCAGAAGACCCCGGACAGGTGTCCACCACTGAGGTGGGGCCTCGGCCTCGAGGACCGGGAAGAACACTGTTAAGGCCACTGAGGTGGTGCTGGGGAGACGCCAGAGACACGGGTGCTGCCTGGCCAGGCTTCATGGGGCCCTCTGCCTGGGTGCCACCTGCCCGCAACAGTGGCAGCCCCGGGGTGTGTGGTGCTGGAAAGGTGGTGGTCGGTGAGCGAGCGCCCTGTGCCAGGCACGGTGGTCATGGGCCTCGGTGGACTTCCCCTCACGTGAAGGAAGCCTGCCGCGCCCACTGAGGTGAACCGCCTGGCCCCACGTGAGCTGGAGGGTCTCAGAGCTGCTGCAGCCCCTACAAAGGGGGGAGGGACCTAGTGATGGGCTTCAGAGCCCGTGGCTGTGACGGGGCGACATGATGCGTGTGTGTCGCCAGCAGGACCGGACGGCTGTGAAAGGTCAGCCAAAGCCTGTGCTGCGCCCTGCCCCAGGGAGTCGGAGTTCCACACCAGTCCCCTGGTGGTCACCTGAGATGGTTCACATCGGGCTATGTCCTGCCCACTTGTCAGGATGGGGGGCCCTTTGGAAGAGGTCCTGTCGTGGTCGGAGGTCCACAGCCTTCGCAGGATAAGCCCAGCCTCTTTCCAGTCATTTCCCTCAGGCTCCAAGCTGGTCCTGCAGCTGGTTGACAGAGGTCACACATCTGCCTGGGTGTGCGTCTCAAAGGGACTCACGGGGGCGGCACCAGATGGTGAGGGGCAAAGACAAACTGTTCGCGTTCACGTTTGCAAACTCCTTTATGTTCTTTATCCCCAGACGCCGTGGCCTCAGGAAACGTGAACTTCTGCTGTTCTCTTTAAAATTAAACCGTCTCTTGAATTAGAAACCAGCTGTGGAAGTGTCTGCACGACCATTTAAAGCAGTGCGCCGCTTTCACAAAGCCGCCTTGCAGCTGGGACTGTGGGGAACGGGACGCCTGCGCGGGAGCTCTCGGGGTGGGGCTGCCTGAAGTCCGCGCCTGCCTCTGCCCCCCTCGCGCTCCCCCATCCCAGGCCAGCTTATTGGGGCTTCTCTTTTGCTTTCAAGTGAATCATTCAACGGACAGTTGACAATTAGATGCTTTTGTGGGGGCGGGGGGGGGGGGAACGAACGCAAGTTAAACTCGTTGGCACAAACGCTGCGCCCCGGGCAGGCACACTCGCGCGGGGCTCTGTGGACAGAAGGCCGCAGGGAAGTGCCCGCAATTTGTGTCTGTCCTCGGTGTCATTTTTTTCATTCTGCGATGATTGGAGCTGTGTCCCAGCTTTTGCCTAATGTTTCTCCAGGTCAGTTTCCTGTAAGCGTCATCGAGCCATGTTTCTGAGTAAGAGTTCATGAGCGCGCACGTCCCGTGCATGTTATTAGAAGCCGTGTGGGAGGCTTGTGAATGCAGTTAATACTACACCTAAAATCCCGCGCTTTGCCATGGACACGTGGATAGAAACTTAAGGCGCGTCATCGTTAATGGGGTTGGTGGCTGTGCTTCCCGTGTAAACTCACGTCCTTATTTGCGTCACTTGTTTCCAGGCTGTTAAAGAACCAACTACAGGGGTCCCTGGTGGCCTTGATGGGTTCCAGGACCCTCTCGGATACAGAAATCCGTGGACACTCAAGTCCCCTGTATCAGAATGGCTACTGTTTGTTTGCACATAACTTGCGCACGTCCCCGTGTCCTTTAAACCATCCCTAGGTTACTTGTAGTACCTAATGCAGTGTAAATGCTGTGCGAACAGTTGTTACACTGTACTGTTTAGGGAATAATGGCAAGGGGAAAAAAAGCCTGTACACGTCCAGTGCAGGCGCAGCCATCGTGGGCCGAACTTCGTGGTGACGTCAGCAGTGACGTAACTTGGGCAAATGTTTTCCATCTCCGGGTGGTTGACTCGCGCATGCACTCCGCGGACCCAGAGGCCCACTGCGTTGCGTGGCTTTCCACGTGCAGAGCCGGCCTCCTAGCGGAGATGTGGCTGCGTGTGTGCAGTGCTGCGTCCTTGTTCACCACCGACCATCGCTGCCCTTCTCACAGTGGCCCAGGGACCTGCCTGCGGGTCACCGAGACCCTTTCAGGATCTACTTTGGTAATAACCCCAAGACACTGCCTGTGCTTTTCGTCCTGCTGCTGCGCGACACAGTGGCATCGCCAGGTTCTGGACACATGGCCGCTCAAGGACCCAGCTCAGAGTCCACCACTTACCTCTGGCTGGTTCGTTTTAGAAAATAGTGTTGATTTGTCGTTAAAAATGTCAGTGCAATGGGTTTATTGTTAGCATAATGTGTTTATTATTTTTAAATGTACTAAACATTATTTTAAGTCTCAGTTTAAATTTCTAATAAGGCTAACATCAATAGAGGCCACAAAACAGAAGCTCTTTGAGTCCTAAAAGTGTAACGGGTTCTGGAGACGCGCTGGCCGGGAGGGGAGCGCTCTGGGCAGACGGTCTGCCTCTCCGCGTGCTCGCTGTGGGGCGACGTGGGCAAACGTTGGCTTTTTCGTGTAAGGACCAGGAGGCTGCCATGAGGTATCCAGATAACGTGATTCTTATCTCATGATGGGGAAAAAAGCAAGACTTAAAGTAAATCACATCTGAACAGTTTTCTAAATGTTCTTCTACTCCCAAAACCTTTCGTAGTAACAAACCAATGTTAGAAGAAGAAATTGAGGTATTTTTTAGTTGCTGAGCAAGTTCGCTACTTCTCAGTAATCAAATAGGATTTTTAAAACTGGACTTAGCTTTCCATGGTTTAAAATTCAGATGCAGTTTTAGTTCTAGATGTTTGACTCCTTGTTGCTATATGTCAAGTAAATTATTTGAATCAAAACATAGAAATGAAGTATAGCATTTGGGGAGAGATTGCTGATTTGTTTTCCTGTTTGGAGTTTTCTGAATGCACATTGAAGTATTCTATGCCTTAGTAAAACCAAGAAGTTAATACGTTAATGAGGAAACTTTCTTAGAAGGATTTCCTGGTATTATGGTGTCGTTACTGGCTCATCTTTTATTAACTGGGAATCCATGTAATGACAAATTGAGCACGTGGGTGTCTGTGGCAGTAGCGTGCATCCGGCTGGATACCTATGGGATCCAGGCAGTGCCTTGTGACCAGGTCAGTGGCCCTTTGCAGAGCAGGGCCGCCATACCTGTTTCAGTAACTCCAGTTCAGTTCAAACCTGGGAGCTGGAACCTTCTGTAGTTTCAGTTGGGCGTGGGTATAATCTTCTTGGTATTTTATTTTAGTGATTGAAATGTTTTCTACATACATTTTACTCCTTCTGGAACTGCCTTAAAGGGTTTTTATAAAGAAGTCTTTATCCATACACTTAACTGGGACACAATAGTAGGAGAAACAATTACCATTAACTCCCAAAGTGTGGACAATTTGAAATTTGAAAATGAAATGTAATGCACAAATTAAATGTCATAAAAATATGGACCGTTCTGAATACATATATTTGAGCTGGCTTATGTCTTTTCAAATCAACCAGCTCATTTGAAATAATAAATTTCGTACCCTCAAGATGAAATGCAATCAGGAAAGATGGACTCCTGTACTCCAGTGCTCCCAGAAGCAGACCACAGTATTCTAGCATTCTAGTCTCACAACCCAATATGTAAACAGTTGTCCCCACAGCTGCGTCCTGGGCTTGTTATCCAAAACCCCATGTAAGTGTCGAGTGGAATTGGATTCTATTTCTTGACTCTAATCACTTTTCCATCAAGTCTTTTATTCTGCATGTAAACTTGGCTGTCTTCTAGTGTAACGTTCCTTACTCTTAACTGTCACCGGCTACTCAAGTTGACCAAATAGAATGTGTGTGTAACGGATTCTTTAACAGCCAGTGCGCCTGTGACATGGCTGGCGACATGTAGCTTTCCTGTGTCCCCTCCCAGGCCCACACCTGGCTTTCTACCCTCTAATTTTCAAAGAGCTGAAGGATGCAAGTAGAAGAGGCCTGGCAGGAAGCAGTTATGCTGTCATGTGGGTGCCTTAGCAGAGTCTGGAGACCTCAGAACGGCAGAAATGCCATGCTCCCTGTGGCTCCTGGGACAGCGGCTCACCACGAGGTACAGGAACTTCTCGTCCCCACACAACGCCCTTCCAGGGCCCTCAGGGAGGCCCTCTGAGCTGACCTGGGTGACGGGCCAACAGGCACTCAGTATCTACTTTTCTGACCCAGAGGTTGGGCAGACTTACCACTTCCCGAGTCTCCAAGCTTCTGGAACGGGACAAGGTGTGTAGGGAGGGGGGACCTGAAGAAGCCCAGTGAACAGTCTGGAGAGATGTCAGTCTGCATCTTGCTTTCTCTTCTTGGAGGAATGCCCGATTTCTGCTAGTGTGGGCAGTGATGGCTGCTTAATCCATCCTCCACCCACTGACCTCAGGTATGGGGGCTCCGGAACCTCACTGCTGGGGGGGGGGCTCCTCACCCACTGGGATGTTAGGGTCCTTCCCCCCACCCATGTCCCAGTAGAATGGAGATAGTAATAGGAGTCAGGAGCGTTTCAATCAATATAGATTAGCGATTATAATTACGAGACACCAACCCGCCCTCACCTGACTGTCACCCGTTGTCATCACTTGGAAGCGTGCTAGGAGTTAGGGAAGGGGACCCATCGCTGACCCGGTCACAGCTGTTGATCTGCTGGAAGAACTGGGTGTGCTGTTGGTTTCCCTCCGCCGCTGACTGCCCATGCTGTGCACACAAGAATGCTGTTTGGCCCCTGCCCTTCTAGCCTCATCCTGTCGGCAGCATCTTCATCGTGCCTCCAGGCCACTCTCCTGGCCACCGCCCCTTGCGTCCCTAGTCCCCACCCACCTCCAAATGCTAAACCTGGAACAAAATGTGTGCTGCTTTCAATCCCTAGGACAGATCTCGTAGGACCTAAACTGTCTCAGACACACGTCCCCCTGAGCAGCTGCTGAAAGACAGGCCACACTTGGGGTCCTGGTGGGAGTGAGGACAGCTGGAGACTTGGCTGGAAGCTGCATTTGCATAGCTTTTCGAGAATATGTAAACATATGGGGTGGTTTCGGGGGTGCTGATGGAGATCGTGGAACCCAAACCTTCCCCTTCACCCCCAGCTGTGGTGAGAAATGTTTCTG
Source organism: Rhinolophus sinicus (assembly GCF_036562045.2). NCBI lineage: Eukaryota > Metazoa > Chordata > Mammalia > Chiroptera > Rhinolophidae > Rhinolophus > Rhinolophus sinicus. The sequence goes on along the minus strand of NC_133755.1, from coordinate 182,043,263 downwards.
GTCACCTGTCACGTTTCACCCCTGCGCTGACCCAGTAGCTATCTCAGCTGGAACACATGGGACTAGAAGGGGACTGTGTCCGCTGGCAGCAGGGTCAGCAGAGGCGGGCAGATGTGCACCTGGGGCTGCTGGCACCAGGCACAGGTGAGTCACCCACGTTGAATGTTTTTGGCTCGCGGGTTGCAACACAACACAACCTGCTTAGCCCAGAAAAGCAACACCTGTGAAAAAACATTTTTGGAGCTGTAAACAATTGATAATTCTGAAGTAATGCGGGGACTGCTTAGGTGAAACTGACACATTGCTTTGTAATTGCTGTGAATCAACCCGCGTCCGAATATTGCGGGGCTGTTCTCATGTCTCTACAACTAGAAGTAGACAGCGAAGATGTCTCACTGTCCTTTAGGACCACTGCTATAGCACTGAATATACTGCCTTGCTCACAGCCATCACGCCGAAGATCGTAATGTCTAACATTTCCTGCATCATGATGTAACTGAAACTGGACATTTTGCCCAGGTTTTTAATTTTGAAATGACTGTCAGCAATGGCATTACTTATGTAAAGTTAAAAGCACAGTGATTCACCGAAATGTCTTGCCCCACCTTTGAGTTCAGCCAGCCTTCAGGGGACAGCAGAATGCGAGGCTAGCCCACCAGGGTTACCCGAAGCTGTTCTTCGCACCATCTTAAAGGCCTCCAGAGGTTGTGAAGGGTTTTCTCTCCGATGCCAGGACTCCGCCCCGGACTGGGGACACGCCCTGCGCTCCCTGAGCCTCCCGCCTCTGAAGGATTGTCGCTAGCAGCGGCGCTGGGACGTCCCGCGGAGCCCCCGCCCCCCCTGCTGTCCGGCCCGCATCTCGCTGTGTGCATCAGGGATCGCGACACCAGCCGGGCACAGCCGGCACCTGGCTGTGCGGCGTCCACAGCAGGCGCACGCGGCTCCTCCTCCCGCCGGAGGGCGCCTCTCGCTTGACGCTGCAGGGCGCGAGGGGCTGTCTGCGCGGGCTTGGCCGAGGAGCCCCGGAGTTGCGCCCCTGAAGGAGGGAAGGAAGGGTGACTTGGCTTACAGCCCCTGGGTGCTGGCGCCGGGACGTGAGGGAGCTGGACATGCCGTGGCTGGACGGAGGTGGGTGCCGAGGGAGGACGCGGGGCCACCGATGGGGAGGGCGCCGGGCTCCACGCCCCAGGGACTAAGGACAGCCCCTCTCCTTTTAGGGCGCTGATGCTCCGCCGGCTCGGTGGCAGCATGCCTTTCCCACCGCCGCCCGCCCCGGCCTCGGGGGTCCCTGCCGCGCGCCCCCCGCCCCGCAGGGCCAGCGCCCCCCGGAAGGCGGCAGCGCCCGCCTGCGCCCTGTCGGGGCCCTCGCCGCCCGCCGCGGCCGGGGACAAGAAGAGGCCCCCGGAGCGGCCCGAGGCGCTGCTGTCCCGCTCCTGGCCCTCGGCCACCCTGAAGAGGCCACCGGCCCGCCGCGTCCCCGGCCCGGTTCCTCCACGTACCCCAGCTCCGGCCGCGTCCGGCCGCCCGCACGCCCCGGATACGGCTGGCGCGGGCGACAGTCGCGCGGGACCCGCCGCCTCGGGGCCGGGGCCAGACGCCGCCGTGCGCTTCTCGCTGAGCCTCACCCCCGAGGCCGTCCTGGTGATCCAGAAGCGCCACCTGGAGAAGCAGCTGCTGGCGCGGCCCCGCCGGCCGCTCCCCTCGCCCTCGGCGGACGCCAGGCGCCTGCTCGCCCCCGGCCCCCGGGCCAGGGCCGCGGGCCCGCGGAGTGGCGGCGACCCTGGAGGCCCGGACGCTCGCCCGCCCGGCGTCCCGCTGCTGCCCGGCGGCCTGCGGGCCCCCGACCCTGGCCTGCGGCCCACCGACCTGCGCCGGCTGCTCAAGGTGTCGCTGCTCAACGATCGGCACAAGTACGACGACGTGGAGTACGAGGAGGAGGCCGCGACCGTGGACGAGGGCCTGGTCCGCAAGTGCACCGAGTGGCTGCGCGGCGTGGAGTCGGCGGCCGCGACGCGTGACCGCACCGGGGCCCTGGACACACTGCCGCACCTGAGCACGCTGTGAGGCGGCTGGACCCACCCCTCCTGGCGCCCACCCGATGCCCACCGCCCACCTCCAGGGCGCCTGTGAGCCAGGTGGGTGTCCCGGGAGCCCTGCCACACCTGGGCACCTGCGAGCAGGGCCTGGTGGACCGGACCGGAGGGCACACTCAGTGCCTACAGCGCATCTCCTGGACATGCTGCTCCACCGGGGCGCCCTCGTGGGAGACACAGCCTCATCTGATGCCCACCACACAGGCCCAGGCCCTGCCCACTCCACAGTCCGCGCGGCACCACAACCTTTCCCACTCCCACACGTGTTCTCTACCCGCCACGTCTGCCTCCTGCACCGTCCTGGCCTCATCGTGCCCACAGGTGTCCTTGCTGCACGTGGCAGCGTTTGCAGCACTGAAAGTGCCTCAGCCCCCACCCCTCCGTTTAGGTTCCTGACACCCTCTGTGGTGTCACTCCCTGCAGGTGCCCTGGTCTGAGCAGCTAGTAACAGCCAGGGGGAGGGCAAGGCCCAGGATGGTGGCTGTGGTGCGGCATTTATGAGTTTGTTTCTCCTAAATAGAAACGTATGGGGGCGGGGTTGGAAAGCCTGGGAACACAAGTGAGTGGAATCTTCCTACTGCAAACTGGGAGGGCAGTCACCAGGGACTCAGGCCCCTGGTGGATGGGCGCTGGCATGGGAACAGTTGTCACAACACTGACGCATCCTGGCTTGGTGCGCCATGGGCAGCACTCCCGGCTGTGAGCCTGGTGTAAACCCACAGACGCTCACACGTATGCTCTCACACAACCCTCACACTTAGAAACATGCCCACACATGCCCTCACACTCATCATATCCACACTCTTACATGCACACTTGCACACAGTCACATGCACACACAAACACATGCTCACACTCCTCACGCACCCTCACACGCTCCTTCCCGCGCGTGCGCACACGTGAGTCTCTTCTGAAGCCCAGAGGTGCCAGGTTTCCCCATGGCCTGGTAAAGGGATGGCAGGAGCCAAGCTGCGTCTGCCCAAATCCATCCTCTTTATTTGAAGTGCTGCTCACAAAGTATCTTCTGTGCTACAAAGGAGGGGAAAACGCAGACAGCTGTACCCAGAACACAATGTTATTTGCAGGAGAAAGCTGGAAGTTGCTGGTAGGGTGTGGGGTAGGTCTGTATGTTTTCAGTATTTTTAATCACTGAAAATCAGTGACATGGTGGCTTTGTACAGTTGTATATAGTAATTTTATAAAAGAAACTTCTATTTATTGTTGGATAAAGGGTAAAACTCCCCTGCCTTTTAGGGACCATATCCTTCCTGCTAACCCCAGGCCAATTCTTAGACACTTTCTCCATGCATCTGAGTATATTTAACTCATATAAGGTTGAAAAAGGAAAAAATGTTATAATCAGACAAGGCTGGTTATACAAAAATAATATATTACCTTAGTTGGGGGCTTCTTTTGTAAAAGTCAGCAACAGTTTAATGTTTATCTTGTTAGATGTTAATGTGTGAAGTCATAATTAAATTTTACATTGAAACCTTACATTTTAAAAAACCAATTTTGTGTTTTTCCTGTGGAGATGTTTGTGCTAACCTCTCTCTCTCTCTCTCTCTCTCTCTCTCTCTCTCTCTCTCTCTCTCGGCACAAATCTAGTTGGACGTGAAGCATTTAACTCAGTGGGAGCTGCGTAGGCCACCAGATGAGTTGCAAGAATAACCCCCTCCCCACTGAACAGCGGGTCAGAAGACCCTGTTTGAGGGGAGAGAGCCCCACTGTCTTTTATTTGAACTGAATGTATTAATACCAGAGAGGCAAAGTAGCAGTCTTACGGAGGTGACATTGTGACATCTGTCCCCTGAGCACTCTGGCCACCCCCAGTGCAATCTGCAGAGCCCAGTCCTGGGCCAGGAGCACTCTTTCTGGTCGGTCACCAGCAGATGAAGAGCGAACTGACCATGAGTTCATAGTGGGCAGTGTCATAACTTGGTCTCATTTACACATAGAGCAAATACCAATAATGAAGAGACCCAGGTTTCTGTCCATCGTTGCAATAATAACATTTTAAAGACTTTCCTGAAATAATGGATTTTGCCAAACTTCTTTCTGTCTCTGACCTCGTGTGTCTTCCTGGTCGTATTGCTGTGACAGTGTGTGGTTCTCTCTCCATCTGTGGTTCTCTCTGTGTCCCTATTTCTTTGTTTTCCTTTCCTCTCACCCCTTTCTCTGGGCTCCCCATCCCCATCCCCTAACTGGCCACAGTATGACCTGAGCACTTTTTTCCCATTTGCATTTGCTCCGCAGAGTTTTGTGTGCCTTGTTCCTCACTTTAACAGCAGATGAGTGGGACTTTTATGTTGCTCGGTTGATGACACTCAATAAAAAAACAAAAAAGGACACATGGTGTCTATTCATGCTGCTGACATTCCAAGAAAGCTTTCTAAGTCATTGTGTTGCAATTTCTTAATGTTTAAATAAAAGAGAAATTCAATGCTTTGTGTTTCTTTTTGATGAAGCCATTAAAAACTGGCCACTGAAATCACAGAGGTATTTAAAATTCATGCGAGGTGGTCTCACCGTGGTGCCGTCCCATTTGAGGGTCTGGGATTCCCCGGGGTCCACAAAGGTTCATTGGTTTCAATCACTACCAGGATTTACAAAATTCTAACGCTAATCAAATATCATCATCATATGGCTGTTTGGCAGTGATATGCAACCTTTTGTCAGGCCACAAAGTCCCATGAGAGCTATATTCCCAATATCGTCCTAGGAAGATGGACCATGGAACGATGAAAATTTGCATGTATTTTAGGAAGCCCACGGATCTCCAATTAAGAACTTCTACATATGCCTACTAGAGCCCTTTCCCCCCCAAAAGTAGTTTCAAGCTGGTAGGGCCCACCAATCGGAAGTTAAAGGGTCAATATGATTAATGGTGAGGACCATTCAACACTAGGAAGGGGAGATGTCCTTTGTAAATGTGGCTTGTCTTTTGAATATTTGGGTCCACAGAGAAAAAGTAAGAAAAGATGTCCATGGGAGTAAGAAGGTGGGCTCCATGCTCTCTCCGTGAGTAGAGCTCTTACTGTCAAGTGCCCCCATGGTAGGTCGGGCGTTCCTACCAGGAGGCTGGGTGTTTGTGCTGTCGTGAGATCGTGGAATGTCACTGGCTAAGTGGGCGTGTGTGTGCTTTCCAGTATTGAGCCTGTATGACTTAATTCCATACCTTTAGGAAATACCCTGGCACTTTAAGGTAGATTTTATCTTGATCTGCTCTCTTTCTGGAAAAAGTAGATGCCAAAAAGGCAGAACCTTGAGCTGTGTGGTTTCCCCAGAAATTGCACCGTTCCATTGAGGCTGGGCTATCTGTGGGATCTGCTCATATTAACCTGGCTCTGGAATCGTAATTTTGTGCCTTTACTTTTTAGTGTGGAAACTGAAGCCACCGCGGGTGTCATAAGTGATAAGAGCACTGCGTCCCCAGGGCTGCACACGAGAACCTCTGTACCTGCGGGCAGCCCAGCATGGCCTTTGTCCAGACACTGACAACAGGGCTGCTCGCACGGCTGGTGATGCCCCAGGCCCAGCTGAGTGGCCGAGTGCCCCCCCCACTCAGGTTAGGGAAGCCGTACCTCCCCCAGGCTCAGGGTGGCCTGTGGAGCTGACGAGGCTGGAGTCCCCATAGTGACACTGTCCCTCGTCAGCCGTCTCTCATTAGACGTTTGTACCTTAGTGTCTTCCATATAATGGGGTTAAGACGACATAGAAGATCCTGGTAAGGATTCTGATGAGATGCGGGTAAAGCGTTTGTGATGATGCCCGCATGTTACCAGCTCAAGTTCCGCTGTGATGAATACCTCAAAAAACTTCACTGCCCGAAAACCATGATTTTCTGGTATTTACCTGTGCGAAATCAAAATCCTCACTCACCTGAGGTTTTTCTTTTACCATTTCATGCACACCTGTGTTGGGGGCTGTACTTTTATTTCCCTGAGGGGTTTAAGAATAAAAATGTCTACTGTGTTTTACCTTCTTATTCCAAACTTATTTATTCTTTATGTCCTGAGCTTAAAAATTTGTTTCTGAGCTTCCTGGTAGCAAAAGCAAAATTAAACATAGTTATATAATCTCAGTATCTAACAAGAAACACCCATTACGAGAGACATAGTTTTTCTTAGAGAAAATTATTTTGTGTAAGTATATATTTATAATACATGCAATATAATGAGTGGAATTCTTTTTATTTTTATTTTATTTATGTATTTCTATTTTTTCAAATATTTTTATTTTTCAATTCCAGTTGACATTCAATATTATATTAGTTTCAGGTGTACAACATAGTGGTTAGTCATTTATATAACTTACGGAGTGATCCCCTGATAAGTCTAGTGCCCACCTGGCACCATACATACTTATTAAAATATTATTGATTATATTCCCCCTGCTGTACTTCATATCTCCATGACTGTTTTCATAACTGGCAATTTGTGCTTCTTAATCTCTTCCCCTTTTTCACCCACACCCCCAAGCCCCCTCCCATCTGGCATCCATCAGTTTGTTCTCTGTATCTATGAGTCTATTTCTGTTTTGTTCATTTGTTTGGGTGTTTCAGATTCACATATCAGTGAGATCATGTGGTGTTTGTAACGGACGGTACCCTAATGCAGCTTGTGGAAGAGGCGTCCATATTCTTCACGTCACTGTTCATTCTTGGTGAAAGCTGTGTCCTCTCCCACATCAGACCACCCCCACCTGCCCTTGTGGAGGTGGATCCCATGGGAAAATGGGAGAGAGTCTCTAGGCAGCAATTTTAGATCTCCTCACGTATTTAGCAAGTACTGTCCAAAACATGTAGAAAATGTTACAGAATTCTAAAACTTTTGGTCTCAAGACTCCTTTAATAGTTATTGAGAGAAGCCAGGAGCTTCTGTTTATGTGGATTATATCTAGCAACACTTCCTGTATTGGAAATTGAAACCAAGACCCTAAAAGGGCCTGGGGACCCTCAAAAGTCTTTAGGCCACACTTTGAGAAGTCCCTGGTTTCTACCATATGTGTCAGCCTCTCGTGCATGTAATCTGTGCTGGGGGGCGGAGGGGCTACATCTGAATTTCTGGGGAAACATTTCAAGATACATATTATCCAGACCCCAAACCGAGAGTCTGATTTTGTAGACCTGAGAGGGACCCCAGGGGGGCTGCTGCACAGCCTCGTTTGGGAACCACTGCTTTAACGCAAGAACTACAGGACAGGACTCAGGAAACACTCAAGGCGGATTTTATCACCTGTGTTCCGTGTTTTACGATCTTATGAGCAAACTCTAAAGTATTTATAGAATAGTTTACTTTGAGCAGGATAGTATCCCAGTAGGCCCAGAATCATTCATTTATTCATTCAGCAAATATTTCCCATTTCTACCGGATGAGGCAAACCTGAGATACAAAACTATTATAAAACTGCCTCCTACACAACTAAATGAATTCACCTGTTAAAAGGTATCATTAGGGATATTGTCTGTCAGGAGCGATGGTTTTGATTGGAGGACGGTTACTCCTTAGTTGTTCCTTAGGACGCTGGTTGGTCTCTATTAGCTCAGGCTCAGTAACAAAGCACCACAGACTGAGAGCTTAAGCAACAGACGTTTATTTCCTCACAGTTCTGGAGACCGGAAGTCCAAGGTCACTGAACCAGCAAATTCCGTGTCTGGTGTGGGCTGTCTTCCTGGCTGGCAGACGGCTGCCCGCTCTGTGTCCTCACACAGCCTGAGTCTGTGCTGCAGCACAGAGGGGTCCCTGGTGCCTCCTCCTACTGGGACAGGCCCCACCCTTAGGACCTAATTTAACCTTAATCACCTCCTTAGGGGCCCCAAGCACAGTCTCATTGGGACCAGGGCTTCCACAGGTGACTCTGAGGATAGTTCCATGGCATATCCATGATTTCTGCTGCAGACGTGCAGGTATGTTGAAGCGGCTGGATGACAGCAGTGGACAGGTCACTCTGTTCTGGACACGAGGACGAGTGTCTGCCCTGCTCTGGGGCCCCAGCACAGCAGCATGGGGCGAGGAGGTAGCATTTGGCTCCTGGCTCACACTACGTCAGTGACATTGGGCTGGTGTCGCAGGCTTGCAGGCTCTCTGAGGCCCAGGTTCCTCCATAAGCAAGTCAGGGCAGCGCAGCCTCCCTCACGGGCAGGGCGGAGGGCGGAGGAACATAGCGTAGTAGGGTGGAGAGCACCAGTGTTCCTACGCACCTGCCTGGCCACGTGCAGGTGCGGGGCGAGGCCTCTGGAGCCCTGTGACAAAAGGGCCACAGGCAGTACAGCCTTGTCTGGGGGAAAGAGCAGAAACGGCTCCTGGGCCACCTTGCGGAGAGACTCGGGAAAGGTCATGGGGAAGGTTGGCTTGAGGTGGGCAGGCCTGGGCCTCCAGCGAGTGTCTGCAACGGCTGGTGGCTGTCCTGGAGTGGGGACAGAGTCCCAGAGAGCAGTTTCCAGGCTCTTGGCCTCATGTGGAAAGGTGCTGGCTCAGGTAGTAGATGGCCATCAGCTGTGACTGGTTGGCCATCAGCTGTAACCAGTTAGCCACTAGCCACTGATATAACTGCTGTGACTGCGCTGGTGGTTGATTGGTTGGCAGGCAGAAAAGTGGACGGGGGATTGCGGATCGTGTGGATCCTATTTCCGGTGTGCGTCTCGCCCGGCCGCCAGAGAGACTGGGGTGCAGGAAGACCCCTTGTTGGGGTGCTGGCGGAAGTTTGCTTCCTGTGTCTCCAACCCAGCCACCAGCAAGAATATAGTGGTATGACTCCCCTATCTCTGGCTCCGTGGGTGTTCCTTTTTGGCCTCACCATGTCCTGCGTTCTTATGTGGGGAGCGGGACCAGAGACCCCTCATGACACCCCGCGTGACACCTGGGAACAGTCACGCTGATGTGCACCAAAGGGGCCGGGCAGGTGAACGACGGGGAGGGGACATGTGGGCTCGGGCCATCCCTGCACGTACACCCCTCCTCTGAGGATGTGGGAGAGTGGGCAGAGTTCCCCATGAGGAGTGAACCATGTCACATCCGCACTGGGACAATTCCATTTTGAACTGAACTCCTGAATGCTTGCGGGCATTTTGAGGCCCGGCCAGCCCTGCTCTCACGGTGCATTTTTTGAGTTGTACCTACGGGGCCTCTGAGACCCTGACAGATGAGGGTTTCCTCCTGGCCGCAGGCTGCAGAATGCTGGCCGAGGCTCAGCGGCGTTTTCCAGAACGAGCACGCCACCATGAACACTTAGGTCAGCACTTCCACTTATGGCAGTTAGACTGTTTCTAAGACACACTTCAGGTTACATCCAATAGGGTCTCTAAAAATGAGTCGTCTTGAGAAATTCTGCAGGAATTCCGTTCCATAGTGCTGAATGTTCAGTGTTTAAGAGTAAACCCTGCCCAGTGTTTAGGAGTAAATCCTCAGCCTTCCTCATACCCTCTCCCAGATCTGTGGATGAAGTGGTGTTTCATATTGTTACTGTGGGGACATTTTTAGTGTTTACCTCATTAGGTGACAAAGGTCAAGGTTCAAAAGACTAAGACATAAAAGAATTGTAATGCATGTGTGATGGGAGTTGAGCATATAAGAATTTGTACAATGAACGAAAAAACTAACATTGTGAATTTATTTGTGACTAACAAAATTTAAGAAGGCGCTCATTACATCTACAAGCAACAGTACCTTGAACAGACATGATGACACATTTACAGTTGAACTCTGCAGATGGATAGATGATAGATGATAGCGAAATAGTACTATGGGCTGAATTTGTGCCCCGTTAAAATTCTAACCCCAGTGTGCGGTAGCAGGTGGGGCATTTGGGAGGTGATTGGGTCACGAGGGTGGAGCCCAATGAATGGGATCAGTGTCCTTTAAAAGGGACCCTAGAGAGTGCACTGCCCCTTCTGCCAGGACACAAAAGACAGCGTCTGTGAACCAGGAGGCAGGTCCTCCCCAGACACGAATCTGCCGTTACCTTCATCTCAGACTTGCAGCCTCAGAACTGGGAGAAATAACGCGTGTTGTTCACAAGCCACACGTCTGTGTGCTGTTACAGCAGCTGGAGCAGACAGAGCTACAGGCGGTCCTGGGATGCGGTGCTGTAGACAGTTCGCCCACAGCCCTGGTTTGCCTTTTCACTGCATCATTTCGGAGGTCTTAGATTCACCACCAGTGTGGATGGAACTCCTTGGGAAAGTCTGTGTGACGTGTCCCCAACCACCTAGGTTGACATGTGGCAACAGTGTCCAGTAGTTACAGCTCCTGAGGGTGCTGGGGTCCAAGAGGGGAAGTGTGACCCCCACGTCCATGCTGTTTGTGTCACACGTCTGCAGGGACACATCTCTGCCAATCAACTCTGGACACCTCCCAACATGGATGCATCACTTTGTTGTTTTACAAGTGGAAGGGCCAGCACCGTCCAAGTAAAATGATTGCTCAAGGTTATGGAAAGCGACCTGTGTGTATTAGCCTGTCACACAAATGAAGGCTGGGAAGGGTTACATGGTTACCATGACAGAAACATAAAAACCTCACTCCAGGGAGTTGCTGAAAAGACACTCCGAGATGAAACCAATTGGCAAAATGAGAAAGACACAGACGCTGAGGGGGATTCAGCGACTCTGAAAGGGACACTGTGTCCAGCTGTTGGCTCTTGGTGACACAGATGGGCTGGCTCGCATCCAGGCCCACCACATTCTCCAGGACCCCTGTCAATCACTCATCTCTGCTCCTATTTCCCCATCTGGACACGGGTGATGGGTGCTGCCGGGCGGGGTGGGTGGCGGGGACAAGCCTGGCTCCTGGCACGCGGTGCTGGCCCTGGTCTGTCGTCATCGCAGCTGCTCGTGGGGGCGGGTCCTGACTGTGAGCCCACTGACGCAGTGCTGGGCTAGCAGACAGTCACGCCTGAGTTCTGGAACAATCCTCGATTTGTGGAGACTGACTCACATAGACGGCCGTTCATGACAAGTACAGCGGGTACCCACTGCTGGGTTGTCCAAGTGCCTGCAGAGAAATACCAGAGTGATGGAAGGGCAAGCTAAAAATCTAAGTCTAGGTTTTCTCAAATAATTTCATATTTGTTACAAAGCACAGCTATCTCAGGCAGTCGGGGGCCTGTAGGCAAAGCTGCATTAAGGAGATGATGTTATATGAATGCTTTGCTTCCCGTCTCCCTGTAAGACGTGTCTGAAAGCCTTGGGTACCTTTCCTAGGGACGCCTGTCTGGGCCAATAGCCTGGTAACTCCTAGCAGAAATCATACTCACTCTTCCACAAACAATGGCATATTTGCCTGCATTTTAGAAAAATGCGTTAAAATGTTGTAAGAGCAGCGACAAGAATAGGGATCCTATACCAGTAGTGTGGGAAAGGACAAGCAGGTGTCCAGGCGAAAACTCAGCTGGGATAACGTCAGTCATATTTCGCTGTGTGTAGTCCCGCTAATACAATCCCTTATGTTCTAGAATTGCCGACAGCAGCATTAGGGAAGGAACACGGAGCTGAGCTGCAGAGGGAAAGCGAGCTCCTGGGCTGCGTGACGATGGGCTGACTGAGACAGACCTGTACTTCCTGCTGCGCTGGAGCCAGGGAAGGGCTGCATTGGCCTGATTCGAGTTTTCCTAGGGCCACCCATCCCTGAGCTCAGCATGCATTCTTGTCATCCAAGATCCAATTTTTGGTCCAAAACACAGATAAGTATTTATAAGGTATGTAAGCCAGGTGACCAGAGGTGGCCCCTTTGAATACATTGTTGGAATTGTTCAAGGGGACAGGGGAGGGCAGGAAGCATTTGAAGAGGTGGGAGGTGTGGGATAGCAGAATTGGGGTGGGGGGTGTGAAGGGAAGGAACAGGATTAGCTGATGTCCACTGCCTCTGTTCCGTCTTCCTGCCCTGGAGGAAGAGAAAGGAGGAAGCTGGTGAGCAGGGACGGAGGGGGAAGGACGCACGCAGTGTGGGCTTTGGGCAGTGCCCAGGGTCCCCTTTGCCTGCTTTCCCAGGCCCCACGCCCATGGGCAATGCACAGGCCAGCCCCCTCTCCAAACCTTCCCCCTCGTCCTCATCCTCTGGGTCCAACCAAACTCTCCAAAGCTTAAAATAGTCCTGCTATTTCTCTGTGGTAAATGCTTCAGAGTCTGTTTTGAAAGGAGCAAACCTAAATCAACATCATTACATCAGTGTTCAAACATCTATGTGAACGTAAGAAACACCTGTGGGCCCCATTCACAGAGGTGTGAGAACAGGAGCCCTGTACCAGCCATGCTGGTGTGAATGCCCCTGTGTACTTAGACCAGTTCACACCTTTACCCCACTGTACATGCTTACCTCTTTGTCATATAGATTAACTGACCACATATATGCGGGTTTATTTCTGGGCTGTCAATTCTGTTCCATTGATCTATGTGTCTGTTTTTGTGCCAGTGTCATGCTGTTTGGATTACTATGGCTTTGTGGTATGATTTGATATCAGGTAGCGTGATAGAACTTTCTTCTTTCTCAAGATTGCTGTGGCTATTTGGGGTTTTTTTATGGTTTCATATAAATTTTAGGATTATTTGTTCTAGTTCTGAGAAAAATGCTGTTGGCATTTTTTATTTTTTTTTTAAGATTTTATTGGGGAAGGGGAACAGGACTTTATTGGGGAACAGTGTGTACTTCCAGGACTTTTTTCCAAGTCAAGTTGTTGTCCTTTCAATCTTAGTTGTGGAGGGTTCTGTTCAGCTTCAAGTTGTTGTCCTTTCAATCTTAGTTGTGGAGGGCGCAGCTCAGTTCCAGGTCCAGTTGCCGTTGCTAGTTGCAGGGGGTGCAGCCACCATCCCTTGTGGGAATCCAACCGGCAACCTTGTGGTTGAGAGGATGCGCTCCAACCAACTAAGCCATCGGGAGCTCAGCGGCAGCTCAGCTCAAGATGCCATGTTCAATTTTAGTTTCAGGAGACATAGCCCACCATCCCTTGTGGGACTCGAGGAATTGAACTGGCAACCTTGTGGTTGAGAGCCCACTGGCCCATGTGGGAATCGAACCGGCAGCCTTCAGAGTTAGGAGCATGGAGCTCTAACAGCCTGAGCCACCGGTCCGGCCCATCTCTCTCTTTTTTTTCTTGATGAGTCTGGTTAAAGGTTTATCAATTTTACCTTTAAAAGAACCAGTTCTTGGTTTCATTGATTTTTATTTTTTTATTTTTTAGACTGTATTTAGTTTTGCTCTGATTTTTATTATTTTCTTCCTTCTACTCACTTTGAGCTTTGTTTGCTGGGGGTTTCTTTGTTTTGTTTGTTTGTTTGTTTGTTTGTTTGCTTCTAGTTTCTTTAGCTGTAGGCTTAGATTGTCTATTTGAGATTTTTCTTGTTTGTTGAGGTAGGCCTGTATTGCTATGAATTTCCCTCTTAGGACTGCTTTCACTGTGTCCTATAGATTTGGGGTTTTCATGTTTATATTTTCATTTGTTATAAGGATTTCTTCCTTTATCTCATTGTTAACCCATTCATTGTTTAGTAGCGTGTTATTTAGCCTCTATGTGTTTGTGTGTGTTTTCCGTTGTTGTTGTTGTTGTTTTTTTTCTTGTAATTGATTTCTAGTTTTACACTTTATTGTCAGAGAAGATGCTTGGTGTGATTTCAATCCTCTTAAATTTATTGAGACTTGTTTTGTGGCCTATCATGTGGTCTGTCTTGGAAAATGATCCACATACACTTGAAAATAATGTAAATTCTGCTGCTTTGGGTGAAATGCTCTAAAATTATCAATTAAATCTATCTAATCTAATATGCCATTTAAGGCTGCTGTTTCCTTGTTGATTTTCTGTCTGGAAGATGTATCCTCTGGTGTTAAAGCCCCCTACTATGACTGTATTACTGTCAATCACTCCCTTTGTGTTGGTTAATATTCACTCTATGTATTTAGGTGCTCCTATGTTGGGTGCATAAATGTTTACAAGGGTTGTATCCTCCTGTTGGATCGATCCCTTTATCATTATGAAATGTCCTTCTTCGTCTCTATTATAGCTTTTGTTTTAAAGTCTATTTTGTTTGGTATAATAAGTATTGCTACCCCAGCTTTTTTTGGTTTCTGTTTTTGTTTCCATTTGCATGAAATATCTTTTCCCATCCCTTTATTCTCGGTCTTTGTGTGTCTTTTGCTCTGAAATGGTCTCTTGTAGGCAGAATATGTATATAGGTACAGATCTTGTTTTCTCATCCATTCAGCACCTGTCTTTTAATTGGAGCATTTAATCCATTTACATTTAAAGTGATTATTAATAGGTATGTAGTTATTGCCATTTTATTATGCATACTTATGTTCTTTTTCTCCCTCCCTCTTCTTCTTAAAGAAGTAATCCTTCAATTTTAAATGACAGCTTTCCTGGGTAGAGTAATCTTAGCTATCTTGGCTGTAGATCCTTGCTTTTCACCACTTTGAATGTTTTGTACAAATCCCTTCTGGCCTGCAAAGTTTCTGTTGAGAAATCAGCTGACAGTCTTATGGGAGCTCCCTTGTAGGTAACTAACTGCCTTTCTCTTGCTGCTTTTAAGAGTTTCTCTTTTCTTTAACCTTTTGCATTTTAATTATGATGAGTCTTGGTATGGGCCTCTTTGGGTTCATCTTGTTTGAGACTCTCTGTGCTTCCTAGGCTTGTATGTCTATTTCCTTCACCAGGTTAGGGAAGTTTTCAGTCATTATCTTTTCAAATAGGTTTTCTTTTTCCTTTTTTTTTTTAAGATTTTATTGGGGAAGGGGAACAGGACTTTATTGGGGAACAGTGTGTACTTCCAGGACTTTTCTCCAAGTCAAGTTGTTGTCCTTTCAATCTTAGTTGTGGAGGGCGCAGCTCAGCTCCAGGTCCAGTTGCCGTTGCTAGTTGCAGAGGGCTCAGCCCACCATCCCTTGCGGGAGTTGAACCGGCAACCTTGTGGTTGAGAGGACGCGCTCCAACCAACTGAGCCATCTGGGAGGCAGCTCAGCTCAAGGTGCCGTATTCAAACTTAGTTGCAGGGGGCGCTGCCCACCATCCCTTTTGGGACTCGAGGAATTGAACTGGCAGCGTTGTGGTTGAGAGCCCACTGGCCCATGGGGGAATCGAACTGGCAGCCTTTAGAGTTAGGAGCATGGAGCTCCAACCACCTGAGCCACTGGGCCGGCCCTCAAATAGGTTTTCAATTCCTTGTTCTCTTTCTTTTCCTTCTTGTACCACTATGATGCGAATGTTGGTACACTTGATGTGTCCCAGAGACCCTTTAAACGCTCCTCATTTTTTTTTTTTTTTGGATTCTTTTCTCTTTTTGCTGTTCCGATTGAGTGTTTTCTGCTACCTTGTCTTCCAAATCACTGCTTTGATCCTCTGCTTTATGTAGTCTGCTGGTGATTCCTTCTGGTATATTCTTCATTTCAGTTATTGTATTCCTTGTTCTGACTAGTTCTTTTTTATGGTTTCTATGATCTTTGTTTTTCTTTAATTTTTATTGGGGAACAGTGTGTTTCTCCAGGGCCTATCAGCTCCAAGTCACTGCCCTTCAATCTAAGTGGAGGCTATAGTTCAACACCAAGTCCAGTCACCGTTTTCAATCTTTAGTTGCAGGGGCACAGCCCACCATCCAATGCGGGAATTGAACTAGCAACCTTGTTGTTGAGAGCTCACGCTCTAACCAACTGAGCCATCCAGCCGCCCCTCTGGAAGCTCAGCAGCGACTCGTTGTCTTCAATCTAGTTGTGGAGGGTGCAGCTCACTGGCCCATGTGGGAATTGAACTGGCAACCCTGTCCTTTAGAGCTCGCGCTCTAACCAAGCCATCCGACTGCCCTCTATGTTGTTTTTTTATGCTTGTTATCTCTCTGTTGACGTTTTTCCTAAGTTTCTTGAGCATCCTTATAACCATAGTTTTGAACTCTGTCTCTGGCAGGTTGCTTGTCTCCATTTTGTTTGGTTGTTTTTCTGGAGTTTTCTCCTGTTCTTTTATTTGGGACATGTTGCTTTGTTTCCTCATTATGACAGCCTCCCTGTGTTTGTTTCTATGTGTTAGGTAGAGCTGCTATGTTTCCCAGTCTTGGCTGGGTGGCCTTATGTAGTCGGAGCCCTGTGGGTCCCAGTGGCACAGTCTCCCTGGTCACCTGCTCCAGGTGCTCCAGGAGTGTACCTTTTATGGGTTGTGTGTGCCCTCTTGTTATAGTTGAGCCTTGATTGCTATTGGCATGTCAGTGGATGAGATTGACCCTCAGACTCACTGGCTATGGGGTTAGGCCACATCCATAGCTTATGGGGTGCTGTGCAGGGGCTTACACCACTCAATGGGATTCTCCCCAGTGGCCTCTGGTGCCTGTTGAGATCGCCCTTTGGGTGTGCCGCTTGTAGAGCTAATTGGGCGGTGCTCTGCTGTGGTCTGAAGCCAACCTCCAAGTATGTTGGTTCTGGGGCCGTTTGGGAGGGGCTCCTGTGCAGGCCCAGGTCACCCACTGCCTGTGACTGGTCAGGGACTACCTGGTAGGAGCTACAAAGTGATCTGTGGTTGGTTGCTGCCTGTCCAGGACCTGGAGGCATGTGGGACCTGAGACCAGTTGTCACCAGGGCCAGCTGCCCGTAAGACTCAGGAAGAATTATTTCTTAAAATAACAAAAACCGCAATAAAAAGTAAGCCCAGGGAACATACTTATGCTTTCTGGCTTAAAGCTGCCATCACAATGCACACATGAGAAACCATTAAATAAGTCAGATAACTTCTCCCCCAGCTTTCTCAAACTTGCACTGAGTTCTGAAGAAGTCTGTTTTGTATGTATATCAATTACTTTGACTGCAGGACATTGATTATTAATTCAGTTTTCCATTCTCAAAAAACTTAGTATCTTATAAAAGCTTACAATCAAGTGCATATTTTATGACTTACAATAAATGGAAATACTAGAGTTCTAGTGACACTTAAAAAGCCCTCATGGCCACGTAACAGTAAAACTTATACATAAAGGATCACTTAGGAGCAAAGGAACAGAGAAAGCTCCTGGTGACCATTGTAATCTTGGTTGAAAAAATTAATGTCGTCCTGTCTTCCCTTTTCTGGGTGTCTTCAGACCAGCAAAGAAATGAGATTTAAATGCAAGTACTCCCGTCATTATGTGCCTGGAATTAAATATCAGTTCAGATTTGAGCACAAATGTAGTTCACATTTAAGTTGATGTTTAATTCTAAGGATGAAGTACTTTGGATTAATTTGTCCCTCATCTTTCTGTTGCTTTGGAAGACTGAAAAAACTATTTGTGACCCTTTTTTTCCTCCATAATTAATATTTGAAGCCCTTATTTGGCCCTTTTCACTCCAATGTACTCAGGTATTCACACTTTTACTCCTATTTAGTCATACTTTTGAATGTGACGGTCCGTGGAGATTTTAGAAGAAGGCAGTAATCCAGGGGCACGTGTGGAGGGCTGGGGCCGCACAGGTGCCTGGCTCAGTACCCCAGGGCTGTCCTCGCATCAGGCCCCACCCCGTGGTGCCCCTTCAGGTCAGTGCCAGCCCAGCTGCTTCCTGCACAAACTCCGGACCTGCAGCCACCAGCAGCTCTCCATTTGAGCCTGTTCTGAGAAGCCGCCTTGCTCCCACCCTGCACTTGGGCTTGTTGAGTGAAGTCCCTGTCACACCTGAAATCTTAGTGTCACCGCCTTGCTGGCGCTGCCCCTCCGCCCAGGTGCCTCCCCGTGGGCCACACCCCACCCTGAGTTGGAGCTATTTTTGCCCTTGTCCCTTGTCTTTTGCTAGGTGCATTGTCCCCAAGGGCAGGGACTGAGGGCTGTCATTCAACTTCACCCTTGGTGACTGTCCTGGTCCTTGCTCGGACATTGTCAGTGCATAAAAATTCCTCTTGAATGAATGAGTGAGTGAGTGAGTGAGTAGAATGATGCTTTTCTATTACGTGAGCCATTCACCTCACTTAATTTGCTAATCAGAAACGGGTACTGCAACCCCACATATGGGGACTTGGATTTTGCTCTCTCTGCAGATGGAGAAATCTGCAGGCACTAATGGGGAGTCTATCAGGGTCTCGGGTGACTCTCGTATTTCTGCCCCAGGGTCACTCCGGGCAGGATGCAGATTTTGGGGAGAGGGCAGCTGTGGTTTGACCTCACACAGTGAGGAACATGGGGGAGGGGGGAAAATGAGGACATTTGACCAGAGGAGGGCGGTGGATACTCGCAGCCCCTACAGTAGCTCAGAAACAGGGAGCAACCAGCCTGGGTGGACACCCCACGTGCATTGTAGCACATGGAGCCATGGTCATTCACTGACCAAATGCCAGCAGCAGTCTGAGAGCAGGGGATGTGTCGTTGCATGTCCCCATGAGACTTACATTCTAATGGTGGGAGACAGTGAACAGGAAAAAGAAAGCAGGTCCAATGAGTAGACACAGGGCAGTGGGGAGGTGGCTGCAGGCTGCTGGACGGCAGCACGGGTGCGCCTGAGCACAGGCGTGAGGAAGCTGGGCACTGGCCACGCAAATCCTGGGGGGCTACGTCAGGCAGGGGGGTGAGCTAAGTGGCAGGATTAAGCCACAAGGAAGCGTGAGTGGCGAATGGGCAGTGAGCCCCGAGGAGGGGTGTGGGGATTTGGCAGATCATGGAGGGTCGCGGGAACCATGTGAGTGTGTGGTGGGAGTTCTAACAGCCCAAGTCCCCACAACTGTTAAGTGGCAGAGCTGTTAGTTAAACGCAAAGAAGCTTATGCTTCCATGCACAGCTTGCCTTTCCCACTCCCGAGGACAGACCCCGCATCCTGTAAGCGTCACTGCACCTCAGGGACCGTCCCCTGTCTCTGCAGAGCCCTCCAAGGAGGGCAAAAACATAGCTGGACAACACACCTGCTCATTTGTTAGCTGAGTTGCTGTTATTCTTTTTCAGTAGTGGTTATGGAAATTTGAAATATTTTTTAAAAGGTAATTAAATACCACAAATCGAAACATAAGTTTCTTTTTTACGGAGAAGAATTGTGTGGCTTGATCTCAGGTTGGTCCCCCATTTTGTCGTCCTCATGCAGAGAAGTAATTAAAGACATCATGTGTGCTGAGCAAAGCCAGGCTGTAAATGAGACCCCAGTCCCGTCGTAAATGCCACACGTGTTTTCTGAACAGAATGAGGAATAATCATATGATTGCCCCACGATACATGTCAAATCACCATGTTGTGCACCTGACACTAATATAATGGTGTATGTCAACTGTACTTCAATGAAAAGTAACAGTGCTCCGTATTTGGTTACTGAGTAACAGTATTCAAAACATTTTCATATGTTTTGTCTCATTGTTCTACTAACAAAAATACCAGATTGATGGGAAAAAGGTTTATTTCTTAGGAGATGAGGCATTTGATAATGGTACAATACAAACAAAAAGAAACAGGATGATCCTGGGAAAGTTTCCATGACATTTGATACTTACGAAGGATCTATTAACTTACAGTGTTATTTCTTCTAAATACCAAAATGCAATGATGGACTTTTGTTCTTTTTTAATAACTGTGCTTTTCCTACTTGTAAAAAATCTGGATATAAATTAGAAAATAAAAATTACTCATGTTTCTATTATCTGGGTATCACCTTTTATCATCTTTGTTTATTTCCCTTCTAGTATCTATTCATATATAAAGAGGACTATTAAAAATTAACATAAGAATTTCCTCACCTTACTAAATATTTTTCCTATCACGTGATTTTACTGGCTGTGTAGTTTCCCATTATTACCATCATTTTAAAAACAAATTCTCTAATCAAACATTTAGTTTGCCCACCTTTTGGGCCATTATAAATGCCGCTGCAGTGAGTGGCTGTGTCCCCAGTATTTATGTTTATGAATTGTAAATAATACTGGGGTGAGCAGTGCTGTTCACGTGTCTTATCTCCGAGTTGTTTTGGGATCAACTTCAAAACAAGGGAGCCGAGAGTGTGAATATACTGAACTGGTTTCAGTGACTTTTCCTCCAGAAAGTTTGGCCAATGTCCGCCCAGTGTGTTGTGTGCAAATGTCTTTTCCGTTCACCCACAAACACGTGGTGTTACTATCTTTCACATGTTACTCTGATAGACCAAAAAAAAAAATCAAAGACATCTTGTTCGAACTCTTTGAATAATAAAAGTTAACCTTTTTGTGTATTTTCATGTGGCAACAATTTGCATTTCTTCTTTGCTGTTTACCTGGCTGTTTTTAAAGTATTCTATTCAGTGTATGAAAGCTGACAGCAATTAAGACATTTACAGAGTACCGGTGTGTAGTGGACTTTGTTTCCAATGACAGACTCTCCTTGACCAAACCTGAGTCTCTGAGTTTCTTTTCCACTGGGCCTCATCCACAGGTGCCGTCCTGGGCCTCCCTGGG
This sequence comes from Rhinolophus sinicus, assembly GCF_036562045.2. Taxonomy (NCBI): domain Eukaryota; kingdom Metazoa; phylum Chordata; class Mammalia; order Chiroptera; family Rhinolophidae; genus Rhinolophus; species Rhinolophus sinicus. Next base: position 182,022,837 of record NC_133755.1, on the reverse strand, counting down.
CCTCGCCTGTGGGCATCGTCTTTGCCTAAGCGCCCTTGGCCTGCTTAGACCAGTGGTAGCAAGCTTCCTGCTGTGTCACGTTAGGGAGACTCCCCAGCCTTGACAGCTGGTCACCCTGGCCTGCGCTCAGCGAGAACCCCCGCCTCAATGTCTCCATTAGCAATTTCCCATCCATCAACCCCCCCTCACTCCTCACTATAAATCCACCTGCCTTTGCTCCGTCTGGACTTGAGCCTGTCTCTGTCCCTGTTGTGACAGGCTTGCACCTACAGCCCTGAATGAAGTCTTCCTTCCTATGTTAACGAGTGCATGAATGATTTTTCCTGACACCAAGCACTGCACATATACGAACTCACTTAATTGTCTTGACATCCTGTGAGATAGATACTATTTTGCCGATGGGAAGACTGAGGCCCAGAAAGGCTGATCAACTTGCCCACTGTCACACAGCAGCAAGTATGGGAGCTCCATTCAAATCACAGCAGGTGTGCTCCCAACTGCTCCTGCATGAACGGTCTGGCCAGCTGTAAGTTGGAGGGGAGGGGCCATGGTTTCATGATCACGATAAAAATTCTGTTTCAAACTGCTGTGTTTCTTCCTGTTAGATCAGCACTCGGCCCCTCGGGCTGAGAGGACGAGGTTTTTGGTGGAGTAACCAGGGCCTCCATCGCTCACGGCGGGAAACGGCTGACTTCCCGGTTGGAGTAAACAAATGAAGTGCAAGAGGAAGGAGTTCCAGTGTTTTCCGACCCCCAAGATGTGTGCCCCGACGTGAACTGGCGCTCCCTGAGTTTCCCCTTATTCCAAGTCACACTTCTCACCCTGCTGGTGCCAGGACCCGAGCCTGGGGAGCGCCTAACAGGACGGAACAATGCGACTGACTAATGCACACAGAAGTGGCTTCTGCGTCCACAGCTGTCAGCCTAAGGCTGCATTTTTAGTATGACTCTCATCTTCCCCGGTTGTGCACGCAGCTTTGTGCAGTGCAAACACAGAGCGTTCCCGAGTGCCCCCGGAGCTCCAGGCGAGCCGAAGAGACAGGAGCTTTCTCAGAGGGAGGAATCTAAAAAGAACAAGAAACTCAGACAGCAAGGGTGCTCGGCAGTGAATTCCAATACAAACCGGGTGGCTGCTGGATAGAATGGAAAATGAGAATGACGGATGCTGGCTGGGACGTGGTGCACACCTTGGTCACCAGGCTGGCTGGCTCGTGTTGTGACAACCGATGGAGATGCAGGACGCGGTGCGTCCCGCCCTGAACGTGCCCGGACAGGCCCCAAGCAGTACTAGGTGCCCTGCCAGCCAGAGCCTCACTGAGTCACACAGATGGAGGGGGCTTGGGGCAGGGAAGGGTGGCCGGACTGTGGGGTCAAGGTCAGGGTTGGGTGAGCAGTGAGGAGGGTGAAGGGACAGGAGGGGACCTGGAGGCCAAGGGGATGGGTGGCTAGAGGCTTCGGAGCCCCTGCCCCCTTGAGGCCACCTGCCCCGCCCCCCATGCTCCCCGCCCCCCTCCCTGTGTTGGCCCAGGAAGGACTGCTGGCCAATTGTTTCTCTAGGGAATTAGAGGAGATTAAAACCAGGAAAATGCTGCAAGAGGCCTGTAAGGCCACTGTTTTAAAATAGTCCTGAGGAAAAACAAACATGATATTGTTTGGCAGCTTTTGGATTTTTTCCTTCTGTTTTGCAAAACTAAATCTAGCACTTTGTTATAGCCCTCCAATTTTCATGACAAAGTTTCAAGGACAAGAGGAGAAATGTGCTACATTCTTAAATACTCTTTGTGACAATGCCGAGTTTGTTGAGTCATTAGAATGACTTTTAAGTGGAGGTAACATTAAACCATCTTTATCCTTTGCGGCTGAGTTAGCTGTCCTGTGTCATGAGTGAGTGAAGAGTGGTAAACCCTGGCGTCCCCGGATACTTACCAGGACAGAACAAGCAAAGCAGCCAAAGCAGAGGCCACCACCCTGGTTCAGGTGGCCTGGGCATCAGGCCGAAAGTGCCTAAACCCGCACGTCCTCCCCCCACAGACTTCCACGCTGACCCTCATCTAAGTCTGTCCCGCACACCAGCAACCTAGAAGCCACGCGTCTTGGTTTCTTTCCTCAGCATCGTGATGGAGGGACCGTGGCAGCGCCGTCCAGGGACAGCACCGTGTCCTCGGGGTCACACGGGGGCCAGAGCAGTTGCAGAGTCCGGTCATCCAGGTCCGGGAGCAAACTGAGCAGCGGCTTCCTGGCCCTCAGGAATCCTGCCGCTTCTCCAAGGCCCTGGGGAAGAAAGCCCACCTCCTCCTGGGCCATGGAGGGCCAAGCGCCTCTGCTTGGTTTGGGCACCGACAGGATGAGCCCCTGGGACTTTGTGGCTGGGACGATAATCCCATTTGCAGGTTAGGTGCCTGGATGCAAAGGGAGGCAGAGTGTCATGACAGCGCCAGCAAGCGGGGAGTCGTCTCCCCCGGGAAAACCCTCGTCCATCCACTTCTTCGTCACGTGAGCTTGGAGTGAAGTGGCCAGAGTCACACAGCCAGTGGAAGACCATGGTGGACACGACGTCCAGCTGTCCAGCCTCCCACCCCTCCAGGGGCCCTGCCGTCCACTGCCCGGCCACAGACTTCGCTCTGTGATCACTGACAGACAACACAGCCCTGGTGGCCCCTCCCACCCACCTCCACGCTGAAAAGCACCTAGCAGAACCCAGCTTCCTTCCCGCCCAAAGCACTTCCCTCACAGGCCAGGCCACCCCCCCTGGTCATACGAGGGCAATGCCTTTCTGAAATGTTTGCTTGGTGGCACTGAAGAGGAGTCAGCTATCAAATAAACATTCCCATGGAGGTTTTCCGACCCCCTGACCTCTCCCCCTGGGAGACTGTCCACCAGGAAACCATGTTTTTAGAGTAAAAGTCGCTTGTCCTTTTTCCATCCTCATACTCGATGCCCCAACATGGACTGCAGGGGGGTTGGGAGGGCCGCTCTGGCCGGGGTGTGTGGAGGGACTTAGTGACCGATTCTGGACGTAGGGGCCGTGTCGGAGCGCTCCCGGTGTTCTCGTTTGGAGGATGGTGTGACTGCTCAGGACAGGGAATGGCAGGGTGGGGTGAACCTCAGGAGAGAGTGAGGGCTCACGTCTGGGTACGTGGGACTTCAGGGGCTGGCGGGATGCCCTTGGATGTGAGCTTGGAGTCGGGAGCGAGGTCAGAGTGCACAGGGGGTGTGAGCCATCAACGTCCTGGTGCTAAGAACAGAAGAAGGGGTGGCTGAGACCCCCAAGGAACACATAGCATGAGGACCAAAGGGGACAAAATAGAGTCTGACAAGCCAACCTTACAGAGGCGAGTGGGAGGGCCAATGGGAGAGATGACGGTGAGTGGCCGTCGAGGCAGGAGGGCCCGAGCCTGTGGTTGCAGACACAGCAGCCAAGGGAGATGAACAGGTGGGGGGCGGTGACCGGTGCCAGGAGCAGGACGGAGGCAGCAGGAGGACAGTGAGCCTTACACCCTGCGGACAGCCAGGCCTTTGCAGCAGTGGTTTCCATAGAAATCAGATCACAGTAACGACAGGTAAGAGGCCGGGCCGTGGAGAAGGGGTGTGGAATAGGGGGGACCGGTGGTTGTCAGGGTGAGCGGGGCCTGCAGAGGCAAAGGACAGCTTTTGTTTGTTTTATAGCTTTTTTGAAGTGCCCTTGACATACAATAAGCTGCACATACATAAACCTGTAAACTTCGACAAGTTTTGACATATGTATGATGTATGTCAAGCCATCTGTCGCCTTATTAAATCAAAGCAGTGGACATATCGATCACCCCCAAATTTCCTCATGTCTCTTTGGAAATACCACCCCTCCTCACTTCCCCCCCTCCCCGAATTGTCCCAAAGCAACTGCTGATTGGCTTTTTGTCATGATAGGTTAGTTTGCATTTTCCAGAATTCTGTACAAGCAGTCTTCCCATATGCGCTCTGTTCGGTCTATTTTTTTTTCCTCTCAGAGAATTGGATTCATTGCAGGGTGTGATGTGTATCGACAGCTTATCCCTTTTCCTGCTGAGCGGTGTCACTACATGGTGTGGCTATGCCACAGGTGGGTTACCCGTACATCTCTGGATGGATGTTTGGGTTGTTCCTGGTTTGGGGCCGTTACAATGTCACTGTGAGTGTGCAAGAGGATGTCGTGTGCTGACGCCGCTTCTCTGGGTGAAAACCTGGGAGTGGAAAGGGGGTCATGTGGTAGGTGTGTGTCTCACTTTCTAAGAAACCATGAGACTCTGCCAAAGTGGCTGCACCATTTGACTTTCCCACCAGCAGTGGATGGCGTTTCAGTTGTTCCCAGCTCTGGCCCCCAAGGGATGTGGTTGCATTTTGAACTTGAGCTGTTGTCATAGGTCTGTGGTGGCGTCTCATCATGGTTTTGACTTTCATCTCTCTAATGACTCACACTGCATCCCCATCTTTATGTGCCACCCCCGTATCTTCCCTGTGGGGTGTCTGCTCACCTCTTTTCCCATTGTCAAAATGGTTGTTTCCTGATTGTTATCCGCATTCTAGTCTTAAAGCCGCCCTCCAAGTCACTGCCAAGGGACTCCATGTTTGATAACAGGAAAATATAACGGACTTAGGAAACACTAGGCTTGCACACGTAGGACACTAGGCTTCCACACACAGGGGCACAGGAGGTGGATTTATTAAACAATTTCCTTTGCCTTTGGAATTTCTGTCCTTAAGAGTCTCACTTTTCTTTCTTCAGTGACTGAAAGGTCACAATGCAGAAACGACATGTGAGAATGAAACAGGATCTGAATAGAAATCCTGAATCGTCTTCCATGTCACGACGCCATGGTCTTCAGACTGCTGTTGTGGCTTTTCCTGACCTGGAACAGGAGGAGTGGCAGTGCCATGGACAGGCAGTGTGCCATCTCACCTGTTCCGTCCTGTTTCATCATCAGCAAGGTGTGGGAGCCCCAGCCGGAGTCTGCTGCCCGATCCTGAAATGGAGGTCACCAAGGGACCAGGCTCTGTCTGTCTGTCCTTCCCCCTCCACCCTTCCTTGCCCTCTAGACGCATCTCTCATGGAGCAGGGAGAAGATAAGAGCCAAGTTCTGCCTGCCGATCAGAACAAAGCACTCAGCCCATCCCCAGGGTGGGTCTGCCAGCACCTGCTCCAGGCCTGGGGGGTTCCCAGCGGATGCCCACCTCCCATGGCTATGGGCGGGCGGGGTGCCCTGTGCAGACAGGTCCTCATAGGCACAATGACGCAAATGACTGGATCCTACAGAGATGGGACAGTGGAAGCACTAACATGTTGCCGTGGCAACACAGGTGGCGATGCCAGTCTCAGCCCCTGATTTCCATCAAGAAAGTGCTGTCCACGCGTGCTCTTCTGGCGAGGAGGTCCTGAGAGCCGCAGCGCGTGCGCAGGTGCCCGAGGCTTTGCATTCCCGAGACAGGTGCTCAGAAGGCACTGCCCGTGAGAGGACCCCAGCACCCCAACCTCTGTGGGCCTGGTGACCCGCTCCCTCTACCCTACCGTCGTCCCGAAAGCAGTGCCTTCGCTTTTCCTTTCCTTTTCCACAGAACGACGGCTTTCAGACCGTGGCTGTGTCCTACGGGCAGAAACACACTTTCCATCGTGACCCAGCGTGTGTGTGGGAAACAAAACATTTCATGAGACCACACTGCCCCTTCCCACGCGAAGGCAACCTCTTCTGTACATTGTAAAGTATGTGGGACATGCTACGTTCTTGTCTGTTCCGTTACATTAACACAACCCACTAAATGAACGCCTGAACCAGAACTGGGGGAAACACCGCGCAAGTTAATGAGCGGCCGGGGAGGGCGGGCTCCGACCCCCGCTGCTCCCAGGCCGCGCAGCTGCGATGCGAGGCTGAGCGGGAAGGTCAGCTGCCCGGGAAGGAGCACAGCCTCGCAGAGCCAGGTCCACGCCTGCCGGGTTGTGCAGACACTCAGGGAAGGACGCTGAACGTGGGCAGGGCGCGGTTTCTTCCTTCCCTATTTTACACGTAAGGAAACTGAGGCACAGACGCACGGCGTTCCTCGCGTGGAGCCGCGGTGCCTGCGTGGGCATCCGGTTCCGGGCACCGAGCCCCGCACGCCCTGGGCCGCCCTCCAACTGCAAACGGGAATTGGTTCCTAACCAGTCTGAGTAATGTTAACACCGAAACAGTCCGGCCTTTCCCTGCAGGACCTGTTATGCAAAGGCACCGTGTTAGCCTTTTTTCTTGCCTTTTCTTTTAAATAAGTTTTCCAGGGATAAGAGTTAGTAGTCTTAGGATCTCAAAATATCCCTAAGCAGTTCACCTCAGCGTTTAGAAAAATGTCTGGGGAGATTTGCTGTCATTTGGGACGCTCGTGCGCATTGTCAAAACAGTTTTCTCTAGAAATGCATTTCAATTTCTCCTCATTTTTTTGTTTTCAAAATTGAATTTATGCAACTTGAATTCTTTCTAATTTTAGAATTTAGTGCTACCAACTTTTGAAGTCTATGTAATTGATAACATGGTATATCAGGAGGGGCCCACAGCCGTTTGTATAATTAGCTACTCAAAAATTAAAACTCTACAAAGAAACACATAATTAGGATTCACAAATAGGGAATTCTTACTTCAAAAAATATAATACTTAGTTCATATTGCAGAAACCTAGTTCTGTGCTTTCCTCTGTTTTTTTCTATCTCCCTCCCTCCCTCCCTCCCTCCCTCCCTCCCTCCCTCCCTTCCTCCCTCCCTCCCTTACTTAATCTGTCTTTCCCTCTCATTCATTCCTGAGGCTGAGTTTGACTGTCTAGTTTGAAATGTCAGCAGTGTTTCTCTTGAGTCATTTATATTACAGTGCAGGTAAGTACCCAGTGGTTACCTTTCTGTCTGTCCCTTTTCCACCCGCATTCCCTGCAGGTGAGGTCTGAGCGGGCCTGGCCTCAGGCTGCCTCACTGCGCAGCGTGGGCTGGACCTGGGACGACAGGCAGCCGGTGAGCTCAGATCTGAGCTGGCCTCAGGGCCTGGAAGGAGAAATACAGAGAAATGTCCAGCCTCATTTACAAAGATTCCAAGATGAAAGCATAAAAGGTTTGGCAGATTAACAAGAGAATGTTGAATTTGGTGTGACAGACGAGAGCAATACAATGCCATCTTTCTTTGGGGGAAACAAGGCTCTGTGATGAGTGTGAGGCTGCAGCTGCAGCTGGCACTGACCTCACTTTTCCCGCGGTGGAGGCGGGGCAGAGAGGTGGCTGGCTCCCAGGGCCGCTCACCAGCCGTGCTCTCCTGCGGCTGCACTGATCACCTCAGGAGCAAAAGTGACACCGCCAGCAATGGCGCTAAGGAGAAAGCCACGGCGAGTCCTCAGCTTGTAATCTCCAGTCTGGAGAACTGTAGGTGAAAGGCCGGCGTGGAATCATCCTTTAGAAAAGGCTGTTCCCAAACAGCTAGTTGCTTAGAAACAAGTGACCTCCACATGTCACTCATAGTCCCCCTGTCCTTGTCCCTTCCTCTCCTCCTTGCCCATCTCCCATCTCCCTCTCCCTCTCCCTCTCCCTGCCTCTGTCTTTCTATCTCTGTCTCTGTCTCTACCTCCATCTCTCCCCACCCCACACACAACAGTTGCCGTCTCCCTCCCTGAGTTTTGAGAGTAGCTTGGGTCAGAAACCTGACCTGCACTTTGCAGTGTTGTCCTTCGCAGGCACATGGCTTGCTGCTGCTGTGAGCACTGTGCCCCATATGGAGCGCCACAGGCGAGAAATGAGCTTTGTGAATGTTTTGGAAAGTGGAACACTGGCCTTCCTTGCTGCATGAACTCTGTCTCCAAGCCTTAGTTCCGTGTCTCCAAATCTCACCCGATGCAGAAGTGGGTGGGGAGCTCTGGGCTTGTGCTTCCAGGGAAACCACCACAAGTCGGTGGTGTTCCACTCACCGGGACTCCGCATGTGATGCTGAACAGAAGAAAGCGGGTGATGTGCGAGCAGAAACCCTGCTAGATGGCAGTTTTCAGAGAGACAAATACATGCGTGCACGTTATAATCACTAGCTTAGGAGCGAACCATACTATTCCAGGAATTTAGCTCCTAAACCTTAAAATGTACAGATTACATACTCAGATCAATTTTTTTTTCCCCAAAAAACTTAATTACTGCAGAAAAAGACCATTCGGTATTCCGTCACAGAAAAACAGCATATACTTACAATGCTCTTCATGGTCATCTCTTCACGTAAGAACATTTTCTTCTAAGTAATACAGTTGGTCTGAAGATCTGAATGTCAGTTGATAGGGGACCAGACAGAAGCACTGAGAAGCTGAAACCTCATTTATTCAGCAGTGCAATGAAACTGCTGTGACCCAAGGGACCTGGACTCTGAGGGCGTGTGGACAGTCGCTGAGCACTGGGGACATGGCCCTTTCGCTCTTCATGTGCTTCTCACACAGGGTTGGCAGCCTTCGTGCACCCTGCTAAGCTGTGGCTGCACTCATGGGTCAGGGGGCAGCAGGGAAGGGACGGCCAGACCCCGGGTGAAAACAAACCACTGGGAGGGACAGGCCATGATCTCTCTCCCCAGACATGAACTTGACCATGTTAGGTGGCATTTCAGGGGATGAAGGTGGTGAGTGGGAGCGGTGCTAAAGAGGGAAGGCCAAGGCTGCATCCAGGAATTGAGATGGGAACTGTTTTTCTCGGGTTGTAACAAGGCACAGAGCCACCGTCATGGACCGTAAGCCAGCAATGACAGGGACCCATTGGACACACTTTGGCCGGGACACGTGTACACACACACATCCTCAAAGAGGTGACACTCCACTCAGGGACCTGTGTGACCCAGACCTGCATTTCCAGAAGGCCACTGTCCTCCAGCATGAGATTTGGGGTGCCCAGGTTGGTCATAGCGGCCCGGGGCTCAGTACAAGAGAACAACAGCCCAGTGGGGCTCGAGCCGGCTCCTCCAGGGTGGGACCTGTGACAGTTTCAGGAATTTCCTGAGCTGGGTGACCTCATACTTGAAGCTTGAAATCTGCTGGTGTGAGTGTTTACACCACAGACGTGAGCAAATGCTCCGGTGACCGCTGCAGAGACGCCTAGTGTCAAAGGACGCACCACTGCCTCTCTTGGGCTTATTCCCTTGTCTGGGTGTTGAATGCATTACCTCCTGTGAAGTACTTTGTCACTAGAGATCGAGGGTAAGTAAATTGCCAAAAATGTTGAACTCTGAGCCAGAGAAGATCACTTCCTGGGCACTTTATACTACCTGGGGTAATGACATTTTGTTTGGAGTGAGACCTTTCAACCCTGAGGTTGCACACGATGGTCTCGTCACCAGCTGATGTCCTGAGCCCATCTCAGGTGTGGCAGAGAAAGAAACTATGCTGTGTTAAACGTTTTTGACATAAAAGACTATCCTCACCACACCCAGACGTCGCTGCACCCTCGCCAGGATGGCTGTAATGAAGAAAATAACAAATGTTGGTGATGACATGGAGAAATCGGAACTCTTAGCCGTGACTGGTGGGAATGTAAAATGATGCAGCTGCTTTGGGGAATAGTTGCCAGTTCCTTAAAGAGTTAAGCATAGAATTACCATGTGACCCAGAAATTACAGTCCTAGAGGTATACCCAAGGTAATTGAAAATACATGTTCATGCAAAACCTCATATGTGATTTTCATAACAGCATTATTCATAAAAGTCAAGCAGTGAAAACAACCCACACGTCCTAAGTGATAAATGGAAAATCAAAGTGTATATATCCATATAACGGAATACTATTCGGCCATAAAAGGAAAAAGTACTTATATAGATGCTACACCACGGACGAACCTTGAAAACATTACGTTAAGCTAAAGAAACCAGATACAAAAGATTACATGTTGTATGATTCCATTTACATGAAATGTTGGGGCCAGGAAAGTCTGTTGTTACCCTGCTAGGGCTGCCCCGACAGCATGCGCCAGACTGGCGGGCCCGGACGACAGAACTTATGTTCTCACAGTTCTGGAGGCGGGAAGGCCAAGATCAAGGTGTGAGCAGGGCTGGTTCCTTCTGAGGCCTCCCTCCTTGGCTCGTGTCTTCCCACCATGTCCTCGCAGTCTTTCCTCTGTGTGCGCATGCCCAGTGTCTCTGTGTGTCCAGCATTCCTCTTCTTGCACGGGCACCAGTCACATTGAATGGGCACTCACTCTAAGGGTCTCATTGTAACTCATTCACTTGTTTCAAGGCCTCGTCTCCAAATACAGTCAATTCTGAGGTGCTAGGGGTTAGGACTTCAACATGTGAATTTGGGGGGACACAGTTCAGCCCATTGCATCTGTAGCGATAGAAAGCAGATTAGTGGTGGCCAGGGCCGGGGGAGGGGAAATGGGGAGTGACTGCTAAGGGTTATGGCTTCCTTTTGGGGAGATGAAAATGTTCTAAAATTGATCGTGGTGACAGTTGCACAAACTTACAAATTAAAAAAAACACTGAATTGAACGCTTCAAAGGGTGAGTTCTACGGTATGTGAATTATATGTCTCAGTTGAAAAAAGAATATTCTGCTACCTCCCCGAAGAGATTATTATAGGCTTAGTGGGAGAAAGACAGGAGAAATAGGGACAAAATCGTGAAGAAGCGTTTCCTGTGGCTCTCCAGGACCCCCGGCTGGTTTCCCTGAGCCTTTCATAAGCCACCTCTCATGACCCCCTCCCCCCACCTAGCGGCTGTCCCCGGTTGCCAGGCTCTGAAATCCAGAAAGGACAGGAAGCCAAGAAACAGGACAAGGGCCTCCCAGTGCAGCTGTGCCCGCAGACAAGACCTCCCAGCTGCACCGGGCCCTGTCTCCTGCTGTCCATTTCTTTCTCACCCCCGCCTTCCTCCTTAGTAAAGGCCATTATTCCCGTTTGGGGCCTATTCTGGGCCCCAAGTGAGCCCTGGAGAAAGGGGAGGTTGTGGGCCCCCTTCTGCTGGTAGCAGGTCGTGGATGAGAACAGGCTCCTGGGAAAGGACACCGGAGACCCCTGGGCTCTGGGACCTGCTGTCACCACCTACTGCCCCCCCTGCTGGGTGAGTTTGCAGAGACAACCTGCAGACCGCGACCTCTCCCAGCGTGCCTAGGGAACCGCGTTCTGCTGAATGGATGGTAAAACACGATGTAAAACACGTCTTAGAGGAAAAATTATCTTGACCCCAAATTTGATACACTTAAAAAAAATGTGTGATTTAGGATGTCACGAATCTTGAAAGATCGTCTGGAAACACTAAATGGAAAGAAGCTCAGCACAGATGTTTTCACAAGGCTAAAGACAAAGAAAAGGCAACACAACCAATCTCAGTGAGAACACATGTAACTATTTGTTGGTGTGTTAAATAATCAAATTTGTGGTCTTCAGTGTTTTTCTATTGGATGCCCTCAGTTCATGTCTGACAAAGTGGCCATTGTTAGTGGCAGAAAATATGACTGTGCGTATATACAAAAGTCTGTAATCTGACACAGTTAAAACTTTCTTTGACAGCATGAAGTTGCAAATTCTAACAAAGCTCTTAGGAAAAGGTCACTTTTCCATGAATGCGTATGAAAAGTTCACGCAGCTTTCGGTCACCCACGGCCACAAAACAGAACATGGCAAGTCAAAATCAGGTAATTATACGGAATCCCACAGATAATGTGTTTTAACTTTTTTCCCTGACCAAGAGCCAGGATTGAGAACCGAGTAGCTCTGTGAGCTGCGGCTCCTGGTTCTATGGCGCCCTCTGGAGGACGCAAGGGGAGGTGGCGAGGAGGCCCGCTTGCGGGTTAGGTGAGCAGGTGCGAGCAGGTGTGCTCCTGTGAAAAGCAGATGTGCCCCCATGCGGCCCCAGCAGTGTCCGCATGCACGATTCCAGGCTGTAGAAACGCTCCGGGGTCTTCTAAATCCACAACTTGAACTTAAAGTTGAGAAAATTGAATCTGGAGAAAACAGGTTGTGGGGACAGAGCCGTTTCCAGGCTCTCGACCTCACGTGGAAAGGTGCTGGCTCTGGGAGTAGATGGCCATCAGCTGTGAGTAGTTAGCCATTAGCCACTAATATAACTACGTGGCTACACTAGGGGGTTTGGTTGGTTGGCAGAGAAGCGGTCGGCGGTTGCACGTGGTGTGACTCCTGCTTCCTGTGTCTCCAACCCAGCCGCCAGCGAGAGTATAGCGGTAAGAACCCCCTATCCATGGCTCGGTGGGTGTTCCTTTTTGGCCTCACCATGTCCTGCGTTCTTGTGCGGAGAGCGGGAGCTGAGACCCCGCTCGTCGCAGCTTGTATCCTGTCGTGCTCCAGGATCTTTAAGGAGGGAGACCCCAGGTCTCCCCTTGTTATCCCTGAACTTGCAGGACATTAGGCGGGAAAGAAGGTCCTAGGAGGTGGGGGAGCCCGCCAGAGGTCATCCTGCAGCTTTCTGAGCTCTTTGTGAAGGAGGGGCAGGGTCTGCAGCCTCCTGCCCCCCAAAATATGATGCTTACAAGCACATGCGCATAAACACACACACACACACACACACACACACACACACACACACACTCTTGAATAATAAGAAGACAGTGAAAACCAATGAGCAGACACAGCAAAGATTCAGTGGAATAGAAGGGGGTATTCTGAGGCTTCAGAATAAATAGTATCATATACAACAAATTTACTTTTTAATACAGGAAGAAATACTAAAGGCCTAATCGACAGTCTCAAAGAGGTTTCAGAGATTATTTCATCTAACACAGGTGATATCAGTAAAGATTGCTTTCAGACTAAAACACTAATTTATTTTAAAAAGCAATAGGAACAAAATAGCTGCATTTGCCCTTCAACCTGGCAACCCCGTGTCTAGCAGTCTATCCCAAAGCTATAGCTGCACAAGGATGAGATGACCCGTGCAGTGTTGTAACTAATAGCAGCATTATCTGTGATGCTACAACTGGAAACAACTGAAATCTCCATGAGCAGAGGGCTGGACTATGAGGCTATAAAAGGAAACCGGAAGATCTCTGTGCCGATACATTCAGATCTTCAAAATAGCATCAGGTGGAAAAAAGCAAGGGTCAGAACAGAATACATCTTGTGTACTGTAGGGAGAAATAAGAATACACACACACACACACACACACACACACACACACTCACAAAAAGAAACAGATAAACCAGAAACTCAGGGTTTGATGGTTACCTATAGGGGACAGGTAGGAGAGAACAGCATGGAATGAAAGTGAGATTCAAGTGTAAATTCTCTAATCCTCTTTGATTTTTGAACCATGTAAATGTATCATATCATGTAATTAACAGAAAAAAGCAATCCTTAAAATTGAAAATGGTAATGAGTGAAGCTAATTGTATATCAAATTAATAACAATCACATAGAGAAAAAAATCATTTCATGGGTTTTTAAAGCATAGTATTTTTATTATTATTGTGCATGTTTACTGGAATATAGTCTAAGTAGAAAAGGAGTTACAAAGAAATCTTATTTCATATAGTAATTTTGTTGTTAGTCATATTAGAATTATTACTTTGAAACTATCTTATGAATGTTATAAGATAAAAAAAAGTAGTAATTGTTAATGCTCTTATAAAGCAGGGTGTTTAGTGTGAGAGAGAAAATAAAGGTACAAAATAAGAGACTATGCTGAACCTTACACTGTTATGTTTGCCCTGAAAATATTAATATGAAGTCATGCTTTATTTTTCAGATGTATTTTCTGTTCTTTTTTTTAAAATTAAAATTTATTGGGGTGACAATTGTTAGTAAAGTTACACAGATTTCAGGTGTACAATTCTGTATTACATTATCAATAATTCCCATTGTGCGTTCACCACCCAGAGTCAGTTCTCCTTCCATCACCATATATTTGATCCCCCTTTACCCTCATCTACCACCCTCCTCCCCCCTTACCCTCTGGTAACCACTAAACTTGTCTATGAGTTTTTGTTTCTCATTTGTTTGTCTTGTTCTTTTGTTGTTTTTGGTGTATATACCACGTATCAGTGAAATCATACGGTTCTCTGCTTTTTCTGTCTGAGTTATTTCACTTAGCATTATAATCTCAAGATCCATCCAGGTTGTCACAAATGTTCCTATATCATCTTTTCTTACCTCCAAATAGTATTCCATTGTGTATATGTACCACAACTTCTTTATCCATTCATCTATCGAAGGACATTTTGGTTGTTTCCATGTCTTGGCCACCGTAAACAAAGCTGCAATGAACATTGGAGCACACGTGTCTTTATCTCTAAATGTTTTCAGATTTTTTGGGTAGATACCCAGGAGAGGGATTGCTGGGTCATATGGTAATTCTATTCTTAATTTTTTGAGGAACCTCCACACTGCCTTCCACAGCGGCTGCACCAGTCTGCATTCCCACCAACAGTGTATGAGGTTCCTTTTTCTCCACAGCCTCTCCAACACTTGTCACTATTTGTCTTGTTGATGACAGCCATTCTGACTGGGGTGAGGTGATATCTCATTGTGGTTTTTATTTACATTTCTCTGATGATTAGAGATGTTGAGCATTTTTTCATATGTCTATTTGCCATTTGTATGTCCTCTTTGGAGAAATGTCTCTTCAGGTCCTCTGCCCATTTTTCAATTGGGTTGTTTGTTTTTTTGGTGTTGAGTTGCATGAGTTCCTTGTATATTTTGGATATTAGCCCTTTATCGGATGCACCTGTTTGCAAAAATCTTTTCCCGTTTAGTTGGTTGCCTCTTTATTTTGTCGATGGTTCTTTTGCTGTGCAGAAGCTTTTAAGTTTCATATAGTCCCATTCATTTATTTTAGCTTTTACTTCCATTGCCTTTGGAGTCAAATTCATAAAATGTTCTTTGAACCCAAGGTCCATAAGTTTAGTACGTATGTTTTCTTCTATGCAGTTTATTGTGTCAGGTGTTGTCCTTAAGTCTTTGATTCATTTTGAATTAATTTTGGTACATGGTGACTGATAGCAGTCCAGTTTCATTCTTTTGCATGTGGCTATCCAATTCTCCCAGAGGCTGTCTTTCCTTCATTGTATGTTTTTAGCTTCTTTGTCAAAAATTATCTGTCCATATTTATGTGGTTTTATTTCTGGATTCTCAATTCTCTTCCATTGGTCTATGTGTCTGTTTTTCTGCCAATACATGTTGTTTTGATTATTGTAGCCCTGTAGTCCAAACTAAAGTCAGGGTATGTGATACCGCTGTTCTTTTTTCTTAAGATTGCTTGGCTATTTGGGGTCTTTTGTGGTTCCAAACAAATCTGATGATTTTTTGTTCTATTTCTTTAAACAATGCAATTGAGATTTTGATGGGGATTGCATTAAATTTGTATATTGCTTTGGGTAATATGGCCATTTTAACTATGTTGATTCTTCCAATCCATGAGCATGGAGTGTCTTTCCATTTCTTTGTGTCTTCTTCAATTTCTTTTTAAAATGTCTTATAGTTTTCAGCATATAGGTCTCTTTCACATCCTTGGTTAAGTTTATTCCTAGGTATTTTATTCTTTTCCTGCATTTGCAAAAGGAATTTTTTTTAAATTTCTTTTTCTGAGATTTCATTGTTAGTATATAGGAAGGCAATGGACTTTTGTGCGTTGATTTTGTAGCCAGCAACTTTACTGTATTCGTTGATTGTTTCTAATAGCTTTTGGTGGAGTCTTTAGGGTTTTCTATATATAGCATCATGTCATCTGCAAAGAGTGATAATTTAACGTCTTCATTCCCAATTTGGATGCCTTTTATTTCTTTCTCTTGCCTGATTGCTCTGGCAAGGACTTCCAACACTATGTTGAAAAGCAGAGGTGATAGGGGACAGCCCTGTCGTGTTCCTGAACGTAGAGCAAAGGGCTTCAGTTTTTCACCATTAATTATGAGATTAGCTGAGGGTTTGTCATATATGGCCTTTATTATGTTAAGGTATTTTCCTTCTATACCTATTTTATTAAGTGTTTTAATCATAAATGGATGTTGTATCTTGTCAAATGCTTTTTCTTCATCAATTGATATAATCATATGATTTTTGTCCTTTATTTTGTGTATGTGAAGTATCACATTGATGGATTTGTGGATGTTGAACCATCCTTGTGCCCCGGGGATGAACCCCACTTGGTCATGATGAATAATCTTTTTAATGCATTGTTGCATTCGATATGCTAGAATTTTGTTTAGGATTTTTGCATCTGTATTCATCAGAGATATTGATCTGTAGTTTTCTTTTTTTGTGTTGTCCTTACCAGGTTTTGGTATCAGGGTAATGGTGGCCTCATAAAATGAGTTAGGGAGTACTGTCTCTTCTTCAATTTTTTGGAAGAGTTTGAGCAGGATTGGTATTAGATCCTCTTTGAAGGTTTGGTAGAATTCACTAGTGAAGCCATCTGGTCCCGGACTTTTGCTTTTGGGAAGGTTTTGGATGACTGATTCAATTTCCTTACTGGTGATCGGTCTGTTTAGATTTTCCAATTTTTCATGATTCAGCCTAGGAAGGCTATATGTTTCTGAGAACTTGTCCATTTCTTCTAGGTTGTTGAATTTGGTGGCATATAGTCCTTCATAGTATTCTTGGATGATCCTTTGTATTTCTGTGGCATCCGTGATATCTTCCCCTTTTCCATTTCTAATTTTGTTTACTAGTGTCTTCTCTCTTTTTATCTTAGTGAGCCTAGCCAAGGGTTTGCCAATTTTGTTAATCTTTTCAAAGAACCAGCTCTTTGTCACATTAATTTTTTCTATTGTCTTTTTGTTCTCTATTTCATTTAGTTCTGCTGTGGTTTTTATTATTTCTTTTCTTCTGCTGACCTTGGGTTTCATTTGTTCTTCTTTTTCTAGTTCTTTAAGGTATAATGTCAGGTTATTTATTTGGGATTTTTCTTGTTTCTTGAGATAAGGCCATAGTGATATCAATTTCCCTCTTAAAACTGCTTTCGCTGCATCCCAAAAATTTTGGTAGGATGCATTTTGTCGTTTGTTTCTATGTATCTTTTGATCTCTCCTCTAATTTCTTCTTTGACCCGGTCGTTCTTTAGAAGTATATTGTTTAATCTTCATGTATTTGTGGTTTTTCCTGCTTTCTTTTTGCAGTTGATATCCAATGTCAAAGCCTGTGATCAGAGAATATGCTTGGTATGACTTCAATCTTCTTAAATTTGCTGACACTAGTTTTATGTCCCAATATATGGCCTATCCTTGAGAATGTTCCATGTACACTAGAAAAAAATGTATAGTCTGATGTTTTAGGTCGAAATGTTCTATAAATATCAATTATGTCCATTTCATCTAATGTGTCATTTACTGCTGCTATTTCATTATTTATTTTCTGTTTGGATGGTCTATCCATAGCTGTCAATGATGTATTTAGGTCCCCTAGTATAATTGTGTTTTGGTCAATTTCTCCCTTTAGTTCTGTTAGAAGTTGTGTGGTATATTTCGGTGCTCCCTGATTGGGGGCGTAAATATTGATGACTGTTATGTCTTCTTGTTGTATATTCCACTTTACCATTATGAAGTGTCCATCTTTGTCTCTTGTTACCTTTTTCACCCTGAAGTCTGTTTCATCTGATATCAGTATAGCTACACCTGATTTTCTCTGGATACCATTTGCTTGGAGTGTCAATTTCCACCCTTTCACATTGAGCCTATGCTTGTCATTGTAGCTGAGATGTGTCTCTTGGAGACAGCATATGGTTGGGTTTAATTTTTGATCCAATCTGCTACTCTGTGCCTTTTTATTGGTGAGTTCAGTCCATTTACATTTAGGGTGATTATTGATATGTGAGGATTTCCTATCATTCTGTCTTTAGTTTTCTGGCAAGATCATGTCTCCATTGTTTCTTTGCCTTTTTGTTTTTGTCTATTATTTCTGTGTGGTGGTATTCTATGATTTTTCCCTCTGTATCTTCTTTTATTGCAGTATATATTTCAGTTCTGTATTTTTTTTGAGCGGTTACCATTAAATTTATGTAAAAGAAAGTTTGATATTTAGAGTATTCCATTTTCTTCAGCATGCTTACTTTCTCCATTCCCACATTCTGTTTCAGGCCTTTACTCTCCCCCTTTTTGTGTTTTGGTTGCCACAGATTGTTCCTGTTGATGGTGGTTGAATAACCTCCTTTAGTATTTCTTGTAGTGCTAGTAGTATATTAGAAAATTCCCTCAGCTTCTGTATGTCTGGAAAGGTCTTTATTCCGCCTTCATATCTAAAGGATATGTTTGCTGGGTATATTATTCTTGGCTCATAATTTCTCTCTTTCAATAGTTTGAATATTTGGTTCCACTCCCTCCTGGCTTGTAGAGTTGCTGCTGAAAAATCTGATGATAATCTAATGGGCTTTCCTTTGTAGGTTACTGTCTTATTTTCCCTGGCTGCCTTGAGGATTCTTTCTTTGTCATTGATTTTTGACAGCTTCAATACAATGTGCCTTGGAGAAGGCCTGTTGGGGTTGAGGTAATTAGGTGTTCTATTTGCTTCTTGGATTCGAGGATCCAGTTCTTTCCACAAGTTTGGGAAGTTCTCATCGACAATTTGTTTGAATATATTCTCTGTTCCCTTCTCTCTTTCTTCTCCTTCTGGTATGCCCATTATTCTTATATTGCTCTTTCTGATGGAGTCAGAAAGTTCTTGTAGAGTTCTTTCATTTCTTTTAAGTCTCAAGTCTCTTTCTTCTTCCATCTGTGTCATTTCCAGGTTTCTATCTTCGATGTCACTGATTCTTTCCTCCATCTGGTCAACTCTACTACCTAAGCTGGCTATTTCATTCTTAATTTCTTCTATTGAGTTCTTAATCTCCAGAAATTCTATTTGGTTCTTTTTCAAAATTTCAATCTCTTTGGTAAAATGTTCATGTTGTTGTTTGATTGTGTTTCTGAGTTCATTAAACTGCTTTTCTGTGTTTTCTTGCATCTCATTGAGTTTTTTCAGAACTGCAATCTTGAACTTTCTGTCATTTAAGTCACATATTTCCATATCTTTAAGTTCATTTTCTGGAGACTTCATTTTCTTTCTTAGCTGTCTTGTTGCCTTGGTTATTCTTGGCAATTAATGATTTATTATTTCTCTTCCTAGACATCTACAGGAGTGGGTTCTGCAACAGGTTGATAGAAAGAGGTCTCTCTTTTGTTTTCCAGTATGTGTTTGTAGAAAGTTTTATTTTCTCTCCGACTGCCGCCTTTTTTTTCTCTCACACTGTAGTGTTATATTTTCTCTGCACTATTCCAGCTTCTCACACAATGGGGGGATTCCCTGGAAGGCGGGCTTCTCCTCTGTTAACAGTTCGCCTGGGTCATAGGGCGCCGGGGCCGTATGGGAATGCGGACAGCTTTTGAAGTTCCAAAGCTCTTCCTGCACCAGATTCAGAGCTCGTGTGTTTCAGCAGTTCTGTGTACTCCTGCAGGGATCTGCCCAGATAGGTGGGGACAGGGGCGGGGTGGTTTGTGAGAGGTGGCCCAGAGCAATGGCGGCGACCACCACCACAGCCAGTTCTGCTTCCACAGCTCCCTCCCCTTTGTTGGAACTAGTTGGGCTGCGAGTCCATGTCTGCAGACCACAGTTCTCTGAACTGCAAATATTCTGTTCTTTTGATCTGACACTGCTACTGTTCCGCTTCTAGCACTGGGCAGGTGGAGGCGGGGCGATCTCTGGGAGGGTAGGAAGGGGGCAGCTAGACTCAGTGCCTAAGGCTTCCTTTCTGTGCTCTGCAGGAAGGCAGGGACAAGGAAACAGAGAAACAAAAAACAGAGCAAACAGAAAACAAAAATAAAGTGGCAGAGCCCTAATATATCAATAATTTCCATTAACTGTAAGTGACCTACATACACCAATTAAAAGAGATCATCAGAATGGATTTAAACATGACCCAACTATATGCTTTCTGCAAGAAATGCACTCTAATATTAGCATATTGGCAGCCTGAAAGTAAAAGGATAGAAAAAAAAGTTATGTTGTGCAAACATTAATCAAAGAAAGCAGGAGTAGCTACGTACTATATTAATATCAGGTAACGTAGAGTTCAATACAAAAGTACCAGAGACAGAGACGGATGTTATACAATGACAAGTCAGTCCACTGAGAGGACACAGCAGTCCTCACTGTATGAAAATGCACATGCTGCAGCGAACCACAGGGGCCTGGAGATTTTATTGTCAATTTTATTGATCTTCTTGAAAACCAATTCTTTGTTTCATTGATTTTTCTCTATTGTTTTTTCTGTTTTTTAAGTTGATTAATTTGTGCTGCTGTAATTTCCTTCATTCTGCTTTAAAATATGTGAATCAAAAATGAATAGAAGTAAAAGGAGGAACAGACAAATCCGCACTTATAGTTGAAGATTTCAACACAACTGTCTCAATAACGACAGCACAAGTAGGCAGAAAAATCACCAAGGATATGGAAGAACGCTGAAATACCATCAACCATGGGATCTAATTGACATTTATGGAACACTCTACTCCACAACAACAGAACACACATTCTTTCAAGTGACCATGAATGTGTACTAAGACAGATCATATCCTGGAACATCAAGCAAACCTCAAACAATTTAAAAGAGTTTAAATCATGCAGAGTTTGTTTTCTGACCACAGCAAAACCAAACTAGAACTCAATAACAGGAAGATAAACAGGAAAATCTCCCAACACTTGGAAACTGACAGAGCACACTACTAAATAATCATGGGCCTAAAAGGAAATGTCAAGGGAGGTAAAAAAAAAAAAAAAAAAAATACATTAAATGAAATGAAATGAAAATACAACATATCAAAATTTGTGGGACACAAAATTGCTCAGCTAAAGCAATGCTGAGAGGCAAATGCACAGCAACAAATCACTTATTAGGAAATTTCAAATCAATAATCTAAGCTCCCACCTCAAGAACCTAAAAAGGGACAAGCAAAATAAACCCCAAGAGAGCAGAAGAAAGGAAATAATTAAAGATAAGGGCAAAATTAAATGAACTTGAAAACAGAAAAGTAATGGAGAAAATCTCAGAAACAAAGAGTTGGCTATTTGAAAAGGTTAATAACATTGACAAAACTCTAGCCAAATTGACGAAGAATCACTGATATCAGAAATGACAAAGGGATCTGCAGGCATCAAAAAGGAAACATTATGAACAACTTCACACCATAAATTTAACAACTTAGATGAAATGGACCAATTCTCCAAAAACCCAAACTACCACAACTCAACCAATGTGAAATGGGACCCTTGAATAGCCCTGTACATATTAAAGAAATTGATTTTGTCATTTTAAAACTCCCCCAAAAGAAATCTCCAGATCTATATGCCTTCACTGGAAAACTCTATCAATTATTTGAAGAATAATTAACAAAACTATTATACGTCCTTTTCCAAGAAACAGGAATGAACACTTCCCAATTTAATTTCATGAAGCTAGTTTTAGCCTGATACCAAAACTAGACAAAGAGTACAAAACTAAACAGCACCCCCCCAATACCTACATAACAATATTCCTCATGGATTTAGATCCAAAAATCCTCAATAAAATATTAGTAAATAAAAGTAGCAACACATAGAAAAATAATACACATACACCATAATTGAGTGGGGTTTCACGTAGGGATGCAAGACTAGTTTGGTATTTGAAAATCAAATCAATCAATTTAATCACATGATCATATCAATCAATGAAGAAAAAACATTTGACCAAATTTAACACCCATTGCTGATAAAAGCTGTCAGACAAATTGGAAGAGAGAGGAACCTCCTTGATAAAGATCTCTACATAACCCACTCAGTTCTCATTGTACTTACGGTGAAAGAATACATGCTTTTCCTCTGGGACTGAACAGTATGAGTTAAGGTTAAGGGATACTTGGGGCTGTGTTTTTTTTCGTTTTGTTTGTTTGTTTTTTAAAGATTTTATTGGGGAAGGGGAACAGGACTTTATTGGGGAACCGTGTGTACTTCCAGGACTTTTTTCGAAGTCAAGTTGTTGTTCTTTCAGTCTTAGTTGTGGAGGGTGCTGTTCAGCTTCAAGTTGTTGTCCTTTCAGTCTTAGTTGTGGAGGGCGCAGCTCAGCTCCAGGTCCAGTTGCCGTTGCTAGTTGCAGGGGGCACAGCCCACCATCCCTTGCGGGAGTCGAACCTGCAACCTTGTGGATGAGAGGACGCTCTCCAACCAACTGAGCCATCTGGGAGCTCAGCAACAGCTCAGCTCAAGGTGCCATTCAATCTTAGTTGCAGGGAGCGCTGCCCACCATCCCTTGCGGGAGTTGAAGAATCGAACTGGCAACCTTGTGGTTGAGAGCCCACTGGCCCATGTGGGAATTGAACCACCAGCCTTCGGAGTTAGGAGCACGGAGCTCCAACCACCTGTGGTTTAAATGGGACAGTCAGGGCTGGCCACAGGGAGGCCCTGGGGAAGGTAGAAGTTTCCTGGGGGAACCAGTGCCAGAGCAGCAGGTGCCAAGGCCCTGGGGCTAGTGGTGGGCCAGGAACATTGAGGACAGGCATGTGTTTGGAGGTGAGAGAGGCCAGGGAGAGAGTCAGACTTGTTGGTCAGGGGACAGCCGTGGGGACAGCGTGGCTGTAGGCCCAGAAGGGACTTTGGCTTTTGTTCTGGGTCAGAGGAGCCACTGCAGGGTTTTAGCAGCAGACTTGTAAACTGTCGATTTAACTTAACAGCTAACAATCCCCAAACCTCACAATCCAGTGGAATGCCTAGGCTTTAGTACTAATAAGATGCTGTCAGGTGTGTTTATTATATAGTGTTCCTTTTCAGTAAAGCATATTCAGCAGCTGGAATCTGTCTGAAATGCTCCTGTCTCCTAAAATGCTGTGGCAAGGCACCATGTAAAGTTGTGCGAGATCACATTGCAAGAAAACCCCGGCATGTATCCCAGGCAACAGCTTACGTTTTTTAGCTGCCCGGGTAGGTGACTATTGGGAGCTAGACACCACAGGGCAGCTAGCAGGACCCTGGTAAGTGGTGGAGGGGGAGTGAGCTGGTGTGAGGGAGCAAGGCACCCACAGAGCACGCGCGCGCGAGTGTCCCGGCAGAGGTGTGGTGAGTAAGCTCGCTGCCATGGATTGAATTGTGTCCTCTCAAAAGAGAATGTGCCCTTTGGAAATAGTTGTTGATGATATAATTAGCTAAGCTGAGGTCATACTGGAGTAGGGGGACGTATTCCAATACGACTGCTGTTTTAATAAAAGGGAAACTTGGACACACACACTTCTCTTTGGAAGAGAAGGTCATGTAAAGATGGATGGGAGCTTTGGACTGACCCAGAATTAATCCTGGAGGGCAGTGGGTCTCCAGGTGTGGTCCCCGGACCAGCTGCATAGATGTGGGAACTCTTTAAAAATGCAGAGTCTCAGGCGCCACCCAGCCCTGCTGTGTCAGAGCCTGGGGGCGGGTCCTGCAAACGTGAGAAGCCTCCAGGTGATTCTGGAGCCCCCTCAAGTTTGAGAAGCCCTGTCGCTGGGGAAGAGCAATGGGTTATATAGGTACAGCCACCTGGGGACTGAGAGGTTGCACCTTTCAGGGGCCTCCTTGATGTGCAGAAAGATCGGGAATCACTTTGCTCTCCACCCACCTGGAGGTCAAACCATGCACCCCTCCCCAGGCCCTGGATCTGCCACTCCTGCCACACTGCCTTCCCCCCACCAGGCAGCTTGATGGGAGGGAAAAAACACACCCAAAACCTTTCTGTTGATGGTACCGAGTGTCAAATACCACTGTCCTCACAGGAGGTCATTAGCATCCTACTAATATGTACGTCTGAGCTCAAATACACAGACTGGGAAATCAAAGACAAACACTTCCCACCTTTTGCCGCTCCCTCCTGAACAGTTATTTGTTTTAAAACGACTTCCTCAGGGCAGTCCCTTTCTAAAAGGAACTCCTCTCCATTTTAAAGGACAATTACCCCTTGTTCCCCTCTCCTCCACCGACTTCTGACAGGGAGCCCATAATGACAGCCCAGAGACAGCAACTGGCATTTTCCACCCTTTTTTTTTTTTTTAAAGCTGTGGGGGAGGCTTCTGAGAAAATGCTCTGAGGAAACTGAGTGACTACAAAGCACGGGCATATGTCTGGAATTTATAGCAATACCCAGCTAATGCTTACGTTTCTGTGGGGCCAAAAATTGCTGAAGTGTAGTGGACTTTGTATCGTATTCCTGAGGACATTATATTAATAAAAAGATCTCTAACCGAACAGGGACGTTAAAGAATGGAATTCCTACTCAAAACAACATGCCATCATGAAAGTGGGTTAAAAATGGTACTGGGAGTAAAGATAGGAAGAAACATCAGCTTCTAATGCAGAGGTTTAATAATGTTCAGCAAAGGTTGTTGACACAGTTTTGATGCTTCCGGGAGTCAAAAATCTGGGGGATTTTTTGGACAAAAAATGTCTGTGAGACGGATCTATTGAGGGTGTTCAAGGCTTCAGTGGAATTATTTATCTCATTTTTCCTCACGACCAAAGATGTGAACATCTTAAAATCTGCAATTGTAGTATTAAACAGACCTCAGAAAACATTTCTTCCCATCGTCTGTTTCCCAGTATGGGAACGTGCCTGTGACAAGGCAGCGGAAATGGGTGGGCACGGCCTCCACCCCCAAGGTCCTTTCCACTCACTGCTATCTGTCTGGACAAGATGCTGCAGAAATGACTCATTTTTGAAACAGTATTTAACAATTTTTAATCACTGGAGCAATCCATTTTCTTACTGATTGGAAGTGAATGGAATGCACACTTATTGTATCTGCTGTATTTACCACGATTTGGGGAGCGTGACGGTCCCCTAATTTGTACTAGTCTAATTAAGACTCAACCTTGTGAACATTTCCTGCCCTTCTGCATAAAACTGTCCCACAGACTTGAAGGTTGATGTTCACTGGACTCTGGACAGGAGATTTGGATTTTAATAGTATAAGTGTTTGGCTTCCTCAGCCCCTCACCCATTTCGGCCTCAGTTTTCTGCTTTGTAAGTGGAGTGAGTGGGAAGGGCAGGGCAGCGGGAGGTGATGGGCTGGGGGTTGGACCACATACTCTCTGGGTCTCATTTGCTGTCACTTTCCAAGATTTCACAAAACCTTCTTGAAGCATGACCTTTGTTAGGTCCTGGCATTCCTGCCAGATTTTCACCTGATTTCCTCAGACACAAGAGCTAAGTAAGGATTTCAGTCTGGGATGGCAGTGGCTCTGCTTTAAAACGCATGTTTAAATTTGATTTTTGAGGGACCAGACAGATTTTATGCAGTGATGTTTACAGGAAACATATAATCAGAGTGAATTTCCAACTCAGAAAATGACGCGCCATTTCCTTGCTCGTGTGTTTAAGGCACGATTTACACGCAATAGGCTTTCCGGCACAGCTGTCTTGTGCGGCGAGTCACACCTGTCACACAAACACACCTGTTTGAAAGGGCTATGGTGTCATTTGGCAAGAGGCAACCAAAAAAATTGTTTTTGTTCCTTTTCTGGGGATAAGCTAAACCCGTTGCACAGAAATACAGAAAGGTGTATTCTGTAGCGTCACGAAGGTGCACATAATCACTTTTGTTTTTACCACAAAACCCCTAACAAGGTTGGCGGAATGTAAAGTTGAGAAGGAGAAGGTCATGGACTCAGAGGACTTTATAAGGAAGAAGGAGGAATTTTTCAGTTGGTTCAGGAAAAAGGACTTGTTTCCTCCAGTTGGAAGAAGTAGCGCCTAGAAGCTGAGTGACTCACTGGGGACAAAGTGTCTCCCCCCCCAGGGGCTCACAGAGGCACTTGGGGGGGAGGGGCGTGTAATCAAACAGCGGTATCAAGCTATGTGTTTATTTCATTACTTAATTACACTTATGAATTTATTGTAGGCTCTTAATAAATGTACGTTGGTTTGAATTAGTTGAACTTGAAAACACGATTCTTTCCTCAATAGTACATTTCATTGACTTTTGTTGTTGTTGTTGTTGTTTTGAGCATTTCCGTTTTGAAGTCCTTTAGCCGGAGACTGAGAATGAGATGACATTTTTAAAGGATGTGTGATGATGACTTTTATTGTGTTCCATTTGCTAAATTGCTAAATTGGAATTTGTTTTTACTTTTTCGTGGTTTTGATGTTTCCCTTCATTTATAGAATCTAGCCTTCCATGTTTAACCAAATTAATAGATACTGAGGCCAAGCCAGCTGTCAAAATAGCAGAGCAAGAGTGTAACTTAGAGAATTCTCATGCCCAGTGGGCACTGCTGCGGCACTGACCCCACCACGTCCCCATTCCCCCCAGGCCCCTGGGACGTAGGGCCAAGACCAGGCCTGCAAATGTGTTTCCTGGGCACGGCTCTCTGTGGAGGGAAATTCAACGTGCCCCTCCCCATTTTTTTCTTTCCAAGAAGTTGTTAGCATGTGTGCCGCTTATGTTGTCATCTGCAGCATACTGACACTGGCATTAGTTGTTAAGGGCAGCAGGTCTCTAGTTTAGAGGAAAGGGCTAATTTAGAGAAATGCACAGCGACGTTATTTTAGGAAGACTTGGCCACAGGCCTCTGCCCATCCATCTAGAAGGACCGTGGTGTCACAGTTCTATTAACAGCTCCGATGGTCATTCCACCCACTTGGTATGGCCAGGACTTGGGAGCCCAAATAAAAGACAGCAGCCACACCCCAACTCAGTCTGCCTAACAGGGTTTCCCGGCCTGCATCCCCAGAAAGGAAGGGCCGGTTTAGGATTTCAGGATCACCAGTTTTAAGCCTGAAGAGGGCAGACTTGTAACCTTTCCCATTTCTGAAACCATCACCTTGCCTTTGTTATAGAATTAGAGCTCTATAAACTCCATCTCTCAGTCAATAATTACCATGATAAATGGTATTTTAATATGATAAATGTGAATAATTTAATAGAAAGCAAGGCTTAAGTAAAAGTGCGAGCGTTGGGCAGATTTTGATGGGTTTGAAAGATCATCTCATTATTTTCAGCAAACATTTTCCAAGTGGGCATTGATTTATTAATAA
Organism: Rhinolophus sinicus; assembly: GCF_036562045.2. Classification (NCBI taxonomy): domain Eukaryota; kingdom Metazoa; phylum Chordata; class Mammalia; order Chiroptera; family Rhinolophidae; genus Rhinolophus; species Rhinolophus sinicus. Next base: position 181,995,916 of record NC_133755.1, on the reverse strand, counting down.
TTATACTTGAAGATATTTATAATCAATGAAATATATACATATCAGTCATGGCAAAAAGTGATTATAATTAAATAATTATTTTTGGTACTGGAAATAATTGAATGGTTTTAAAAAAATAATAGGAAATTCTATTTCTTCTGCTACTTTTCTATACATTAGGTTCATAATAAATATTGGTTTCATGGGCTTTGCTTACAAAACACCAAAATAACCGATAACTTGATCAAAATGGTGCTTTTTGTCAGGGAGTCTAGTACATAACTTCCTGTGAACTTGAATGCAATGGAGAAAACCATATACCAGAAAAAATTACACTGTATTTTGCAAAACAATGAACAGAGTCAAGTCGAGACGATGTATTTCAGTACTTAGCACTGCTAAAAGCAGGCCACACAAATCTAGTGCAGAAAGAAACCCAAAGTTATATAAGTTTAGCATACAACAAATCCAGAGGAACAAACTGGTGGAGAAGAGAAATGATACAGAATAAATATCTTAACTTTGATTTGCACTTTAAATACTATATGCCAGTTATAAGGGAAGTGAATAGCACTTTGGGGGGGGGGGCAATTTGTTCATCTTGGTAATGGAGGTTAAATTAATTTTTGCCTATTCGATATAAATGATGTAATCAGAGACATAGCAATTAAGTTTAACCCAATAACATTACGAAAACCTTTGTACACAATGAAAAGAAACTTCATATTATAAGAAAATGAAATGTAAAAATAATAAATGTGACAAAAGTTTATATCCAAAATGTATATGAATTGATATTAATGTATATATAATCCATACTTTGCTAAACAAATCCTCAAAGGATGCTAATGGTCCCAAATCAACAATAACCGTGTGTGTTTACAGATTGTATTAAGCGTTGTAACCACACAATGAGGTACAGAGGGACGGTTTTATTATTCTCTTTCCAGTTGGCTCATGGCAGAACTGGAACTAGAACTCTGACATGAGGGAACAGAAAGAATGGACTTCTACATAAAAAAGTTCAACTCCACTAGGAAATTTAAATTACAGTCACTTGAGTTATTACCATTTTACTATCAAGTCGCTAAAATAAAAATCCCCAACTTGGACAGGCCATGTGGGGAAAGCAGTGTGGCCATCAGATTGTGCTGTGCAATTGTCCTCACCTCTGACCTAGCAGGCCCCCTATGAAATGACAATCCAGGGTAGAGAGAAGACCTTTGTAAGAATGGCTGCGTCAGTGATAACTCCAGGGCCATCATTGGTAAATGCACGTATCACCATGCATCACACTTCTTTTTTCACATCACGTTTGTCTCTGGGCTAGGTGACAGCTTGAGGATAGAAACCCTATCTTAATTCCCCAGCATTTGACAGGACACGGCATATAAACAATCAATAAATATTTACTGAATGGACATTAGCTGAATCGAAGTAGCTAATAGGATGTAACAATGTGACCATAATAATTATATAAAACCTGCGCTCATGGAAATGTGCAACAATGTAATTAAAATATCAAAACACTAAGCTGTGCACACCACCTCCTGCTAAGTCAACTGCAGATGTCACAAGAGCGACAGGGAGTGGCAGCAGTGAGCCCAGCCTTGGAGGGGGTTACCCTGAGGCCTGGTCCTAGTTTCTTTACTGAGTGTCAGTTTTCTCACCTATGAAACAAAATATCCACTTTGCAAGGCTGTTGTGGGTATGTAGTGAATTAAACTGACCTAGAGGGCAGAACAGTTGACGTATGATGATACGTTCCGAAAATTAAGTAATTAAGTGATGATGGTGGAGACCAGCAGAGTGCCTGGAACTTGGTCGGTGCCCAGTAAGTGGAAATCACTGATCATGCTAGAAACACAGGCGATACCGAGGGATGTGAAGACACCATGATTTACTCTTCCAAGTTCACTTTTATGAAACAAACTACAATAACCCACAGTGAAAAAGTAAAAGCCAGGGAAGTAGCTGATGCATTTTTGAAAAGATCAAATTGAAAAATGAATGCCATGGTGTAAATCTTATTTTTCAATCCTGTTACCTAGGCATGCTGACTGTCCTACTTGTCTCATCCCCCTGAGCTTCTGCACCGCCGAAGTTTCACTTGTTAGCTTTCTTGAGTAGAAAGGGGCCTTGTAAATCGCTGTCTGTTTTTAATCGATACATAGTGCCTGAAGGAATTTGATGTGGCTTATGATACACAGACAGGCACACACAAGAAAGACACAGCTTTTTTTAAAAACGCAAACGAATTGAACATTTACGACATAACGTTAAATGATAGATCGTTGGACAAATGTTTGCCTCCTCAGCCCACGTGATTATGGTGACAGTGCTGCAGCAGCAAGGCTCCATAGTCCTCAGCATGGAACTGGCGCTCTTTTAGGCACTTGGCTTACGTCCGTGCACTTGGGCCCCACGACTCTATGGGCAGGTCACTCCCCATCTGCAGATGTGAAAAATGAAGCACAGAAAGGTCCTGTAACCTCCCAGCAACCCAGCTAGTAGGTGGCATAGCTGGGCTTGAGCTCTGGCAGGCTGGTGACACAGGCCACATTCCAAAACACGAGGCTTGCTCTGGAACTCAGCTTAGTAAGGGACAGAGACACATTAGCAGGCAGACTCCCTGGAATGTGATAGGTCCTGAAACAGAGCTACATAAATGATGTTTTGGTGGAAGTGAAGACAACCCACAGACGGTCAGTTCTTGTAACTTAGGTCCATTGCTCCTTGGGACTCTAAGAAGAGAATAAAGGCTTGAGGAAGAAGTAGCTGCATCTGTCTTCAGTTCACTGTGTGAGTCTCCTTGGGCTGTATAACAAGTGACCACAAACTGGTGTCTGGTGACACAGGTGTATTCTCTCAAGGTTCTGGAGTCCAGAAGTCAGAAATCAAGGTGTCCATATCGCCAGGTGGCAAACGATGCTAAAATGAAGGTGTTATGGTTGAGAGAAGAAGCCGACAATATGACTGCGCAGCTTTTTTTTTTTTAAACATATGACTATTTTTTAAAATATTTTTTTTATTGGGGAATATTCAGGAACACTGTGTTTCTCCAGGGCCCATCAGCTCCAAGTCGTTGTCCTTCAATCTAGTTGTGGAGGGCGCAGCTCAGCTCCAAGTCCAGTTGCCGTTTTAAACCTTTAGTTGCAGGGGGCACAGCCTACCATCCCATGTGGGAATTGAACCGGCAATCTTGTTGTTGAGAGCTCGCTCTCTAATCAGCTGAGCCTTCCATCCGCCCCCTGCACAGCTTTTTGATGAGGCCTTTTCTAGAAAAATCTCAAGGTCAGAGAGTCCAGTCACACACGGACCTTTTCAGGAGATGAGCAGTGAGCTGAGTGAGATGAAACCCTGAGTCACAAAGCAGGACCTGTGACTGGCTTATGGCGACTGTGTTGGAAGTCACCCTGGGAATTACGATCCACTCTGTATGACTCCACCTTGCTAGTAAGGCTGGACTCCCCTGTGGACTCTGAAGAAGTCAGCTGCCATAAATCCTAGAACTGGATGCTGCCACCGTGCTCATGAGCAGGGCTGTGCACGCTTCCCCAGTCAGACCTCCAGATGAGAACGCAGCCTGGCCAACACCTTGGCTGCAACCTTGTGAGACCCTCAGCAGGAGACCCAGCTACGCCATGCCCTGGACTTTAGAAACTGGGCCACCATAAATGTGTGTTGTTTTAATCTGCTCCAGCTGTGACACCTCGTGACAGCAGGGGGTAAGAATGCATGCATTTATTCCATTAACAGCGTAAAGAGTCTGGTGCTGATACATCGGGAAGATTTTACGGGCTATGTGCTTATTGTTTGGCATTATCATTTTTATCAATGTGAGCATATCTTTAGAATATTTATAACCCAGTTCATTTACAAATTAGATAAATGTTAAGATTTTAAAACAATTTTGCACACCTTAGTGATTTTTCTATATATGTTTTAGCCCTCACGTTTTAGTTGATACAATTTAGTAGATAAAACATAAAAACTCACGGGGCACAAAAGATTATGTCATATGCTTTGATTTCCTACCATTTTCCAGATGGCTCCAGGCACTTTACAGACAGCTCTCTCCTCAGAACAGTCTTGGGAGGAAGGTATTATCACTAAGGAGGGTATTATCAAGTAAGTGGAGTTCACAGCTGAAAAGTCGAAGACTTGGAAAGGCTAAGGAACTTGCTCAAAAAACAGCTTGGATTCGAGCCCGTTAGAATGACCCTCAAATGTACGTCCTTTCCATAGAGTATGTTTATTTTTTCAGTTTTTAAACTTTAGAGAGGTAGGACATTCCTTTCCCCCAGTTGTCCTCATCTGTTTATTTTTACCAATATGTGTTTAAAATGAGGATCTTTAGATATTTAAATTTTTTTCATAATTATATCGAATGCATGAGATAGTGGAAATACAAGCACTGTCCTTTATTCTTTCAGCAAATAGTTTTAGTGCCTTTAAAAAATATTTTGTGAATACAAAATAATTTCAATTTTGCTAGTTAATTGGCTACATTATTTCTTTTTATTATTTCCACGAGCATTTGCATCACAAAGAATACTGTATTCTGTATTTACAGTGGATGTGAATGAGCTTCAGTTAATGTTTGCAGAGCAACTTCACAGATACCGTTAAACTTTCAAAAAGAGAAGTTTTAGTGTCAGGACCAAAAATGTTGCTTTACAACTAAAAATAATACAAGAGCTTCTAGTTCAGTTATCAGTGGCATAGAGTGATTTCATTATTAAAGCTTAATCAAGCTATTGTAACTCAATATTCAGGGCACAAGACGTGAACTATGACAATGAAAATATATTTAAATTAATTTTCCTTGAGAAAGACAAGCCGACAGAAACGCAAAGACACAAACCAGAAAAGAATCTCCTTAGTTGGGACATAGCATGCCGCATTGCAATTCCTTTTAAGATTGCTGCTCAGAGAACTTTATCAAGGTCTGTATCTTCCTATGTACCCAGAAAGATGTATTTGTGGTTAAATGTAGTCTCTCCTTCTTACAGAGGGAACTGATCACATAGAAAGAAATCATAAAGAAATAATTATCAAGGCTTAAGTAATGCTTCGGGAATACTTGTCCAAGCATCATATGTAGACATTCTAGTTCTGAAACTCACCCCAAACCCTTTCCCACCTACTTTCTAAAATGCGTAAGATAAACAAGCTTAAAAGGCACGGTTCCCTTGGAAGTTTCTTTGCACAGTTCTCTAAGTTCATAAGCCCATCTCTGTGTGAGGTCTGGTGCTGAAGCCCGGGGGAAGGAACCTGGCATCCCCAAGGCCCAAGGACCCAGGGACCCGAGGGGACCCTGGGACGCGCCCGGCTGACAGCGCGGGTCGCTGCTCCCAGGACCTTGCCCGGGAAGGCACAGCGGGTATGCGGCGGGAGTAGCTCCCTGCCCCATCCCAGACAGAACTGTCACCCCGAGACGTAAAACTAGCTGTAAGGTGTGTTAGACAGTTCAGACAGAAAAGTTCAAGGGAGGCCATCACTTCTTGCTTGACAAACCACTGCCACTGGGCCCCCCCAAAAAATCTAAAGAATGGTTTCAAATTTAAGGGAGCACAAAGGAACATTTGGTTATTCAAAAGGGTGGTTTTCCGGAGACACCATTTCGGAAGACTCCTTGGAAAGCGGGTTGAGGGTCTCGTCTTCACGTTCCCGCGGCGGGTTAAGCCCTCACCTTGGGGAGCGTGGGGGCCCCGCCCCCCGGCTGTACTGTTCACGCGCGCGGCCCGGGGGACGTGGGAATGTGCGGGACCACAGAACCCCAATGTTCTTTTCTCCTTCCCGGGAGTCTTCTCACCGCGGATGGCAGTAATTGCGGATTCTGATGGCCCGGCTGGAAGGGGCCCAGGAGCCCGGGCGGGTTTACGGCCGCAGCGCTTCCTCGGCGGGCGGGGCGCACGGCGGGCGGCGGGTCCCCGCTGCGGGCTCATTAGCGCCCACTCTCCTTAATGGCTTCCTGTGGCTGGGTGTTTACTTGTCATTTGTTTTCGCCTGTTTCCCAGCTACTGAGCCGCAGACTGTCCGCGACTTTTCTTTCCTTCTGTGCAGCGCGTTGCTAGAGCTGGACCTGCGCCCCACGCCCCCCCCGCGCCCCCCCCCGCGCCCTCTGCGCCCCCTCCCCCGCGCCCTCTGCGCCCCGCGCCCCCGCGCCCCCCCGCGCCCCCGCGCCCCCGCGCCCTCTGCGCCCCGCGCCCCCGCGCCCCCGCGCCCCCGCGCCCCCGCGCCCCCGCGCCCGCGCCCCGCGCCCCCCCCCCCCCGCGCCCCCCGCGCCCCCCGCCCCCGCCCCCCGCAACCCCGCGCCCCCCGCGCCCCCCGCGCCCCCCTGGCTGGCGCGGGGCTGGGAGCGCTGGGGCAGGTATTCGCGTCACCGAGTTATTCTGTGTGCCGGTCTCAGAACGACTCAGGAATTGGGGGTCCAACCCCTCGCCCCCAGCCCATCTGGACTAGTCTTTGCTCTTGGAGTCCCTCTGCCTGGGGTTAGGTGGGAGTAAGGCCTTCCCGCCATCAGCTCCTCGCAGACTCGTGAAGTGCTGGGAACTGCACAGAAGGGGAGACCCAAACCCCATGGCCCCCACACCCCCTACACTTCCTGGGGGCTGCCTTCTGGGCGGTGGTATGGACTCCATCCATTTTAACGTTACTCTGTTCTAAGCAGAGCTGGGAACGGCAGAGGTGAATGACAGCTCTTCCCTTCGAGAGAGGGAGGGACCCACCTGTTGGGCCACCGCCCCGGGCGGCTGCGGGATTCCAGTCTCCACGCAAAACGAGTCACTCAGTGAGGAATTGCTCTAGAAATTAGACTGAACAACTGTCTGCCTAGTCCCGATGTACGCTTTGTTTGCGCCACCCAAAAACACCCTTTTAGAGCCCGGTGCTTCCTGAACGTGGAAGATCCCGCCTTCAAAGTCATAAATCTCTGGGTGAATTAGTTCTTGGGGGAGCGGGTGGGAGGAGGGTGTCACTGTTTTAAAGACGCTGTTCCATATCTAGTTATACTTCCTAAAACAGACCTTATCAGTTTGACAAGTACTCCCAACTTCCAAGAGGTGAAATGGTATTTAAAAGAGGTGAGAACCCGATGCCTGTTTTCTACCAAACCGGCAAGTACAGCGTTTATGATCACAGGCAGCATATTCATGTGTGACAGTCAGTTTATGGTGTGTGACAATTCTAAAGTCTCCATGTCAAAGGGACATAAAGTTAGAATTGAATTTTAAGGAAAAGGTGTTGCCTCTGTCATCTCACTGTCCCCAAACCTGCCCCTCCCTGCCTAGTACCCCCTCCTTGTGTCACCCGCTCTGCTCCCAAAGAATGCCCCTGGTATTAACTCCTATCTCCTGTTGCTACTTGGGATTAAAAAAAGGAGAGGGAAAAAACCAAAACAGTTTACCTTGCTTCAAATCGTTTCCTTTAATTTTTAAATATAAATGAACCCCTAGAATTAAGGGTCAGAGACTTCCAAAGGTGTCACTTTTTTGACTTCCAAAGGTGTTACATTTTTGGCGTTAGTTACTATTGCAAATAACCCTTTCCTAATTACAGAGCTGCAAATTATCTAGATGTTATACTCTGATACTTAGAAATGGGAATTTAAATTTCAAATTATGTGCTGGCATAATTTGCCAATAAAAATGTCACTGAAATATATTATATATATATATATATATATATATATATATATATATATATATATATATATATATATATATATATATATATGGAAGCTGATTCAGGAGGAAGCTTGTAGGACAGAAATCAAACAAAAGTTCCAGAATATAAAATTTAAAAGTTTGTATTTTTCCTATTTTTTTCTTCAGGATTTTGATAAATGCTTTCACTTTTTAGCAGTTGGTTGTGGGAAGCAGTGATGTCATCTGCCTTACAGTTAGATTCATAGTACAGGAGAGCTGGGTTTTAAAGATTTTTAAACTGTATTTTTAAAAAAGTACTGATTTTTAATATAATTGTAAAATAAAATAAGCACCATAAAATAGTGCTTCTATGTTTGACATTTTCCTTTAGTCCTAAGATCAGTGATACTGGCAATAATCATCAGGAACTACAGTTCAGAGTGAGAAAAAAACTGCACACTTTTTCTTCACCACATTACCTGTCTCTCTCACCAAAGTGAAGAAATGCATTTCAGTAAGTGCTGAGCATTTACTTCCTGCAAAGAGCTGTGCACAAATGTATGTGATAAATATCCCAAAGGATGAAAAAACAGTGTTCCCCTAAAGTGTGTGAGGTTTGGGAACATGAGATTTTCAAGTAGGGCTGCAAGGAAGTGTGTAAGTTAAATTTGATCATCGAGTCATGTAACAGTAATACCACAGAGGGTTTCCTCTGCACAGTCTCAGTTGCACTTATGGAAGCATAAATCTTAGCTAGGAGGAGAGGACAATAGTCTGGAGGTGAGTGAAACTCATAGCAAGGCCACTGGGCGGCTGTGGTGCTTTCAGATACCTCGGTGGGGTCAAGTGACCCACCTGAGGACTTCACGGAGTGTGGTAGACGAACACACCTCACATGAGGCCTGCAGTTCTCTATAACGAGTCCTTCTGCGTTCTGGCATAAATACTTACAGTTTCACCAGACACTGGTCTAGGCAATGCTGGTATATGAACCCTGGGAAATGGCGTACCTACTACCTTTTGGCCAAATGCTGAGGCAAAGTATTTTTAGGTAGGCATCATCTTTTATTAATTATGCATTCACATTAATATCCTGAATGGATATTCTAGGCTTTCTTCTCTAACCTATGTTCTGAGTTTTACAGGCAATATTATCTTTCACGTGACCCCATAATATTGGTCTGTGCTGTTGCTATAAAAATGTGTCTAAAGAAATACTGTTCAAACTTGCAGATTTTATAAGTCATTTGTGCACTTTTCCCATGTAACATGCAAAGTTAATTTCCGGAGCAGATTTAAACATTGTTAGTAGAATGACACTTTTTTAGAACGGAAAGCTTCAAGTGCAAATTTGGAGTGGTGTGCTGGCGCACCAGGCCCCGGAGCCTTTTCATGTCCAGGCAGGTCACCTGGGGGAGAGGGGGCTGGTGTGCCCACCTGCTGAGAAAGTGCCCCCCAGTTTGGAGCTGGTCACTGTTGAATGCTTGGTTTGGGCGTAGTTTGGGTACGTCCACTCTGACACCTGTGTATATGTGTAAACAGGACTTCCATCCTGGGTGCTTAGAACCTGGGACTTTTTGGATGGACGCAGAAAGTTTGGACAGCTTAACGGAGGGGTTAATGTAGAGCTAAGAGGTGGTAGAACAGAAAACCCTTTCTCACTGTTGAGATGTGTGAGAGTGAAATATGGAAGCTCTGTCATCAGTGCAGAAGAGCATCTGTCCTCAAAACACTCCTGTCCACTGTTAGTAATTGTTTTCTGTTTTGTAATCGACTGGCGTGGTGTCCTACCCTCCACTGGAACTTTCAATGGTCAATTCTTAATCAAAGACCTGTTATCGTCCTAACACTGGACTTAGGTGTCCAGCTTGAAGGAATCTGAGCACCCAGATTAGCAGTGTGTTCAGAAATATTCACAGAAGGAACAGCACCATTTTCTAGAAAATGCAGGACTTTGATCCAGATACACGTCTACAAATGTTTACTATAATTTTGGAATATTTTTTTATTTATTTTTAATTTTAGACTATTTAAATGATATATACCAGGATGCCAAAAAAATGTATACCCATTTTAAGAGATGTTATCTATGCTCAAGCAGTAGTTCGCCATAATCAGAAGTGTCTGGACGCTGATGGGAACCACTTTGAGCACCTCTTGTCATTGCAGAAGTCAAACGTGACTTGTATTCATCTTTTGTTGTTGGTATATATTGAGTATTACAATTTTAATGCAGTTTTCCTTTCTTAAAATGTGTGTACATTTTTTTGGCACCCTCTGTATATATAAAATGGACTTTTGTTTTAGCAAAATAAATTCACTTTTTTCCCAGAATTTTAAGAATTAAAACATATTGATATAATTTTTGACTTCGATACAAACGTAAATAAAAAAATCTATCAGCACATATGTATATAAGTAGTATTGTTAAATATTCAAATACAAGAATAAATCTTGCATAGTTAAAAGCATTATAAATTTCAAATTTTATGCCAAAAGGAAGAATTTATTGTTTAAACGTTAAACTTGATCTTAAAATTTTAATCAATATATCTCAGTGTGAATTCATATTTTTTTCTATTTATAGGGTAATGGAAATTTATAATATCAAATGCTATGGTTCTATTACCACATGAACAAAGCGGTTCTTGATAAGTGTAAAATGTCTCTTTCCAGGGTCTCCTCCTGAACCACGGGGCTGCTCCTAGGAGAAGAGAAACCTGTCTGTTGGTCAACGCTGATCAGAGGAAAGAAGTAAGGTTTCTCATACTGATGGACAAATGTGTTTCTAACACTTTCAGTTTCCATCAGGGAATTTTCTTTTGCATGTCTACTGTGTTCCAAGCTTTTGAGTTGCTTAGAATTAAAAGATTCATTTTCAGTGATTAGTGTAATAAGCATGACAAAATCCTTACTGTATGCAAAGTCACTTTTTGCGTCACACAGATCGTTTCATTTGGATGATAGAAAGGGAGACGATCGTGGACCCTACCTCGGAAGAAAAAATAATGCGTCTGGGGAGATCAAACGTGCACTAAAAACCACTCGACAAGCATAAAAGTCGCCAAAAGGAAACATAAGTTTGGAGAGAAAGAAACTAAATGAGTCTTGTTCTTTATGATATGTTGGGTTGGTGCAAAAGCAATTGTGGTTTATTTTCTTTTTCCCCCTTTGTCTGCCTCCCCCGCACCCCCCACTCCGGTTCAAGCTGTTGTTTCTCAGTCTAGTTGTGCAGGACACAGCTCCCTGATCCATGCTGGTGTTGTGAGGCTTGCGCTCCCTCCCCTCCCTGCCCAGGCCTGTTGGTTGCCACTCATTGGTCGGCCACTCACAGCAGCTCACGTCACCTTCGGCTGCTCACGGTAGCCCAGCTCTGGGGAGAGCTGTTGTTCACAGTCTTAGCTGCAGAGGGCAGAGCTCGCTGGCCCATGTGGGAATTGAACCCGCGACCTCTTTAGGAGCACAGCACTCCAACCACTTGAGCCACCTAGTTGGCCCGCAATTGCGGTTTTTGCAATTACTTTAAATTATTTTTAACCTTTTAAATCGCAATTACTTTTGCACCAACCTAGTAAAATCAGGGTGAATATGAGCTAAGGTTTATTCTATAGGAAGCAGGTTTGGGTATGGTCTTACAGGACTTGCTTTCGTACAAAGGAGGATGCTTGTCCTGGTCTTCTGAGCTCGTGTCAGCTAGTGTGGACTCTGTCAGTCCTGGCCCCCGTGCCACGGGCATGGGAACGGGCTTCTGGAGGATGTGCTGCCCGTCTTTCTTTGGCTCGTCTGTGCCTCTCGCTTCCTCCGGAGTGGCATTCTAACTGTCCTCCCAAAGCTAAGGAAACAGCTTCATCAAGCTAATGTGGCACAGCTTGGAAACTGAAGACAGAAGGATCTAGGATATTATGAATGTTATGAGATGCGTCTTTTTTTTTTTTTAACGGGGACAAGATAGCTATGGGTTTCTTTTTTTTTTAATTGGGGAAGGGGAACAGGACTTTATTGGGGAACAGTGTGTACTTCCAGGACTTTTTTTCCAAGCAAGTTGTTGTCCTTTCAGTCTTAGTTGTGGAGGGCGCAGCTCAGCTGCAGGTCCAGTTGCCATTGCTAGTTGCAGGGGGCGCAGCCCACCATCCCTTGCAGGAGTCGAACCAGCAACCTTGTAGTTGAGAGCCCGCGCTCCAACCAACTGAGCCACCCTGGAGCTCAGCGGCAGCTCAGCTCAAGGTGCTGTGTTCAATCTTAGTTGCAGGGGGCAGAGCCCACCATCCCTTGCGGGAGTCGAGGAGTTGAACCGGCAACCTTGTGGTTGAGAGCCCACTGGCCCATGTGGGAATCGAACCGGCAGCCTTTGGAGTTAGGAGCATGGAGCTCTAACTGCCTCAGCACCTGGGGCCGGCCCCGAGATGTATCTTAATACGTGCACTTTACCTGTGAGATTTCAAAATTAAGGCCATTTTCACCTTGGTTCACAGAGTAGGACTTTCACTTGTGTGCTCATATACAGCAGCAGGATAAGGGACGAGCTCAGTCCTGGAGTCAGAAACTCTGGGTCTGACCCCTTGTCTTGTTTCTTTACAGGTGGTGTGAGCAGGTCCTCAGCTCCCTAGTTTATCCAGAAAATGCTGGTAATGATGCCAGTTTTATGAAGGTGTTATGACAGGAACCTCACACAGAAGTGCTCGGCACAGATTTGTTTAAAGATAAAAATGAAGGCTATTTGCAAAGTATTTTATTTTTTGGCCATGGTTTTATCAAATTATTTTGCTAAACAACTGGCTATGCTGTGTCCTGAACTTTTTCTTCACCAGAAAATTGTTTGGGCGCATTTGGGAACCGCGGCTGTTTGGAGGGGGACTGGCTTTCTGGTTTCTTCTCAGCTCCCGTTGGTGCCTGGGTGGTGTGCAGTTCACGGCACCCTCCAGATGAGCTGGGACTGCTGGTCCTTCACACCTGGGTGCCAGGAGCACATCGTTCTCAATCCGCGGGACAGGGCAGTGTTTTGGGGCCACTCTGTCAGCTGGCTGGAGATGGTGAAAGTTTAATTTGCAGCAAACATTTGTCTGATGCTCTGATGCAGTGCATTCTCTGTAGAGAGGACAAAATGGTCTCATGACTGTAGACTCAAATTCCATTTAACACTTTTCAGTCAAGATAAATCTTGCATCTTGACCAAGGAAAGGTAGTTCTCGCAAATAATGTTAGAAATATGGAGCTTTTGAAAAAACAAATCACGATCCACCTGAAGGTAAGGCTTTATTGTCTCTGAAGAAAGTGAAGAAATGAAAAGTGCTTTGGAGATCAATGATTTCTGGTCATCTCTCTGTATTCAAGGAAGAACTGAAAGCAGGTGTTTTTTTTGTCCATACATACATGCATGTGTGTAGAAGTATTTACTCTGGCCAGAGTGGGAAAGATTTTGGTAGACGACTTACAAGATTCTGTGACAGTTTCAAGATGAGGATGAAAATGTAGTCCCATTTTAAAAAGAAAGCTCGGCTGGGTGATAAGACTCTAGAAACTTTCCCACAGGAAAGCCTTAGGCTTACCTGAGCATGGGATGGCACACCTCAAGGGAGCATAAATGGCCCCAGACACTTGTGGATTTCATAGTCCCATAAGCACATTTCACACGTATTTCATATTTATCCTGAGTAGCTTCAGAGACCAGACTAGAGCCAATGGGAAGTAATTACACAGAAGTCAATTTCAATTCTCTATGAGAGGGAATTTTTTATTTAATGGCCAAGGTGTATCTTTGGGCCCGGCCTACCTTTGGTAACTTAAGTGGGCAAACCTAAACCTAACCCTGTCATCCTACCCTGCCCCCACCAGGGATTTCAGTTTTGAGAGGGAAGTTGACCTAAGTGAATGCTAATGTTCCATTCAACTCAAAGTGTATCATCGTCTAAATGGAGAGAAAAAACAACTAGAAAAATAGAAATACACAATGTGAAAACTCACGATACAGAAAACCCCGTAGTGAGAAGACAGCTTGAATGTATACACAAGTTCATAAACCAGAAGCCATGAAACTCATGTAAGTGCTTGTTAATGTGGAATGCTGCAATGAGAGTTTTCTATTTCAAAGCGTTGTAGGAGATATTAACATTATATATTAAAAAAAACACAGCTGAATTTAAATAAGACTTATTTGACAGTGCTGTGGGGAAAGGCTTTAGAGATTAACTAATGAAATACGTCCTACATAAAATATCATAATAAGGAGAAAATGGTTCTTATCTTATGTTAAAGCAATAAGATGGGCTATGCAAATGACTAAAATAATTACACTGCAAATTTATTTGCTATTTCAAGCAATGTGCATGAATTATCCCAATTAATCCTCACATGAACCCTGTGTAATGGTATACCTACTATTTTTTAGCAAACCCATTTTGCAGGTGAGGAAATGGAAACTTAGGACAACTGATTACTCACTTGCCCAGGGTAACCAGTTAGCACAGCAGAACCCTGTGTGTTAGCACAACAGGGGTGTGTGTTAGCCCAGCACAGCAAACGGCTGTCACCTATGCTGGGCTTGGAGGCACCTGGGAGAGGCTGAGCTGTAAACTGAGGCCAGCTGCCGCCAATGCCAGGCTCATGGCTGCTTAGCAAGACGTATGAGACATGCCAAGGACAGATGCTGTTTGTCTGGGGTTTGTGAACCTTTGAGAGGTTTTAGGAAAGTCTGTAGCATGAGCCAAGACAGACTGTTTGTGTTGAAAGGCCACTGGAAGCAGCTTGGGTGGGCCCACAAGTTGGGTGGGGTGGGGTCTCAGGGAATCACCAGGGTGGCATGAATGAATGGCTGTCAGCCAGGCTGATGGAGACTCAGATATAGTGGCCACCTGTGTCTGCCTGCTGAGAGGGGGGAAGGCTCAACAAGGAAACTATGGTCTCTCCCAGCTCTTCTGTCTGGATGAAAGCTGCCCCTCCAGCCCTTGGCCTGGAGCCAGACAATTCAGTACCTCCCTGTAGGTCCCTGGTGCCTTTTGAGATGCTGCCCCAGTTCTGGAGCTCAGAGTGAGTGAGTTGGTCAGCAAGTAAGTCCATGCACAGGCCATTTAAAAGAAATGCCTGGGACTCCAGCCACTCTCCATCTCACTCAGACACAATTTCTGCTGGTTTTCACAGCCAGAAGTCGTGGGGACTTTCCCTCCTGTCACTGGAACCCTGGGTTGGGGAGCCTGGTGTGGGACTGGGATCCCTCACTCCTCAGGGGGTGTCTCCTCAGCCAAGATATCCCCCCAATTTTTTATGGTCACACGCGGGTGTGGGACCAGTGTGTTTCGCGTCTCTGTCCCTCCTACCAGTTTAGAAGTGGCTTTTCCTGTGTGTCCTTAGTTGTAGGACTTCGGTTCAGCCAGATTTCAGGTGGTTCTCAGTGATGGTTGTTTTGTAGTTTAGTTGTAATTCTGATGTGATCGTGGAAGGAGGAGAGCACAGCATTTACCTACTCAGCACCTTGACCTGAAATCCCAGGGCATAGAGAAACATTAAATGCATATTACTAAGTGAAAAGCCAATCTGTAAGGCTTTTTGGAATCACACTGTGCGATTCCAACTGTGTGACATTCTGGAAAAGGCAAAATACAAAGACAGTAAAAAGATCAGTGGCTGTGGGGAGAGGGGGGGAGGAAGGGGGGCAGCGATGAATAGGCAGAGCACAGAGGATTTTTAGGGCAGTGACAATATTGTTTAATATTATAATGTCAAATATATGTCATTATACATTTGTCCAAACCCATAAAATGTCCACCACGAAGAGTGAACGCCAAGGTAAACTACAGGCTTTGTGTTATCATAGGTTCAATACCTAGTACCAAATGTACCTGTTTGGTGAGTGGTTTGGATTTGGGGGGAGGCTGTGCAAAATCTCTGTCTTTTTCTCTCAATTTTCTTGTAAACCCAAAATTGCTCTAAAAAGATAAAGTCTTTACTAAACACAAAACAAAACTATAAACCATAGAACACAACACTTAAAGGTATGCTGAAAATAGAATGACTTCTTTGTAAATTTTCCAATTAAAAAAATATAAAGTGTTTATATACCACATATCAGTGAAATCACATGGTTCTCTGCTTTTTCTGTCTGACTTATTTCGCTCCGCATTACACTCTCAAGATCCATCCATGTTGTCACAAATGTTCCTATATCATCTTTGCTTACTGCCAAATAGTATTCCATTGTGTATATATACCACAACTTCTTCATCCATTCACCTATTGAAGGACATTTTGGTTGTTGCCATGTCTTGGCCACCGTAAACAAAGCTGCAATGAACATTGGAGCACACGTGTCTTTATGTATAAATGTTTTCAGATTTTTTGGGTAGATACCCAGGAGAGGGATTGCTGGGTCATGTGGCAATTCTATTCCTAATTTTTTGAGGAACCTCCACACTGCCTTCCATAGCGGCTGCACCAGTCTGCATTCCCACCAACAGTGTATGAGGGTTCCTTTTTCTCCACAGCCTCTCCAACATTTGTTACTATTTGTCTTGTTGATGATCGACATTCTGACTGGGGTGAGGTGATATCTCATCATGGTTTTTATTTACATTTCTCTGATGATTAGTGATGTTGAGCATTTTTTCATATGTCTATTTGCCATTTGTATGTCCTCTTTGGAGAAATGTCTCTTCAAGTCCTCTGCCCATTTTTCAATTGGGTTGTTTGTTTTTTTGTTGTTGAGTTGCATGAGTTCCTTGTATATTGTGGATACTAGCCCCTTATCGGAGGCACTGTTTGCAAAAATCTTCTCCCATTCAGTTGGTGGCCTCTTTATTTTGTCAATGGTTTCTTTTGCTGTGCAGAAGCTTTTAAGTTTCATATAGTCCCATTAGTTTATTTTAGCTTTTACTTCCATTGCCTTTGGAGTCAAATTCATAAAATGCTCTTTGAACCCAAGATCCATAAGTTTAGTACCTATGTTTTCTTCTATGCCAAAAGCAACAAAAGAACAAGACAAACAAATGAGAAACAGAAACTCATAGACACAGACAATGGTTTGGTGGTTGCCATAGGGTAAGGGGGGTGGGGGGTGGGGGGTGGGAGATGAGGGTAAGGGGGATCGAATATATGGTGATGGAAGGAGAACTGACTCTGGGTGATGAACACACAATGGGATTTATAGATGATGTAATACAGAATTGTACACCTGAAATCTATGTAATTTTACTAACAATTGTCACCCCAATAAATTTAATAAAATAAAATAAAAAAATAAAAAAATATAAAGTGACACTTGAGTCTGAAGGTCCCTTCCTGATCATTACTTTTTGCTCCATGTAAGAGTTTTTACCAGAAACCTTTGTGTAGAAGGGCCCTGCAGGTGAATTTGGAAGCTGGTCAGTGCAGCTGGCACCAAGCTGTGAGAAAGCATCCTGGCCTTTCATCTGGCCCCGGGGTCTCTGTCACCAGGGAGCCCCTGTTTGGTTTGCCTGCATTAAGGCAAACAGATCTTTGATTCAACATTGTTACCCAAGAGCTGACCCTAGGAGGAGACTGTTCACAGAAAGGTGAGAAAAAATAAACTTAAATGAGGCAAGACCCTTTTTAACATGAAAAGGAGAAATGCCACTTGAAATTAAATCCAAAATGAATTTAAGGAGATTGCTCTAACAACTTGTCAATAGAGAGGACAAATAAGTGTGGACAAGACGTCCTTGAGGGGAATGACCCAGGAGAACATTAAAGAAAAATAGAAAATAAGAGTGGGATGAGGCCAGCCTGCGGAGTTTCATGCATGAGTCTGCAGACGTCACTGTGTCTAGTTTAACAATTTCTGCCTGTGTAGTTTCACGTTTTCTTTCTAAAGACGTGTTGCACAGAGTTGCAGTTTCTGTGGGTTGAGACTCAGGGGACGTGAGCCTGTGGTCGCTGGTGTGAGGTGCTGGGTGAAATTTAACCAATAAGACTTGCATGTGCTTTATTGCTTGAACTTCAAAAATCCTGGAAAAATACCCTTGAAATACCAAAGCCAGGTCACATGGATTGTGAGCAACTTGGGCCCATGTGGCCATAGGTCCCATTTGGGTGGCCATATGTCACCTGCCTGAAACCCAGACACACCCAACTCCTTAGTGGCACTTTCAGCAGAGAACACGGGCTTTAGTTGGCTAGGGAAAAAAAAATATCTCCATGGGAACTGTCCTTTTAAAGGTGCACTTGAAATTAAAGGCTCCGTACTGTGATTGAAACAAAAGGCTTCATACTCTGGCTTCTGGTTGGATTGTATTGGGAAGGCACTAGTGATTGATCCCTAAATACCTTATCACCGTACTGATTCCTCTATATTACCAGCAATTATATGCAGAGGCCTTGCCTGGCACAGACGGAATGGCCACACTTGCTGCATTCGGGAACCACTGTGACGGTCTAAAATGAGTCGTTTGTCATTTCATGTAAGTTGAGCCCCCTTTGCCAGCTCCTCTGAATTCACGGTCAACACCAAGCCCTCACCTCGAGGGGTGGACTCGCGTCACGAGGGGATGACGTAATGGTACCCGTGGGCACAAAGCATCAGCAAACCTGGGCTTTCCTAAGTGTGTGGGGCTGGATTCTACAGCATCATCAGACAACAGCATCATCAGACAACAGCACATCCAGTCCTGGTCCATACACTGTATCCGTGGGTTGCTGAGAGTGGTCCTGACCAGCCCAGCACCCCTGGGAACGCCTTAGAAATGCAGAGTCTCAGGCCCACTGAATCAGACCCTCGAGGGTGGGGCCGGCAGTCTGTTTTTGTGAGCTGCCCAGGTGACTGTGTGGCAGCTGGAATGTGAGCACCGGGACCCCAGGCAGTAACCCCGCTCAGGTGTGTGACTGTCCTGATTTAATTGTCAGGAGGTGGAGCCCCACGTCTGGACCTGCCCTGGTTGCCTGCCTGTCTTAAAGTCCTGCACCCTGGGGCTTGTTTCTGAGAGTGATCCTCTTCCAGTTTGTGCCCCAACCCCAGGGGTGGGGGTACCCCGTCCCCTCCCCATCACCCTCCCTTGCCTTGCTGTCGAACACCTACACCCCATCAGCTGTCAGGTGCCCAGGTTCTGAGTAGTTTCTTCACTGGTGGGACTGGATTTTCCTTGTTCTGGCACCTGGTGACCAGCAGCTCATGTTTGTAAGGAGTTCATTTGCAATTAAGCTGTTCTGCTCTGTGCTAACACTAAGCGTGATGCCATCAGCCCCGAATTGAGCCTGCGGGCTGCACGGGCGATCCTGCTGACGTGCGTCTCCTACTGGCTGCACCTGGGCAGATGTGGGAGGAGACGTCTCATGTGGGTGAACAAGGCACCACGTGACTCACCCCATCAGCCCTTCCTAGAACACAGCCCAGGCCCACTGAGCACAGCGTAGTGACCGAAAACGGGCCCCAGAGGAGTTTCAAAGTCAGCTGCACAGGACGTGAGTCCTCGATGGTTTTTCCTTCACTCCCAAATCCTGGTATTAATAGTGACACCTGCTAATGTCTGCAGAGCATGTGCACACTCGACAGCAAGTCTGTGGTCCTTTCAGAAAGCACAGTCGGTGCTGTCATTGTTCCCCAAGGTGTGTCCCACTGCTCAGTTGACTGAGGTTCAGCCTGAGATTCAGAACCGGCACACGGTGGGCTTGGGGGAGACGCTGGTGCAGGAGATGGGAGGAGACTTTGGGGGAGAAAAGGAAGGAAGGGGAGCAGAGGAAAAAGGATTGAAACAGAAAATAAAGAACATCTATCATCTTATAAACCCTGTTAGAGAAGAGACTTCTGAGAAAAGAGATTGTGAGGGGCTCTGGGGACCGCCATGGTGGCTCTCGGATGGACACAACATGTCAGGTAATTTTACAACCTGCTCGTTTTCAAAGAGCCAGATTTGAATATCAGTTTTCCAACTCTTGATAAAGAACTCCCTTCAGATATGCAGGACACAGATGCTGCTGGTACAGAGCAGGTGCCCAGTGAAGAGTCACTGAGTGAATGACTTGTAGGGGAGCCAGAGGGGTGACCAGCCGATGCCCCAAGGATGCAGGCAGACCCCAGGATGCAGGACCTGAGCTTCTGGGAGGAATGTCCAGGGAGACGTGGACCCCGGGTTTGGCGGCTGTTTACGGATTGACATCCCCGATGACAGTCCTCACTGGCTCTCCCTGAGGACAAGAAGGGACCCCATCCCTTGTTAGCTTTTGGAAAGAAGCCACGGTCGGCGTTCATCTCCAAGAAACCACCTGATGACTCTGCAAGAGTCTTAACAAGGAGTTTTCCTCTGCCTGCCTCGCAGGCTCAGCACCTGCACATGGGTTGTCAGGAACTCCAACTTACCTGTGTGTTCTCAGGTGACAGGTGACTGCTTCCAGCCCTGCTCGCTCCCAGAGCCTTAGCTTCCAAGGGCAAGCACCCCTGGCACAGCCAGTCTCGGGGATGGCTGGCCTGTGGCTCTCAGGCTGTGCCCCTGCCAGCGTAGAATTTGAATGATATCTGGGCTGCTGCCAGTGAGGCAAGTGTTGAGGTCCCCTTTGTCCTCCACTTGTCTTTTGTTGTCACGCCTCACATACCGTCAGTTAGCAATCGCATTGCTCCCTTCAGGACATGTCCAGAGGAAGCTACAGACGAGTCCTGCCATGTTCAGCTTCACAGAAGTGGAATCTACTGCAGTAGCTCTCTCCAGAACCTGACCACCTGTGACCACCTTGATGTGTGTATGACTGCCAGGTCCAGGCCAGGCTCATGTCTTGTCACATTCACTGCTTTTGCGGCCCCTCCCCTCCAGCACACAGTCATGGAGTCTAGTCTTAAGACAGGAGCCAGAGTAACCCTCTGCAGGGCTCCCAGCATCGATTGCAGTGACAAAATGCCCTGAAGCTTAGCTTAGTGGCTTCCAACAACAATACCATTAATTCTAAGGGTTGGTTGAAGCTCAGGGAGAGGATTCTTTTGTTGGTGTCCCCAGCATTCACATGGTTGTGAGCTGGCCTGACTCTAGTACGTCTGAGCCGGTTTAGACGTCTTCTTTCCTCCCCGACCCCTCCCCCCACCGCCCTGGCAGGGTAGCCATGTTTCCTACAGGTGGCTGTTTTCTAAGACAGAGGAAGCAGAAACTGGTTGTCCTCTTAAGGCCTGGGTTTGCAAGTCCCAGAATTCCACTGTGTCCCATTCTATGAGTCAGAGCAAGTCACAGTGCTGCTGAGATGCAAGGGACAGGGGAATCCATGCCTCCCCCCCCTTTTTTTTTAAAGATTTTATTGGGGAAGGGGAACAGGACTTTATTGGGGAACAGTGTGTATTTCCAGGCCTTTTTTCCAAGTCAAGTTGTTGTCCTTTCAATCTTAGTTATGGAGGGCGCAGTTCAGTTCCAGGTCCATTTGCTGTTTTCTAGTTGCACGGGGCAGAGCCCACCATCCCATGTGGGAGTCGAGGATTCGAACTGGCAACCTTGTGGTTGAGAGCCCACTGGCCCATGTGGGAATCGAACCGGCAGCCTTTGGAGTTAGGAGCATGGAGTTCTAACCGCCTGAGCCACTGGGCCGGCCCCCCATGCCCTCTCTTGATGGCAGCAGCCAGGTGTCCACAAAGCCGGGGGAGACCAGCGCCCACGGAGGAAAGCTGCGCCTGTGGACTCCTCCCACGCCCTCAGATGGTGTCACACATGTGAAAGCCCACGTCCTTCCTTGCTATGGTCTGCAAGACTGACTTGCTTATGTGCTTATGTGCCTGTCTGTCTGCCTTCCTTCACCTGAGTGCCCCTTCCTTGTGGGCAGACAGTTCCGTCCATTTGTTCCTGTTGCAATCAATGCCCAGAGCCGTGCTGGGCGCAAGGGAAGAACTCAACAAATATGGTATTTGTTAAATGAGTAAAGAAAAAGCCACGTGCACTTGTAGGTGAACCTGTACGTCTGATTCTGTCTAATTGCCAGGATGTACGTGATGAGCACGCCCTGAAAAATACTGCACAGACCACACCACATGACTGTTAGATCGTGAAGGATGAGACAGAAAGCACATCTTGAATTTGTCTGAACTGAGGTGAAGGTGTAACGCAGCTAGGAGCCCCCCATAACTGCAGGTGGGACCCCCATACTGACTGTCGCAGCACCCTGGACAGGACAGCGGCTGCTGTGTGGTCGGCCCCCTGAACGAGGCGAGCAGTACAGCAGCCCCTTGGCTGCCAGGAGGCAGGGCTGTGTGGCGCCCAGGTCAGGCCTGCTTAGTCCCCAGATTCGCCACCGAAGTTCCTCTACTCCTGTCAAACTGGGGTCTAAGCTGAGAGCGGTGGCTGGCACCTTCCCTGGCGTCTTGTTAATTTGTGAATCCTTATCAAGTGAGTCCTTTTTTCCTTCTTCTGGTGGGTCAATAAAAATGCGCTGGTTTTAAGATTAAAACATATTAAAATAATATAGCAATAAAGTATTTTTAGCTTTGATGGATCCCCAGAGCTGAATTCTTTCCTCTAATTGCCTTTGTTTTGGGGGCAGTGGCAGATTGGTCACTAAGAACACAAGTTTAGTCTGTTTACAGGATATAATAGATGGCAAACATTGGGCTCTAATTCCAGAAGCTTCGTCCATGGCCCTTTGTTTAATAACAAGGCCCTTAAATTAGGGAGGTTCCTGGATCTTTACACTATAGGAAAAACGTCTGCTACTGTTTTCCATAAAGATGGGAGAAACAACACATCATATTGCATCCAGGATAATAGTAATAAGACATTCTTCTTGTTTCTAAATCATCAGGGATATATCAGAAACATGTGAGAAGATTCTTTTAGAAGACCATTGCCTGGCCTTTCTTTACTTCTCTTTATTTGTCACTTGTTTACATTTTCATTTTGATTTATCCTTCACAATTTTGCAGCCTTTATAGTTTGGCAGTGACGTTTATGTCCGCCCACTCAGTGATAGCACACGCTCATTCTGAGTAGATAATTCATGTTGAAAACTTCATTTTCCTTAAATGTAAATGGAAACAATATTTGTTATTGATTTACTTGGAATAATAAAACTTATCAAACTTCAAAAACGAAGAGACAAAACAATTACCATTATATTAAAAATAGATTAATTTGACTTTACCCAGTTTAATGAATCTGATATTGAAAAAAAGAAGAGTTTATCTTTTCTAACTGTAAGTTATTTTTCTTGACAGCCTGTCTGACCATAAAGCTGTGCTGAAAACATACCTAGATATTCTGAGAAATAATAAATAATATGGCTTTTGGATGCTTAGTGCTGCGTTTTACAAATATTGTCAATCTCTAATATTCACATAAAAGAAAAATTTCAAGAACCAAAGATAACTTTCCTTTAAAAATGATACAAATAATAGTACATTTTGAGCATCTTATATGTACGCATTTGTTATATGTTGAGAATCTAGACAGATATAAAGACTATATTTATTTGAGAGGGGAAAAGCTATATCAATTACCAAATATATATGTTAGAATATGTTTTTAATTCCAGAAATATTGAAATACATAGTAATATCTCCAAATAAGAGGTGCTTTATTTCTGTGAGATGCTTTTGTGCAGTGAGGCACCCTCCGTCGGAGCTTACCCGTCCCTGGAATGGAGCATTTACTGTTCTTTACAGAACCGGAGATCTTCCCCAGAATCAATCTCCTGCCTGCCTCAAACTCAGGAAGAACCTCTCTGGTCCCCTCCCAGGGTAAATGACATAGAAATCCTCAGTGTGGCCCTGAAATCTTAAGGTTATTAATTACCTTGATAATTAGAACAGTACTGAGTGTGGTGAAATCTCTCCTTCCAAAGATATTAATTGTAGGATCTCTAAGTTTGTGTGTGATAATGAGCTGGCATGTGTGAAAGCCTTTTGTCTGTCAGGATGAGACCGGTTGGTATTATTGCTGTCTTTCCTGTAAGGAGGGGGTGTTTTCTATATGTGAAGATATTTGTCTAAAAATCAGTGCTTGCTTCCAAGTTTAATCAAATATCATCTAACTATCCACCCACTTATCCACTTATCCATTTACCCATCCATCCATCCATCCATCCATCCATCCATCCATCCAACCATTTATCTATCCACATTCACTCACTCCATCTATCCATCCAACCATCAGTCCTTCCACCCATCCATCCATCCAACCATCTATCCATCCACATTCACTCAGTACATCTATCCATCCACCCATCCATCCATCCACCCACCCACCCACCCACCCATCCACCCATCCATCCATCCACCCATCCATCCATCCATCCATCATCCATCCATCCATCCATCCATCCACACATAGAAAAACCCACTTATTTGAGTATGCACCAAAATAGATTTTGTGAGAAATAAACCAACTTCTCAAATGACTAACATTCTGGTAAATTTTTAGCATCACTGCAACTTGATTTGGGTTTTAGAAGGAGTGGTAGAGTAACTTTTAAATATGATAATGAATGTGCAATTTGATTTTGCTGTTCTTTTTTCTCAAAAATAATTTCAGTATAAGAAAGTACCTAAAGGGATCAGAAATAACAGCTGATGAGAAAATTTCAGTGAAAATACATGCTCTCAATTTTCTCCCTGATTGATACGAGCAATTCAGAGCTTCCATTTTTCCTTTATTTTACTGTAGGCATATTTTAGTCTGCACTTAATATTTACCCTAAACATTCTTCATTAAATGTGGATGGAATGGTTTAGAATTATTTTTGCAAATATGTTCCTAAGAGGTTTAAGAGGATACAGTACTCTTTCTGGAGTTCCTCTAATTGGACATTTAAAGAAATTTTTGCAGTTCCCTAAGGGTTTGGATAGCCCCTAGAAATAGACAGGAGATTGTGTGACAGATGACCCTTTCTTTCAGTTTTTCATGCAATTTCAGAAGGCAGGGCATCACCTACAAATAGTGTCCTCCCTTTCCGCGTTGTAAAATAAAATGTGGACTGGCTTTTCCAAGACAGAGGTGATGTTTTCATGAAAAGTAAGAATCCCTAAGAAGCGGTCTGTCATCGGCTTTCCAGGAGGCAGTGTGCTGCTGTCAGAAAGCTTCCCGTGCCTGGAGCTGGGGGGCTGCTTCCTGGGTGCTCCGACCATAAACAGCCTTCAAGGCACTTAAGAAAATCTGCATTTTGTGGGTGTTGGCAAAACACACTCTGGCTTCTCACCCGCCATCTGCTCTTTGTGTGTCAGTCTCCCTTTGAACATTTGCCTTGGCTTGTAAATGCTTCAATTTAGTTCAGGTTTCAAGTTGATGCCATTTTGCCAAATGCATGTGTGGTTCATCCATTCCTAAAACTATCTTCATTTTTGTAAAGCAAGGTGCTGGTTTAGGGAGCTCAAGGCGATTTCTTCTGATGACGATGGTGAGGAGAGAGGCCACTTTTTCTATCCCTTCTGACGAGCCACTCCTGGCTGTGTCACTTTAGATCCCACGTTCAGATCACTGAAGGCCCAAGGCACGAGAGCCTTCTCAAGGTGGCGTCAGATCCAGTTTTCGCTTTGTGTCATCAGGGCTGAGTGGGGGCACAGGAGCTGGATAGGGGTGTCCCCACCCCCTTCATGTATGGGGTCCAGCGACACTGCTTCAGGCCCACCCTCCTCCTGTAGTGAGCACTTTGCCAAGATGGAAACTCTGGGCTCTCACTGTCAGCATCTGTCAGTGTGAGGGGTGGGTCCCTGCTTTATGGGTTTTCTAAAAAGTCTCCCTAATGCCTCAAGAGGCCTAAAGAGGACCCTGTAATACCTGTGACTTCTAAAAATGGACCCACTGAATCCCTTCATGTTGTGATGAAGGACACAGAATTTGTGAATGGATTTCTTTCTAGTGTAAGGTGAGCAGAACCACGCATAAAGGTGATACTGATGTAATGGGAAGTCACCTGAGTGTCCCCTGACCTCTGACCTCTGCCTGGGGCCTCAGCGCCCTGTTTTCTGGTCTCAGACCTTTATCTCCTGTCTGTTCCGTGACCTTTCTGCCCAGGACGCAGCAGCCTCCTTGTGCCGCATACGAGGTATCCTTCCACCCCAGGGCCTTTGCACTTGCAGTGCCCCTTCCCCCACGCTAACTCCTCCACTTCCTTCAGGTCTCTCCTCAGAACATGAGCAAACCCGTGTGACCTTTCTATGCCGCCTCCACGCCCTCCCCTACATTTAAATTACCTCAGCCTGCTTTGATTCATAATATATATTTTATTTACTTGCCTTCTTTAATGTTTTTCTCTACTCTGTACATTGAAGTGCCTTTTTCACTCCATATAGTATTTTCTGTATATTTCTAGTGTCTAAAAAAAGTACCTGGCACTCAATATATACTTGAGGAATTCATGAAAAGATCAGGGAATTTTCTAAGAAATATTATTTTCCATGGCAATGCTTTTCCTTTTATCTCATTACATACAGTTTCTAAACCGTGAACATAAGGCATGTGGCGGCTGTTTGGCTTGTGGACGGTCAGACCCAGTGTTCGAGGCCTCCGTCATCTGGCTGCCAGCTCCCCAGGGGAGCAGTGGGTCCTCTGACCACCAGGGGGCTTCCCTGAATTTCCTGCACGGCCCACTGTTCGCCTTCTACCTGTCCAGAGGGTTCCCGTGGCTAGGCTCACCTTCTCCTGCTCTGCAGACCTTCCCAGGCGGGTCCCACTGACGATGCCCACTCTTCCTCATTTGCCTTGGCACGACGTGGTCCTTGAGTGGGTGGTAAGCTCCTCGAGGGCCAGACTCAGCCTGGCACCTGGGGCCACTTTGCCAGGGAGCCCCCATGCTCCCATGCTGCCCCGTGAACGCACACGTCGCCTGGTTAGTTGGCATTACTTTATACTCAGCGTCCCCAGCAGTGTTCTTCCTCCTACCCACGCGTGTGCACTTTTCATCGCAGGCTTTTGTTGTCAGCCTCCGGATTTAAAACTCCTTAGGGCCAGTGGACTCTTCAGATGGGGTCCCGCTCCCCCATGTGTCGTGTTGATTGGTACACATGGGGCTCTTGAGCCATTGCCATTGGTTTCATCCTGGGTGCTCGGTCTGCTCCAAGAGGGAGAAAACATCCTTTCAAACACCAGCCTGCTTCCCTCATCCCCCGACGCGTGTTTACCGAGCTCAGGGCCAGACCAGCCGGACAGCATGGCCGTGCCCCCACCATGAGCGGCATCTTCTGTGTGAGTCAGCCATCTGTCCTGCCTTGTCCAGGCGACACTCAGCATGGGACCAAGTACTTTTCCATAAGCGATGTGAGACCTAAGTGTAGGCTGTGGCGAGGAAGGAATGCAGGATAGATGTGTGCACATTACACGTAATGAAGAGAAGTAAGCGGTTACGATCGTGTCTCACAACCGTGCCCTCTATTTTTGCAATAGTTTATTTTCCTTTGAGAATATTAATTATTAGATTGTGTAGATTCATTCAATTTGGGCAGTGTTTTCCCTCAACTCATTTCCTCATCTAATCTGTGTACAAGGCTGTGCGTGTCTTTAGTCCAGAACTAGGTCTTTTTTTTTTAGCTCCACGTAGCTAAGGAGTGAATGAATGAAGTTCTACCCCACTGTCCTCAGTTACGAGAATGACCTGTGAAAACATGTGGCCATAGCATAGAAGTGAAGTCGTTACTATTTTCACTGGCATCACTTCATGTTACAGAAAGGGTAGCAACTTGCTAGATACAATCTCCCCCATTTCCCGATAAACACTCAAAATACTGATGCTACCCAATCAGGATGCAACTAGAAAGGTAGAAAAAATATACTTTTGAAACTTATTTACTACCTGCAGGTAGGAAATCCTCAATTATGCCTCAGGCATTTTAGCTTTATTAGAAAATGCACTATTGTTGAGTTATTGTGAGTCAGCCAGATGCGGTGACCTGGTCCTTCAGTGGTCTGTCATAAACCTTGGGTGAGTCCCGTGCATTCGCCACTTGTCAGTTTTCTTATCTTTAAATGGGAGCGGTAATTCCTACCCCCGGTGTTATTAAAGAGTTCAATGAAATGAATGAAGTTGTGCAAAGTCCCTCCCGCCCACAGAATTACACTCATTTAGTATGCTTTCTTCTTTTTTGTTTTGTTCAGCTGAGTTCCATTTAATGATAGCTGTGCTAAGTTACATTTTGGGGATAGGACTATGAAGGCAAAATTGGAAATAATGGAAAGAGAGCATTATGCCTGTTTATAATTCTGTCATTATTCTGAGAACAGTCAGCCACAGCCAATTTCTTTGTCTGAGATATATATATATATATATATATATATATATATATATATATATATATATTTTATTGGGGAAGGGGAACAGTGTGTACTTCCAGGCCTTTTTTCCAAGTCAAGTTGCTGTCCTTTCAGTCTTAGTTGTGGAGGGCGCAGCTCAGCTCCAGGTCCAGTTGCTGTTGTTAGTTGCAGGGGGCAGAGCCCACCATCTCTTGTGGGAGTGGAACTGGCAACCCTGTGGTTGAGAAGACGACGCGCTCCAACCATCTGGGAGCTCAGCGGCAGCTCAGCGGCAGCTCAGCTCAAGGTGCCGTGTTCAATCTTAGTTGCAGGGGGAGCTGTCCACCATCCCTTGTGGGACTCGAGGAATCGAACTGACAACCTTGTGGTTGAGAGCCCACTGGCCCATGTGGGAATCGAACCGGCAGCCTTTGGAGTTAGGAGCACGGAGCTCCAACCGCCAGAGCCACCGGCCGGCCCCTCTCTGTCTGATACTTTTAAGGGACTGTTCCGTGTCACATGGATCAGTGCCCAATTTTTCTTTTATGTGAGAGCGGGATGCGCAGTTTCGGTTGATGGGCAGTGGAGGGCGCTGTCTGCGACACATGACACTAATTTCAATGTTTCCACGCTTCTCTTTGCCGGCACGCCCTCCTTTGAGGGTGCACCATTCTGTCCCGCTGGCATAGGTCCCCCTAAGGTACCCAGCGTCTTGGCCCGCCAAGGACCGGCAGCATCCTGCTCACCTAAGTGGTTCTGTTTCATTAAGGAAAGTTAAGTTCATGCTTCTCGGTATTTCTTTTCCCAAATTTCTTGGAACATTTAAGGCAGTCTGCCAGCCAACTTTGCCCCCGAATTTACTCCAGTCTTCTTTTGTAAATAATTACTTGTGTCTGTTTTGTAGCATTTCTCCCCCAAACTTTGCGACGTGGTAGAAGCCATTGGACCAGAAAAATGTGCTTCATAGCATCTTTCTAAGGGACTGAAAAACGAACCCTGAGAACATGTGTACTCCTCGCCGATGGAACGGCTTGCCTCTATGCACATTTAGAAACTACTTTTGATCCTTAGTTTATAGCTTCATTGCCTAATTGTGGCAGGTAACGTGCACTTCATCAGACCCTCTGGTCCTGCAGGTACGTGGTAACGTATAACTCAGCGCCTGTTCTCACTGGGTCCCGCCGGCTGTAAAGTGTGACTGCAGCTCTGTGCAGTACAAATGGCATTAATTACCTCAAATGGGCATCAGCCAAATGGCATCATTGGTTTTAGGGACTAACCATATCCTCCTGTGAGATCAAGGATCAAACTTTCATTTTGCCTCGGTCCAGGAAAACACATTTTGTTAGGTTTATATGGAACAAGCATAGAATTGGTACAATGAGGAAAATTCAAAATAAATTTCCTTTGTATCTGATCAGCTTCCGTTTTAGATACTCTTCATGTGCATAGGTAAATCCAGGCTGATCTGTTGTGCCTTAATTTCTCAAAATGTGTAAATTTTCATCCACTGTCAAATAGGCTTAAAAGTAATACAAAATACAGAAAGTAAAAATTCCAAAATTTCCAACTTCAGCAAGTGAGTCGTTTACCACACCCAAATAGTCATGGAAAGAACAGCACATAAATTCATTGATGGAAAGCAACATGCTTCGTTGTTTACTCCTTGTAGAAATCTACAGAGTATGAACTTTTGCCTAAACATGTATTTTATGAGGGAGCGTGGATATTATTTGGTGATTAAATAAAGACTTGTCTCCCATCACACCTGAAAAGTAGTTTTGTTCCCAGATGGAACAATCTTTGTGGTTTAACTGCAGTTAGACACCATGGTTCTTCAAAATGCAGATTATCCAATATATATACACATTGATTTTAGCCACGTAAGATGCCTGGGTTAGAAGAAGTGACACAGGGGAGTGGCCAGAGAGACCTTTCGGAAATCAGCAAAGATTGAATACTACAGAATGTTTAACGTACTGATTTCTTATTAAGAATAATGTCACATAATCAATGCTAAACCAGGAATTCAGAAGTAAGTTTAAAATTAATCTAAATTAAATAGAGAGCCATCAGATATCTGAAACCCTGCAATCTCTAAGAACAGGAAAGGAATGACGCACTGGAGTAAGTGTGACCTTTTTTCTAGCTGTTCTTATAATCTAGGCAGCAAATTTTCTGGAAAGGGTTAGATGGCAATCCTTTCAGACTCTGCAGGCCACGTTCAGTCTCCATGGCATTTTCTTTCCTTCCTTCCTCCCTTCCGTCTACAGAATGTGAAAACCACAGATATGGCCCATAGGCTGGAGTTTGCACCCTCTGACCGAGGATGTGTACTAGGTGACTCTCCTCTCTGGAGTTAAATGATAGAAAAACGAATTGCAATATGCCATGCATCTCTTGGAATCCACCTTCTTTGTGATCTTGCATCCATGTGTTCAAACCATGTGCTTTATTATGTTTAATCCTCATATACCAAGATCCTAGGACAATGCCTGACATATGGTAGGTTCTCTGAAAATGTTTGCCAAGTAAGAGCATTTCATGTTTTTGTCTAATCCCACAGTAATGAGGAGCGACCTCAGTTCTGAATGCTGGGTTTTTTACTGTCAGTCTTCATGGTTTTGTGGGTCACCTAACCCCAACCCCACCAGTTTTCTGTAGAATTTAAAGTATGGACCCAGCAGATACAAGTTATCAAAAACGATTGACTTGATAAGCAGTGTTAATCATAATGCAATCACAATATTAAAGAGTGAAAATAATTTAAGGGTACATGATGAAATCGTGGCTGCTTATTTTTTTAAAAATGTGTTCAAGTCAATTTTGTTGGGTATCTCCAATTAAAAATAAAGTCCTTGAGGGCAAAACCAGGACTTTTTCTTTCTTACGTATATTTTTTCATGCTTCCTCTCCTGCTACCCACCCCCTCTCTCTCCCCAGAGGGGTGAAGTGCTCATGACCCAGCACACAGTGGGGGCTTAATGAATGGTGTAGACCCACTGCATTTGCTCTGAACTGTCTCTAAGATGCTCCTTCCTTTTACAAAAATGCCACACTTTTCCATTTCTTTGAAGAAGTGTATGTATTTCTCAATCTACAATAAAAACAATAAGAAAAATTTGATTGCTTTAAATGAATTGCTTTCCCCCCTTATTTTTCAAAATATTGTCACAAATCCATAGGCATAATGAACTAGTGGTCTGCAAAGTTTCCTTAAAATTGACTAACAGGCAGTCTGTAATTAATTTCTTCTATCACTGAAAGAGAAGAAAAGGGGCAAAATGTAAAACATTCTTACTATTAAATCCTATCAGAGGTCTGATGGCTCTGAAAGCACATACAATGGTTATTTATGTCTCCCAGTTGGAGGAAGAAAAACGTGCGGGTCTTATAGGTTTAGAAGCGTTTTGTGTAGTACTTGATGCTGTTTAGGACATTTTTTTTTTTTTTAACTTGGCTTATCCTGTGTCTAAGTTAATTTGGCTTCTCTCTGCCTCGCTCTTTGAGAGGTCTTAGTTTTGGTGGACTTGTTTGCACGAAGGTTTCTACTGGGGAGTCACAGGGGATGGGCATATCTGGGGAGGGTATGAGACTGGCCCCGCCAGCCCCTGCACACCGGGCAGTAGGAATTTCAGAGCAGTATCAGGAGCTGAAACAGCCCTTGCTGTGGAGAGAGAGCTGGCCCGACGCATGACAAACAGCGAGGCTCCCAGCTCCATCCACCCCTCTCTCCCCAGCAGCTCAGCATGGGGTGTGATGAAGTCATTAGGGGGCTGCTGTCCTCCCCCCACACCTGCGGGCCGGGTTCCCTGCTGTAGCTTTATGGGCCCTGAGGAGGCAGGTTTGACGCCGCAGACACAGTCTCTGCCAACAGCTGCAGACGAGCCAGCTCACCAGACAGTAAAATGTAAAGAGGGGGAGGGAGAGAGAAGCTTTGAAGTTTACAAAAAAGCCTGACTTTGACCACTTCCTTTTTCCTTTTTCAATTGGTGTCCCAGGTAGGGTGAGAGCAACTATCAGCTAAGTTTACAAGGAAAGACCCACTTCCTCCCCACACTTGGGGGCTGGCTGCGTGGGTGCTTCTCAGCGCTTCACTGCCAGAGCTCAGTGTTTCAGGGACAACATCTGTGATGAGCAGATGACAGTGACTTGTTGCACGAGTGGGAAACAGAGCCGTGCAGTAGAAAAACGCACCTCATATACACGCAGAGCTCTCTGGATTCAAGTTTAAGGTTAAAGGGTGCAGGCCGTCCCTGAGTGCTCCCCTTGCCTCTTCCTGTACGTCCAGCCTGCACTGGCCGTCTTGCTTTAGTCCTTAGAGGAAAGCTAAGGACGGGACCGAAGCTTCCATGTTCCTCTTATTTTCATACCTTGATTTTAATCTCCAATTAGTTCTTTCTGGTCCACTTTGCTTTCAGTAGTTTTCTCCTTTTGTTTAAAAGAGGACTCCAGAATTTTAGTTATTCTGTCACTTTTGTGCAGTTTAGTATGAAATGTCCTGGAGGGGTGTGTGTGTGTGTGTGTGTGTGTGCACGTTTGTATGAATCCGATAGCACCTGACCTTCGGGAGACCTTGCAGGCCATGGGGTCTGAGTCTCTAGTTGTAACCATGTCCATGAGAAAAACATAAAAGATTCCTTTCAAATTACATCATAGACCTCACATTTGACAGATTTGTGATTTCCAGTTGGAACTTCTTTCATTTTGACAAGCGTCTTCACTTCCTGTTTAATGAAATGTAGGCAAAATGGATGAAATTAGCATCTTTTTTTAATTGTATTTTATTGGGGAATATTGGGGGACAGTGTGTTTCTCCAGGGCCCATCAGCTCCAAGTCATTGTCCTTCAATCTGGTTGTGGAGGGTGCAGCTCAGCTCCAAATCCAGTCGCCTTTTTCAATCTTTAATTGCAGGGGGCTCAGTCCACCATCCCATGCGGGAATTGAACTGGCGACCTTTTTGTTGAGAGTTTGCACTCTAACCATCTGGCTGCCCCTCCAGAAGCTCAGTGGCAGCTCATTGTCTTCAATCGAACCAGCAGTCCTGTTCAGAGCTCGCGCTCTAACCAACTGAGCCATCAGGCCACCCCAAAATTAGCATCTTTGATGTTCAATTCTAAAGTAAGAATTGGGATCATTAGCAAAGGCTATTGCCTGGCCAGCGTAAAATTTAGAGAAAACAAAGAATCTCACAATTCTCTTACTTTTTCTCCAAAAGTATTAAAAGGAAAATAGTACTTGCATCCTTTCTTGGAGGGTAGAAATTAGCCTAGAAACTAACGCATGGGTCCTCATGATACCACTACGGAAGTGCTTGGTCTCTCACTACTTAATTGTCAAAACTTCAAACCAATCACTTAACTTCCTGGGACTCAGTTTCCCCATTTGGGAAACCAAGGCAATTGGTCTAGACCACTTCTGTCCAATCCTGTGGCCGCTAGTCACACGTGACTATTTAAATTTAGTAGGATTATTTCCCAGCTGCACCAGCCCCATTCCAAGTGCTCAGTGGCCATGTGTGGACAGTGGTTTCTATATTAGACTGAGGGGAGGGGGAAGGCGCCCGTCCTGGCAGGAAGTCCTGTGGGAACACTGGTAGGTGGAGAGGGCTGTACTGTATACCCAGAGGAGCAGACAGGGAGGGCCCTGCCACAGCTCTCTTACCTCCCTGTTCTTGTGGGAAGTTTATTAGTCAGTATTACGTTTTTTCTAACAACAGTTCTGCATAGAACAATTGCTTAACACGTTGCGTATGGATCACGAGAATCTTCGTTTTTTTCTGAGCCATGCGTTAAGGACAGATAACGAGAATTCTCGTTTTTACTGTTGACTCTTTTTACTTTGCACATTTTATTGAATTACTTGTGTTTTGTTAATATCTAACGGGCAAATGTCGTTAATGAATAAAGTCTGCATCATATGTACACTTTTTAGACTTCATATTATTTTTTTTTTCTAAAAAAATAGTGATTTTGAATCGGATACATTTTTTCACCCATGAGTCATTTCACGTGTTACATTCACAACAGTGGATGTACGAATAAACAGAGTTTTCCAGACCTGTAGTGATTTGTTTATAACATTTGGAACCTTAGTATCCCTTAGGTGATTTTGAATTATGTTATTTTTGGAAAAACACCGAATTATTTTATTTAACTCTTCGGTGATACCTCATGAAATACATATTGTCCCACTGCACAAAGGAAGCTGCTTTCTGCAGTATCACACCAGGAGGGATTACTAACATCATAGGTGAGTAAATCCTAAAAAATTCCATAGAAAAATAATAAATGACATAGAAGCATTTACGCTTTAAAGAGAAGAGTGCATTTTAAAGTAGTTTCTTTTAAAAACCTGCCGGAACAGAGGGGTATGAGGAATTTAAACCCGCCGTACGCAATGTGTTAATTAAACCTGTGATGAGCCCTTGCTGTGGGCCAGCGGTTGTGTGATAGGCTGGGATGTGAAGATGAACCAAGCATCTCGCTTGTGGGCCGAGTGCCACTGCTGGACAGAGAAAACCAGCAAGCTGACAATTCCCGAGTGTGGAGACTCCAAGAGCTATGCGAGGGCGCTGGGGGCAGGGGGCTGGCATGCGAGGACCTCAGCTGTGGGCAGGTGCAGGGCTGGCTTCCCAGCCTACACTAATCCTCAGTGGGGCGGGGTGGGGCGGGGCAGGGAGTGGCTTTGTGCACAGATTATGACAGAAGAGCACAATGAGACCAAAGTTCAGAAATGGAATGGCTGAGTCAGGACATATCTTCAAGATTTGGCTGCTCTGAATTGTCCTCTCACGGACCTCAGTGCTTTAGCCAACACTGAGCAGTTTCTATAAAAATCCTTCTTCGTAACCAAAATAGTATAAATAAAAACTGGTTAGTTTTGCATTTCTTTTATTGCTAGTGAGATAGAAGACACTTTCATTATTTCATTGATCTCTATGTCACATATCACTGTCATGTACCAGCATGTCCATGCATGTGTGTGGGTGTGCACACACGTGCTTACGGAAGGGTAGTCCAATTTCTTCTTGATTTGTAAGATCGCTCCATTGGAATGTAAACATTGTGTCTCTCACAGAGTTGCCAAAATTACAAGTTTACCATTTACCTTTTAACGCTGATACATTTTTTAACTTATGGAAGCAACAGAGAGTTTTAATTTAAATGTTTCAATCTTTTCCTTTATGCTGTATATCTTCCCAAACCAAATATCCTGTAAATATTGACCTACCTTGTGGTTCTTCACTTTGGCTGCTCATTGGAGCTTTAAAAATTATGGAGAGATTTATTTGATTATGAGGTAAGGATCTGACATTATACTTCCAAAATATTTTGCCATTTGTCTTAAAACCATTTGACAAACAGTCCATTGTCTTCCACCTCATTAGGAATGCTGTCTTTCTCCCACACCGCGTCTTCAGAGGTATTTGGGTCTTGTTCTGTGCTTTCTGTTCTGTTCAGTGCTTTCCTGTGACAGAACCTAATAGTATCCCTAGGATGAATCCACACCTGTTACTCTTCTAGAGGTGGGACTCACCTTGTAAAAAAAGCACTCATAAATTTTGGTTCATTAAGTAGAGGGAACCTACAGTCATGGTCCAAACAGTAACAATTTCTAGAACCACCTAGATTTGTTATATTAAAGTTTGGTTTATTCTTGAATCCTTTAATGTAAATATATAGTTGTTTATTTATTTATTTTGATGGGGCCAAGCCTTTTCCTTTGTGATGATTGGTTTTGTGTGGCTTTTCTTGCGTCATCTACAACTTAAATGCATTACCTACATTTTAGATTTCCAGTCATGTGGTTACTTGAACATCCCTGGCATGGAACCCAAGGGCGGAACCGTTGTCAAACTCTGGCTGCTTTCTCACCTGCTCCTATTTGTTGGTGGCCTTCTGGGTGACTTACTTTGTCATGTGTTCCCTAAGCAGTCAGCATGGTGGTTTTGTGTTTTTAGAAATCACTCCCTTTCATGGTCCTGTTTTATGGGATTATATAAATAGTTCACTAAGTTATAAAACGTGGATTATAACCAGGCTTGGCTTCAGTAGGGAACAACAGTGCCTGATGACCAGCAGCTTGATGGTGGGTCTAGCCACCCGGCCACACACAGAGGGGCCTGCCGTTTGGTGCAGGCTGCCCGGGTGCCCATAGGCATGGGCTCATCTGGTCGGTGGTGGGTTCAGTGGAGGTTCTGGGCTGCCCCTGAGGAGGGGGCAACACGGAGTCAGGAAGCGAGTGTCCCTGGCAGGGCTGATGAGCCCTGTGAGTCCTGCAGTGTACACCGGCTGGGAGGCGTTGGGAAAGCTGCTTCTCTCACTCCCAGCTTCATCCTGTGCCTGCCAGGGTGAAATAATAGGTCCTGTGAGGGCAGGGCTCAGTGTGGTCATGGAAAGGGCCTGTTATGCCAGCCAGAAACCTTGGCCTTGCCACCCTCTTCTCCTCTCCCCCACCCCCCAAACCCTTCCAACGTCTCTCGCACCCATGACCTCCTTCCTACCCGCCACCTTAGCCAACGGCCTTCTTGCATCCACTCTTGTCCTTATTTCCTTTCCATTAGGACAGTGATTTCAAAACACATCTAGATCATGTCAGCCTCCTCTGCAAAACGTTTCAGTGTCTGCCTCGTGCTCTTGAGACAGTGACGAAACCCCGATAGGATGGACACGCTCCTGGCTCTCCGTGTCCTCAACTCCCATCTCATTGACTTTTCGGCTCTGGGAATGGACAGAGCCTGGAACACACTCTGCCCCTGCGCCGTCTCCTCCCTCCGTCCACCCCTCCATCTAGTTAACTCCTGTCCTTCTGTGCCGGCTGCCGCCTCAGCCCTGGAGGGGCGTTCCCGTCTCCCTCCTGCCGCTGTCTTCTCTTATCCGGGTTCTCAGGGTGGAGGCCGTGTCCCTGGAGCATTCCCCCAGCTCCAGCAGCAGGCCTACGTCTGTGGTTCTCTGCTCAGTGCTCGTCTCCCCTGGTGCCCCGGGGACTCCATGGGCTCAGGACTCCTGCCCATTGTCCTCACCATCAGGCCCACTGTGGCCGGCACAGGGTCTGTGTAAACTCAATAAATCACTGATGGGACGAATAAGAGAATGAGCTATATATGCCACTTAGCAGAGTCTGACCTGTAAGATGCACTTCTACGTGTTGATTTCCTTTTGTCATATCCTTTTAATTAATCAAAGGGGATCACGATACCCAGTAAATGAAACATTTTGGCTTTGGCCCAACTGCATCGGCCGTGAGTGGGCCTGACAGACGTCTTAGCAGACGCAGAGACAGTGCATTCTCGACAGAAGAGGCTCCAGTGCCAGCAGGCTTCTAAACTGGTCCCGAGCAAAACCACTCTCCATAAACCTTAATCCTTGGTGACAAACTGTCACAGTTTCAGGTCATACCAAATTGCAGCTTATTTTTAATTGTATTAGCCTTTCTCTCCCCCATGGCGAGCGGCAGGGCGAGCTGGGCTCCTTTGATCCTGCAGTAGGTATGCTAATGCTGGAACAACAGGAAGCGGCCCCAGTGCCTGGCCTCCCTCTAGGGCACAACACACCATTTATCTCCGCCTGATTAAGGAAGCCAACTTGAAAGGGCCAGGCACTGGGCCATATTTACATCAGCTGTATCCATTGGGGGGAGAAAAATACTTTAAGGGAAAAAAAATGTTTAAGTGATGCACTGGTTATGTCAATCAACAGTTACTATAAGGTTTGGGTCTTTTGCATTTACCCGGGTTTGCGAGCCTTTGCTGTGAAGCGCTGGGGCAGGGCGGGGGTGGGGCGGGGGCACGTCTTCCCTCTGCTGTAAGGAACCACTAGCCTAACTGGGTCCTCACGGGGGTTGTTAGACCCACCCCAGACCATCACCTCTCCTCCCACGTCCTTCTCCAGTCTCTCGAATGTGATTATTTGACAGGCTCCCGACCCCCTGGGAAGCCCACCCGGCTGTCTGCTGAGCGGTCAGATCCCTGAATGGGGTCCTCAGTCATGTCCGTGCTGCTCTCTCTCTGAGACAGAAAACGACCTCTGCCAACTGGAGGCTCTTCTCCACCCAGTGCTGCTGCCCTTTTCTGTCGTAGTGAATGGCTGCTAGACTGTGGCTTGCAGAGTTAGAAAGAAAAGCCTAACCCAGATCCTTCACGGTAAAGATAAAATGATCACATTTTATTATCAACTGAAGTCCACAGTTCACATTAGGGGCCACTTCTTCTATGAGTTTTGACAAATGTGTAATGTCGTGTAGCCACCGTTCTAGTGTCAGAGAGAGTATCTTTACTGTCCTGAAATCCCCGTGTTCCACTGTTCACCCTTCCTCCCCACCCCTGGCAACCACTGACCTTTGTACTGTCTCCCAGGTTTGCCTTTTCCAGAACGTCGTATAGTTAGAATCCTACAACGTGCAGCCTCTTCAGACTGGCTTCTCTCACTTAGTCTAATACAGGCACGTTTCCTCCATGTCTTTTCATGGCTTGACAGCTCGTTGTTTTTTTTTTGGCTCCAAATACTCCACTGTCTGAATGAATCACAGTTTCTTTATTCATTCACTTACTGAGAGACGTCTTGGTTGCTTCCCAGTGTGGTGATTATGACAAAAGCTGCTATAATACCCAGGTGCAGGTTTTCCTGTGGACGTAAAATTTCAGTTCCTTTGGGGAAATACCAAGGAGCACGATAGCTGATTTACATGGTAAGAGTATGTTTAGTTTCCTAGGAAACTGCCAAATTGTCTTCCAAAGTGGCTGCACCGTTTTGCACTCCCACCAGCGATGAGCGAGTCCTGGCCAGTGTTTGGTGCTATCAGTGTTCCAGATTCTGGTCATTCCAGTAGGTGTGTGCTGGCATCTCGTTGTTGTTTTAATTTGCATTTCCTATGTCAATAGGATGTGGGACATCTATTCATATGCTTATCTGCCATCTGTATATTTTCTTTGGTGAGGTGTCCCTTCAGGTCTTTGGCTCATTTTAAAATTGTATTTTTTAAAAAATTATTGAGGTTTTTTAAAGAGTTCTTTGTATACTTGCAATACAAGTCC
Source organism: Rhinolophus sinicus (assembly GCF_036562045.2). Classification (NCBI taxonomy): domain Eukaryota; kingdom Metazoa; phylum Chordata; class Mammalia; order Chiroptera; family Rhinolophidae; genus Rhinolophus; species Rhinolophus sinicus. The sequence continues at coordinate 181,957,126 of NC_133755.1, read as the reverse complement.
TCAGCTATGTTTTCACAAATATTTTCTGCCCGTCTGTGGCTTGTCTCTTCACTCTTAACAGTGTCTTTCACAGAGAAGTGGTTTTTCTAAATTTTATTTTAGTCCAACTTACCATTTTTCTCTTTCATGGATTGTGTTGCTTTTAGTGTAGTATCTTAACAACGCATTGCCAAACCGGGGTCACCTACGTTTCCCCCTATATTATCTTCTGGAAGTTCTGTAGTTTTTCATTTTACATTTCAGTCTGTGATTCATTTGGAATTGATTTTTTGTGAAATGTTTGAGGTCCATATCTAGGTTTTTCCCCCTTACCCTTGTTCATTTGCCCCAGCACTATTTGTGAAAAAAGCTATCCCTCCTGTATTGAACTGCGTTTGCATTCTTTTCAAAAATGAATCGGCGTGTTTGGCAGGTCTATTTCTGGGTGTTCTAGCCTGTTCCATTTATTGGGGTTTCTAACCCCCTACCAGCATCATATCCATCATAATCTTGATTACTGTAGCTATTGCTGTAGCTAACTTCCTAACAAAAGGAAGAGTGATTCCTCCCATTTTCTTCTTCTTCAATTATTTTGACTATTGTAGGGTTTTTCCCTTTCCATATAAATTTTAGACTAAGACTGTCTATGTTTACAGACATTTTGCTGGGGTTTTGATAAGGATTCCATTAAACTTATGTATCAGTTGAGGGATAATTGACATCTTCTAATCCATGAACATGGTAAGTCTCTCCAATTATTTAGGTCTTCTTTGATTTCTTTAATCAGCATTTTGTAATTTTTAGCATACATATTCTGTGCACGTTTTATTAGATTTATACATAAGATTCTGCTTTCTTTGGAGAGATTATAAATGGTATTTCATCTGTAATTTATATTTCCACTTATTCATCTTTAGAACATAGAAATTCCATTAATTTTTGTGTGTTTATCTTGTAATCCTGTAATCTTACTGAGATCATTTATTAGTTTTGGGAGCTGTGGTTTTTGTGTGTCTTTTTTTTTTTTTTTGTAGATTGCTTAAGATTTTTCTACATAGACAGCCATATCATCTGCAATGAAGACAGTTTTATTTCTTTCCTTTAAATTGGCATGGCTTTTATATTTTTATTTTATTGCACTAGAACATCCAGGATTCTGCTGAATTAGGAAGGTGAGAGCAGATATCCTTGCCAATCTTAAAGGAAAAACATTCAGTCTTTAACCATAAGTATGATACTAGCTGTGGACTTCATGTAAATGCTTTTTATGAGGCTGAGCAAGTTCTCCTTTATTCCTAGTTTGCTGAGAGAGTTTATATGACTGGATATAGGAGTTAGTCACGTGCTTTTTCTGCCTTAATTGATTTCATAGCCTATTGATAGTGGTTTACACTAACTGACTTTTGAATATTGAACCAGCTTGCATATCGAGAAATTCTACTTAGTTGTGGTGTATTGATAGATCGGATTTGCTAATATTTTGTTGAGAGTTTTTGTGTCTACATTTCATGAGATATTGTGTGTGTGTGTGTGTGTATGAGTGTGTGTGTGTGTGTGTGTGTGTGTGTGTGTGTGTGTGCTGTCTTTCTCTGCTTTTAGTATCAGGGTAATACTAGCCTCATAAAATGTGTTGGGAAGCAGTCCCTGCTCATCTGTTTTTTTTGGAAGAGATTGTATGAAATTGTGTGTTAATTCTTCCTTAAATGTTAGATAAAATTCTCGTGTGAAACCATCTGGGTCAGGAGATTTCTACATTCAATTTCTTTAACAGTTATAAGACTGCTAGGGTTATAAGGTTATGTTTCTCATCTTCGCCGAGCTTGGGTAGTTGGTGGGTTTTGAGGAATGGTCCATATCTCCTAAATTGTCAAATTTATAAGTGTGTGATAACCCTTACTATCATTTTGATGGCTGACGTATGTGTGGTGATAGTCCCTGTTTCATTCTTGATGTGGTGATGTATATCTTTATTTTTGTCAGTCTAGCTAGAGGCTTATAGATGTTACTGAGGCTTTTTTTTTTTCTTTCAAAAGAGGCGCCTAAGCAGGAAGTGAGGAAGCCTTGAGTAAAACACTAAAACTCTAGCTACGTAACATTTCTCCCAGGGAAACTTTCCAACAAGCTTGGAAGTGATGTAATGGCTGATCTTCACAGAGACTGCCATCTTCACCAACTCCAAGTCACAAATCAAACACCGTGACGTGAAGCGATTACGTGGACACGAGTGACTATGGTTTGTCATCCAACAGGACAGTTTCTCCCTAGGACAGAATCATTTCAGCCAACGACTGCAGTTCAACTCAACAGGATGTCCTTTGTGATTTAAACTCCTGGCAGTAAAAAAAGTTATCATTATGTAGGGCGATGGATGGTAACTAATTCAGTGTGGTGATCATTTCACAGCACAGACATCAAATCATTGTGCTGCACGTCCTGAGCGTGTACAATGTTATAGCTCAGCTAAGCATAAGCCCCAGTATAACTAGGGAAAAAATAAACACTAAAGTCCTGGCACATTTTTGGTGTGTGTGAAAAAATATGTGACCCACAAGGTAGTTACAAGCCAGGACACTGGGCTGCAGGTGACAGGGAGTGACAAGTGTGGACCACATGGCCACACAGACCAAGGGGGTGAGCCTGTCCCCAGGCCCCCTTGGGTCATCTTCAGGATTCTCTGCTTTCAATCCTGCCTTGCTTTGCATTTTGGCATCATTTTCTCCTCTGGCAGCCCAGCCTCATCAGGTCTTGAGGGGGTGATGATACGTGGCCACTGAGGATCCCAGAATGACATGGGGTGGGGGAGCAGGGCAGTTTCCCCAAGGGGCTGGGTGCTATTGTCAAAAGAAAGGGAGTGATGGGGAAAGGCCAGCGGAAAACAATAGCTATCACCTCAACAGGTGTCAAAACTTAACCTGAACATTTGCCTGACATTGGTAGTTACTGGCCAGTATTATATGGGCCATAACAGTGGTGGATAAGTTATGAACACAGAAGCGAAAGAGTCAAGTTTTTCAAACTATCACATTTTCTGTGCTGACTGGACACTGTGGTTTGTAGCCAAGGTGGGCTAGTCCTGGATTCAGTGCCCGCGGCCAGGAAACCCATTCGACTGTTGAGAGCGCGTGGTTTGGAACGACAAGGGTCACGCACGCTGACTGTCTGCTCTTGGGGAATATAAGGTGCATCCTTGTTTGCATCGCACTCAAAGGCCCAGCTCCATCACGGTTACTTTTGCCATTTGTCATTGTTCAGAATCGTCTGTCAGGCTTGGGTCAGAGGGGTCCTTCTCAGGGGCCTGAGCCGTCACCGTAGGCAGGATTGTTGGGCCACTGCAAGCCTGTCTATAATCCCCCCAAACCATCTTCTCCTGCAGCTCCTGCTGTACCCCGCTGCTTTGTCTCGTCAGCTGTGAGGTGAGCACGGTGGTGGCTACCTCGTGGGGTCACTGAGGACATCAGACCCAGGACTGAACGTCAGGACCTGGAGAAAGGCCTTTGCTTTCTAACTGGGGACCCCATCCTCCGGGCTAACAGAAAAGGGTACACTTAAATGAGACAATGTGCGTTTCCTGGGCGTCAGTTGCATCCAAAGATATGGATGGAAATACATCATTCTGAAACTGAAGCAAAGACATGTACTTTAAGGAATAAAATACAAATTAGTAAGAATTTTTAGTAAAACGTGACTTCAAAGAAATTTGCCCTTTGTATCAGCTGAGCCTGAGAAGCGGGGAGTGAAGTTCGCTCTGACATCAGTGGCTCTTCAGGGTGAAAAGCCCTGGTCCTTTTTTAGTTTTCTGATGGTCTGAAAGGGCAAATGTAGCATGGAAACCCCACTTGAGCCTGGTCATGGAACAGTCTAGAACTAAAGCACTTTAAATTCATTTTTCCTGGAGGACTGGAAGGCTAGGCCTGCTGTGGTAGGAGAGGCCAGGTGCTTTCTGGCAAAAATACTCAGCCCAAGATTAGGCAGAGTGTAAATGTGGGTCATCGGGTCAGTTTGAAGGGAGGGGACCAGGGCCTGACAGACTGTCCTTAGTCCCGAGTCTTGGGGACAGCGGGTGGTTTAGCACAAGGACGTTAAAACTAACTGCGAGTTCACTGCCACATCCCATATACCGTGGGTTTTTCTCTGGCTGGGTACCTTGCGCTCCACAGCGATGCTGGGGTCCTGTTAGCAAGGACGAAAATGGTTACTAGGTGTAGGGTGGGCAGCCAGCAGTGTCGGCCACGGGAGAGACACTGCTCCTTGCTGGGCCTGGAGGTGACTTTGCCCGGGTCACCAGGAAGATGGCTGTGAAGAGCCTATGGTGGGTACTGGAAATAGTCAATAATACTACTGTTTCCTAGTACGGGTACTGGAAATACTTAGTAGTAATGCTGCCATTTCCTGGTACAGGTACTGGAAATACTCGGTAATAATACTGCTGTCCTAGTATTGATGGGGGAGGTGTTTTGCCAGAATGATCTGCATACGTTGATGCTCCTGTTTTATTGTGTTTTGCTTCATGGGCAGGTCCCTTCGCAGGCCTGCCCTGGCCCAGCAGCAGTTAACTGTGGGACCCAGCCACTGCCTCCTTCTGCTGCTCTGTCTCTACTTCTCTTGGTATTTGAAAGTTCACTTCTTCCCCTGTTGCTTTTGGGAGAATGAACTATGCTTATGAGTCTCAATAGAAGCCTTTAAAATCCCATCGGTGCCGGGTACGGCTCTGTCTTGTTTTTACGTCTCAAAAATCATTCTTAGTTTCGACTTTGGAGTACTGCTTGTTATTCTGGAAGACTTCATCTTGGTTGGATTTTCTGTTCTCTTGCCAAATTTCTTCTTACTTCTAACTAAAAATGGGTTCTTTCTTTGCGTATGGAAATTGTGTTTCTGAGCTATTTCAGTTCTGAAATGAGTTCAAAGCTCAGTTTTGTTCTCGCATCATATGGTAATGACTTGGTACAAAAAAAAGTAATTTGCAATGTTTAAGTGCTTTTTAATGGAATAGATCATTTTACTAAGTGCAGCTCATGAGACTCACTTCGCATTTGCACTCCCTCTGAGCTGGTCTTTCCTATAGCGCCCTAATAATAGGTGTGTTCCAATACACTCAGGGCGAAAGGCACAGACAGTTCTTCCTGTTTGGGGAAAGACCCTGATGTAAGCTAAGTGTTCGCTCGTGATTCCTACTACTGGGAGAATTTAAATAGGGAGGTGAGGGCTCGTGGGGTGGCCTCTTGTTTGATGTAGAGTCCCCTTCCATTCCCGCCTGCTACCGGCCCAGCCACCCGCCCTCTGGATGTGTTTGCCCATGTGCCTGTGTACACGTTCTTACCTCCTCCATGCCACTGTTTCTTACTCATTGTATCCATGTTTCTATGTTGTAAAAAAAGAAAAAAAATTCAACTGAGTAAATTTTAAAGATCGTATTGGCTTTATTCAGTGGTTCCTGAATTAGGAGCATCGCATGGAGCAGAGAGAAAGGAGCTCTGAGAAGCTGCACAAAATGACTTTCATAGATTGAAAGGAGCCGGTCAAGGAAGGTACATGAGGCAAAGAAGCGGGTTGGTCACTGCAAGGTCACTTTCCTTCAGGGCATGACAGGCGTCTCTCGGGCCAGTGACCTCACTAGTGCATACCAGACAATGCCTGATTGACAGGTTTAAGATTCCATTTTTGGGAGAGCTGAAACTGTAATTAAGTCTCGGTTGGGTGACAGGGAGGTTAGCCTAAGTGACTCCATGTTGGGCCTGTTGTCTTGCTTAACAGCGTCGAATCTCATGCTTCTAATTTGTGGCACAAAATTCGATGGAGAGCTTCCCACCTCGTTTTTCTTATCCACTCTCACCGTGTGGCTTGTGTCTATGGAGATGGCACTGCAGTGAGGCTTATGGGAGAAGCCCGTGTGACAGCATCAGATGGAAGAGTGCCGGGCCAGGGGGCAGCAGAGACCCGGCAGGGAGCAAGCCTGGCGTGGGCAGAGAACAGAAATAAGGCCCGGGAGACGTGGGTGAGGGAAACTGGAGGAGAGTCCTGGAGGCAGGAAGGGGCCACGTCAGACCATCAGCTTTCCTGGAAGGGGCTGCGTGGAGAGCTCAAAGGCAGAAACAGCTGGTTGTCGTTGGTGTCCACTGTGTGCCACTATTTCACACGCCTTACTACTCATCCTTACAGTCTGGTTAGGTGTCGTGGTCTGTAAGGACTGGTAAGCAAAATGAGGTGCCCAGTTACATCACCTCCCAGGGTGACAGGAAAGAAGCACCAGACTAGGATTTCAATCCAGAAGGCCGGGGAGCAACCCAGTCCACAGGTTCCCCACGCCATAGGAGTGAGTGACAGAACTGGACTCGGCTGCTGAAATGTCTCCTCTGAAGGAGATTCGAGGGGGAAAAAAAAAAGGACAAATCTGGAAGAGGCTAAGAATTGAAATTCCCAAAGCCTGTAAAACCAGCAATGAGAGGAACTGAAATAAGTAAAGGCAAAATTGTCAATATTGTTATGTATCGATACACTGTACTCAAGCAGAAGATAAGAGACAAACGCAGCAGCTGGCATTCTGTGACAGACGCAAGGCCACCACAATTCAGAAAGACAGCTCCCCACATCCTCACACCAGAGAGCCTCAATCACGAAGGACAACGTGTACATGTCTTAAAATCAGGGACGGGAAGTGTCAGTGAAATTTGGGTTGGGCCACACGGTGCTGCATTGGGAATTCGAGCCTTAAGTTGTGGCAGGGCCCTTGCCCCAGTCCAGGGACACAAGGACCAGGCCCTTCCCCGCCCTGCAGTGTCGGTGGACATTGGAGGAGCACAGCATGGCTGGTGGCATCAGTACACGGTGACGCTGAAGGGTATTTGTGAAAAGGTGTCTGGCTTGTCCCTGCAGAGGCCTTCTTTCTCGGCTTACGGACTGGAGGGAAGAGTGTCAACAGCTACAAACTACAGAGAAACCACCCGAAGGAAGGAAGGCGGAGACGCTGAGCTGCCTGGGTTTCCTTAAAGCTCTCTGCTGGATCTTCCCCACCTTCCTATTCTCCCACCTCCCTCCAAGGTGGGGCCCAGGTGGAGTCCAGCTGTCTTTAGCGTGGGAGAGGTTCAAGGTGTTGGGGGTTCAAAGTGAAATTCAGAAGAAGCAATAGTAGAGAAGAAAAGACAGGATGCAGGCAAATGCTTCTCTCATGAGAACAGTCAGGAAACCTGGCTGAGCGGCCAAGGCAAACTCCCTGCCCCACACATGTGCCCCCCGCCCCCAGCGGTTCTCTCTAGCAACCTGAAGCACCAGCCACAAAGCCAGATATTCTGACTTAATGTCCCCCAAACATGTCAAGGTAACATCAGTATAACCTGAGCGACATTTGAGCTTCTTAGGGTGCATGGGAATTTTTGGAGTGCGTGAATTTAATGAACAAACGTTTGTCCATAGACTTCCTGCCACTGGATTGTGAACTCCAGGATTGGACTCTGCTTAATTTATTTACAAACTACAGGCTAAGGGTGTGGCCCCAGAAGTCTCCCGAATTCAGAAAGGGTAAAAGACACACTCCTGTAAGTACAGACTCATGTGTGCATGGATATACAAACTCACACGGCACACAGGTAAACCTCTTGCTGTCAAATGAGGGAGTTAGGCAAGACGGTCTCAGAGACTCATTCTGATGGTCAAATTCTGTGAACATACCTGTTCAGAAACCTAAGGACCAGGTTCCCACCTCCACCCAAATGGGGTAGTTAAACCGGAAACATATGCTTATTAAGGCCTTTGATTTGTACAGGGAATCTCGTCCTATCACTTGTGTAGTCGAGCTTTCCATCTGGTTCTTTGAGCAATGAATACAATGTGAAGCTGTACGCATATGGGGGCGGGGGCTGCCTGAAGCAAGCCGAGCCTTTGTCTCGGTTTCTGGTTTCTCTTCCTGAGCCACCCTCCTCTGCACCAGGTCCCCAAGTGTGCTGGGTCCTAGCAGTCACTGGGGCACCTGGTAAAAATGTGCGATTCCGTGAGGCCTGTGCTGTGAAACTGAGTTGCCAGGTGTGTGTTGTTTTCAAGCTCTGCAGGTACCATGTTTCCCTGAAAATAAGACCTAGCTGGACAATCAGCTCTAATGCATCTTTTGGAGCAAAAATTTATATAAGACCCGGTCTTATATTATATTATGTTATATATTACATTACATTACATTACATTACATTATATTCCTGGTCTTATAGTAAAATAAGACGGGGTCTTATATTGATTTTTGCTCCAGAAAACACATTAGAGCTGATTGTCTGGCTAGGTCTTATTTTCGGGGAAACACGGTAATTCCTGTGACGCTATGACTGGGCAAGTGTGGGAACCCTGAATCGATGGGCCTGCCTGTGACTGTTGGAGCCGGATGGTGTTTGGCTGACATGAAGTTAGAGGCGGGTCGCTGCTCAGAGCGCTGCTCCTGGTGGGGGCGCCACTCCATGAGAACGCTTTCTGACTGATGGAATCACTGCCTCACCTAAGGCCTAGGGGACTTGGCAAGTCGCTGCCTCGCACCTGTTTCCTCAGTCCTTCCATTCCTCTACCTTCATATTCCTACTTGTTCCTTGATTTATTTTCGTCTGTTTAAAATTTCCCTAACTAACCTGATATGCTGTCACTTGGGATTCAGCTCAGCTGGGTTTGACTTTTGTTTTCCAGCTATTTCTAGTTTTTTAAAATAATCTCTCCTCATTTTCTTAGAGTGGTGTAAGGTAGGTACTATTTTTGGATTTTTAAAATATCACTTCAAGGGTGGTCCTTGACACCACCCTTACTTCTGCTGTGCTAAATAAGCTCATTTGTTTTTACGAGTCATGGTCTGAGGACCTGTCTCCCTGTCAGACGGTCTTGCTCTCCAGCGGCCTGGGTCCCACCTGCAGAGTAACTTGACGCGCATCCAAAGCTTTGTACGTGGGAAACGGAGAGCATGGCTGCGTCCTATCTACTCGTCCTAGAAACAACACAGTGTCACCTGCCGCCTGATCTGTGCCCGAGAGACAGACAGGCAGGTCCCCAACCTGGACAGCTCCGAATTCTAGCTGCGGAGGTAGCACATGGACATAAAGGATAGAAGTGAAAACAAAACAGTTCTTTAAGAACGAGATGACCTGTAAGGATGGTGAGAAGGACTCCCGAAGTGCAGTAAACCTCAGCGGCTTCCATCGCATGAACGCCACTTCCCGTGCTCACACGGCGTTCTTCTGGAGGTGACTTCTTTCTAGAACGTCCCCGATGCCTATTGGAAATGTGTCTTTGCACAGTCACGTTCACAGGTGGGGGACGGAAGTGTCGCTCTGCAACATGCTTTCAAAACTCTTTCCCAGTCAGAGAAGCATCGTATAAGCCTAATCAATAAGAGAGAGACCGGCAGAGTGTAAATCTAAAAAGTGAGTTAAAGCCAGTCACGCTGTCCTTTGAGTTTCTCAAGGATTGTGGGAAGTAGAGATGGGGAAAGGGTCGTTACTTTAGAGGATTCTAGGACAATTCCCTCGGGACTGGACACCGTTGAAGCGACCGACGCCTTCAAATGTAAAACCAGACTTGTTCCTACAGATACGCATCTCTGGGCAGGAGGGGCGGGGCGGAGGGGACAGGTGAGCAAGCCCTGTGGGCCGCAAGCTGGGCACTGGTGGGTAGAGTCTAAACGGGCACGACGGCATGATGGCTGGATGAGGCACACACAGAAGCCAATATGAAGAAGGCACATGCTGTCACCATGCAAAAGGCAGGCACAGAGACTGAGGACAAGTTTCCCAAAGCTCTGCATCCTCCACTGTGACGGCAGGCCGGCCAGAGCTCTGCGTTCTAACCAGCACCCTCCTGGGTGCTGCACCTGGCACTCAGCGCCCCGTGTGATGTCCCCGGGCAGGTGCTGCACAGAGAGGGGCCTTGGGCTTCTCTGGTCACGTGAGCCACCCTGGTCGGGCTCAGGTGAGTGGCGGACGTACAGCCCGCCTCTGGGACTGACTCTAGATCCCGGGGACTGTGCTCTGTGGGCTTCCCTCACCTGTGTGAGGAGGTAGGAATCGGCTTTCCTCGTCCCTAAGACCCAACAGGTACACAGTGTACATGGGGACACCAGCCTGAGCCCAGAACCTGGCCCAAGGTCATGCCCTGAGTGGTGGGACTTGAACTTGGATCTTCTGGCCCCAGGTCCACAGTCTCCAGCTCCCCGAGCAAGCAGAGTATGGGGATCGCGGTGCCTGGTTGGGGGGCTGGGGGACATGGCGGCTGAGAAGCTGCTTCCTTTCCTTAGATCCCAAAGAAGCAAGGCCACCTCGGACCTGGGGTGAATTAAGATGGTGGCAACCCACTAAAACTGGCCCTTTTCCAACAAAGAATTTGGAAATTGCGCAGGTCTGTTCCGATGCCTGTGAGACAGGGATGGGGGCCGTTCCCAAGGAAACCACAGTCTGTGTGTCAGAGCCTTGTTCAAATTGAAGGCCTCTTCTCTTCTCCAGAGCACGCGCACCCCAGACCAGACCACCTCCTGCAGCAAAGGACTGACTTTCTGGTCATTTGCAGGGAAAAGTGTCTCCTCTTTTAGTGGCCAATTCAGGGCCTGGCCATTAGCATTTGAATCGGGCAGCCTTGCGGTTCTGATTGAAGACAGAAAACCAGCCTTTGTTGTTGCAATTTAGGGGCGTAGGTAATTTTCTGTCCTCCTTTAATCAGACCCAATGGTTGGGGAAATGGCAATACCTAGGGAAAGTGTGGCCTGGCCTCGGAAATGCAAATGCAGCTCCTGCTCTGATGCATCCCATGTCACCCCGATCCTGTCACCCCGATCTCATCCCCGTGTCACCCCGATCCTGTCCCCATGTCACCCCTGATTGTGTCCCCATGTTACCCCCGATCCCGTCCCCATGTCACCCCTGATCCTGTCCCCATGTTACCCCCGATCCCGTCCCCATGTCACCCCTGATCCTGTCCCCATGTTACCCCCGATCCCGTCCCCATGTCACCCCCGGTCCTGTCCCCATGTCACCCCTGATCCAGCGTGCCTGTGGTAGTTTCATGAGGTCTGGCAGTCTCCCCTGGCTGGCTGTTTCTGATCGGAAATTGTCTGAATGTCTTCAAAATAATTAAACCAATCCAAATAATCATGGAAGCACCCATGGGACTGGAGGAAATGCTAATGGCCCGTGTCTCCTCTTCCATCTGCTGATACATGATTCCTGTACACAGAAGGAAAGGAAAGCGGAAGCTATGTGCTGGCCCATCCAAGGGTGACATCCCAAACGACTCAGGACGTCCCTTAGGTGCTTGGAGCACTTTACAATATTTAAGGATGCACTTAGGAGGCATCCTATTGACTTCTGTAGCTAATGAAAGCTGCACATCTTAAGTTTAAATAGATGGAAGGCCAAGTTTTCAAAAATCCTGTTTGTTTTTTCCTTTAACTGTCATTACATTTTCTCACATGGCATATGTAGAGATATGAAGATTTAGGATGCTTAGACATGCAGATGACGAAGGAAAGCGCATTTGGGAAAAAACGTCTTTGGAAAAGTTGGCGTGTTTGCAGCCAAACTGCAAGCACAGTTCAGGGCGTTCTGTTTTTGCTGATGGAGGGCAGAGCCTCGACGTGTGTGGGGTGGCCACGCAGCAGGCAGGGCTCGGGCCTGGGCCAAACGGAGGAGACGGTGACAACATCCTCGCTGAGCATCCACCACAGGTGCCTGGCAACACCCCAGGGCTGCGGGAGCCCAAGGCCCAGCGCAGGGGAGGTGCCCAGGCCGTTGCCTGTCACCAGCTAGGGAGATCCGGCTGTGGCAGCCACTTGGCAGCCGGTCCTGCTCTGTCCTGCACACCCAGAGCCAGCCAGCAGGACGATGCTTCTCCCCACTGCTCGGCCCAAGACCAGTTCAGCAACACGTGAAACTGCTCGTGATATTAAATGCAACTTCAGAGGGCGTCCGTGCCCACCAAACTGCACTTTGTCCACTATTCTGGCTAAAATATGTATGAGCTTCCTTTCCCCCTCCACTCCCATCTGTATGACTGGCAAATTCCTTTCTCTCAGACTGGGTTTGACCCATGCCCTTGACCTTCCTTCCCCTCTTGTCCACGAGTCCACCTCCTCCAGGAAGCCTTCCAGGATCTATCGCCTAACTCCCAGGTCCCCGGCCTCTAGGGCTGAAACTGCCCTTCCTCAAGTTGCATTCTTTGGCTGTTTGTCTCTATGAGTGCCTCAGAGGCAGGGATTGCATCTTCTAATTATTGTGTATCTTCCCATAGGCCTGAGTACTTTACTCAGAAAAGCAATTTGTCAAACAGCTGCTCCCCAGGAGCTGATAAAAGGCTGTGTTTGTTTCTGTCTCAGTGTGGATGGAGACAAATGGCTGGCAGGGCTGTGGGCACCTGTGTCAGCCCAGCAGGAAGGGGCCCGTGCGGGGCTGCCTATTACCTCTCCTCTGCCTCTGGCACCCCCGCTAGGCTCCCAGCCCCCCAGGGGGCTCACCCCGGGGTGTCCCCTCTACTTTACTTTAGCTGCTCTGGCCTCGCCAGAAAGGATGAAGTCCCCTGGGGCCCAGCCCAGGGCACCCTCAGTAGCGGTGCCATTGTGCAGTTATTTCTTTGGCTCTAGAGTTTTGTCCTCAAAAATAAACCAGTGATGACAGCCATTACTCTGTGTTCTCACAGAGCTGTGCTGAGACAAGGTGAGAGCAGTGGGGTCTGCAGTCACCACTGCAGGCGTTACATGCAGGGGACATCCTGGGCTGTCACTGTGGGACCCATTCTGACCCAAGGGTAACCCACAGGTCCCCAGCCTCCAGGGCTGCACAGGCCTGAATGGAATTCCCTACAAGAGGCAGGCAGTCTCCTGCCTGTCCCCATTGTCCCAGGGTGCAGGCGAGGGGAGGAGACAGGGTGGTGACGAATGTCTCTTATTAGCACTGAGAGAAAAGTGGCAGCTAACAAGTACTGAGCCTGCTCTAGGCACTGTGCAAAATTCTCTGTGGACGAGCATGTCACTTCATCCTTCTCACAGTACTGAAGTGAGTACGTCTCTCAGTACTTCTCTCTGAGTACTTAAGTGATCTCGTCACGTGTTGCAGGTCAGAAAACAGGCTGAGAAGGGCAGGTGAGCGCTCTCGTGTCCACAGCCAGCAAGCAGCTGGGCGAGGATGGATGTCCTCGGCCCATCCAGGAGGCATCTGTCAGCCACGGACACTGCTTCACCCCCACCTGTCTGGGTGTAGGCCCGTTTTATGCCAGGTTGTATTTTTAATACTCCGAAGGAGTGAAAGGAAAATAGTTTCATGGCTGTCTTAGGTGGTGGACTCCGTATGCTTCATCCAAAATCATGTAATTCGTTCACACAGGGGCGCATATGGCGTGGGGTCTGGGAATGCTTTCTTCACCATGGGCAGCTTCATTCCCTTCAAGAGGAACACGAGCCAAAGGCTTCCAGCAAGAAAAATATTGAGGGCTTTCTAACAGCAGTCGCTGTGTGTTCAAGGAGTGCTGAACCCGACAGCTGGCTCCTGTGTTTGCTTTTCTCTGTTTGCTGCTACCCGCTCAGGCTGCTGGAGACGAACGGACCACGAGGGCCACGCTGGAGGTCTGGGCAGTGTTGTGTTGGTCTGGAAGCTCACAGTGAGGCTCTGTCTTAGATCTGGGGGCGTGGACAAGGGGCCAGCCCGGGGACCTGACTGCACAGAGCCCTCCCTGCTGCTGTCAGCAGCTGGCACAGCCACAGTCCTGACACAATATGGGAGGGCTGCCTGTAAGCGGTGGCCACCATTTGAATTAAGGATGAAGCTGCCCCCATTGGTACTGAGCCTTGTTTCCATTCTGGGTCTTGATGTGGTGACTAGAGGACAAAAAGGTTAGTTTGGGGTTTGGAGAAATAAAAATATAATCACATGTCCAACTGAGAAACAAAACCAAACCCAAACAGTGCCCTCTTCCTGTGGCCTGAGGCCCTGCCCCTTTGGTCTGTCACCATGGCACTGCCTGGTGAAGCCACCACTCAGGTGGGCCATCACCGATGAGATGGACTCACAGAGTGTCACAGGGGCCTGAACGGTATTTTTTCGCTATAAGATACTATCTTCTAAAATACCAAGTAGTATGTAATGAAACATAAATATGGATAAATAAATACACATTTTAGTGAGCATTGCTAGTTTAATTTTACCAAATTCTGGTTTAAAGACTATCACACTCTGCATACAATGAAAACAATAACAAAAAATGAAAGGAGCGTTTGTGGCCAGAAGCTGGATCGCATGTTCCCAGGTGGACATGGGCAGCTTGGAGTCCAGCCCAGGTGAGGAGGACGAGGGTGTCCAGGGGACGGTGGGACCCACACAGCGCTCCCACCGCCCTCATCCTTCCCATCGTGGCATTTTCCTCCACTCATCACGTGAGTGGATTGATATAGATGGGTGGTGGGCTTGTCCATCCAGTCGTCTATCCCACTGGAACCCAGCGAGGGGGCAAGGGTGGTCTTGTTCCCCACAGCATCTCCTGCTTCAGGTATGGTAATGGCTCACAGCAGGGGCTCAGTTAATTGTCCCCAATGGATGAAGGAACTAGCGGACTCCTCTGGGTGAGTTTTCCGTCTATAAAACCTATATAAGGCTCACCCCTCCCCTTCTCACTCCAAGGCAGTTTGGCGTTAGGCTTTGCAGGGCACACCTGCTTCGACCCCTGCCCACCCCTGCCACCCACGCAGCCTTCGTCGGGTCGGCCTTGGTTTCCTTATTTTGTACAGGATGCAAGGACACCTGCTCGAGGGTTGTTGCGAGGAATGAATTCAGTAACGTAGGTAAGGTGCATCCCATAATGCCCAGCAGGGGCACGAGCTCCTTGGATGTCAAGCTCATCGTACAAGGTGAGCTACACCCACTCAGGTAGCAGTCATCAGGGATGTCTAGTATAGGATGGAGCACGTCGCCGTGGCGGGCACCTTACACTCACCCCCAATGACCTCCTGAAGAAGGAGGGGAGTCGGTTGTGCCCCCTAAGCCTGCCTCCAACTCAGGAGAAGCCCACCTGCAGCCTGGCCGCTGATGATGCTAGGTTGCATTTGTGGGACATTTGTTTTTGCATTGTCCTGTCTGACGTGGCAGGGAAGAGCCTTCAAGACAAGACACCATGGTTCAGTCTCTTGATACTTTGGTGTCATGTCAACTTCCACTTTTCTTCTGTGAGCCCTTTCCAGCTTGAGTGCAACGGACAGAGCCAATATTTTAATTATGGCATCTTGTACTTTAGAGCATATGCATCCTGCTGTCTTACTATAAACATGCAGCTTAGCACAGAGCAGGTGGTTTTTAGAAATCTCCAGAAAATCGGTGCACACTCACTGCCCACTGAGGGCTGGGAAGTTACTCCCAGTTCTGGGTACCCCTGCATTCTGCCCTCCAAAAAGGGTCACGGATCCTATTCTTTTGGGCACCCGGGTATAGACCCCATAACTAAGACAAAAAAAGATCATCTAACACGAGTTGTCCTCTAGGCTCTGTTTCCTGGGTAGCCCTCAGATTCTACTGAATTACGGATTCTTTATAGATATTCAAGCCAACGCATATAGCAGGCATGCACTCATGAGTCATTCGTTAGTTTGTTTGAATTTTCATGCAAATTGCAGTAGAGATTATTTTTTTCTTACACACACACACGCGCACACCTTTGTTAATAATAATTTGTTTTCATTTCTCTGATAATTGGTTTTTGTGAAGATTCATTTGGCCAGAATGGATGCTGTTTTATTTAGCCAATATCTGTGGCTCTCAAAACAGTGTCCAAAGCAGGATTATTGAGTATGAAACACTAATCTATAGACTGTATTTCCAGAATTTTGAAGAATGTTTTCATTATTTCCCCAGTAGTCAAAGTTTCCGGTTTGAGATTTAACAGCCTTGTGGAGTCACATGCTCAGGAAAGGACGTAGGGTTATTGAGAAGTCTGACGTGTATGCAGCGAAAACTTACAAGGGAAACAGTGCAAGAGACACTGAACGGGGAAATCCATTGGCAAACTATAGAAGACTGGGGTGCTTAATGTGAGGAATTCGCGTGAGGGGGTGTGAACCCCTTACAATATGTTGTATGTGATTATATACATATGATTTTGCTAGGAAAGAGGATTCATAGGGTGTTTTTTTCAAATTAGATTTTTAAGGAGGTCTGTGATCCAAAGGTTAATACCATGAAGTTCAATAAAGTGGAAAAAAATCTTATATTTGCAGGAAAAAATACATTGGTATTAACACCATTTTAAGAGTTCATGTGTAGAAAAAATAATTTAAATACAATTTTTAAGAGAAGTCTCTTTTCTTTAGGAACCTTCCAAAACACAGAAGGGCGGGCCTGATCCTGCTGGGAAGGCCACAGCACCACGGACCCTGGGACAGCAGTGCAGACACACCGTGTTGGGGTTGGCCCCCGTCCTTTCTCTTTGCTGAGGGTTAGAGGTGGTAATCTTCCAGGACATCAAAGAACAACTTAGGGTCAGAGTGAAAGCAGGAGATGCCAGAGGATGGCAGGTTGTGCTCAGAGCAGGACACCAAGCTTAAGATTTCTGAGTCAGAGCCGTCCTGCTGGAGTGGGGGTGAAAGTCACTCGTGCCTGGAGAATTAGATGGGTCAGCACCCGGAAGAGATGGGGATTCCCAGGATAATGGCAGGTGGAGAGGGAATTGTTTCCTAATTCCTTGGTGAACAAGAGCAAATGACCAAGAATTAGTTCTAAGAGGTGGTGGGTTGCATGTCCCCATGGCATTCTGCTTTCAGAGTTTATACATAGTTTTTCATTTTTCTTCATTCTAGGAGGCTAAGATGGCAAGGCAACATTGGACTATGTGGGTCTCTTCTTATGCACAGAAGTCATTCTACATGGGTTAACGTCCCAAACGTGAAACGACTTAACTACACAACTTTAAGAATACGGGAGACTACCTTGTACTGGAGGTAGGAATTGTCCTCTTAAAGACACGCAAAGCATAAAATGGAAAGGAAACGTGTGATACATTTGACCATATTAAAACTGAGAATATCTGTTCACAGCAGGACATCATCAAAGATGTGAAAAGACTAGTCACGTTTTGCTATTTATAAAATCGACAAATGATTAGTACCAGCATTTTAAAAGAACTCCTACAATTGAATTAAAAAAAGGTTCAGTGGGATACTCGAAATCCCTAGTAATTGGGAAAATGCAATTTAAATCCATGACATTCCTTTTTATACCCATTAGATTGGGAAAATGACAAAATCTGATGATATCAAGGGTTGGCCAGGATGCACAGCGAGGGGAGCCTCGCTCGTGGCAGGTGGCATGTAAAATTGGTGTGACCTCTTTGGGAAACAATTCAGCGTGTCTAGAGATACTGAAGATGAACGTGACCCAGACATTCCCTTTCTAGGCTGTGACCCACCTGATGGATGCAGGCACGTGGGCATCGAAAGATATGTGTATGGATTCTCTCATGCATTTATGAGACTAACAGAAATGTGGACATTGACTAGATTTGTGATGACACCAAGTCTTCTTGTGAATTATGTGTAGGTGTTATATAAATGGTATTATGGTTAGGCTTAACCAAAAAAGGGTCTTATCTTTTAGGGCTCTATCTTTTTAGGGCAATATTTCTTTTATGGGTGAAAAGACCCGAAGTTGGGGTTCACTTCAAAGTAAATTGGAGGTGGAAGAGAGCGGGGTGGGGGCACAGACGAAGCAGGACTGCCCGTGCGTTTCTCTGGCTGACGCTGGGTCGCGGTCATGAGGGTTTGTTGTACTGTTTATTCCCATTTGCTCAGCCTCAGCTCTGCCTCCTCACCCACCGTCGTTGAGAAGGTGAGGCAGCAAAGAGAGCCAGGCATGTGGACACTGGGGACCTGGGCTCGGGTCGCGAGGCCCGTCTGCCCATCCGAGGTGACCTGCTCCATTGTTTTACCTTTGCTTCTCGTGGTGTGTTTCTAATTAATTCACTGAACCCTGTGATTTGTGCTTCTTCATTTGGTCTGTGAGCCCTTCTGTTTTGTGACTTGTGCTGTAGCTTTCCTGGTAGTGAACTTGAAGGCTGTCATTGTCTGACAGTGAATTCCCCAGCTTTCCAGAGCATCTGAGGCTGGGGCTGGGAGACTGACTGCTATGCTCAGAGCACACTCAAGAGGCAAGATGCTCAGGTATGAACAAATGGATAGGAAAGACACAAGCTCGTAAAGAACTTTCTAGATTGGGTCTAGTTTATTTAAGCCAAAGATTATGGCAAATTGCCAAGTAATCAATCATTCAATATACTTGTACTTTTTTTTCCTAATGGAAGGTGTTTCCAAGAGCCCACTTTCTATAATGCTGCCCGCAACTCCATGCTGTAACACGGAGGATCTCGGAGTTCCCGAGTCTATTAATCGGAGGGAGTGCTTTTTCAAGACTCAAGCGACACGTTGCGGCCCTGTGCTGGGCGTGGAACCCCTTGATTTTCGGGGAACCTTCCCCACCTCAGTGTGAAACAAAACAGCTGATTCACGGCATCTCATTAACCCTCACTGACTCTGCGGGCACCAACTTATGCATGTTACAAACTGGGAAAGAAACTCGGGCGATGTCAGGCGATTTTCTCATTTTAGGGCCGTAGCACACCTGGCCTTGAATCCTGCCCTCCAGCCACAGCCAGCGATGCTTCCCACTTTTTCTTGTTGTAAAGAATAACAAAAGCCCCACACCTTTAAGCTTTAATTACGTTTTAAAATTTTAACTCCATTCTATTTCTTTCCAAAGCTGAGAAATACATGAGAATGTGTATATACCCTACATTCAAACCCCAGCAGACAGCATTATACAAGTCCCCCCAAATTCTCAGGTTGTCCTTTTCATGACCGTAATCCCTCCCACACTGAGATGGAGCAGCTGTAATCGTGTGGGCTTTTGAAAAGCAGCTCTGAGGTTACTGACGGCGTCTGAAAGTTTCACAAGTTGGTAATCGTATAACGAGCCCGAGCCCAGTCGCATGACTTGGAATTCTCGTCCCACACTCACCGTGTGACCCTGGGAACCGTCTTTACCGCTCTGATCTACATTCACGATGGACGATTTTAAAGGGGTGAGGACTCATCCTTCCACAGGCCCTTGGAAACTGGGTGAGGGTATGTACGGAGCCTGAACACAGCCTGGCTCTTGCCTCTCTCTCGCTGCCAGCATCTCCGACTGCGTTGTTTATAAAGAATTTTCCTTCTCCAGCTCCTACTATGTTGTTATCCTTTATATTACTGAAGGCTTTTCCAGATTTCAAAAGTATTTAAGCCGATCTGTTTCCCCCTCCCCAAACATACACACGCGTGCACTAGATTCCATTTATAAATAGCTATATGACTGTGTGTGGGAGGGAGACAATACATTTGTTTCTGCTTCTCCATAGAGTTCCCCTAGTCTGGTGGAAACGAGAAGAGCATAAAATAAGACAAAGCAGAGATCCAGCTGCCACTCCCTTTCTCACTCCCTCTGCATCCTGGGCTTCCCGAGTGTAAGAGGGTGCCACCCCTTGGAAGGCCGCAGCCGCAGCCGTCTGGATGATAAGAGGCACCATTCTTTGCATATAATAGGCCTCTTCATGAACGGCAATGCCCCTTCTTGGGACCTGGGCTGGGACAGGTTGTCTGTCCCCTGGAAGCCCTGTGAGTCAGGCTGCAGAAGGTGCTAATTCTCCTTCCCAAAAAGGCTTTCCTCAGGGCTGCTTCCCAGCTGGAGAAGTGCCAGGTGGGAACCATTGTGGGGAATCTTTTCGCACAGATGTGCTAACCCGTCGCCTCCGTCCCATTTACTGTCAGTCTGGTACTTGCTCTATGGGTACCTGACATTAGCTCCCCCGTTGTCTTCCACAGCACCCACAGGAGCCTGCGCCAGCCTCCTTCAGGCATTGTCTGTCACTCTCCCTTCTTCCTATCCCCTGTGGGCAGCCTTCTCCCCTCCAAGTCCTGTGGCAGGTTTCTGCTGGCTCTGCCTTTGCCTCTGCTTCTCACCCCCCCCAGATTAGCTGTCCCCAAATATTCTTACAATTTGATCCCACTCTTCTGTTCCTTTGTTCCTTTGTGTCTCTGTCTGCCGTCTGCTCAGTGTCGTTCCCCACCCCTGCCTGTCTGATCCCCGCCCTGCCTGTCCATCTTCCCATGTCACACTCTCAGCACGTCTGTCTCACCATAAAATTTCCTGCCTGGCTGCGCCCTCCTGTTGTAACATCCCACGTGCTCTTGTTAAATAGGCGATTGTATCGTCTGAGTCTCTGGTGTCAGTAGAAGTCGGCTCTCTTAGTGGCTGTGCTTCTTTGCTCCAGAATCAGGCTGTGGAAGCCCACTGCACCCTGCCTTCCTGTCTCCATGGTCTCTGCATGTCCTCTGCATGGCCTACTCCTTATCACAGAGGGAGTGTCTCCCTTCCACTCCTGGGCCTGGACCCCTGCCTGGTCCCTAGGGCCCCGCACCCCCAGCTGTCTCTGCTTCTCTAGGGCAGGTCAGACCCCGGATCTCCAACCTGCGAGCTGGCTGTATCAGTCCTTTTATAGCTACGATGACAACCTGCCATGATTTGGGACATAATGTTGACCTTGCCTGCTAACTAGTGACTAAGGAGATTGCAGCTGGTCCAGCACAAGCACGTACAAAGACACTTCTGCCTGCATTTATTTCCAACATTCTTTTCTACAGAGAACTGATTTGAGACATCATGTTTCACTTAGTGCCAAAATAGCATTTTCCAAGATATCGGTAGAGAGAAAGGAGGAAGAAAAGGTCCGGTAGTATTATAGGCATAGTCATTAACTAATGGTTGACTAGAGTCCCCAGGCATGATTCCTTGAGTGATTTTAGCCTAGAATGACGTGCCTACTCCCTTCACCCTCATTCCTTCCCTCGGAGGAGCTCCTTCGATTCTTGTTGTGTCTCATTTTACACACAATTTCCACGGGGAACCCTTCCTCTACTCTCTTCCAGACAATTGACTCTTTGAGTTCATGAGTGCCTGCCTGACGGAAGGAAGGCCCCATCCAGCTCTGGCTCGTGCGTTTCGGTGACCGCGAATGATGAACGTTTGGCCCGGTGCTGTTAAAATGCCCCATGCCGTGCACGCAGCGGCCCCTGTCCGTATAGGTCCACACATATGTGACCTACGCGCATTCCATGTTTGTGAACCTCGTTACTCATTGGAGCCTGTCGAGTCCCCACCATGAGTCGAGTACTGGTTTCACAGTAATACAGACACTGCGCTCTGTGGGTCTCACCGTGCAGCTGTCAGAGGACGTCCGCCCCAGCCGGGCCATGGAAGGCCAGTACAGGCAGGCTGGGGAGACAGCTCCATTCATGAGGAGTAAGCGGGGAAAGAAAGTAACGTGGAGCAACGTGTTAAGGATAGAGGGAAAGGGTTGTTTATAAGACCCAGAGGAAAAGCAGTCTCTGGCAATAATAAACCCCAGGAACCAGAAGATAAATTCAGAAAACTGGCCTTCTCAGCAAGACACAGAAAACCATGAGGAACAGAAATGGAGCCTTGAGGAGCAAGAAGGCAGCAACAGAGGTACAAGCAGGAGATGCCTCGGGAAGGGAGGAAACAAGGCTTGTCAGAAAACCAAAGCTAGAACAGAGATATGTCCACAGGGGGGCAGTAAAACCCCAAAGCCACACGGAGGTGCATTGACAGAGAGGTGTGGAAAAAACACTTCACAAGCCACTTAATACATGCAGAAAAGTCTAAGACATGAGACAGTGAGAGAAGGTGGGAGGAACTGAGACCAGGCAGGTGATCAGATATGGCAGGTAGATCACCCAGAGGGACACTGAACAGCTGACACAGTAGCTACACGCAAGTCCTAACTGAGGACACTCTTGAAGGCTCTCCCTGCAGCCCAAGCGGAATTAGGACAAAGGGGTCCCACGGACACACGTCATGAAGAAACCCGTGAACTATCAAGTGTCCAGACACAAAGCACTCCAGCTCCCCAGCATCTCAGGGACCGTCATCCAGCTGCCCACGCATTTCTCCTCTGCAGCCTTGAATTCCTGGAGCAGCTGTACTGGGGTTTTCAGGAGAAGTGTCACACTCCCAAACATTCAGCCTTTCTCCAGACTTGTTTGTTTGTTTTTAACGTGTGAGCTCCGTCACGAAAGCATACACTGTCATGTGTGACAAAGCTGGCGGCTCAGAAAAGATAGTGAGGATGGGTTTGGTCTTGAAGTGCTTCCTGTGGCTGGTAGTTGTCCAACTGCAAAGGCCACACCTTCCCCTGCAGTTCCGCTGGGAGAGCTCGTCCAGCTCAAAGGGACAACCCCAGGGCCCTCTTCCTGTAGCTGCAATGTTAGGCCAGCCATGTACAGAGTTGGGCCACTATCCTGAGAAAAAGACTTTAAAAAGCAAGTCTTCATTCTTTTCCACAAACCAGAGATGCCGGCAACAACCCAATGGCCTTTAAAACATTTTTCAGTGCTACATTGTCTAAAGAATTATATTGTGCAACTGTGAAAACCATAACAAACTTCACTGGGTTTTTTTCAGTGGAAGAGACAAATAAGCCAACTGGTGACAGAAATGATTTGCTGTTAAGGACCCTTTATGTGTTGTCTTAAATTTAGAGCTTGGAAGTGCTTGAGTTAAGTCTGCTTAACCGTTGGGAGAATGAGCTTGCCAGAGGAACAAAATGGAAAAAGGTGAGGAAAAAACACTGAAATATGAACAGTGGTTCGTGCTTGAGGTTTTCATTTTCACACACACCTATTTTATATATTATATACTGTGTTTCCCCCAAAATAAGACCTAGCCAAACAATCAGCTCTAATGTGTCTTTTGGAGCAAAAATTAATATAAGAGCCGGTATTATTATATTATATTATATTATATTATATTATATTATATTATATTATATTATATTATATTGTATTATACTATATTATATTATACCCGGTCTATATTATAGTAAAACAAGACTGGGTCTTATATTAATTTTTGCTCCAAAAGACGCATTAGAGCTGATAGTCCGGCTAGGTCTTATTTTCGGGGAAACACTGCATAGTATATACAAGGTCTGACCATTAAGTTCACGAACTTGTTGCAACAATGTTGCTAACCTTTTTTTGACATCAAAGGGATTATTCATTATGAATTTGTACCAACTGGACAAACAGTTAACCAAGTTTACTATTTGGAAGTGCTGAAAAGGGTGCATGAAAAAGTTAGACGACCTGAACTTTTTGCCAACAATTCATGGCTCTTGTATCACGACAATGCACCAGCTCACACGGCTCTGTCTGTGAGGGAGTTTTTAGCCAGTAAACAAATAACTGTACTGGAACACCCTCCCTACTCACCTGATCTGGCCCCCAATGACTTCTTTCTTTACCCAAAGATAAAAGAAATATTGAAAGGAAGACGTTTGGATACCATTCAGGACATCAAGGGTAATACTATGACAGCCCTGATGGCCATTCCAGAAAGAGTTCCATAATTGCTTTGAAGGGTGGACTAGGTGCTGGCATCAGTGCATAGCTTCCCAAGGGGAGCACTTCGAAGGTGACATTCATAGTGATATTCAGCAATGAGGTATGTAGCACTTTTTGTAGGATGAGTTCGACAATTGTTAATTGTCAAACCTCGTATATACTATTCCACGATTATGAGCATAAATGATATAATCAGACATGAACTTCTATTTTCCTCCAGGAAGGAGGAAACTGGAGTGGCTGGTGCGGGTCCCACAGTGCTGGTGGCCCTGCCCCACTGGCTTTGAGCCTGTTATGGCATCACTGATAGCTGTGCCTAAAAGACAGATGCTTTTGTTGTTTGAGGAGTTGGGCCTCGGGGAAAACTACCTCTCCGGGAATTGAGGTGTGTGTGTATTTTCTTGTAAAGTGTTGCCTAAGTTATTTTTTAGGGGGACCAGTTGCATCCCTGGGCCCAGCCATAAGACCTCTTTCTTTTCCCTGAATGACTGGGCTTCCCAAGGAGACAGAGACCTTGGGAGAGAAGCAGTTGGAAGAGCCTCAGGTTCCCCAACCCCTCCCAAGGAAGCACATTGTTATTAGCTGGCAATTCCTTACCGGCTGGGCCAGAGGAAGTTTTTGGCTGTAAACTGTCATGCACTACGGCCTTTATTGAAAAGGCCAGAGTGGAGACGCTTGTCCTGAGAACCAAGGTACAAAGATCCAGAAAATCAGGCACAGAAAAGAGGAAAAATAGTAGGTTGTGAGAGATGGCAGCAGCTTCCCAGTCGCAGCTCAGTTCATGACGTCAGGCCGCAGACTCCCCCCAACTGCGGCTGTGGAACTTCTGCCTGGCGCTCTGGGACACTCCGGACATTTCGTGCTGGTGGGCAGAGCTGTCCCTGAGCCTGTTAGAAATGTGACATTCTTTGCTGCAGGGGTTTTGTTCTGTTGGGCCGTGCCCCGTCCTGTTCGTGGAGCCGAACTGAAATCAGAACCGCAGTTTTGGAGCGGTCTGCGAAACCCTCCAGCATCCATGAGTTCTTCTGGACTTTGGGAATATCGAGCCCCGAAGCGGTGAGCGCCCAGAGGGCTTCTGCCTTAGGGGTCCCGGAGCGTCAGAAGCTCCGCTCCAGACCCCGGGTCTTAGAGATCCTGAGTTGCCTGGGACCCACCCTTCTTCCTCCTCGGCGCCCCCCTCCCCTCTTTATTCTAAATGCGAAGACTCTGCTAGTCGTAGGCCACAGAGATGACACATCAGACGTTTTATTCCCTCAGTAAAAACACATACAACCCTCCAAAGCCCACGGTCCCAAGACCGAGGTGGCAGGCGGCTCAGGATGGTCCAGTTCGGGTGCCAGGGAAAAGAGGTCATTTTGGTGTCGTTTTCAGGAGGAAACTTCCCTCGCGGGTTGGCCCCCCTGGGTATTTCCTTGCATCCTTGACAACAAAAGAAACCGAAATGCGGACAGTAACGAGGTGCACAGGGCTTCCCGATGGCTGTCTCCATTTGGAAACGGCCCCGGAAGCACGCTCAGCCCTCCCCTGGGGGCGGCAGGCGCCTTCCCTCCGGCTGGCTCTGGGAATGCGGTGGCGGGTGGTCCTCCGCTAGCTAGCGAGGCCCCGACCCTTCCCGCCGCTTCTCTGCAGTTCCGGACCCAGGAGCGCGGGGACAGGAGCCGGGCAGGGAAGAGTTAACGCGAGGCGCGAGTTCCGCGTCCTGACCCGCAGCCCCTTTCTAGGGCACACCGCTGTTCCGAACGGTGTGCCACCCGATGCATTGACTTTTCCCAGAGTCCTGGGCTTGTGAACAGGAAGAAATTGGTAAACTGAGGCTGGAACCACAAGCCCATTACAGTGGTGGGCAGGGGTTCAGCGGCGCACAGCCGACGCTGTGACGCAGAGCTTCTGCCTCCTTTCCCCTTCCAGGGCTCCCGTTTTAGGAGGAATGTTGTTTAAAGGGCCCTACTGAACTACTTCCTGCTCATTGTCACCTTTCCTTCGCTCTCCTCGCGGAGGTTCTCACCAAAAGGTAATAAAGCAGCCGCTCCCCACCCGGCCGGGCGCTGCGGTCCCACAGGGCGGGGAGACGCACCCGAACCCCGCTCCGGAGGGAATACCTTGGCCTAACCCCCCTCCCACTTTCCGCAAAAACAAAGACCAGAAACAGAAGCCAAGAAAACTCTGGGGTCACAGTACACGCGCAGACCTCGTCACCTAAGTCCTGATTTTATAAGGGAAGCGAGAAAACTTCCAAAAAGGGGTCGTTTGGTTGATTTCCGTCTATTTCCCTCTGTGGTCGCGGGACCGATCCATGGGCTTCGCCTTCCAGACAGGTGAGGGCTGCGGGATCGGGGACGCCAGGTGCGCTGACCCATGGTCGTGGGTGTTGGTGGAGCTACCTGAAGTGCTGCGGGGCGAGGGACGGGTCGGGATGGGACACTGCCCGGTGGAGGGCTGGGCCTTCGGAGGCGCGAGACCAGCACGATTTGGGCACCGCAGGCGCGGCGCCCTTAAGCCGGGCTGTGCACGCTGCTCTCTGGCGGGGGACCGAGAACATCCGGCCCAGACGCAGGTGAGCATCGCGGTGCGACTTAAAGGGTGGCACACCTGCGGAGTCCGGGTGTGCTTGGAGAGCGAGGAGGGAATTGGGGAGCATCGTGGGCGGCGGGCAAGCCTTAGAGGACGTGCGGACCGGGCAAGTTCCGGCGCCCGGCTCCTCCCACCACCTCGACCTCCTCCCATCCCGCAAGGTCCGCCCCGCCGCTTTGATGGAGGTGCAAACATTTGGGGGAGGGCGGAGGTGTAGGGACTGGGCCGGGGCGCGCTGGGTGGACCTCCGACTTACATGAAACAGGAGCGCGGGAGCCTATTGTTGGCCCCGGTCCTGCCTAGCCCGCCCTGCGGGTCTGATATGGCCGCTGGCGGCCAATGGACAGCCGCCCCCCCGCACTTCAAAAGGCCCGCGGCCCAATCCGCCGCACCCCCCTTCGCGGCTACCGCTGCTCTATTTATGGGGAGGAGACCGATTTTCTTTCCCCAGAGACCTACTCTAGTCGCTCCTCACGGGAGTTCAAGTGGAATAACCTTCCCCCCACCCCTTCCCCCGACCCCCATCCCCCAGATCGCTGTCCTCGCCCTCCTCCCGGGTCTGTGCTAGGACCTGGTCGCCTTCGCGGGTGTTGGCCCCAGCGGCCCCTCTTTATGGAAGAGTGGCCTCCGACTGGGGTGAAGGTGGCTCTCGGGTAGCGAGTCGGGGCTTGGGGGGCGGTGGGGAGGGGTGGGTGGGAGGATGAGCTCCCCCGGCACCGAGAGCGCGGGGAAGAGCCTGCAGTGCCGAGTGGACCACCTGCTGAGCGCCGTGGAGAGCGAGCTGCAGGCCGGCAGCGAGAAGGGCGACCCCACGGAGCGCGAGCTGCACGTGGGCCTGGAGGAGAGCGAGCTGTGGCTGCGCTTCAAGGAGCTCACCAATGAGATGATCGTGACCAAGAACGGCAGGTGCGTGCGCGGCCTGAGCCCCCCCCTCCGGGCGTGGGTTACGCGCTCGCGCGGGCGGGCAGCCTGGAAAGTTTCTTAACGTCCAACAATTTTTTTTCCTGGTGGAGGTCTTATTGCTCATTTCCACTAGGGCAGGGAACAGACCCTGGCGGTCTCCACCCGTCACCTTTCTGGGGCTTCATTTGGGAAGGTTGGGGAGCAGGGCTCGGAGGAGCAGTCCCAGGGCCCGCGAGCTGCCCGCCCGGCTTAGCTCGGCTCCTCGCCGCCTCTGTCTCTGAGAACCTGGGAGAGTATGGAGGACGCCTGGGGGCCTAGGAGGGCTCTGGGGAGGGGGGAGCTTGGGAGTCCCCGTGCTAAGTTCCCGGGAGGCTCCGCTTTGCCCTGAAACGACAGACGCCTCTGTCCCAGGCTTTCTGCCTCCCGGCTAAGGGTTCAGATCCAGAGTCCTCCTGCTCCGCTCTTTTCTTCCCAGGAGGATGTTCCCGGTGCTGAAGGTGAACGTATCCGGATTGGACCCCAACGCCATGTACTCCTTCCTGCTAGACTTCGTGGCGGCTGACAATCACCGCTGGAAGTACGTGAACGGGGAGTGGGTGCCGGGGGGCAAGCCCGAGCCCCAGGCGCCCAGCTGCGTCTACATCCATCCCGACTCGCCCAACTTCGGGGCGCACTGGATGAAGGCGCCGGTCTCCTTCAGCAAAGTCAAGCTCACCAACAAGCTCAACGGAGGGGGCCAGGTAGGTGTGATGGGGGCGAAAAGGGGCCCGCCCGCCTGCGCCTTCTGCGTGGCGGGGTCTTGGAAGGGTCGCTGCTTGCAGGGGAGATGACGCCTGCCCTAGAGAAAATGCCACAGCCTTCTTCAGTCAAGCCTTCAGTGTTGTTTATAGTAAACTGAGGTCACAGCAGGGCCTGGGGAACGCGGAGAGGGCTCAAGTCTCACCTTGAAGACTCGCAGGTCTCAGGCTTTGGGGAACTCCTGTGTTTTAGCGCTTGACTTCCCTAAGGGGAGAGAAGGTATCACCCTTGATAGTAAACTGTCACGTTAGGGCTTAAACAGCTGCCACATTATTTACTGCGTGAATTCTGAACAAAGTTGTAAATTTGTCTTTTCCTAAAGACCGCTTTACCTGGGGGTTGGTACTGAGCGACCCCGTTCCAGCAGCTGCAAACAAGCTCAGGCATTGAGAGTTGTCCGTAGTGGTTCTGGAAGCCTCAGGGCTTCGTTCTCCCAGCTCAGAGGCTTTCGTGATGCGCACTCGTTGCCTTTAACGGTGTGTAGCGTCTCACACGCCGTTTTCCAAACTACAGTCCTGGGAAGCGGCACCTGATGGGACCCCACCAACTCCAGCAGGAGCGATAGGAATTTCTGCCTCTTGGGTGCATTTTTCTCAGCTGCAGGGCCAATGGATGTTCTGTGAGCCTAACTGGGACCTTGGTGGTCGCCCCCCCCCACGTGTCTATGTCTCCCTCAGATTATGCTGAACTCCTTGCATAAGTATGAGCCCCGAATCCACATCGTGAGAGTTGGGGGTCCCCAGCGCATGATCGCCAGCCACTGCTTCCCGGAGACCCAGTTCATCGCTGTGACCGCTTATCAGAATGAGGAGGTGAGGGGGGCGGAGGCAGCGTTCCCAGCGTGCTGTCCCCTTGGAGATTCCTGCCAGTGGGGACACGTGTGATTAGCGCACTTCAGGCTGAAAATTAATGCCTTTTCAAATAATTTAGCATAAGTATAAAACTAGAACAGAGGGGAGGAAAGTTTACAATAAGTTCTCATGCAAGCATTTTCCCCTTTTCATTCTCTGTAAAAGTGTCTAAACCCAGAAGCATCTATTAAATGCTCAAATTGAAAAGATGAGTGAAACTTAGGTAAAGAACTGTGAGGATTTCTTGAGAACAAGACTTGTGTGAGAGAGGGGCATCTTATTCTGGAAATCTTCCCAAGAGGGTGGGTGGGCAGCCTTCCACCCGAGCAGTCGGGAGGTCTTCATTGGAAACAAAATGCTGCTTAATGCCTGGAAATCTCTGTCTTACATCCAGATTCAGTGTCTTGTGAATTCCACTTAGCAAATCAGCAATGAAGACCTTTTCATCAATGTGCGATTCTTCATGACCTAGTACAATTTCTCAGCCACTTCAGACCCAAATGGGAAAATATACCCTGGAAGAAGTCTGATTTATATTTGAATTTTTAAAAGAGTACTGGTGCTTCCCAATTTCTTGGTGCCAAGTTAAATCCCCTGGCTATGAGCAATACACTAATGTGACTTTTTTTGTTTTTTCAGATCACAGCTCTTAAAATTAAATACAATCCATTCGCAAAAGCTTTCCTTGATGCAAAGGAAAGGTGAGAGCATTCTAACTATGCCCTTTGGGCAGAGAAGTGTGCAGAAAGATGAAATATTGCTGTCAATTCTATTTTCTGAATGTTCTCCTGCTTGACAGTTCTATACACTTTTTTGACAGAAGCGATCACAAAGAGATGATGGAAGAACCCGGAGACAGCCAGCAGTCTGGGTACCCCCAATGTACGGTTCGTTGTGCTGTGCCTGATGTACCCGTTTCGGGACTGGATGGTTGAGTTGGGCACAGCAGACTTGGGCTTCTGGGTGTGGTTGGGGGCAGACTCGCCGCTTTGCTGTGCAAGGCGCAGCGTGCCATTGCATGCTGAAGTCTTCAGCCTCTGCTCTCTCCGGACTTGTGGGTGCTCGTCCGGCTAGAAGTTGGGGCCGAGTTACCTGGGCTCTTTGGTTTTGCTCTGAGGCAGCTCCAGCCATGGCTGGGCCAGGTCACCGAGACCTTGGAGGGAGTTTAGACTCTGCCGTGTTGGGCAGGAGGAGGACCCGCTCTCTATACCCACTTTGAGGTGGTTTCTGTTTTTGTTATTGATTGAGAACGGAAGGAGCATCTTTGGGGAGATGCTTATGAAAAAAATGTATTTTTTCCCTTCGCCAGCTTTAGTTCTAGGGATGGTGCATTAACACATGCTGGTTTGGGTGGAAACAGTGGCTCGTGGGATGGGCAGACTCTGGTTTAAGTCCAGGTTCCTTTAGGAGTTCTGTGAGCCAGAGCCAAGGTTTGCAGGCCCAGATGGTGGCATCCAGTAGGAGAAAACGCTGTGTCTCCTCTCCTCACAGGGCAGGCTCAGAGAGTTTAAATAACTGATACTGTCAGGAGAGAAAAGCTAGTGTTTGCTTGTCCCCTCAGGAGGCCGGATGAACCAGCAGGGCACACTCCTGTCGTGTTCTGGGCTGTTTTCTTTTTTTTAAAAGTCATCTAATAGGTTAATTTATCAATCAGGCCTCCTGAAGTGGCTTGTGGGCCGCATGTGGGAGTGGCATGTAGATAGCTGCTCTGGCAGGGCATGGCCCATGCTTGAGGGGTACATCCGGACTCTTCTTCATTTAAGTGTTGTCGCAAGAGCCGTTTGTAGTTTGGACATTGGAGCCAGAGTAGCTGTCCCCCAGAGGTGGCTTTTCTAAGCTAAAACCAAAACGAACAAAAACTCTATAAACAGACAGACAGCAGAATGGAGAAGTCGGAGTTGTAGAGGACAGTGTTGCAGTGAATTTCTGATCGGTGTGTAGTTGGGAGCATGAACCTGAAACAGAAGGAAAGTGGCAGAAAAGGTGCCCCGGCAGGGACAGTGGCTCCATGGTGTGACGGTGGCTAGTGGGAGGCCTGGGAGGCCGCAGCGATGCGACTTGCATGGCTGGCCCTGTGTGTTTTGCGGGTCTGGCTCTGAATTTTGCCTCCTTTGACGTTTATTCATGCTCAGCAGTTAGGACCTGAAGGCTGATTGGCCTGGGGGAATGGAAAAGCCAACAGAAAACTCCCCTAAGGCCGGGATGATTCTGGGCTGGGTGCGGGTCTGAATGAGAATGGTGGAGGAAGCAGCAGGGTTGGCTGGCTGGGGTCTCCCAGGTTTTCTCAGAACCTTGGTCAACCTGTGGCCTCCAGTGTGAGGCTGATGGCCGACGCCTTCAGACTTGGCCTGGACACTCAGTGTGGACACAATGAACCCCAGTTCATCAGAGACTCCAAGGAAAAGACACAGTTCCCTGGTCTCAGCCCTCCTGTCCTATAAACACAGAGGTCATGAAATGCCAGTTACTCCACATTCTTTTCTCACAGCAGGGGGGTGGCTGATTCCCGGAACCAGCGCACTGTGCCCACCTGCCACCCCCCATCCTCAGTTTGGCGGCCCCCTGTCACTTCCCTCCACGCACAGCTGTGAAAGGTACCCCACCCTGAGGAACCACCGGCCATCACCCTACCCCAGCCCGTACACGCATCGGAACAACTCTCCGAGTAAGTTGTATGTTGAAGTAGCTTGGGGGGTTGGAAGACCACTTTTGGAAAGGGATCTGCTGGGTTCCAGAGGGCAGGATGGGAGAAGCCCTCCAGAACCCACACCCAAGCCTGGCTCTTTCGTGGCTCGAGAGGAGCCATGTCTGGTCTGGGCCACGGTGGGCTCCATCACAGAGAGGTCCTGCCGAGAGACTCTGGATGTTGAGTGTGCGTCAGTCGTTGCTCCAGCTTCCTGGCCCAGAACTGTGGGCAGCTCTAGGCACCCAGGTTTGCACGTTTCTGAGCCTCTGCAAAGTGCTGTGTTGGGTCAGCCAGGCACAGGGATTCCTGGGTGGCCTAGACCTAAGTGGGATTCTCCTAGTGTGGTGCCCAGATCAGCGGTCTCACCGCCGCGCCGCTGGACACTCTCCCGACTTTCTGCGTGTGGGGGGAGGGATCATGGGGGGGCCCAGCCATTTGAATAAGCCCTCAGGTGATGCAGGCCTTGTAACGGCACCCCAGCAGACCCTAAGATCCCCTGCCTGATTTCTGTCTAACCCCCTGTGTGCCTAGACTTCATTTTGTCTGGCTCCAGAAGGAGGGAAAAAGCTAATGAACACCATAAAACAATTAAGCAGTTAAAGCTGATTTGAAATGAAAGGAGCTTATTTGGTAAGGAAATAGCCCTTGGGATGTGTGTAGCCAGAGGCTAGTCTCCAAGGCTAGCAGACCATATTTTACATTTTGCCCTGGAGTAATGGTTTGTAAAGGTCTTTCAGTTCTTGAATCATTGTGTGGGAAAAGGCAGGTTACAGTTTACGTGTTTTTAGTTTAAAATATAATTAATCCCCAGTCAAATGGTTGTAGGATTCCGTTTCCAGAGGGCAGCTGTTGATCTAATGTAGGGGTGTCCAAACTTTTTTCAACCTTTTTCACCAAGGGCTATATGCAGTAAATACACAAACAGCCGGGCCACTACTCGAGGTGAAGTATGTATTGCCTCACCTAGTTTATTTAAGTAAACTAAATATATTTTTGGAATTGGCTGCGGGCCAATTAACAATGGATCATGGGCCACAGTTGGCCCGCGGGCCGCAGTTTGGACACCCCTGATCTAATGATACAGAAAAATCCTGGGCTGACTGGAGTATATTTTCAAATATGTACATCTGGCAATCAGTATTAGCCTTCGATGAGCAACGGAGCCGGCTGGTGGACCATTTTCTCATTTGCTTGCACACATTTTGTTTTCATTAATGTTGAGCTGTAGTATTTCACTGCATTGTGTTGCTCTTGGAAGACGCCATCAATAATGATACTTTCTGGCATCCTGCAGCCTATTCCGACAATTCACCTGCATGTCTGCCCATGCTCCAGTCCCCTGACAACTGGTCCAGCCTTGGAGTGCCCCCCCACACCAGCACGTTGCCCATGTGTGCCAGCACCGGCCCACCTGCGGGTGCCAGGTAACGTCCATCTGGGAAACGATGCAGACGTCCCAAGTACCCCCTGCCTGTGACCGCATGCCAGTTCCACTCACTGGCCTTTATCTGTGGGTGGCTGGGTTTTCACTTGTGACTGGACCATTAGCTAGATATGTGCAGGGGTCTCAGCTTACGTGACCATGCTGAGTCCCTGCCCTGAGTCCCTCCCCTGGTCATGCTCTGGGAGGACCCATGGTTCCCTTGGGCCAATGGGCCTTAAAGGAAGGAAACTAGGGCCCTGTCCTGGCCCTGCCATTACCAGCTCATGTGGTGGACACATCTCTTAAATTCTGAGCCTCATTTCTGCAAAAGACGCTGAATAACCCCGGTGTCAGCCTGTCTTTACAAGATATTGGGGTCAGTAGGTGAATTCTGAAGAAATGTTTCCAGAACCATTTTTGACAGGAGCTATTATTGAGTTACAGAAGTACGTTTGTTGGCTTTTCTGTGGATATAGAATCAAAGTCCTTAGCACATATGCTGGGTAACATAATGATGACTATTTTATTACTTACTCGAAAATTATGTAGAAGGAAATTGGCTTAAAAAATCAAGGTGATTGGCAAATGTATTACATTTCTTCATAGAATTTTTATAATAAAAAACTAACAAAGTTAGAAGTCAATTCTCATTTTCCAATGATGAAATAGGCTCGAAGGTATTAAATGATTGAACAAGTCGTTGGCTCACAGCAGAGCGAGTCTGTACGCAAATTATCTTGCTCTCAAAAGCAATGCACTTTATTGTATATAGAATATCAAAACATGCCTAAGGTTTGAATTCTTCCTGTGTAGGAAATGATCCCTTTGTAATAAGACCTTAACTGTCTACTCTTAAAATAAAGCAGACAATGCACAAACCAGCAAACTTCCAAGGGCTCTGAGGTCACTTAGAATCCTGCCCGTAAATCGGATGACGTGTAGGTTACAAGCTGCTGGCAGTGGGGATCTCACCTGAGGTTTTCAGTACCGTCCTAATTGGGCATCTTGGAGCCTGGTGTTTTTTTCATCTGTAAAATGGGGATAGTAAGGTACCTCGCTTACCTCAGGCATGTGTGTAAGTTCAGGTCCATCTGAACACAGGACATGGCTTGGTAAAGAATGTAGCATAAGGTCTCATTCTTCATTTATAGGCCGACTCTTCTAGAAGAGAGCAATTTTCTCAAAACAATTTTAGAATCATTTAATGCTGTTCAAATCTGTGTTCTTAGACTAGAGGATTGAATATTTATTTCCAACTCCTTTCGTGGATTGGGAAACAGCCTCAAAAGAAGTCCCAGGCCAAGTCTAAAGTGACACATCTGGTCAAGGGCAGAACCAGGATTTGCTTCCGGGTGTCACTCCCAGGCCCCTTTCTTTCTGTCCTGCGTGATGCCAGCTATGAACTGACATCTCAGGACAAAGTGTGGGGAGTGGTGCCTGGGTGGGGTCTCTCCAAGGGCCGCCTTTCACAGGGTCATGTTTCCGGGGGGGTGTTGACACCACCCCGAGGATCCCTGCAGCGGGGGTGGGGGTGCTAGTCGACACAGATGCTTCAGCTCAGGCCAGGAACCCTTTGATTCCGGCTGTCTGGGAATGTCGAATGCTGAACAAGAATGCAACGCTACCAGCCCAGGTCTTTGTAGCAAAACCTAACGGCACTGGGCCAGGGGCTACGCCCATGCAAATAACCTGGAGTCTGTTCCCAGGGTTTCCGTTCTCCTTAACAGACAGGCCAGTGTCTTACACACCCATGAGTCGTGTAATATGGGGAAATGACCTGTTTGGAAGATGCCATATACCCCGGTTCTCAGGGAGTTTTGGTGTTTGGTGCCCGTAGTGCAGCTGGTCCGGGGCCCCCCTGGTTTCAGGCCTCTGACTTGTCTGCTTCTCCCCTTTTCCATTCCAGCCAGTACCCCAGCCTGTGGTCTGTGAGCAATGGCACGGTCTCGCCCGGTGCTCCCCCAGCAGGCGTGTCCAGCGGGCTGGGTGCCCAGCTCTTCCGGGGGCCGTCCGCGCACACTGCACCCCTCGCCCACCCAGCCTCGGCTGCCTTGTCCTCAGGTTCCCCGCTGTATGACGGGGCCGCCACGGCCACAGACACTGCTGACACCCAGTACGACGCCTCGGCCCAGGCCCGTCTCATGGCCTCATGGACGCCCGTGTCTCCACCCTCCATGTGAATCACACCACGTCTTGACATGCACTGACTCCTCTGTCGTGGCAGCAAGTGTTGATTCCAGTGATCTAGGTACCCAGTGGCAGCCTCGTGGGTCAGGGGAAGGAGTTGGGCTTTATTACCTCCGTTCCTTCATCAGAGGAGAATAATGACCAAGAGGCCCCCCTCCCACCTGGCATCGGCCATGGCCTGTGGTCTGGGTCATTTATGTGCTGCAGGGGAATTCAAGTGTGCAGGCAGGTGGTTGGCTTCCATCGCCACGATTCACAGCAAGACTGATTTGCTAGGGTCCAGAAACCTTTGCTTGTTTCTCATACAGCACATAGACGACTTGGGGACATCAGAACCTGTAAACTCCTCTGGTCCTGCTTTAGCGAGATAAAAGCACACGTTTGATTCCCTTCCTTGTTGCTTTCAAGTAGTTTTCAGGAAAAAAACTATGACAACTGTGGCAGCTGTCATAGTTGAGCTGGGCTGCGGAGCACAGATGATACAGTTGGAGACAGCAGATTTTAGTTGAAACATAAAGCTCACTAGAAAGGGTCTATTTTGAGCGTAGGTAGCTAATCTCTTGTATGGTTAAACTTGCAACTGTTTATGTTGTTCTTTTGACAAAGTAGCCAAAGACAATCAGCAGGAAGCATTTTCTGCAAAATAAAGGCAATATGCAAAATTTGGTGGGTGTCGTGGTTATTCAAATCCTTGCTTTTTGGGTAAGATTCTGCTGTTATAGCTGGTGGTGAAGACCTTGTCCTAAAGAAACATTTCTACCAGCTATGAACTGTAATATTTTATCTAGTCAGTTGCAGAACTGGAAGTGAAATATGCATATATTTACTCCATGCTAAATGCTACAAAAATGCAAAAGATGCTAAATGATTTTCAAGAGATTGAAACAGCCAACACAATCATGGAAGAAGGTGGGTAACGACAGATTGGAGAACATGCTCCATAAGAAAGGTTAACGTGCTCCATGAAAAAGGCTCTCGGGGTGGCCACTGCCAGACATGCCATGCGTTGCTGAGCCTTCCACTTTTCAATCAGCATTGTTTATCGTGTCTATCCTTAACACTCATGCTTGAAATCCTGCTTAATATGGGTTGTCCACCTGAGTCAAGTGAAAGTACGTAACATGAGCCTACAAAAAGTTGGTTTATAGATGTACGATGTAGTGGCCACAGTCCTTTGCAGGATATGGCATTTGTAAATAACCTTTCCTGCTGGTGTCCCCAGCAGAGAACCAGAACCCCACTTGTGCTTGATTGGGGCAATTTCTCCACCTAGTGGCAGAATCCTTAATTTGATCTTAGTTCCAGCTTGATGTTCCGAACGGGGACACTGAGTCCCAGGGTCCTTCCTCCAGGGGCTTTCACTCTGGTTGGGGGACCGTTTCTACACGTAGAAGATGGACAGGGTCTTGGCATGTTTGAGTTTCTGAAGTTGACCCAGAGTTCAAATTCAAGGTATTAGTATTGTAATAAACCAAACTGTCTCCAGTTATGTAGTGGGGCCCTGATACGGTGAAAAAGCATGTGATTGGTACAAAAGACCCACACTTGAGATCACCTTTGCCTCACTTGCTGTGGGACCCCAGGGGAACCAGTTCTGTACTCCAGAAATTCAAGTTCCTTATATGTAAATATGGAGAAAAGAAATCCTTTATCAGGATTGTTGTGAGAAATAAAAGCCAGAAGGCAGAAAAAGAGGAAAAGTGAACAAAGGGGGCCATTGGAAAACAAAGAACAAGATGGTAATTTTGAACTTAGTCATATGAATACTCATAGTGAATGCAAACAATGTGAGGCATAGATTGTCAGATTTGTTTAAAAAAGATGCACGGACCTAACTATTTGCTCCCTACAGCAAATGTACTTTACATATAAAGACACAATAGGTTAAAAGTAAAGTGATGGGAAAAGATACACCATGCTGACACCGGTCAGAACAAAGCTGGAGTGTCTGTCACCAGTGGACGAACTAGGTTTCAGAGCACAGAGCAGCTAGGAATAGACGGCACAGGCAAGGAGAACGGTGGGGTGGGTGGGGAGCCGGCATCAGGATGCAGGGTGTCCTCTCCCCCAGGGAAGAAGGGCCGGGCAGCTCCCAGGGGGTGGCACTGCCAGGCATCGTCATGCATCACTGAGTTCTCCACTTTTCAAGCAGGACTGTTTATTGTGACTATCTTGTATGTAGCGTGTGGGGACACTCTACATTTCACAGGATTCTGGATCCCAACGAGCCGCTTCCAGACTTGGTGTACGCGTACGTCACGTGACTCTGGGTTCTGGATTCTGAGCCTGGTGCTGGGGTGAACTGGCTCTAAGAGGCTGACTGTGAGAGCTGCCATTGTCCCCAGTTCTTCGTTTCTCCTGTATCCGTGGCCTCCACCACATAGCTTTTCAGCTACATCCCCAAAAGGTAGAGTCTCCTTCCCAGAAGTTAATACAACCAAAAGATGGCGACATTTCAATGATCAGAGACAGGAAATCAATCTCAGAAAGATCTGATCATGCCATTGTCCTACTGAGCGGTCGTCTAACGCAAGATATACCTCCCTGTGTTTCAGTGTTGGGGCCCCACAACCAACCGCTGCACACTGACCCAACAGCTCTTTTCTGCCCGAAACTCAAGAGCTAAGACTGAAGTGGGCCTCCTGATAGGTCACTGCCTGGGTGTAGGCAGCCATCAGAGTTGCCTAGAAAACCATCTGCCTTTCTTTGAGTGACAGTAGCCAGCCTTTTTTGATCACCCCCTCTGCATGCTGGCACCCCATCCTCCACTGACACACACAACTACTTTGTCCCTTTCTTCCACACCTAATCAATGTGATGCCCAAGGAGTGCCCGCTCTGGAGACATCTGTGATGTGTCACCTGTGCCCTGGGCAGATCATGACTTAGGAGTGGCCAGCAGGCCCTTGGCTCCCACCTGCGATCCTCAAGCATCCTTTCTCATTAAACAGGAAGTGGCTTTCAGGTTCCTCTCTCCTTAGTCCTCATTTGCATAGGTTTGGGGCTGTGGAGGGTCTCATGTCTTAATAGTAGGTAACTTTTGAACCTGGAAGACCAAATCCATCTGTTTAGGACCTTATTTCAGAAAAGACTTTATTCTGATATTTCTTGTCTCTTTCTCAGAAGGAGTGAATAATCCATTCCTAAAGCATGCGACAATCACTTTGGTGGATGCCCTCTCTTACCCTGTTTTAAGAACAAAGCCTACACTTTCTCCTGAGTAGAGGGACTGCAGGCCCTGGTCCTAAGGTGTCCTATCGACGTCTGTACCAACGTCTTGCTGTTTTTCAGCCTCTACATACCAGCGACTGCGTGGTTAGAGTATGTCATCTAGACACGGACTTCATGTGCCAAGTACCTAGTGAGTTTTATATTGACTACTATGTCGCCCCATTTTGTAGAACTTAATTTAATCCTTACGCTGTTTTCATCGGTTTTTGATGTGATAACGCCATGTAAAAATCAACCTCCAAATGGCAGGGGCTCACAAAAGCCAATCTCGTTTCTCCTCACATCGCATGTCCCAGCCTCCAGCGAGGGTCTGTGCTCTGCTCCGGGCAGGGAGGCTTCAGTCTGACCCTCGAGTATTTTCTTCAGGACCGGGGTTGAGGGACACACCATGCACCACCTGGTCATACAGTTCTCTCAGTGGGAGATGGGAGCAGCGGGAGATCCATCCAGCAGCACCTTTCTTTATGTCTTCAACCCTCTGCTGTGAACTGGCTTCATCCTCCACCCTCACTGTGGCAGCCAAATCTCGTCTCGCGGTTAAGCAGTATGTCAGTGGGCTGGAACCATACAGCCTGCCCAGGGCGTCCCAAGGGAGAGGGGAGTGACTTCTCAGCAAACAGTAGCGCAGCTTACATAAACACCCACCTTGGAGCCAAACAATTCAGTCTCTGTGCGATAGTAACTTTCCCCACCACAGGTGAACACCATCTTTTAAGTGACAGCTTCATATGACTTTTCATGTGTTTCATACAAAAATATTGTGTTTCACTTCTAGTTAATGCACCTCATGTGTTTGGTAAATGATTTCAAATGTTGTTAAACTATACTATTTTGAAAGTGCTTATAAAAGAAAAGCATATTCCTTTTATGCTTTCCTTCGTTTTAAACCTGTAATTACTATATATCACTGATTTATTAACCTGTGTTAATAAACATTGTCCTTCTTAGAGTAAAATTTGTTTCTAAAAGCAGGGAGCAGAAAGCATTTATAATTACCAAGATATTTATAAGTGTGGATAGCAAAATCCCATAGAAAACAAACAACACAAGCAAAACAAAACACAACAAAACTTAAAGCTAGATACTTGTAGGTGAGAAGGTGAGACGTGCTTTGGGTGCACACGTGACAAGGGGGCTCGGGGGAAATTCTGCTCCCAGGCAGGGAGGCTAGAAGGGCAGCCACACTCGTTTTCTCTGCAGAGTGGCTCTCTCGGGTGAAAGTGGGAATGGAAACTTTCTAGATCCTCACTTCTGCGTATGCGCTTTCCTAAAGCCATCTGCTTGAGCAGGTTCTCGGGGTGGAGGTTCTCCTTCCCGCCCCCTCAGGGTTGCCTTCTTTTCATGAAAAGGAAGGGTTTATTGCCGACTCAGCAGGATCTTCATTGACTCAGGTGTGGAAACCTGTGGACATCAAACGAAAGACAGTTGTTCAATTCCAGGGCATCGTAAACTTTCCCACTCCCCCCACCCCACACCACCGCAAGGCCCATTAAGAATGCACACGGTAGAAGACCCTCACTTCCCAGCACCCGTGCATCCCCCACTTTGGTTCCAGCCACCCACAAAAACAAGCTGGTCTACCTGACCCCCAGTTTGAAGCTCCTGGGCGGTGATCACAGCCATCATTCTGGGATCTTGCTATGTGTCTGCCACTGTTTGAAGTGCTTTGCATGTGTCGATTCACCTCCCAGAAATCTGTCCTCTTTCTGTAGCAAAGGAAGTGGAGATACAAACACGAGCACTGTCTTGTCCCAGCTCGCACAGCGGTAAGTGCCCCTCTCTCCCAGTGAGTAAGTCAGCCGAGCTGCCCTGAACTAGCGCGGGATTTCCATGCGACTGTTTTCATTTTTCAGCAGTTACAAGAAAGGGGACTATGAATGTTCTTGTCCAAGCATTCTCGTTTCTGTCGGGCGTACAACTAGGGATGGAACGGCTGGATCCTAAGGCAAGTGAAAGCTGAACTTTATAAGAAATTCCCAAACATTTCCCCAAAGTGACTGTACTGTTTTAAACTCCCCCAAGTGCAGTATCGAAGTTCTAATTATTCCACTTCTCTGCCAGAGTTTAGTGTGGACAATATTTAGTGTCACTGTTCTGAGTCTAGCAATTTTAGTGGGTGAAATTGTTATCTCATTGTGGTTTTGATTTGCTTTGCCTGAAAACTAATAATGTTAAGTATCTTTTAATATGCCTACTGGCCATTCATATATCTTCTTTTGTGTGTGTTCTGGTTGTTAAGCCCTCTTAAAAATTGGGTTATTTGCCTTCTCACCATCAATTTGTAGAACAAATTGTTCTACCCAATCTGTTGCTTGTCTGTTCATTTTCTCAGTGGTGTCTTTTGACGAGTAGATATTTTACATTATAATTTATCAATTGTTTTCTTTGATGGTGAGTGCTTTTGGTGCCTTGTCCAATACATCTTTACTTACCCAAAGTTGTGATGATGGTCTCCTTTGTTTTCTTCCAGAAGTTTTGTTGTTCTCAGTTCTATGCTTAGATCTACGCTATGGCACACATGATTTTCTGAATATGGAGTGAGGTAGGGAGTCATTTTTCCCCTGTGGGGAAGTCTAGTTGTTCTAGTTACAGTTGTTAAAAGGATGTTCCTTCCCGCATGGGTTGAAAATTAATTGGCCATATATGTATATCTATTCTTGACTTTCTATTTGGTTCCATTGATCTATTTTCCTACCCTTATGCCAGTATTTCACTGTCTCACTTACCATCGCTTTATAATAATTCTTGAATTTAAGGAGTGTAAGATCTCTAACTTTTTTCTTCTTTATCAAAATGTTTATAGCTCTTCTAGATTTCATTGTTTTGCATTTCGAGATAAATTTTAGGAACAGCTTGTCTAATTTTTCAAAAACACCTACTGCAGTTTTTCATTGACTCTCTAGGCCATTTTTCGGATATGCCATGATGACAGTATTGTATCTTTTAGTCCATGAACATGGGACACTTTTCAATTTGTTTAATTTCTCTCAGCAGGGTTTTATAGTTTTCAGGGTAGAGGCACTGCATATTTTTGAGTAGATATGTTCCCAGTAATTTGATATTCTTTTGATGTTGTTATAAAAATATTTACTTTTGCAATTTCACTTTCCAATTGTTGCTAGTACATAGAAATATAATAAATTTTTATACATTAAACTTGTGTGCTGTGACCTTGATAATTTCACTTATTAGTCCTAGTACTTTTTGGGTTTTCTATGTAAATACTTACATTATTTGTAACTTATAAGAGTTTTACTTCTTCTTTGTTAACTTGTATGCCTTTTATGTTGTATTCTTTTTTTATACCTTTTTTTTGTTTTGTTTTGAAGGTGCAGCTCACAGTGGCCCATGCGGGGACTGAACTGGCATCCTTGGTGTTATCAGCACCACGCTCTAACCAACTGAGCTAACTGGTCACTACTATATTTTATTCTTGTGTTAGGTGAGTTGAATGGAAACGTGAATGGGGAAATATTGAATGGAAACAGTAAAATATTGAATGGAAATAGTGAGAGCCAATATCATTGCCATTTCCTCAGTTGTAACGGGAAAGGGCATGTAATATTATCTGTTGGCTTCTATAAGCTGAGGGCATTCCCTTATAGTCTGATCTTTCTGAGTTATTATTATGAAGGCACATCGAATTTTCCAACGCTTACTCCACAACTACTGAGTTGCACGGACAATCATTCCTCTTTCACTTTGTTAATGTGTTGTATTTCTGCTTGGTTTTCAAATGGTACCAACCTTGCATTCCTCAGATAAACACCACGTGGTCATCATGTGCTATACTTTTTATATATCACTGGATTCATTTCATAATATTTTTATAAGGATTTTTGTTAACATATTCCTGAGGGAGATGGATGTAAACATTTTTTTAGTAACATCTTTGTCAGTGTTTGTTATCAGGGTAACATTGCTCTCATAAAATGTTTTGTAAAATGTACCAGTGAGGCCATTTGGCCCTGGAGTTTGTTTTCTCTTTTTAAAAATAACTTTAAAAAAGAGTGAGATTACCTCATTGGTATACCAACTGTCAGCGATAGAAATACAGTGTTATTCCTTGTATAGGCCAGGAATAGGGTTACTGAGTGAATTTCACAGAGGACGCGTCAGTCAGGTAGGCTTGCTGACAGTAACACGCTCACTCCTGGGCACGGTGACAGAAGCCAATGCAGCCAGCTCACCCTTGATGAACAATGCCAAAGAGGAAAGTCAAACAGTAAGGCAATTGTGTTTCACATTTTGCTAGAGGTCTTTGTAACATTTCCAGTGTGGATGTCACAAGCATAGACACCTTTCAGGAAGGAGGTAATTAATAGTGAAAAGGCTACTTAATATTAGCAATGTGCTACCATTCTAAAATTTGGAGAAAATATTTTATTGATTCAAAGATCTCGCTAAGAAGAGAATTGCTATGATTTTTTGTTTAAACAATCAATGTATGATGTAATAGTTACCCTGTCTGGTAATCTTCTTCTTTTCCTTCAGACCCGGGGTTCCATCTGGGAACTTTCTTTTAGCATTTCTTGTAGGGTGGGTTTGCTGGATATGAAAGCTGTCAGTTTTTGTCAGAGACTATCATTATTTCACTTCCAATTTTGAGCAATATTTTCACGGGGTATAGAATTTTAGTTTTTTTTGTGTGAATTTATTTTATTTTATTTATTTATTTATTTATTTATTTTTTTGGTCATTTTCTTGTCTTCTAGCCTCCACTTTCCTGGTGAGAAGGCAGGTGTCATTCACAACGTTATCCCTCTCTCTATATTATATACAATATATCTTTTCCTCTTTGATGCTTTAAAGATCTGTTGTTTACATTTTGTTTTCAGCAGTTTTACTATAATGTTCTTAGGTTTATTTTCTTTGTATTTATCTTGCCTAGAGTTTGCTGATGATTTTGTATCTGTGGGTTCGTGCTTTTCACCAATGTTGGAAAGTTGTTAGCCATTATCCCTTGATATGACTCCTCTGCTGCGTTATACTTGATCTTCCCTTCCTCTGGGACTCCAATTACGCGTATGTTAGAGTGTTTGATGTGGTCCCACAAATTTTGGATGCTCCCATCTGAGCTCTCCTCCACTTCTTTTTTCTTTTTGTTTTTATTCAGTTTTGATTCTTTTCATTGACCTACCTTCAATTTATCAATTTTTTTCCTTTTGCAGCATCCAATCAGTTATTAAGCCCATCTAATCAAGTGTTTATTTTTGAAATCATTTTTTCCTGGCATTTACAGTTGGTTTTAATTTCTAGTGTGTATGTGTCTGCTGAATTTTGCCATCTCTCTACACACGCTGTCTATTTTTTCCCACTGGCTACCTTACTATTTTTAACGTAGCCATTTAAAAGTCTCTGATTCCAAAATTTGAGTCTATTGGCAATTTCCTTTTTATTACTGTGGGTCACTTTCCCTTACTTTTTTACATGCCTTGTAATTTTTTGCTGGATATTCTTTGCTGGATATTTTTTGCTGGATATTCTTGTAGAAAATAATAGTAGGGACTGAAGTAAATGATATTTACCTCCAGAGGCGAGTACCTCACTCTGCGAGGCTGAAGTGAGGGTCAGTCTGTTGGCTCCAAGCTGAGCGAGGGTGGGTCTTGTTGTATGTTCTTCGATGGATTTACTGCTGCTGGCTCACATATTCTGACGCTGGATCAGCAGAGCCTGGAATTTGAACCCTGGCATGGCCCCAGGCCTGTGGGAGCCACTGCTCCCCACTCTCTGAGGACCCAGAATGACTAGAAAGGGCCTCTCACATCTGTTGCTCTCTTACCTCTTGCCTTCTGAGAGTGCTTCCCTGTACTCGGATGAGACCCCACGCCTCCCTGCGTGCCCTGCAGCTCTCACCCCCATTTCCGGCTTTCACCCTGGAGAACGGTTGGAGGTTGTATGCAGAACTATCTGTGACTCAGGCTTCGCAGGGTTCTGACTAGTCACCCCTGCGCACACGCACATGCGGAAACCTGGCTCGCCGTTCCTCACCCAGGGAACCGTCACGCAGTCTTGTTGTTCTGCCATGCTGGGTGTCCCCCCTCCCAGGCTTGTCACTTTCTAGAGTGGAGTTCATTTACACATCTCTGTGTTTTCAGAAATCTGAATAAATGCTGTGACTTTGTAGCTTATCTCCTTCTCTTTCCTGTCGACATCAGTGATCTCAGGCAACGTGTTTTTTATTAAAACCAGAAACAAAAATTCCTCTGATATGTTGCTCGTCTATCAAATGCTTTCCTTTGTCTTTCCTCTGATTTTTTTTTATTTTTCTTACAATTTGTATGTCTAGATACTGCGTTGGTTCTTTTTTCATTCTTGTCTTTTTTTTTCTTTAAAGATTTTATTGGGGAAGGGGAACAGGACTTTATTGGGGAACAGTGTGTACTTCCAGGTCAAGTTGTTGTCCTTTCAATTGTAGTTGTGGAGGGCGCAGCTCAGCTCCAGGTCTAGTTGCCATTGTTAGTTGCAAGGGGGCACAGCCCACCATCCCTTGCGGGAGTCGAACCGGCAACCTTGTGGTTGCGAGGACAGGCTCCAACCAACTGAGCCATCCGGGAGCTCAGCAGCAGCTCAGCTTAAGGTGCCGTGTTCAATCTCGATTGTACTTTGGGAGTCTCAGCATGGTGATCGTTCTGCACACAAAGGCGTCTGCAGGGCTGGCTTTAGTGCATGTGGAATCCTTGTCACATCAGAATGAGAGTGCGCTCTGGACCGATGCAGCCACGTTGGGTGGGCAGCATGAGTGCAAGCTGATTTCAGCCCCAGCTGTCCCT
This sequence comes from Rhinolophus sinicus, assembly GCF_036562045.2. Taxonomy (NCBI): domain Eukaryota; kingdom Metazoa; phylum Chordata; class Mammalia; order Chiroptera; family Rhinolophidae; genus Rhinolophus; species Rhinolophus sinicus. Next base: position 181,912,294 of record NC_133755.1, on the reverse strand, counting down.
GTCTGGGCACACGGCGTGCCCTGCCCCATTCTATCCAGTACCCGCCTCACCTGGAGGCCCCTCCATGTCTTCAGTCACAAAAATCTGGGGCAACCGCCATTTGCCCAGCGTCACATCTCTGGCTGAATAAAGAAGCTTTTCACTGGAGCTGCTCCTGCCTGGGGGCCCCCAGTTGCCCTGCAAGCCTTGCAGTGCCAGCGATCAAAGAGGACTGGTCTGTTTGGGAAAAACAGGGCCTCACTTTTTATGACCCTCTGTAAGGGGCGCCCCAAGCCTCTCTGTTTGCTTCTCAAGGATTAATAGAGATTTTAGTGAAATGGGTTTTTGTAACTTGGAACAGCCTTGCAACTCTCTTCTCCCTCGGGTACAGACACTGGGATGATAAAGGTGTAGAGAGAGACACCCACTACAACATGTAAAAATGACTCTTTTCCTCCAACAACTAACACCTCCTTCCTGGGACAAGCCTGTCACACCTGCTCTCCAGCCTTCGTGCTGGAGCCAGGTGGGTCCCACCAATGTCTGCTGCTGTATACTGCCTGTTTAACTAATTTTTAAAAAGTATTGTAAAAAGTGTCGAGCAAGTCAGCTCTACTAGGTCATTGGCTAGACAGGCCCCATGTGTGTATGTGCAATTAGGTGTAATATAGTATGTCAGTCCAAGGTCGTGGGCACTCCTGTCTCCAAAATCTACCGAAAGCTGCTTGCACCTGGGGAGCGTGTCCTATGCCTACCTGCCTCTCACTCTTGATATTTCTACACAGCCCATCAAAATTCCATGTCCACAGCTATTAACAATCACTTGTAATTTACTTAATGGCTCCTGCTTTACCTACATGGGGTCTGAGGCTCGGATCAGAATTGTCTTTATTTACATTCAAGTGTGTTATGAGCTTTGCAAATACGACTGGGCACAGTTGGGCTTCCTTGGCCTTATATGATAAACTGGCGAGGGGTGGTCCAAGATTTATAGAAAAACAGACTCTTTTCTCTTTCCGCTCCATGATCTTTGCCATGTTGGATTTAATCCTTAGGTTTGCACCTTGGCAGAGGGCTGCTATATTTCCAGCCTTCCAGTACATATTTTAAGCAGAAGAAAAAGGCAGGAAAAGCAACAGTGACCAGTTGTCTATGTTGCATTGGCCAGAACTATGTCATGTGGCTGCTTCCAGCTCCATGGGAATCACAGGCTTGCTCTGAAGACGCCACACACGAGACTAGTGTGGCCTTGTTTCTTCCCGGGGGGATGCATTGCCTCATTCTCTGACTGCAGGCAGCATCTCCATCCAAGTTCTTTCTTGCGTGCGCTGTTCTTAGAGGCTAAGTGTGGGAAATGAATGCCATTTCTCACCTACACAGGAGAATTTTCTCATCAGGAAAAACACATAGTTCAGACAGCACTGAGGAAAATTCCTTGGGTCTGAGTGAGTGATGGAACATGGACTGGAAAACAGGAGGCCATGTGTATTCTAATTAAATGGTACATGTTTTTGAAGAAAGTGGCACATATTCATAGTATCTAAAGGATTTATTTATTTATTTTCTAAAGGATTCATTTTTGACATAGATAATTAACTATGGTTGAATCATGACTTATATTTGACTTCTTTATAAAATGTTTCTTCTAATAACTACAATTGGCATGCACATGACTTCTTTTAAACATTTACTTTCGTATTAGGGAAAACTTACTCAAATCATCCGTGAAATGGGTATGAGACATGCTGTGTTCAACCCTAATATGCAGGGGCTGGATGACCCCTGCTCACGGCAGTCCTGGCTGTGAGAACATTCCCTCCAGATGAGGCCATCAGAACCCACGTGTGTTCTTGGATGCCTGGTTACTCGTGAAGGTAAACAGGCCTGACCCGAGGGCTCCTAGGGCAAATAGTGGGTCCAGTGACTTGCAAGAGTCACTGTACACAAGTTAATACTGGTCCTCTTGTTCTGCCACCTTCTTCTGGGTGCTTTACTAGGTCAAAGGAAAACCTTACAATTGTGAAGTGATGGAGGTGGAGGTGGAGATGCAGAGAGAGGGGAGATGAGCTGGGGCGCAGGGTGTGGGACAGATGCCCCCGCAGCACCGAGGGTCTCAAGCCTGTCCTTTCATGTGCTTTTTGGTTTTACTGGCAGGTGTAAATGGTAAGCAAAGTCCCAAGGGTAACAGTCAACATATGTATGTATTACCCTCAACATTTCACATATCTTGGTGTATTTGGGAGAAGCCAAATAATGTGGCTGTTACGAATGTGGGTTGCAGTACCTGCTTGGGGTTAGACTCATGCCCATCCGATTCCAAAGCTGATGATCGTTGGTTGTGCTAGGCTGTCCGTCTTCTAAGTATAAAGCATAGTGGCAGGTAAAGAATTAATAATATCAAGCTCACAGTGTAATAGGATGGTGTGGGGACAGAGTCCCAGAAAGCGGTTTCCAGGCTCTCGGCCTCGCATGGGGAGGTGCTGGCTCCGGTGGTGGTTGACCATTGGCTGTAGCTGGTTGGCCAATTGGTTGCTGATGTAACTGCCATGACTGCGTTGGTTGGTTGGTTGATTGGCAGGCAGAAAAGGGGACGGTGGATTGCGGATCGTGTGGATCCTACTTCCTGTGTTTCGCCTGGCTGCCAGCAAGAATATAGTGGTGTGACTCACCTATCTGTGGCTCCGTGGGTGTTCCTTTTTGGCCTCACCATATCCTGCATTCTTATGTGGGGAGTGGGAGCTGAGACCCCGCGTGACACCCTGCATGACACGGTGCAGCGAGCAGGGTTTGGTGTCGGCCGAAACTCTCCGTAAGGTAATGGAGCAGTTTATATGTATGAAAGGTCAGTTTCAGAAGGCCCGGGAGGAGCTGCACCAGGAACGGGAGGTGCGGTCTGCCTGGGAGACTCGAGCCTCCAGATGGCACGCCACCCTGTTGGCCGTGGAGGGCGTTGCGTTCATTTTGGTGATCTGCTGCGGCCTTAAGCTCCGAGAGTTGTGGACATCTGCCGTGGAGGCCTCCACCCACTCAGACACCTGCCACGGTGAGCAAGATTCCGACCAGGTAGGAATGGAGTCTGACTCTGGGCAGGAGGACGTGTGGCCCCCACACAGTGTATGGTGCCTGGTGGCCACTGTTCTCAGGAGTTTGACCCCCAAGGAGGGGTGGGAGGACATGGATGGCTCTCCGGCCAGTGTGGAGAGGGCCCTGCAGGCTCTGGCTGAGCGGTTGCCGGAGGAGGCGAAGGCTACAGCCGGCTGCGTGGGCTGGGTGTTCCTCATGGCCTTGCAGCATAGCATGGAGGACGCGCTTAATGAAGCAGCTCAGGTGCCGGACCAGCAGCCCCGGGGGAGGCGTTGGAAGCTCGGGTGCTCCTGTTAGAACAGGGGCCCCACAGTGGAGACTCAGAGGCAGAGGCGGAGGAAGCGAGTGGAGACAATGTAGGCCCCAACCCCCAAGCCCGGCCAATCTTGAAGCAAAGGGTAAAACATGAGCAACCTTTGGGCCTTGGGGGCATTGCTGCCGGAAACCCAGCTGTGATTGAGTTCACTACCTACACCCCTTGCATTCCCACTGAGTTGCAGGAGCTGGGGAGGCGGTACAGACAGAGCCCTGGAGAGCCAGTCTCGGCTTGGCTACTACGTTTATGGGATGAGGGAGCAGACAGCATTCTCTGCTCCCCAGGCGAGATGGAAAAGCTAGCCTTCATGACAGTGCATCCGTCCCTGCGACAAAGGTTACAGAACTGCCATAGGTTGGCCAACAACCAGGGCAACCACACTCTAATGGAGTGGCTCACGGCTGCGGTACGCACCGTATGGGAACAGGCTGGCGAGCTGCCAGACACTGTGAGTCAGTGGCAGTCATTTACGGAACTTACGCAAATAATCCGTGAAATGGGTGTGAGACATGCTATGTTCAATCCTAATAAGCGGGGGCTGGATGACGAGCTTTTTACAGCCAGCATGAGAACTGGTTTTGGATACTGCACCTGCGAGTGCCTTTGGATCCTTGATTGCTATTCTTACACCGTATGTAGGGCGACAGATCCATGAAGTTACAATTGCCATGACCACCCTAGGGGATGTTGAAAGCCAGGGGCGAAGGAAGTTAAGACAGGAGGTCCGCACAGTTGAGACCTGGAAGCCTAAATCAAAAGTAAAGGGGTGAGGTCACGGGCCTCAGAGAGTAACACGCGCACAGATGTGGCGTGATCTCGTGGCAGCAGGGGTCGATTGGGAGAAGATAGACCAACAACCCAATGCACTCTTGTTGGAACTTTTGAAACAGCTGCATCCGGAACAGCAATTCCGGCGAAACCTAAAGGAGAACTCTGGGAAAGCGCGACCCATGTCCCTCCAGGACTTCATGTGGCTACTTGAGGCCGACTCCTTTCAGCTTGATTAGGGGTGGGGCCAAGGTACACGGTCAGAGGGGACGAGCAGGGACCTGAGGCCCCACGTGGAACTGTTCATACATTGGTCCCCTTCTAATGTGCAGAGGGCTTGGCCCTAGTTGACACTGGCGCAGACTGCAGTCTTGTTTATGAGAAACCCTGGCTGTGCCCAGGAAGTCTGGTTGTGCCCAGAAGGACTGGCGGTGCCCTTCGAGCTCTGGCTGTGCCCAGAAAGTAGGTGGACATCGAGGGATACCCCTTGGGACATTACTTGAATGGAACTGGGACCTTTTTTTTTCATGATCTGGGCTCCTGACACAGGGCCCCTCGCAGAAGACACTTTTTGTGTAGATTGTGAGGCGAGACTCTGGAGGGGTGGAGTGTGGGGACAGAGTCCTGGAGAGCAGTTTCCAGGTCTTGGCCTCGCCTGGGGATGGTGCTGTCTCGGTGGTGGTTGCTGTTGTCTGTAGCCAGTTGGCTGCTGATGTAACTGCCGTGACTGTGCTGGTTGGTTGGTTGGTTGGTTGGTTGGCAGAAAAGGGGACGGTGGATTGCGGATTGTGTGGCTCCTGCTTCCTATGTCTCCAACCCAGCTGCCAGCAAGAATATAGTGGTATGACTCCCCTATCTATGGCTCCGTGGGTGTTCCTTTTTGGCCTCACCATGTCCTGTGTTCTTATGTGGGGAGCGGGAGCTGAGACCCTGCATGACACCCTGCATGACAGATAGAGATACACATCCAACTTAGTAAATGACTAAAATGCAAGGCTGCTTTGCTCACTGCCTCACTGCCAAGCCGTGGCCTGTCCTGCATGGTCTTGCTCACTGCTCTCCTCTAGTCCCCAGCCCCAGATTGCCTCATTCAGCACTTACTCCCACTCTGCGTTACTGCAACAATAATTTGACTTCCTGACTTTACTTCCTATGCAAACACTTATTTCTTTTAAGTATAAACATCAGGATCAGAAACTCTTGTCCTGTGGATTTGACATGCAGAAATATTTTGTTCGGTAGCACAGTATTTTAAAGATGATTTGAATTTAAATTCCTTTTCCAGATGGGTCCCACCAAAGCCTGCTGCTGTATACTGTCTGTTTTAATAATTTTAAAAAAGTATTGTGATCGAAATATATTTGACATACAACATTGTGTCAATTTAAGTGTCCACATGTTAATTTGATACATTTCTGTGTTGTGATATGGTTGCCATTGTGGTGATAATTAACCCCTCTATCCGTGACATAATGGTCCTCATGTTTTAGTTGTTGGAATCATTAGATTCTACTCTCTTAGCAGGTTTGATGATGCTAATATAATATCGTTGTCTATATTCACTGTGCATGAGCTCTCTAGGGCTTATTTCCTGCTCATTGCAAGTTCGTACTGTTTAACTAATTGAGTGTACCTTCCTGGTCCTGAAAACATTGCGTTTAAGGTCCTTTTATATACAGTGTGATCTTTGGAAAGAAAAGTCCTGTCTTATTGCAGACGGTGGTCACTCCCACAGGTGAAGCCCCTGTTATTGTTTCCCACATGGGTGCACCGCAGGTTAGGTCGTCTTATTTTTTATATATTGCATTTATTATATTTTGCCTTTTGATCCAATTTTAGAGTCTTTTAAAAGTAAAATTAGTTCAACTGCATTTATTGTTATAGAGGATAGATGTAGTATTCATTTTTTCATAATTTTACGTTACATTTATTATTTTTATTGCTTATTTTAAAACATGTTTTCCACTAAATTGATCTGTGTTTGTTGTTTTATTTTATGTGTGCACGTCTAGTAAACCGAATATTTGTATTTTGTTCCAGAAGTTGCTTTTTATTACTATTTATTTGTACTTTGTATTCTGTTCTTTTATACTTTAAACAATAATTTGGCTGGGTAGAGAATTCACTGGTCATGCATTCTGTTTTTGAGAATCTTTCAACATCGCTCCACTGATGGGTGGAACACTGCTGGGGTTATTCTGGAGCCAATGTGATAATATTCTCTTACAGGTGACGTAGGCTTGGTTGTCTGGATGTCTAAAGGTTTCTTCTTTGCCATTGATTTTCAGCAACTTGTGCATTGTTCTCTGTCCATTTCTCAATAATTATACAGAGGGCTTTTCAGTCCAAAGAGCATACATTTTTATTTCATATATTTTATAATTTATAGCTTGCTTCTTTATAACTTATAGGCTGACATTCTGTTCTGTTAATTTGGTTCTCCCTTTTGGGGATTCCATTATGCATCTGTTGTATCTTATTTGAATGCCATTTGAGTACATCACTTTTATGTTTAATTCTTTAAATTATTGTTCCTTTCCACTCTATTTTGTTTACTTTTCTCAGTTGTGTCCTGAACTTTTCCTACTGTGTTTTAAGCAGTTTTTCCTCCTACCTAAGATCCTCCTCTGAGTTTCTGTCTGTATTGTGTATGAAGTGACGGCAGTTCCAGCAGTCTCTTTGACCATGCATGAAAGCTGTGTGACGAAGTTGACAGAGAAGAACCACAGAGGAACCTGGCTTCTAAGACCATCATCGATCTTCTATACAAGCCTTGAATTGCCTCCTTCAAGACACATATATTAGAAAACGTTACACTCAAATTTTTAAATCTACTGTAATTTGAGTTTTCTGTTTTATCTACTAATACACATCTCTTATCTGATATAACATGGATGCATCACAATTTATATTAATTATGGACATTTATTTTGTTTGTAATATCTTACTGCAAAACATTGCTGAGAAAAATAAAAGATCTAGATAAATGGAGAGATATACTATGTTCATGGATTAGAAGACAACATTGTTAAGATGGCTGTTCTCCTTAAATAGGTCTATAGATTCAAGGCAATTCCAATTAAATCCCAGGAGGTTTTTTTGGTTAGATGTTTAAAAGCTAATCCTAAATTTTAAATGGAAATGCAAATTCCCTAATATAGTCAACATGACATTGAAGAACAGATTTGGCTAATCTAACCTAAATGATTTTAAGACATATACTTGAACTATATTAATCAAAGCTGTGTGGTATAGACATAAAAACAGAAAAAGAGGTACATCAAATAGAAAGTATAGAAATAGACCTACATATCTAGAATCAACTGATTTTTGACAAAGGTGTCAAAACAATTCAAAGATGAGCTCTTTAACAAGTGATCCTGGGACAACTGGATAACCATATAAAACAAAACCAAAACCAAAACTGCAGAGCTTTATCTCACATCATTTAAAGCATTAACTTGAAATAAGTCTTAGGCCCAAATGTAATAGATAAAACTTCAAAAAGAAAACAGAGGAGAAAATCTTAGTGACCTTGACTTTGGCAAAAATTTATTTAAAAGGACTCCAAAGCCACAAAGTAAAAAAGACAAAAAAAAAAAAAAAAAAAAAAAAAATCAATAAATTTGACTTCAAAATGAAAATTTTTGATCTTCAAAACACGTTACTATAAAAATGAAAAAGGAAAATCACAGACTGGGAAAAAAATGTTTATAAAATATATATCCAACAAACATTTGTACATGAATATACAAATAACTCTTTAACCCGAAACTAATATAAAATAATATTGAATGTCAACTGTAACTGGAAACAATAAATAACTAAAAAAAAAATACCTCTCACAATTATATTATAAGAGAACAAACAACCCCCCTAAAAATGGGCAGAAGATTTGAACAGGCACTTCACAAAATAAGATATGTAAACAAATAAGAAAATGAAAATACGTGTGCTCAAGATAATTAATTATTATGGAAATGCACATGAAAACCATTACTCACCTGCTAAATGGATACAAGTAAAAAGACTGACCATGTTAAGTGTTGTCAAATATGTGAGAACTCACACACTGGCGATAATTTCAGATTGTTTGTCTGCTCTCGAAAATGTTTGGTAGTTTCTTTAAAAATTAAATAGATATCAACCATGTGGCCCAGCCTTTCCTCTCCCACTTATGCAAGAGAAACAGGAATTTTGTTCTGCAGCAATACTGGTACACACATATTCACAGAAGCTTGGCTTGTGACACCCAACAACTGAAAACGCCTGAATGTCCATCAGCAGGTGAAAGAACAAGCATATTTTGGTGTATCTACACAACAGAATGCTACTTAGTAATAAAAAAGAACAAACTGTTGATACATGTAACAACATTCAAGAATCTCAAAATAATTATGTTGCATAAAAGAAGACAGACACTACAAAGTACATAGTGTATTATTCCATTTATATAAAATTGTATAAAATACAAAGATTTAGTTACAGAAAACGCATCTGTGGGAAGTTGGGAGGGAGGAATCGATCACAAAGAGGTATGAGAAAATGTTTGGATGTGATGGAAATATTCATGATCTTAATTGTGGTGATAACCTCGCAGGAGTCATGCATCAAAACTCATCAAATCGTACCATTTAAATATGGACACTTTACTATATATTATTTATATGCCAGTGAAATGGTACGCATTTAAAATAAAAAGGGAGTTTCCAGATGTGCAGGAAAAGAGTCTGGGAAAGGGGCAAATTGGGTCAGGCTGGGGAGTGCACAGAGCAAAGGAGAGCTGAGGGTCTGGGTGAGGACGATCTGGACGACCGAGGTGACGAGGTGACCCAATGTGCAGGTGCCAGGACTGGTTCTGATAACCTGTTGGGGTAGCCAGGTAAGCAGTCCTAGCTAGTCAATCTGGATGTGCTGACAACACTCCGCGCTGCAGAGGCTGGTGTGCCCATCCCAGGACCCCAAAGCCTCCTCAGGGCATTGTTCCCTTGGGCAGGGGCCTTCTCCTCCTGGGGTGGTGTGAACCACGGGGGGAGCGTGGCCCAGCTAGGGCCCGGGACAAGGCAGTAGTCATGTGACAGTCACTTTCTATACAATGTACATATTCATGCACATATACACACATCACAGTCCTATAGCACACACACATATGTATTCATATACATATACACACATACACGCACACACACAGGGAAATAGTCACACATATAATGTCCGTATGGCATGCACACATATCCATATACATTCACACACGACATATTCACACGCCTATAATTCATATACACATACATATTCACACATAAATACATATTCACATACGAGGCCAGACAATTAGCGTCGCAAACTTTCCGCTGTGTGAGTCCTCGAACTTAATGGTCCCACCTTTCGTATGCGTACACACATATATTTTTAACCTTTATTACAATCTTGTCACGTGCTTCTTATCCCCATTTTGCCAATGAAGAAAGTATATTTTAGAGATAGTAAGGAGTTTGCTAATAATAATTCACAATTCATATTAATCAAAGAACAATTAACTCAGGCAGCCCTGATCTTCCACTTCTGTCAGTCTAGAGCCCCCCACTGGGCAAACATTTACACAGCAGCAGTCCTGAGGGTCTGGCCCCAGCATGTGGTCCTGGCTGGACTCCTCAGTGCTGGCCTGGCCTGGCTCCTGGGCTGATGGGCCCCCACCCGCAGAGGACCTTCCACAGGGCTTCAGGCCCCCTCAGCCCTGCGCCAACGTCAGTCCCTTCCGACTGGCATGTGCCATGTACCACTGCCCTCCCAGCCATGTCTCAGCTTCTCTCCATCCAGTGTTGTGCCCCACAATGCTCCATGGAGTTTTGGGGGTAAAACTTCGCCTGTTTATCTCATGTGCTCTTACAGCAACGTTGCAAGGAGCTTGTGTTTCTGAGAAGGAAGGTGGGCTTCATGGAGGCGCCACACAAAGGCTCTTTTATATTTTGTTTCTAAATTATTTACCTCCTTCATTCCCATCAGCAAGTGGGGTGATTGGATGTGAAGTCATGAGAAGGCTTATTTGACTCAGCTGTTTTAGGAAGGTGCTAATTTTCACGCCGCTGTCGCACTCTGGCCTTGCCTCTCACAGAGGAGAGCGAGTACAAGCTGATCCGAGTTGCTGTTTCCCAGGCCTGCATCTGTGAGGCGAAGCAGGGAAAGAGCTCAGACACATTTCTCTTTGCATCCCCACCCGCTGCCGAATGCCAGCTCTTCCCCTCGCTGCTCCGTATTTTCTCGTGTCTACGTGAGTCTCTCAGCCACGCTGCAGGAATGGCCCCTGCTGCAGCCATGGGCAGCATACCCCCCTAGTGTCCTCCCTACGTCACTCCCCTGGTCATCCACGTCTGAGTCTCACCTCATTGCCACAGCTCTCCTCCATCCCAGCATCTGAATGCTCCGCGGGCAGCTTGGGTGGGACGCTGGCTTCTGCTAGCCCGGCCCCGACAGGGAGATCTTGGGGGAAGAATGAACATGATTTGCTGGTGATGAGGGGCAGGGACAAGAGCGGTGAGAATGACATGGACGTCTGGAATGAGCAAGAAGGCGCATCGTGGCGTAACCAGCAGACCTGGAGACGAGACCATTTCAGACATGTTAAGTTTGATGTACACGTGTGATTTGTCAACGACCATTTAAAGAGGTCTGGGCTGGGAATCTAAACTGGGGACCTGTTGGAGCATGGATCGGTCATGAAGTCATGGAATGGACGAGGTGATGCAGGCAGAAGTTGGGGCGAGGCCCAGAAGAGGGCTCACCATGGAAACCAGAGGGACTGATATTTATAGATCAGAAAGGGCAAGAGGAGCTGATGAAAGACCAAAGAATGGCCGTACAGGAGGACAAACAGCACTGCTGGACTGACACGGAAGAAAGCACCTCAAGAAGAGAACAGGGGCCCCTCTGAACAACGTGCTGCTCAGTAAACTGCAGACTGAAAGGTGGAAGCAAACCCTAAAGAACCAAATTTAAAAGACTCGCTACAAAAACAGCTGGTTTTCTCCTATTTTTACTCATCTGCAAATTGCCCATTCCTATTCATCTGCAGTGTTTTATTGAACGTCCAACATCAGCATCCAGAACCAGAGGCCATAAGAGCCGTGTGCGGCGTGGCTGTGATCCATCCTGCCCTTTGGAGGCCAACAAGCAGTTAAAGCTGAGAGGAAGCTGAGCTTTCCCCGGTCTGTTCTCCATTAAGGATTGGAAAGTCCAAAAGCACACTGGCTATTGGAGGAATCTGGGCCCACAACTGTTTCTTTGCTGTTATTTTGGCTCCATCCACACCCACCCTGCTGATTAGAAAGTGGAAAAGCTGTGAAGATTTTTGTCTTGTGTCACACAGAGATGGAAGCAAGAAGAAAACGGTTTCCATAGGAATCCAGAGAAGTTGGAAATGTTTGGGGGAAAATGATGCGTGGTTGCTAGGGACTGGCTACTGTTTTCACTTGGAGCCGTGAGTCATTAATATCAACAAACATAGTTCACACTACTGTGCAGAGTTCAGGCAGGGAACCGTACCTTCCCGAACGGCAAATGGTGTCTCTTTGTGAACACGAGCACAGCTCTAGTCATGCAACAAATGGCTGTTGAAGAATTTCCCCCCCTTTTTCCATCCCAGAGACAGAAGGACATTCCAGCAGAAACATTTTCCTGTTTGGGTACATCTGGCAGTGGAGTAAAAAGTAACTCTGCAAAGCAGATGGATTTATTACACTGTAAAGTTATTCAAATGAAGAGCTTTAATCCTGGAACCTGTGTGTGTGTGTGTGTGTGGGGGGGTGAGTGTCAGGGATAGTCACAGACTCAAAATTGATTAGTGCAATTTTTGTGTTGTCTTTTTTTCTGTGCACTTTCCTTTTAGTAATTTGTTATAACACACACACACACACACACACACACACACACCCCTCAAAGAATAATGTAATACATACCTTAAAATCTATCATGCAGTTTATAAAGCAAAATATTGCAAGTGTAGTTGAAATCACCTCTCTATACATTGCCCTGATTGTATTCTCCATACTCCTGACTGCAGGAAACCACTCTTCTGATTTTGGTGTTCATCTCCATAGAAACAGCTATATTTTGACAGCATGTATATTTATTACAAAACTATAAATGGCATTTTAAACCTTTAATTTGCAATAATCTTAGATTTACAAAAGTGTTACAAAAATAGTACAGAGACCATGATCAAGTGGGATTTTCTCCAGGAATGCAAAGATGGTTCAACATCCACAAATCCACAACTGTGATACACCACATTAACAAAATGAAGGGATAAACATCATAGAATCATCTCAATAGATGCAGAAAAAGCATTTGAAAAATTCAACATTAAGTTTTGAAAAAAACTCCCAACAAAGTGGGTATAGAAGAAACTTACCTCAACATGATAAAGGCCACATAAGACAAGCCCACAACTAATATCAGACTCAATGGTGAAAAGCTGAAAGGTTTTCTTCAAGACCAGGAACAAGACAAATATGCCCACTCTCAGCACTTATATTCAACATGGTATTGGAGTCTTAGCCAGAGCAATTAAAGAAGAAAAAGAAATAAAAGACATCCAAATTGGAAGAAAAGAAGTAAAACTGTCACTGTTTGAAAATAACATAATATTATGTATAGAAAACCCTAAAGACCTTATTAAAAACTATTATAACTTATAAACAAATTCAGTAAAGTTGAAGGATATAAAATCAATACACAAAAATCTGTTGCATTTTTATATACCAATCATGAACTACCAGAAAAAGAAATAAAGAAAATAATTGCATTTAAATTGCATCAGAAAAGAATAAAATACCTAGGAATAAATTTAACCAAGGAGGTGAAATTTAAAGAAATTTAATCAAGGAGGTGTATATTGAAAATTGTGAGACATTAATGAATGAAATCGAAGATAAAAATAAATGGAAAGATATGTACTCATAGATTGGAAGAATCAATGTTAAAATGTCCATACTAACCAAAGCAATCTACAGATTTAATGCAATCCTTATCAAAATTCAATGACATTTTTCAAAGAAATAAAGCAAATAATCTTAAAATTTGAATGGAACCACAAAAAAACACCCAAATAGCCACAGCAATCTTGAGGAAAAAAAAGAACAAAACTGGAGGCATCACGATCCCTGATTTCAAACTGTATTACAAGGCTATATTAATTAAAACAATATGATACTGGCATGAAAACAGACATAGATCAATGGCACAGAATAGAGAGCCCCGAAATAAACCCACACATATGTGGTCAACTAATTTATGACAAAGGAACCAAGAATATACAATGGGGAAAGGAATGTTTCTTGAATAAACGGTGTTGGGAAAACTGAACAGCCACATGCAAAAGAATGAAACTGATCACTATTTTATACACAAAAATTAATTCCAAATGGATTAAAGACTTGAACATAAGAACTGAAAACATGGAACTCCTAGGAGGAAACAGGTGGTAAGCTCCTTGACATAGGTCTTAGTGATCATTTTTTGAATCTGACAGTAAAAGCAAAAACAACAAAAGCAAAAATAAATAAATGGGCTGCATCATACTAACAGCTTCTGCACAGCAAAGAAAATCAGCAACAAAATGAAAAGGCAACTTACTGAATGGGAGAAAATATTGGCAAATTGTATATCTAATAAGGGGCTATTTTTCAACATACATAAAGAGCTCACACAACTCAACAGCAAAAAACCCCAAACAATCTAATTAAAAAATGGGCTGAAGATCTGAGTAGACATAGACATTTTTTCCAAAAAAAAACCATACAAATGGCCAATAAGTACATGACAAGGTATTTAACATCACTAATCATCAGGAAAATGCAAATCAAACCCACGATGAGATGTTGCCTCACCCCTGTCAGAATGACTATTATAAAAAAGACAAGAAATAACAAGTGTTGGCGAGGATGTGGAGACTTCCAGTACACCTTCATGTACTGCTGGTGGGCTTGCGATTGGTGCAGCCACTATGGAAAACAGCGTGGAGGACCTCAAAAAATTAAACACAGAATTACCTATGACCCAGCAATTCCACTGCTGGGTATTTATCAAAAGAAAATGAAATCACTAATTTGAAAAGATATATGCACCCCTGTGTTCACTGCAACATTATTTACAATAGGTACCATGTTTCCCCGAAAATAAGACCTAGCTGGACAATCAGCTCTAATGCAGCTTTTGGAGCAAAAATTAATATGAGACCCGGTATTGTTTTACTATAATATAAGACTGGGTCTGTAATATATAATATAATATAATATAATATAATATAATATAATATAATATAATATAATATAATATAATATAATATAATATATAATGTAATGTAATGTAATGTAATATATACTGGGTCTTATATTAATTTTTGCTCCAAAAGATCCATTAGAGCTGACTGTCCGGCTAGGTCTTATTTTCAGGGAAACACGGTAAGTTAGTTAGGTTGAAAGAAATGGATCAAAAAAGATATGCTGGGGCGGCCAGATGGCTCAGTTGGTTACAGCATGAGCTCTGGACGACAGGGTTGCTGGTTCGGTTCCCACGTGGGATGGTGGGCTGTGCCCCCTGCAACTAAAGATTGAAAACAACAACTGGACTTGGAGCTGAGCTACGTCCTCCACAACTAGATTGAAGGACAATGACTTGGAGCTGATGGATCCTGGAGAAACACACTGTTCCCCAATAAAAACAAATTAAAAAAAGATATGCCATGAGCAAACAATGAGCATAAGAAGGCTTGTATATTGTTCTTGTAATATCAGAATATTATCAGAGACATTTCATTATCAGAATTACAAAAGTAACAATTCATCAGGAAGACTGAAATTAAATATGTATATATGATTAATAACAGAGCCTCAGATACATAAAGCAAAAATGGACTGAATTGGGAAATACACACAACTCCGCAATTATAACGAAGCGTTTTATTACGCATCTTCTCCAATTGGTAGAACAAATTGACAAAAAAATC
This sequence comes from Rhinolophus sinicus, assembly GCF_036562045.2. Taxonomy (NCBI): domain Eukaryota; kingdom Metazoa; phylum Chordata; class Mammalia; order Chiroptera; family Rhinolophidae; genus Rhinolophus; species Rhinolophus sinicus. Next base: position 181,897,145 of record NC_133755.1, on the reverse strand, counting down.
AGTAGAAGATCTGAGCTACACTATTACCACCTTTATCTGATTGATAGTTATAGAACACTATATCCAACAATGACAGAATACACACTCTTTTCCAGTGCATATGATGTATGCACTAAGATAGACAATATGCTGGCACATAAAAACAAGTCTCAATAAATTTAAAAGGATAAAAATCTTGCAAAGTGTATTCTCTGAACACAATGAAATTCAGTTAGAAATCAGTAACAATATGATAGCTAGATTTAAAAAACACCCAAATCTAAACAACACTCTTCTAAATGACTCATGTGGCAAAGATGAAAACAAGGGGAAATTAGGAAACATTTTGATCTGCAAGACCCTAAAAATACAACGTATCTAAATTTGTGGGATGCAGCTAAGTCCGCATTTAGAAGCAGCTTGTAGCTTGAATGAGGAGTCTGAGCAGAGGGGAAGAGGTCTGTGAGTAAGGTGTGGAATTAGCAGTCATTAGCACACAGGTTTAGTGGGCCAACAAAACTTACCAGGGAGAAAAGCACACGCCACATCTGGACCTCAGGGAAACGCCAGCTCTAAGGGGCATAAACAGATACAGATAGAGAGGAGGTGGGAGAGAAACAGGTGAGTGGAGTAGGTCCCATTAACTTCTAAGTTCCACCAGCCAATGGGGTAAATACAACAAGAATTATCATGTACACAAACAGTTGTGAAAATGTAAGACTGTATCTGCAATAGCCCAAACGGCCACACGATGGCGAAACAACATCAGCAAAGCTTCCCAGGGCCTCACGTTTTAAAACAGCTTGTGATAGTGCACCCTCTTCTGAGTGTGAGCATATACTCACCCACTTATTAAGTTTACGCTTATTGGTTAAACACATGTTTATGGCGTCGTACTGGCACCACCACAGCGAACAAGACAGCTGTGGGGACAGAGTCCCAGAGAGCAGTTTCCAGGCTCTCAACCTCACGTGGAAAGGTGCTGGCTCGGGTAGTAGATGGCCATCAGCTGTAACCAGTTAGCCATTAGCCACTAATATAAGTGCCATGGCTATGCCGGTTGGTTGCTTAGCAGAGAAGCGGACGGCAGGCTGTGGATCGTGTGGCTCCTGCTTCCTGTGTCTCCAACCCAGCCGCCAACGAGAATATAGTGGTATGACTCCCCTACCTAAGGCTCCGTGGGTGTTCCTTTTTGGCCTCACCATGTCCTGCGTTCTTGTGCGGGGAGCGGGACTAGAGACCCTGCATGACAACAGTTTTTTCCCCAGGGGTGGGATTGGGGTGCAGAAAAAAAACAAGTAAATAAATTAAAAAGGGTCTTTTCAGACCTTGTGGTAAAGGGTGTGGTAAAGGTTTGAGAAAAGTAGAACTAGGTATTCCGGACAGCAAGTTTTGCTGGTGGAGAAGCAGAGCCATGGGCAAGACTCAGCCCTCACTGTGTGGTCAGGGCCACAGGATGTGGACTGCCAACAGCTGTTCACCTTCCACACGCTGACTCACAGATGTTCTGGGACAAGCGCCACACACATCCCATCATCTAGGCTCAAACTCACATGTACTGCTTGTGGGGACAGAGCCCCAAAGAGCAGTTTCCAGGCTCTCGGCCTCATGTGGAAAGGTCCTGGCTCGGGTAGTAAATGACCATCAGCTGTGACTAGTTTGCCATTGGCTGTTACTGGTTAGCCACTGGCCGCTGACATAACCGCGGTGGCTAAACTAGCAAGGTGTGGCGTGGTGTGGCGTGTGGATTACAGATTGCAGAGAGGCAGATTGCAACTAGCGAGGTTGGTTGGCAGAGAAGGGGATGGCAAGTTGAAGATCGTGTGGCTCCTGCTTCCTGTGTCTCCAACCCAGCTGCCAACGAGACCATAGTGGTCTGACTCCCCTACCTATGGCTCCGTGGGTGTTCCTTTTAGGCCTCACCATGTCCTGCGTTCTTGTGTGGGGAGTGGGAGCTGAGACTCCGCGTGACACCCTGCATGACACTGCTCTTGTGTCTTTCAGCACTGAAAGAATCAGCCTTTATTTCACTTAGCTGTGGTTTGACTTTCCCTTTGATGTATGAATCCAGTTTATCTGTCCATCCATCTATCTATCAGTCATCCATCATCCATCCATCCATTAATCATCTATGTGTCTGTCTATCTCTCTATCTGTCGTCCATCCATCCATTCATCCTTCCATCCATCATCCATCCATCCATCCATTAATTATCTATCTATCTATCTATCTATCTGTCATTTATCTATCTATTTATCACCCATCCATCCATTCATCCATTAATCATCTATGTGTCTATCTGTCTATCTCTCTATCTGTCATCCATCCATCCATCCATCCAGGGCCTCATTCCAGCCAGTAACCGACCCCCGACCTGCATCTTCTCTACAGCCAGAGTGGTGCGCACCCTTGTGTATCCGTACGGATCCTCTTAAGCACAGTTCAGAGTTTAACCTGCGACAGGCTCAGCGGCAGGAGGATGGAGAATAAGAAGCCCTATGTTATGAGTTGCAGTTGAGGAAACTTGGGCTGTCATCTGGAGAGAAGAAGCCTCAGGGTTTTGGGGCAAAGTCAGGGAAAGGTGTGATTGTGTGGAGGCTGGAGCGGTGCCTGCTGGTGGTAACCTCAAGGGGCAGAACTGAAAAAGGTTGTTGGAAGCCCATTTTGATGGGATAAATGATAGGTTTTTCTACACTGCTAGCTAGGTGACGGGGTACTGCCCTGCCCGGCATGTGGGCATTAGAGAGGGATATTTGGGGGCGAGGGGTGCTGGGGGAAGTCAAAGAGTAAATGGCAATTGAACCAGATAACTTTTGAGATCCCTTATCATCCTGAAATTCTCCCATTTTTTTAGGAGAAATTGAGAAAGGAGACAGTAGAAAGAGGAATCAAGAAAAGAAACCATACAAGTTGGTCAAGTTGGAGTAAAGCAAGAAAGCAGAAAATGGGCTCAGGAAGCTGAGGGGGGCCCGATGTAGGGAGCTGGGAGGGGCAAGGTGGGGATGGAGACAGAGGAGAGCATTGGCGATCGTCACGTATGCACAGCAATGTCCCTGGGACCTCTGGGTTTCAGTGTCACAGGAGATGAGCCAGATGCAAGGGGCCAAAGCCAGAGGAGCTGATATGGGGTTGCAGCGCAGGGCGCACTTTGTAAACATGCCTGTGTGCACCGTGAAGGGGCAGGGTGGGCCTGGAGCTGACGGGAAGCAGGAAGGAGAAAAGGCATGCATTGTTTCTTTGTTCGTTTAAGGGTTTTGTGAGCAGAGGGAGTTTACCCAGCAGAGTCGACTGACAGGGAACCACTGAAAACATGAGTGATTGTGGAAATACTCAATGTATCAAGGAAGAGACCTATCAATCTTGGGGGATATTATGTCACTATATCTTGGCAAAGGAAAGGTGTAGTCTGCGATGTCACCATGGCAAGATAGAGTGAGAACGGTGGCTAAGAAGCAGGTGAAGAAGGGACTAGGAAAAGACAACACCAAACCTGGATTTGAACCCTAGCTCAGCCTCCTACCGTTGTTGGGATGTTGGGCAAGTCATGTAACTAGAGGAATGTTAGGTTCCCATCTGTCAAGTAATCATCAAATGATCACTGCTATTTCTGAGTGTTTCCTGAGCCAGCCCTGGGCTCAGTAAGTGCTTCCCAGGCATCAGTTCATGGAATTCTTGTAGCTCTGCATAGCTGGTGAAATGATGTCTAAGGCTACAAAGCCGGGCTGGGGCTTATTCCTCTACACAATGGGATACAGGGCCGCCCTAGGTGTCTGCCTTCCACAGTTGTTGTAAGGGTTAAAAAATAACAAGTATTGAAAGTAGGTGTGATTATTATAGTGGGATTCTGACCTCCCATTGTCTGATGAATATACTTCTATTAATATAGCCCAATGTTCCTAGTAACTAAGTTCATAGCAGGCATATGATTAATTCAACTCTGGAGGCATTTGACTAATTTGAAAAGTCTGTGCAACAAGTTGGTTGTAAAGCATTTAGAAAGGAAAGATAATGAAATGACTTCTTTTGAATGTGTGTGATGCCCTGTCACACTTTAAGCAGACAGGGTGAAGTGTCCTCCGTTGAATGGAAACGTTTACTGCTGGCCTGGAGCTCACCTCCTACTTTAAAGAGTGTCTGTTTTGTTTCCTTTTAGTCCTCGAGCAATGCAATACCCCTTCTTCTCAGGTTATTTCTCAAGCCTTTGAGAAACCAACCTTTGCCCTGCTCTCCTTCTCCCTGGAACTGAAAGCAGGGAGACACATCTATCTCGCTGACTCTTGTTTCTAGAAGCCTCTGTGGTTCTGAGCAGGGTGCACATTATCTCAGACACTGGAGCCCTGAGATGGGACCGTTTCTGGGGCTCTAACTCCCTCTTGTGGATTTGCTGTTGTATGTTTTTGAATGACCGTGAATGACCTTGAGTAGATCCTGCTACTTGGTAATAGTTTGCCAGTTGGGGCCACACTCATTGGTTAGACTGTGCAAGCAACTTGCCCGCAAAGAAGCTGGAACTCGAGATTCCACGTCCAGGCATTTCGTGCGTGACCTTTTCTTGCCATGAAACATCCTTGTGTGGTTCTGGCATTTCCTCCACTGTTTGTAGTGTGTTAGAAGGATGGCCATAACTAGGTAACTGTCATGGAAGACGCAGTGAGACACTCATTGCTTTAAAATGTGCAACCAAAGCAAGGAGTACAAAATGCAACCTTACGACAAATGGGTAATTTAGGTCGTGCTTCCACAACCTGGTAAGTGATGTGATTATAAAAAGTCACGCTGCAGTACTTGTATACACTTATCCAAACATGGTTTTCGAGCCCGTGACACGTGTCAGCCGCCTTGCTGGGTGATAAAGGTGAATTGATAAGCAAAAATAAAACAATGCATGTTTTCATGAAGCTCTCAGTCCAGCGGGGTAGGCCAGTGTTAATCAAATACTCAATCAATGAAATGTCACACTTTGTGACAAGCGACATAAGCAGAATGCCCCGGCCAGTGAGGGCATCTCAGAGTGAGGTTTGATCTCATCCTGGAGACCAAGCACTCCAGGGACTGATAACATGCAGGGACTGTGTCATCATTACTTTCCATTGCAAAATAGAATTTGGTTAGTTGTATCTCTGAATCGCAGTAAAATGATTTGCTTTATAGAAAGAAGTCACCTGAGTAATGCAGTGTTGAAGACAAAGTGGGTGCAGACTGAGTGTGTTTGCTGATTTGGACTCTGTGATTCTGTAGGACGTGTGACTTTATTCCTCGAATCCCCAACTGCGTTAGGGGGAAGCCTTTACTTGGGAGTTTTCAATGGGATTGCGTCAGAGTTCAAGTGCAAACTTTGTGCAGCAAACTTGGGCAGAATAAAGGGGGCTATTTCTCCCCCACTCACATGTTACTGGTTAAGAGCAGTCCTGCAGCTGTGGTTAGTTTGGTTTCAGATTTACAGACAGTTGCCCTCCTGGGGAATGACACATGTTTCCTGCTTATCAGTCTCTTTTGAGAGGGAGTTGGTGATCTCAGTGCAGTGAGCTAAGCTCAGATTCAGAGATCCAACTAATGACGGTCTGGGTACCACTGGAGGGTAGTGGGCAATGGAAGTCATGTAAAACTTCCCAGGTTTGGGACTCTCTAGTCTTTTTATTTAACATGTATTTTATTAAAAACTTTGCGTGCAGTAAAATTCCCTTTTTGGCATACAGTTCTGTGGGTGTTAGCATGCACTGATTTTTGTCACTGGTGGCACAAATAGGACACAGAGAAATTCTAACACCCAGTGAGTTTTGTGTGCTGCCCACCCTAGTTCCTGGCAACCACTGATTTGTTCTCTGACCCTGGAGTTTCACCTTTTCTAGAGTGTCATGTCAATGGATTCAGGCGGCATGTGTGTATGACCTTGGCTTCTTTCGTCCTCAGCACGATGCCCTTGAGGTCTGCCTGGGTGGTTACCTGTGTCCACAGCTGACTGGTGTCTGTGGTGTGTTTATCCAGTCACCCACTCAAGGCCATGGGTGTTGCTCTCAGTTACTGGTGATTACAAACAATGTTGCTACACATATTCATTAGGAAAAGACATGGGCTGGTGGGCTAGGGGTCAACAAGCAGTGAAGGAAGACCGGTTAGGAGTTGGCATTTGTCCCCATGAAAGATGAGGGGCCGGGTAGAGGGACCTGGAGCCGAGAGGATGGCCTGACACTCATTCTGGCAGTGGCTTCCTGGGTTTGCTGGGTGGGGTATGAGGTATAATGCCCAGGTTTCTGTCTTGAGTAGGTGCCTCAATGGTGGCCCCATGAACTGTGTTAAGGGGACTGGGCGGCAGGTGCATATTTTGGGGGAGAAATCAGAGTTTCTTTCAGACACGCTGAATTTGAGATGCCTGTGATTTCCCAGAGGACACTCAAGTTTGAAGCTTGGCAGGAAGTCTAGGCTGGATGAATATTTGGGTCCCAGCACCAGGCTGGCGGAGATGAGAAGGCTCAGGGCCACCAGAGTTAGGGCTCAGGAAGCGGGACTCGCCAAGAAACGGAGATGGCACCGCTGTCCAGGAAGAGGGAGGCCCCAAGGAAGAAGCTGAGTGCTCTCCAGTAGGATCAGGGCAGACGTGTGACATGTGAGGCTATGGGTGACAAGCGCAAGGACAATGGCAGTGACATGATGGGGATGGGAGCCAGACCGAAGGGAGATCAGGGGTCAGAGAGAGGTGACAATGAAGGCAGAATGTGCAGACAAACGTATGGAAAGGGCTGTGCATGAATGGACGGAAAGGCGATGCAAAACAAAGCCACCGCTTTTAGGAATGAGCGGTGCTGGGTGTGACTGTCCTGATGGGACCCATCCAGCAGAACCAGACACCGGACGCAGGAGGTCCTTGGGCCTCTGCACGTGACGGGCACACTGGGCAGATGTGGTTTGCCGGGTGTGTCAAGACAGCCAGCGTCGCTGAGTCTCACAGCCATGCTGGTCGGCGCCTGGTCATGCCCCTGGTACAGAGGAAGAAACTGAGTCTCAAAGAGGTTAAATCATTGGCCCAAAGTTATGTGGGAACGAGACCCAGCGCTGTTTGCCCAGCTCCAGGCTCCCCGATGTTCCCCCCAGGGTGTGCCTCCCAGTAGGAGCCTGATTACTCCCCGTGGGGCGGACAGAGGACCGATGCCTCCTGGCTGCCTTGCATCGCCCGCCCCCACCCCCACCCCCACCCCACCCCCTCACCACCAGCTCCAGGCACAGGAGGCTGGGGCGCTGCTGCCCTCAGTAACACCATCCGTGAAGCGGGCAGACCAGGTGGAGGAGGTCCCAGCCAGCCCTTCCCTTGGTCACTCTGCTCTCAGGCCACCCAAGGGAGTAGCTTCTGCATATTGTCTGGGGGGAGACCGTGACCGAGAACCTTCAGCAGATTAAAAGTAGTTTTTGTCATTTGAGATCACAATGTGTGCAAAGTTTTATGCTGGAATAGCTTTAAAATGTAATAATGAAAGATCAAGGTGAATGCATTTAAAATTCCCCCTCAATACTTTTGCAAGCCCACAGCTTCTCTGACTTAATTCTAAGGTACTTTATAAGCAAAACCGTGGTGTGTGAGTGTGTGTGTGATTTTTGGGTGACTGAGGAACAAAGCTGGAGTCAACGGTTCCCCTGCCCTCCTCCCTTCCTCCTCCTTTTTTCCCCCTCCCCCACCTCCCCCTTCCCTGAAGCTAAATGGCCCCTTGGAAAATGGGGGCGGGGCTTGGAAAACTCACTCTGGAGTTTAACCTTCTCGTCTCTACCCCTCCCTTGGCCCATCACATTCTTCTAAGCCTGTGTTTGTCATGATGAGATATTCAAATAAAAAACAATGATTGCAAATCTCTGTTAAATAAAAATTTGCAAATTTGAAGCTAAGTCTTAGGCATTCTGTGTCCCACTCGGTTGAGGGAGCCCCTGGGCTGGAGGTTCTGTGGGTGACAGAGGCACAAAGCCACTCGTGGGGGCCTGCCGGTGCCAAGCCCTTTCTGTTCCTGTGTTTCCATTTGGTGCCTGTTTGTGATGAAACCATTTGTGAAATTTTTGGATGTTACCTGAGATTTCCCAAAAGGTGGTTGACTTTCCTCAGGATATAAATTTAATTTCCAAAGTGGGAAGGTTTCCCCCCAGCCATTAGCTTAATTCTTGCAAACTGAAAGAAATAAAACCATTAGTAGGCTGCCATTAATTTTTTTTATAGCATGGCTTTTATTTCACATGCACAACCACACAGACTGAAAACCAGAGTAGAGTCAGTTTCCGTTCAAAACTTAAGAAACGCAGGCCACTCATCTCCGATGGAGGGTTGGCGAGAGAGGTGGGCAAGGCACACAGTCCTTTTCACTGAAATTTCATCTAAAAATCATGTCACCTAAGTTGGCATTAGTGGGACAAATTTACGCTAAACTTTGAAAAAACATTTAGTGTTGCCAACAAATATTTCCATGTGGCGAGATTTTCCATGTGCGGAATTTAAAAACTAATCGGGCAGACACTGTGGTGGTGTGAGGTCCCCCGATTGCAACGGACGCCACCGACCTGCCCAGCCTCGGTGGGCTGTCTCTCCTGCGCATGCGCGCACACGCATCCCGGGGCAGTCAGGCTCGTGTTACCTGTGCGTCAGGAGGAGCAAAGAGGTGGCAGTTTGGCGCTGGAGTAGAGCAGACCCTTGGAATCCTGGCTCCCCCTGCTACTAGCAACTTAGAGGTGGTTCCTGATTCTTATGTTTTAACTACAGCCAGGATCACGTCTGCTCTAGACATTGTGGAGGTCGTTGGTGAATACCAGGCCCCTCCCCCCGCTGCGCCCCTCTCCACTTTCTGGGGTGCACTTGACCCAGACAGGGAATGCTTCTCCACGTGTCCGCCTCCAGGGCAGGCGGCGCCCCCAGGACACCTCGGCGCTCCTCCAGACGTCTGGTTCTGCTGGGCCTCCCTGCCCATCCAGTGAAGTCACCGTTTAGATGGACTCAGCGGTGGTTAAAAGTCAATTGTTTCACCTTTTCTTATGGCCGACTAGTATCCCATTGTGTATCTGAAGCACATCTTCTTTATCCAGTCGTCCATGGAGGGACACTTCACTGATTTCCATGTCTTGGCCTCCGTGAGTAATGCTGCAATTATATGTGAAAGAGAAAACTGAAAGCAACAAACAAACAAAACTCATAGACACAGACAAGAGGGTAAGGAGGGCAGGGGTGGTAGAGGAGGGTAAAAGGGGGTCAAATATGGTGATGGAAGGAGAACTGACTGGGTGGGTGGTGAACACACAGTACAATGTAGAAGATGTATTATAGAAATGCACACTTGAAACATACAATTTTACTAACCATTGTCACCCCAATTAATTTAATTAAAAACACACACAATAAAATGGGTCTTTTATAAGCGGCCAAAAAATAAATTAATTCAGTGGCATCGCACAGGTAACCCTCGCTGTTTCATTCCTTCCCGGTCACGCCGCCAGGCCAGGGTCCCTGTGGGTTCTCCATGAGGGTCGGGGTGCTGTCCACACTCCCAGGCTGGCTCCTCTCTCTCTCATTCTCTGCAGCTGAATACGCAGGGGCCTTGAGGCTCCAGGGGGCATGGAGTCATGAGACGGAAGACGCCAGGACCAGGAAGGACCACGTACAGGCCCCAGCACCAGGCCAACCAGACGCAGCAGTGAGGCTGGTCAGACTACCGGCTCTAACACGGTGGCCATATATTCTGGATCAAAAATGAGGATCTACGATTCCACAGAACTAAGTGTGCTAAAAGGAACAATGGGCTAGAGATGTGAAGTTCAGTGTCCTAGAAAATCCGCGGCATAACATGGAGGCAGGTGTGAGTCATGCTGCCTTTCTTAGCCCTCGCGATGGAGTGGGGCCAGGAGGGAGCTGGGTGTTGAGCATCAGGAAACGCAACAAAAGTCGACTGGACAAACCACACTGGTCCTCCCTGCTGTCCTGTCTTATTCCTGTAAAAGAATTCAATGCCGTTTGACCCTTGAGAGTCATTTTGGTGTTATATTTCCCTTTACAATGTAGTCGCCGTCCTTTTCCCCAGCTTCTCTGATTAGGGAACCCTACAAGCCTGGCAAAGCCATCTGCCTGGGAATGGCATCAGTGCTGTCACCTTGCTGCTCACGGTGTGGTCCCCAGACTAACTGAACCAGTGTCTTCTGGGAGCCAATTAGAAATTTGGAGTCTCTGCTCTCACCCCCGACCTGCTGCACCATCATTTGCATTTTAGTCAGTTGCTCAGGTCACTCACATGCACATGACATTTGAAAACGTAGTGTTTCTTCTTTGCCTGTCTCACAACGCTAATGGCGTCTACTCATCCATTTTATGAACTAAGAAATGAAGCACTGAAAAAATGGGTTTCTGCCCCAGAGCAGAAGCTCTGGACTCAGAGTCTTGGATTTTCTTCTGTTAGGAAAACACAGCAGCTGCTTGAATAGATTGTGTGGTCGACATACGAGTAGATTTAAATCAACCCTCACCACGCGTCTCAGTATAGAAACGGCATGGACATTAGGTAATGCTGACATCTAAGTCCACGAGAGTTTTCAGGATGCTGAAGATGCTTTGATTTGTATTCCAAGCCCTGCCATCACTTCTTGCCTTTTCTCTGACCCGAGAATGAGTTGATTTGTGCTTCTTTCCAACTAGAGTCCAGAACAGGCTGGAAACAACAGAGCTGATCACCGACGACCTAAAATTGTGGTCAGTGTCACAGCACCGGCCTTGCATGCCTCCCTGGTCAGCTGCTGAAAGTGTGTGACGCTCCCAGAGAGCTGGGCCCCTGAGCCGGTCACAACTGCCCACCTGTGCGTGGGACAGAAGTGGCTTTTCTCTGTCCTAACGCTCCTTTGAAGAAAAGATGGCCAACCACTTAGAACAATAGCAGATTTCCACCTCTGAACTGGACCTGGAAAGGTATTTATCTGGAGGCTTGTAAAAATGACCAGTCATGTGACATGACTGATTTAGGGGGAGGTGGGCTGTTTACTTTTCCAAGTGGATATTCTACGCACATTTATGGGAAAACATAATAGCTGTGTCTTTTAAAACATATGGCTTTCTTCTTTTTCAAGAAAGGTATGAGTCAGCATTTGACCGACCAGAGTAGTTATGGGCAAGCCTTCAAAGTTTCACGGAGGCCGGCGATTTTGTTATATTGATTCTAAAACTCAGATTTTGTTCCTAAGCTCTTTCTACAGTCAACAAAATTGGTCAAAGGACCCTGCTAAGCAGCCTGGCAGTATTTTTAAAGATATTTAAGGGTTTTATCTTCTGTTAAAATCAAATGGCAGAAGAGAAAGAAAAAGGGAAAAAAGTAGAAGGTTGCAGAAGATATATCATTTGAGGCTCTTAAATTTAGGGCAGCATGTAAGAAGAGACTTTGGGTGGGTAGTAAAAGTCCCATAAGAAACATGACACCATTTATAGGGTTACTGCTGTCCTGACCTCATGTTTATAACAATGTGCCTTGTGTGTGCATGGCCCCTTAAAATGCAGAAATTGTTCTCTTACTCATTATTGTTTTTAATCCTTACAGCAATCCCACAAGTCTGTATATCTAATCGGTAAGCAACACAGTCTGGATAAGTGCTTATTATTTTAAAAGCTATGGTTTTGAATGATCTGTCATTATCTCCAGTGGCTCAAAAAATGCAAGGGCAGAATAGTTTATATGCTTATTAGCATTTAGATTTTTTAATGCTTGATTAGCTAAAGACTACCCTTATTTAAAAAAAGAAGAGTCAGAGGGGTGTGTTCCTCTATTGCTACTCAGAAATATGAAATCTAATTTTTCTCTTAAAGAGAATATGGTGCATCTAAAAATAGAATTCTTTTTATTGATGTTGAAAGTCTGAGGGTAAATATTTAGTGGATGAAACAGCAATGCATGTGCTTTTGTACTGCTGTAAGCTGGAGGAATCTCTGCCATGTTAAAGCTACCGACATTCGAAATCCTTACATGAATCTCTATCTTTACTGTTCTGGAGATTAATTTATTCAAAATTTTAAAATATGACTTCCAGCAAGTAACATAGCTACTCAGTGAAGAATTCTAAACATAGGGAACGAGTTTGGTGCATTTCCCAAGACTTCATCTCTTAGTGTGTGCCTTTACATCTGCACTGCCCATCGCTCTGCATACACTGTAAGTTTCAGCAGCCATCTGAGCGTGGGCCTGGCCTCTGGGCTGTTTAAAACCCAGCAGCCCTCCCTGTGAACTCCACTTATGGCCAGGTGGTGTGAAGGAGACTTCAGTGTTTGCCAAGGGAACTGGAGCACAAAGTTTCAATATGATTCTGGTGTGTGTCAGGACTGTCTACACCATCTGACCGCAGAGGAGCTAGCCTAAAATTAATTGTTTCTCTTTTCACGTCTTTATATATTTTCCCCTACATTTTTTTGTTTTTATATTTAAACATCTTGATCCTTTTAGGTAACAGATAATAGTCTCTGTGAAATGCCTTCCCCTAATAAATGCATTATTAGGATTCCAAATTATACAATAGTATTAAAGAAAAGGTCTATTTTCTTAAAATTTACATGTTCTTTTAAAAACTTTATACCACCATGTTGTTGAGTAATATTAATTCACTTATGAATTTGAAACGCTTTGAGTCCTACCACGTGCCAGGAGCTGTTCTAGGAAAGAATGGCAGTCTATTCTTAAAGGTGTCAAAAACCAGAAACAGTAAAAATTAAAACCACCAGATCAGTAAAATAGTATTTATAAAAATTTATTGTGCACCTAAGTACAGTTTGTTGCAACTGGGAGCTTTCAAACCCAAAACTGATGTGACGCTCAGAGGCATGGCACTGCAGAATGGCTTATAAAGTGAAAATGGGGAAACTAAACTTTCCTGGGATTGCTTAGTATCATGGGAGTCTTCAGAAGGCAGGGACTGGTTAAAAGTAATGATCTCAAACCCTTTTAGGAAGATGACTTACATTTCTCTTATGATTGTCAGAGGCATTTGCAAGAAATTACCTAATTTCACTTATGATATAAGCTAGATTTTGTTTTGCTGACGTGGCTTAAATAGTTTTGTCTGCCTGGGGAATTCTCAAGCAGTTGGTGCCCTTAAGTCTGGCGCCATTTTAGCGGCTGGTGCCGTTAGGTCTGGTCTTCATTTTAGTTTCCTTTAATAGGGGTTAACACTCCAGCGGGGCGACAGGCTTGTAAACAGAGGCCATGCCAGTGAACAGCACTGTCCTATTGTGTGTACGTGGTCACATCTCCTGGGAGCTGACTTGCTTCCCAGGGAGAGAAAACAAAATGGCACCCGCATGTCTCCGTGCCACATATTTTGTCTTCTGTACTGTGTTGGGCTCTTGGACTTTTATAATAAGATCTGATTTGAATCTCAACAATCTTGGGAGGTAGATAGTGGTTTATCCATACAGCAGGTCCTTGTATAACATTGTTTCATTCGACCCCGTTTCATCATACGGTTGATGAGACGCCCTAGAAGCCTAACTCTTGTTTATATCTCTCAGCCTATGGTAAACTTAGTTTCATCACATGATGTTTTGCTTAAAGTCGCAGAACCTCCCTGTAATGTTAAGCGGAGACTTAACTGTTTTTATAGGTCTTGGCAAAGAAGATAGGAGGTGAGGCTACATCACTTAACTAGTAGGTGCTGGGCTCATATGCAAGTCCTGACCTGAAATACCAAAGTCAAAATTTCTTTTTAAAATGTTTAATGCTCATTCAGCAAAGATATTCAGTAGAAGATTCAGAAAAGTGTAAGGAAGGAAAAAATTAAGTTTTTACCAAACAGTATTTTCTAGCACAGTTTTAATGTTTATGTACATGTTACATACACAGCATTCTAATTCTGGTGACCATGTGGTCCATTTGCATTCAGAGAAGCAGTCTCGAAACCAACAATGATTGGAAAGGAGACGGTGTCTTGAGTAGCCTTTGTCCAAGCACCCGGGAGAGATCAGCTTCCTAACCCAGCACAGCACTGACCCCTCTCCGGAGTTCACAGTTCTTCCCACTTTCATTATCAATATTCGTTAAATGCTGTCGAGGGGCATAAGCTGCATCCTATAAAAGCAATTTACATACTCAAACTATTTATTCATGTGTGACCCTGGGCAGGTCTCAGAAGTTCTGTACTCGTCAGTGTCCTCATCTTGGAAGGACAAACGATGCCTAACAAGATCACGTATGGATAATGCCTGGCGCAGACTGAGGGTTTCATAAATGTCGTTCCACTCTTGGTTTCCATCTCTCAAACATTTTTTCATGCCAAAAATGTTTACTGCACAATATGTCGATGAGAAAAATGTAGGTCAGCCCCCGTCCGCTACATTCCAGTTAGGGAGAAGAACATACATACAAGAGCCCAGTAGTAACACCTAAATGTCTGTGATTACGCAAGGAGGACAATTACCATTTCTCTGCTCATAGAAGGTCCTGATGTTTTCCTTCCTTTGAAGGAATTTATTTAAGTCCTGCGCCAATGCGGCAATTGCATGCTGTAAAAATCCAAGTATCTTCAATTAGAATTAAAGGTTGTCATAGGTTAAAAAGTGTCCAAAATTCATGTTCAGGGTCTTTACACAGGTTGTTCATCAAGTTAAGATGAGGTCATGTTGGAATAGGGTGGGTCCTCGTCCATTGAATGGTGTCCTTATAAGAAGAGGGAAATATGCACACAGACACACAGAGCAGAACACCCTGTGAAGACACAGAAGCACACAGGGAGGACACATGTGACAATAAATGCAGAGATTGGAATTGCGCTGTCACAAGCCAAGGAATGCCAAAGATGGCCGGCCCCCACCGAAGCTGGAGGAGGCAGGAAGGATCCCCCCCTAGTGCCTTTAGAGAGCATGTGGCCCTGCTGACATCTTGATTTCGGGCTTCCAGCCTCCAGAACCCTGAGAGACTAAGTATCTGTGTTTTAAGTCATTGTTATGGTGTCCCTAGGGAACTGACACAGAGGTCTTCCATGCCGGGTTCCAAGCAGGCCTGCAGCTCTCTCCCCCCACGCCCCACTTTGCCACACTTGTCCTCCAGCGGGGCCACCGTCTCCCCACCTCCAGGCCTTGTTCGTATGTTTTCTCCATCCGGATGGAATTTTCCTTCCCACATTCTCTTCCGTCCACATCTCTAGCTATTCACTTTATTTAGAGGCTCTGCCCTAAACCCAGAAAAAGGGCTTAAGAGCAACTACTTCAAAATTTAAACCCTCATTTTTGGAGATGTGTATCTTTTATGGCGGGATGATTTATACGTGTGTTGAAAGCACTTTCTGATTCCATTTATCGTAAATAAACATGTTGCCTTAAAACACTTAACTAGCATAGAGGCAGCAGCCTACACAATCCTTGGATTTATTTAGTCAATCAGGAAGTAATAATGCTTTTTTTTTTTTTTTAAAGAAGAAACATTTTCCAACTTGACTTACAGTATGTCTTTTGAGTATTAACCTCATTCCGACCTTTATCTTATCTTTTTCTCCTATTCTCTCACGTCCCCGAGTTCCTGTTGTTCATTTCCAATTATGTGTATATGTTTCTTTGTCTTTTTATTCTCATAACTTCTGGTCTGATTTCTTAGACATGTAAGTGCTTTATTCTGCATGTTCATTGCCTCTCAAACGTTTGATGCTCTCCACATTCCTGGATGTGCTGTAACAGGTACTCTCTGCCAGACACGTGCTCCCCTTACTTAGCTGCCTAGAAAATTTCTAATTACTTTTCAAGTCTCAATTCAAAGATGGCAGCTGACTCTTATGAAAATTGCCAGCTCTTTCAGGAAGACTTTGGTGATTATGTTTTTCTGTTTCCATGTATTTCCTCCTTCACCATCCAGCCTAAATATCTGACCCATATTTTATTGCATAAAAAATATTGTAGAATGATCGATTGAGCAATTGTACTATTTGTTGAATATAGTTCAGATGTGACCTATTTCTCACATAACCGAGGAGCATGAAGATTCTTTTTTCACTAATGGCAGCCGTTGACCCTCCTCTTCCATCACTCCCAGTGTCCCCACCAAGACCAGACCAGAGAAATTCCATACAATTACCATATCTATGTCAACACACTACAGACAGGGTCTTATGCTCACTCAAGATCAGTTATGGTTGTGTGTTATTCGCTTTGTATACCCCTAAAATTGTAAGCCAAATTTCCAAAGGAAGTCTTTAAAATGAATCTATTACAATAGGAATTTATGACAACTTTCAGTCAACAGAGTCTAGATTTCTGGTTCAATAAATTGCCGTCATTGTTATTTGATAGCCATGAGTTTCCTGAGATCTTCAAGAGTTGGTTCTGATCCCGTCACATGTGTAAATGCCGAAATTGTAGAATGTGTGATACTTGTTAAACCAGCAATGTCTACATGGTACTGGAATATACACTACCCAGGCTGCAAACTATAAACTGAGACCACTTACACGCCTCCCATATTTAACATTCCCTTGTGTTCTCATAAAGAACTGGTTTTCAAATACTGGGGGAGAAGAACCCAGTAAACTGGAAATATTTACACAACTTCGCAGTACATATGATTTTGGTTATTTTAACTACAGAAGTTTTTTCAGGAAAAATCCATGCAAAAGAGAGGTTTGTGGTTGAAATCTTTAGCATTTACAAATTTCTGCATTTATGATTTTAAGAAACAGCTTCAGTTTCACAATCATAGTGCCATATGGGTGCTTATTAGAATCTATGTTCTGCGATCACTCTCTAGGAAAAGGGAAGGAAAAAAACCCAAAATGGCTTATTTTTTTAATAATGGCAATTGATGGAATTTTTAGTTTGTGTCAAAATCCTGAAAATTCTGTGTATGAAACATCTCTAGAAGAGTATATAAAACAACCACATAGATAGTCATAGTTTTATCATGAATCATGTAGGAAAATTATGGAAAAGTTTCATTATTTGGTAGAAAGAGAACTGGACTCTGGGTGAGCAGTCGGAGACACGAGTTGGTACTGACTTGAAGCGCTGCCATTTGAGATGGGACGAAGTGGTCTCCAAACCCGCCTCTTCTTCAGTGCGCTGTGGATTCTATCGTTTGGGGTGACTCCCTGCGTTCATTTTTAGTTCGTCAAGTTGAATAGACATTTCTTCAGCTTTGGGTGCGGGTACCAACAATTCTCGCCTAACAAAGAAAGGGGCAAAAAAGGGAAGGGTGGCCTACAAGTTGGCGGCCATGGTCACCTGCCACCACAACCACTCAGGCCCTTCCGGGAAGGGCTCACGTAGACACGTGATCCAGAGCAGATCCAGGACCTGGTGACATTATGCGGGACAGTGCCAGCCATGGGCACTCACCGAGCGGTATCAGTCTGATAAGCCAATTCCCATCTGAATGAAAGAAAGCCCTGTCGGTGTGTTGAAACTTGTTCTGGGTTTAAAATGTCACCTGGCAACAGCAGATATTTCTCAGTTTCTAGATAAAGACATGGAAAAAAGAGACTCAAAAGCACCGTGATGGGGGAGGTTCTTGGTCAGATTTCAGAGACTTTCTTATGAGACCTGTAATTGATGGTTTTGTTTCCTTTCCTTTTGGGAATAAAGTGGAATTACAAAACTATATCCACTACGGAAGCTAGACCAAGATCTGAGAGTTCTTCTAAGACAATGACTTAGATGCAGTGTGACAAGGGAAGAAAATGTGTAATTTTGGAAAAATTCTGGAGGGAAGTCGCCTTTGTCCAGAAAGTGGGTTTGCTTGTTGCCTCTACTTCAGCTGGACAGCGGGGCCCAGGTATGGCAGGGGGACCCTGGGAGCTGCGTCCACACAACCACCAGCTTCCGGGGCCCGATGGGATAGGCTGGCAACTGGCTCAAGCGTTGTCTTATGTGGCCTGGTTAAACCTGAAAATGTTCTACTCCAAAATTCTAGAGAAAAAAATTGTAAAGCTTCTTTTGTATATGTGAGAAAGGTGAATGCCGTGAGTCAAGATTAGACAGTTTTCAGGACTTGAATGAACTGAGTCAACAACTCAGTTCAACAAACTGAGTTTAAAAGAAAGACAATGAGGTAAAAATAAAAGAAAGCCAGGTTTTAAAAACGGAGATGAAAGGGTTGGGAAAGGCTTATAGCAGCTAAAACACAATCACAACATTAAAATCTACCCTGAATGGTGGAACGGGAGCCGTGGGACAGGAGTTGTCACGTGGAGGGTAGACATGAAAACTCACCGCGAATTCAGAGCGAATGGAAAAGGAAGGTGCACTAGATGGGAGGTGAGTTGATGGAAAAGAGACAGAAAACCCAGTTTATGAACCAACATATTGATATTCTTTTTTTTTTTTTTTTTTTTTTTTTTAAAGATTGGTGAAGGGAAACAGGACTTTATTGGGGAACAGTGTGTACTTCCAGGACTTTTTTCCAAGTCAAGTTGTTGTCCTTTCAATCTTAGTTGTAGAGGGCTCAGCTCAGCTCCAGGTCCAGTTGCCATTTCTAGTTGCAGGGGGCGCAGCCCACCATCCCTTGCGGGAGTCGAGGAATTGAACTGGCAACCTTGTGGTTGAGAGCCCACTGGCCCATGTGGGAATCGAACCGGCAGCCTTCGGCGTCAGGAGCATGGAGCTCTCACTGCCTGAGCCACCGGGTGGGCCCCAACATATTAATATTCTTGATGAAGAGAACAAAATCGAAGGAAACTGAATATACGAGGAACAATTAGGTTCGCGAACTTTCCACCATGCTCCTACACGGTGGAAAGTTTGCTAACTTAATTGTCCCACCTTCGTACATTGAAAAACTCACAAGACAGAGCAATGAGAAAACAAAATGCAATTTGATGGTGCATTTTAATAGTCCCAATCTTTAGAAGAAAGAGATAAACTGGCTAATTGAACATTTGAATAAAACAACTAATAAGAATGATAAGGTATACACTTTCACACGTATATTTTTTGTTTCCTCAAAGTGACTACACCTATAGAAATATTTCAGCATTCAAGAAACATTAGACGTGTTTAGCATCTGTTCCTTGAGAAAGAAAAGCTGAGTCAGTTTCCAGAAGCACTGGGTGTGCGCAGGGGCCACTGTGCTGCCTGTCTCCCTGGCGCTGAGTCTGTGTGACTGCACGTGGAGGGACTGCCTTGGGGAAGCTGCACGTGGGGAGTGGCTCCTGAGCAGTGGGGCCGACACTCACCCAACGAGGGAGGTAAGATGGAAAGCAAGGATGGTGCTGGTCTGAAGGTATGGGGTGAGCTGGTCAGATGTGGATTGGCATCTGACATCTGACCAGATGGCACTAAGGGCCGAGTGCCATGAAGCAAACTAATGACAGCCTGAAGGAGAGTCAATTACGTTGGAGCAAATTCCAGTGGGATTGGACCAGCCGATCAAAGACCGGCGCGTGAGTAAATGGAGAACGTACATTCCACGCCAGATAAAGCATCTAGTAAACAAGCAACACCCCCCAAACACAGGTGACCACAAAACCTGCTGTTTAATCCAGAGCCGGGCAAGCACGGACAGTCATGTGTTCACCACTGGGACACCGCAGGTCGGGTGCGTCGCAGTCTAACGATGACAGTGTTTTTTCCTTGTCTTAGATTGTCCCCATCACCTACCCCGTTACTATACTCCACATAATATAACTGGGGGGATGTGTGCAAGCGTAATGCTGTTTTTCCATCCCCTAAATTGTCAACTGCGTGTTTTGATGCACATTAGCTATAAATGAGGGGAGGAGACAAACTTGCTCTCAGAAAATGCACTGTTTTCTTCAGTAGTGACAGGCTTATTCAGATTTTTAATGTTCATGTGTCAGTAAGTTATTTTGATCTCAATGTTTAACCATCAACAAACAGAAATAAACAATAGTGTGAGGACAGAGTCCCAGAGAGCAGTTTCCAGGCTCTCAGCTTCACATGGAAAGGTGCTGGCTCAGGTAGTAGGTGGCCATCAGCTGTGACTAGTTGGCCATCACTTGTTACCGGTTAGCCATTGGCCACTGATATAACGGCTATGGCTACGCTAGCAAGAGCGGATTGCAGTTGGCGGGTGGGATTGGTTGGCAGAGAAGCGGGCGGCAGGTTGCGGATCTTGTGGCTCCTGTTTCCTGTGTCTCCAACCCAGCTGCCGGCGAGAGTATAGTGGTAAGAATCCCTTATCTATGGCTCTGTGGGTGTTCCTGTTTGGCCTCACCATACCCTGAGTTCTTGTGTGGGGAGCGGGACCAGAGACCCTGCATGACACCCCGCATGACAATCGGACATACATTCTTTGACTGGATTTGCTTTTAACATTTTCTATGTCTTCCTGTCAATTGTAGGGCAGTCTCTATCTTTCAAAAGGACTAAATTATTCTAACGAAACTGATACTAGGTCAATTCTCCTTCAAGTCTGTTAAAAAAAAAAGTCTTTTAAAAACCTGTACTGGCCACAAACTCTTTAAAAAAAATCAAGGTCTTGAAAGACTAAGAGACCAGGGAGATGCTCCAGGTTAAAGGAGGTTAAACAGACGGGACGCCCAGGTGCAGCCTGTGGTCCTGGCTGGGAGTCTGACCCAGAATTTTGTTTGCTGGTTTGTTTCTCTGTAAAGAATGTTAGTGGAGCCCTTGGCTAAATTAGATGTTGGTAGCATATCAAGGTGAGCTCCTGATTTTAGTCACTGCAGTGGTTAGAAAAGAGCATGTCGAATAACGACCTTTCATTCAACGTCATTTCATTATAACGTTGATGAGATTCTGTAGGAAACTCATCCCACAAAAGCGTAATGCTGTTTTTCCATCCCCTAAATTGTCAACTGCGTGTTTTGATGCACATTAGCTATAAATGAGGGGAGGAGACAAACTTGCTCTCAGAAAATGCACTGTTTTCTTCAGTAGTGACAGGCTTATTCAGATTTTTAATGTTCATGTGTCAGTAAGTTATTTTGATACAGTTATTTACCTACAGTAAAATTGACGTCTTTATATGTTGTTTCACTTAAGGCTGCAGAACCTGTTGATGACATTAAGCGAGGCCTTACTGTACTTGTTTTTAAGAAATGCACACGGCAGCATTTATGGGTACAAGTGACATTACATCTGTGGCCCTGTGTTTGTAACTGTGGTATGCAGAATTCTAAAGGCTAGGACAATCCAGAAAATGAGAGAAAACATGCAGACACATGACGTTAGGATGGAAGATTGCTATATAATCACGGGCAGAGAAGAGGTTAAGGAAATTACAAACATATTCTGCATAATTCTATAATCAGAAATTAGGAAATGTGGTCAGAACATCCAGTTAGACACTCAAAATCAGAAATTGTACCCATTATTAAGCTTCAGTAGTGATTCAAAGGGAGCAAGTAATCAGGAGACCAAGGTGAACAAGGGGATGTGAGACCACCGGTGCAATCTCCAGGTTCTTGCTGTGGAGAATTATCACATGAGGCTTCCTTACGGCATACATAGCTTCGCTCTCACAAAAGGGGCGTTTCAATCGTGAAATGTCTCTATTTTATATTCTAATAATTACATATAGGACATTGACATTTCCCAGTGCTATAAGTCTATAAATCCTATGTTTGTTTATCACCTGCAACCTGCCAAGCCAGCCAGGTACAGCCTGCACACAGCACTCTGTAGCTGAGGACCCTCTATCACCTTTCTGCTTCCAAATAGAAGTCTGATTAGCACGTTTCCAAGGAGATGTGGCCAGGCCGTCTCTTTTTTTCTTTGTTTCCTATGGGTCCTCCAAACAGAATAGCTTACAAAGTTCAGCTAATCCTTTTCTTCCCAAGACCCACATCTCCTGGTTTGTCTGGGATTACCTTGTTTTATGTCTGTTTTCACCCTTTTAAATCTGAAAAGTGCTCCACTTTGGAAATAAATTACTTGGCCATTGTACCTATAATCAATCATAGAAGAAAAAACTTTTTAAAAAAGGCACCAGGCTTAGGTAGTTTTATGCAAATAATTTCAAAATTTTAAAGAACATTATTGTGGATTTTATACTATTGCAAGGTTTAGTCCATATAATGGAAAGCTTTCCAACTGGTAGTTTTACACAGCACGGGGAACCCTGGCACCATGACAGGACAAATAGTGGACAAAATTCACTACAGATCCATCTGAGTTGATTAGCTCTTACAGCCTGGCTGGAGATAGGGGGTGAAGGAGCAAAATAAAACCTCTGTCTCTGATTCTGTCATTTGCTTCAGTTCTGCGTTGGCTTCATCCGCGGGCACCTGCATGTTACTTACCTAATACACACTAGGAAGGACAGACAGTGCTTCTGAGAACCATCCATTTCAGAGCTGTCTTCCATG
Organism: Rhinolophus sinicus; assembly: GCF_036562045.2. NCBI lineage: Eukaryota > Metazoa > Chordata > Mammalia > Chiroptera > Rhinolophidae > Rhinolophus > Rhinolophus sinicus. Next base: position 181,874,915 of record NC_133755.1, on the reverse strand, counting down.
TTAATAACGCACTTCAGTTTGAACCTTCCTAAGTTTGCTGATTGTAGTGAGTGAACATGTGATGGGTGGTGAAGACACAGGGACGTTGACAGCTATTCTGAAATCCCGATCAGACATCGTTTTAAAAGCAGTGATTCTCATTAAAGCAAGAGAGATGGGTGAATTACATGTAGTTTTAGGAAAGAACATTTTTCCTGAATAAAGGCTAATTCATGTAAGAACGTTAGCATGCATTCTGTTTATGCGTCTATTATCTCAAACATCATCTTTTAGTGTGAAAAGTGCTGTAGGAGGCTGTCTGTTCTATGGATTGCGAGCCCTTTGGAGGAGGGGACCATGGAGCACCATTTTTATCACCCAAGGCAGCCAATCCATGTTTGTACGAGTGACTTAACTCATTGTCCGTTCTCCAAACTCTCCTCTCTCTCCCTTTTTTAATATTAGTTTCAGGTGTACAAAACAATGTAATAGACATTTATCATTTATGTCCCTCACACAGTAATAACCCCCCTCCCCCATCCACTACCCGTCTCACATTACACACAGCCATTACATGTCCACTGTCTCTATTCCTAATGCTGAACTCCACTTTTTGTGTGTATATATGTATATATAAAATTGTAGTTGACACTCATTATTGTTTAGCTTCAGGTGTACGGTGCAGTGATCAGGCATCTACATCATTTCTGAAGTGGTCTCCCTAACGAAACAAGTGTCCATCGGATACCCTACAAAATCTTTACAACATTATTGATTACATTCCCCAAATTGACTTTCGTATCCCCGTGGCCATCTTGTGGTTACCGATTGTGCTTTCTAATCCCCTCACCTTCCCCCTTATCCCCACCCCCCTCCCATCTAGCAACCCTCAGTTTTTCCTCTATGTTTCTGAGACTGTTTCTGATTAGTTTATTCATTTATTTTTTTTCTTTAGATTCCACATATAAGTGAGATCATATGGTATTTGTCTTTCTCTTTCTGACTTATTTCACTTAGCATAATATTCTCTAGGTTCATCCATATTGTTGCAAATGATAAGATTTCATTCTTTTTTATGGCTGCTTAATACTCCATTGTATACATGTACCACAGTTTCTTAATCCAGTCATCTACCGATGGGCATTTTGGTTGTTTCCATGTCTTGGCTATTGTGTATAGTGTGCAATAAACATAGGGGTACATAGATTTTTTTGAATTAGACTTTTGGATTTCTCTGGATAGATACCTAGGAGTGGAATTGCTGGGTCATAAGGTAGTTCATTTTCAGATTTTTGAGATACCTCCATACTGATTTCCATAGTGGCTGCACCAATCTGCAATCCCACTAACAGTGCGCAAGGGTTCCCTTTTCTCCACATCCTCGCCAGCACTTGTTGTTTGTTGATTTATTGATGATAGCCATTTTGACTGGGGTGAGGTGGTATCTCATTGTGGTTTTTATTTGCATTTCTCTAATGATTAGTGAGGTTGAGCATTTTTTTAATATGTCTGTTTGCCATCTGTATATCCTCTTTAGAAAAATGTCTCTTCAAGTCCTCTGCCCATTTTTCAATTGGGTTGTTTGTTTTTTGGAGTTCAGTTGAGTGAGTTTTTTATAAATTTTGGATATTAACCCCTTATCGGATATATCATTGGCCAATATGTTCTCCCATTTGGTAGGATCCCTTTTTGTTTTATTGATGGTTTCCTTTGCTATGAAAAAACCTTTTAGTTTGATGTAAGCCGACATGTTTATTTTTTCTCCTACTTCCCTTGCCCCAGGGGATATAGCAGTAAAAATCTTACTGTGGGTAATGTCTGTGAAGTTTCTTCCTATATTTTCTTCTAAGAATTTTATGGTTTCAGATCTTACATTTAAATCTTTAAGCCATTTTGAATTTATTTTTGTATATGGTGTAAGGAGGTGGTCCAGCTTCATTTTTTTGCATGTGTCTGTCCAGGTTTCCCAGCACCATTTATTGAATAGACTGTCTTTACCCCACCGTACATTCTTGCTTCCATTGTCATAGATTAAATGGCCATATAGGCATGGATTTATTTCTGGACTCTCTATTCTGTTCCATTGATCTATGTGTCTGTTTTTATGCCAGTACCATGCTGTTTTGATTACTGTAGCCTTGTAGTATAATTTGATGTCAGGTATCGTTATACCTCCCACTTTGTTCTTATTTCTCAAGATTGCTGAGGCTATCCGGGGTCTTTTATGGTTCCATATACATTTTAGGACTATATGTTCTATTTCTGTGAAAAGTGTACTTGGTAGCTTGATAGGAATTATGTTGACTCTGTAGATTGCCTTAGGCAATATGGACATTTTTAATGGTGTTAATTCTTCTTATCCATGAGCATGGTATGCATTTGCATCTATTTGTATCATCTTTAGTTTCTTTCTTCAGTGTCTTATAACTTTCTGAGTATAGATCTTTTATTTCTTTGGTTAAATTTATTCCTAGGTATTTTATAGTCTTTGAAGCAATTATAATGGGATTGTTTTCTTAATTTCTCCTTCTGATATTTTATTATTGGTATATACAAATGCAACTGATTTATGAATATTAATTTTGTGTCCTGCTACTTTACTAAATTCATCTATCAGCTCTAATAGTTTTTTGGTGGAGACTTTAGGGTTCTCTCTATATAGTATTATGTCATCTGCATATAATGACAATTTTACTTCCTCCTTACCAATTTGGATGTCTTTTGTTTCTTTTTCTTGTCTGATTGCTGTGGCTAGAACTTCCAGCACTATGTTGAATAGAAGTGGAGAAAGTGGGCAACCTTGCCTGGTTCCTGATCTTAAGGGGAATGGTTTTAGCTTTTCCTCATTGAGTATGATGTTAGCTGTGGGTTTATCATATATGGCCTTTATTATGTTGAGATATGGTCCCTCTATTCCCACTTTCTTAAGAGTTTTTATCATAAATGGCTGCTAGATTTTGTCAAATGTTTTTTCTGCATCTATTGATATGATCATATGATTTTTATTTTTCATTTTGTTAATGTGAATCACATTAATTGATTTGCAGATGTGGTACTAACCTTGCATACCAGCAATGAATCCCACTTGATCATGGTGTATGATCTTTTTAATGTATTGCTTAATTCTGTTCGCTAATGTTTTGTTGGGGATTTTTGCATCTATGTTCATTAGGGATATTGGCCTGTAGTTTTCTTTTTTCGTAGTGTCTTTGTATGATTTTGGGATCAGGGTGATAGTGGCTTCGTAAAAAGTGTTTGGGAGCCTTCCCTCCTTCTGGATTTTTTGGAAGAGCTTGAGGAGAATAGGTGATAATTCTTTTTTGAATGTTTTGTAAAATTCACCTGTAAAGCCATCTGGTCCAGGGCTTTTGTTTGTTGGGAGATTGTTGATTACTGATTCAATTTCCCTGGTGGTAATCAGTCTATTCAGGTTTTCTGTTTCTTCTTGAGTTAGCCTTGGAAGGTTGTATGCTTCTAGAAAATTGTCCATTTCTTCCAGATTGTCAAATTTGTTGGCATATAGTTGCTCATAGTAATTTCTTAAAATTTTTTGTATTTCTGTGGTGTCTGTTGTCACTTCTCCTCTTTCATTTCTGATTTTATTAATTTGGGTCCTCTCTCTCTTTTTTTTGATGGGTCTGGCTAGAGGTTTGTCAATTTAGTTTATCTTCTCTGAAAAACAACTCTTGGATTCATTGATTCTTTGTGTTGTTTTTCTGGTTTCTATTTCATTTATTTCCACTCTGATCTTTATTATCTCCTTCCTTGTACTCCCTTTGGGCTGTTCTATTTCCAGATCCCTAAAATGTGAAGATAAACTGTTGATTAGTGATTTTTCTTGTTTCTTTAGGTAGGCCTGCTATGAATTTCCCTCTTAAGACTGCTTTCACTGCATGCCATAGATTTTGGGTCATCGTGTTTTCATTTTCGTTTGTCTTGAGATAGCTCTTGATTTCTTCCTTGATCTCCTGGTTGACCCATTCATTATTTAGTAACATGTTATTCAGTCTCCATGAATTGGTGTGTCTTCCAGTTTCTTTCCTGTAGTTGATTTCTAATTTCATAGCACTGTGGTCAGAGAAGACAACTGGTATGATTTCAATTTTCTTAAATGTATCAAGGCTTGTTTTGTGGCCTAACATGTCGTCTATCTAGGAAAATGTTCCATGTGTGCTTGAGAAGAATGTGTATTCTGCAGCTTTGGGGTGAAATGCTCTGAAAATATGGATTAAATCCAAGTGGTCCAATGTATCATTTAAGGCTGTTGTTTCCATATTGATTTTCTGGCTGGAAGACCTGTCCCTTGTTGTCAGAGGTGTGTTGAAATCCCCTACTGTGATAATGTTACTGTTGATCTCTGTCTTTATGTCAGTCAATATCTGTTTTATATATTTAGGTCTCCTATGTTGGGTGCATAGATGTTTACTAGGGTCATGTCCTCTTGTTGGATCCATCCCTTTATTATTATGTAGTGTCCATCTTTGTCTTTTAATATATTCTTCATTTTAAAGTCTATTTTGTCAGATGTAAGTATTGCAACTCCAGCTTTTTTCTCATTCCATTTGCATGAAGTATCTTACTCCAGCCCTTCACTTTCAGCCTGTGTGTGTCTTTTGATCTGAGGTGAGTCTCTTGTATGCAGCATATACACAGGTCTTGCTTTCTTATCCACTCAGCCACCCTATGTCTTTTGATTGGAGCATTTAATCCATTTACATTTAAAGTGATTATTGATAGGTACATAGTTATTGCCATTTTTTAAATTTGTAGTTAGATTGTTTTCATCTTTCTTCTGTTTACAGAAGCCCTTTTAATATTTCCTGCAATGCTGGCTTGGTGGTAATAAATTCCTTTAGCTTATTCTTTTCTGGGAAGCTCTTTATCTCTCCTTCAATTTTAAATGATAGCCTTGCTGGATAAAGCAATCTAGGTTGTAGGCCTTTGTTTTCCATCACTTTGAGTATCTCCTGCCACTCCCTCCTGGCCTTCAATGTTTCTGTAGAAAAGTCATTTGATAGTCTTATGGGAGTTCCCTTGTATGTAACCCGCTGTCTTTCTCTTGCTGCTTTTAGGATTCTCTCTTTGTCTTTAACCTTTGCCATTTTAACTATAATGTGTCTTGGTGTGGACCTGTTTGGGTTTATCCTGGTTGGAACTCTCTGCACTTCCTGGGCTTGTATGTCGGTTTCCTTCACCAGGTTAGGGAAGTTTTCAGACATTATTACTTCAAATATGTTCTAATCCCTTGCTCCCTCTCTTCACCTGCTGGTATTCCCATAATGTGCATGTTGTTGCACTTGATGTTATCCCAGAGGTCTCTTAAACCATCTTCATTGTTTTTTATTCTTTTTTCTTTCTGTTGTTCTGTTTGGGTGATCTCTGTTAACTTGTCTTCTAAGTCGCTGATTTGATCCTGTGTCTCATCTAACCTGCTGGTAATTCCTTTAAGTGTGTTCTTTATTTCAGTTATTGTATTCTTTAGTTCTAACTGGTTGTTCATTGTGATTTCTCTATCCTTCTTTACATCGTCACTAACCTCCTTAAACGTTCTTATTATCAGTGTTCTGAACTCTGTCTCTGATAGGTTGGTTACCTCTGTTTCATTTGGTTCCAATTCTGTAGTTTCTTCTGTTCTTTTATTTGGGACATGTTTGTTTTTTCCCCATTCTGGCTGATTCTCTGTGTTTGCTTCGATGTATTAGGTAGATCCCCTAGAGTTCTTTGTTTTTGCTGGGTGATCTTAAGTAGTATGTGTCCTTTATATTTGACTTGCACCACTTCCCTATTCTCCTGTGCGTGTGCTCCAAAGGTGACTCTTGTGTTGTGTATATTGTCCTGTTAAAGTTGATCTTTAATTGCTTTTGGCTTATCAGTAGGTGGCATTGACTCCTAGGCTGACTAGTTGTGAGACTTGGCTCTGCCCACAGCAGGATGTTCTGCTGTGTGAGGGTTGACCGCTCAAATGAGGCTTGTCCCCTATGGGCTCTTTGTAGAGAATTCCCTCTGGGTGTGTCACTTGTAGGTCAAACCCAGTAATACTCTGGTTTGGTCCGGAGTTGGCCTCTGGGTGTGTTGAATCTTGTGCCTCTTGAGCTGGGCCCTTCAAACGATCGTCATACAAGTCTCTTAGCTGTTCTGTGTGATGAGCAGAGAGTCCTTTGATGGGTTATAGACATTCAATTTGTGGTAAGTTCTGGAGGAGAACTCAAGAAGACCACCACATTGCCACCATTCCTAAGATGTCACTAGTTCTGGAGTCTGGGAAGTCCAAGGTGAAGGTGCCATCAGATTCAGAGTCTGGTAAGGACCCTCCTCTGACTTCTCTCCTCTCTTCTAAGCTTTGGTATTTACGTTTATCTTCTACTTGGTTCTTACTTCATAAAGACAAAGTGTAATGCAAAGGTCTGGTTGGGTTCTGCCTAAACACAGAAACAGCATCTCAGAAAGAATGTTTATTTCCTAAGTGAGGGAGGTCTGCTAACATAACTTACTTAGGCGGACAAGACTATCGGTATCATCCTTCCTTCCAGGTGAGTGTTTGTCAGTTTAAAAAATATCCTAACTCAATATTTCTTCATGTTTTTCACTGTGGACCAGCAGTAGGCTGTGTGGGGGCCAGGCCTACCATGGCCACATGGCCTGATGCCAGACATTCTGCTCCACTGTCTGTTTGTCCCACGGACCTCAGAAGCACCTTGTGATCCAGCAGGAACCCTAGCTGACTGGTGGCAGCCTTAGTTCTCCAGTAGCTCCAGGAAGCCATGTGGCTTCCTCCACTGACTTTGTGACATCGTGCCTTGCCTTATCTCTGCTCTCCCTGCTACCTACCAACTTGATCTCTGTCCATTATCTCATGATTTCCACAGACTGCTTTCTCCCTGGGCTCTGTCTCTGCCTCTGCCCACTGCCTTCCTATGTCAGCTGTGACGGATCTCCTGGAGTAAAGCATGGTTTAGCAGCTTTCAGATTCTTTTAGTAACACTGTTAATTGCTTATGATTAAAGATGGAACACTGTCTCTGCAACCTGACACCAGGAGAGTTGTTATAACTAAGAAAGACTGAGACTCCGTCCTGCCTCACGAATGTGCATCGACAGGCAGACCCCAGTGCAGATACATACTTGGATTTAGTGGTCCTGGTGGAATCCTTTCTACGTGTCCTCAGGCACAGGTGGTGAGCCTACTGCTACGTCTCCTTGGATCAGGGGTACACACCGTTGTCATCAGTCCTTGTCAAGTGGAGAATTCCAGATCTAAGACACTGCCCCATACGTGTTAGGTGACCAGGTTTACCAGACTTTTCACCTTGTCCACACAAGGGCAGTGGAACCTGTAAAAATTTCCTATTCAGCTGCATTTTCTGAAGACCATTTATTTCACCAAGGAAAATTTGCTAAAGAAATTTCAATGACAGGTTTATGTAAAAATGCTTCAAAATCTTGCTATAGCCACCTCTGAAGTATAGATTTCTGATTAGCTAACTACTAATTAAGTGCCCTGTCAGGAAATACATTGCCAAATAAAGTTCCCCAAACGCACCTGGGACATCACCGCACAGTGGCAGCAAGGGCTCCTCACCTGCCCTCAGCTAAGCTGCACTCAGCTCGCCCCGCGGGGCTCGGCCTGTCTCGGAGGTGTTGCCAGAACAAGCCCTCTTCAGCTCAGCCGTGCGGCCCAGTGTTCCCACCCAGAACTTTTGACACCAGAGGTGATACCCCAAAACATGACACTGCTCTACACTCCAGGGCCCAGAAAGACGTCTCAGAACCATAGTGCATGTGTGTCTACCAAGTGAGTCTGTCCAGGCTCTCCAGAGAAACAGAGACAGTAAGATTTATCCTTCCTATCCATCTATCTATCCATCTATATCTATCAATCATCTAACATCTATTATCTATCTATCATCTATCTACCTATCTATTATTATTATTATTGATTATTATTATCTACCATCTAGCTGTTTGTCTATCATCTATTTGTCTACCTACCTACCTACCTATATATCTATCTATCTATCTATCATCTGTCATCTGCCATCTATCTATCTTAAGGAATGTCTCACAATTGTAGGAATTGCTAAGCACAAAATCTATGAGGCAAGCTGGCATGTTGGAAACTCAGGCAAGACTTCTATGGGATGATGTGGAGGCAGAATTCCTTCTTTCCCAGGAAACCCATTTTTGCTCTTAAGGCTTTCAATGGATTGGATGAGGCCCACCCACATTATCCAGAATTATCTCCTTTGTAACGTCAACTGGCTGCAGATGTTAACCAAGTCTTCAAAATACCTTCACGGCAACACCCGGATTAGTGTTTGATGGAATAACGGGATAGTAAATCTAGCCAAACTGACACAGAACTAACCATCCCTGAATAAACCACATGTATGTTATTGATGATCTTGATTATGGTCACAGTATTTACCAACAGGCATGGAAATATCTCAGAGCTCTTACCAGTCCTAGGTACACATCAGACACATGCCAAATCGCTGGGCAGGGACCTGTGATGACCGAAAGCACATCCCTGGTTGCCTGGCTTCTGGTGATGGCTGCCACGTGGCACTGTGACACTGGGTGATGGAAATGTTGATTGGTGGCTGCTCCATGGTGTTTGCGCCAAAACCCATCCAAGCTGGATTAGAGCCGCCCTCACATAGTCACTGTAACCCAGTGGGCAGATCCTGAGATGCTGGGAAAAGTGGAAGCGTGGAGGGAAATGCAGTCTGTCCATTTTCCCGTGCCCATCTCTGATTTAATGATATTTAAAAATGCTAATTATGTTTAATAGTACAATCATGAGGCAAGGGGAGAGTACCTCCTTCACGTTTCGGACATTCCCAGGAGTCCTGGGGAAACACGCCCGTGGTTTGGAGGTGGATGTGACAACTCGGAGGCGACTTCCAGCCATCTAATAACCCAAGAGCATTTGTGTCCGATGGCACTGACAGTGGAGATGGAAGTCTGTTCTTTTTACTGCATTCAAATCTTTAGATACTGAAGACAATATTTTTTCATGGATGATGGGCTTTTATTTCAAGAATAAAGGGGAGGTGAGGAAGAAGATTATGGCTACACTTTTCACCTCCCTAAGGATTAGAAAGTCACTTGGGACACCCCAGGGGGTCCAGAGGTTTGCATTCCTCAAATTCCACTTCCCTCCTCTCTGCTTCTGCCAGGAGCTTCCAGCAGCTTGAAGACAATTATTACACCTCCTTTTCCTCTGTAGACTGAACATCACTGGTTACTTTAGCCTTCCCAGTAAACAATGATTATGTTATCCCCACCCTCACCCGGGACGCTGGCTGCTTACCCCTGGACGTGTACAAGTCCACCACGGTCCCTTGAACAGTGTGAGGCAGACCCTACCACAGTCCTGGGTGGGACAGCCATGTCAGGACCGACTTCTCAACCCTCTTCTAATACAGCTGAAGAGTACACTCACTGGGGTTTTGGGTCAGGGAATTATACCACAGCTTCCTTTGACATTTTAGAGTTTGTAAATCCCCAAATTCCTTAATTATAAACTGCTGTTTAGTAGTGGTATTCGGGTGCAGAATTCAAATGGAAGAGTTGATGTGATGTTTATTGTTGCCCTGTTTTGGATTGAGACCAATATTCCAGACTGCTGAGGTTTTTATTCATTTTTGTTTTGTTTTTTAAATTAATACATTTACTATTTGTGAGAGCTTCCTATCTTGAATGAAAGCGACAAGTAGACCATTTTCTTTCAAGACTTGTTTCTACGACTATTGGAAGTTCTGTGACATCGCACCAGGGAGCTTTCTGGTGGCGTTGTTCCATTAATCAGCACACGGGACTTGTTATGAATCCACCAGTCTTTACAGACATCCAACCTATGTAGAAATGGTTCCCATCAGGAAGCAAGGAGAGTGCATTAAAATATCAAGTGTATTAAGTGGTGAATTTCATGATCGTTACTATGATTTTTATTACCACTTTGTGTAATTTTCTTCCTATAGGAGTGCATGTCTGCAATGGTGATGGTAGCTGATGAGAAAATGTGACTCTGTGTGTAAGCTTTCACTGACGGACACTTTTTCTGACCAAGCCACGTAAGGAAACACAGACAAGATTTGGATGAGGAGGAGCCACTGGAAACCAGAGAGGTGTTTCTGTGAAAAGGTCTAAATGAAAGTCAGACTTGGAGAGCCCCAGAGTGAGCGGGAGGAGCTGGGAGGGGAGGTGACCGAGGACAGGTCTGCAAGGAGCTTGCAAAGGGAGGCTGCACTGCCGCTCTGCACCCTGGGAGCCGAATGAGTATTGTTCAGCTGAAGCCCTACATGGGAAGGATGCATGCCACAGGACTAGGCTGGTTCTTTCTCTACAGGAATGATGCAGGGGGAAAAGACAGACGCCCATTAGAGTTAGAGACCTGGAAGAAGTGAAGGTCGGGTACGAGTGTGCTCAGCAGTTGAGAATGAAATGGGCTGGAGACACCTGGAAGCAGTGAATCTGAGGGGAAGCTCATGATTAATTGAGAAAGAGAAGACAGAAGAAAGCAGGGAAGTTATTAATTTTACTATGCGTCTTAAAAATTGGTCAGGGAATACCTGTAAGTGTCTCAGAGTAGAGTGAAAACAGGACAAAATGTGGAAAATTGGGAGCAATTGCATGATGTTGACTTGTCACTGAGAATATGGGCAAGACAATTCACATGGGAGACCTACGGCTACACAGCGCAGAAATGCTGAGAGCACAAGAGCCGTGAACTTGGCCGGTCAGCAGTGTAGCTTCCCCCAGGGCTGCCTTCACCTTCCTTTCCTGCTTCTGTTTTTAGAGACTGAGATGCTCACAGCCTGTAATTAAACTAGGTTGCCAACATCACAGAAGAAATTTCAGACAAAAGTAAATGCTGGTATAAATGAGATTCTTTAAGAAAACATTTCCTATTTATATCATGGATTGTGCTAGTTTTGCTTTCTCCCCCCACCCATTTAGACACTAAACTATCATGAGTTTTGCTATGTGATTTTTCTATTTGGTTTATTTGTACACCGCAGTGACAAAGAGGTGTACTGTTTAATAAGCCTACCCAAGGCAGCCGTTGGTCTTCCCACACAAAGTGAAAAACAAAGATAAATTCGTAGACCTTAGCATGTCAGTAAAGACAACTGACAAATCCATTGTCACAGTATCTGTAATCCACGACTTGGCACTCCTTGACAGCTCTTCTCTGCAAAATCTTCATCCTCCTCCCAGATAAAAAATGTAAGACTTTAAAATAATGGGTGCAGACATTTTAAAAAATTAACAGTAAGATCTTGAGAAATACATGTGTGACTAGAAGTGTCATTAGTTGAAACAATCCCACTTAATTCCTATATTTTTCATTGACATAATCATTGGTTGAGAATAATATGACGAAAGAATCTAGAAAGGCCACAAATTTTCTTGTTGAAAAATTGCAGAAGATGAATTTGAATACTGAGGAGCAAAAGTTAGCTGCTTCGCTGGCTGGGAAGAGAAACGTGTGGGAGGCAGGCTGAGCGTGAGATGCTTCCAGCTCCGGCTCTGCCAATTGACGTCATCTGGCCCCCAGCCACCCCCCAGCCACCCCCACATACTGCAGACCAGCTGGGCCGCCCAACTGTGCAGGCTGTGGGATCCGTGCTAAAATATTTGGATACGGCCATGGAGAGTGAACAGACGCTTAGAATCCGACTGTTTTCAGTGCTAGCAGAAGCCTTGGAGATAAAATTCCCATGAGAAAGGATATTCTCCTTAATTCGTTTTTGTCAGTTATATAAACCAGAAAAAGTCATAATTTCAAATCAGATTTGAATTTAGTAATAAGAGTAATGCGCTAAGACCTTTTGACAACAAATCATTTTGTGACTTCCTATTTTAGGGCTCAAGAATGCGAGTCCTTGTGAAGAATGTACATGTGAATCAGGTTTTAAAAATGGGGTATGAGTCAGAGAAAAGGCAAGTGACAGCTCAGTGCCCTCGTGTCTCAACCGTCGGCCACTGATGGATGGTGCCTTGATGAGCACCTACTGTGGGCCAGGTTGTGTTACGGGACACCTGAGGTACACTCGTGAGCAAAGCACACGGAGCTCCCTGCCCTCGTGGGATGAACGTCTGCAGTGGAGGAGACAGAAAAAAAGGAAACGCCAAGTAAGTGAAGTGCTTAGGGTGCTGCAAGATGGAAGTGTCTGAGCTGCAGAGCAGAGTAAGGGGTTTGGCAGAGGTGCTGGTGAGCAGGGGTGGGGTGGGGACAATGGATAGGCTGTGGTTCCTAATAGAAGGGCACACAGGTGGGCCTTAGCAACACAGTTTCTTGGGCAGCAACTTGAGTGGTGAAGGAGAGGTCCATGCAGATGGGTGGGCACTCCAGGCGAAGGCCCTGAGATGGGCGCCGCACTCGTGCCCGAGGCGCACCAGTCAGCAGTAAGTTGCTGGGGCAGTGAGGAGGGGCCAGGCTGTGGGACCTGTGCTCAGGGGCAGGTGGGGAGCCCCACAGGGACGTCACGGCCTTCACAACGTCTCACCTTCATCCTGAATGAAACGGAGGCAGCTAAGGGTTTTGAGCAGAGGAATGAGCGTGGTATCATCTGCTTTCTTTTTTAAAGGACCAGTGAGGCTGACGCCGGGGCAGCAGCAGTGAGAGGTGCAGGACTGTTCAGATTCCGGATCCACTGCATTTTGGGGGGCAGGGCAACTAGATGAGGAGAGGGATGAATGGGATGCCAGAGAAAGAGCGAGTCAAGCAAAACAGCAGTGATCTGGGCCTGAGCTCCTGGAGAGAAGGTGTTTGGTTTCCATCAGCAGCGACAGGGCTGCAGCCTGATGCTGTGGCCGGCGTGTGAGGAGCACGGGGCCAGGTGCTAAGGGCGTAAGCATGAGCGAGGGCAGTACTTTTCCGTCTCCAGGACATGACCAGTTAGCTTGTCACAGTCCAGTGATTCTCAACTGTTTTGAAAAAAATCAATGTAATGCACTGTGGATACTTTGGGGCCCCACCCACACTCGGGGGGGGGGGGGCTGGGAGCATCAGCTGGGGTTGACTTGCAGCTGCAGCCCTCACTGGGCAACATCCGTGACCGCAGGGAACCGGCTGCCTACAGGGAGCCCACAGCCATGCCTGGCTGGCGTTGAGGCCGTGTCTGGTAACCAGGAGGGATCAGCCCAGTTCAGGCGCCCCCACAGGACCGGCTGAGGCCCCTGGGAAAGGGCAGCTCCAGCTCCTCTTCTGGAACTAGACAAATATCAAGGGTCGAACCCCAGTGAAGTGTGAGGTGAATACGTGGGCTCGCCAAGAGAACAGAGGGGCTGTGTGTTCATGAGGGGCAACCGGCCTTGGGAGTATCTCCTGCCGGGGTCCTGAGGCAGATGCAAAGCAGGGAGAGGTCTGGAACCTTCTGGGCCCTTCATGTCCCGAAAGACATGATGCTGGCCCAGAGTGGTAGGTGAGGTGTCTGAGTGACGTGCAGGGTACACTGCATGGAATCAAACGTCCCCATTTTATCCTCAGATGTTTGCGTGGCCTGTGTGACATTTTCCAGGGAACTGTATGCCATCAATCCACAGATTTGTCATGAGGTCCAGTTATCAGCATGTTCAAAAAAAGATCAGACCAGTCACTTACCTATTTTCTTCCTTGGAGTGTCTTCCTGCTAACTGCTTACTCTCCCAGAAATTCTTTCCCTTGGCACAAGATTTAACACCCTGGCAAGGACCCTGGAAGCTAGTGGAAACATAAAGCTAGGCTGACCTGGAATTCTGGAAAAGTGATGGATTTTTCTGTTGAGTGAAGTAGGAATGCCATAACTGCCAAGGTAGATGGTGGAGGGAAGGACCTCTGAGAAGTGGTCACGAGTGGACCTGCCACCTAAGTCCAGAAGACCTACAGGCTGACGACATTCTGTGCAATGCGCAGAGGACACCCATTTGCTATATCAACACAGGACGTGCTGGCAGCTTCTGCTTCTAGTCCAGATGGAGTGGCAGAGACTGGATTTTCGCTCTCAACTTGAATGACTATAAAACCAGCCTAAATACATAAAGCGATGCTGTGCAGACATTGGACGATAGGCACTGCAGAGATGAGGTCTCTGTGTGTATGAGTGCCTAGGAATAAAGCCCACAGGCTGTCCACAGGCTGCAGGGACGGAGGTGCAATCAGTCAGAGCCTGGCAGGCTTACAACCTTGAGGAGAAGTAGATTGGACTTCATGGAGGTTAAGGTGGCTAGAATTTGCAGGTTCAAAGTATAAGACATGATGGAACTATAGAGAGGAAGCAAGAGATCTGCAAAAGGCCCCATGAGGCATTGAGTGAGTGGTGATCTGCATGTGTAGCCTCCACAGGACTGGGAGTAGTTTATGGACCCACTAATGAGCAGGAACGACCTCATAAAACATGGGACATCATAAGACTATGGCTTTAGCAGTGGGACTATATCAGCCTTAGACTGAAAACGGCTCTGGACTTACCCTAACGCAGCTCTAAAGAAAGCCTCAAAAGGATGCAGCTGATTATAGCTGCATAAATGAAAAAGAAAAAAATCAAACAGTTTTTAAAAGAATGCAACAGAACCCAGAAAACAATGATGTAAAATGCATGATTTCAGGGTATAACATACAACTACCCAGCAGACAAAAATACAGGAGAAATATGACTCACAACTAGGAGATAAATTGAGCAACAGAAACAGAATTAGAAATGAAAAGACACTGGAAATAACAGAGCAGGAGGTTGAAAATACATTAAATATACTCCATATATTCATGAAGGCAGAAGTAAACATGAGTATGATGAAGAAAGAAATGGGAGATATAAAAAAGATTGAAGGTGAATTTCTAGGAATGAAAAAATGCAGTATCTGAAGTCAACTAGATATAGATTAGATGCTGTAGATAATTTTTTTTAAAAAAAGCAGTGAACGTGAGGATATAAAAACTATCTGAAATGAAGCACACAGAGGAAAAAAAGTGGAAAAGAATGAACAGAGTGTCACTGGCCGTGGAAAACACCAAATAGTCTAACATACAAGTAATTGGAGTCCCACGAGATGGAAGGAGGGACAGAAAAAAGTATTTGAAGAAATAATGGCAAAAAATTTTACAAATTTAAGAAAGACTGTAAAACCACAAGTTCCAGAAACTCAATGAAAAAGAAAAAGAAGGAGAGTAAGAGAAAGAAAAAGAAAAGAAAGAGAAGAAAAGAGAAGAAAAGCATCTCAGGCACACCACCATTAAACTGCTAAAAATCAATAATAAGGAGAACATCTTTTCAGGGTTTGAAGGACTGAGGGAAAAAGAAAGATCGGGTAGATAGATTTTACATCTAATGAAAGTAAAAAATTCAATTTTAAGAGAGCTGGATAAAATAGTATTAAAACATACAAAGTATATTTTACTCATTTTCATCCTGCCAGACCTTGGTATTATGGTTGAATTGTGTCCCCAAAAAGGTATATTGGAGTCCTAACACCCAGTGTCTCAGGAGGCAACCTTACCTGGAAATAGGGTCATTGCAGATGTAATTTCTTGAGATAAACTCACACTGGAGTAGGGTGGGCTCGTAGACCAATAAACCGGGGGTCCCTATAAGAGGCCGCCATGTGGGGACACACAGACCCACGGAGAAGATAGCCATAGATGGAGGCAGAGGTTGGAGCGATGCTTCTACTAGCCAAGGAACGCCAAGGGTTGCCAGCAACACCAGGAGCTGGCAGAGTGTCCCCTCGAGCCTTCAGAGGGAGTGTGGCCCTGCCCACACCTTGATTTCAGACTTCTGGCCTCCCAAACTGTGTGAGAACGCATTTCTGTTGTTTCAAGCCGCCCAGTTTGTGGGATTTGTGTGAAGTCATTCCTAGGTACACTACTGCACTTGGCAAAGCATCAGACACATAATTGGTCCCCATAAATGCTGATTAGATAAATGCTTATTAGATAAATCATCCACAGATGATTTCTGAAGCCTGTGCTGCAGGAAGTCTTTGATGCAAAACTTTAAAGTTGTGCAAGCAATACTGCTAACCTAAAAATAAAAGGCCGTTGAAGCGAGAGGCAACAAGCATTTATTTGAGAACAAAAAGAACAGCTATTCAGAAAGCATTGATTCAGGCAGGAGCCCAAATAATGTTCCGATGAGGAGACAAAGGCGATGGTGTGTATGAGAAGGGGACAGGACAGTGACATACACAGATGGAAGGCGCTGCTCTCCGTGCAGATAACATGACATAGTGACGCTGATTGTAAACAGTGTTTTAGTTTTCAGTGCTTTCGTCATCAGTCCGGTTGTCATACTATCTGCTTTCTTGTCATCCTCACAAACAGTTCTTTGGGGCACAGTGTTGCTTAGGCCCAGGCCACAGGTCACTTGGCCCTGTTTGAACACCCAGAGGTCTGAGGCATCAGACGTGCAGGGCGGTTCCTCTGGGAGGGCAGCTCCTGCTCCATTTCAAAGTGGCTCCATTTCTATTATTCTGACATTATCATATGGCTTACAAATGTAAGAGTGAGATGTTTTATCTCCTGGGGATACTATGGTGCTTTTCAGTTTTCTAGTATTAGTTTTGATCTGATTTTTAGTGAGTGTGTTCCTTTCTCTCAGACTATGAAGAAATGAAAAAGGAGGGACAAATGGGAGTGCATTCCCGGGTAGAAATATAAGCAGCAATAGTTGTGTTGGTGTATTTGATTGGCTCATAGGACAAGCTAGGGCACTCACAACAATTCTCTAGAAAGAGGACTTTGAAATACGGAAAACAGAGTCTGCTGGTCCTGACCTGGCGTGAAATCAGGACTCCACCGGCCAGGCAGACCTGGCCTCGGCACCACAGCCCCTGCCCCTGTTTCTCTCCTGCCTTATTCCTCCACGGTGGCATTTAAAAACAGGTCTGAACTGTGACTATAAAATGGCTCACTAGTCTAAAGAAGTAGGAAGAAGCTTGTCTCAGTCAGAGCAAATTCTTAGAACAAAAAAAATCCTGAGGAGAGACGGGGCCTTGGAATACAGATTAAACAGCTCTTCCTAGTGGGCAAAACTTACCCATTAACCCCAAAAAACTTACATTAAAAAAACAAACAAAACTTATCCAGTGCATGTTGTTTGTTTGTTTGTTTGTTTTTTCATTTTTTCTTACAAAAGTGAAAATTTCCACAATTCTGGGAAGGACAACAGGTATATAAAATACAACTTGTTTTGTCTGCAAACTATTGATGATTTTCTGCCCTAAATATTTTCCCACTGTCTAGTAAGAAAATAAAGATATTTTTAAAATGAAGAGTTGCTACATTTCATGAAATTTAACTTTTAAAATTCTGTTAAAACATTTTCAGATATATTTAATTATTAATTTATTTTTAATAAACCATTGTTTTCTATTTCATGAATTATTTACTTAAAAGTCAAGAAGGGTGTGTATCAATATGTCATCTTTCAATGGATTCACTGGGAAAATGACTTTCTGATATAGAAAAAAAATGAAATTTGATCCATAGCTGGTACCATAAAAAAAATTCATTTCAGACAGATTAACAACTTAAATGTCAAAAACAAAACTTTGCAACTATCCCTGTCATGTGCCTTCTTTTTCTCAGATCAAGTCCCGCCTTTCCCCACGTGCTTCTCTTTTCTTCCTCCAGGCCAGGGATGAGCTTGCATTTGCGATGTGGGGATCTCTGGGTTGCTTCACCAGCCTCTTCTCTTGGTCTTCTCAGCTCATCCAACACCTTTTCAAAGATTCCCCATTGCACATTCCCTCTATTCAGCTTCCCCTCTCAGGCACTCTTTTTGCTGACTCCACCGGACTGACACAAACTCGAAAAAGAAAAAATAAGGCAACATCTTTATTTTATGATACTAAAATTAAGGACTCCTGTTCTTTAAGTTCAAATGAGACTTTAAAGAAAGTAAAAATGAGCTGAACACTATATTTGTAAAATGTAACATAGAATTGATATAAAGAGCATTTAGTAACTCACACTAATCAATAGGAAAAATGCAAAAAATCCAATATGTCAATGGGCAAACACAGGTATTTTCGGAAGCAGAAACGCAGAGACTAACAGATATGGGAAGAGATGTTCAGCATCACTAGTAACCAGGAAAATGCAAATCGAGGCCACGAGAAGAGACCTTTTTCTATCAACTTGATGGGCAGAATCGGTAGGTGAACGGGTCAACAGAAGGCTCACATTTGGAAAACAACTTGCATACCCCAACACTTTCACACATGTTTTCTAATTGTTAGGAATTTCTTGTCTCATTTTCCCCCTGAGGATAAATCTGGCATATACCCTCAAAAATTCCTGAAATTTACATCTTTTCTCAGTTGGCAAAATTTAGAAAATACAAGCCTTGGGAATATCTGATTTCCTGTGGAAAATTCAGAATGATTATATTAACAAACTCGAAATAAGAGTCAAAATTGTGTGGCCCTTCACTGGGAGAAAACCGATTCCTACGGCAAGGTATTATTACTTTAGTTTATTATCATTACCATTATTTTCTAAAGTGCTATAAATTCAGGGAATCTTGCAAAATTTCAATATTTTTGGAATGATCATAAAGGTCTAAGTTTAGCAAAATCGCTTTGGGAACTTGAAGGGAGGAAAACAGAGATTTTTAGATATTAATAGAGAAATGCACCAAGTATATCTCGAAAAGTTTTCCCACACATCATGAATGGGACTTTTATAGTAATTAACTTAAACAAAGGGGTCAGTCAGCTGGGGAGGCTCCAATGCCTTGTAGCCTCCGTAAGCAAACCATAACTTAACCCAGAATCCATGCACTGGAATCTGAGAAAATGAAACAACAACAGGTCACAAATTTGGCTTTCCCAACTAAGGCAATTGCTTCAGCTATAGCCAATCAAATACTGTCCTTGCTTTGCTTCTGTGTCTTCTCTATAAAAAGCTTCTCCCCAGCTCCCGAGGCTGCAGGCTCTTCACCGCTTTCTATTTGGTGCTGCCTGATTTGAATCAACATGTGCTCAAATGAACTCTTGAAAATTTTAATGTGCCTCAGTTTATCTTATAACAGGCCCTTCCACGTCATTGTTTGAGACATGCCAGAAAAGTCAGAACTGCTTTTCATCATTGTGACTGTATGTCTGGTGTTTCTTTGAAGCAGTCCTGCAGCAAGGTGGCTTTAAGGCAGGGGTGAGCAAGCCCAAGCTCCGTGTCCACACAGGTAAGAGAGAACTGGACCTGACTTGGAACACGGAGCTTGTTGCTGACTTCAGCAATCGAGTTCAGCCAGATATTGAACTTAGCTGACAGGACTTCAAAGCAGCATTATAAATAAACATACTTCGAATACTAAAGGAGAAGTTTAAATTACTAAAGGAAATTTGATGAATTAAAGTATCGTGATAAAAACTCAACACATAAAGAGAGAGAAATTATTAAAAAGTACCACATAGAAATTCTGGTGTTGAAAAGTGTGACTTTGAGTGCTTTTCCCACTACCTATGAATCATACTTTGCTGCTTCTGGGAAGTTTAGGTAATATGCTAGCTCTAACCTAATATTTAGATAGCATGTTATGTATAATACATATTTAGCAGCTCTGGATTCTGATTTTTCCCCCTTGAGGGCTGTTATTGTTGCTGGTGCTTATTTAGCAACTTATCTAGACTAAATCTGGGAAATCTCTTTCCCTCATGGCATGTAGCCACTGCAGTCCTCGCTCACGTTTTTTATCTTATTTTTGCACATGGCTTCCTAGGGGTCACCCACATGTCTGTACCGTCATAGACAGTGGTCAGCCATTGATTGTTCAGAGGTTGTGCTGCAACAGCCTGAGCCAGTGAAGCTTCCCCTCTCTGCCAGTAGATGGTGTGTGACGTGGGGAGTGCATTCAAGTCTGCCCTGACTCTGACTTTCAGCTGGGACCTTTTACGTCCACTTTGTGTGCTTGTGCAGACCCACTGTCAGCCAGTGGGGCTCTCGCCAGTCTCTCCCGTGGGGCTGCATGGAGAGCTGGTAAAGGCTGTCTGGGCTGTCTCATGCCCTGGACTGCTCTGTTGATTTCCTGGCTCGTCTGCGGCCCTGGTGCGGGTCCCAATCAGGACTGCGACCTCAGGCTAGCTGGCTCTGCTCTTCCCAATGTGTTTGCCTCTGAGATCTCCACTTTGGCAATACCACTCGGGGTAGGGTTGTTGTTTGCTTCCCTTGCACCCAATTCCAAGTCAGTGAGCCTCCTCTAGCAGGAAAGTCGCTGTTTTCCGTGGCTTCTCCTAAATTGGTACAACCGCCTCACTGATGAAGCTGAAAGGGAAGAACCTGCCATTTCCCAAACTTCTTACCGGAAGTTCAGGAGGTTTTCATGAATAACCACTTCCCAGTTTGTTACATGCTTTGGTCAATTCTGAGAGCCCTGAAATTGTTGGTTTTTAAAAATAATTGTGTCCAATGTCACTTTGTATTTTTGGGGAGAGGATTTGCTGAGTTCCTCACTTTGCCATATATGGAAGTCCTGCCCCTTATTAGTTTTCTTAAGGTGGAAGCTTAGATCGATGATCTGAAACATTTCTTCTTTCTTAATATAAGCATTTGATGTTATAAAATTTCCTCTAAACATGCTTTGGCTGCATCCCACAAATTTTAATAGAATGTTTGTATTTTTATCCAAATCAAAATACTTTCTAGCTTCCCATTTTACTTCTTTGAAAGACTGCATATTTAAATTTTCAATTTCCAAATAATTGGAGATTTACCACATATATTTCTGTTGCTGACTTTTAATTTAATTTAATTTTCTTTAAAGAATATGCTTTTTATGATTTCGGTCCTTTTAAAATGTGGACACTTGTGTTTTGGCCCTGAATGTGGTCTATCTTGGTAAATGTTCCATATGTTCTTGAAATGGATGTGTGTTTTGTAGTTGGGGGTGGTTTGTATAGATATCAATTAAAATAAGTTGATATTAGTGTTTGTCAAGACTTCTATATCTTTATTAAACTTCTGTCTCCTTTTTAAATCAATTATTGAGAGAGGTATGTTGCAAGCTCCAAATATAATTATAAATTTATCTATTTTTCCTCTCAGGTTTATCAGTTTTTGCTTCAAGTATTTTGAAGATCTGTTATTAAGTGAATATCAATTCAGCATTTTATGTCTTCAAGATAAATCAATCCCCTTGTCATAAAATGTCCCTCTTTATTTTGGTGAATTCTTTGCTCTGAAATCTGCGTTGTCTCATGTTAATCTTGGCACTTGAGTATTTTGTAATGATATTTTTATAATGCAAGTTTTCCCAATACTTTACAATTAGCATTTCAGTGTTTTTGTATATATCTTTGCTTTTTAATTGGACTGTTTAGACCAGAAGTCAGCAAACTATGATCCCTAGGCCAAAACCACCACCTGGTTTTGTAAATCAACTTTGCTGGAACACAGCCATATCGATTTATTTGTAGAATGCTTATGACTGATTTCTTGCTACGACAGCAGAGTTCATACTGCATGCAGAGCATAAAATGTTCACTGTCTGGCCCTTGGCAGAAATCCCTGGTTTAGACCATTTACTGTGGTTATCAATAGGTTTGTGTTTAAATCTTTTATCTTGTTATGTTTTTGCTTTTTCCAACTATTGTCTATCCCCCTGTTTTCTGTCTTCTTTTATATTGACTATTTAGAAAGAATTTTAATGTTATTGCTGTATTTGGCTTATTAGCTGTATTTCTTTTGTGTGCATATATGGTTGCTCTGGAGTCCACTATATATCTTAAAAATTTACCAAGTCAACCGTCAAATAACATATCACTATTTGTTGTATAATATTATGCATAATGGAAGAAACTTATGGTAGTATACTACCATCTCCCACTCTGTGTCCTTTTGCTTCTGTTCTGATGTGTTTCCATATATATATAGTACACACACACACACACACACACACACACACGCACATAATTATTTTTTCTTTTTGCTGTTACAGTTCAATGTTTTCTGCCACCTTGTCTTCCATATCATTCCGATTTTTTCTTCATCTATTGTACTGGTGATTTCTTCTAGTGCGTTCTTCATTTCAATTGTATTCTTCACTTTTGACTGGCTTCTTTTTTTACGGTTTCTGTCCTTTTTCATGCTTGCTGTCTGTTTGTTGATGTTCTCACTAAATTTCTTGAGCATCCTACATAACCATTGTTTTGAGCTCTATCTCTGGTAGGTTGCTTGCCTCCATTTCTTTTAGTTCTTTTTCTGGAGTTTCCTCCTGTTTTTTCATTTGGGATGCACTTCTTTGTTTCCTCATTTTGGCTGCCTCTCTGTGTTTGTTTCTATGTATTAAGTAGATCTGCTATGTTTCCCACTCTTGGCCAGGTTGTCTTATATAGGAGGTGTCTTGTGGGGCCCAGTGGCACAGTCTCCCTTGTCACCTGAACTAGGTGTTCCAGGAATGTCCCTTGTGTGGATTATGTGTGCTGTCTTGTTATAGTTGAGCTTAGATTGCTATTGGCATGTCAGTAGGTGGGACTGACCCTCAGGCTGACTGACTGTGAGGTTTGGCCATGTCCACAGTTTAGTAGTGCTGTGCATGAGGCTGACCCCACTGAGTGGGGTTTACCCCACTGAGCTCTGGTTCCTGTTGAGACCATCCTACGTGTGTGCCACTTGTGGGGCTAATTGGGCAGTGCTTGCTGTGGTCTGAATCCAACCTCCCAGTATGTTGGTTCTGGGACCTCTTGGGAGGGGCTTCAGTCAGGCCCAGGTCAGCCACAGCCTGTGATTGGCCAGGGGCTACAGTAGCTACAAAGCAATCTGCAATTGTTCACTGCCTGTGCTTAACCTGGAGGCACATGGGAGGGGCCATGCTGCAAACCAAGGACAGCTGCCACCAGTACCAGGCCTGGGGTAACTCTGCAAAAAGCCAGGACACCTGGAGGCCTGCTGCCACCTGACAGCTCCCTTAAGGTTCAGCCACTGATAAAGCCTCCTGAGGTACATGAATTGGGTGAAGCAGGGTCTCAGGGAGTTAATAGAGTGGGAACTATTGTGGTGATCAGGTTAATGTAGACTCCGGTTTGGTGCCAGTGCTGAGCCTACAGTGACTCAGCAAAAGTCTCAGAGCACATCAAGGATAGTCACTGCCCACCTGGGGTCTGTGGACTCCGATAGTTTTCGAAGAAAGAGTGCAATGCGGAGGGGCTGACTGCTCACGGAAAATTGCCTCTGGCAGTGGTGAGTTGTGTGGGGTGGGGTCCCAGCTGAGTCAGCAGGGCAGAGCGTGGAGCTCACCAGGCCAATCAGAGTCAGATTTGGACTCTGGGGGCGGGTTCAACACAGGAAAGGTGGCGTCTGCCATCTTTCAGGAAAACGCAGACTGTCCGCCAGTCCTCCTGCTGCAGCCACACATCTCAGTCTGCCCCCTGTACGCCTCAGATGCTCACCTGATTCACCACCCCTGCGCTGGAGCCCAAGGTTAGTGCCTGCGATCGAGTCAGTCTGTGAACGGCAGTTTAAGAGGATATCTGTGTAGCCTTCCATCCCACCTGGTCAGACGGAGTCCCAACTCTTTGTGGGGCCTCCTCTTCCCGGCACCAGTACTTTGGGCTGGGGAGGCCTCTGTGCAGCTGGGGTCCCTCGCTCCTCCGGGGGGAACCACTATAGCCGTGTTTTCTCAACTCATTCTCAACTGCCTCCTGGAGGTTTGGGTCCTGTTCCATGTCTCCACCCCTACTATTCGTCTCACAGTGGCTTCTTTATATTTTCAGCATAGGACTTCTGTTCGGCTAGACTTCAGATGGTTCTCCAGGTTGATTGTTCTATTATTTAGTTGTAATTTTAATGTGTTCACGGGAAGGATGCAGGCACAGTGTTTATCTACTCCGCCATCTTGGATCCCAAAGAGTGTCTTTTAAATTCATTTTTAAGTGAGAATTATGTTTCGTTCAACTTTTCAGTTTTCCAGGTTGAAGGGTACATCTAGTCTCTTTCTCCTACTGTGATCTTTAACAAAGTTTAGTGACATTTCAAATTCAAATCTTTAAATGAAAATTGAGTGTCTGTAATGTTGTCACTTCTTGGGTTTTCCCACATGTGGTGTCTCATTCAATCTTCCTGTGAGGATGATACCATTATTCATATTTTGTAAATGAGGAGATGGAGAATCAAAGAGTTCAGCAACTCATGACATCTTCTCAAAGGCCACTGATATGCAAAAACTTGCCAGGAAAAGGAAACCTATGAATCATTGTTGCTGTCAATTTCAGTGATTTGTAGTGGTGTGCTGTAAAAACTCAACCTTCCGTTGAGAAGTGTGAAGGGTATGCAGTTTCCCTACTTGCAAACTAACGATCAGCCTGCCCAGTCCATGGGGATGGTTCAGCTGAAGGTGGTTTATTACTCACAGCTTTAGCAACAGCCAGTAGCTCAGTCCCCCAAATCCCAGTTCCTATAAGGCAACCCAAAGGGGACATCTTTATTTGTAGTTATTTGCAGCACAGGAGCAGAACCCTGACTAGGGAATGTAAATCGTACATAATGAGCCGTGTGCCATCTGCCTGGGAGGGGACACGCTCTCTATTGCACTGGATGGTAAGCACACCTGCCCGTTGCTTGGGAGAACGAGTCCATCTTTCTCCCAAGGCTCTTCACTTGCAAACAGCCTTGAAGAGATCCAGAACAAAAGCACTGGGACCTCATGTTCAAGACATGCAGAAACACAAAGGACCCGTGGAGGATTGTCTCCCAACATCCAGCTCTTAAAAATGTTAATAGATCTCGGGGATTAAAATAATTTCAACACCCTCATTGCAGGGCCATTTTCTATGTGTAAATGCTGGGTTACTGACAGATTGTAGGCATCCTTCTTAGGGTTTCAGAGAAGTCAAGGAAAGGATCCAGATGAGTTGGATATTAGGGTTTATTTCTGGGTTTGTTACAGTTGCCTGCTTCTATACAACCCTCTCCCTTTCAGTTGACATTTATTTTGGGTTAGCCTTCACTAAGCCACATTCTCCAGGGAAGATGCCATGGGATACTGGATGTGGAAGGCAGACTCATGATTTGCCTCGGCCTGCACTTCATCAAAGATGTGATTGCACAGGGACACACAGCTGATAAGTGACATTCGCAAGATGACATGCCAGGTCGCTTAGGTCAGCCAGGTCCCTGTCCCTTGCACTCCACTGCCTCTCCCATGTGCGTCAATAGGAGGTAATTTGTTGTTACCTGAGGCCAACATTCACTGGGCTTATTATCTCGACCAAGGAGTGGTGGAATGTCTGAAACCACCAGATATGAGATCAGTGAAGACAGCTACACTGTAAATTCTAGATTTTTCACCTTGGTGTCTACACTAATGAGATTAATATGATAAGAGTTGAATCTCCTCTTTTCATCTTATTATTCAGACATGCTTATGGTATCTACCTGTGAAAAATAGGCCTGCATTTTGAGTTACTATGTATGAGATAAACGCAGCCCTAGCATTTTATAGTAAGTTGGAAAGTGCACGAAGACAGCGCTGTCTTTGCCTTCCCTGACCTTCCTCTGAGCCGTCTGCAGAAATCACTTGTAACCTACGGGTACTTGGCAGTATGACGTGCAGATAACTCTGGTCACACACGACGTTTCACTTAAGGGGAGTAACTCTAAATTCAAATATTCTAGCAGCTCATCAGGAGCTCTGAGGTTTTCAGGTACTATGATTTTCATAGCTAATACAGCAGGCTGCATATAGAAACGTTTTTTTTGCAAGATTTCATAGGACGCAGGCTGTTCTTTTTCCATTTGCACGTGGAAAGATTCCTAGAACGAGGTCACTCATGAACTTGGCTCACATACACCTCGGTATAGACGGCACTAAGTGCCTCACTTCCCCCCCTTTCTCTCACTCAGCCCTTGTGACTGGAGGCCCTGTCCCTCGTGTGCTCACTGCATGGGGAGAAGCTCTTTTTCTTTCTTTCTTTCTTTCTTTTTTTTTTTTTTTTTTGAGAATCTCCTTTTCACTGTAGATAGTCGGAAGGTGCCGCAGATTGTAATGTAAAAGAGCACACACACACACACACACACACACACACACACACACTCACACACGATCTTTCTGCCCGAATGCACCCATGATTAATAGTGGATGTGTTAGTTAGATAAGGCATTCATTCTGGGAAAAGCCTGAGAGCGAAAGAGGAGGGCGTTTTCTCGTGGCCATCTCCTGAACAATCCAGGTGCGCTCACACTGCTGGCTTGAGTACCTGCGTCCCTCTGAGCAGCTGGCCCAAAGGGTCCAGGAGTTTCTCTGCAGGAGACATTGAGCAGTGTCCCCAGAGAGAGCCGCCTGGTCCTTGGTGCCAACAGCCACAGGTGGGGCTTCTGAGAACATTATCACTTGGATAAATGTACCCCGTTTTTCCCCATCACCAGGATTTCATCTGGTGGGGATAATGTCAAAACTGAAAAAGATGTGTCACTAAAAGTTCTGTGCCATGCAGGTCGCAAAGAGCTCTTCTTGCCACATGTGACACAGGGAGAGGGGCTCCTGCCCACTCTGCAGACACCAGTCACTGGATGAGAGTTAAAGCCAAGGGAAACTAGTGAAAGTACAGTGCATCCCAAACTTGGCTGCAATTGGAATCCCTGGGAAGCTTCTGGAAATTACTTGTGTCTTGGGGGTGGTGCCTGGAAATCTGGAGTAGTGGGAAGATCCCCATTTGCGGAGGCCACCGGCTTGGGAACCAGAGCTCCAACGACAGTGACAGTGTGGTCCTTAGAGCTGCAGCCCAGGTCCCCCTCCTGTGCCCCACTCCTGTGAATGGTGACCTCAAAATGGCTCAAAGCTGCACCCCCAGGAGAATTGCCCTGGGAGGTAGGGGGGCTCTCTGCCTGCCTATGGCAGGCAGCTCTGTGGTGATAAGCTTGCTCCAGTTTGGGGGGGGCAAGGAAGCTAGCCTCCCGCTGAGAGCACATCCTGGTTCCCCTCTTTCAGCCCCGATTCCCTCCTCCCCACAAACTCCCCTGGGAGCCCTTGCTCAATAACCTCTTAGACAAGTGCCCTGGGGAGTCAGGCTCTGCGTGGGTGGAGCCCAGCCTGACAGGCAACAGGGAGCTGGTTACAGATGCAGAACCTGCTGAGCAGACAGCATGGGAATGGGACAGGTGGGTGCCCAGGTGCTGTGTGCCTTAGCAGGGCTGGAGACCATGCTCTGGTTGTCTCCCAGGTGTGCCTGCCCGGGGGCAGAAGAAGCACACCTGCTCCACTCACCCCACCCGGTTGTCTGTGAGTGGGTGATCTCTCTAAATGAAATAGAAACTTTCAAAAAACAAACAAACAAACAACAAATAAACTCCAGGCTACACAGGCAGCCAGAGCACATGTGTGAAGGGAAGCCCTGTTTATGTTGGAGGCTTGGCAGGGACAGAGACCCTACTGTTCTGGAGTCTTTGAGATTTTTAAGAACTGCAAAGGGAAAAAAATTGCCTGTAATTTGTGGGTGGGAAAAACACGGAAAACTTGAAATAAATAAATGTTTAACTAAAAGTCCACAAAATATAAAATTATACCAACTGGTTTCCTGCAATTTAACTAAACCCATATATATTTAATGTGGGATGTGGTGAAATTTTAATATGTTTGCTCTGTAGTGGCTTGGGGCTCTGTAACCAAGAATGCCCAAAGCTATGAAAACTGAGAATGGTTCTGGAAAGCAGAGCTGCGGGCCCGTTCTGCTGGGGGCGGGGGGCTGACTCAGCGCTCCTGAAGGCCAAACCAGCAGCAGGATGAGGAGGAGCGTTCCCAGGTTTGGTTTCCGGCTGGTAGTGTCGCTTTGAGCCGGCTGCCCACTGACTAGTACCTCTCTTTTCCATTACACAGGAATGTTAGTGTCATCTGCAGGAGTTTGGCTTGGTTTCTGCAGGGCTCCCACCCTCCTCCCCACCACAGCCGGGGAGGGGGGTGAAGAAGGAACCTCAGGGCCATCTGGCGGACCACTTGTCACTCCAGAAGCTACTTAGAGCCTGGCACGGTGTACCAAACTGTTTAGCTTCACTTATTTTTCTTCGTTAAGAATCAGTTTATTAAGTTGACTTTAACTTTGTTAAAATATTATCTGCACACACTGAAACACACCCCATTTAAGAGTGCAGTTTGATTAGTTTTGAGAAACGCATGCAACAGTGTAACTGCCACCGTAATCTAGTTGTAGAATATTTCCATTACCCCGCAAAGAGTTCTCTTTGCTGCCAACCAACCCCCCACCACTTCCAGGCGAGCACTGATCTACTTTCAGTAGTTGGACTTCTCTACAGTTTTGGATAAATGGACAAACGTCTCCAGTTACGTGACAAATATCTGCTGAGGATGTGATGTACAAACGATGGCCGCAGTGAACATGGCTGAGTGGTATATTTGAAAGTTGTTAAGACAGTCAATCCTAAGAGTTTTCATCACAAGGAAATTATTTTTTTTCTTCTTTTTTTTTGTATCTGAATGAGAGGATGGATGTTAACTAAACTTACCTGGTAATCGATTCACAATATATGTAAGTCAAGTCATTATGCTGCACACCTGGAACTCTTACCGTGCTGTTTGTCAATTTTATCTCAATAAAACCAAAAAAAAGTAAACAGACAAAAGTCAATGTCAGGACTGTGTTGAAATGCAGTGATGAGGGGACATCTTTGCCTCCTTTCTGATCTTAGCAGGAAAGCTTTCAGCTTCTCACCGTTAAGTGTGATGTCAGTTGTAGGTTTTTGTACACGATCTTTACCAAGTTGGGGAGGTTCCTCTATGCCTACTTTGCCGAGTGTTTATCATGAATGGGCGTTGGATTCTGTCTAATGCTTTTCTGCATCTAGCGATATGATCATGGGATTGTTTTCATTATTCTTCTGATATTATGGATTACATTAATTGCTTTTTGATTGTTGAACTAGCCTTGCATACCTGGGATGAGTCCCACTTGGACATGGTGTATAATTCTTTTTGACATTCTTGGATCTGATTTGCTAAAATATTGTTGAGAATTTCCACATTGATGTTCATCAGAGATACTGCTTTATAATTTTCTGTTCTTGTCTGTCTTTATCTGGTTTGGGTATTAGGATAATGCTGGCCTCATACAATGACTTAGGAAGTAGTCCCTCTGAATCTATCCTCTGGATGAGATTATAGACAATTGATATAATTTCCTTAAATGTTTGGTAGAATTCACCAGTGAGCCCGCATGGGCCTGGTGCTTTCTGTTTGGGAGGCTATTGTAGTGGAAAGTCTTTTCCATTCTCGATATTGGCAAGATATTTATTCTCTTCCTTTTCTTTCATCAGTCTAGTTAAAGATTTAACAGTTTTAACTGATCTTTTCAAAGAATTAGTTTGGTTTAAGTGATTTCCATTTTAGGTTGTCCATTTTGTATTTTATCTCTAATAGTATTCCTTGTTTTATAGTCTATTTTGTGTGGCATTAATATAGCCATTCCAGCTTTCTTATGCTTACCATTTGCATGATGTATCATTTTCCATTCTTCTAATTTATATATATACACACACACACACGCATACATATACATACTGGGGGTGCCAAAAATGTATACTCATTTTAAGAGATGTTATCTATGCTCAAGCAGTAGTTCACCATAATCAGAAGTGTCTGGGTGCTGATGGTAACCACTTTG
This sequence comes from Rhinolophus sinicus, assembly GCF_036562045.2. Classification (NCBI taxonomy): domain Eukaryota; kingdom Metazoa; phylum Chordata; class Mammalia; order Chiroptera; family Rhinolophidae; genus Rhinolophus; species Rhinolophus sinicus. Next base: position 181,845,348 of record NC_133755.1, on the reverse strand, counting down.
AGCACCTCTTGTAATTGCAGAAGTCAAACGTGACTTGTATTCATCTTTTGTTATCAGTATATATCGAGTATTACAATTTTAATAGTTTTTTTCCTTTCTTCCTTAAAATGTGTATATGTTTTTTGACCATATATATATATATATATATATATATATATATATATATATACACATTTTTTTTTACAACCACAATCAGTGATGAAGTGCTAAAATCAGAGAATATTATTGGCAGAAGGGCACTGGCTAATAAAGTAATGAAGTCATTAAAATTCTAGTGACGTTTACATACAAAACATAAAAAAATTTTTAAAAACCTCAATAGAATTCCTTGAAGGAAAGAGCATGGAAATAAAAAAATGAACAGAAATACATTTTCAATGTTTTACAAATAAACAGTGGTGCATTGTGGGGCTTCTTATAAAGAAGTGCTTCAGGCAGATGAGACTAAAATATCACATACAAGTGCTGAGGTGCTAAAGAGGGACATTTGCTTGCAAATGTTGGGTGAGTCTGTGCTAAATGGGGTCCCCCATGCCTCCCCTCCAGTGGTCACACAGTCCATGTCTTCAGGAACTGCTGATGAGATGGAAATCCAGCTGCAGAAAAACTAATCCTAAACAAAGTCAGTTTTCATTGCAACTTGATGACTGCACTTGCAGTGCCAACATGGCAACTTTTCTGGACGTTGTGATTTGTACGCGATGGTGACGTGAAGAATTCTCCTGTTAGTTTCCTCTCCAGCAAATACAGCTGCTCTGGACCATAGAATCCTATGAAGGATGAAATAATCAGCAGTAAGAATCATGGTTTAAATACTGCGTGGGATGGCACAGCTACAATGACAGCACCACATGCTGGCACAGGTGCCAGATTAAGGACTGCACCCCTGTCAGCGTTGGCCAGCTTCCTAACTACGGTTCTGGTCAGCTGATGTGGGTGGTAGTTGCTACAACTTGGCCTCCCTGTGGGCAGGTTTCAATGCTGTGGCCAGAGAGATCCTTTCAAAATGTGAATCAGATCACGCTTCTCCTCTACCCACACACTCCAACAGCTGGCTCTGCATTTCTCTAAAGAGATGAAGTTTAGAGTCACAGCCCTTGCAAAGGCTGACAGACTCCACAATTCCTATTGACTATAGTTCTCTGCTTTCTCACTGCCACATTCCTCTCTCTCTCTCTCTCTCTCTCTCTCTCTCTCTCTCTCTCTCTCTCTCTCTCAGCTTAGTCATAGGTAGTTCGACCTTATCCCACTTTGGTGGGAAATCCTCACCATTGGTCTGATTTCTCTTCACCACTTTGTCCAATTAAACACATTTTTGAGCATCACGTTGGACCTATACTCTGAGATAGCTTAATCCATCCAGAGATTTTGAAAACAAGTCCTACTTTGTCACTCGGTGCCACATTCTGGGTAGTTTCTCCCAGTGCATCTTCTTGTTTAGTAACTTCTCTTCAGCTATGTTGATCTACTGACTAAACTTTAAACTCACCCACTGGCTTCTTGCTTTTCATTGCTGCATTTTTCAATTCTAGAATTTGTTTTTAGGGCTTGTTTTTTCAAATTTGGTGTTTCAGTTTTCATATTTTTCAAATCTTCACTAAAATGTTCAAGCTTAGATTTTTTCTTTAAAGTCACCCTTTGACTCCTCCCTTTCCTGACGTCACACATTGAATCCCAGGGAAGTCCTGTTAGCTCCTTCTTCAGAAAATATTCACATTATGACAGTACCTTACCGTCCTTGCTGCGGCCACTCGTCCGCGTAGCGTCATCTCTCATTGGGATTTCTGCCCCAGTCTCCTCCCCAGACTCCCTGCTGCCCACCCTTGCCCCCTCCAGTTCATTTGCAGCCCTGTAGTCAGAGAGATCCTCCTATAATTCATGTCACATGCTGTCATTCCTCTGAGACCTCCACGTCACTCAGAGTGAAAACTGGATCCTTGCAATGACCCACAGGGTTTCCTAACTACCTCGCGTCCTAGTCTCTGGCTCTTTCCTCTGCTCGAACATTCTTTGCACAGATGCCACGTTGCCAACTCCTTCATCAAGGCCAACTCTGCTCTCATGCCATCATCTTGGTAAGCCTGCCTTTCCTACCCTTTCATCCTGCTGTATTTGGTTTTGCCCCACAGCGCAGATTACCTTCTGTCACGATATCTGTTTTTCTCATGTATTAACCTTAATTGTGTGCCCCTCATCCAATAGAATGGTGGTCCCACAACTACGCTTTGTTCATGGGTGAGATGTCTCTCATGCACGTAGAATGGTGCCTGGAACATAGGTCCCCACATATTTGTTCAATCAATAAACACATCAATTACTTACTTGATTTGTTCATCCCTTTTCCCCATTAAAATCCTTCCCAAAATTCATATGTCCTCAGCATATAGAACTAGTGGCAGCGAAGTGGCGATTTTTGACCCCAAGCCAGGAGGCCCAGCACCCCTCCCCTTCCTCCTTGCCGTAGTCCATGGGGTGCCTCTTCCCGACTCTAGGACCCTGTGGACACAGCCGGATATCACTGGCCTGGCTGTATTCAACTGTGAGTCATTTCATAAACTCACACACACCACAGTCGCTGTGAGTCTTCATACCATGTGGCAAACATCAGGAGGAAATAAGAGATCCAACCAGTCCTCTGGTTAATGCGGTGCCCAGCATGCGGATGTACATTCCTGCTCCCCTAACCTCACCAACTGGAGGAAGGAAGGAGGAGGGAGGCCCAGACAGTGGGGGCTGTTGGCTCTGAGCCCCCATGTGGAGTCACGAGGACCTAATGACCCACAGGACCGGGCTCTCCCTGCCGTCCTCCTGCGTGAGCTCTGTGTCCCACCTTTCCAGGTGATCTGAGAAGCCAGCCTCACTGCGACAGGTTGTCCCTTGGTTGCCCCTCCAGTGCCTGTGCCAGGATATGCACATACCGTAGCTGCCATAATGCCATCAGGCATGAGACACGGTGATGCTAGGTGGTGTGGGAACTCCGGACCTTTCCCTCTGTTATGCTGAGTCACCTCTTTTGAGAAGCTCAGGACTTGTTCCTCCTGCCTGAGTCAGAGGCCATCCTTGATACAGCCCCAAAGCATCTGTGAGCTCGAACTGTGTGCTCTGAAAATATATGTGAAGCCCTAACCCCAGTAGCAGTGACCCAGCTCTTATATGGAAGTAGGGTGCTTGCAGAGGAAACCAAGTCAGCATGAGGTCATTTGGGTCCCAATCCAACATGACCGGTGTCCCTATAAGATGTGCACAAGACACACAGAGAGAAGGCCGTGTGACAACAGAGGCAGAGATCAACGTGACACAGCTGCAAGCCAAGAATCACCCAGGCTGGGGCCACAACCAGGAGCCAGGAGAGGGAGGAAGGATTCCACCCAGAGCCTGGCAAGGAGCGTGACCCCGCCCACACCTTGATCTCGGACTTGTAGACATTTCTGCAGTTTAGCTTCCCAGTTCATGGCACTTTGTGAAGGCAGCCCTGGGAAGGGTTCTCCAGACAGAACCCACACACCATGTTTCCTTCCGCAGAGTGATTTCCCCACCTTCCTATCTCCACCCTTGGACACTTCCTTGAGGTTCCCAGAAATGTCTGCTGCCCCCACTTATTCAGGAGCGTTAATCCTGGGGTTCTCGGGCCCAGTGCCCAGCTCTCCGAGTGGAGTTTACTTCCAGAAAGCCCTCTGTGTACCCATGTGGAGCCATATTAGCGTCTCCAGGGCGGTTCCCTTACAACCCGTGAGAACTATGTAAACATTAAGTACGGTTCATTTGTGCCTGTTTTGTGCGCACTTCATAGCTCCCATTCCCTTTACACAGTGAAATACATCAGAAACTAAATGTAATTACACTTGAACTTAAGTGACGAGGCTCTGTAAAAATAATTGACAGAAATAAAATATAAAGATTGACATTACATTTAAAAATCTTTTTCCTCAAAAATTTAAACAATAATATACATAAAGAAAAGAGGCAGTATTATCAAGAGATTGATGTCTTCTTAGGGAAGAAATGCTGACACAAGTTCACGGAACTCAGGTTGACCCTCCTTTTTGCAAAGCCATGTGTCATGGAATCCCTCTCTGTTCTTACTGTGCCAAACTCACATACAGGGAAAAAAAAACATTAAAAAACACACAAAACTGTAAAATCCTTTAAAGTCTCCTTTGCTTTTTTCTCCTCCCAGCCCTTCCTCTCAATTAATAAAATGAAAATATAGCCAGACTGTGTAGCTGGAGCCCTGGCGAGGCGCAGGGTTTCCTCCCAGGGCGCATGTCTGTTACCGCAGGCTGGCGCGGCGGGCGGAGTGATTGATTGCAGCAGACCAAGCGTGAGGGGCAGACGTCAGTGGAGCTGCGGCAGACTTCCTGATGCACACATTGCATCTTTTGCTCCCGTGTTTCCACCCTCCACACACTGAGGACTGTGATAAAAATGAAGCTGTGTCGTGAAACTCAGTATCTTAAAGCTACATATGCGTTTAAGAAGTTACAGGCGGTACATGTATTCTGGACTCAGAATCCTTTTACAGGACCAGTGTTGATGAATGTGTATGCGTGGAGGTTGTGCGTACAAACGCGTGCGCACATACACGCACATATGTGCGCGTGCACGCACACACATGCACATATTTGCGCGCGCGCGCACACACGTGCGCACACACACACACACACACACACACACACTACAGTCCGCCTGAAGGGAAAGGGAGGGGGATGGCAAATTTAACTGCTCGTTGCAGAGCGTGCATATAGCACTGCTCATGTCAGGGTTTCCCTCTCCTGGAGGCAACGCTACAAAGGACGTCTATTGTTGATTGCGGGGTACCCAGGACGCCGTGGTGCCGTCAGGACCAGAGCGCCCTGCGTGCGGCTCTCAGTCTCTCTTACAGCCCGAGGCTGCATCACGGATCTGCTCTGATTCACTGATTCAGTAGGTTTTTTTCCGCCAGGTGGACGCTGCCCGGCCAGGCTCCTTCGGAGTAGGGTGTGTCCCATTTCTTCCCTCCGGGAGGGATCCAAGCTGTGTGCGCTGTTGCTGGTGGGAACCGCAGGGAGGAGCCAGCCTCCGGCAGGCGACTCCCACCGCATCCCGCCCTTGGTGAATGTCAGGGGCAGCACCCACTCCTCCACCCTTACCAGCCCCGTTTCCTCCCCTCTAAACAGGCCCCACTCCCATTTCTCCCCACTGCCCTCGACTGCCATCTGTATCTTTACATATTTACAAAATGTATCCTTTCCTCTGGATGCAAAAAGTGAGCTAATGTTTTGGTAGCATTCATTGTGTCTGCCTAATTTTGTATAAAAAATCGTTTTGCAAGAGGACGGATTTTAACTTATTTTATGCAATGGCAGGCGCCTAAAATGAACTCTTGCGCTGAAGTCGATCAATCACCACGTTCATGCAGCGACTATAGTTACTGCACCTCATCTTTCGCTGAGCAGTTACCATTCATACGGGAATAGGGGCGTCAGACAGGAAGTGACGGAGGTGAAGTTTGCAATAGTGTTCTAAGGCCACCATGTCCTGACGCCCATTTCTCTTTCCGCTGTGCACCCTAAAATTGTTGGGCCCCACATGCGATATAAAACACGTCATCCTGGGCATCCATGGTTCCATCTTAACGATGCAAACACATGTACTGGTTTTCTTTCCCTTGTCTTCCTCTTTGCCCCCTTCTGGGCCCGCTCTCCATGCCTCTCTCCTCCAATGTTTTCACGTCTCTCCTTGCTGCCCGGGAAAGAATGTGGGCGACGGGCCGTGATCGCTCCTGAAAACACAGAACTTAGTTGGCACTAGCTGACTTACTAACTTCTGTGAAGGAAGTCCACACATGCAGACCTTGTCCTGCCATAAGCACACGGTGAGAACTGGACGGGTGGCTGACCGTGCCTCTGACGCGGCACACAGCCCGACCCTTGTTGAAGCTCTCAGCCTCGGTCTCCAGCTCAGGGGCCGCCGCTGCTGTAACTGGCGGCAGAAGGAACCATGACTCAAAAGCAGGAAAGTCTGGGATTCGAAAGAACACACACAATCACTGCTCCTGGGGTCAGTTACGACCTTTAAATAAAGTTGGAGGCACAGAGGCCACGGATTCGGGAAAGGGGAGTAAAAATTACCATGAATTTGCAAAAAAATTGGGCCATACTCTTTGTAACCACTTTCTTCCCAGGCTGCTGGACCCTGGGCACCCACTTTCAATTGAAAGTATGTCGCTCTGTGAAATTTCAATCTGAGCCGACCGAGGCTGCTCCGAAAATTTCCCAGAGAAGGGGCTGCCCTAGCCAGGCAGCCAAGGTTTCAGGGTGCCCGGATTACCAGTTTGCAGAACACTTCGCTTCTGTGTGGATCAGGCTTGAACACATGTGCTATTCCTAAGGGGTGGTTCCCAGAGGTGGACCGCGTTTGTGTGTCCGCTTCTGGAAGCTCAGCCTCCCTCCCGAGCGACCCTACCCTGCTAGCTTGCCCCACCCCCCACCCCCACCCCCCCACCCCCGCCTTCCCGTGGAGTTTCTGGGCTTCCACTTGTGGTTGAACCTCTGATGGAAATAGGAAGGGGCTCCTGGATGTTTCCCCTGGGAATAAACCTGGGCCTGCGCCTCCCGGCGAACAAGGGCTAGCCCACCCCCCTGCTTGCCAACGCAGAGAGTTAGGTTTCCCAGTGTTCCTTATCGTTAGAAATCTGCGTGCACTAGGCATTGGAGCGCTCGCAGAGGCAGGCAGGATTCCTGCCGCTCCAGACCGCTCCTGCTGCTGACGTAGTTACTGCTTGATTTGCATTCATAGCTGGTGTTCTGTTTTGTGTCAATAACACCCACAGAAAAAATGCAGGGCAGGAGAAGCTACTAACTGTGCACCAGCAACCCCCACCAACAGGTCCTTCAGTCGATTTGTGTTGCAGCAGCTTGAACGGTGTGGGTCCCCTCGGACCATTCGTTCTGCCTGCAAATCCCGTTTTTCACTGTTCTTGCGTGTGAGGCATTTGCAGGACCTGGCTACCTGGCGTCAACGCCCCGCTGCAGCCGCTCTGCCTGCAGAAACGCAGCCCGCCTAACAACACACAGATGAAATATTTAAAGTTTTTTCTGCAAAAGAGGAACGGCTGCTCAGTCCCTGTTCGCGCGCGGGGGCGGGGGAGGGGTGCTGTACACGTGCCAGGCATGACGGCCCCAGTGGTTTGATTTATGAGTCTGATAACAAAAATCCCATTAGGCTGCTCTCATTGAGAAAAAAGAGCAGGAGAAAAAAAACCTCTGTGTGTCACCGAGCAGCATTGACGCAAGCGGCTCTGACGGCAGCAGCAGGGTGGGGGCGCGGGCGCTGGGGGCGCAGGGGGCCCGAGAGGGGCTCGCGAGGGCCGGCTCCCTGGGCCTCCTCTGCAGCCCCCACTGCTGTGCCCCTCGCGCCCCCAGGTGCCACTGTATGCCTTCTGCAGACCCCACGCCTCCCTGAGCCAACCCCTCTGTCTTCCTTTGCACCCCCATGCTCCCCACGACCCCCACACTCCCCTCTGCCGCACCCCGAGGGCCCCCTGCTGCACACTGCCACCCTCCTGCACCCGCTTTGCAGTCCCTCACGCCACCCCGCATGACCCTACTTCCCCCAGCACCCCAGCGTCCCCAGGCCCCCTTTGCCTGGGAGAGCAGAGGAGGGGCAGGCGGGGGATGGAGGGGGAGGGTACCCGGGCTGGCGGTCCCCTGCAGGTCTCAGTCCCCAGATAAGGGGTTAGTGGGAGCCATCACCGGAACCCCCTGCAGACAGAGCTGCCCCCATACATGCCCCCAGCCCCCTCTCCAGCAAGTGCCTGTTGTTCAAGCCCTGAAACCCACTAGAGTCAGGGTGTTTTTATGCCACAAAGTCTTCAGGACAGGAACGAGAATATCGGTGCTGTGCTGGGAGGGTGGGTGTCTGAGCTGGTCCCTGCACAGCAGTCCGGTGTTTCTCCTGCAGGTTCTTCCAATCCCTGGGCCTGAGCCCCTGCTGTGCTGGAGAAGCCAGCTGTGTGGGGACAACCCGAAGAGGGGTGTCAGGGGAAGGAACAGCTGTCGTGGCCTAAAGGTAAATGCTGCTTCTGTAGTAAAGCAAAACAAGCCAAGGACTGACTGCCCATAAACATCTGGATTTCCAGACCAGTGGGTGTTCTCACATTCTCCAGAACTGGGATAACTGGCCAAATGTCCTCCTTTCTAAATGTGCTTGAAAATCCATCATATAGCTTGGGCCTGAACCAGGCAGCCACAGTTTAGCCTCCAGACTTAAATTCTGACGTCTCTGCTCACATACCCACTTGTTATGGTGGATACGTTACTCATGGTGTCCCAGTGGCATTGAACTTTCCAAGGCAACTGCAGCGGGCAGTACCCTCCTGGTGGAGAGAGATTTTGAGAAGCCCTCTTCTTTTAACATCCTTCTCATCTCCAGTAAACCCTAATTATACCTTAGACTCACACACAGGAATGTCTGATGCTCATATACCGAAATGCACAGCGGCGGTACTCACAATCGCCAAATGCTGGAAACGGCCCAAATGCCCATCAGCTGATGACTGGTCTACCCACGCCAGAGAGCCATTCAGCCATCAAAGGGAGTGGGTGCTGAGGCCAGCTGCAGCGTGGCCGAAACTGGAAGGCAGTGTACTGAGTGAAATACGCTAGTCACATAGGGACAAATGCCATGTGATTCCTCCTATATGAGGTTCCTGGAGTTGTCACATTCAGAGAGCCAGAAAGTAGACGGTGGTGCCAGGGTTTGGGGGAGGGGGTGGGGAGTTACACTTTAATAGGGACAGAGTTTCTGTCTGGGACAATAAAAAAGTGGGGGGATAATGGTGGTGGTTGCAACGATGTGAATGTAATTAGTGCCACTGAATTGTATGTGGAAAGCTGGCTGTGTGTCATACATTTTGCCATAATAACAAACAAACATGAATGTCTCTTAGAAATGATACTTCACCCAGGTGTTCTCCTCAAACTGCCAACTCTGAGAATGGCACCGCTCAGGTCTGGCATCAGCTGCTGCAAACATCCAGGTTTCAATGTCCCTTCTGTCACCTTAAAACCAAAATGAGAAGGTCGTATCAGTCACTAAGGGCTCCTTGACTTCTCATATTTTGCCGAAAAGATCACTGTATCTATTTGAGAAAGTTTGGGAGTGGACAAAATTCTTATACCCTCTGGGTCTTCCCTTTGATAATAGCTCACCAGAAGCCCCCCAAAACCCCTGTCTCCAACACACATTAATAATGGATTTCTTTGATGAAAAATAATTTCAACCTCTTGTGGTTACTGCTAACCTAAGTGTATCAGTTTCATGTTGCTGCTATAAGATGACCCCAGATTTAGTGGCTTAAGACAATGCGCATTTACCATCTTAGAGTTCTGTGGGTCTCCTTGGGCTAAAACTAAGGTGGCAGCAAGCTGCATTCCTTCTGGAGGCTGGGGGGTGGGGGATGTGGAATCAGGTCCTGGCCTTTGTGGGCCTCCGGAGGCAACTGCAGTTCTTGGCTCCAGAGCCAGCTCCACTCCGTTACTGGGAGCACCTCTCCTCTTCTAAGGAGTCATACGATTCAGCTGGGCCTGGCCACCTGAATAGCTCACATTATTCTCCCCATCACAAGGTGCATGCCCTAAGCCCACTGCAGAGTCCCCTTTGCTATGTCCCAGTTGCTGGTGCCATAGTCACAGGAGCTGGGGACAGGGGCATGGATATCTTTGGGGCTGTGATTCTGGTAACCATACTAAGAAACCTGTTAGGGTTCATGCTCTATATTAGGAAATGCTGCTCTGTGTGATCTGAGAGGCACTAAGCCAGCTTACTCACCACGTAGGCAGATTCAGGAGAGAAACGATAATAACTAAGATTCTCCTGTTTGAGTGGCTTCACTGCTACCTCAGAGTCCTGGGACCCCTCCTGTCACATGGTGTCACACTCCACAAATGAGAGGGGAGTGTTGGCTGGGAGCATGGCTTTGCAGCGGAGACCGTGGTGGACAGTTAGCAACCCCTGTGTGTTGCCTGCCGGGGGACAGGCAGGCACAGCTACTCAGCAGGAAGCCCCTGGAGAGTAAGGCTGGGCTCAGGGTCCTCAGGCTGGCTTTTTACTTGGCTGTCACCTTCTTAAGATTCTTCATAATCTTGAACAAGAGTCCCCACATTTTCACTTTGCCCTGCCCCCAGAAATTATGTAGCCGGGCGAGGTGGGAGGGGCATGCTGCCAAGCTGAGTGGCTCCCCCTGGTCTTTCTATCTCCAGCATTGCCCACCACCCACAGCTCTCTGCCCCAAGCACAGTTGTGCTTGGAGGAGGACGTGGCTGTTTACATTCCCGGCCATACGTGCTCCTCTGTCCTTAGTCAGCTTGAGAGGCTCTGCTGCTATAACAAGTGACCGGCAATAAAGCAACTCAGGGCTAAGACGTGCGTTTTCCTCCAGGTTACAGTCCCGGGTCCTGCCTGCTTTTGGCCTCCAAGGTTGTGCAGACATTCCAGCTGCAAGGAAAGGAAAGAGAGTGTGCAGCGGACACGCCTGGTCTCTCATGGGCATCCGCCTGGGCAGGGGGCACATCAATCAGCTTCCACTCACACTGCTCACAAGAACTGTTCCGGTCTGGTGGTGACCTTGAACTCCGGGGAACCTGGGGGATATCTAGCTCTGGGTCAGGGTGGAGTTCGTTTCCTGGAGCAGAAGGGGAGGGGCCCTTGTGGACATCTGCCGCTCTGCCCTGGGCTGCACCCCCGCAGTCGGCCCTGCCGTCTGTCTCCCTTCTCATGCCAATTGGCTGTGCATCTCAGGAGATCCCCGCGGTCTCCCCCTGGGTGCAGCCATAGTTAAATTGTTTTATAAGACATTCTCTCACTTTCTAGGTTTTGGTGCAAGTCAGGGAGACTCTGATACATTCTCAGTTTGCTTTCTGAGAACTTGCAAAGTACACACGACTCTGTGTCCTTCTTGCTGAAAACCCTTCGATGCCCACCTGTCGCCTTGGGACAAACCTAATTCCGAGTGGCGATTCCCAGGCCCTCTGTCGCCTGGTCCTTTCCATTTCATCAGCCTCAGTCACACCCTCCAGGACCTGCTCATCTTCTCTTAGTCTCCAGGAGGCTCTTTCTTTCTCGGCAACCTCCACCTAGCAGCACCTGCCCGTCTCCTCTCTCCTGGATAGTGTCCACTCTGCTGCCCAGCCTACGACCAAAACCACTTCAAAGATATCTCTCTTACCATTTTCGGTCCCAACCAAAGCACACACTTTATGGTGACCTGTGACTGCACTGTGCAGGTCCTCCATGGCACATGTTACAACTTGCAGTCACATAGTGGACACATGTCAGTCCTTTCTCATCCTCCCGTCTCACCAGCCCAAGACCACGAACTCAGCCAGGCGCTGACCAGCTGCTGTACCCAGCCTGGTCTCCAGCGTGTCCTGTGCTGGTCCGGGCGTGTGGGTGAGGCTCAACATGCCTGTTTTCTAAGGCTCAACAAATGAAAGGAAGAAAGAGACAGTAGGTGACGAGGGTGCCCTGAAGCCCAGATCGCGGGAGAGTGCTTGTTGTTAGGTCCCAGCTCTGTGTGACCAGTGCTGGGTGTCGCAAACTTGAGGACCATGACAAGGGTTGACTCTGCGCCCCTGTTTCTATGGGCTGGTATAATCTCCAGTCCAAATTCTGAGTTTCTTGGCGCTTCTGCATTGCTCTTCCCACAAGCAGGACGTTTCCCATTTTCTGTCTTCTACGGACTCTGCTAACTGTCTCATTTCCTTTTAGAATTACTTACAGTTGAAATAGTTTATTAGCTATTGCCAGCATGTATTTAAGGTAAATGTGTCTCAAGATATAAAAGACAACTGGTAGACACAACAACTTTTTAAAAAGGCATCTTAACATCTGAAATAAATTAAAGGTGTTTATTGCCATCCATCCTTGATTTGTATAGAATTTCCACAGATGTGTGGTTGTGTAAAATTTCCCACCTTTGATTTCCATTCAAGGTGAGCATGTACTTAAACATACCATAATAACCCTCTTACAACACTCATATACATGTATGTTTTATATTAATAGTGCCATGGTTACCAAAATAAGTAATTGAAAAAAAACCTTGTGATGAAAGATCAAATTATAAATGGGTACATGCTGGGGCAGCAAGTGTTCTTTTATTTGTAGATTAGTAAAAAATCTTAGCATTTCTCCATGGAAAATTCCAGATCTGCAAGAGAATCTCTAACATTGCAGACCTCAGTGTGTTGAGAACTACCTCAAATCTGAGAGAAGTGATTTCACAACTTTCAATGACATACCGTGTTTCCCCGAAAATAAGACCTAGCTGGACAATCAGCTCTAATGTGTTTTTTGGAGCAAAAATTAATATAAGACCCAGTATTATATTATGTTATATTATATTATATTATATTATATTATATTATATTATATTATATTATACCAGGTCTTACATTATAGTGAAATAAGACCGGGTTTTATATTAATTTTTGTTCCAAAAGATGCATTAGAGCTGACTGTCCAGCTAGGTCTTATTTTCGGGTAAACATGGTATTTGTTTTCTCTTCGTGTAAGAAGACCGTGGTGTTGAGCTGCTGCACACGGGGTGGGGGCGGGGAGCTGGGAGAGTGAGGACCCTCCGTCAGTGACAGAGTATCCACTGCCAGCGCACTGCGTGTCCTGCTTACACACTGTACAAACAAGTTTGTTCCCCAGGGATGTGTGGCTGAACACCAGCCAATCCAATTTAACTTAGGATAGGAGCTAAGTCTTATCTTTTGGTATATACAAGAAAGGACATTGTTTTATGTTGGCGTTTGGCTTGCCCTCGCAATCCTTGGGCTGTTTTTGGAAAACTCTTCTGTCTGCTCCTTCCAGAGTGTCAGCCTCTGATCCAGCAGTGCTGTTCTGTTGCGGTGCATCCATCACTCTTCTAAAATCAAGCTGTTTTGATATATGATAGTCCTCTTCACAAAGTGACCAATATCTGCAGTCACTGCTAGGGGACAGAGGAAATTCCACGAGAAGATTGAAGCCATGGAAAAAACACACACTTGATACTAAATTGAAACATGGGGGGTCTGACGAGAACAACTCCTGCCTGGTAACCATCAATAAGTGATTTCATGCTAAGATAGATATGTCTGTCTTAGCAAATGTAAGCGGTAACACAGCACCACCCCTGGACTTCCTTCTGACCACCCCCGATTGTACATCCCCTGTAAGCCAGGTGGCAGACAGACGGGCTGACACTGACCGACGCATCGATGGCATTTCCAAGTTCTCGTCTCTCTTCTCCCTCTAACAGGTCCGGTCTGTCTGGGGCGAAGGTGCTGTCTGCGCCCCAGCTGAGGAAGTCATTGTCCTGCTCTGGCGGCCAGGCATGCTCTGTGACACAGTCTTGGCCACGGACCGATATGCAAAGTTTCTGCCAAAGGTTGTGTTTTTCCTGATGAAAGGAGCAGGTGTGAGTCTTTCTTCTCTTTATCTTCATGGCTTGAACACAAAATAGCCCCTGGGTCTGGGCCGACAACTCGCCCATGAAGGGCCCATCAGGAAGAAAAGGCTGAGAGGTGCCCTGGTGGGTCCGGCATCACCGAGCCACTGCCCAGCCAGCAGCGGCCACTCCCAGACTTACTGCTGTGTGAGCACAAGCGGTCAGGGTTTCTACCCATGCACAAGACCCGACTGCGCTGCTTTAGTGGGGTGGAGGCCACCCTGACGTAGGTGTGTCCGGTGCCACCAGAGCGAGATCGTCACTTCAGCCCAGGCCAGAACACAGGCGGGGTGAGCTCCAGGGGCAGCGGCCCTCGAGCTGAGCTCTGAAGGAGCCAGTCACCTGGCCGATTTTGGCCTGGGGTCGGCGTCCAGGTAGGACGTCCTGGCAGAGGGCCATGGGTCACAGTGGGGGGTGTGGGCAAGATGGTGTGTCGGGGGGACTTCCAGGGTTCCGTGTGATGGGAGGGTACAGAGCCGACGCAGGTGGGGAAGGCTCAGGCCAGAGGGGTGAGCGAGCGCCAGCTGTGAAGGGCTGTCTGTAGCCAGTGGCCAGTCCGGCTTTGTCCTTTGGGGAGTGTTGGACAATGTGAGGTCTGGGTGTGATCCAGTGGGACAGCAATTCATAAAATTGCACTGGGAGCAGGACGAGGAAGGCACTGTCTCAGGAGACGTCCATGTGGGCAAAGCTGACCCTTTGAGGCCTCAGCCACGCTGGTGTGAGGACCGGAGGACCAGATGGCCTGAGCGATGCTCGGGGCACAGGCCACGTCTGCGATGGGTCGGAGGCTGGTGGAAAGAGAAGGACTACTGATGGCTTCCAGACTGGAAGGGTTGACCAGAAGAGTGAGGTTGTGTCACAGCCACTGGGGGAAGGAAAGGGCACAGAGGCTCATGCTCAGGGCCCGCCGAGGCTGGACATTGTTAGCTAGTCTTGTTCTCAGGGCTGCGAGTGCAGGGGCGGGTGGTGTGAGACCAGAGCGCAGCGTGCTGTTTCACACTGAGCAGCAGCCCGGCCTGGGTCGGCGTGGCCAGCGGAGCCCTCGTCGAGAAGGTGTTGCCGTTTTAGACCCAGACCTTCAAAGTCTGTGATGAAGGTGAATTGTCAAAGCAGTCAGCCATGTTGCGACGCACTCGCTCCCTTCCAACGTCTCTCTTGACTTCTCTCCCACCAGGCGAGGTGTCTCTTATTTCTTGGTCACCTGAGTTGAGCCTAGAGTGACCACAGGAGTAGGAGTACCGAGATCCTGTCCTCTCTTTTTCTTTACAGCCTACATTGTTAGCCAACTAAGCTCAAAATAATTACCCAAGATCTCATGGAAAGACGAGAAACAACCCTGAGTACTATCCACTGATCAAAGGTGGCAGTCCTGCCCCTCCTGGGTGGGACAATGGTCTCAGACTTTCAGGAAGTCTAACGGCTCTCTTTGTTAAAAGTTCCATTTTGAAATGGTGCATTTCTTAGTGAAGATCTTTAAAGAGGGGGCGTGGCGTTCTCTCAGACCTTGCAGCGCTCTCACTGCCTGCCTGCCATCGTGGCTTGAAGAATCACAATGTTTTTGGACCAGAAAGAATCTTACAGGTGAATGAGATCAACCCTTTCAGTTTTTAAAGATGGAAGATCAGATATGGAAAGGTGAAATACCACTTCTAGAGTTAAACAGTGTGTTGACCATGGTAGGGATGAAAATGATGGGAAAAAAGTGCAGGTTTCCTAAATTCCAGTTAAATGTTTTTGCCCTCACTATCCCGGAAGGGAGATGTTTCAAAGACTGTGGCCATATAGAGACAAAAGATAGATAGATGGATGGATGGATGGATGGATGGATGGATGGATGGATGGATAGATAGATAGATAGATAGGTAATGAGATGACAGATTTGCCATTATGTCTATAAATGACACATGCATTTGATTCTTAAACAAAACTACTGGATAGCAGGGCAAATATTGTTTTTATCCCCACTTTACAGAGGAGGAAACAGAGTTTTAGTATCAAATGACCTTCCCCAATTCACAGAGCAAGAATATGACAGAACTGAGAACAAAAACCACACGTGATTCCAATGGGTTTCTTTCCAGTAGATTTATTACATAACATGGAGGGATATATTAGGTTCAAAATTTGTGTGGCAAGTTAGTAAGCAAGAGGTAAAAAGCACACGTTTATATATCCTGTTAATTTCATCACATCCCAAGTTGCCTGAGGACAAAGCAGCCCTAGACCCCAGCCATTCTAATTTAGTGAAACAAGTTACTTCCTTAAAACAGAATAAATAGTTTTTCATTAACGCAGACCTGTGTACACTTGGGAAATTTTGTTTACTTTTCTTTACAATAGAAAATGATTGGTGACTTGTAAACTGGCACAAACCCTTTAAAGAAGAATGTGCCAACATCTAACAAAACTATGTTCATATTCACCTGGTGGCTTCGCAATGCTTCTAGGGATTTACCCTGAAGTTACACCTCTGATTATGAAAATGTAAATGCATGAAGTAACACCTCGCAGCATTATCTGTAACTGCAAAGTTTTGGAAATTACCTAGACGTCCCAGCAGCGGAAATGGGCTGGACAAGCTGTGGTACATACGCACGGTGGGGGGTGAGCAGCTATTGGAAATGAGGACGATCCCGAGTGGTTTTCAGTGTTAGGAAGCAAAGAACAGCAAATTGCAGAAGAGCAAATGTGCTATACGTTTCACGGAGGAAAAAAGCAGAAAATGAAAAAAACGAACACATCTGCTCACCTTTGCAAAAGGAATCGGAGTTAAGAAACCAGAAGACAATGAAGTTGGCTTCCTACAGGGTCTGGAGGAAAGAGGGAGTGGAGGAAGACAGAGAGCGTGAACTTCTCCCTGCAGGTTTTAAGTATACTTTCACTTTCAGAAGCAGGTTAAAAAAATACATATTCAAAAAAACAAAAATAAATCAGTAAGAATGGAAAGGGGTATAAACCCTAAACCTGAGAGGAAACGGAAGCAAACAAATCTGGTCATCTTTCAAAGAAGTGACAATGGAAGGGGAGTGAATGAGAAAGAAGAAATCCAAATGACTTGTGAACGCAGTATTTGACCACAGAGCCTGCGGATTTGGTGAGAGGTGTTGGAGGAGACTGGCAAACGACCTTGACCTCTTTCAGAAGTTTGTTTGTCACTGTAGTTCAGGCAAAGCAATTAGGGAACTTTCAGACGCATTGCAGGGTGGAGCAAGTGAGTAGACATGGTGATGTTTTTGGGAGCTGGGGACGTCACTGTGATGAAAGGGACATCCATAGAGGCCCTGGGGACAGTCAAGAAAGACTCCTGACTCTCCACATGTGAAGGTACGCATGTGAGCACATGCATGCGTGTCTAGGTATGTACGTGCATGCTCACTTATTGCCTAGACCTGTCTGCTGTAAGGGCCAAGAAGAAGACACCCCAGAGCAGTGGCGGTCCTGCTACCTGGGTCTTGGTATCTATTCCCACTACAAGGACCCTCGTTCTGGGAGAAATGGCTGATTCCAGGCTGGGGCCAGGTAGATACAAGATGGGCCAGAAACATCTTGCTGTGCTGAAAGTAAGGAAGAGTTCGGAAAATGATGGGGACACAGGAACCAGCCTATAGGGGTTCTCACTGGCCCTTTAATGGAATGAATATGGGCAAAATAATTACATATAGGAGTGAATTGTAAACCATTAAAAATAGGAATTTATGAGTCGTTAATAAAATTCAATACTCATATATTACTAATAAATAGACACATAAATTAGGGAAGGGAGGGCTCCTGAGTGACTGTGGATGGAGAGCTGACTCGAGAGCCGTCCAGCAGGAGGGGACCAGGCCAGATCCCCGGTGGGAGCCCCTTCTGGGTAGATTGCCGTGAGGGCAGAATATCCACCCAATCTTTAAGGGTCTCTTTGCAGACGGCTTATTAGTTGCAAGTGAAACACAAAGAGTTCTTATTATACAGCAGAGAAATCGGACAGACCCAGCTCAGGACCCGGAGCAGCAGGGAGGACCAGGTGGCCCTCCGAGCCTCCAGGTGTGAAATGCTGAACAACACCCCCCACTCCCCATAGCATTCCAGCTGACAACTTGAAAACTGAACCTAATCACCAGGAAAAGTCAAACACCCCCACCAAGGAATGGTTTACTGAAAACAGGGGAAAGGGACATCTCTATTCTTCCAAAATGTCTGTGTCAGTCACCAAAGCAAGTCTCTGGAAATGCTCCAGAAAGAAAGAGTCTAAGAAATAGGGCCATTCAATGCAACCCCTGCTCTGGAGGGTGTGGGGACAAGTGTGCTGAGGGACACTGGCTCCATGGACAAAATTGGAACATGGGCAGAGATTAGAGAAAAGCACCGGGTCAGTGTGTTAATCTAGAGATGGCGACAACAGTGCTGTGTGTACAGAAGAAAATATCCTAATTCTAGGAAATTCACACTGAAGTGTTTGGGGGTAAAGGGCCAGGAGGCATAGAACTCCTCATAAGTGATTTGAAAAATAGCACACGAGTGACAAAGCCAATGAGGCGAAAGGTTAACGGGACACGAATCTGGGTTACTGGTACATGGGAGGTCTTCCAGTTGTTTTTATTCGTGCAACTTTTCTGTAAATTTGAAATTACTTCCAAATGACATCTTAAAAAAATGTGAGTGATGAAGTCTAAACAGATGCAATATTTAAGACAACTAAGCTATCTTACTTATGGAAGAAGAGGAACAGATAAGATGTAATTAATCTTTCTGATTTTGTTTGAGCAACTTAAAAATCTGAGCGTAATGCACAATATAATGTCTTTCCTCTTAGAAAACAGTTTGAAGGCCCCACGGCT
Organism: Rhinolophus sinicus; assembly: GCF_036562045.2. Taxonomy (NCBI): domain Eukaryota; kingdom Metazoa; phylum Chordata; class Mammalia; order Chiroptera; family Rhinolophidae; genus Rhinolophus; species Rhinolophus sinicus. The sequence goes on along the minus strand of NC_133755.1, from coordinate 181,827,051 downwards.
GCCTGTGTTACACCATTTGCCCTCAATTGCCTCATTTACAACATGGAATTTGGGGCCCTGAGATCATGGAATGTTCCTTCCAGCTCTACTCATCCGTGGTTAGATGCCGAATCTTTATTTTCAGATTTAATCCATTCACAACATTAACTTAGCTACTCTCGGACTTTCCATCTTTCCAACTCCATTTGAAAATAAATTCCCACAACATACAAATTCTTCTCAGCACAGAAATGACTGAGCCCAGTGGGTCAAGGCCCAGCCTCTGGCTGAGTGGGGCAGGGGGTGGGGGTGGGGGTGGGTGAGGGGCATGGGGGCGCATTGTGCTGGGAAGGTGCTTTCTCTGGGTCTGCTTGTTTCCCCCACCTGTTCTCAGAAGCAGTCAGAATTAGCACCCGTTATCTGAAGATCTCACTTCTTGGAAAGAGAAGAACCTGGAAACACTCTTCAAGAAAAGGGAAAATGAAAAGGTCTCTGACCATGGGAAGCAGCTGTTGCACGAAGGCTGGGCCCGCGCAGGTGTCAGGAGAAGTCCTGAAGCGCCCCCGGGCCTTTTGTTCTCACAGAGCTCTTCAGAGTTTCCAGAGATCATTGGAAGCAGGAGCACGGGGCCAGGACGCAGGGAAGGCCCGCTGCTTCTCACTGGAGTCCTAACTGTGGAGTCAGCCATTACCCTCCCATAGCCCGGAGGAGCAGGCCTCTAAGCCCGTACAATGCTCTGTCATTCGATGTGTTCCTTACCCGACATGGGACCCGGAGGTCCCAATACAAGGATAGAGAACCCCAGCCCCCACAAACACTTGGCCCTACTGGAAATGGACACGTGGCCCTGGCTTATACATCAGTCTCTTGTGAGTCTTCATCTAAGCTCCCCCCACCCTGAGGCGCTCAGGTTGGGTCCGTAACATGGAGTTTCCAGGTGTGCAAGGTGGGTGGCAGCCCCCGGCTGTGACGATCGCCCCGCCTGAGTGCAGCCAGCCCGTGCCTGCTGGGTGTCCATCACTCTGTAATCCTCAGCGAACTTTGATTTATCTTCAGATCCTACTAGGAGCAACCCCTCATGCATTCTGGAGCTATTCCCATCTCCCTCACCTCCCACATCCTGTCACACACAGCATGCTCGCCTCCTACCCTACAACAGCCTGTCTCAGCGGCTCCCCACCTCTGCTCTCACCTCCCCTGATCTGCTCACCAGCCTTCTGTTAGAACACGCAGAACACCATTCATCTTCTGAAAACCCTTCAAGGTCTTTCATCATCTGTTCGCCCTCCGGCCTGACACTGGAGCACCCAGGTCCCAAGCTTCCACTCTCTCTGGCCTGTGGGCCACGTACCCAGCCTCCTGCCTGCCTGCTCGAGCCGGCCTGGTGTGTGCTGCCCAGACGTCTTCTCAGCCCACCTCTCCTCTTCAGGTTGTTCCCCCACCGCCTGCAGCACAGCACGGAGCCTAGGGCCTCTTCTGAGGCCTGCGTCCCCTAACCCCCACCACAGGCTCTGGATCACGAAGCCATGTGGGGAGTCCCCAGGACTCCAGACTTTGGAGCCCCAGAACTCAGTGATTGCTGAATGAATGAAATGTGTGACTCATAGATTGGACATTGGAAAGTTCCAGGAAATAGAAGGGACATGAACACCCTGAACAGGACTGAAGAAAGGAGCGTGGCACTCTGAGGACACAGGGCAGCTGCGGCCCCTTCAAGGCGGCCATGCGGGAGCCTGGGCCCCCACGGCAGGCTTAGGGCTTGAGCAGGAAAGGAAAGGGCAACAAGCAGGGAGGAGAAGAAGGGGGGCACAAGGAAGTGATTGAAGGGGAGAGCGTGTGTTGGGGTGGGGGTGACAAATGCACTGCATTCCCCAGGAGTCACCCAGAACCCTAAGGGGATCTCGGGGCAGGGGCTCACATACTCCCATATAGTATTTTATTTGGGGGGCCACGGTGGCAGAGGAAAGTCCCACACCAGACTCCAAGCTCACCTTCTCTTTGCGAACAAACAAATCAAGTGTCTCCGGGATGTGTGGTGAGGCGAGGGGCTCCTGAAGCCGAGTCTAGTTTCCCAACAAAGGCCAACACGCTTGTCATCACGCAGCCAGCATTTTAGTGGGACATAGAGTAAACAAGACAAATATGCCAACCCCAAGTAAACCAAAGAGGAAGACAAAGCAGGGGCAGGGGTAGGAAGTATGTGGAGCTTCTCCAACCAGGCCACCAAGTCAAGACAAGAGGAGGGAGAGAAGGGAGCTGTGATGAGCAGAAGAGTCTACAGAGGGCTCAGCAGGCGCGAAGCTCTGAGTGGCCTTGGGAAAGGACGGTGAGGCTGGGGACAGCCGAGCGGGAAGAGGGACAAAGCCCGAGAGGCCACAGGGCTGGTCAGTGAGGACTCTGGCTTTTCCCCGGGCGTTGGAAAGCCTCTGGAGGAGAGACTTGGTCTGGCATTTGCACTGGACTGCCCTGGCTGCCCTGGGGAGGACGGAGTGAAGGGGGCCTGGGCAGAGCCACAGCCCAGCGGGAGGGCTGGTGACAGGGACTGGTAGCCTGGACATATTTAAAGGCAGAGGCGACAGAATTTGCCGACAGATGGACTGTGGGGATGAAAAAAGGAGGAGTCATCATTTCTCCAAAGTTTTTGGCCCAAGGGTAGCAGAGAGGATGGGATATTCATTCACTGAGGTGGGACAACCTGTGGGAAGGGCAGGCTCGGGGTGAGGGTGAGTCAGAAGCCAGTTACAGTCGTGGTAAGCTCCTGGAGCTGGGCAGGTGCTGGGCAGGCATGAGATTCCAGCGTGTAGGGGAGAGGTCTGAGCTAAATACAAACATTAAATACAAACACAAACAAAAGTCTCCAGTAACCACGGAAGGCTTGAAACCAGGAGGCTGAGCGAGACCACCGAGGGGCAGGTGGTGAGAGAAGAGCAGGGGTCGTGGGCTCTGTCCTGGGACTGTAGCTCCACGAAGCTGGGGAGATGTGGCGTGGCCCAGAGGGCATGGCCAGAGGTAGGGCAAATACCTGGGCAGATGGTGGTCGAAAGCCAAGCAAACGGCATGTGTATAGGAAGAGGGAGCCCTGAACTGTGCCCCAGGCAGATGGCGCGTCAAGGAGATGAGGACTCAGAGTTGCCGTGTGGTGTGAGTGGGCGGTGACGGTGGCCTGGGTGAGTGGGGTGTGGGTGAGCCGCGGAGACAGGCTCATTGGAGTGGGCTCAAGAGCCAGCGGGACAGGACAGTAAGCAGAGACAGGGTCTAGGGGCTGCTGTGTGCTGTCTGTTGTAAAGGGAGGGGGGAGGCTGGGACTGGGAGGGCGGAGCAGATGGGGTCACGAATGGTTTTATTTTTCCTTTGTCCACCAGGGAGATGGCAGTGTGTGTGTGTGTGTGTGTTGGGAAGGACCCAGTAGATGAGTTTCATATGAAGGCAACTGTGAAGCCATTTCCTTTACTAGCAGAGGAGCTGAGCTCCAGCACCCAAGTGGAAGGGTGGCCTTTTATGGGGCAGGAGTGGGGACCAAGGCCAGGGGAGTGGGCAGCTTCTTACAGCCTGCTCTACAGGCTGGGCCAAAGCCAGCTCTGAAGGGCTCAGTGCAGTTTGCCACCAAGCTCCTGGGCGTGTGCAGTAACCCAGACCCAGCAAAGGCTTTCTCTGTGTCACCCCTGCCACATTTGTGCCCTGCCTACCAAGGACGCCTTGATGTGCATTTAGTAAGCTCCTGAGGTGTATGGAGCGCCTCAGAACTCCACACTTTGGGGTCCTGGGCCAGAAGCCCGGTCAGTGCCCAGCTGGGGGGTCTAGCGCTACTCAGGGTCCCGCGTGGGCCTTGCCATCCGGACACTCCCCGCAGCAGTGCGCCGGGGATTAGCGCCCACGCATTCCTGTCGACTGGGCTCGGGTGGGGAACCGCCCAGTGGGGAGCCCGCCCAATGGGGAACCCGCCCTGCGGTCCCCCGAAATCCCCGCACTGCACCCTCTCCCAGGCACCGCTGCACCCCTGGGGGCTCGGGAGCTGAAGGTGCGTGGGCTCGGGCAGCCAGCTGTGCAGAGGGAGGCGACACTCTGGGCTCCAGCCACTGCCCCGCGCGCCACGTGGCCGCCCCCTCTCTGTTGCTACGATCCAGGCGGCAGACGGGCTCTGGTCCAGTCCGGGTCTGGCTCTCCGTGGTGTGGGGACTGAGCGCAGCTCGAGTCTCGCTCGGTTTTGCGTTCTGGCATTTCAGGGGCTGAAAAGACCCTGGGGGTGGAGGGGCAGGAGAGGGCAGGCCCCTGTTCCCCTAAGGGTTGTCGTTTAGGGTCCTGCCACGCTCACGAAGGTGAGGGTGCGTGTCTCCGCGTGGGAGGAGCGCCTCCCACCCCTCCGCGCGGGAGACATCCCTGAGGACCTGGTGGTCCCCGCGCGCGGGCATCAATCCATTCACAGCGACTCGGGAGCCCAGCGGCAGCCCTAAGACTCCAACTGAATCTATGAATGGGAAGAGGGAAGCGAAGCAGCGTCTGTCCACTCCCTGCTTCCCCGCCCCCTCCCCACCTCCCTCCCGGCGGCGCGAGGGCGACTCCAAGTGACGGGGGCAGGGGCGGGGGCCCTGCGGGGGTGTGAGCTGGGGGTGAAAGTCTGGCTGGAGACAGCACTATTTATATACTCGGGAGCTCCAGGACAAAGAGGGCAGATCGGACCCCTCCTCCCCCCGCAACCCCGCGTCAGCGCCTCCCCAGCCCCCTCCCCGTGCCTTTGATTTCATTACCCCCCCCCCCCGTGGGCCGGCTGGCAGGTGCGGGGGTGGGAGCCGTCTCTGCGGGAGCAGCCTTGCCAAAGGTCCGGCTGCTGACGTCGGAGCGCCAGCTCCTGTCAGTGAGCGGCAGCGGCAGCCCGGGGACTGTCTGGCAACGAGGCTACGGACGTCATCGCCTCCTGTTGGACGCGGGGGGTGTCCGGGCAGCAGTGCCGGCTTAAAGGAAAACTCTCCAAGTTCCAAGCAGCCAGGGAGAGCCGTGCCTGAGAGCACATGCACCCGGTGCCCAGTGCGCGCGGGCACATATCCTGGCACACGCGCGCGCACTGGGCACACACACGCGCGCACATTCGCACTCATGATCTATAGCTGTGCGGGTCCAAAGTTGCGGCTGCAGGGAGGACGAGCTGAAATGGACTGGAATTCATGAGCTCCCAGAGCGCTCAGCGCGGCTTTCCTTGAGACCCCCAGATGGAAAGGAGGGAAAGAGGGATGCCACACACCGTTTAGAGTTGTCTCCCCCTTCTCCGAGAAGATCGGTGCGAAACCCAGAGTGCCCGCTGTCTTTGGAATATGCCTGCTGCTGAGGCGAGCAGACGCGAGCATCCTAGGAGAGGTCCCGAACTCGGGCCACCGGCCTCGTCGGCAACTTGTTTTGCGCAGTTCCGGATGGAGCCCTGGACCCGCCGCGCTCGCGGCGGGTTGGCCTTTCCCCCACGCTTCTCGCTTTTTAAATGTATGAACTTGAGTGAAGCGGAGAGCAGCTGTGCGTGTCAGCACACTTTGGCGGTAAGTTGATAGTTCTTTTTACCTATTATTTAACCCTTGAAAGTCCAGCAAAACTTAATTTCAACCTTTATCCTACTTGAAAAAAACACACCCATCGTTTCCCTCCGTCCGTTTTGGCGATAAGAAAATGTGTGTGTGTGTGTGTGTGTGTGGTTTGGGGGCACGGCAGTTTTGGAGGAGGGGTAAATGAGTGGAAGTGGAAAGATGAAACCTGAGTTTATAAAGCAAGAAAACGCAAAGGGTGGAGGAGGTGAGAGAGGCTGCGGCCACCCCAGCGCCGAGTGACTGCCTCCCGCCTACTGCCTGCGCCGAGTTCTCCAGCTCCGGGTTCCCTGCGCAGGCGGCCCTCCAGCTGCAAACCGCAGCCGCGGTGACGCCAGACGGGCAGGTGCCTCTGGAGGCGGCCAAAAGAAGGGCCGGTGTGCCCTGCACCTTCCTCACTCCTAGCTCATCTTCCCTCCTAGTCCTGAATGGGGACAAGGTCTCCCCTCCCGCCTCCCCCCACCCCCTTTGCTGCCGCTCTGCTCTGTTCCTCCCACCGCCGCCTCCCTGGCCCCCTTTGCAGAAGCTCCAATGATGTCATAGGGGAGGAGGGTCCGGTGTCCCTAGCACCTGAAGGCATCACTACCTTGCATCCTGCAGCATTTTATTTCTCCATTCTATCAAATTTCCTCTGCAATCCACTGAACACCCCCCACAAACACCACAAACACTGCCCCCCCCCCGCAAGACATTACTTCTCCGTAAACAGAGAACCCAGGGGTCCAAATATATAGCACCCCCACCCACCCCTCCCAAATTAGAAAGAAATCAGCTGAGCGGCCCACCGAGCCTCTCCTGTCTGGTGTTTGCTCTCTCCTTCCCTCTCAGCTGACACCCTTCGAGAGGAAAGAGAAAGAGGAAGGAGGAAGGAGAGAGAGGGAGAGCGAGCGAGAGCAGGCAAACCCCCTAGACGGAGGGCTGCGCTGACGAACTCACTGTAGGATCCCTGCGCCCTCCGGCCCTGCCTCCTCCTGCCTCTCCTAAGTGCCTTCCCCTCCAAGCAGCAACCCCCTTCCATTCATTCCCTCCCTGTTCTCTCCTCCCCACCCCTTTCCTCTGTCTCCCTCTCCCTTCCACCTAACCCCACCTTCACTCTCCTCTCCGAGGGGGGAGGGTTGGGGTGGGGAAAAGAAACCCCAAGCCCCAGCCCTGGGCAGAGATGTCGAAGAAACGCAAAGCCCTGGAGGGTGGAGGAGGTGGAGGACAGTCCCCGCTCCCAGAGGAGGAACCCGCTGCCTGGTCTGGGGGCCGCGGCCGCGAGGAGCCAGGTAGGGGGAGGGGTGGAGCTGGAGGAGAGGACCGGGCAGGGGAGCATTGGGAGTTGAGAGCTGCTCTGCAGGAATGCTCCAGCCCACCTCCGTCACAGCTCCCTATGTTAAGGCAACTTGGGTAGACTTTTTTCCCCCACAAATGGGATTTTACATGTGTCTTCAGGAAATTGGGGGTGGGGTGGGAAGGAGCTGATTAGGCTGATGCTGGAGACCCAGAATTGGGTGCATTGGAAGTGCTATGGGGAGAAAGACAGGGTGGGGTGGGGTGGGGTGGGAGAGGAGGCAGGAAGAGGCCAAGAAGTGGGCGTCCAGCCTGCTGACCAGTGCCCGTCCTCTGCCTGCCTTGTTGTCGTGTGCACTGGGGTGACAAACCACCCTGTGGGTACATAGCCTGGACTGACGTCTGTGTGCAGGACACCTGTGTCTGGAGGGTGGGGTGCTGGAGCTGTCCCCCTAGTGTTCTGGCTGGCTGGCGAGGGACTGCAGGGAGGGATGCTGCCTTCCCCCAGGCTTCTCCAGCCCAGGGACGTGCAGGGTTGCGTCATGTTGAATCCTTCCCTTTGCATCCTCCTGAAGTTGGAGGTGAGGCTCAAAGCAGATTTGGAGATGTGCTGTGACTGCAAGGAGGGATGTGGTAAAAGTAGGTGGGTCCTCCTTTGCCTAGAAAATGCCAACGACAAAGTGAAGGTGGAAAAGCTCCTGTGGAAACAAAAGCCATGCTTGGGTATCTGATTTCCACAGAAAAGAAGCCCAAGCAGACACCTTTGATTTTGCTGAAAGCATTTTTGGATTTGGTGAAAAGTAGGCCCAAATGAACCAGTCCAGCCTTTTCTGGGCTGTAGTTCAAATACAAAGGAAAAATGAGCCAGAGGCCACTGTTTTGTTGTTGGTTAAGCTGTGGAAGAGGAGGTGAAGGGACCAGTGGGGCGGCGACCTGAGCCCCGGCAGGCAGAGTGGTTTTGCGTGAGGGCTGTCCTTTCTGGTCTCGGTGGGTGGCAGGTGCAGGTCCCAGCAGGGCACCAGGGCACATGGGCATGTGGCTCCAACATGGAGGCCATGGCCCTTCTCTATTGACGTCATAAGAAACATGAAGTCCTTCCTGCACATTCAACATGAATCCCTGGGTCCACTCAGAGCCTTCTGCTTGGCTCGTGTGCCTTTTAAAGCGAAGGCTCGGTTTTGGCCATTGTTGGACAGTGCATTTCGGATTTTTCAGACATCAGAGCACAGATGCTTGCTTACCTCAGAAGAGGCTGTATCTTAGTGACTGCCCATGCTTTGGCTGTCTTTGCTCAGTTATGATCTTAGGGCACAAGTCAGTGCATTTCTTAAATGAATCTTACTGGGAAAATGGCATTTGGTAAGAAATTCAAGTATTGCAAATGAGTTTATCCGAATGGTCAGATAATTGCATATGACCATGAGTGTCTGACAAATTCGTCAGCTCTATGCTCAGTGTTGGGCTTTGACCTGAGGGTCACTCACAAGGTACATACCATGTCCTTTTGGTTACACATCTGGTGACATCTATGGGAACTGACATCGTCATGGTAAATAACCACCTGCATACACTTATGCCCTTTTAATAATTAATGAATGCATGGCTGCCATTTATAAAAATTGTGTTTTAACAAACATTTCTAATCTTTTTTGTGGAAATGTATGGTATGAGAACTTCAAAAGCTATGCTATGGAGGACTTGTCCTAACAGTAGCTAAGAATTTCCACATGCCCTAGTGTGATAGGATCCACCTGAGAATTTTTTGCAAGTCAAAATAGGCAACAGTCAGTACCTACATCCATATTACTCTGAGATGATCATAGTTTTGAAATGATTTCTTGTGCAAATTGGTTTTGTTTCAGAGCTTGAAAATGTCTAATGATTTTACTGTATCCTTTGTATTTGGCAAATAAAAATGCTATTTGATAATTGCCTGTGAATATGTAACTGTAGAAACCATTAAGTGTGGGAACGCTCAACCATAGGATTGTGGCTGTATTTCTTTGGGAAATGGTGGCCATGGCCCATTTCTGAAGTGGTGGAAACACAGCGCTGTGTATATGGTGGAATCCTGGCTGTGCACACTTTGACAACAGGAGATGCTGAGGGACAGGTGGTGGCATGTGCTCGGAAACGTAAGAGGGACTGCACCCCCGCCCCCACCCTCCACCTCGATACTGTTGTTTTTCCTTTGGGTCTCTCAACCAAACTTGACAATACACGTTGAAGAAGAGAGGAATGTATTTCCATCAGTCTTGCTGCTGACTTCCAATATCAGAAAGGGCTTCTTTTATGTTCCAACAACTTGGAAAACCGATGTGTTTATTAATTGCAACCGTTGAAAGTACATTGTAGCGTGTATTCAATTAAGGCAATTGGAAATTAAGCTTCAGTGATAGTCATTGATTTTAAGACAGTCTGTCAGCAGGTTGGCTTGATCTAAAGTTTTAAATAGCTGCAGGCTGCCTGGAGAGAGTGTGGTGGAAACTTTGAACATAAGAACAATAACCCACAGTCCTGCCCTCACCCACAGCCAGTCTATGGCAAGGTGCACTGATTTCCCAGTCACAGCTGGGAGGTGCTCCCTTCCGGTTCCAGGTGGATATTTCCTGGTTATTGGGCTGTGATGACTCCTGTCTCATTAAGAGTTTCTCTTCGGGACATTCCTTGTGGGGATGGAGGTAAAGTCTTACATGGGTCGTTGTGAGCACACACACATGGCTTAGGGTTTCTCCCTGACCATGAGGGCTCTATCTTACTTTGTCTAGCTGGGCAAAGAGGAAAACGCAGTGGGCCATCCTAGCTTTGGCGGAACATTTCTTTGGATGCCCTTTGATGTTATTTGACGTGTGTGTATGTGTGTGTGTGTGTGTGTGTGTGTGTGTGTGTATAAAATCGTAGTCAGAGCGTGGTCGTCTCGTGGGCCCCAGCTGGCTCTGTGTCCTACACATAGTCAGACTGTACTGATGGAAGATATTTGCATAACGTGTTAAACTTAGGAGATTTTGTCTTCACAACTTAGAGAAATTTGGTGTGCAAATGGACACTGCCAGACGCAGTCTTGGTTTTGCTTTGCTTCTCCTTTTCTTCATTGCTTTGAACTTTGATATGCGTGTATTAGACTGTAGAGCTGGCTGTGAAGATGATGGACATGGCACAGAATGTACGGAAAGAGTCTTTGATGAAAACACTAAATAATTATAGTTTTTGATCTTATCCCGTAAGAAGATTCTTCTGTTTTGTCATTCTCTTCACATTCTCTTCATATACATCCCTTTTCAAGGAATTATTTACTTAGAAATTTTGGTTTAATCACAAGATACTTCATTCGTTACTCTACACATTGTAACATTAAACTCTGTTTTCCCACAGTTACACTCTAGTTAGAAACCTATGCTCTCGGGCCCCACAGGTTCTCAGAAATCCATCTCTATCCTCCCTCTGTCCCTCCCCTAATTGTCCTATATTGTTTTGTCTTCTAGTTTTAACTCTCATTTCTTTTAAGATGATTTTTGCATGTAAAGCAATGTCAATTTCTTATTATTACATTCAATTAATCTCATGAGTATTTTAAAACTAAATTGTTTCTATTTTTGATGAAATTAGTTATGATCCCTTCTAGCCTGGTTTCCTGGGTTCCTGCCACTATAGGGTTTAAAGTCAGGTAAAGGGGGCCTCTGAGCTGAGGGGACCTGGGGCGGGGAGTTTGAACAGGGACCCATGACCTACTCATAGTTCACATTCCTCAAATTTCTTGAGCCGCAGTGAAATCGTCTAAGGCAGCTATTCCTTTGTCTGATGAGTTGATGACCGAAGAAAGCGTGGTTTCCCATGACTGTGACCTCTTTGACACCACAGTGGCATTTGGGTTTTGTGGCTTCCTTGTATTATTAAGAGGTCATTGGCTCTGGGGGCATCTGGGACTTGGAGGCAGAGGAAGCAGTATCAGCAGCATGCCTCTAAAACTAAAGGTGAGTACCCAGATTATTACGTGACCTACATCTGCGTGACCACCTGTAACCAGGTGGGGTAAAGAAACCTAACAGATTGATTTTCTAAAAAAGAATAATTGATCAGGTTTTTAAAGATGATTATGAGAAGGTCTCTTAAAGGGTGATTTATAATCATTAATATAAAAGACTGAGCATGACCCCTGGAAGAAATTGATGTTAAAGAAAACAATCTCACCAGCACACGTTCCACAGAAGTTTGATGGTAAAGAGAATTATAGTTCAGATATGTTCTAGGTCTCAGGTCAGCTTCTCTGGCTCCCACCAGAAAGGCCATTGCCATGCAGTGAAGCTAGGATGGTGGAGGAGAGAGGAGACTCTAGGGCAACAGAAGTCTGAGAATGCAGAGTGGACTCGAGGGATCGGTCCTCACACTTGGACCAGAAATGAAGTTGCCTGTGTCTAAAGGACAAAGGCGCTCCATTGTCTGTTTCCTCATCTGTAACATGAGAAGGCTGAATTAATGGTCAATTTGACCTGGATGGTCAAATTTCTAAGACTTTGATAGTGATTGCATGAAGACACTGATAAACCATAACTAGACTCCAAACAAAATGGTAGCTCACAAAGAAAGCAGACGAAAGACAGTTCTTATTAACCTGAAAGGGTGGGGAGACACATTTTGAAAAGGCAAGGTGGCTGCAGGACGCTTTCTTTCTAGAACCCTCAGCAGCTCTGAGCATGGTGCGGGGTTAACTTCGGGCACCTTTTTTTTGATCTACAAGTTAGCAGCTGCTCCAACCCTCTCCCTGCTCCCCACAAACACATACCTTCCCTCTAGTGGATAAACAGGGTTGCAAATCAACAGAGGAGAGAGCTAGGTACAAGGCTTCCTCTTAGCGCTTCCGTGGCGGGACTAAATCATGCAAATGGAACCTTTGCTTCTCAGATAAGCAGAAATTGTCTCCACCTTGTTAGCGAGAGGAGTGTTTTTAGTAAAAGAACTGCTCAACTGTGACCTGGAATTCTTGTTAAGAGCTCTTTGACTTTCTCTTTTCTTCCTTGATGAATACAAGAAAGCAATCACAATCATCAATATCATCATATTACATACGTGTATATATATGCATATACACATATATGTTACTGTATACACACATACACACACAGTAAAAATAGTCAAATATCACAAGACGATATATAGAAAAGACATATAATATGTTCTCCTTTAACCCCGCTCACCTTTCCCAAAGGTCACCAATGTCACAAGGTTCTTATGTCCCCAAGCAGAAATATTCTCTCCACATACAGGGTTTCATATATAATGTTACTTTTTTATACCAGCACCAGCATCCTGTATACACTTTCTCCGTGTACCTTTCTATTCACTTACCTACTCGTATATCTTGGAGACTTATCAGCATATGGAGAATTGCTTTATTTTTATTGTCTGTATACTATCCCATGGTACAATGTAACGTGATTGATTTAATGCCTATTGAATGCTGCTTAAGTTACTCGTGTTTTGTGTTGATAAACAATACTGTAATAAGCAACTGCAAGTGTTTTTGAACACACATATAAATTTATATGTTGGTAGATTCCTAGATATAGGAGTCAAGTCAAAGAGGTGACAACTTAAACCCCACCAAAGTCTTATTTGTACACACCTGTCCCAATTTCCTTATGCAATTGGAGCTGCTATCAGTATGGACACCACACTTTGGGGACCCCAAATTGGAGTTTTGGGCAAACATAGGCATGCTCCTCCCAACAGTGGGATGGATGGTGGACATTGAGGCAGTGGTAGGTGGAGCGCCGATGGATTTCAGGATATGGGACTTTTTCTTCTTCAGCTCTCAGCTGGAAGTAGCCGTGGAGAGCAGTGTTGGGTTCTGTCCTGTTATTATAAATAGGCAGAGGCTCGTGATTTTGCCGTGGAATACACAAATATGTAATAACAGAAACAGAATTGTGTTTTGTGCAAATGTGTATTATGTTACCATAGGAGACTAACACACTTTCTGGGGTGGGACACGCACGCTGCAATCGGTACAAGTATTGCTCATGAATTCTCACATAACTGCAATGGTAAGTCTGGGTTTTGTGACTTCTATACGTTTTGTATACTTAGAGATCCTGAAATACTGTCATCAGAATATAAACTGACCAAGAGCGGGGGTGGGGGGGAGTGTCTTAACTGGTGTGTTTACATCGGATTTCATCTAGAACTGATAACCGGAGTTTTTGTTCACTGCATTGTTCCCACTCCCAGAACAGTGCCTGGTATACAGTAGGCACGCAATAATTTCTTGTTGAATGAAATGATGAATGTTTCTGTAACTGAGGCAACTTGAAGTATTGAGAATTCTATTTACTAGTGACCATGAGAATTCTACTTGTAAATGGCAAGAGATAAACAAGAATATTTACACTGAGCAGTAGACATTTTTCATTCATAAAGAAAGCTGGCTCTGAGATTGGGCACACACAGGTGATTGAAGCACAGCATCACATATTTATAAAAATCGTTTCCCTGGGACTAAATTTGCCTGGTATGAATGTGTGAGAGAAAAGGAGAAACACATTCTCTTCTTCTCCCACTTAATTTATTTTTAAGTGTCACATCTACACAAATTTGCAGGATTTGGACAATGCATGCTGTTATACTCTTCACCTAAATTTACCAACTGTAACATTTTAATATGGAGTTTAACTCCATTTGTGATGTTGGACTGTGTCCAGTGTAAGAATTCTACCTCCCAGCTCCCTGCTCCGCCGCACCTCTGGGCAAGCTGGTAAGACAGCCCACATGGTCCTTCCCTCGGTGACAGTGGAAGCTCAATCCACAGAAGCCATGACCCCTACACAGGAACCGTCACCCAGCCCCACCTTGTAACCAGAGCGATGCCCACATCCGCTGGCTCTCAAGCCATTTTCCGACATGCTTGGCCGTCTGCCGCATATGTGAGCAGTAAGTTTTTCTTACCCTGTGTATGTGTATGTGGCATCATCAGTCTGGACATTTGAACCAAATCTGGGTAGGAGGTCCATCTCACTCTCAGGAGTGACGACTAGTGTTTGACTGCACTGTCTCCTCCTCCTCTTCTCTCTTTCACAGATATTGTTGTTTTTGGCTGAACCATGTGACAGTTATCTGTAGACATGATGCTCTAGATACTGCAGATTTATTTTCAAAGAGCAAGGCGTTCTCCTAGACGACCACAGTCCAATAGCCACCCTGAGAATATTTAATGCATAAAATCTTATCTAGTGTGAGCACATATTCAAATTTCCCCAATAATAGCCTGTTTTTCCCCCCTTAACCTAGGAGCCAATCAAGAATCACAGGTGACACTGAGTTGTCACATTTCTTTAATCTAGAAAAGTTTCGTGATGTTGACATTTTTGCAGAGTCCAGGTCTGTTTTTGGATCCCGATTTCTCTCATTGGCGTGGAAGGTTCTCCAGAAGCCGGGTTCATTCCATACGCATTCTTGCGGTCATGAGAGTCATAAGTTATCACCTGTCCAGGTGTATGCACGAAGGAGAAGAAAGATGCTGTGTTTGTAAACTAACCCTCGCGATGCCCAGCCAGTCCTCACTTCTGTGGATGTTGCTGTGAAAATCTGTCCTCACCCAGCCTTGGAGGGTCGTCTTGGACTCACGAGGCTGCCCATCTGTTTGTGTGCCCAGGGGCCCCCTTAGTCACCACACAGGTCTTTAGAGTGCCATGAACTAATTGTCGGATGTTTCTTCAGAATGTTAGTTGTTTTTCCCCCCCCCCCAGACTTCAGGCTTTTGTTAATGTAATGCATTCCTTAGTCAACTTCAGCTAACTTCAATAGCCTTATCTTTCACTCACAAAACACATGTGGGACTCCTTAGAGACCTCAATTCCATGACGTTTTGGAATGCTCTCAAATTGTGGCTCACAGTCTATTTGTGAGTCATGAAATTTATTGTTTGTGAATCCCAACCATATTTCCAAAAGCTGACTGGAATGGGGGAGAAAAGGAGGGGGAGGGGAGGAGAGGAAGAGGGACAAGAGGGGAAGGGGTGGCGAGGAGGAAGAGGAGAGAGCAGAGGCGGAGAGGAAAGGGGGAGCAAAAGCGTGTCCGGCTGAATCCAGCGGAAGGGGCAGGTATTATCCAATGATGCGTGCGCGTGTGTGTGTGTTTCGTCCTCTTGTAAAATGTGCTTCTTATTGTGAGTTGAAAAAGTAATAAAATCCCTGGTCTAGACCATATTTTACAGATATCGCGGTGACAGTGGCTAGCCCACAAGGCCAGAATTGTTATGGCCTCCTGGTGAAAAATAACAGAAATAATTTCAATGAATTTATTTATTGAAATAAATTGTAGCGAATCTCTTTGGATTATGGTGAGTCTGGAAGAGGGCTCTGCCTTTGTAACTGAAAGTGCAAACCTGTGAATATAACAGCACCTGCACGGTCCCCACCCGGTGGGTTTGTCCTATCGCAGCACCCCCCCTCCCCCCAACCCCCACCCCTGTGGCACCATTTCTGGATGGTTCCAGGAACATGCTCTGTCTCTCGTCACCTAACGCTCCGTGCGAGCCCTGGCCCCTCAGCGAGGTGGGGAACACACTGGGGGCGTGAGCAAGTCATCGTTGCAGTGACTCTCCAGGGATGAGCACAGGGTGGGTGTTCCCGAAATAACTGTACGTTAATGACTGAGCGGCTGGAGCCACCTCAGCAGTGATGCCAGCACAGGGTGGGGAGGGAGAGGGAAGGAGAACAGGAAGACAGACGCCAAGGCCCACATTGGGACCCCCGTCAGGGCACATCAGATGGCCAGTCGCAGAGCTGGGGCCAGCCTGAAGGAAGCGGTGCTGTCTGTCTGCGGTGGCAATCCCCACCAGTGACCGGGGTCCTTGTTACCCAGCGGCAGCTCCATCCAGCGAGTGGAACAGAATATGTTCCACCTTCCACGACAGAATGAAACGCACACTCTCCTTTCTAAAACCACTTTTATGCTCTTGGAAACGTTTCATGGCTAATTCACAGTCTTTATTGGAATGTGCTGTGGAGCAATTATCTTTGCTTTTTTTTTCCTTTGAGATTCTTTTTGGTTTCCTTGTTACAGAGTGTACCTTTTCTTCTCACCCCCTCACCACCTAGGAAGCCGGACTTTAGACTCTGTGATTTATGCTGTGATTGCTACTTTGTCAGCTATCACTTGCTATTTCATACTTTAAATGTTCAAAGTTACATGGGAGTCAACTCCATGGGTACGTACAGTTCTTTATTTTTCCCCTTCAAGTCTGACATCTGATTGTCTAGATTTGATAGGTAAAGAGGTGAAATAATGAAATAAATAAATAAAAACTGTGGCTGCCTACATGCCAATTTGTAAAAATTAATGCCAAATTATCTTTGGAAATGCCTGGTACAGCTGTGGTTCTCAGAACTGCTTCAACCCCTGGGTCTGATGATTTAAACTTTCCAGTTCTCTTTTTAAAAACTAGAGGTGGTAAATCATTACTTTTTGACTCCCTGTCCTCCCATCTTTAGGAAAATGTATGTATAGAACGTGGTTCTTAATTGGGGAGCCACCATTAGCAATTTGGATCTGTGTTCAGATCAAGAGAGAAAATAAGGACATGGAAAGGTCATAATCACACAGTTATAAATTTACTACGTGCAAAGCACCAGTGACTTGCCGTAGGTGGTGGACACCCTTTTCCTCCCCCTGTCCTCTCCGCCTCCTGCTCTCTCCTCTTCCTCCTCTCTATCCCCTCCCCTCTTGTCCCTCTTCCTCTCCTCCCCGCCCCCTCATCTTCCCAGCCCTTAAAGAATTTTCAGTCTTTACAGGAAGATAAGAATGTGTTACATGATCCATTAAATGAGCGGCTTCCTGCAAGTCATCCAAAGGATTGTGGAGGTTTCTAGAAGGGAGCGATCCATTTCCCCAGGCTTGGTGGGGTTGAATCATGGATGGCCTTGACCTTCCAGCCTGACATGCTCCTTAGGCAGTGAGGAGCCTTCCACATTTACACACGTTGGATGTAACAACCAGAGTCCACTTCTGTGCAACTTTGTTTCTTTATTTAAAAGAGATGTCTTTATGGTAATCTCCCCCAGATGCAGCTCTCGCTCTGTTCTGATAATGTTTTCTTCCATGCATTGTCTTCATTGTTACAATTTAATTCATTTAGTCTTGGATAAAAAAATAAATGCAGTTGGTAAAAAGTCAAAAGATACGTAATGAAAAATAAGTCCTCTTTTGTGTTATTGTTAAAATAGCTTGTTTAAAATGTGTTTCATTTAAAATACTTCTTCATATAGTTATTTCCCATTTCCTCTAAGTTCATTCTTAGCTATATTTATCCCTTTTCTATTGCCCTTGTAGTAGAATAATTTTTTCCACTCATTTTTTCAGTTTCTTGCATATGGTGAATGCTGTGAATATTTTTATAAACTGATTTTTACACTTGAAACAATCTTAAATTTACAGAAAAGTTTTAAGTACAGTAGAAATAGCTTTCCCCCGAACCATTACCCAGATATCTTAGTGCGCGCTTTGTACAAACTAGGACATTGTCTTACATGAACACAGTACAACCACCCAAATCAGAAATGGTCATGGATGCATTGCTAATGGATGCCATCTAATCAATCCTAAGGCTCCTTTCCTGTTTTGCCAGTTGTTCTAATAACTTCCAAAGAGAAAAAAGGTCCCGGGCAGGACCACACATGGCATTTGCGTCTTTGGTCTCCTCCAGTCTGGAGCAGTTCCTTGGTCTTTCACGGACTTTCATGACTTTGGTGTTTGTAAAGATTATGAGCAAGTAATTTCATAAAATGTCTCTTAGTTTGAGTTTTTTCTGATATGTTCTCATGGTTAGATCCAGGATATCACAGAAATGATGCTGCCCTTCTTACGGAATCTTAACAGGTGGTCCACGAATTGAATTTGTCCTGTTACTGAGGATGTCCTCTTGGACCACATGGCCACTGGATTAAGGGAGGGTCCCCAATTACCGACCCCAACGTAACATTATAAAGTTACAACGTAACATAGAGTTCCATTCTTCCCCCTGGAAGCAGTAAGGAATTTGTGGGAGGATACTTTGACACCGGGTGAATATTCTGTTCCTCTTCAAACTTTCTTGTATTCATTTGTTGCTTTCCATGTGTCTGGACTCTTGGTTTCCTATTTTATTCAGTGGGTAATAATACATTACCCCTATTGATTTTTAAGCTCAGATTGTCCCTGACTTAGCCAGTGAGAGTCCCTTCAAGGCAGTTTCTGTACATTTTGACATGTGTATCTCTATCTTAACCTTGACCTTTTTCTCTATCTCTGTATCTGTCTATGCAGAGAGACAGACACACATGTGTAAACACATTTATGTCTCTATTTTTCCATATGTATCTCCATTCAACATCAGGAATTCACACCAACACCTTCGTTCCAATGCAATATCACAGGCTTCATTCTAGTGTTCTCCTTTTTCATGTTTGTAGCTCTCTTCTCCGATACGAGCAACCTGGTTTCATGTACATCTACACGTTATTTGATCAGTTCTTCTGTGTATAGACAATCTCCTGTAACTGCTGCCACCCTCCTCTGTGTGTTCACTGCCCTCGCCTTTTCCGGCTCCGACACCCAGGTCTGGGCCACCGCAACGCCTCTGCATTTGGCCTTGGTGCAGCTGCTCGTTGGGTCTCGCCCCCCCAATGGCTTTGTTCAGGAAAGACAGGGGAAGAGGAAGAAGAGGCGCTCGTGGGACAAAGGGAATTGACTCGTCCAGCTTACTGACTTCTGCCATTTACATTTGTTCTTCAGATTATTTTGTCAAGTGCCTCAGGCAGTCGTTATAGATAATGATAACTTACTTCCTTATTCCAAATGTTATACCTCCCTTCTTCCCCATTTGAATGTACTGCCTAATACTTGCAGAATGTCATTAAACAGTAACGAGAGGAAGACTTATGGGAGGCCTCTCGTGTTTCCCCACTTCCCATAGTGCTGGCTTCTGAGTAGAGGCAGGTAAATTGCACCAGGGTGATCGTTCTTAAACGAAAACCTGATCACACCATACCCCTGATCAAACCTCTAGATGGATTCCCATTGGTTGTCACCTTGACGCATGGCCTGTGAGGGCTGCGTGCTCCAAGCTCTGACCTCCTCCAGCCCTGCCTTGGTCTTTCTAACTCTACGGTGTGGCTGACACCTGGCTGGTTGGCCCCTGGTCTTCCTTCCTTCTCACCTTGATGACCTGCTGTGACACAGTGGCTGTGAATCCAGAGTTAAATGCACAGCGCCTGGCCCCAAGTCCAGCCAGGTGAGGTGCCTGCAGGGCTCTTGCTGAGAGAGGTCTGCAGAGGGCATGGCGACACCTCCAAAGAGAGGCTTTAACGTGGCATAGGTGGTCCAGCAGGCAACACCTGGACTGGGTGAGGAAGTATAGCAGGAATTACCACGTCTGAAAAATGGGGATGGGGCATCTAGGCAGAGAGCCGAGCACAGAGGCAGGAGAGCGTGACTTTGCTGTCACCTGCCAGCAACAGATGTGCTGTGTCCCTGCCACATGTCAGCAGCATGGCTTTGGCCAGTCAGTCACCTCCCTTCTCTGAGCCCCTTTGCTTTACTGGCAAAACCATCTGTCTACATTCATGCTGTATACTTTCAATAAGTTTCAGCACAGTCCCCGGGATAGACTTTGTCGTCTCACTTTAGATAAGGACATTTTCACACAAAGATGTCAACGCACTTGTGAGAGGTCACTCGTGAGAGGTGACACAGCAAGTGGGTGCAGAGCTGGGGTTTGAACCAGCCACCACCTGGCTCATAGCCACACTGTGCAATGGAAGGTATTAGGTAATGGGGCAACTTATTTACAGCCAGAGACCTGAGCTACCCTGATTTAGCACTAAGAATGTTTCTGCTCTTTCCTGTGTGTGTGTGTGTCAGAGAGAGAGAGAGAGAGAGAGAGAGAGAGAGAGAGAGAGAGAGAGGAAAATAACACAAATATCGATTACTTATTTGAAAAGTTTCATTTCAAAGGGTGGAAAGGTTGGTTGCATTCTTGCCAACACCTGAAAAATTTCCATCCCTGTCCATCACTGTATTTCTAAGATCAGGTAGTTAGAATTTAGTTACAACTTAGGGAGGGGTGTGTGTGTATTTCTCTGATTTCCATCCATCCAGAATGGCGCACAATAATTTTCATGGGGACGACAGTGGATAAAGGGCTCATTATATTTTTATGGCAAAACACTGTCATTTTTCTTATATCTTCACACAATCACTAGAGATGGAGAGAAGAGCCAGGACCTTTGAAATGCGCTCTCTCCTTTCCTCCCCACCCCTGTCATGACTCCTTTGCCTCCTCCCATCCCCACTCCACCAGAGAAAACTGCTTCTTGCATGCCAATATGGAAACCATTGGGTGGAAATGGGGTGCTGAGCATTTTTGGGGAATGGCTTCACCTTGGCTCCCAGCACCCTGAGCACATTGCAGACTTTCATTCTGCTATGTATGTATGGAGCTTGCCAAGAACAGCCTGACACAGAGGTGTTAAGCCTGAAACTCTGTGCCTGGTTCAGAAGTAAACCCTAACCCGTCACCTCTCTGCACATCACAGACCTGGCTGTTGGTTCTCTTGACCACGCTGGCAGAGAAAGTGCCTCTGGCATTGGGGGAGTTGGGTGGGGCGGGGTCACAGCTGAGTCATCAGGGCGCAGAAAGGGAGTTTACCAGACCAATGGGATTCAGATTTGGCCGAAGGGGGTGGGCTCCACACAGGAAAGATGGCGCCCGCCTGCCATCTCCACGGCTGTGTGCGGAGCCCACACAGGGAAACTGGTGACTGTCCTCCAGCCCTCGCCAGAAGCCACACACCTCAGTCTGCCCCTCCCCGCCTGTATGCCTCTGACACCACCTGAGTCACCGTCCCTCTGCTGGAGCCCAAGGTGAGTGCCTGTGAGTGAGATTCTGTGCACAGGTGTTTAAGAGGATGCCTGGGTTTCCCGCCGCCTTCCATCCCACTTGGATTGTCAGAATCCCCACTGTTTTTTAGTCAGATGTTGTGGGGGCTCCTCTTCCCGGCACCAGTGCTCTGGGCTGGGGAGCCTGGTGTGGGACTGGGGTCCCTCACTCCTCTGGGGGGAATCACTGCGGCTGAGATATCCCACCTGATTCTCATCCACCACACACCTGTTCTGTGTCTCTGCCCCTCCTACCAGTCTTGTCCTGGCTTCTTTATGTTTTCAGTTATAGGGCTTGTTTGGCTAGACTTCAGATGGTTCTCAAGCTTGATTGTTCTGTAAGTTAGTTGTAATTTTAATGTGTTCATGGAAGGAAGCAGGCACAGTGTTTATTTCACCGTCTTGGATCTCCATCAGTGTCATGCAGGTTTTAGGGTAACGGTGTGCAGGGTAATTCCTGTCCCCTCCCCCCACACCCCCTTCTGACATACTACTGAGCACATCTTGCCCTCTGAGCAGCGCAAGCTCCTGCACTGTGACCACGAGGCCCTCTTGCTGTTTTGGTAAGTGTTCCTCTCCTGGCTGGCTCCGCCAGGCAGCTTTTGGACTCTCTCCTGGCCCAGCTCTGTACATCACAATCAACCTCTGGGCTCGTCCTTACTCTGTCAGTGCTTGGAGGGGATGGAGGTTGAATCGTGATTAGTGCAGTTAGTTAATCACTCTTTAGGAGAAGTCATATTTGAAAATGCACCGCTGTTTGCCTACGCACAGCCTTAAGACCCCACTCACCCGTCCATCCTATGACACCATTGAATTCTGAACCCTCCATCTGGTGCTCAATAGACATAGAAAGATGTCGAAGAGAAAACCCTGCGAGTCACTGCTCCCTTGTGTAAATAGTCGTGTTTTTAAAATTAGGTGAGAACCACAGGAAGAGGTATTAATAGAATCTGGTGAATTGTGACACAAGTTCAAATAGAAAGGTTTAAAATATTCCTCACTTCGGGTTGAAGGGCAAGTTTCTTTGCACAAAGAAATCAGAAGTATCCCACAAGTGAATATCAAAGGATTGTGCAAGTCAGCCACACTGAAATTCCATAAGAATTGCTTTTCTTGAGCGACTTTCATCATTGCTGTTATGTTTCTAGGGTTACTAGTAAATTCTGGACCCGGGTAGAACCGCTTGAAATAATTAAACGACAAGAAACCACAGAATCGAGTCATCGAAATAAGGATTTTAGAAAAGCACTCAGTGAAATGGAGAAAAATTGCTATGGGTATGGAGTCCTTCTTTTGAACTCTCTTTAAAAAATGTGGAGAAACAATAGTAATTTGTATATTTCTCTTGCTAATTTGGTACCTCTCCCTCCAAACGCTTGATTCACATAATGTGTTAGTTACGTGCTTATTCTATGAGTTAAGAGAGATTGTTAAACATGGAATGCTACTATTACGGAATAATTTAATAATTTAAAAAACATTATTTTATTGTGCTTTTAAGTATCTAATAGTATCAGACATTTTAAAGCTGGAAGGACCCCTAACAATTTTTCCAGTCTCTCTGTCTTCTGTTTAGTCAGTATGAATATGCCCATTTTACAGATGTGACAGTTGAGGCCCAAAAGATTAAGGAATATTTTCAGAAATTATAGCAAAACAGAATGCACAGTATGTGCTTTTCTATGTAGCTTTAGAAGTTTTCATTGAATGAAAGTGTATGTTGTTATGTCCTGTAGTCTATCAATGTATGGCTGCAGGAATTGGCAGTTTTTTCCATCTTCATTTATTGTGGTACCTTGTTTGCTTGACTTGTCAATATGTTACTGGCATATAGATTCTTAAATTCTCTGGTCTCATGAAGTTTTTTTTTTTCCTTGTCAATAATTTTTAAAGCACATCAATAGTGAGAAATGACTTTTGCACTCACAGTAAAATGCTTTCATATGTGTCCCATGTTGGAACTTTCTAATGTGGGTTACGGTCTGGTTTCCTATGCTTTGTGCATTGAAATATTGGGTTTTTATACAAAAAGAGTACCATGAAGGAAGAAGGAACAGCATGCATGAGGTCTCACCAGCAGGGCCCGTAGACTGGGAATGGGGAGATGGACGACAGGTGTTGGAAGGCAGGCTGCGGTGCTGGGGTTCACCTGGTAGGCAGGGAGGAGGCACCAGAGGCATGTGAGCAAGTAAGGGACCAACCAGCTCTGTGTTTCATGGAGACTGAGCTGCAAATATGAGGAGAAAGGGTTTGAATATGGGCCCTGGCAGAGGGACACAGTTCTGAAGTTATCACAGAGATCTAAGTGACAGATACCAAGGCCTACATCAAAACAATGGAAGTGGAAAATGAATGAGAAATGCCGTCAAAGCAAACTTTTTGCTTGCTCGATATCCTCTCTACTTCCCACCTTACATGCAGGGCTCGACTTTAAGCATCAGGAATGATGAAATCTTGGGACAGGTGACTTGCCAGGCTACCAGTAAAATGAGGTTGCCCAGGCACGGCCCCTGCACACACTGAGGAGCAGTGATGCATCACGGCTGTGATGGCAGCCAGGGGAGACTGCAGGAAATCATGACAGGCCTTCTTAGCATCCCTTTCCAACCAGGTGTCACTGTGGGCAGCAAGGCGATCCTTGGGGGCTGTAAGACGGCTGGAATGGCACTAACTGGAGCATCGTGGAGTCTGCTGTTTATTCTCTACAGTGACAAAGCCTGTGTGTTTAGCTGATCCAACGAGCATTCTCAGTGTCTTTCCCTTGACTTCCTGCACCGCACACTGTGGAAAACTAAGAGCTTGCCTTGGTAGCCTCCTTCGTGCCCAGAGGGGGTCGGGGGACCTTGTCTGGGCAGCAAGGTACACAGCAAAGAAGTCACGTAGAAGCTTCTGGGAACCGTGTGCCTCCTTGTGGAGGTGCTGGCTTGCCTCTTCTCGTCTGCTTGACTCGAATGCGGCCGCTCTTGTTGTCTTGGAGAAACAAAGTCCTATTGCATCAGGCTCCCTGACCTGGCTTTTCTGTCACTTGTCCAGAGTGTGCTCCTACCTGCTGCACTTTACCTCCTCAGGCTGAGGGCTTCCTCACAGGTAGTGGTTAAGGCCTGAATGTCCAGAACCAGATCCAATGTCACACGCGTGTGGATGCTCTGTAAAATATGCTTCGTTGTCACGTTGCCACCACTTCTATCTTAAGGTTTGATGACAGACTCTTAATAACATCAGTAATCACAATAGGAATAATGGCAGTAGTGGCATCTCCTGTAATATTTTATTTTATACAATTTAGCTTAAAATTTTCCTTTTTTCTGTATAAAACCCTGCGTGTGAATGTGTAGAGCACTTTTATTCATAATGGTCCAACACATTATGGAAGCAGCCAGACACGTTCCGTGGGTGAGAGGAGAAACAAACTGTGGTGTCCCCAGACAATGGGATGGTATAAACAAGCAGAAGAAACGAGCCATCAAGTGACAAAAAGACATGGAGGCAGCTTGACTAATGTTGCTTACTGAAAGAAAGCCAATCTGAGAAGGCTGCGTACTGTACACTATCAAGTACAGGACATTCTGGAAAAGGCAGAACTACGGAGACAGTGCAGAGGTCAATGGTTGGGGTTGATCGCCCGGGTTAAGGGGGAGGGAGGGCTGCCCAGGTGGAGGTCGGAGGCTTTTTAGGGTAACCCTGCATGGTACTCTCATGGTAGACACATGACATATGCATCGGTAACCCATAGAATGTACAAGACCAAGAGTGGGCTCTAGTGGAAACTGTGGACTTCCGTCAGTGATAAAGTATCAGCATCGATTCACCCATTTGGTGCCACATCAGTTAGTGGTAGTGGCAGCCAGTCAGGGGAGGGGGGTACATGGGAGTTGTCCATACTTTCTGCTCCATTTCCTGTAAATCTAAAACTGCTCTAAAAATAAAGTATTAATTATAAAAAAAGTAATAACAGCTAACAAAGAAAAATTTTCCTTTTCTTATCCCTTAAGCCAGTAAGTATTATAGAAATTAATATTGAATATTGTAAGGGACAGATGGGGTGGGTAATTAACTAAATGGTTTAAAAACACTTCTGTAAGAACAGAGAGAATGAAGGCCCAAAGTCGCAGGGTGAGCCATATGGAAAAGTCTAACATATAATCTTTAATTAGTAAGTTTCAATTAATGGAAAAGGGGTAGTTCGGTAGCCAGCTCAAAAGGCCAATTTTTCATTTTTAAAGTCTCCGTGTTTCAGTTCCTAATTTCCTGTAATGCTGGACTTGAAATGTAATGTGGGGGACAGGGGCAGGGCTGAACGCCGTTCACCATTACGAGAGGATGGAAAACCCACAGCTCCTGGTGAGGAATGTGCTGGGGCCACTTTTTGCTCTTGTAAAAATAAAAAGTGGCTAAGGAAATGCACATAAAAGATTTACATAGCAAAGTGAATGGAGCCAAGTGGGAAGCAAACGATTCAGGGTGTTGGAGCCTCCCGGCTGGAAGCTGGTGGCCTCGCGGGTGGCAGGCAAGGTGGCTCAGGCCACCTGGGCCCCTCTCCATGCTGAGGCTGTTCTGCTGAGGCAGGAGTTAGAGAGCTGTGGTTTCCTGCCTCTCCCACATTTCTCAGGCTTCTGGTGAGTTCTCCCTATTTCTTGAAGAAGACAAGGTTATGGGGATGTAGAGTACAGCATAAGGAACACAGTCAATAATATTGTAATAACTGTGTGTGGTGTCAGGTGGGCACTAGATTTATCAAGGGGATCACTTCTTAAATTACATAAATGTCTAAACGCTATGTCGTATACCTTAAACTAATATAATATTGAATGTCAACTGTCACTGAAAATATTTTTAAAATATTTAAAAAAGAAGACAAATCTGAAACCTAATGGAAAAATGTTGGAAACTTTCTTGCACCAGTAATATTGAAGAATAACCCCAACAGGGTCGGTGAGTTTCAGAGTTGTGGTCTGAAGTGTATGTAACCCTGGGGAGCTGCATTCTTTTCCAGTGTTTTCCCCACGTGCTACCACGTAACAAGTTCATGTCATAAACGTATTACCGTGGTTCCATGGTAATTACCATGGATCTTGCTTTGGCAAGATCTCATCATGATTTTCGACTCTGGTTCCTCCAGAAGCTTCAGGGTTATGCTCAAAGTGTGACGCAGAGTCTGTCAAAGTTGGGGAGACAGGCTGTGCACAAGTGAGAGACTGAAAACTGTGGGGAGCAGTCCCCAGTGCAGGTGGTACAGTTGCGTGGTGGCTAAGATGGTGGTGGGGCGGGGGCCGAGGGGCGTTCTGGCCCCAGGGTGTTGACTTTGAAGTTTGCTGGGAAGATCATTTAATTTCTCCACGCCTGTTGCCTCCTATGAGAAACTGAGGCTAATGCCAGCCGCTACTTCACAAGGGTGTGGAGGATGAAATAACACCCGTTGGGAAGTACCACCACGTTGCCGGCTACAATAGCTACTGATGAGCGTCAGCTGTTTATTACACATCATTAGAGCCAGCGTGGTGTACAGTGCCAATTGCGGAGTTTGGACTGGCTGGCTAGAGCAGTACTGCACTTTGCAGGGCCACCCCAACATCTGTCAAATGCGTAAATGGGACAAGCATCCTCCATCGAAGGAGAGCAGGGTCACCCCCTGCATGGAGCAGATGTACCTGGACCCGGACATGGGACATTCGGAGTTGGGTGGAGAGGAGAATTGAAAATGAAGCTGGAAGAAACGGCGGCAGAGGACATTGCTGCAGAGCAGGGATCAGAGCCATCGACGCGGAAGAACTAGTATTGGGAGGAGACCAAACCGGTAGGGAACGTAGGAGCCGGAGTGAAGAGGACTCGAATAGGAGGGCAGGGGTTAGAATTTCGCATCACGCACATGTGAGTGAGGTGCAAGGAAGGAGAACCAAGAGCTGCTCATGAGATCAGTTGGAAGGGCAGCCAGCTGTTGGTGAAACAAGGAAACTGAGGCAGCTCAGCTGTGGGACACTGAGGCGGTACATCAGGGGTCAGAGAGCAGGTTAGAAGATGTCCAGGGGCTGCATCTGAGGCTGGGCAGGAGCAAGCCGGGTACAGCTATTCAAGCCAAGCTGAAGTTCTGCAGAGCTGGACGGGGAAGAAGAGCACAGTGGGAAGAATCTAGAAGACATCAGGTACATCTGGAAATGGAGCTAACATACTGACATTTGTTCTGTTGTTTGTTACTGAATTCATCCTTTACAGAGCTGGTGAACCTGGTGTGACTTTGGGTCAGTAAGAAGTTGGTTTTCCAGGTTCTTCCGCAGTGGATGGGACCTCCCTAACTAGGTCAGCCTCCAGAAAGGCCTTGGGGGCCTCGCTCTATCCCATAAACTGACTTCTAGAGGTTGAAGGCACATATGGTCATGTGACGCAGGAGCCGGAGAGCCCGCAAGTCACAGCATTCCAGCCCGTCTGAGGGAATAATGTCCAAAGACACCAGTAGTTTTCCAAAAAGGACACAAATAGTTTATTGAATCAGGATAAGAGACCACAGCTCCCAACTTACACTCCACTGTGGCAGATTTCAAGCCACCATTGTGATGCCATCGGACTGATACACATAGTCCAAGCTTTCAAGTGAGAGCGAGAGGGCGTGAGCAGCTCCAACACAGCGGGCCAGTTCTTCTGCTGTCACACAACATACGTATTCCTAAAATTCAACACGTTGTGCAAAATCCTGCATTAAAATCCACAGGACTTATGGGAAAATGGGGTTAGGGCCACAGCACTCAAAAACGTCATTAGTGATGCATAATAAAAATGGCAGGACAGTTTGTACATGTTAACTGGTTAAGAAATGTGTAAATGCTCCAGGAACTATGTCACTTTGGAAAGGTCACCTTGAAGAAGATCTGAAGTGAGTGCCCACATTTCCAGGGCCACCTGCCACCCTGTGTGCAAGAGAACCAAAAAGAGAGAGGAAGAGAATGAGAGAAAAGAGAGAGAGCAAGAAAAGAACAGAAACCAGGGGAAGATGTGTAGAAGGGGAGAGTAGAGAGCCTGCTGTGTGATCCTGACCAGCCTGCACCCCACGGAGAATAGTGGTCGGGAGACACTGAAGGCCTAAGAAATGGTCAGAAGTAACGGTGCTTCTCCCAGGGGGAGGTCAAGTGGCATTCGGATGGAACAAGCTGAAACTAGAAGCTGACAGGTAAGGGCAGGTGGGTGGAGGCCCCAGCATGGGAGCAGCGTGGCCGGCACAGGTGAGCAGACAGGTGGGACCCCACTGTAGACAGAGAGGGGAACAGTAATTTCCCGAACACAACTACCACCACCATCCCCTGCGGGTGCAAAGAGACGCTAAAGATAATGTGTCACAAATTCTTAGCATCTTCTGTAATTATGTTCAAGGTGGAAACAAAACTGGAATGATAATAAGCTCCCGCAAGACTTGATTTTTGTGAAGGTAATTTTTAAATCGTAAGTTGGCGTTTCTAACTGCCCTGCCAACACCCAGTGCTTGTGTGGTTTACTAGTGAGCTTGTTGGCAAGCCTGAATAGGGCACTTAATAAGTGAGGCTTGAGGAGTAAGATCTCATTCAGAAATCATCCTGCACGCAGTACGGTAAGAGGCAGGCGCGTGGACGGGGAGGGAAACAAAGACCCTGTGAGTCGGAAGAGACCCGGCTGCCCGCAGCCTCAGGGAAGGAAGGCGTCAGTGACCAGGTGGAGTGTGAGCCTGGCCAGGAGGGACGGGACATTGCAGGAGGTGGAGTGTGGACCACATCTCAGGTGGCAGATGGACTTCACATGGAAGGGCAGTGAGGGATGGAGTGTTGGAAAGGACTGGAGGAAGGTTGGTGTGGGAAGTTTATGAGGGCATCCCGGTACCTCTGGTAAGACGGTGCCTCACGGGCTGTAGAAATGGGGAGACTTCTGTTTGTTTCAGAGGGGCTTATGTCACTTTCTTTAGTACAGGTCTACCACTGTGTTTCCCCGAGAATAAGACCTACCCCAAAAATAAGCCCCAGGTAAGATCTCAGCCAGACGGACGCATTTAGTATGTTATGACGATGTTCCAGAAGAAGATGACATGACTGTATTTGAATAAATGTAGATTGTTGTACATGAAAAATAAGACATCCCCTGAAAATACACCCTAATGGAGCAAAAATTAATATTAATATAAGACCCGGTCTTATTTTCGGGCAACACGGTCTCCCTGGGGACCCTCCCTCTCATTTAATCCTTACAGCAACCCTCCGAGGCAGTTCGTATTACTGCCCCCTTCATATGCAGACACGCAGGCAGAAGAGTGACTTGTTTGAGGCCCACAGCCACTGAGTTTCAGATTTGGGTACAAATCCCAGGCTAACTTCTGAGTCTGGGCTCCTACCCTTCTCCCTCCGTTGCCTCCCCTGCTTGGATCTACGTCAGGCAGTGTTGGCGTGTGTCTGCAGACAGTTCTACGGTGTATGGTGGGTCGCGTTTCTTGAAAAGACGTTATGGAGATCAAACAATTTAAGTTCTATGTGTGTTTTTCCTAGGGAAAAAAATGGGCTAATATTGCATCAAAATTTGAAAAACATTACCTTTATTTTGTTATTTTACCAACTCTGAAGGTCACCGAAATGTGCATATCATTAGTTTAGTCCCAATAACTAATCACACTTCACTTTACTCAAGACCTTTTTTAAAAAATGGAGCTAAGGATTGAGGGTGGAATGGGCCACATCACAGGGACAACCCGCAGGGCCAGAGAAGGTGCCCCAGAAAGAGGCTCAGGTCCCAGGAAGGGGTGCTCCGTGGGGTGCAGGCCGTCCGCAGGAAGGGACGCAGTGTGGCCTGCTGCCGTGAGGTGTCAGGTCTGTAGGTGGGGACAGGAGCGTAACTAGCAGAGTGCCAGGCCGGTCTGTGTCCTGTGGGTTCATCTCGATGGAAAACTGCACTGGAGCCTCACGTGAACCTTCTGAGAGCAAATGTATAAGACATAGGGCAGTTTCCAGTCGGTTCGTCCCGCCAGTAGGAAAACGTGTCGGTCGATTGTCCCTGATGACACTTTATACTTGGTCTGATTGTTGGCGAGTCACTGCCAGTACGACAGTGCACCCCCTTGATTCATTTCCACTCATGTGTTTTAATATAACCGTCCTTTTCCACATGCTTTCAGGCCAACACTGTCTGCAAGACTCAGTCTAATACAAATTTGAGTCTAAGTGCTATAGACGGGCAATGTCCTAAATTTGGCAGTGTGTTGCCAAAAGCACCTTTATTCTAAGTGCGAAGGAGACACCAGGTGAATATCCTTGAATAATGAAACGACTGCTCAAGTGCTCAGTTCTGGGAATCTCCCACTTAGATGCTTAGTTGTCGCTGTGTAAGGTTTACCAGTTGTCTCCACTGCACACGTGTGGGATTGTTGAGAGCTAAGAATCCTGTGGCCTCTGTCCCAGGGCCCAGAAACTCTGGGGTGGGTAGTAATTGGAGTAATCGAAGTGTTCAGAGCAAAGAGTCGGGCTCCCATTGTTGGGGTGATCTGTCTGCTTCCCCACGGGGGTCCCATGCATGGAAAAAGCAAGGCTCTCAGGAGGTTCCTGTGAGCAGTACAGAGGACTCAGGAGTTAGCAGCCCTGGCTCTGAAAGCCGGGCTGTGATTCAGTCTGCCTGAGCAAGGGACTTACCTTGATGGAAGACTGGTGTCCTCACCACTGTCTCCGGCGTTACCTTCTGGTGGTTATTCTGGGGACACTGCAACATGTGTAATAGTTCAAATAGCAATTAGTACACAAAGTGTAGATACGGTTTATTTTTCAGGAACAAAAATACCAGAAGAAACCAAATGATGCAAATTAAAACAATTCACCCGCCTCACTTCTTCTTTTTCAAAATTATAGGAATTTATGAATGTATTTATTTACACCAATATTTTCATAAATGCAAAAATGTGAGCTCTCGTAATGCTGTTCATTTTTTAAATTAAATTTTATGTTTTTATATTAGTTTCAGGTGTACAAAACAACATAATGGTTAGACATTTGCACCCCTCACACAGTGATAACCCCCCCACGTCTACTACCCCTCTGACACCGTACATAGCTGTTATAGTTCCATTGACTATGTTCCCTGTGCTGTACTTTACATCTCATGACTATATATAATTATAGTTGACATTCAATATTATACTTCTTCAGCCTTAATGCTGTTTTTTAATTTACAGATGTAAAACTATATACATACACATATGCCGATAACCTTCACTGTGTGAAATCTCATTATCTGAACAAGAGGATTTGGGGAGAAAAGGATATTTGTATGATACACATAGCATTTGTGCTATTGTTTATTTTATAAAAGGAGGATAGTATGTGTATTTTCTATATCTTGGCTCAATCACCAGTATTTCCTAGAAATCTCATCGTCAACTGATGTGTCCTAATTCTTTGCACTGGCTGCGTAATACTCTGTGGCGTGCGTGTGCCCTGTTTTTCTAATATTTTGCTCCTTCCCCTGTCAATGGGCATTTACTTTGTTTCCAGGTTTCTGACGCTATGAGCGATGCTGCGATCCAGAGTCTTGTACATCCAGCTGATGTATTGAAGCTTTTACTTCTTCTCTACATAAAATTTCACTTCTAGTCGCTAAACAGAACTTCATTTCCCGTTTTGTTCACTCTGCCCCCCTCCACCACATGCAGGCACATACGCACCAGTTAACCTGGTTATTCATAGCAAGTGTTTCTGTTGTTGTCATGCCCCGAATACCTCTAGAATTCTGTATATCTGCTTCTTGAGTAAGTACTTGGCCATTGCTACAGGGACCAATGTTCTGGAAAACATCAGAGCCCCTCCTAAGAGAAGTCCCAGCTGGGTTCTTTGGGGACCGGAAACTGTAGCTCGGCAGAGGGCTTGGTTCCGTGAGCAGGGGGCTCTGTGTGCCCTCACCTGAAACTCTCCCAGGCTCAGTAACATTTTAACCACAAGTCAGATTTGGGGCATTATGACGTTAAAAAACATTGTATTTCAATAGAACAGGTAAATTATACACAGAATAGCCGTCTTAATGAAACGTCAAGAGATGTGAGCTGATGACCTGTTTGCGTTGGAGATGTAACCATATGTCTGCAATGTGTTCAGGGTGCTGTGCCCGTCAGTGAATTCTATACTAGTTTCACGAAGTTCGCGCTTGGTGACACAGCTGTTCTGTTCGTGCCGTCCGTTCTGGTTTTGAGCTCGTATAGTCTGAGTGTTTGACTTGGGCTTCCTGACGCGTTCACAGTTGTGCCCCAGGAATACCGCAGCTCACTGCTCCCGTTACAGGGGTTCTTGGCCTGCTGGGGAGGGGCAGTGTAACGTATTTACACTGTTGGTAGTTACCGTCCAGGTTTTGTCTGCTGAAGTCTTTATGGAGAGACATGGAGAGGGAGAGACTCAGGTAGGACCCTGCCGTGTTGCCAGGTGTGTACAGATGTCTGAGGTTGTAAATGTCATCAGCCTTCACATAGCAGGAGCTGGTTGATAGGGTCTGAATTTAAGCTTTGACAGGTAAGAATCTCCGAAATTAGGAAGACTATTTTCATTAGAACTTACTAAAAGATCAGCTTGGCTTGAACAAGTAAATCCTTAGTTGTATCCTGCTTATAGAATTTGGGTAGTGTTTTTTTTTCTTTTTTAATTGTGATTTTCTGCTCTTGACAACAAGCTCTGTGTAACTGACAGCAGCTTGTTCTCAGACTGTTTTTATCTGTTTGCCAAAATGTTCACTATTATTTCATTGAATAATTGCTATTGCCTCCTCGTTCATTCAACAAATATTTATCGAGTCCTACTATGTGCCAAGCATGGTAGAGCTTGTAACGGTGTCTAGACATGTCCTGTGCCCACTCTTGCAATAAATGTTTCTTTCATAAGTTGTGAAAAAATATTATTCAGAGACATGAAAAAAGAAGGGATCTATTAAGAACTTTTTTTTTTTTTAAAATATGTAAGTTTATTTTGGGTTCAATGTGAGAACGAATTCCAATGCAAAGTTGTTTTAAGAGAATGTGCAAATCTCACCATCTGAATGACTTCGGAGAAAAGTTACTCTGAATTAATAGAAACTAGATAAAAAGAGACAGTTAACAAAATCTGAATGTTAGCTGATGTCTTCTTATCTTGTACTTTGGTTAAAAAAAAAAAAAGGCAAATGAAAGCCTTGTTAAGTCTCAAGTAGAGGCCTCCTGGCCTCTTCCCTCTTGAGGATTAGAGCAGCAGCGGTGGCAGAGTGTGCTTGGGGGGTGACCCCAGCAGGCCAAAGGGCTGAGCTGTCCTTCTGTCCTTGAGCCGTTAAGGCGTTTCTGAGACCCCAGGGACACGGGCAGGGCTGCCTGACACAGGGCTAAGGAAACCGCTGCAGTCACCTCTTCCACACAGAAGAACTTCGTCCCACTGTAAGTGGTCTTCGGAAATTTGTACGAACAACTCCCTGACAATACAGGCTGTGGTTAGCCCCGACTAAAGCATCTCTCAGCTCACGTCAGGGGTCTTATTCCTCCTATCTATTTCTCCTCAGTTCCAGCAGGAAAGGACTGAAGGAACCTGCCTTAGAAAAGTAGCGGTGCATCGTGCTGTTGGGTTGGAAGCAAGGATACAGGGAACAGTGGGGTGTAGTCAGAACCTCGATCATTAATCTCTACCCCTCCTCCATCGCCTCTGGCTGCTTTTCCTGTTTGCCAACATGGTCTATCTAGCAGTAGAATTTAAGAAGTTCGTTCTCCCATCTCTCTCTCCCTCCTTTCACAGCGAACAGTCTCCTGGTCTCCAAATACTTGCATTCACGCCTAGTACCCTGGCCTGCCTGCCAGCTCCCAACACACCGTGGACAGCGAGGGCACAGCTGACGTCTGGTGCCAGAGCTGGCTGTCAACAGATGTGTGTGTGGAGCTGGTTCCCATCACCATCCCTTCCTCCTCCCTCTTCCTTCTCAAAAATCTCTTTGGATTGCTTCCCCATCCTCTCCTGGTCTTTCTCCCTCCCAGAGTTCATTAGCTCGCTTCTCTCTACCCGTCTCCTACATGAAGGTGCTGTCGCTTGCCACCTGCTATCTCTTACATCCATTCCTGCCGTTACAGTCAGCTTCCATTCTCTGTGCCCAGTTCCCAGCCCACCACCCCATGCCAAGAGCTCAGCCCACTAGAGCTGCTCCAGACCAATGCATTACCTCCTCTTCCAATTCTTCCTCTTTCCCAGTCAGGGACCCATCAGATTTTTCTTCTTGTGTTAAAATTATTATCTTCCTCCAACATTTATGAGCTGAAAACCTGAAATGCTTCCTCATGTCTTCTGTCACTCACCACCTATATCCATCGTTACCAGACTGTGTTTTCTGTGGTCACGTGCCCACCATTCCTGCTTTAGTTTAGGCCACAATCATCTCTTCGTGGGCTGTAGCCAACAATCTTCTTCCTCTCTACTGTAAATATATTTCCACATTCAGATTCAATCCTGTCTTTCTCCTGGTTAAACCTGCCAGCAGCTATAAGATAAACTCTAGACTTCTCCGCCTGGCACACAATGTCCTTTGTCACCTTGCCTACCCCACGCCTCACATGCACACATACCTTCCGTGGCTTGATGTTTCTGGACATTTGCATGCACTTTTTCTTCCTTTGAACCATTTCCCCCCATCCTTCTCCTCTTCCCTCGTGTATGTCTAGTCTTCTCATTATTCAAAGACGCGACTCCACATGGCATTACTTACAAAGCCTTTCACAGGCCTCTTGCTGTCAGTTAGCTTTTCCTGTCCCTTCCACATATCCTCGATGGCACCCTTTTCATTCTGAGTTTCACATGTCTGCATCCACCGGAAGATGGTGAGCTTTGTCAAGGAAGGACCCACATCTTATCCATCAGTGTAGCTGTGTGGAAGCAGTGCCTGACCTGCGGGGACCTTTCTGAGCCCCCAGGCTGCCACCTTGGGGGAGGTCACTTGCACGTGTGTTTTCACTTTCATATGTTGGAGATAATACTGCCTATCTTGTCTATCTCACAGGGTGTGTGACCCTAAAATGTGACAATGTGTCACATTTGTCAAAGTGTTTTTGTCAAAGTGTTTCTCAAGCTGAAGTTTTTATCCAAAAACAAGACATCCATCTTCTTCTCTTATCCTCCTTACTGGATTTGGGCCCCCAAACGGCAGTGCGTGGCAGGTGTGGCATTGTAGAGAACGGTAAGGGACAATGAAGGACACACGTGGAAGTCCAGTGTGCCTGAGAAGTGGCTGAATATCCGGGAAAGCATGAGTCCTATATAGTATGTGTTCTTTGCTTTCAAATAAGCATTGGTTTCAGTGGCCACATGTTTATGGAGATTCAGAGATGTCTCCCGAAAAGCAACATGTAATAAATGTACAATTAAGTAGAAAGGCGGGGCAAGGGAAAAATGAAGATTATTGAGAAAGAAGCATCCGGAGTCATTTTTTTGTCACTAGTTGTGAAAATTGATGGTGTTGGCAAGTTGGGAGATGAAGCCACAATTTCAGGCAAAAGACCAAGTTCAAACTCAAAGTGATGAAGGTGGGATCTTCATTACCTTGGTGCAGCTGAAGACCCCGACCAGGAAGGTGATGATAATTATTCAGAGGATGCAATTAATATTTCAACAAGAAAAGTTGTCAAAAGGAGCTTTGCTTATACCCCCAGGTTCATGAGTGTGAAGTCCCTTGTGCTGTTGGTGTCCTGTGTGTTCTTCAAAGCCACTATCATGGTCCTGAGTGTCTGTCCACCATACGGTGGTCAGAAAGAAACAGACATTTCTCCTTGCATGCTGCCTTATTGTACAATGTCATATTGAATTTGGTTGTATGTATATTTTTCTCTTATAAATACTAGCCTATGATGTTGTAATAAAGATCTGTGCAATCTGTAAAGTTTGGGCTGAAAAACCAAGAAGCTCTCTATTGACAATTCTTTGATCAGGGAGATGTGCCTTGGGTGCATACCTTTGGTTATTTATATTTTAAAATGAATTTCCAGGTCTCTGCATCCCATGTGGTTTTGTGTGAGTATATCTAAGAAATAGGCAGTGATGCTTTATTTTTTTAATATGTCCTTTCCTATGATGTGAATGTCAGCATTCTTGATGTTGTCCCAGAGGTCTCTTAAAGTATCCTCTCCTCATTTTTTTTGGATTCATTTTCTTTTTGCTGTTCTGATTGGGTGTTTTCTGTGGCTTTGTCTTGCAAATCGCCGATCCTCTGCCTCATCTAGTCTGCGGGTGATTCCTCCTAGTGCATTCTTCATTTCAGTTATTGCATTCTTCACTTCTGATTGGTTCTTTTTTTTTATGGTTTCTATGTCCCTTTTTATGCTTGCTATCTCTTTGTTGAAGTTCTCACTAAGTTCCTTGAGCATTCTTATCATTGTTTTGAAGTCTGTCTCTGGTAGGTGGCTTGCCTCCATTTTATTTAGTTTTTTTTTCTGGAGTTTTCTCCTGTTCTTTCAGTTGTGACATATTTCTTTGTTTCCTCATTTTGGCTGCTTCTCTGTGTTTATGTCTAGGTATTAGAGAGATATGCTATGTCTCCCAGTCTTGGCTGGGTGGGCTGATGTAGTGGGTGTCCAGTGGGGCCCAGTGGCACAGTCTCCCTGGTCACTTGCTCTGGAAGCTCCAGGAGTGTCTCTTATGTGGGTTTTGTGTGCCCTCCAGTTACAGTTGAACCTTGATTGCTATTGGCACTTCAGTTGCTGGGATTGACCCTCAGACTGACTGGCTGTGGAGTTTGGCCATGTCCACAGCTTATGGGCTGCAGTGAGAAAGGCCTGCCCCACTGAGTGGGATTTGCCCCAGCAGACTCTGGTGCCTGTTGAGACCACTGTATGTGTGTGCCACTAATTGGGTGGTGCTCTGCTATGATCGGAAGTCGACCTCCAAGTATGTTGTTGCTGGGGCTTCTTGGGAGGAGCTTTGGTGCCCAGGTCACCCATTACTTGTGACCAGCCAGGGACTGGCTAAAAGCAATCTGCAGCTGTTTGCTACCTGTACTGGACCTGGGGTCACATGGGAGGGGCCATGCTGCAAACCGAGGAGGTCTACCACCAGTACCAGACCTGGGGTAGCTCTGCAAAAAGCCAGAGCACCCGGAAGCCTGCTGCCACCTGTCTGCTCCCTTAAGATTCAGTCTCTGATAATGCCTCATGTGGTATGCGAGTTGTATAAGGCAGGGTCTCAGAGACTCACTAGAGTGGGAAGAGTTGTGGTCATCAAGTTAGTGTAAATTCTGGTTTGATGCCAGTGCTGAGTCTGGAGCTACTCAGCAAAAGTCTCAGAGCGCACTGAGGCCAGTCACTGCCTGCCTGGGGCCCGTGGCCTCCAATACTTTTCAAAGAAAGAGTGCAGTGCAGGCAGGGCTGGCTGCTCTTGAAGAAAGTGCCACCAGCTGTGTGTGAGTTGGGTGGGATGGGGTCCCAGCTGAATCAGCAGGGCGGAGCAGTGGAGCTCACCAGACTAATCAGATTCAGATTTGACTGTGAGGGGGCGGACTCAACACAGGAAAGATGGAGCCTCCCTGCCGGCTATATAGGAAGAAGATACCTCACAGGGAAAATGGCGACTGTCCTACAGCCCTTGCCCTGAAGCCACATACTTCAATCTGCTTTCAGTATGTCTCCTATGCCTCCTAAGTCACCGTCTGTCCACCGGAGCCCAACGTGAGTGCCTGCGAGTGAGAGAGTCTGTGTGTGGGCCATTTAAAAGGACGCCTGGGTTTCCCGCAGCCTCTGCCCCACCTGGATGGTTGGAATCCCCACTGTTTTTCACAGCCAGGTGTTGTGGGAGCTACTCTTCTCAGCACCAGTGCTCTGGGCTGGCAAGGTTGCTGTGGGGCTGGGTCCCTCTATCCTCCTGGGGGACCCTCCACAGCCAAAATATCCCTCCTGATTCTCAACCGCCTCATGGAGGTTTGAGGCCTGTTTCTCATCTCTACCTCTCCTACCAGTCTCTGTGTGGCTTCTTCTTTATATTTTTAGGTATAAGACTTCTGTTTGGCTAGACTTCAGATGGTTCTCCAGGTTGATCTGTAACTTAGTTGTAATTTTAATGTGATTACGGAAGGACACAAGCACAGGGTTTATCTACTCTGCCATCTTGGATCACTACAGATGCAACGTATTTCGAATAGAAAATTACATCCTTTTTGATGCTAAGTAGAGCATCTTCATTAGAAAACAATTATTTTTAGTAGCTCTGAGGTGTGAAGATTTTTCCAATACCCGCAAAGTCATGTGAGGATATTGGGAGCTGAGTCTGTCTGACACGTTGTGTGTGTTTACTGGGTGGGATTATGTGGAAAGTCTGATGCTGGTTGGGTTGGACGCTGCGTTCTAATTGCCAGGGGCTGGAAGCCTGGCTGCGTTTTCTGTTTCCTGTCGTCCGGTGCCGAGACCTGCAGAGAGAGTGTGAACAAAGGGTGTGTCCAATCTCACAGCCAGGATTTCCAAATAAATGGCAAACTCTTGAGTTTTTTAAAGGTAAATTGAACCTTCTGGCTTGACTTTTCCATTTAATATAGAACTTGCATTTGAGAAGAATTTAGACTTTGGCACAGATCCTATTAAAGAAGCCAAAATAAGAGTGTTTTCTCAACACTGAGGGACACATGTGCATTTAGTTCTTGATTAATGTGGCAAAAGAGTGTCTTGTGCCCAATAAGATGAGATGGGTTTTGCTCTCAGCAAGTGCGATGTGACTTCTTAGCATAACTTGCTCTGTCAGTCAAAACCTCTTCGAGTATCACGTGCACATCACATCAGCCACATGTTGCTGGTCCTTCACTGCGCTGTCTGCCAGAGAGAGCTCAGGTGGACCCCAAGGGCAGCACATCTGGAAAACCAGTGTCTAGGGTGCTGTCCCTCCCCAGAGAGATGAGTACACTGCACCCTGATCATCTGATGAAATTTTGGAAAACTTTTATTATGAGATAAATGTAGGCTATTCATGCATTTGTTTAAGAAAAGATAACAGTACAGGGAAGTCTTCTGAAGCCTTCATTTCGTTTCCCAAGTGGTAGGATCTACAATGCAGCATCCCGACCAGGAAAGTGACCGTGATGGGACCCACCCACCTGTTCAGATTTCACAGGTGTTAATAGTACTCATTTGTGTGTGTGCATGTATTTAGTTCTAGGCAATTTTATCACACATGTAGAAGTATTTGACCACCACTGCAATCAATATACAAGGTGTGATCAAAAGATATGGTGAATATTTAAATTTAAAAACTTTATTACAGTAAAAGACACATTGCCATTAATCCTCAAAATCCTCCTCCTCACTTTGAACACACTTACCCTGTTGTTCTTGCCACTTTCTGAAGCATTTCTGGAAGTCCTCTTTCACGAGCGCCTTTAGTTCATCCACGATCAAGACAACACTCCATGTCACACATCACTTCTGGTACAGAAATTTCTGTCAAACAAAAGCATGACAGTGTGTCCTCATCCACCTTATTCACTGGATCTGGCACCATGTGACTTCTGGCTCTTCCCCAAAGTAAAAATGACCATGAAAGGAAAACATTTTGAATTGATTCAGGACATTGAGGCAGCCTCATCAGCGCAACTGAAGACAGGAGGAGGGAGAGGGGGAGGGGGAGGAGAGGAGGAGAAAAAGGGGAATGAGGAAGAAGATAGGTGAGTGTGACCGAAAGGGAATGTGGCCCCGAAAGCCGGACCCATCTGCTCCTTGGCCCTTACAGAGGCAGCCACAAATCCCTGGCCAGAGTGAGCAGAGACCGTGCTGATGGGAGAAACGTGGTGTGTGGAAGGAACAAGCGCTCGCACTTGGCAGTGACACCCAGGCATTCCTAGGCAGGCGTGGGCCTGGCCGCTCCATTACATTTACGCCATAGGACATGTCAGGTGCCTGCACTCCCCAGGAGAAGGTACATGTTTCATACTCTAGCTGAGCGGACGTCACTTCCGTACCAGGACATGGGCACAGTGACCGGGGTCTGTGTGTCCGTCTCCATCCAAAGAACCTGGTTGCTTCAGGGAAGGCATCAAGCCAGCTGTGCTTCCTGACGAAGCCACAAAGAGGAGAACGGTGTTAATCATCCAAATGGGCTATTATGGAAGGGCCAGGAGCTCCCTGCCTCTTCAGGTTTTATTCAAGAATAGAGTCGTTTTTTTAAACCTAGACAGTTCCCGTGTCTGTGCGGACAAAGCCCTTCCCGGAAGAACGCGATGTACGTCCAAGCTCTTGCCATCTGGGACAAGCAGACATCCATCATCTGGCATTGGAAGCAGCTCTCCTTACCTTGTCACAAGGTTGCAACCACATCTGCAGAGACAGTGTGAGAGACGGTGCCACTCATTAGTGTTAGGTCCCCAGGAGCCTGTGTTGACGCCCCCAGGGGACGGCTTCACGTTTGGGGTCAGCATGTTTCTAGGAGACGGGTTTCTAAAATCCGAGAGCAGAGCCAAACCGGTTTAAAAACATAAACAAACATGCTCTACGTTGTACTCTAGGGACATATATAGAAATGGAATATTTAAATCTATTTTCAAATGCAAGTAGTTTAAGTACAAACTCAGTTTGTCAGTCAGGCAAGTCTATGACAAAAAAAAGTTGTAAGTCTCAGGTGAGCCATTGGCTACTAAAATGATTATTGCTTGGAAAGAGTTTCTGGTACTTCTCCTGTCAGCAGATAATGGAATTTATCATCATTTACGTGTCAGTGATATTAAATCTCAGTTCGATAGACATTGATGGTGGCTTGAGGTCTATTCTGAATGGAAAATAGGCCAAAGCGTTCTATTCCTTTTTTTTAAAATCTGAAAATGTATATTGCATTTTAATTATCCACGTTTTCGAACACTATCGGTAATTTAAAAAAACACTGTACGTGGGCGGGGGGGGACAGGGCATGTATGAGAATTCTACTTTTCACTCAATTTTGCTGTGAACCTAAATCAACCACTCTAAAAAAATGGTCTATAAAACAAAAAGAATACATCCATGTTTGATCCGGCCTTCCAGAGAGTTCTGTACATGATGAGACTATTGTGGTTACAAATTTCCACAGCTTCTCATATATGGCAGTTAGTGGGTTCACTCTGTATTTTCTTACACCAGCCAGGTATTGTCAAATTACTAATTGTTTTCCTTTTCAGAGTCTGAGGTGAATCGATTTTAGTGGACGTTCTGTACTTAGGGAGAATTTACTGGAGGAGGAGGTGAAAGAGAAGGAGGCTGGTCCCTCACTTGGGAGCCGAGGGTCAGGAGCTTCCACAAGAAAATACAAGTCAGCAGCGAAGGACGTGCCCAGATGCACATCACAGACTTTATAGCGTGCGTGCGTGTCTCTCACTCTTGGGATCCAGAGGAGGACACACATGTGAGCTGGGCTTAGGGGATGGTGCTGAGATGGGAAGGTGGGAAGACTTGCCTGGAAGTACCACCGGGCCTGCACCTACGCGGGCGTCAGCTTCCTGTGCTCCTGCTGAAAGGACACACACAGCATCCGGGAGGCTTTTCTCTATTTTCTTTAGTGAATTTCCTGTTCCTACCCCTTTAGGAAGGTAGGTAGTAGCACATAGACTTACAACTGCAGAGGCCAAAGTCTGATGCGTACGTTTGCCCTGGTTCTGACTTAGAGCTCAGCATTAGAGCTCATCTCTTCAGTGCCTTGTGTTTTAATTTATTGTGATGACGATATGGTTGTTCCACATCCCTCGGCAAGTTAAAATTTAATTCGTATGACAACCACAAAGAAGAGACAGAATTGTTAATAACTGCTGAAGACCCAAAGGAGCCAGGTGTTCCTGTTTAGTTTTGTTTTTACAGCCTTTTAACCCCCCACCCCCACCCCCCACCGTTTCCTTTTCTCCTTGTCATTAGTATTGACTGCTGTGTCCTCACAGAAGGGGTAGGTGGCAATAGGGCTTGACCTCACATTCAGGTTTGTAATCTGAGTACTTCCTGACCCACTGAGAGCAGCAAGGGACAAGCGGAAATCAAATGTGGATTTAGGTCACGGAATCTCATGATGCTGACAGACATCTAACTTTTTTGTTACTGGCAGATTTTTCAGAAACATATTTGGATCAACAGATTGAAAATTAGGAGCTGGCATTAGTTCCGACAATGTCGACACCATTTTTTAAGAATATTTAAAGCAGAATCATTGTACATTCCCAAATTAATGTTCTCAGAGCAATGCGAACACAGCCGCATGTGCAAACGTGATCACTCACCAACTGTTACTGTTTACATCTTAATGAAAGACCAGGAATTAGACATAATGACATGGCTGGATTAAGTATTTTTAGGGATACCTTCGTATCAAAGTGTCTGTGGACTCATATACTTTAACTCCAGGATTGTCTCAGACTTTGAATTGTTGTAGAAGGCTAATGGCACCAAAATGTCAAAGATGCTTCTAGATTTGAGAGTGCTGAGTGATGATGGCAAGAAGCGGGAAGGTCGAGAAGCTCCAGAGCATGCTCAAGGCCACGAGTGAGGCTTGGACCAGTCACCTTGCTTTTAGGAAAGTGAAAGTGGAGCACATTGGACCATGGGGTCCAGTGACACATGTTGTGTCACCTGATTGTATGTGCAGTGCTGTGGGGAACTCAATGCAGGAGCCTGTGGGGCTGGTCTGGTTACTGGGAACAGAAGGAGAGGGAGAGAGAGCAGTGCTCTGGTGAGGAGGGGGCGGCCTAACACCTTCCTGGTGTGGAGAAGACGTGGCTGACTGGTGACAAGTGATGGCAGTGTGGGAAGGACCGCCCTCCTGCTTTAGCCTTCTGAGACTTGTAACTACTTATTCTAGCCCTCACATGGAATATATGGTCTATGTCAAGTTTTAGGATTTCAGTATATTTTCTTGTCTTATTCCAAATTATTTCTCATTTTGTTACTATAATTTTTGAATCAGTCTTTTTTCCCATCCTTACAATCTGAGAGGAGGAACCTCTTCAGCTTCTTTTGTCCTCTCCCTCCGCGCTCAGCCTTGGGCTTGTCCAGCCTAGTATTTGGACCGGCCCGGTGAGCCGTGCGTCCTGGTGCAAGCCGGCTTCTTCCATTTCTCGCTGCATACAAGCAGTCAGATGACACGTTTTCCTTTTGCAAAAGAAAATTGATTTTGGACACTCACTGCGCAATTGTCCATTTTCAAGTTAGAGCTCCATGCTGTTTGTTAAAAGCCTCCTTTTGGTTAATTACAAAGTGCCTAAATGATATTTGATGATTTGGGAGGCAAAATATGCATTAGGACAGTGTTTCTGTGCCTCAAAACCAGTGAATGACATTCTATTCTCTAAATTTCTATACTCTTGTTCTGGAAGCATCCTGTACCACACTGTTATGCAAACAAACTGACTATGAGAAGACGTGGGAAAAAGCATGGAATCCCCTGTGAAGTCTCAGTTCCTGGTCTGAGGTGTACTTTCAAATACTTCGCACTTGTGGAACAGTCTCTTCCACACATCTGTGCATGCGTGTGACACCTTCCCTTGTGAAATCGAACACTTATGGAGATACTGACAGAATGAACCGGCATGGGCATACCTTCCTGCAGTTTAGCAAACATTTGTTTTGAGGTAAAAAAGAAACTGGCCTCTGCTGGTTCATGCAGCCAATCAGCTGCTTCCTGAGTGGCTCCTGATGCCTGAGTTGGTGACAGTGTCTCTGGACTTTGTCCACTTTCTCCTCCCCCTTGACGCCTTTGCACAGCGGCTGCATTTATCTTCCCCATACCTTCATTTGACGTGTGTTCTATAGCTGGGAATCCTCCATGGGATCACGGAGGGGCCTCTCGGTTAGTGTGGTAAATGTCTGGAAGATGGGAGAGACCTTCCCAGGCAAACCTTGGAATTATGATAAGGAATGTCCCCGTAAGTCTTCATGAAGCTGCACTTGGTGCATGGACTCTCGAAGGGGTGGACGGCAACTCTGAGATGTGAGGGCACCCAGGAGGAAATGTCCGATTGTTTTCTAAGTTAGTTTAGCTCATTGGTGACGTCATAAGATCATTGTCACCTAGGCAATGGAGCATGTTGCTATGGGAACCTCAAAGCTGTATGATAACACTGATTCAAAATGTTGACAGTTGGAAAAGACTTTTTTTTTTTGCACTGCAAACCAATAGGGGTTGTACATTGGGTGTGGGTGTTCTGTTCAAAGTATTTGCATTTAAAGTTTGTTAATGTTAACTATTTGGAGAAAAAATAATTTGTGACACTTGAACTATTGAGAACATTGAAATTTGGGGAAAAGTATTACCATCTAGCTGCATTGAAAGCCCTCGTGTGCTGAAGTCTCGCAGCCTGATGGAGGTGGGGCTATCATAGGAAACATGCAAGTGCTCTTTGCAAAGCTGGGGGAGCCACGGACATGTCAGATGGCCCATCTCACGCACGCCTTCT
This sequence comes from Rhinolophus sinicus, assembly GCF_036562045.2. Taxonomy (NCBI): domain Eukaryota; kingdom Metazoa; phylum Chordata; class Mammalia; order Chiroptera; family Rhinolophidae; genus Rhinolophus; species Rhinolophus sinicus. The sequence continues at coordinate 181,782,979 of NC_133755.1, read as the reverse complement.
CTTGAATTGGGGGCTCTGATGAATGGTTTATGCACAGTCCTTTTAGTTTTCCCTTCCCATCTCCTGAGATTTCTTGGTGTTACTGTACAGGTCATTGAATCATAACAGTCTCTTTTCAGGGAACCATGAGCCCAGCCACAAGCCATAGCCTCCTATACATGTTTACATATTCATTCATACATGCACATGTATGTGCGTATATCCACATACACACATATACCTACATGGTCAGTTACTGTTAACAGTAGATCTGTTCTATAGTCACCACGGACATTGACTTTCTGAGACTGAAACTTTGCTCTTAGGGGAAATACAGGGCCAGGTTCCTGCAAACTTCTGGCCACACATTTTCACCCACTGATCAAGAAATAACTCTCTTTTATATGTGTTTCTTTTTAAAGACACCTTATTTAATACATATGTTGATTGGTTAACACTGAACTTGTGGCTAAGACGCTGTAACTCATACCTGAGCGAAGCTTCTCTAACACACATATTTTTTCTGTAAAGAATGAGACAGCACTTCCACACTAGACCTGGGGACCATTTTAAACAGGCAAATTTTTAAAAAGCACAAAAATGGGGCAAATGGGGCACTATATAGACCACAAAGGGACACATGTACAGGGTGAAAGCTGCAACAAGAAGGCGGAGTGTTGCCTTGTTCAGCCCCAGCTGGGAGCCTTACATATTTCTCCTCTCTGCGCGTCTGCAAATGCGGGAAAGCACCACGCAAATGCGGGAAAGCACCACGCAAATGCGGGAAAGCACCACGCGTGCTGACTGGGGGTTACCAACACATTTTAGTGCGTGCGTGAATTCACACATGCAGAATCAATCGTGAGCAATGAGGACACACTGTATGTGTTTATGTATAAAATCTTCGTACCTATGGAAGGTGCAGGGGAGAACCATGTGCAAGCTCAAGGGCAGACGTCTCCCAGAGGTGGGCCCCACACACGTTCTTGTCCCTTGAAAGCTTCTTCTAAGGGCGCCCTGGCAGTGAGCTCGCCTCCTCTGGGCTGTACAGCGCTTGCTTCCATCGTCCTCACTTGACATCACTGTGCTGTGCTTTCTCCAGGAAGTGGCCTGTCATCCCTTCCGGACTGTGTGGTGTGCAGGGCGAGCTGATTGTCCCGTATACCTGGTCCCTGCGGGCCCATTCTCTGTACCTGGGGCCGCGTGACTGCACCAGAGACGCACAGGCCAGGGCACTGAGGGCGGGCGAACCTCACTGAGGCCTGCGTGTCTTTTTGGTGGTTTATTCACCTGGTTCACCAGCCAACCCGGCCATCGTGTAGGTGACAGGGCCCTGGAGACCACGCCACGTCTTGCCGGCCCAGCCACATGGGAGCTGGGTTTCAGGTTGTCAGCGATGAAATGAGATCGTTTGTTTAAGGGAATTCTATGCTTGCAAAGAAAAAAAAATTTTAAATTACATACTTCTGAGAAACTTGGATGGATTTGTATACAAGACCTTTGCACACCGTTTTCAGGACCCTGCTCTTTGTGAAAACGTGCAGAAAAGGATGCCACTCATACTCTCATTTCTCCGCTAAAATGCAGGCTCATTTTAATAAAAAGCATTGTCTCCAGGAAGGACAGGCTTAAGGCTCACGTTGATGTTGATGTTTCTCAAAGTCATAAGAATTTCTGTGTTGTGGTAACATCATGATTCTTAAGGATCCTTGGATTGCATAGTAGGCCGTTGTGTTGTATTTTTTAGTAGCAGGAGAAGCGTCAACTGTGAGCCAGCACTCTGGGGCTGGTGCTGCATGCTGGGTCCTCCACTAGCTTCTCAGTCATACTGGTTCCAGTCCTTAAACAGCCCTGCAAGGTGACACCAGGGTCCCCATTTTCTGATGGTGAACTAAGGCTCACAATAAACACCAACGAGGTGTGTGATCAGCCGCTTGAATTCAGGTGTGCCTAACCCTAAAATCCATTCATTTTCTTTGGCTTTGTAAAGCACGGCACTCTAAAGGTGTGTTAGTTTTCATCCACATAACTTGGAATTTTATTTTATTATTTTGCCATTTTTAATTCCAATATCGTTATAGGATCTTCTAGTAGATGGGAATGAGAAATTGAGGGAGTAAATTCATTTTACTAGGAACTAAAGTTTCATTCCCTTTGCAGAACCAAATTAGACTTCCAAAAAAAAAAAAAAAAAAAAAAAAACCAACCAAAAAACACACCCCCGAGATGTTCTTAAAAGAGACTTTCAAATATAGTTTTTATTCTGGCAGGATTGCTTTTAAGCTGGTACACACTATATATATTAGTCGCTTTGTGAATCTTCCAACAGAAAGACTGCACTTAGCAAATTTGTCAGCAGTTTATTTCGCTGTGGTTTGACGCTGATGAGCAAGGAAAACTCGCCCATCTGTTCATCAGGGAGAGCCTGGAAGCAAACGCACTGTCCCCTTGTTCGGCTCCCAGGCACATCCCGACCTCCTGAGTCTCCCCTCAGGTGGGTTCCCTTGTCTCCGACATCCTGCTCATTAAATTCCAGCGCTTCCTGGCGTCCTGCCCACCGGTCGGCTGCGCCTGCGGCCTCCCAGTCCAACACAGGACTGTGTTCCATCCTGTCATCCACTCGACATGCATGTAATGAGCGTCTCGTTCACGCCAGACACGACTTCAGGCACTGCAGACACGGCAAAGGGGAAACCAGAGTATAATACCTGCTCGGGGTTTACAGTCTGTTGGAGAACAGGCAAAATAAGCAAGATAGGTACGTTTTAAAAACAGTGATACGTTCTAAGAAAAAAAGAAAGCAAAGAAATGGGGCAGGTGTTCAGAATCGGGTAGGGTGGGAGCAAGCCATGTGGACGCCTAGCTGAAGAGCTCTGCAGAGGGAAGGAGAAGAAATGAGGCAGAGTGTCCCAGATGAGTTTGGGGGCCGCAAAGGCTGTCGTTAGGTGCTTGGCTTTGACTCGGAGCAAGGTGGGAGGCCATAGAGGGTTTGAGCAGATGCCGCCTTGCCCTGCTTGCTGTAGTGAGATCTAAAGAGTGACAAGGGCCCACACCAGGGGGACCTCCTGCAGCCATCCAGGTGACAGGAGGTGATGGGCGATGGCTGTACGGGGTGAGTGGATACTGGATACACTGTGAAGTAAAAGGCACCAGACTGGATGTGGGGTGTGACAGGGATTTGTCAAGAAGACTCCAGCATTAAATTCCTGAGCAACCAGGAGAAAGGACTCCCCGTTTCCGGACATGGGGAGCCTGGGGCAGGAGGTGTGCAGGGCGTAGTTTGGAGACTGCTGTGCTTGCAGGGGGATGTCTGTGTCTGGCTTTCAGGGGAGAGGCTCAGGCTGCCATTTAAATGTGGGGCGACAGGCACCAGTGTTGCTTGAAGCCTGGGACAGGGAGGGGGCTAGACAGGAAAGGGAAGAGGACCAGGAGCAGCCCACCTGAGTTTTAGAGGTCAGGTGATGGGGAAAGGGGTGACCACAAGCAGGAGAGAGCATGTAGTCCCGGAGCGCAAGTGACGGACACGCTTCAAAGGTGATGCTCCTGGGTTGGTTGAAATTAGTAAGGCTTTATTATGAAATTACTATTGTTTCTGTAAAGTGAAATAAATTACTTTATGCACTGCAAGAGTCCTGCTTCGGGTAAAGGGCTTTGGCTGTGCATAAGCGTTCTCTACAAGGATCAACCTCACGGTATTTTGGAAACTGGGGGGTGGTGGTGTTTCCTTTTGCACAGAGATAAACCCTCCTATGACACAAAAGATCCTAAGGGGTGGTGAGCTACCTATACCTATAAAGGATAAAAGAATTCAGCTACATGTGTGAGATAAGTGCAAGACTAACAAACAAAACACCAAAAGCTGTCCATTCATTAGTTGACATCGGTCATTTCCTGGCCGACATTGTTGCACGGAAGTCTTTGAATGGGACAAATTTCATGCCGGTAGAAAGGTGGAAGACAGATGAAACATGACTCATGGGGTTAAATTCTTTTTGGATAAGTTTTCCATGGTTGTGCATAAATTAAGTACGAAGTGACAAAAACCAAGTGAAATTAATGGCCATTGAGACAGTGTAACTTAGAGGAAAGGTAAAGTGTGAAGAGAATGCCTCCTTCACACTGTCGGCATTTGTTTGTTTAATCTGAAGTATGGGACGTCCTCGCCATCCAAAGAGTCGGTACCTGGGAAGGGACCTTAAAGAGAGTCTCCCAGGACAGGGACCACAATGACATCTTAAATAGGGAAAAAAATACTGAATGGGACTTTATTGTGAGAAATTAAAGTAAATCATTGTATCTTATATTCTAAAAGAAAGTTAGGTGTTAATTTTAATTAAGGATTAATTCGTCAAGTTTTCCTTACTCTTAGCCAATCATCTCCCTTCACTGCTTATTGCAAAATAGAAGCAATCAGAGATTCCGTATCTTTTCCCAACCTACACACGTCCGTACCCAGAGAGGCCCTTCGTTCCTCCGTCAGGCGGATGCGATGCCCTCGCCGTCCGCTGGTGTTCCAGACCCCGTTCCCGCTCTTCTCAAGCACTGCGTCTTGCGATTACTCTCCTTTGACCACCCGTTATTCTCTGTACTTCGTCATTTCCTTCAGCACAAACATTGCCCTCGTACCTTTCATCTCTAATAAAACAACACCCCTAAATCCTGTGCTCACTTCCAGCTGCTGCCCTTCTCCTCTGCTCCCCTGGGGAGCAGACAGCGCCACCCCCACTTGGTCAGCCTAGGTTCCCTCCCCAGCCGGTTGCATCAGGCCCACACGTCTACACCCAGCAGAGCTCTCCTTGGGGAGCTCCTTAGGGACGGAGTCCTACTGAATCCAGGGCCTGACCCGGGAGGCACAAGCACTGAAGGTGGTGATTTCCTGAGGGCACATTGTGAGTCCACATGATACCAAGCGAGGTGGGAGGAAGAAGAAAATACGTTAGGGTGAACTGATTATGCGTTTGCCAAAATCGACCAGTCAGTTCCGATAAAAATCAATCCATCAACTGATAATTTGAGACTTTGGAGCCAGAAACACAAATCAAAGGAAAACACTTATTTCTTAGAAGCTGTTTTACTTTTTCCCTATTTCAGAATCACATCAAGTCAGCCACTGAAGTGCAGAATCAAACCATGACGCACATTCTGTGACTCTCCGAGAAATCGGTGTCCCAGTCAGAGGCTGGGCAGGAGGTCGGATGGGGTGGGCTTCCTTGAACAAAGATCCTGGAAGGACCACGTGCTTATAAGACAGAAGTGCAATCTGCATATGCGGTCAGTGCAATTATTTTTAAAGGAAAGGACTTGCCTTCTTTTTAAATTCAATTGGGAAATAATTATTGATGACTGTTTCCTACAGCTCACAAATGATGAAGGAGGAAGGTGATCGATGGTTAACGACAGACTGACGCTGTTCGGACAGCAGCTTCGACAATGGGGAGTACAGATAGCTGTACATACTCAGACCTCAGTAGTGGGTAACAGATCAGCTGATATATTGAGACACTTCCATGTGACAGGACTATGCTTAGTGGAGACAAAGAAAACGAGACAAAACGCTTCCATGGGGAGAACCTCACCAGATGGGAGAGAGGCAGAAATGGAAATGGGTTAGTGAGAAGGGGAGGCCCCCAGCAGAGGAGATTTCTAAATCGAGTCTTAAGGAGTTGCTGAACGAGTCAGGAGAGTGTTCCAAGCAGAGCAGAGAGTCAACACACAGCTGCCCGGATCCTCCTGGGGCATTTGGGGAACGCTGGGCCATTTCGTGTTGGTCAAGGGCAAACAAAGAGGCATGGCCGGTGGAGGGGCAGGCCCCTCTAGGCACTTGGGCATTTCTCTGTGTGCACAGGAGCCATTGGAAGCCATAACACAGAGGGGAGATGTGGTCATGTGTTACGTTTTAGACGAATTGCTCTGCAAAATGAATTTGAAGAGACAACTGGTATGGGATTAGGAATAACAGAGAACAGAAAACCCTCCTCTGCTGCTTGGTTGGAGGTCTGCTCATTTGTGGTGCATCGGTTCACGCAGCTAGTGTTTAGGGAATGTCACGCTGGCTCCCGGCTGTGCGGAGATGAGAGAAGGAAGGCCCAGTCCTCGTGGGGAAGGCACTTCCGGTTGGGTGAGTGCTTCCCTTTGTGGAACCATCAGAACCTCATCACTAATTAGGCTGACGGTTCAGTATGTGTGCAGATGTGGACCAGGCTGGGGCTTAGAACATTCTAGATCTCACACATCCCATGCTTCCCACCGCTGCTATTGACCACGCACAATGACGATCTACAACAGACCCCTCTGTCACTAAGAAGAACCAAGTCTGATTTTACTCATTAACTTGCTTAGAACTTGAATCAGATCCTGTGGTCAACCTTCTGGTAAGCCCAGGGAATGTCATATATTTTACCACCTGTAATAGTCACTGTGCTATCCAGTAACCAATTGTATGTGTGGACATTTGTAGATTTGCTTGACAGATCGATGATTGAATGTGGCCTTTAGAATGGAATTTGAGAAGAGGGGACTAAACTTTGTCACTGATTTGTCCTGTAACCTTTTTTTCCATTACCAGCCAATATTCATGGGGTTTGGATGGAAGATCTTCAACCTCAGTCTGTCATCCTTTCCAATAAGGTGTGTGTGGGCGAGAGAGAGAGAGAGAGAGAGAGAGAGAGAGATGACTTTATGCCTACTCACATGTCTTTACTCTTAAGTGACAACGGGAAAGACCCCCAAGTGTCTCTGAAAGTCTCCCTGTGGTTTCCTCAGCCTCTGCCTCCCCCCTGAATCTGGGCAGGAAGACCCCTGGGTCCCACCAAGGCAACATCACGCCCCCTTAGTTCTCACCGGCATGACTTATCAGACGGCCCTAACCAATCAGCCCTTCCAGACTAATTACCCAGTCGATGAAAAATTAGTATATGAGGAGATTCAAAAAGAAACAGAAAGGAAAAAAAAAATAACCAGGTTGCTGAGCAACCCGACTCCGTAAGCAGAGGGAGATGCTATTTTTACATTGAGAACGTGGCTGCAGTTGATTTTGTAGCAAACTCCCAAGAGAGCAGAGTCCTGGGTGGAGCCAGTGTGATGACCTGGGAACGAGCCCTCACCCAGCAAACATGCACATCTTCAGGTCTCCCCAGTGGCCCAGGCTGCCACCCTCCTTTAAGTTTCAGCTTTAATGCCACCTCTTCAGAAAGGACTCCACATGAATGAAGCATGTCCCTCAGCCCTATGCTTTTTCTGCAAGGTGCACGTCAACATTTGTAATTATAAAGGTATTTTTGTGACACGTTCGTAGGATCTGTCCCCTCGACTGGAAGCTTGCTGAGGGTAGGCGCGGTGCCAGCTCCTCTGCACTGTCTGTCCCCAGTGCGTCCTACATTGGCTGGCCCACGCAGGTTTCAGTTAACATTTGTAGAACGAATTAATGAACCAGTGAAAGTGAAGACTGACACTAGTGTATAGGATCTGATCATATTATTAAATGTAAACTCAAGTGAAAACGGTAAAGTGTATCATGATCTCAACTGTTTTTCTTTAAGTTGCTAACAAAAGTAATTTTCAACAATAAAAGATCTAGATTCTGGCAGCTACAAATTAAGTGTTATTCCCCAAATTAGCCAACACGCTCACATTCACATCACACGTATTTGATGACCGTGCTATGTCAGGCAGTCTTTTGGAGGCTGGGATAGGCACACGAATGGACAAAGCCCTGGACCCTTGACGCGCATGTGGAAAGAGAATAGTGACAGTGCACACAAGAGGTGCCAGGTGCTAGTCTGTGCAGGACAGTGCAGCAGGTGAGGGGCCAGGTGTGCCGCTGGCGGGAGGCAGCTGAGGTGGGATTCAGGGTGGCCTGTGAGAAGAGACCTACAGAAGTTAGGCAGTGACACGTGCAGTGTCTGACGCCGCTGCCCACGCCCTTCTCTGGGTCTCTGCACCTCTGCCTTCACTTTCTCACCCTTCTTTGCGGGACCCTCTTTACCTTCCCCCCACTGCGCATGGGAAGCTCCCCTCCCAGGCAGCCCTCAGATCGGCGTCTTCTCACTCCTCGTCCGTACATCCCTCCAGGCGGCTCCACCCAGCCCGGTCTCAAGCTGTTAAATACAACCATACACAAGTGTCCTCCAAATTTATGTTATCATTCTGGAACTCGCTTCTAAGCTCCAGCTTATAAACCCAACTGCCAGAAGCTCTGGCCAAATGTCAACTATTCCTGCTTTAAGCTTCCAAACACAGAAAGTTCATCCTTTTTCTAGGAAATTTGTTTAGTTCTTGGACATCCTGAACTGTGAGGAAATTCTGTTTGCTTCTCTGTGTTCCTTTCGATTCCTGAACCACAAAAAAGTGCTATGTCGTTGTCCAACTGATGGCCAATACCTCAGGATCGCTGTTCTATCTTTTGTTCGGTGTCTCCGCTCTATGCATATGAGTACACATTCTCCTGCTTTTCTAGGCATAAGTGTTTACTGGATGTGTCTGATGTAGAAACCATTCCTTGCTGGTTTGGTTACTAAAACGATGGCCGCGGGGTCTGTCTGAAAGCATCTCACAGTTGACAGCAGGATGACAAGATTTGGCTTGTATCAGCCAGGATCAGGTGAAATGGCTCCAACAAAGAGACCTCAACCCTGCAGGGGCTCCCACCACATATTGTGTTAGTGCAGGGAGGGCTTCTGGCCAGCGATTGTCTGTGGAGTCTCAGGGAAGCAGCGCATTTGGGCAGGAATGTGGGGCCAGTGGGACTCAGGCATGTGGAGGCAGGGGCAGAGGGGGAGTTGGCAGGACATGAGCAACAGGGAGAGGAAGAGTTCAGATGAGCAGGGTGAACCACGTCAACGGGGGTGCCTGAGTTCACTCGGCCTGTGGTAACCAAGTGCCACAAACTGCCAAAGTGCCACAACTCGAATTTATTGTCTCACACTTCTTGAGGGTAGATGTCTAAAATCATGGTGTCAGCAGGACCGTGCTTCCCCTAAAGCTCTAGGCCAGGACCCACCCTCACTCTTCCAGCTCCTGGGGGCCCCAGGGCCCCTTGGCTTGTGGCAGCATCACTCCGATTTCTGTCTCCGTCTCCACACGGCCGCCTTCCTCCTGTGTCATCACAAGGCATTGTCTCCATGTTTCTGTTTTCTTATCGGAACACCAGCCATGTTGGATCAGACCCATCCTAATAGATATGACCTCACTTTAACTTGATGACATCTATTTCCAAATGAGTTGTATTCGTTTGCAGGTCTGAGGGTTAGAACTTCAGCTTATCTTGGGGGGTGCACCATCCAACCTTTGACAAGTGGACAGTGGGAATTAGTTGAGGACAAACTCACTCTGCTTTGACAGCCAGCTGAGGAACGCAGACTTTCTTCCTCAGGTCAGCGGTTCTCAGCCCGGGTTCTTCCTAAGAAACACTTGGATATCTTTACAAAATGCAGATGTCCAGACCCAACAGCAAACCTGAGTCAGAATCATTCCAGATATGAAACTTTCAACGTTCCCCAGGAGTTTCCGATATGCAACCAGTGCTGAGAGCCACTTGTCCGGCTAACGAGTCAGTAAAGGGAACTTCCTTCATATGATGTCGGTTTTAGGATTCCTCAAAGTCGTGAACAGACATGTAGAAGTGTTTTCTGGTGTTTCCATCCTTAAATGTGACTCTCCAAATTGAACCTAATCCCCAAGGTATCCCGTGGTCAGCCCGAGCCCAGTGGGACCTTGTCTTATTTTATTTTGTTTATTCTTCCCTACAAGTGGAGCAGGGGATGGTGGTCCTGCCCACAGTAGCTGGACCTGCTCTTGTCTGCATATCGAGTTCGTGGGCAGCTGAAACTTCTCCCACATTTCTTCCACACAATCGCTGTAAGTCCAGGTTTTCCCTACCCAGTGCTTATGGGATTGATTTTTGGAACCTAATTGCAGGCCTTGACATGTATCTCTGTTTAACTCCATCTTGTGGTTTCAGCCAAGTGTTCTAGTTGTTGAGGCCTCTGCAGTTGGAGTCTGTCATTTATCACGTTAGTTGCATCTCATACTGTCATCTGCAGATTTGAGAAGCATGTCTTTTCTGGAGGCATCCAAGTTGCTGTAAACAGGTTAAACATGTCACAGTGAGACACACGACATTCCTTCAGAGACAGCCCTCCACTGGCAAATTCTCTTCGGGTACGTAGCTCCTAAATCAGCCGTCTCATTGAGCTAAGTCTCAGTCCAACCATATTTTATTCTCAGAGAAGCCTTTGAGGCGTCAGTCATCCAGGAGGTGCTGCAAACTCATAATTGGTCCTTGAAGTACGTGACTGGAAGACCAAAAGGTAGCAAGCAGGGTTCACAGAGATGTGAATACATCAGTTAGGCTGCACCAAGGGAAATGGAGCCACAGACAATGGTGTTTTATTGTCAGCCTGGAACAGGACGCAATCAGTGAGCCAGCCAACGAAGCACCCAGTGACTAGATGCTGAGAAATAATTCCAAGGCCTATAGAGCACAATTTCTGAAGCTGAGAGCCAGGTGTAGCATTAATATTGCTGCAACTCCAAATTCTACCTAAGTTCTATAAACTACCTGGAATGTTCAACTGCAGTTAAGAAACTTTTGTTGACCTCCTACTATTCATTCAGCGTGGTGCTGGATGCTCTGGAGTATATTAACCTGTGGCCATATGGGAAAGAAAAGTCTTTCCAGAGATGTCTGAAGTGGGGTGGGGCGATTGGAGGACACTAGGCTGCCCATCCCTATGGGTGTATCAACTACAGAGTTCAGGCTCCTGAGACAGACAGATCTGGTTCAAATACTAGTGCTGCTGTTTATTGCTGTGTGACCTCACTCAAGTTAATTAACTTCTCTGAGCCTCATTCTAGCCATCAGTTAAATGATGACAATAATAGAAGCCTAACTAACAAGACAGTGCAAATGAAATGAGGTGTGTGGAAAGAGTCTGACTTAGGAGTTTGCCCAGCACATAACTAGTGGTCAAAAATATCTGTTTCTAAGGTCTAACAACTGAATGTAAAAGGGATCCTGAACCAGAAGAAAATCACAGTAGTGATTGGAAGATAATTGGAAAAATGTGAATGGTGACCCTGGAGGAGTTAAGACAGTTATATCATTTTGTACATCTGATTTGATGGTTGTACTGTGGTTATGTAACATCTGGGGAGGCTGGTGAAGGACACGTGGAAATGCTTGTGTTATTAGTACAGCCTTTTTACAAGTGTGTCATTGCTTCAAAATGAAAGGAAAGATATGTAAACAGAACTCCTTTAATGCGTGTGTCTCTCTGACTTGAGTTTACACCCTAAGCAGGAGAAGGGCATAAAATGAGACCTTTAGAGAACAGCAGGGAGGAGGAGATGGGTCAGTGCCGCATGCTTGGTGCAGATAGACAGCCCGAGCCTGTGGCACAGACCCCCTGGAGACCCTTTGTTCCACGCAGGAAGATTCTCCACAAGTTCATGGGTGGCCTTTCCTTGGACAGAATCATTGTTCAAGACCCTGCGGTGGGGACAGGTCCCCAGCTTGGACATGACGGAGATGGCAGTGCAATGCCACCTGGGTTATTCCTGGGAAGGGTGAGGCCGGACCCTCACAGACAAGAGGGCAAGACGATGCGTGAGGATGCCCTGTGAGTGCCTGGCTACCGGGGACAGGCCAGGTGCAGGTGTGGCTGCCCACAGGGGACAGAGGACCCAGGAACACAGACACGGGGCTTCAAGCCCGATAAAGCTGCCCCAGGGCCAGGGATCCAGGAGGAGCGTGAGCACGGAGCTGAGGGGACATGGCCGTGCTAGCATCTTCTCCACAGGGGGGACTGCGGGTGCACAGGGTGACCGCGGGCGCACTGGGCTGTTCCCTGCAGCCTTTTAACTGCGGGAGGTGTGGGTGAAGCAGCCCCGGGCAGGGCCTCGGCAGGAGGTCACTGGTTTCTCTGTGGCCATCTCACTTTGGTCAGAGTGGTGATGAATTAAGAGGCTGCGAGTTGGAATTTCTGTGGAGAGGTGGCTGCTGTCCTCCACCCACATCATTGCAGACCCCCCAGGGGCTGAGGGGGTTTGCTCTGAACCTTTAGACGCTGTCTACCTCCCTCACCTCCCGCCTGTTGCCAGGAAGCTTGGGACTGGGCTTGTAGTAGGCAAGGGTCCAGCAGCTTTTGTTCAGAACACGTGTAAACGTTTGTTTTCTCCATTCTTTTCCTCCTTTATTGTTCTTTATATTTTTCAGGTGTTTCATGCCTGGGACATGTGGGTAGGGCTGGTAGAGGAGACTTGTGTTTTAATAAGACGAGGTGGAGTTTCTCTATGTCACCACAGCAGACTTGCTTCAGAGTCTCTGACACTGGGGAGGACACGCGGTTTCGATCCGGCTGCTGTAACAGAACACCACAGACAGACAGGGGTGCTTGGGAACAGCAGGCATATACAGTAGTACCTCGGTTTTCGAACATCTCCATTGACGAACATTTCGGATTACAAATGCCGTAAATTTTATGGATCTGTGCTATCATTAGATAGTAAAATTCATGCTAAATTTGCAGTTTTAGGGGCTGATTTTAAAGGTCTGGAATGGATCAATCCATTTTGCATTACTTTCTATGGGGAAACCATGCCTCGGTTTTCGAACCTTTCAGAACTCGAACAGTCTTCCGGAATGGATTACATTCGAAAGCAGAGGTACCACTGTATTGCTCACACTTCTGGAGGCTGGAAGTCCCAGATCAGGGGGCCAGCAGGGCTGGGTTCTGGTGGGGACCCTCTTCCAGGTTGCAGACCTCCGACTGCCCTGTGTGTCCTCACATGATGGGGAGAGAAGGAAACTTTCTGGGGTCCCTGTTATGAGGGCGCTGATCCCGTTCATGGGGGCTCCACCCTCATGACCTTGTCACCTCCTAACACCGTCACACTGGGAACAGAGCTGAATGACAAGGGCCACCTGGATCCTGGGGACGCATTTGAGCCCCAGGTCCATCCACACCTGAAACTCTGAACATGAACTTATCATTGATATAAGCCAAACGCATCTCAAATGAGGTACAAGTATAGAAAAAAAAATGCTTTGAATATAGAATTGCCATGACTCAAAGCTACTTTCAAATTGTTTGCAATAGTCTTTTTTGAAGCCCCCCTTCAAACATCCTTAAAATGAGGCAGAAAAGCACAACCCTTTATGGAATACAATGGATGACCCCTTATCAGAATATTAAAAGATGCTGCAAATGCTATCGATAGCGTCCACCCGCTAGTGTTACAACATGTTTAAAGGTTTGCTACTTTAAAAAAGGAATTGACTAGAAAGAAAGGGATGTTGGAAGGTGGTGTTTTTTGTTTTCTTCTAAATTTGAAAGAATTTAGAAGAAATTCTGGACGGGGTGGGGTCCTTCAGAGCTACCCAAGTCAGGCCCCTTGTGTCTTTCTTAACTTGAAAATAATGACAGCTCTTCGCTTCCAGATGGCAGTGGTGTCTGAGGTGATAGGGATCTCATCTGATTAGACCATTCACAGCCCGGTTATTCCTCCAGCTTCCTCGCGTGCAGCCCTACTCTGTCCTTTGCCTTTACGATATTTCTCAGGGAGCAGCTGGAAGGCTCTGTGGACACACCCAGGACCCACCAAAAATGTGCGAGCACAATGGAGGCTTGCCCTACCTGTCTGGAAGACAAGGACTAGCCTGTGACCATTAACATAATTAGTAAACTTTACTTTTGTAGAGCAGTTTTAGGTTCACAGTAAAAATGGGGAGAAAGTACAGGAAGTCCCCATGGAACCCTTGTCCCCCACACGCACGGCACCTCTACTTTCGACATCTTGCACCACAGGGTACATTTGTCACAGTCGATGAACTTACATTGACACGCCATTAACGGTGGTTTTAATGATTTTGTCATAAGGAGAAGGAAGGCTGCTGACAAAACATTGACTTTTCACGGGGGCTAAACATGGTCCTGCCAAATCAAAAATCAAGGGTTCAGAACTTGACTTAAAGAGCTCAAGCCATCATCCCAGATGCTATTGATTGATTATTTGTCATCCCTCTTGCCCTCCCCCATCTATCAGTCTGAAATTTTCCTGTTTAAAATGTCAGTGCCACCCACAAACCACCAGGCATCTTCCTGCTTTCCCTTCCCAAGGCGCCATCTTCCTTCCTAGAGTTTGCTGCCATCTGATTGGTTACAAGTCTGTGAGATGACTTTTATTTGCATAATGACAACATGGAGCCACTCGAGTTACGATATAAATGGTTCTTTCAATGACCTGCAGCTAATGTCATGGAGATGTGGTTTGCACTTGCCGTCTGAAGGAGATGGCGCCCTGTGCAGCAGGCGGAGATCCCAGCCTCTAACACAGAGCGAGAGCGCAGGGAAAGCTCATGGGTGGGTGAGCGAAGGAGTGAGTGAAATAAATCATATGCCTGGTGGGTGCCTTGTGAGGAAAGATTCCTGGGCCATTGGGTCCAGCTGGCCCTTAGAGTTTCTCAATGCCTTAGATAGTCCTGATATGGAGGGCACTTGGGTGGTTAATGACGAAAATTTGTGAGCATGGTACTTATGAGAGGCAGGAACCCGAGAAGTCCAGGGTAGTGCCAGTTCCAGCTGGCTGTCCCAATGCGTGCCTTGATGGGGTGAGTGGCTCAGAAAATACCTCATGAACAAAGGCAACTCCCTCTGGGCTTGGTGGCCCTCCCCGTCCCAACAAAGTTGGGGTAAACCAGTGGTATGGCAGAACCATTTGTTTTTCTTCTGTGGTGACCAGTGCATTTTACCAAGTGGGACTGTCATTGCTCAGGCATGTATTGACCAAGACTGGAAACATTAGAGAACAACAAGCAGGAGTATACTTTTGTATAAGTAACAACTATGCGAACACTTTCCCTGATTAAGGCTGCTCTTCTCAGCAGGCCACAGAGCAGTGATTCACCCCATAGATCACACATTGTCAACAGGGGAGACATCAGCCCCAAGGGGACAAAAGTTGGTTGGGGGGGGTTGAAGACTATTGGATAGTTCCATGGTTTGTGGCCCTCACGCTGAACCCTACCCAGCCAACTCTTATTCCTTGGTACTTAAGTCCCTTGTTGGGTTTTCTTGGGTATCAAACAGGCAACAGTGACATTGAGCTCGTGGGAGGTACACAAAACATGTACGCAATATCAGGACTATGAAACTCTGCTGAGGAGATGGCTGTGCTTGGAGCACTTTCGATGTGTTGCTTGATCTGTGCCATGTTTATAAGTGTGGACATTTTAATTACGTACGTATTTTACCCGAGGATTTCCTACGTCTGAGAATTGATGCCTCTCAAATGCTCAACTCGCTTGTCTTTGAATCGCATCGTCTCCTTCTGGAACCCCAGTTACACATGTGTTAGACCTTTTGCTCTGCTCTCCAGACTCTTAACTTGCCCTTGAGTAATTTTGATTTCATTTTTCCAGATGCTTGTTGGTGCTAGCAATCTGGCAATGCTTCGAAACAATGTTCTTGTTTAGTGTGTTTAGTATAAATGTGAACCCCAAACCAGGCCAGCCTATGATTACAGATTCCCGGTGGAGGCATGGTTTCCCCTCAAAGAACCAAGGCCAAGATGGCACTCTTCCCAGGGTCTCCATTTGTGGGTCTGGTTTCTCCTTGTTCACCCTCTCAGTGAGCACCCCCTGGGTTCTGACTTTAGGTGGGGTCCGCTGTCCCTCTCCATTTGCACAGGGAGCCCCAGGACCTATCTCCTGACTTCCCAGGTGGTCACTAAACCCAGCAGGAGCAGCAGACCCCCTCAGGCCTCAGCCAGCCCCAGAGCTCCAGGCCTGCTGGGGACTCACAGTCCCTCTTAGGAGTTCCCTTATAGTCAGCTATATATTTTAAAGGATTTTAAAGACATTTTACCTCACAGTTTTAGTTTGTTTGTACCTACACTACAGTTATTGCCAGAGATGGGTGCCATTTTGTTTATCTGTAGAGTTTCCTTTGTGTAGCACAGAGCTTGTTACAGGCATTACACAAATATTTGAGGAGTTGTATAAATAAACACATATATAAATGTATATACAATATATAAATTCCCAAACTTAAACTGTTACCTGTATAGTTCCCTCTTTCTACATATAGATATCAGACTATATATATATATATATATATGTGTATATGTGTGTGTGCAAGATATACATCTTCAGACCGAAAGAGCACATAGGTTATCTCATGTATTCTTTCTGACCTCCCTCTGAGCACATATATGCATAACTATGTCTACATATGCAATGTATGTGTAGGTCTAAAAGAGAGCAATGGAACATGATTGTTCATTTAGCATTTCCCTCTGCTAAAAGCAGACTGTAAGAGTGGAGGGCATGTTGGAATAACCCAGGATGCTTAATGAAGCTGTCTTTAGCTACCCCTTCAGACCCAGGATTCTACCTCTGTAACTTGAAGCCAGTCTCCAGTCCTCCAGGGGGCTTTTCCGGTGATTCCCGGAGGCCACCCCGCCCCTCCCCCAAAGCACCACCATGAATGAAAACCACCGGGTACACAGTTAGGTGAGTACGTTCCAGTCAAACACCGTCCCCACCGGCTTAACAACATGGTGGTGGTCTCTACCTTTCTTTGCTGAAGCCCCCACCTTATCTTCTACATTTCCAATGGATTTTAAAAAAGAGAAATTAACATGCATTTTGGAATCTTAATAAATCTGGAAAATCATAAGAGAAATTAACATGCATTTTGGAATCTTAATAAAGCTGGAAAGTCACAAGATAACACACCTAAAATGTCAAGTTCTGGCGCGGGTCTCGCTCTTTATTTGGTGTGTACTGCCCTCTAGTGGTCAGCGGCTGCACAGACTTGCAGACTGGGGCTCCCAAGGCATAGCCGGAGCCGAATTCTGTAATTATAACCCACACAACAGCGTGAATAAACCTGTAATTACAGTGCCGTATCTGCCGCCGTCTTCCCTCCCTCTGTGTTTATATCCTTAAGTTCTTTGCTGTGCTTTTCCCAATTACCCCCTAAGCCCCCACGGTTGAAGATGTTTGCAATAATTTTCTTAAAGCCTAGAGCATTGTTGTGTTCAATTAATCTGATCCATTATCGCGGTTGTTATCAAAAGGAGATCAATTACACTTGATGCAGTTAATTCCAGTGTTTCTCTTTAACTGTGTGAAAGGACATTTTACATAAAATTCACAGTAACGTCAAGACTAAGTACTGTACATCAACGTTAGTTTTCTTTGTGAGACTCCAGCAGACCCATGTGACTCAAATGGATTGAAATCACGTGTATGACACACGCTCAGAAAATCGTGTAGCTGAAAATGTCAGAGGGAAGCCCTCATGTGACGGGTGGAAAAAGGAAGGCTGCCACGGGCTCTCGGTTCCAGCTCCGCCGGCTGCCTCTGCCCCAGCGGACGTAGTCTCCACATCGCCCAGACATGGGACTGAAGGGCGTCCAGGCCACAACAGCCACATCCCATGGTTCTCTAAGTGGTCACTAAAATGGGAGTCAATGTGGGAGTCAGAAATTGGTGAAATCAAATTCAGTCAATGCTTTATGGAACTTTTGGGAAGAAACGCATTCCCCAGTGTTTCTGCTGTCACCCCCACATGCCCTGGACGTCTCCCAGCAGAGGCCTCATGTGCACAAAGCACAGCGTTATTTCCTGGGAAACTGGCTTTCCTCCGGGTGAGTGCTGGCAGGTTCTCCATCAGCCCTCAGCACTGTCCGTGACGTCATGACAGGTGTGATTCTGTGTGATTCACGCTTTCCCAGGCCTCTCCTGTCTCCTATGTTTGTGGTGGAGGGAGGGACCGCCCAGGCACACACACACTCTGGGTACTAGCCGTCTTTCTGTCCATGGTCTGCACTCCTGGTCGCTGTGCCACCTCCCCTGCAGTCACGGACACTTAGGAGGGACCGAGCCCTCTCTCAGGCCTGGGCCTGTCACGCGTGGAGTCACGTCTCCTGAGTTCTGGGTGGGGATATAGTGCCAGGTCATGCTTGTCATCTTATCACATGAAGCAGCAGTCCCCACGCTGATGTCCTACCACATGTGCCGATTTCTGTCATGCTCCCCTACCGACCCCCATATTCTGTCAATGAGACCCCAACGCGCCTGGCACGGCCATGTCAACACTGATATTCGGAACCAAAGACAGCAGTGCTGGGGTCCCTCAGGCTCCTCTCCCCTCTGTGAGGGTGTGGAGGTTCCCAGCAACACCCCCCAGCCCCTCATGTAACCCCTGCACTGCCTCGAACTAAATGAACTTGCAGGTGAAACTTAGCAGGGAGGCTGGTCATCCCTTTCAAACCTAAGCAGGACACATTGGCGTATGCCTCCCCGGGTCCAGATTCTCTTCACGGAGACGTACTTGATAACCTAGGCTTACGTTTGGTTTCACAGGACACCTGGTGCTCATGGGCACTGTTTCTGCATCCGTTCACACCGCACGGATAGTGTACTCACTCAGGGGGGTTCCGGGGGGGGCAGGGACAGGGTGCCCTGGAGGACCCCACAGTCTGGTTGCCGAGACAGACGTGTCAGCAAATAGGTGTAATGACATTGAAGACGCTCTGCGGGTGACCTGTCGGGTGGCCACCGGGATCGCAGCTTACCCTTCTCACGGGGTCAGTGAGAGAGGCAGGAGGGGAAATCTGTCACATATCCCAGTTTTTCTAATGCTGAGTTGTGTCACCAAGGTCAGGGCGCTTCTGGCCAAAGAGCTGGTTCCTCCCTGATGTGTCGCAGGGTCTGCTGTGAGGAGGTGGGGCCCAAGGATGGGGTGTGAGCTGGTGTGCCTGCGCTGTGGTCTAAGTGGGGTGCAAAGAATGTCACTGGGCAGCATTTCACCAAGTGACTTGTGTCTGTACAATAATCAGAGAGGTTGTGAAGATGTATGAGGTGGAGTGTGCTGGTGAATAGTCAGACAGAGGAGAAATGATCCAGGAACGGCTGCTTGGGGTGGTGCAGTCATGTCTCCCCTCGCGTGTGTGTTCAGGCAGAGAATTGCTCCTAACCCGGGAACCGCCTCAGCCAGGAGGCTGCTTCTCAAGGATGTGATTTGATCCGACTCAGAGACAGTTTGACTGTCTTGCCGGGTGGAGTTTAGGTGGTATTTATTGAAACATTGCTGGTTTTGAAGGGTTGACTTGTTTGAAATGAGTTGAAATTTTCCACTGCTTTCGGCCAGAGCATTGGCCAAAGGTCTGGTTTAGTGAAGACGTGAAATGCCCTGGAAAAGCCTAGAAGCTACCTGAGCATCCTGCATTTTCTGAATCTACTAACAATCTTCAGTTTTTTAAAATTCTGATTTTGTTTGCTCTTTTTCTTTTCTTTTTGTTAAAAAGAAATGTGGCTTTCATGGTTTAGAGAGTAAGAAGAAAGGCGTATGACACTGCACAGAAGGCTTCTGAGGCATCAAAAGCTCTTACGAAACGACAAAATGATGAGTTACGTGTGAGTGAATGAGAAACAGACGGATTAAATCTCCCCTGAAATGCACATGGATTTAAAAATTAGGAGGAAAAAGTGCTTGGCAAAATGTGCTTAGGGTTTTCCTGGGCCCAGAAAGTTTATACTGCAGTGCTTTGCTGAATCTACCCAGCTGCCAACTGAACCTGTTCCCAGTGAAAAGTCTTCACGTCGTATGATTTTATGATTAGAAACGAAAACACTTAATGCCAGAGAAAATGGCATCACTACACATCAACGGGCCTTGGCCCGGCTGAGGCAGAAAACCCTGGAGGTAGAAAGAAGCACGTGAACATATGGAAGGCCCCACACTTTCAGATACGCAGGAGAACTCCATTGGATAGAAATATACACGGTCAGAAAAGGAGCCTGAAGTTAGGAAATCTCCCTGAAAGTGGAGGTGTCCGGGGAGAGGTGAGAAGATACCACCCAGCAGGTGGGCCAACGCCATCTCATTCCCAGCTCTGAGAATAGATAATCCCAACAGGTAGATTCTGGCACCATTTCTGTGTCCGCCTGGGTCCAGTCAGGGAAGAGAAAGCACACAGTAATTGAACAGCAGAAATTTAGACCATAGCGACACGTTTTCTAAATGTAATTCAAGCCGTCCTTGTGGAGCATGGAGCAATGAAGAAAACTTACAGGACTGCGTCCACACCTACTTCCAGTGCAGGACTGTCGGGGCTTCAGTGTCCCAGAGATGCCACATGGCATGGTGGGTGGGTGCCCCCAGAGTCCCCTGCCTGGGTTCAGCCCATCACTGGAATAAGACCTTAGAATGTCACCGCCCTTCTGTCTCAGTGTACATCTTATCACCTTATTGTGACAGCCTGTCCGAAGTGCTGAGGAAAGTGCCCAGGACACAGTAAGTGCCCAGGATGTGTCACCACTGCTACTTGGTCTCAATCTCCAGCATGTCCTTCAGTAAAGCAGGAGCCTGTCCTCAGAGACTGGAGCAGCCAGGGCCACGTTACCTGTAGGCAGAGTCCCTGCTTCCTGCGCTGTGTCATGTGAGAGAGGACCAAGATGCAGAAGTGTTTCCCCCACTCTCCTGCCCACCATGAAAGTGTCGTTCGTTATTTCTAAGTCTTGCCTTATCTGTCATGTTTTCAGAGGCAAATACTACAAATATTTTTAAAATAGAAATGATCTTATTTAAAAGGAAAACAAAATGCAAACACCATTTTGGGGAGAGCGCACCGTAAGGGACTTACGGCTTGGTGTGGGTTACGTGTTTGAAAGCCTTCCCCGGATTTGTGAAGTGGCGCTTGGCCCTTGCAGGGAGGGTGTGGAGGAAGGGGTTTGGGGAAACAGCTACGGAGGACACGCGTGAGCAGTAGTGTTAGTTCCGTGTTGTGAGGACTGGCTCTGGGAAACCCACTCAAATGACGATAACATTGTCCAACTTTTGTGTGCAGAAGTCAGAGCATGTCAGCATTTTACTTTGTATTTCCTCCAATAATGTCACCAGGAAAGGGAAAGGGTTCCAAAGATGCAGCACTTTTGTTATTTTGAAAAGGACGATTGAAAAAAACCAAAGCGAACCAAACATCCCCAACAAAGGAAGTGGGTTTTGTCATTATTGCCTAGTCATGTGGTCAGGAATCTGAAGAATATTTTGAGCACGGTCATCAATATGATACCCAAGCTGATCAGCTAAAAGCGTCACCCTGGACACCAAACCTGACGTGGCTTCCAATTCCAACATTGAACTTGGTTTGGGAAACCACTGATGATGACAGAATTCCTGAAGACCTAGGGTGTATTTACATGGGAGGCCTGGAGTTTCCTTTCTGGAGGTTTTTGGGGGTTTAAATGACTTTGCCTGTCTGTGCAGCATTTGTCATATATAACTCCGGTGCTCCTTAGAGTTCTCTGTCCCTTGAGTTTAGAACCCAGTTGAAGTCCCTGACCTGACCCCCTCATGTTCCCAGCACTCCCTGCACGACCACTCCCAACCCTCATTCTTGGCTCTCAGCACAGACGGGGTTGAAAATGCACCTGGCCCTCACCTGCCATGATCTCTAGAAATCCAGTCACATGTGCATCTCAAAACAGACGCCCTCCACCTTCTAGGATGGTAACCATGGCCCCGCCCACAAAGACCCTGGCATGGTGCCCAGGCCCCTCCTCCTTCCAGCTGCCTCTGGTCTAAAGCAGCACTCCTGTGCTGGCGGCAGCATTATCCAGGTGGCCAAGATGCGGAGACAGCCCAGGTGTCCCTAGACAGATGAGCCGTTCAGGAAAACGTGGAACTTACACACAATGCAATAGTACTCAGCTTTCAAAACGAAGGAAATCCTGCTGTTTGCCAAGCATGGATGGACCCAGAGGGCATTATGCTAAATGAAATAAGCCAGGCAGAAAGACAACTGCTGCGTGATTTCACTCATATGAAGTGTCTAAAATAGCCAAACTCCTAGAAGCAGACGGAGAGTGGTGGTTGCCAGTGGCTGGGGAGGGAGAAAGGAGAGTTGTTTTCCATGGGTGCAACGTTTGTTATGCTCGAGGAAAGAATTATGGAGCTCTGCTGTACAACAGTCTGCCTGTAGTTTAAAATAGTGTACTGTACACTTCAAAATTTGCTGCGGGTAGGTCTCATGTTACGTGTCCCCATCTCACACACACACACGCACACACACACACACACACACACGATATGAGGAAACTCTGGAGGTGGTGGATGTGTCTGTCACCTTGAGGGTAGGGATGGAATCACAGGTGTTGCTTATGTCCAAACTCAACACACTGTACATACTAATATGTATAGTTTCTTGTGTATCAATTACAGCTCAATAAAGCTGTTAAATAGAAGAAAGGGAAACTCAAAAATAAGAATGATTTTAGCAGTTTTCATGGGAGTGCTTCCTCCCTGTCCTCTTGGGAGGAGGAGGCTGTGTAGGATTTGTGCTGCGGGGCTCGGGGGCTGGTCCTGCGGGGTGGGTGTCATGAGCCACGTGGGATGAGGCACGTGGGACGAGCCACGTCGGACGAGCCACGTGTCCCGGACGTGTGTGGCTGGGGGTTGACAGCCCTCTGGGACAAGCTCACATTTTGCTTTAATGTTGATGCTTTGTCTTCTGCCAAGTAGTTTGCTCATCTTCCAAAATCACTCAAACTACAGCAAAGCTAGGATTTTGAAAGTTCAGCAGCTTGTGTTTCATTAGCAATTTTAATAAAATTCACCATGTTAGAGATGAAATTTCATTATCCATTTGCAATCTTGGATGAATAGGTTAGACCTCCAAGTACCTGGTGTGATAATTGGATGAAAGAACCAAGTTATGTGCAGTGCGACTTCAGGCTCCTCTTTAACCAGGTGGCATGGGACCTATGAAAGGCGCTGGGAGACATTGTGCCCAGCTCACTGTCACTGCCTCTATATTACCTCCGATTGCTGCTGCAACACATTAGTAGGAGCCTAAAGCAACACGAATTTGTTATCATCATAAGTGTGGAGATCAGAAGTCCAGACTGTGTCTCACGGGGTTAAAATGAAGGTGTCTGCAGGGCTGGCCCTCTGGAGGCTCCAGGGAGATCTGTTTCCTGTCCTTTCCAGCTTTTGGAGGTGCCCACACTCCCTGAATCTTGGCCCTTCCTCCATCTTCACACACATCAACCCGCCTCTGTTCATCCTCACATGGCTGTCTCTGAGTCCAACCCACCTGCCTCCCTCATGAGGGGCCCCTGTGATGACACTGGGCCCTCCTGGGTCATCCAGAACCATCCCTGTGCAGCCCTTGTCGTGTAAAGCAGCACACACACAGGCTGAGGCTTTAGGATATGGATGTCTCAGGGAGGCTGTTACTCTGTCCATCACCACATCTTAATCTAGGAAAAGCTAGTCCACCTTTATTCAGGACTTCCAAATAGGTCACGTCATATCCCTCATCCTGACCCTGACGCTTCGGCAGTACGTAGACACCTACCCTGAGTACTGGTGATGCCTGGGTGATGCTTCCAAACTGGCTTTTCCTGTTTGCTGACCTGTAGTGCTGGTGTCCAAAGAAACCCTGATGCCAGCTTGTTCTCTGGAGATTGAACTCTTCCTCTTAGAATGGCTGCCTAAATGTGAGGGGCCGGGATCGCGTCTCTGTCTGGCGGCTTAGACTGGAAACAGCAGGTGGGTAAGAAGGAAGACCCCTCTGGTATGGTTGCTAATCTCATTCTCCAAAACTGGGCAGTTTATTGTGTAGTGAGTAGAGCG
Source organism: Rhinolophus sinicus (assembly GCF_036562045.2). Taxonomy (NCBI): domain Eukaryota; kingdom Metazoa; phylum Chordata; class Mammalia; order Chiroptera; family Rhinolophidae; genus Rhinolophus; species Rhinolophus sinicus. Next base: position 181,759,355 of record NC_133755.1, on the reverse strand, counting down.
AGGACACCAGGTGGGTGTGTGCAGCTGTCGCCAGGTCTGCTGGGGGCCATGGGAGGTGTGGGAACGCGGTGTGCTTTCCTGTGGGAAGACCTGTGTCTGAATTCTGGCTCGCCCACTCGCTGAGTGTGTGATTTAGGGTCTCCGTGCCTTGCTTCCCTTTCTCCCTTGACAGAGGGATATAATCCTACCTTCCTCAGCGGTGGTTGTGTGAAGACTAACCGCGATAACATATGCAGTACTTAGCTCAGCGCCTGGTGAACAGGAGGTTCTCAGAGAACGTTAGATGTTGGTGTTGTATTTAATGTGAGGAAGTTATTGTGGAGAGCCAGGGTGGCTAGCACGTTCATTCGGGCACCGCGAAGGATTGTCACGTGAAGATGTTTGGACGTGCGAAGAGGGTTTAGAACAACCGAGTGGGGAAAACCAACCTCCAGACCCGTGGTCACTCACTGGGAAGGGGTTGGATGTGGTGGAAAGAGAATTAGGAGGGACCCTGGGGACATCCCTTAAATCTAACCGCTCTGGGGGAGACTGGGCTGTGGACTGGGGGAGCACGGACCTCAGGAGGGGCGGCGTCCTGAACGAACTCCAGGGACACACAGTGGGGGCTAAGCCAGGACAGGAAGAAATGCGTCATTTCTGAGAGGAGACTAAACGACGGGGCTTGTCCATGGGTCGTGACTCTCGAGAGTCGCACATGGAGCTAAACAGTTATTCCTCTTGAAAGCAGACAGCGCCTTAAGGGAGCAGCAAAAGGGATCGTTTCTTAAATTCCTTGAACTGAAAGCATCAGGCCGCAGAATCCAGGTCTTCACTTTCCAAATTCAGGCACTTCAAATGTAGATTTCAAATCCACACGGCAGATTCCACGCACCAACCTGACGCTCAGGGCGCGCGGGTCAGAAAGTCTGTGCGTGGTGATTTTCAGCAGCATCTGCTTCTCCATGGCTGTGCCTCCCTCTGCCCTGTGCCGGGTCTGGGCCCTCAGAGCAGAGCCAGCTCACACTGCGATTTCTGAAGGGCCGGCAGACAGATGAGTTTCGAGTTTCGTCGTCTCCAAACTCCTCTCCCTGGGATGTTATGATCTTTTGCAGCCTTTCTGCTCCATGACGCACAGAGGTTGGCAGCAACTCTGAGAGCTGGGAGGCTGTTAGTTTTTAACCACGAAGGTCCCAGAGAAGCGGTATCTTGTGCAGCAGGGGCTTCTACTTCGGGGAGAAAAGATCTCATAGGAAAACGACAATATCTTCATTTAATTTGCTGCCCTGATTTCTGTGGCTTTCTGTTTTCGGGTAGGAATAGTCAGAATGGAAAACCATTCCAAAGAATCTTTTTCCCATTTTTGTTTATTTTCTCAAGTGCCTAAGAGTTGCACTGTTTGAGGCTTCCGTTTAAGTATTTAATTCATTACATTAGGTTTCCTTTGGAGAAATACGGGTGAATTACTCTTCTAATTAGAATGACATGCTCCTTTATTTTAAACATGCCAGCTCTGAATTAAGTAATATTTAGTCTCCTTTCTTTCCTCTATAATGACTTAGTGGGTTCATCACAGGTTGTTTTAGCCTTTTTCATTGGATGCACAGCTTTCAAATATGTGAGGGCCATTTTAAATTCTGGTCACAGCTGCGGCACCCAAAGACCTACCTCACACTGTCCATGAACGCCTCTCCCAAAAGCCGCTTTCTGTCCCTCTGTGGTGGGAGAAAGAGTCTAGGGCTAGTGATCGGGCGGGATATCCTCTCCCAGCTTCTGCTCTGCCCTTTAGAGCGATTTCACCATTAACAAGTCACTTAATTTCTCCGAAGTCCAAACCCCATACTTAAAAACCAATAGAGAAAGAAGGCAGAGCAATTGTAAAGTATCTGGTAGGATTAAATATCCCCAGGTTAAAATGAAAGAACTCAGAAAAATAAAATAGATCTTTTTAGAAATCAGCAAACAAGCAAACAAAAAAAACCCAAACAAAAAAATCACAGTGACCTATCTTGGTTCTAGTGACGACAGAAAAGAGAACAAAATGTGTGTTCTCAGAAGGACCTGAAAGTGAGGCTCACGCCAGTTTCTGGGGCTCGAGTGTTCTCTGAAGTAAAAACTCCGCCACTTAATGGCTTCGTCTTGTGTTGATCAAAAAGCATTTAAAATATTCATTCTTTGGAGGCGAATAAGGTCATTCCCTCTGAAGTACTGAAGTCTTCCCTAATGGTTCTCAAATGTCCCACAGGAAGCTGAGCAGAAATGTGAACCTTTGGGCACCTACTGTATACCCGGCACAAGTCTACAACCTGACAGAACTGGCCCTGACAGATGACAGTGAGACACAACCGCCTGGTGTTTCCGTGAACTTAATAGTGAGTTTAGTAGACAGAGACCTCAGTTATTACAGGGATTCATCCAGGTTGATCGTACTGTGGTCCAGTGATTTCAAATGTGCCAGGGATTCTGGGAAAAAGGACCCAGGGTGCCTACCTCTCCGGACGTTACCTTCAGAATACTGACAGCGCACATAAGCACGTCAGAAACCAAGCATTTTAGAAGAATTGGAGAAGAGATAAAATTAGTTAGTAAATACAGGGTGAGGTCTGGGCCCACCAGAGGAGACCCCAACCCACACCAATGATGGTCCAAGCATTTCTTAGTGATTGCCTCCCCTCCCCTTTTTGTATTAGTCTTAAAAATTGTGCACATGTCTTTGCTTCAGCTAGTTTTTCTGCGCCGTGCCCCTCTCTAGGAAACTGATTCCCAGTTTAATATTAACTAATGTCCCGACTGACCCTGCGCAGTGGCCTTTGTTGGACCAAATAAATCTACTTCTCTGCTTTTGAGCCCTGGGGACGCGAGGAAGCAAACAGGGTTACAAGTTGCCCTTGGGAATGTGGGGTCTGCTCCAGGAAGCAATTGTGACATCCCACAGTGGCCCACGTGCGTCACAGTGAATCTCAGAGGCACCCCTGAGAATTTGAAGGAATTTATGAGTGGGTTTGAGATGTAATTCTTTCCTCCACTTCCCAGTTTAAATTGCAAATACTGTGGACTGTGCAGGCTTCTGCAAACATACTGAGAAAGCATATAAAACGTGCTCGAGTTAACATCTATCCCCAGCACTGTAATTTCCACCAGGTTTATCGATTTTAAAACGAATCTGTAGTCATCTAATGACTGTTTCTGATAACACTGTTTTAAACAAAACTGGTAATGCCATCTTTCTTATCTCGCACAGAAGAATAAATGAATTTGTAGGGTAAATTCATGCCATAGTTAGAGTCCCAGGAATGGAACCTCTGATCGCAGAATGAAGCCAGGACACCCCACTGAAAACATTTTTTTCCTAATGCAAAGTAAGTTCTCTTTCTCCATGTGGGGAAGTGTGTTACCAAGGAAAAGACTGCATTTGCCTGGGAGCAAGTCGTGCCTTAGCTGTCTGGTTCACAGCTTTGGATCGGAGGCTCCACATTTGTAGACCGGGGTTTGATGACTACAAAACGGAATGGCTGTGAGCAGCAAACCCTGGAGTGCAGACGTGGGGTGTGATTATGCAGAGCTGTCTGTACCTATGACCCTCCTCCCCCCAAGGCCCAGGGAGTCGCTCCGGTTCTGCGTGTTTTCTCACTGGTTTGCTGTTACAGAAAGACCACATCATGCTTCATTTTCTCACAAAATGTTTTCCGGGGCCGGAAGAACACAGCTTCAGTCTTGGTCCCTTGGGGAGGCTGGCAGTAATAGGAAACTATATTTGTGTTATATTTTCCCTTTATGGAAGAGGCGGACTTTTCATCATAATTCTTAGCAGAGTTTTCAAACATGTACACACTTGGAATTCCTAAATGACCACTAAGAAAAAAATTTCAGAAGTGAGTGAATAGTTTATTTTTAGGTATTTGTCCTTTTTTTTTTATTTTCATAGTATGTATTTAAGTGAATTGGTCAGTAAAATTAAAAGGGGAAAACTACCTTAATATCATCATTCAAATTAAGGACTTTTTTTTCATCTAAGTTTTAAAATGCATCCTTCACATCTCTAAAAAATATGTTATCAAGATGATACATATTGATAGTAAGAATTTTATGTCAAGTTCAAATATTGAGCTTAACCCTATTATAAATAAGGGCTTGGTTTGGTTTTAAGTTAAGGAAAGTTCTTAAAAGACCTAAAGACCAGTAACTCAAATCTCAGTTTTAAAAATGAGATCAGCAAGCAGATGTTTGCTCTCTCGGGAGTTGGGTTGAATTTAAGAAAACTGTGGCCTTTCAAGCTCTGACTTTATGATATGAAGTGATGAATGATCTTCATTTTGCAGATGTTCAAAGGAAAACAGGGTTTATTGACCCTCCCTGCAGAGCAAATTAATGTGGGAGCCAGAAGCCAAACAAACGCACATCTCACCTCACTGCCGAGAGGGGTTTTTGTTCCTGTTCCCAGAAATATCCCAGGAGTATTATTTGGGTTTTGGTTGTGTCAAGAACTCACCATTTAAGGCGTTCAAAGAATTGGTGGTTGGAATTTTAAGCAAAGGAGATTATTTCGATGTAATCTGTCCTGAGTGTGCGATTCAAGCTAAGGATTTACCCTGCAGGCAGAACCTCTGGGGGCCCTCAGAGGATGCCCCCCCAGCCTTCCCCGTGCATCTGCTCCCCCTCAAGCAGGCATACGGCCCAGAGGAAACCTTGCCAAGTAATGGTGGAACAATCTCCATTTTCCACCATATCAAGGATTTGACCTGGTTTCTTCCTCCACCGGCGTTGCCCTCAGCAAGCATACCCCTCCTCCTTCAGTGCTGGCACATGGGCCTAGCTTGGGGGGTCACCTTGATGAAATGCCAAGAGTCCAGGTTCCCCCTCTCAGAGTGTCACTGACGGTGAGTTCTCCCCACTGCGGTGTGGTCCGCTGAGGGACGGCTGCTGAGCAGGCCTGGGGTTGAAATAGCATTTCTCTCCTTCCTAGGGAGTCCGTGTCACCTTAAATACTCTGACTCATTAAAGAAAACAATGCCCTCGTCCTCTCAGCCAGGACCTGTCTCCTGTCTCAGTGACTCTCCTGCCACTGAGCCAATCTGTGTGGCCAGAGGCACAAGAAACGCTGATGGGTTTTAGAGAATGGGATGGGGCCCCCTGGAGCTCAGAGAGGGCCAATGCCACCTGCACTGCTCGGGCAGGAGACTCGGTTTCTATCTAGACAGGAGGAAGGCTAACGCACAGGGCACCCACGCGTGTCTGTGGCCCTCCCTGACATGCTCTGTGAACGCTGAGCCCCGACAGCACAGCACAACCCCGTCATAACGTCCCAGCCGGGGCCCAAAGCCTTCTGTCACATAGCAAGCAGGGGTCCCCTTGCCTCAAGGCTAATGAGAGCCGATGTCTGCGGAGGTTTTCTAGTTTCCAGGTTGTTTTAAAAAAGGAAAAAAAAAAAATGTCTTATTTGCTTGCATTTATTAAACATAAATGAAAACACTTTATTACAAATAAAATGTGAATGTTACAAATATAATACAATTGATAAACTAAGACGCGGAAGCGTATACTGGGTTATTTCGTACGGGCGTTCCCTGGCCTGCTCTGTGGCCACCTCTGAGACTCTGCAAGGACAAGATCGCGTGGAATTGAGAAGAGTCCCTAATGAGTATAGCACGGGCTTCTGCCGTTCAGCCCCCTGCCATCTTGGCCCACTTGCATTTTCCAGCTTCGCTATCCTCCAGTGAGAGCCTTCACCCGGCGTGACATTTCCTTGAAAGCGCCGTGATTTCCTCCTTCGCGGGTGGTCCCCGCCCTCGCCCAGGCACGTCCCGTCTGCGCCCTGTGCAGGCACATGGCTGCGCCTTTGCTCAGCCCCCCTCCTGCCAGGCGGTGCTCTCCAGGTCTGCAGCCCACGGCCTCACCCAGGAGCTCCACGCACTGCCCTGAGTTCTGGCTCACGTGGGGAGGTGTCTGCGCCCGCCCCCACCGCCTAATACCAGACAGCCCCCCTTTTCAGTGATTCCGAGTGAGCCCCAAATCCAGTCCCTCAAACCCGACATTGTCCATGTGGATGTCACTCTATTCTGTCCCCCAGATGTCTTCTGCTGATTTTTCTCTGGGTTGTTGGTGTCAGCCCACCAGCCGTGCGAAGAACTCGTGTCTCCCCACTTGACCCTCTCCCTCCCGTGTCCCTGCATTCACCTTGACCACATGACGTCGGTCTGCTGTCTCAGCTCTACGCAAGGCCACGCGAGCCTCATCTATGCCCCCCTCACATCATCCCTCTGCCTTAGAATTGTTGGTAGCTTCTGGTTAACGTTTAAAAAACAAAGCATGCCTATTAAGAAACACCAAGAATACACAGAGAAATGGAAAGTAAAATCATGAATTTATATGTCATAACCCGTAGATACTCCCCAGTACTGTGTTCACCTACTTGGCCTCGCTGTACCAGCCGGTTCTGTCCCCTTGGCGTTCTGTGGTGAGCATTTTCCTACAGTATACAGTTTCTCCGTTTGACTTGTTCATGGTCACATGATATTCTGGCATCAATGTTTTCATGATTTCCCTATTTCTGAGCATTCAGCTTTCTGCTGTTAGAACATAATATGCCGTGAACAGCTTTCTTCTTAAATATTTGTCCATGTCTCAAGCTTTTGGGTTAGAAATAGAATGAATAGATTGAGAAGAACAAATATCCCACTAGCAGTGCGTGAGGGGTCACGACTCACTGTGTCACTGAAAATTCCTGGTGATTAGCTGTGGGGGGAGGGGAGAGCTAATCCCCATAGTTCCAGCCCCAGAGGAGCGAAGTGAGACGTTAGTCTCTGTTTCACTCACTTTTCTTCTGATCCGTCGTTGTCCTTTGCCCGGGAGGGCTAGTAGCCCACAGGGCACGCGCTTGGCTCCTGACCCATCTGCTCCTTTTCTATTTATGGAAAACACATTTCCCAGTTTGTCCTTTGCCTTTTAATTCTGACGATCTTTTGCTGTACAATAGCGTGTACTTTCGTTGGAGACTTTCATGGTTTGTCCTGACAAACCTTAAGGCTGATGGGGAGCCTTTGAAGTCTTTTAAGCAGATGATGGCAAGATCGGTGTTCTTTTGCAAAGTGTCACTCTGGCTGCTGTATAGGGAATGGGTTGGAGAAGTGAAGGCGTAGACTTGGGGCACAGCACGGGGAGGCCATTTGGTGGCACGCGGCCCACCGACAGGCCCACCGCCTAGTAACTTTCCATCTTGCCCGATGACCACATTTTCCTTTCCACAACCGGTACAATCTGTGAGTCAGAGAGGCTGCGTCTTGTCAATATGGACATTTGAGGTGCGCCGACCTCCTGACCTTGTGGTTAGGGCTCCTTGGGTTACCTTCCCATACACACTTCAAGTTTGTCTTCAAGAACTGCATTCACAACATTCATTTTACTTCTGGATTCTGCAAGTACTTTGCCCTAAACCCCTGCACATTTGCAACGTGACGTCTCTCTGTATTTTGTTTTATTTTAAGTAATATTTTTGTGCGCATTTTTATTTGTGTACTGATCAAGGATGAGGTGATTTATGACTAACTCCTCTACGATGAAGTAATTGTGAAATACTAATAAGAATTTAAAAAGTAGCAGCAGAGGAACTGTAAGTAAGAAAATGCCAAGACAAGAAAAGAAAGGAAATAAGCGTGCTCTGTTGTGTCCCATTCGGCAGCTGGTACATTTGGCTGGTGTTTATTAGGCTCTGAACTTCCTGCCAACGTTGAATGGTAAATAGTATATATACAGGCAGTTATTTACTGAACATTGCTGAGGAGCCAAATGCCCCTGGTTCCTTGTGAGCTAAAGCTATGTTCTAGTCTTTTTCTCCAAAAATAAATGTTCACATGGGCTTTGCAAGAGCAATACAGCCTGTGGTGCCCACAGCCCCAGCAAACATGGGCATTTTGTGGTGCTGCTTCCTGGTGTGCCCTAGGGAGAGAGCTAGAGTGATGGAAAAGCAAGACACCAAGTGCAGGTGGAGCCCCTGGGCCCCGTGGGGTCAGGCCCTCCCGGGTGTCCTCCTGAGGGGCTCAGACTGCCCCCAGCAGCCCCATGGTGACCTTACGTCCTGGGCACGTGGCCCGCAATTCAGGACTTTAGTTTGTGTGCGGCTAACGGTGTCTTGGACATTACAGGCGTCACCGAAACGTGGGATTTGGCAGTTGAAGTTCAATGTGAAGGCTGAATCTGCTGAGGCCCTAAGTCATGCTGCAGGATCCCCGTACCTGTGCAGGTGGAAGTGATGCTTCCCAGGTTTCTGGCGGGATGCCCATCGGTGCATTGTGGAGTTGTCCTCAGTGTGTCAGGATTTACTCCCCGCACGTCTGCGTCTTCATTGTAACATACTGTCACTTTAGCTTCATATCATCCTTTCATTTGTGAGGGGCACCTGGGTGACCATTCATGGTCATCTGGTCGTGCATAGGGGCCCCAGTTTCCTAACCTGTCAGCCGACCTTTCAACACGCGTGCACATCTGCACCAGCCTCCTGGGTGCAAAGCCTTACCTTGTGGATGCCCTGGGGGCAAGACGTCTGACTTGCCACCTGACCGCTAGTTCATGTCAAGGCAAAACCATTGTTCCAGCTCAGTGGTGAAGTCACAGTTTGTTGAAGGAATAAGGCTTGTACTCAAGGTTCTCATTACTGAAACGCCAAGAAGCTTTCCCTTCTCCAGCTGTTCACTCCAGAGCAATGGGCTCTCAGTGTGAAACATCCCCCCAGGGGGCTCCCTATCAGTAGCCCAGCCCTGTTACCAGCACTGGACCTGGAGGGTGGGACCGAGAGCCTAAGGAACGCATGGAGGATGGCTTTCTTAGATGGTCCTTGTCAAGGCCTCAGGTGCAAAGAATTTTCTGTGTCTAAGTTTATCTGTGTGTGTTTATAACCCCCACCCTATGAAATATGGATCTGAAATATGATTCCTTAAAAGCCACAGCGCCTTCAGTTAAGCAGTATTCACAGAAGTTAAAAAATATTGAGCAAAACATGCGTGAGAGAAAGATTTCTTCCGTGTCATTTTCTTTCTCCAGGCTTGTGCTGGTGACAGGTGAAGCACGGCTGGGATGCTGTGTGCAGAGGGTGTGGCCCAGGTGGGCTGGGATGTGAACTGGCCGTGCTCTGAAATACCGGGGAACTAGACAACACGGATGTCCAGACCCTTCCCGAGAGATGGGGGTTAGCGGGGTCTCAGCAGCTGTAATTTTCTCCAGAGTGATGGTGCAGCCAATCGCTGGGGAACCGCTGCGTGAGAAGGCTTCCGGGTCCTCCCGGCCTGGGTGGGGTCTGCAAGGGCGGGGAACCCGACTGCCTGCCAGCCATCACGATTTGGAGTCCTTGACCCTGTAAGTCTTCGATGAAACATGAAGCAACAGAAGGTTTTACAGAGAAGTCAGTGGAATAAGAGACAGTTTGTATTCGCATTCGCAAGGTCTGCTGGCATCAAATCAATAGAAACGTTTGACTCAGAGAAAACGTTGTGGCAGAACGAAAATGGGATTTTCTGAGATTTTCTTAGAGCAGATTTCCCCCCAGGCGGGTGAGTCCCCGTGGTGATGCTCTGCCTGCCCGCTGCTGGCCTGACAAAGGTTTGATGTCCTCGTTAATGTTTCACAGTTGCAGAGGCTGAGCGGTAGAATGGCCCGGCGTTCATTTGAGTCTTATGTGTTTTCGCGGGCCCCCCTATGCATTTCGTCCCTAAGTGACTTCCTCCTTGGGAGGAAGAAACTCCTGACTTCTGAGAGGGCTTTTCAGGTAAGCCCGTCTTCAGGTTGTCATCGGTTGTTCTTTCTTTCTCACGAGGAGCACTGATATGAAGGTACACCGAGGGGTGGTGACAGCACCCGAAGTCCGTCTTCCCAGGACTTGGGGATGAGGCTGCAGGAAACGCAGGAGAGAGTGGCCAGCATACACCTTATGAACCTCTGACAACCCCCAAATCCCGCACAGCGCCTCACACATACTGAGGCTCAGTAAGCACCTGGTGAGATGCGCCCACTCGTAGGACGCCTGCAGGGGGTCCCCGACCAGGGTGCCTCGCTCAATGGACAGGACCACGGGGAACATTTCAAACTCTTCAAAGTATTACTGACATCCGATGGAACCAAGCCAGTGCCTGCTAAGTTCACAGTAGTTCAGTTGCTCTTCTCTGTTTTGTGAGGGATCATTAACGCAAATGTATCCAGAACCTGAATAACTCTTAAAAGAACTTTCATATGCTCACGTGGCATTTGGGTGACTGTAACCCTCCTTGAATGTGTGCGGACGATAATTATTCATTGTAGGGTAGAGATATAGGTAGCAAGTTCTCTTATGTATAAATAGAAAGTTTTCTTCAGTTGTCTCTTTTGTCTTTCTTGAATCTAGCTGTTCACTTTCTTGCTCTCCTTTCACACACACACACACACACACACACACACCCAAACACAGTAGGACTGAATGACCAAAACGTGCTTAATCCAAACTTCAAAGCCTCGTGACATGAAGCAACAAGGAGACCACTTGGTTTTTGCTTGTAAGTTACCGCAACCAGGTGCCTGGACCTGCTATAGACACTTCAGTATCACCAAATACTTTTAATCATGTTTAGTTCTGACAGTATCATCCTGATTCTTTAAAAACATTTTAATTATTGAAATTAAATAAAGTATGTAGTTGAAAAAACTTGAAAACCTTGAACCTGCTCCTGAAGGGGAAACACACTTGGTAACAAGGAGCACAGAGGTCCGCTGGGCGCGCTCCGCCTCCCGGCCAGCGCACTTCCCACGCTGACCAGCAGAGGGCCCCATCCTCCAGGCGCCGGCACTTCCAGTCCCCAGCAAACCCAATGCGGGAGAAACGCACATCCGATCCCACTATGAATCAATTGTGATGTGAGACCGTATCGCTTTCGTAGGAAGGAGCATATCGGTGAAGTTAATTAATTCCACTGGTTTTATGGGATGGAAGGGGTCTAACGGACTTCTTAGCCACTAATGATAAGAAACTGTTTAAAGGATTCCTGGGGAATTAGAGACACTGCTTTCTGCTGAATTCTGCTTCACACACGTGGTCCACAGACGCCAGGGGCCCCACACATTCTCAGGCGGTTGGGGAGGTCAAAAGTCTTCTCATAAAGATGCAAAGACGTGATTTGATCTTTCCGTAGGTTGACATTTGCACCAATAGTGTGGGAGCCCAGCAGGGACCAGGGTCCCCCCACCCCAGCTCGTGTAAAGAAAAGACACTTTCACTTAATGCCCTGGAAGAGGCCGTGGAAGCAATTCCTCCTGTTAACCCTTGACGCCTGTGGACGTCTCTTCATACTGTGTGCTGAAATGGGCAGAACACACAGGCAGGTAGTCTGAGCCGCAGAGACAACCTCAGCAAAACGCTTGCGCAGCGGTAGAAATGCAGGTTGAACTAGCCGTTTTTCCCATAAAACACCGTTTTTTACTTGAAAACAACTGAGCAGCTCTAGTCATTCAGGCTTGGGTATTTGGCGGACCATTTCCCAAAAAGAACAAAGTGAGTCTGTCACTTGAAGGGGAACAAATGACAGTGTTGGTTGCCAACGATCAAATTCAAGCTTGGGAGTAAATATTAGAACTTTGGAAACTTGTGTCAGCCAGCAGGAGCTGGAACGGCCCAGTCCCGAGAGTTTTTCCTGATAAGAGCGGTGGAGATGTTCATGTGACATTTTACACTGCACAGCTCAGTGAGCTGATGTTTCCAGTGAGCAGGAGCGATGGTCCCCGTCAGGAATGGATTAGAGACCCCTCACGGGGCCTCACAGACCCTGGGTTTCAGTGTCAAGAGCAGAGAAGGTCCCGGGCGTGTTTCACAGTCCACATTGCAACACGCTTTTAAGAAGCTACCACTGCACCACTTTTGGCAGAGTATCAGAGAGAAAAAGGTCACCATTTTCTGAAAAGGCTGTTAAAATACTCCCTTTTCCAACCATGTCTTGATGAGGCAGCTTTTGTTCAGATACTTCAATCAAAGCAACCTCACACCAGAGCGGACGCAGAAGTGTCTCTCATGACCCACTGTCTTCCAACAAAGCCAGACATTAAAGAGATTTGCAAAATGTAAAACACTGCCACTCGCTCCCTAATTTTTCCGTCTTGGAAAACATGGTTGTTTTTCATGGCAATATGCTTTTGTATAAAACTTATGTAATAGGTTTATTACCATTGTTTCTAATGAATTAATAGTTTTAAATGTTCTGAGTGTTAATTTCTGATACAATTATATATCAAGAGATGAAACACACACAAACAAAAGTTCTCTAGAGTCCTCAATGATTTTTAAGAATACGAAAGTGATCTGGACCCCAGTGAGGAGGGGGTGAAAGGGGACAATAGCCTGTCCCCCCTGGAGACACAGGAAGCTGCTGATGGGGACGCTAGAGATAGTGTGAGTCTGCGAGGGATGCTTCCACCAAAGGGAGCACATGGGGACCCTCAGTCAGACCCCAGGAAACAATGGCAATCCAGGTTCTGAACCCCACAGCATCCAGGACAGGAAGAAGCCTGGCTGAGGGGCCCTCGTCTCAACCCTGAGCAGGGACATGGGCCTGCAGAGTTTGCTAGGGCCCCTACAAAGTACCACAGCGGGGTCCTGAAACAACAGAAATTTCAAGGAACTAAGGGTTAGAATTTCAGTATTTGGATGGGGGGGGGGGGGGGACACAGATCAACCCACAGCAAAGCCTGGAGGAGTTTTCTGAGCCTGAGTTATTGTTGCTTAGTTCTGCGGGTTTGGCCAGCGGCGCGGCTGTGCCAGGACCAGTTGGAGAGGTCTAACTGGACGTGCATCAAGGAAGGAATCATTGTTTTGCGAGCTACAGGAGGATGGGGCATGCCTGCAGGGCAGACGGGTCCCCCTCCCACACGCACACTCCTATGCACACTCCTATCGTGACAATCATTTCACCTGCCTGGGAGTGCAGTTGGCCTGCGGGCGTGAGAGTGTCAATAGGGGCCTGACGACTCCAGTGGCTGCAGTGGAAGGCTGCCCCTTACTTCCTCTCCCTGTCAGAGGAAAGTGCAGCCCTGCAGTAAGGACAGAGCCCAGCCACAGAGCCCAGACACTCCCATCAGATCCCGGGCCGCGCCTGGGTGAGCGGGCCCAATCTCCGGGGGCCCAGCCGTCCAAAAATATTTGTAAGTAGTTGCTAATAGTTACAAAGCAGGACATTTTTTGCAAGGATTCAGACTTCCAGACTCCTGCAAAAAGTCGGAAGCTCTGGCCACAGCTGGCTTGACTCCTCCAGGGGCTGGTTCCCCAAACACACCCCGGGCACCCAAATTTTCACAGCCCCCACTTCCTCTTGGTTCCCGACACCAAGACTGGGTGAGGTTGCTTCTCTGGCAGTAAATGTACAAGAAATGGAACTGTGTTGGGTGGGGCAGGGGTTGGATAGGGCGTGTTTTTATCAAAGCCTGAAACAACCCTGGACTGGTGTCCAGGAGAAAGACAATTGTCAATAATAACGGAGAAAACACATCCCTTGTGGGAGAATCGTTACTCCCAGGGCGTGGGTGCCTGGCCTGCTCCCTTCGCCTCAACATTTGTCTGGCCTTAGAGGCGCTTCCATTGTGATCCGTGATTTCAGTCACCTCTAAATGGGTCAGGTGACACACGATAACCGGGAAGGGAGGCTTCAAACAGCTGTAGCGGAAATGAGAGCCCGCGTTTTCACAGGCTCAGGGCCTGAGAAATAAGGATTCCCTCCAAACATTGTTCCCCCAGTTCCAAAGACGGTATCCTTTCTGGGAAGGGTTCCATGGCATTCTGTGTCGCTACAACACAAGTAACCGGTGCTCGCTAGGTGACGCCATCACTAGATGACGCTGTGGCTTAGTAGAACAGTGACCATGGAATTATCTTGTGGAATGGATAAAGGTGATGGCATTCGTATTAATTTCCTCTCGCTGCTGTAACAATTACACAAACACATTGGCTTGAATAACATCAGTTTATTTCCTCACAGTTCTGGAGCCCAGAGTCCACAATGGGTCTCAGGAGGCTAAAACCGGAGTGTCTGTAGAGCTGGTTCCTCTGGAGTCTCCAGGGGAGAACCGTTCCCTGGCCTTTCCAGCTTCCAGAGGCGCCGGCATCCTCGGCTCTCAGCCCTCCCTCCATCTTCAATGCTGGCCCTCTCTCTTACATCGTGGCTGTCCTTCTGCCTCCCTCCCCCACTTGGCTAAGCACCCTCGTGATTGCACAGGGCCACCTGGATGGTCTCCCTGTCTTAAAGTCAACCAACTAACAACCTTCATTCCATCTGCCCCCTCAGTGCCCCCTTTGCCGTGTGACGCCACACACTCACAGGAGCTGCGATTAGGAGGGGACGTCGTCCTGCGACTGCAGTGCCTTCTGGGTTCAGTTTGGGTGGGTAGACACAGGAGTTTGCAGTGACGCCCCACCTTCCTCTCAGTGGCATTTCCTGAGCAGCATCCCACAGCTTTGCTCCCCATTTTCAGGCATTTGAAAAGTGTTACCAGGAAAATACTAGAAGGTGATTCTCAGTGTTGTGTTTAAGGTGCTCAATGTAAATGCACGGGGTGCTTACTGGATGCAAGTTGTAGGTAACAGTCAGCAAGTGTAATGTGGTGGCAGTGACATTTACTGCGTCTTTGCGGCTGTCACAGAGTCAAGCACTTCACCTGCATTGTGTCACAATCATCCCAAGAAAGCTGCGAGCAGGCAGCGACATCCTCCTTGGACAGAAGAGGAAGTGAGGCTCAGCCTCGTGCCTGTGGTCCCATCGACCTTGACCCCTATGGTCTGTTCTCAATGCAGTGGAGGCCTGAGCCTCAGATGTAAGTCAGGCTGTGTCACTGCTGCTCAAGCCAAGAGCCTACAGAGGACCTCAGGGGGACCCCACTGCCCCCTTGGCCCTCTGAGCTCTTCTCCTACTGCCCCCCAACGCCCGAGCCTTCCTGTGTCCTTGAGGACACCATCACGCTGCCCACCCCTCCCCACACCACTCGTAGGGGCTTTGGTCAGAGGTCACCTTCTCTGGAAGACCTGTCCTGATGCCCCACTTTACATGGCAGACCCTCCCCCTGGCACACACAGACAATCCATACGCCCTCAGCCCCATGGGCCACTCCCGCCACGTTGCCCCAAGTGGAAGCTGCAGGGGGTGGAGGGTGGGCAGGGAAGTGGGCCCTCGTCCTTCAGCGGGACAGCCCTCTGCAGGATGGTTCCGGCACACAGCAGGCGCTCAGTACAGCCGTCCCCACTACACAAGGTTTCACTTTCTGCAGTTTCAGTTACCTGCAGTCAACCATCACCCAAAAATATTAAATGAAACATTTCAGAAATAAATGATTCAGAAGTTTTAAATTGTACACTGTCCTAAGTAGTGTGATGAAGTCTCCAGCTGTCCTACTCTGTTCCACCGGGGACAAGCATTATTATCTCTTTGTCTGGCGTCTCCACGCACAGTATGATGAGACGTTATGAGAGAGAAACCCCATTCACATAACTTTTATTACAGTATATTGTTATAATTGTCCCATTGTGTTATTAGTTATTTTTGTTAATCTCTACTGTGCCTAATTTCTAAATTAAGCTTTATCATAGGTATGTATGTATAGGAAAAAATATAGCACATATAGGGCTCCGTACTCTCTGCAGTTTCAGGCATCCACTGGGGGTCTTGAAATGTCTCACCCCCGGATGAGGGGGGCTTCTGCAAATACTTGTTGAATGGATGAGTCGGGGCAGAAATGGGCTGGTCCTGTAGGTTGATTTCTCTGTATGTTGAATTTATTTCCCAAGCTCGAACCCGAGAAAAAAGGAATAAAATAGCTATCATGTGAAAATTTAATCAGCCGTTCTGGGCAAAACTCCACAGGGCACTGTGTTGGTGGCTGGTGGAATATGCAAACAGGAATACTTTGCTAATTGTACTGCTGTCTCGTCGCTTCTGAGATGTCCATGGGACTTTAATAAACTTTACCTGTATTGTTGGAAAGCAAATTTTGATTACCATGTTTCCCCCAAAATAAGACCTAGCCGGACAATCAGCTTTAATGCATCTTTTGGAGCAAAAATTAATATAAGACCTGGTCTTATTTTACTATGAGACTGGGTCTTATCTAACAAAATATGATACCAGGTCTTATATTAATTTTTGCTCCAAAAGACACATTAGAGCTTATTATCCGGCTAGGCCTCATTTTCGGGGACACACGGTAAATAGAATATGTAACTCGTAATTGAAAGACCCAGGGAAATGAAATCAAGATGGAGACTCAGGCGAATTTGTTTAGGCCCAAAGAAATACGCGGATTCACATCTTGATGGTTCAGGTTTAAATTAACACTGTGTTAATTTCCTTGATAAATTAAAAAAAGAAATCATTTCTTTTTCCCCTTAATTGCTGTCCCCAAACCCCCCAAAAACAAACAAAACCCCCGCTGGCTTACAACATGGGGAGTTGAGTTGGCTTGCGTCACAGAAAGATTCTTACTGTCAGAAGCATGTAAGGCGCAGGCCTGTGTATTTGAAGAAGTCCGCCGACTGGCATCTCGGTGGCCTCAAACTTATTTAAGATGGCAGCCCCCTTGTTTGATCTCACGTTTATCTTCCCACGTGCCTTTTGTTTACTTGCTTCACTACTTTGTTCCTACTCCTCCAAGGGACCATTTATGTAAGAGGCAGCGTTTTTGCTCTCCTTTTACGCTATCCTAAGTGTTGTTGCATTGTGTATTATAGGAATGTCTGGGGAAGTTAATGATTGTAACAATGTAGCTGAGAATCAAAGGCATCAGCTTTGAATACTTTATAGCCAGTGTGTCCGCTTCAGCAGTCGCCATGCTTCCTTCCTTCCTTCTGTCTCACACCTGATTATGGCTGCTGTTCTGAGGGCTGGGGCAGCCAAGGAGGGCCTTCCGCACTTCTCACTCAGGTGTCAGTCACCGTGGCTTTTGTGCAAATCCGAAAATGCTCGGCTTTCCACCCGCAATGATGAGATTGACATGGAAGAATAAGACAAGAGTTGCTTACTTGAGAAGAGCCTGCCCATAGGAGGACTGGCACTGGCAAGTACGCTGTCTGCCGTCTTCTGAAAATGAAGACGCCCAGGCGTGGGTCACTCTGTCCAGAGGCTGGGGGCACCGGCCACATGTCTGCAGTGTGTCCCTGTTCTTCAGAAGCAGAAACCGCTTCCTCCATGTAAAGGAAAGTGCTCAGAATGTCAGAGGGGCCGCGGAATCTCACATGAACTGGGGGCTGCGGGCTCCCCTCCGAGGACGGGAAGAAGGAAGCGTGCATGGCTTTGCTGTATTCCCCCAGGGTTTGTGGCATTTCTTGCTCATCCATTTTTTAAAATTTTATGTGGTTCCCAAATTGTTCATCTCAATTGCTCATATTTCCTCCTTCAGCAAACCGCTGAAAAGAGAAATGAGTCTCCTTTCTGGAGTTCCTCAGGGAATTGTCTGCCCTTCGTTTTGAATTGAAACTAGGTTTAGCAAAACACCGTGGGTGCCAGTGGGCATGGTGACGCGAAGGGGCTGAGGGTGGTGGTAAGGAAAATGAGCCCTCGTGCCTGAGGGGACAAAGCATCCTTCCTGTCCCCCTGGCCAGCCCATACCTGCCCTAACACCAGGAGGCAGCTTCATTGCGCTGTTTGCAAACTGAATAATTTGCCACTGGGCAGGATGTCTCTTTCAAAGACAATCTCCTAGGGTGACACAACTTTATTTACTTATTAAAACTATGTCAGTCCTAGTGCTTCCGATGGAGGGGATGGAATGCTTACCACAGGCCATAAACGGAGTGTGGCCGGGGACCCCTACCCTGCTGGGCACAGCTTCCGGCTCCCGTGTGAAATCACAACAGTGACTTCGAATGAGTCTGATCTGCTCAGGGACATAAACAACTCAGGGAGCAGGATACAGAGACCCCATTTTCTGTTGGATCGCGTCAGCCTCGGCGAGGACGACACATTGATTGTAGGCCGTTGTGCATTCTGGAAATCGCCCTAACAGTGCAACCTTCTGCACATTTATTCCCCAGGTTCAGACACCTCATTCCATTTTTTTTTTTTTTAAACCCACTGTTAGAGTCACTACATTCTACAGCTAGCTGCAGGGGGGATATTTTTTTCTGCATTGAGACATAGCTATTTAACTAATTAATGACGGTTGGAGGTCTCATACCTAGTCATTGGTCAGATTTGCAGCCTTCTTAGTAAACACACCAAAGAGAATGTAATAAGCCTTGTGCATATTTAGCAGATGCTGGCAGATTTACGCCCCATAAGAAGGTGTACGTCAAATGATACAATTAAATGCTTGTTTCGTATGTTCGGTGGATTCCAGAGACCTCTACGGGTTTCCTCATGAGGTTTCACAGCACATAAATAATGTTCACAAGCAACCTTTAGGTTTTCAAGAGAAACACACCCCTCGCTGAACCGAGTGCTGCTCCTCGGAACATTTCCTGGATCCCCAAAGTCCGGCTGAGCTCTGGCAATATTTTTCCAAATAAGTAGGTAAAATGGTTTGCCAGCAATGATGGAATGAAGCCCATGAGAGATGGCTAATTTCTGCTATGTTTTCCCACTTTCGAAATGGGGAGCGTTAACCAAGCAGTGTGGGATGCAATGTGGGTTTGTTTTTTTTAATGCCTGTTGTTGAATGCCAGCTTCTCCTGTTTTTTTTCTTGTTTTTTCATTATCCTAATTGTATTTCTTCTCAATCTTTTCTTATATTCACTCGAGTTTTATCTCCCTTATCCCCCGAGAATGTGGTTTAAGTCCCTCGGACAGGTGCCTTCTTGAGAGTTCCATCAAAGGAGCCGACAGCCATCAGACCCGCGACATTTTGCTTTGGGTGTCAACTGTAGAAAGACCTGTACGATGGGATCTTTTGCTTTCCTTTCACTTTAGATTGGATGGCCCGTTGTGATGTTTTGAAATATAAAAATTTGCTGCTAACCCCACATCAGATGATGTTTGAGTCGGTACCTCTCACCTTTGTACCTCAGGTTCACTGGGACCTTCCCCCATCGGTCCTGTAATATTCCAGCCATTTCTTATCTCAGAAAGGAGGTTTGTTTACCGCCAAACACAGCGACTCTCAGAGAGAGCACAGCCCTCCACCGGAACGACAAAGAATGCTTTAAATACGCAGCAGTTGTTAGGTTCAGAGTTATATCATGTGCTGGTATTTTCTGTAACTTACATAAGCTGTCCTGACATTAGTACACCTAACAGCTAACACTTCCAGGATGGAAAGCTGACAATGCCCAGCAGTTTGTAAGAAAGTTCAGGATGAACCCACGAGAATCACCTTTGGTATTTTTTTTTTAAAGCTGTGTTGACCACACCCAGGCACATCCTATGGGGTGTGGGACCCATGAGTCAGCATTTTAACAAACAGCCGGGCAAATGCGAGGCTGAATTTTGGGACTCTGTGCTCTAACCAACGATGCTGGTGTCTTCATACTGTTATTTCTTTAATAGAATCCTTCTCAACCTCCTTAAATTATGGTTAAGAATTGGGGAGAATAGGGAAACAATGAAATTTATTAGATCAAAATGAACAGAGTTGAAAAGCTATTTCTATCTTGCCTTAGGGCTTTAAAACATACTGAACTTCTAAATTGACTTTTTAATAAAGGACTTCAAGTTCTAAGCCTTGTGGTAGCTCATGACATTTCCAAACTCAGGTTCAATTAGGGGGTGTTAGCTATTGTATGTTCCTTTTTGAAAATGGAAAATGGAGTGGCTTGAAATTCCTTAGCTGTCCCCGGTGACGTTTCACCGATTAGCAGTTTGCGGGGCCCATAGCTCGCGTCTCCCAAAGCCTGAACGTGGGGTTCCATGGGAATAGCCGCCCCAGTTCTGCTTATGCAGCTTGAGTGTCACCCAGGATGGCTCAGCTTCCCTCTGGGCTCCGCTCTGCTCCCTGTCCGTTCCCTGTTCTGAGGCTCTTCCACCTTGACTTGACCGGCGTGTGAGTCCTCTCCACAGCTCAAACCCAGCCCCCTTCAGTGCTCCAGGCCCAGGTACAAAAGGCCTGCTGCTTTTCTCCCCCAGGATGCTCAGTTTGAGAAAACCATTACACTGAGTAACACTGAACTCAGCTTGTGTTCCCCTCCTGCACTGTGTCCCACGCAAGCCTCCTCTCTGCTTCTCACCAACACCCCCCATTCTGGAACCTTCCAGGCTGCTCACTCTGGAGGCCAGGGACCTTCCCTTGTCGTGCTGTCTAGATCCACCTCCTGCCACCCCCGGGTGCAGGCCCTCTCTTCAGTGTCTTGACCCGTTTACCTTCTGGTCGCCAGGTCAGGTCTCTGTAAGCACCAGCCTGACCATCCACGCCTCTGCTAAACCCTTAGTGTCTGCCGTGCCTCCTGGGATAAAGCTGGGGGTGCCCCTCTGGTGGTTATTAATTCCCGCCACACCCCCCACGCCAGCCCCACCCATTCCTGCGGGACGCCTCTCCTCTGCTCTCCCCAAGACCATGTGCCTTCTCTGGGTGTGAGTGTTGGCTCCGCTCTTGGTCCTCAGTGCCCTATACTGGGCTCCGCTGTGTGTCAGAACTCTCTCCATCCTTTCAGGGCCACCTCCTGAGCCCACTGTGATCTCTTCCTGCCCCGAATTCCTTACCTTGCACTGTCCAGCCCCCTCATTCAGTCCCAGGGGTGTATAAAGCCTGTGTGGGATCCTGCCTCTTTACCCTAGATCAAGTGTGTCTCTAGGGAGGGGCGGACTGATCTCGCTCTCAGGCTGGGCGCAGTGGGGACTCAGGGATGCGTGTGCCACCCCCTCCCTGACCCACCTCCAGGAACAACATACGCGGGATGCCAGTCTCCACCTGGAAAGCTCTGTCCAGTCTTCAGGAGAGGCAATCTTTCTAGTGAACAAGCTTTACTGAGTTAAAGAGCTTCAGAGAAGTGGAATGAATGGTGCAAGGTTAGTTAGTCTGAGACTAGTAAGTCTCAGAGTGAGAACAAAAGAAGGTGGACCTTCTAACTGCAAGTTAGAATGTCTGATGTGGGAGGACTGAGTCTTGCATCTTTCACCACTAACTTGCTGTGTGGCCATGGGCAAGTTACTTCACCTCTCTGTGCAAAACAGTGACTACGATAAAAAGAAATGATGCAGCAGTGTACTTAGGCCGTCCTTGGCGTATAGTAAACCCTGGATGCATTTGAGCTAAACACATTGAAGTCAAAATCACAGTCATCAAGGTCCCACTGTGTCTACCCCAGGAGACCTGATGAATTTCCTAAGTAAACTTGCATGCTCTCTGTTACTCATTGGAACTCATGGGAAAGTTAAGGCAGGCGCCTGCAAAGGAATTTAAATATGAATGCCTACATTTCTTTAGCATATGTTTAGATTTGGAATAGTAATTATAGAACAGCAGAGGAGTTCTAATGCATACACTTGTGGCCCTAAGTGGCCCATTTAATGGAAGTCATGTGGTTACCTCATGGGCTCCATGGAGACTGCTCAACACTCATCGCTGCCTCTGAGTTACCTGCCTTTTGTCTGCTTGACTGACTGTGACAATCTTAACATTTAAAAAAAATGGGTAACATTATCATTCTGGGTTTTAATGTGTCAAAGGCAAGCACATGAAGATTTTGTAGATTAAGCTATCAAGTATAAATAATTTTAGGGGGAAAGGACCATTGTGATATTACACAAGTTCACTTTTCAAAGCACATCTATAAAATCAAAGCACAATATACAAATTGTGTGTGTGTGTGTTTGTGTGTGTGTGTATAGTTCGTTTTTTTCCTATCCAATTTTTCTAAAGTAGCTAAGTGGAAATGAGAAATACTGTGAGAGACAATCTCTCTTAGCAACTCGGGTTGAGCAAAAAGCACAACAAAAAAGAAGAGCTTTGGCGTCATTTACAGCATATCGTTGGTAAAATATTTTTTGCTTTGTGTTGCAATTTCCTTCGCACTTAAATAAACAAGGACGTAGTGAGGAGCCCGTTCCCTCGGCAGGCGTTCACTGGAGCCCTTCTGGCTGCGATGGAGCCGCTGAGTGCCGGGTCACCAATGCATTCATCCTGTTTCCTGAACACGACCTCCTGTGGGAACTCTGCGGCGTTCTGGGCTGACAGCACCATGGACAGACTTCTCCCTTCTGGACAGACTTCTCCCTTCTGGACAGACTTCTCCCTTCCGAACTGCCCTTCTCGCGCCCAAGGGTGCGGAAGTCCCCAGCAGGTTCCCCCCCAAATGCAGGGACACCTCTGGTCATCCCCAGCAGGTTCCCCCCCAAATGCAGGGACACCTCTGGTTGTCCCCATCAGGTGCCCCCCTAATGCAGGGACACCTCTGGTCGTTGCTCGCTGGGACAGGAGGTGAAGGCCTCCCCATCTAATTGTTGTACAGTTCAAGGAGGTGGCAGCAAAGGTCACCTCATGTGGCCAGGGCTACTCTGAGTGACTTCTCAGGAGCAGCAAGATGTCCCGTGCTCAGGCTGTCCTGAGGCCCGCCGAGGACACGCAGGGGTCAGCAGGTGCCAGCACCCTGCCCTGCCAGCAGAGCACCAGTGGAGCCGTCGGGGGCAGTGGGCGGCAGGAGTGGTAAGGGCTCTCGGAGGCCTCCCGCTTCTCTGCTCGGCCCTTAATCAGCGTGTTGCTGTTCACTAGTGAGCTAGGAAGCAAGGTGGCACTGGGCTTCCCAACGCCGACACTCCGGAAGACATTGAGACCCAAAGTGACTTGGAGAAACAGCTGTTCCAAGTTGTTAAATTAAATGAATCAACAGGCATACTGTTTGCTGAGATCGAGTCTACAAAGGTGAGTGAAACCTGGTGGTGGTAAATGGAGTCAAACATCACCTGATTTTGAATCCCCCAGTAGGGAAGGGTGTAGACAGATATCTTCCAAATTAAGTGCTAGACCGTTGGCCTCCAAAAAAGGGATCTTCAAGAGCCCTCATGTGGAGGTGAAAAGAAAGCATGAGAATATCTCTAAATAGTCATTTTTATATTTCCCTTGTTGAATTTCTGATTTCGGTGTATATTTTATAATGCACATGACGTGTTGGGATATCGGTCCTTTCCTTTGTATATAATGTATCAAAGGCAGACAGAGGAGGGCTGTGGCCAATCAAAGCCATTTCGCTGCCTAGAATGTGCTGGAATGCACATGCACACCCGTAAGACTCGCAGGACTCCTGTGTCTCCCCATGTTCGTCTCCTGGTGCCGACACCTTGTGAGGCTGTGTGAGAAGCGAGGTGAGCCCACACCTGGGCCTGGCCCGGTCACTGTCCTTACCGGGCATCTGCGTTTCCTTATGTGCTAATGACTAGACGTGGTTGTTGAGGAGGATGAGCTGTGGTATTTCAGGGAAAGACGATCGGCACTTTACAGGTAGAGGAGGAAGTCCTGCTCAGTAAGATTATAAAGTCATGTCTTCCGGGGCCCTGCCGGGGGACGGTGGTTCCCCGGCCACAGAAGACAGCCGACTCCAGCGTGCTCTGTCTGCAGGGAGGCGCCTGTGCAGTGACTGGGGGACGAGGATGGAGATGGGGGTGCAATTGGGGAGAGGAGGCGGCAGAGGCGCCGGGAGGCAGAGGCTGAGGAGCCCACAGGGACAGAGGCAGAAGTGCCCGCTCAACGTTTCAGGGTCTTCAACCCTATGGACTGGGGACTGAGAGCCTTGTGTGGTTAGTCGACCTACTGGGAACAGGGTCGGGCAAAACCAAATCTAATTTACATGTTTATGTAAGTTTCTTTTTTTCTCTTCTCAATTTTATATAGTCAAAAAGTCTTGACCACTTCTTGAAGGGAAAATTTGTAATTCCAGTCCATTTCTCCTTAAAAGTGTGAGATAAATATGATAGTTCTTTAGGAATGCCTTTCTAATTTCTTGTAAGCTGTAGTGATTATAATTCTCGGAGCGCCTCTGCTGAAAAGCACTATTTAAAGCATAAAGTACTTTTGCATATTAACTCATTAATCCGAATGATGCCTTGTGGGGGAGGCAGGTGGCACAGTGATGCGTTGGAGGCCACATCAGTAGGTCAGTGGTGGAGTTTGGCACATGCAGGAGAGTTTTGGACGCCTTGGAAGTGTTCTTTTCAGTGAACTAGTGCTGTCAACTAGGACAGGGGGCCAGCCTGCCAAATCCGTGGACAGCCACAGTGACACGCTTCCATCCGTGCCGTGTGCCACTCAGGGCTCTTGTCTGCAAGCAGTGGACACCAGAAGCAGAGAAGCCCCTTCCTGAAAGCTCACCAGCTTGCTCGCAGCATCACAGGGTCTTGGGAAACAGGTGATGGATGGGCGGAGGGAGGCTGGCCTCCAGACCACAGTCAGGGACAGTCTGGACCTTGGGCAGCCTGGCTGGGGTGGAATAAATCCTAGACACTCTGCCCTTTGCAAGAGTCATTCAGAGTCCCTGAAGAAACATCCGGTTGACTGAGTTTACATAACACTGAGAAAACAAAAAAGCAAAACAACAAGAGACATTTGACAAGGGTTACCATCTCCCAAGTGCTGGGCATTGAATAGTGGGTGTGCCACGGTGAAAAAAAATGCAGGTTGTGTTCCCCAGGGGCTTAGACACAAGTGGAGGAGGCAAACCAAGAGGAGAACAGAGCGTGTGGCTGTAAGATCCATAACAGGGAGGTGAGAGACAGAATGTTGGGTTGGGAGGTGTAGAGGAGGGCTTCCTGGAGGAGGTGAGATCTCACCTCCATCTTGAAGGACAAGTGCCTCTTACCATGAAAGAGTGGAGGGAAGGGCTGAAGGAATTCCTTCAGGCCCAAGAAATGGCAAGGTCATCGCACAGACATAAGAGGGAATGGGTGAGCTTTGCTGTGTGACTGACATGTAATTCACAGAACAGGTGTCACGAGAAGGTGGGAGAGGCAAGTGGGAAATGGAATGTGAACACCCCGTAAGCTGTGCTGGAGGAGCGTGTGGGGAAGTTTGGGGTCCACCGCTGCTTCCTCAAGGCCATCATGTTCTTGCCGGGTTCCTCGCCTTGCATGTGCTAGTCCTTCCCGCCCAGACTCCCTTCCGCCCCTCATGTGTCTTGCTCTGCAGGAGAGGGAGGGGTGACAAGCCATGAGGCTGGAGGCAATTGTGCACCAGGCTGCACTGCTCCTTTCTGCCCAGTATCATGCTGAGCCCTTAGCCCAAGCTTAATGGTCATCAAATGAAGGACTGAATCTTCCTACCATGTGAAGTACAGAAGAGAGAGGAGAACCAACATTTTAAGGACACATTCACAGTCTGTTACTCAACTCAACTGAATTTTGAATGCCCTAGGCTTTTCTCCTTGACGCCGACTTAAGCAAAATATCAATTTAAATCTCAGTGTTTTGTGAACTAAATATTTAGATCTGCCGCGACTTGAATTCCCCTGTGGTTCCAGAGTCTGCTTTCACTGCTTCAGAAAGTGGAATTGCTGGATCACCCGGGAATTTTACGTTTAATTTTTTGACGAACCGCCATACTGTTTTCCATGTGGCCACAGCATTTTACATTCCTGCCAGCTACGCACAGAGCGTCAGTTTCTCCACATCCTCACCAACTCTTTATTTCCTTTTTTAAAAAAATAATCCTAATGGGTGTGAGGTGGCGTCTCGTGTCATCCTGTTTTCACCTCGCAGTGCTTCTCAGCCCAACCCCCTCTTCCCACCCTGCTCCCCGGCTCTAGGTCACTGGGGTTATTAGAGCAGTCCCCTGCAAGATGTTGTCCTGTGGCCTTAACCCTCACAGGGCTGACGCCTGCACAGCCATGAGGGGCGTGGGGCCGTGGGGTGTGGCATGCAGTGGACGAGACTCGAAGGGGCAGCACTGGCCCTGCCCCCACCCCCAGGCTGCAGCCGGTCGGCTCTTTCTAAATTGCAAACCCTTGTTGGAGCCAGGGTATGTGCCTCGGGTGCCACAGCGCCTGGGCTCCTCTCCATCCTTACTTAGACCTCATGCTCTCGTGGTCTCCTCCAGCGTCGAACGCCTGGCAGAAGTGCCAGGTCATTGGAGGCAACAGGTGACTTTCGTCACTCTCGTATCCCCAGAGCATCACACAGTCCCAGGCACGAGCTAGATACTCACCAGCGTTCATTGATTCGCCAGCTGGGTGGCGGAATGAAGACTGAATCCCTGGCCGCCTTCACGCTGCCGTGCTTCTCCTGTCTACTGCTGACTGCCTCTCCCAGGATCCTCTCCTCTGCTGTCCTGCCTACCTGACCCTTTCATTTCTGCTCACCTTGCCCCTCCTCCGTAAAGCCTGGCCTTCTGTCTGCCTCAGGTCCGCCGTTCCTCTGTGAAGAGCACCAGATCCACTGTGCAGGGCCCCAGGAGGGAGCAGAGGGCAGGGCACGGGGAGAAAGGCCAGCGTTCCCGGCTGGTGCCGTTTGGTCCAGACCAGTCTTCCAGCCCAGAGCCATCATCAGCGCCGTGCGCGCTGTCATTCTCTCCTGGCCTGGAACGCGTGGCTGTACCAGTGCTGGGTGGGGACCTTGGGCACATGCGAATGCTCCAATCCGGGCAGCTACTAGTTGGTATCCCTGAGACATCCAGGCACCATTTATTTAGGGGAGTCAGGGAGAATCTGATTCTTTATAAGTAAATGTACTTTCTAAATAAATGAACTCCGTGTGGAGTTTGTTTCATTCAGGGTTTGTTGCATTCACTGAATGAACACGGCAGAACCTAACATATTGGGACATCCCCTTGTGACCATTTCCTGTCACTCATAACTGAGCAGTGCCACCCACTCACATTACTTTACTCACTGCGTGGACAGTGCTTATGGAGCACTTCCACCAGGCCGGGTACCGTGCCAGGAGCAGGGTGTGACTGGGACACAAACACACACGGTCCCTGCCTGCTGGGCAGGAGGGGTGGGAGAGCGTTTTCCAGTGCGTGTAAAGATAGCTGAGCTGAGGGAGTCCGGGTGTTTCTCTGAGGGGGAGATGCCGAGTGAGAACGGAAGGAAGAATAGGGGGCAGTGGTGATCCAGGCAGAGGGACACGCGTGTGAATTCCTGCTGGGGGAACGTGGGGTGGCACGTGTGGGAGCGGACAGAGCCAGCGTGGCTGGGGCACAGACGGCCGTGGACGGAGGCTGGCACGAGGCTGGAGGAGCGGGCAGAGCCCGTCCTTCGACCTCATGCTTAGGACTGTAATCCTGAGCCTAAAAACGAGGGGGAGCCTCTGGAAGGCTGTTTCCACAAGTGCGGTTGTGACAGGATCTGAGTCCAGTCTCGGAAAGCCACTCTGACCGCATCTGGGAGAGCCTGCTGGAGGGAATAACTGCCTCGGAAAGGTGCGTGAGTGAGGTGACAGTGCCTGGGCCAGGCTGGTGGGGGCGGTGGGGTCAGAGGCAGACTGATTTGAGATAGTCAGAGAGCGGAATCAATGGGAATTGGTGCAGGATTCAGTGTGTGTGTGTGTGTGTGTGTGTGTGTGTGTGTGGATGCAGAATGGTCCAGACTAGTCCAGTGGACAGATGGCTGAGAGGGGCCTCTGGATGGGTGGGGCTAGACGCCGGCTGACTCTCGGCCGGCTCACAGTGTCTGCACTCAGTTGTGTCATCGCTCCTGCCTTGCTTAGCTCAGTGTCCTGGCCACCCGACCCTTTAACAAGGCAAAGGTCCCTTGTCTCACCTCAGCAAACGAATGACCTGCAGACCCCAGAGTCACAGGATGCAGCACGGAGGGCTGGCCTGAGGCCAGTCTGTGTGTGTGTCCTTCTTCTGGACAAGGAGGCCTGCATTGTGCCATCACTGCACCGGAGCATGCCTGGTGACAAGTAACGTAACCTCTGTGTGGCTCAGGATCCAGCCAGGGACGCAGGGCGGGTATTTGTATAAATATGTGTATGTGTCTGTGTTCACGGACTTCTCACCAGGAAATGGCTCATGTGATGGTGGGGGCTGGACATGCACGTCCAAGGCCTGTGTGCAGGGTCCCTGGGAGGGAGATGAACAGCGGCAGCCACAGCGGGGACTTTGGAGTCTGACTCGGGGGCCTCAGTCCTCTTCTGAAGGGCTCGCCTGATTAGACCAGGCCCACCAGGGTCATTTCGCTTTGGATTCACTTCCAGTCAGCCAGTCAACATCTTTAACCACATCTGCAAAATCCCTTCCTGCCAGCACGGGGACTAGCGTCTGCTTGAATAAGTGGGGACTGTATGTCGTGCGGCCTCACCAAGTGGACACTGGCTCAGAAAACTGAGAGAGCAGAGGCAGTGAGGGCTTCTGAGCAGTTTCCTCAGGGCCCAAGCGCAGCTGCCGCTGCTCTTCCACCCCTGAGTAGGTTTGCTGCTTAAATGGCTGCAGAAGCTCCAGCCCTCAGAACAACCACCCCCACCATCAACGTCCAGAACCTGGGCTGCCCGTCACATCCTTCCCCCTGGTTCCCTGCTGGCCCCAGAGCAGGACAGGAGAGGACACAGGGCAGGCAGCCTGCCGCCCATGGCACAGCCTCTGTGGGTAGGTCTGTGTCACCCGGGAGGGTGCCATTGTGCCCTGAGGGCAGAAGCACGTTTTATTCTGGAGTGTTGAGTATCTCTGGGGCCCTGACAGTACTTCCTCGTCTCCTTCTCGCAACAGCTCTACTCCAATGCTGGTGTGACCCCCACTGTGCAGATGGGGAGGTGGGGGAGACAGGAGGCGAGGTAGCTGAAGTGACCTGCCGATGTCACACAGGCTAGGCCTCCAGCTCCACCTCAGGCCCCACTTCTCAGCACTGTGTGTCAGCCACAGCAGAAACGGTCCTGAAGAAATGCTCACCGAATTCAAACAAACCCTCTCCAAGTAGCTGTTGCACAGCGCTGGTGGGGAGGGGTAGCGGGAGTGATGGCAAGTAGGTCTGGGGCTTCTTCTGGGTTAATGGAAATAGTCTGGAATTAGACAGTGTGATGGGCCCACAGTCTTGTGAATATACTAAAAAGCACTGAAATGTGCACTTTAAAGGAATGAATTTCATGGTGTATCAGTTATATCTCAATAAAAAAGTAGAAAAATATTATGTAAAAAACCCCAAATTGTCTTACACAAAGAATAACAGAAGTTAGAAAACCCTTGTTTATATCCATCACTTCCCGGCTTAATTTCATTTCGCCCAAAAGGCGTTCCATTAGTGCAGGCTTTTCAGTAACTGTAGGAAGTGATGAAAGGGATGAGATGGGATGATTTCAAAGTGAAAAATTATTCCCCCAAAGGGTTTCAGGGAGGTTGTAAGCTGTGGGAAGGGAACGGAATTGTTTTGTGATGTTACTTGAACCCCACAATTACCGTAGGCCGAGGTCATTTGCTCACCTTTCTATTCTAGTTCACGGTCAGAAGGCAGCCTGAACATTAGGAAATTCTCTCATCCGTTTCCCCTGTCTGAGTCCCTGGCCCTGTACTGCTTTTCAAAAGGCGAGCTGGAAGCCCTGGCCATCAGCAGGTTAGCAGAGGGACCTCAGCGCTCCTGGAGTGACGCGTTATTCACACCGGGGGAGGCAGCCCGGGTCCGGCTACTTTTCTGAAATAAGCTCTGGCAGCAAATGTTGACTTATATTCTCAATTAAAAACTTGGGTAAAACATTAAACACAGAACCCACATGGTTTATGGTGCAGCACATAGAGGAATGCTTGAAAGCAGAGAAAGTAAAGAAAAGAAGACGGGAAAAGACTACACAGTAAAGAATACACCACTTGAAGGCAGAGGGCGCTTGTAGCTGTACGAATAGCCCCACCACGTGCTAGTTATATTTTAGGTAAGCATTCTAATCTCACTCTTCTGGGCAGCATTTCATCCCTCTGGGCCTTCCGTGCCTTTATTTGGAGTTTTCGTTACTCTGCTGCTCTGGGAGAATTGGAGGTCCAGGCCCCTCTCCCGCCTTCCGGCCCCACTGTCACCGGCTGCGGCCCCTGCAGACCCTGTGGCCCGGCTTGGCCCTCCCGCGCTGGCTCCGGAAGCGAAGAGCCAGGAGGCCCGCGCTGGGAGGGCAGTGGGAGCGCCCGGTTCCTGCCCTGAGGGAGTCCAGGCGCACAGACCAGGCCCGCAGGAAGGAGAGCAGCTCATCCAGCAACCAACGTCCTAGCCAACCCCGTCCTTGCTTTTGCTGCAGGAGTGGATGTGCGTTTGTTGCACGGTGACTTTAGAGAGAGACCAGATATGAAGGACGCTTGCTGGACAGTGACCAGTGCAGCAGAGACCACAGTGTCCTGGGTCAGTCACAGCCCCAGAGCCCTGGTCTTATACAGGGATATGCTGCTGGCAGTCAGGGAGGAAGTGCAAAGAAAAAGGCGAGTTAGAAAACAAAGTTGCGTTTCGTAATTGCTAAGATGTTACATTGAGGTCTCTGGGCTGGTAGCGTGGGAGTGGCCGGCAGGATTCAGTGCTGTAATGACTTGCTCAGCTGCTGACACATCCTAGAGTCTTTGTGGCTGAAGACATTTCTCCCCCCGGCGTGCGCTCACTCCCCTGTCACACGCCCCTGAGTGCTGTCTGCAGCCCACACGTGGTCCTGGCACAGACTTGTGCTGCATCGTTGCGAGCGCTCTGAGCCGGGGACGGGCCCCACCCACCTGCAGAGCCCTGGCGTCCACATTGCACCTGGCACTCAGGAAAGGGGAACCGAGTCTCACTGCTTCCTGCATCCCTGCAGCTGTCCTAGGAGTCTGCACTTGTCAGGGTCCACTCCCGGCCCCACTTCCGTGCTGAGAGCCCCACTGTCAATACCCCACCTCGCCACCCTCCCCAGAGGTCCCCCAATGTTCTCCATCCCTAGACGTGACTCCTGGGTGGCAGCAACCCCATCTGGCTCATCTGCAGCCTCCACGACAGAGCCAGTGCCAGGCCACAGGGCAGTGAGTGAGGGGGCATCGTGACCCCATCCTGCTATTTGTAAGGAGTTGAGCTGGGCCTCAGGATGTGCGACTTAGAGGTCCCTGCCATTCTCTCTCCCCTGTTCTCGAAGTTTGTTCACTGAACTGACCAAACTGGGCTCTGACAACAGCCCCTGAGGGAAGGATGAGAAGGATGAGGCCCCCGCCCAGTGACTCAGCCTCCCCTCCGAGGCACTTCCAGAGCTGCGTGGACTTCTGTGTGACATTTTCTCAGCATTTCCCTGGGGTCCCACCTTTCTTCCCTGCAGCTGCTTTGGGGTGCTGTGTATGCAGTTTAGAAAGTGTGGTGTCCATCCCTAGCAGTGAGGTAAGAGCCGCTCATTTGTTGACCCTCTCCCCATGTCTGAGCAGGGTTCCCACCCCACCCCCCACATGTCCCTGGTTTCCCTTGCGTACCTGGCCCTGGGTGATGAGGTGGGTTTCCAGGCCGCATGCAGGTGTGCAGGCCAGGTGTGCTGTGGAGTGACCGGGAGGGCTTGCCGTGGCCCAGGCAGTGGCCATGCCTGCCCTGAAATCCCTAAGCTTCTCCACAGCTTACACTCCGGGGCCCCCTGGAAAGGGGGTCAGGGCACAGCACGCTCAGCACTCAGGGGTGTGTTTTTGCTCTCCATCCAGTCACTCTGGGGACTAAACTGCCTGCTCTGGTCCTTTCCAGCACGGGCCCCCAGTGCCCACATGACGTGTGTCTGTACTGGTCATCCACCCTGAGCTGCAGTCACTCACCTGGTCTTGGCAGGTGAGCAGCAGCATCATAGGTCCAGTTTAAGCCTTGCAGCGAGCGGCAGAGAGCTGTGTGGTCTTCCCCGGCTTCCCTTCAGCCCCTGCTTGGGGGCCCACCTTTGTGTCGCGTTCTTTCCCAGGACAGTGAACCCTTAGCCTCGCTCCCTCAGTTCTCACACCTGATCTTCACCAGCTCTTACCTGGACTGGAAATCAGAATCTTCACAGGGCTGGTCTTACCTGCCGTGGCTAGGTAAGAGCCGTTTGATGAAATGCAGTGAAGATTGCTCCTAGTCTAGAGTAATTTCTGGACTCTGGCCGGCTCGAGCCAGCTGGCAGAGCAGCTGTTCCCTGGGCACCTCTGCCCCCTGCCACACACACACACACACACACACACACACACACACACACACACACCAGGTGACTTACTGGACACGTGCGGATGAAATGCTGCTTGCCCCTCTAGTCTAGGGGTCCGAGGCATGGGGCAGCCCCAGTCATCCTGGGCCCTGCGTGCTGTTGCTTTTGCTGAATCACACCCATGAGGGGCTGTTTTCCTGCGGCCTGGAAGGGCCCGTATGTCTCCAGGCCTTCACAGAGCCCCTTTCCTGCTGTGTCCCCTCATTTCTGGAGGCCACTCTATAGATCTCACCAGCCTCTGAGGGAGGTCTGTCTTCTCTGCTTCCCTGCCTCTCTACCCTGGGAAAGTTAGGGACCTGGCAGAGATAAATAATTCCCATTGTATGTTAAATCTGCTGATCTGGGGGTCACACACAGTCAAGTCTGGACAAATATCCCCTCATTCCCTGTAAAAGACCCCTGAGCCCCACACAATGAGGAGAAAATCTCTCCTGTTTCTTTCAAAGCTTACTCGAAGTTTGTTTCTTAATGACCTAAGAAGAGGAGCCAAAGGGACATCTAGTAATGCCATTTTCTAAATTTAAAATCCTGTAACTAAACAGAAAACAGATGATATATGATACGAAAATCAGAAGGAGGTGATTACATCTCTTGTTTTTGATTATTGTCAGTGTGACTTGTTTCCAGCCCAGCTCGGACGGTGCACACAGGTAACTGACTCACAACTGGCCTGTCGGGGCCAGGACACACCTTTACAAGAGTCTTGGCCCCGACAGTCTTTCCAAGAGTCATCATTTGGATTTTAAATTGTGTGTGGGGGGAGGTACCCCAGAAAATGTAAGGGATGCAGACAACATTTTCTCACCATAAAATGTCCCCAACACACTCTGGTGATTAAATTTTCTGTTAAACCCAGGAAAGCCTCTTTTTAAAAAAAAAAAAAAGATTTTATTGGGGAAGGGGAACAGGACTTTATTGCTTTATTGGGGAACAGTGTGTACTTCCAGGACTTTTCCAAGTCAAGTTGTTGTCCTTTGAATCTTAGTTGTGAAGGGTGCAGCTCAGCTCCAGGGCCAGTTGCCATTACTAGTTGCAGGGGGTGCCCACCATCCTTGTGGGAGTCGAACCGGCAACCTTGTGGTTGAGAGGACATGCTCCAACCAACTGAGCCATCCGGGAGCTCAGCAGCAGCTCAGCTCAAAGTGCTGTGTTCAATCTTAGTTGCAGGGATGGAGCCCACCATCCCTTGCGGGACTCGAGTTGAAACAGCAACTTGTGGTTGAGAGTCCAGTGGCCCATGTGGTAATCAAACCAGCAGCCTTGTGGTTGAGAGCCTGCGCTCCAACCAAGTGAACATTCTGGCCACCCAGGAGCTGAGCGGCAACTCATTGACTTCATTCTAGTTGCGGAGTGTGCAGCTCACTGGCCCATGTGGGAATCGAACCGGCAGCACCGTTGCCCAGAGCTCTCATTCTAACCAACTGATCCACCCGTCCGTCCCCCCAGAAAAGTCTCTTGAAAACATAAACCTCCTGCTTTAACCAGGATGAGTATATCAGCTATTGCTGATGAATTATGTCACTGGCTTCCTTCACATCTTGGAGCTGGGATCATCCACCTGAGAACAGAGGGCTTTTGAGTAAGAGGGGAAGGCCCCCCTGGAGTGGGAACCACAGAGAAATTGGTGGGTCTCAGGAGCAATCTAGTTTCCTGGGGCGGCTGGCAAGTCAGGGGTCATTGACTTCTAGAAATCATCTCAAGTGAGAGATAGGCCACAAACCTGAAATTTTTAAAAATCAGGATTCTAAGTCCAGTTTTATGGGTAAGTTACTTTGTAAACGTGGGAAAGTTAGCTAACCTCTTGAATGAAAGCTTCCTCTTGGTCCCTTCCTGCAGCCTCTCCTGCCAGCCCAGCTCCCGACCTGTCCAAAAGGAAGAATTTGGAGTTGTCTGTGTCAGGAACCAAGGATTTCCCATTTGGCTTAAGACTGTGTGTGTGTGTGTGTGTGTGTGTGTGTGTGTGTATGTATATATATATATATATATATATATATAGTTTGACAATTAGGTTCATGAACTAGTTGCAACAATGTTGCTAACCATTTTTGATATCAGAGGGATTATTCATTAGGAATTTGTACCAACTGGACAAGCAGTTAACCAAGTTGACTATCTGAAAGTGCTGAAAAGGCTGCGTGAAAAATTTAGACGACCTGAACTTATCACCAACAATTCATGGCTCTTGCATCACAACAATGCACCAGCTCACACAGCACTGTCTGTGAGGGAGTTTTTAGTCAGTAAACAAATAACTGTACTGGAACACCCTCCCTGATCTGGCCCCCAATGGCTTCTTTCTTTACCCAAAGGTAAAGGAACTATTGAAAGGAAGACATTTTGAAGACATTAAGGACGTCAAGGGTAATACGATGACAGGTCTGATGGCCATTCCAGAAAAAGAGTTCCAAAACTGCTTTGAAGGGTGGACTAGGTGCTGGCATTGGGACATAGCTTCCCAAGGGGAGAACTTTGAAGGTGACCATGGTGATATTCAGCAATGAGTATATAGCACTTTTTCTAGGATGACTTTGTGAACTTAATTGTCCAACCCCTCGTAAGAGTTTTGTTTTCTTATCCATTCAGCCCTCCTATGTCTTTTGATTAGTACATTTAATCCCTTTACATTGGAAGTAATTGTTGATAGATATGTAGCTATTGCCATTTTGCTTTTCATATTTTTGATTTTTTAAATTTTCATCTTTGAAAAGTCTGTCTAACATTTCTTGTAATACTCGTTTGGTGGTGAGGAACTCCTTAGCTTTTTCTTATCTGGAAAGCTCTTTATCTGCCCTTCGATTGTAAATGATAGCTTTGCTGGGTAGAGTAATATTGGTTGTAGATCCTTGCTATTCATTACTTTAGATATTTTGTGTCAATCCCTTCTGTCCTGAAAAGTTTCTGTTGAGAAGTCAGTCAACAGTCTTATGGGAGCTCCTTTGTTAGTAACTAACAGCTTTTCTCTTGTTGCTTTTAGAATTATCTTTTTGCCTGTAACTGTTGCCATTTTGATTTTGATGCATCTTGGTGTGGGCCTCTTTGTGTTCATCTTATTTGGGACTCTGTGCTTCCTAGACTTGTATGTCTATTTCCTTTGCCAGATTAGGGGAGGTTTCAGTAATTATTGCTTCAAATAGTTTCTCAATTCCTTGTCTCTCTTCTCTGTCTGGCACCCCTATGATGTGAATGTTGGTAATGAGGCCCCTTAAATTATCCTCATTTTTTTGGATTTTTTTTTCTTTTTGCTGTTCTGATTGGTGTTTTTCTGCTACCTTGGTTTTCCAAATTGCTGATTTGATCCTCTGCTTCATCTAGTGTGCTGTTGATTCCTTCTAGTGCATTCTTCACTTCAGTTATTGTATTCTTCATTTCCGACTGGTTCTTTTTTATGGTTTCTATGTCCCTTTTTATGCTTGCTATCTCTTTGTTGAAGTTCTCACTAATTTCCTTGAGCATCCTTATAATCATCGTTTTGAACTCTGTGGTAGGTTGTTTGCCTCCATTTTCTTCAGTTCTTTTTCTGGAGTTTTCTCCTGTTCTATCATTTGGGATGCATTTCTTTGTTTCCTCATTTTGGCTGCCTCTCTTTGTTTATTTCTATGTATGAGGTAGATCTGCTGTGTCTCCCAGTCTTGTCAGGTAGCCTTATGTAGTAGGTGCCCTGTGGGGCCTTGGCAGTCTCCCTGGTCACCTGTTCTGGGTACTCCCAGAGTGTCCCTTGTGTGAGCTGTGTGTGCCCTTCTGCTATAGTTGAGTCTTGATTGCCATTAGCATGTCAGTGGGTGGGGTTGACCCTCAGGCTTACTGGCCACAGTTTATGGGCTGCGGTGAGAAAGGCTTACCCCACTGAGTGGGATTTGCCCCAGTGGGCTCTGGTGCCTGTTGAGACCGCTCTATGTGTGTGCTACTTGTGAGGCTAATTGGGTGGTGCTCTGCTGTGATCTGAAGTCAAACTCCAAGTATGTTGGTTCTGGGGCCTCTTGGGAGGGGCTCTGGTGCACGCCCAGATCATCTAATGCCTGTGACAGGTCAGGAACTATCTGGTAGGAACTAAAAAGTGATCTGCAGTTGTTCGCTGCCTGTGCTGGACCTGGGGGTGCATGGGAGAGGCCACGCTGTGAACCAACATTGGCTGCCATCAGTACCGGACTGAGGTAGCTCTGCAGAAAGCCAGGACACCTGGAGGCCTGCTGCCACCTGCTGGCTTCCTTACGGTTGAGCAACTGACAAAGCCTCGTGTGGTATGCGAGTTGGATGAGGCAGGGTCTCAGGGAGTCACTAGAGTGGGAAGAATTGTGGTCACCAGGTTGATGTACATTCTGGTGTGGTGCCTGTGCTGAGCCTGGAGCTACTCAGCAAGTCTCAGAGCACACGGATGCCAGACACTGCCTGCCTGGGGCCCATGGACTCCGATAGTTTTCCTAGAAAGAGTGCAACGCAGGCGGGGATGGCTGCTCTCAGAGAAATTGCCTCCAGTACTGGGGGAGTTGGGTGGAATAGGTGGAGTCCCAGTGGAGCTCACTAGACCAATCAGATTCAGATTTGGCCTGTGGGGGCGGGCTCAACACAGGGAAGATGGTGCCTGCCTGCCAGCTGCACAGCAAGGAGGACCCTTCACAGGGAAAATGGCGACGGTCCTCCAGGCCTGCCCCCAAGGCCACACACCTCACTCTGCACCTTGTATGCCTCTCATGTCCCCCAAGTCACCGTCCCTCCTCTGGATCCCAAGGTGAGTGCCTGTGAGCAAGTGAGTCTGCGCACGGGCTGTTTAAGAGAACGCCTGGGTTTCCCGCCGCCTTCTGTCCCTCCTGGATGGTTGGACTTGCCACTGTTTTTCACAGCCAGCTGTTGTGGGGGCCCCTTTTCCTGACACCAGTGCTCTGGGCTGGGAAGGTCACTGTGGGCCTTGGGTCCCTCTCTCCTCCAGGGGAAATCTCTGCAGCTGAGCTATCCCACCTGGTTCTCATCTACCACACACAGGTGTGGGGCCTGTTCTGCATCTCTGCCCTTCCTTCAAGTCTCGACGTGGCTTCTTTACGTTCTTAGTTATAAAACTTCTATTCAGCCAGACTTCGGATGGTTCCCCAGGTTGACTGTTCTGCAATTTAGTTGTAATTTTAATGTGTTCATGGAAGGAGGCAGGATTCTTAGATCTTTCTATGTACATATACATGTACTTTAAACAAAATCTTCCACTTTCCTAGTGTGTAAGTTGAAGATAGTTGAAAATACATTTACTTTCTTAAAGTTCCACTGTAAGACTAAACAAAAGTACGTATGTCTATGATTTCTCTTCTGACTTTCTGTTGGCCAGGTATTGGAGGTTTTTGTGGGCTTTGTTAACATTTTGCTTGTTCTTATGTAAAAACAAAACAAAACAATATTACATCCTGACAAGTAGAAGAAGTAGAGAATAAATTGTGAGGCATGAAAGGAAGACATAGTATGAAATGTCAGTAAGCATTTCAGAAGCAGGCTTTTTATAAAAATATTTTTAATGAAGAAATGATTTCTGTAATTTTTAAGTATGCAGAAACTTTTAAAATACGAAAGATAAATTTAAGTGTGAATTCCTATTCTGGGCAATCATTTCTTACCACAAGGACTGGCTTCTTGTTTGAGAGATGAGAATCGGTTTTTAAAGTTACAATAAGCTATTTTATGTAGATAAATTGTCCTCTGATTACCAGTTAGGCTCAGTAATTGGAGGTTTGCTAGGACTCCTTGTCAAAGTTTCGAGTGGGTCATTTAGGTTGAAACAGAATAATGGTTGTTATGATCTAACAACGCCAGCCTGGTGGGGATTAACACTTTAAAACCAGCATTCAGATTTCATGATGATCATCCATTTGTATCAGTTTGATCCTGTAAGAATATGCATGTCATTGGCACAAGGAGCAGAGGAGAGCTGACGTTTAATCAGCTCTTCATTCTTTGCACCCAGTGGTCTCAGGTGCTCGGATCACATTTCACAAAACAGACGAACTCTCTTCTTTACAGTCTGCATAGGATGGGACATTGGAGATGACCAGGTAGCTGGTCTACCTCCCTAAGATACAGAGTTCCAGTGTGACACAATTTATGGGGTGCACATTCCTCCTTTGGGGGCAGAGGCAGGCCTCCCCTACTCCTGAGCACATGGAGGGCCCACTGTGTGATGGTTTCATGACTCAACATGGCTTCCTAACACGGAGTGGAGGTATGTGTACTGGTGTCCATCTGAATTGCTTTGGAAAAGGATCAGAAAAGCTGTCTTTGGAATGTATGCTAGATGCGAACGTCACTCATTATTTACTCTAGAGGATTATCACTACTTCTGTTTGTTTCCCAATGTTCAGGTAGCATGGCTCCCCTCCAGGGAGTGGCATGTGTGCCAGGGTGAGAGGTGGAGACCGAGTTAAAGCTGGAGGATTCTTTGCAGAGCGTTTCCCAAAGCATTTGTTTCCGACCGAAGTTGGTGGGTCCTTTGCCTATTAAGTACAGAGAAGCCAGGTTCTGAGGCAACATGCTTTTTTGCAGAGAAAAGCGTTTTTATTTGTGAGGCAACCAGCCAAGAAAACAAGGAGAAAGTGCAAATCTGTTTCCCCAAATAAACATT
The DNA here is from genome assembly GCF_036562045.2 of Rhinolophus sinicus. NCBI lineage: Eukaryota > Metazoa > Chordata > Mammalia > Chiroptera > Rhinolophidae > Rhinolophus > Rhinolophus sinicus. The sequence goes on along the minus strand of NC_133755.1, from coordinate 181,720,811 downwards.
TGAAGCAAATTTAAAGAATAAGGTGGGAGGGCTATGCATATTCATTAATTCCAATTCAGGGGCTCTGATTGGATAGTCTTGGAACGAAGCCCTGTAAGGTTAGGAACCTGAAAGGAAGACAGGAGGGAACAAAAAACTTCTAATCTGGCAGGGTTTGATTTGTCAGTCGTGTGTGTCCATGTTTGGCCTGGGCTCCCGTCTTCCTTAGTGATGGACCTCTCGCTTTTTAATGGGCTCCGGAGAGCGAGCAGCGGCAGCTGTAGTACTTGAGTTCCCCAAATCTTAGTTCCACTATGCCCTGGAAGTCAGCTTAGGGTCGTTTGGTGGATAACTGCCTGCTCAAGCCGCTGGGACCAGTTTGATCTGGCTAGGTCGGTCGGGTGGTGAGGCGGCCTGGTGTTATCTGCTGAAAGACGCTAAAACAGCTAGGGAGAAAACAACGATTAGGGACTGCTTGCAGTGTTAGATCCCTCAGGAGCCACCGGGTTTTAATGTTAGGGCCCGGTTTGGTTTCACATTTACTGCCCAAAACAATATGAGCTATAAGAGAAAGGGATGATTCTCTTTTCATCATAACTTGTCAATACATCTGACTTCCATGCCTCCAGATTTGAAAAAGCATTTCTCCCTCTCCAGATACTCACCAGCTTTCCAGCTGTACGCAGCATACTGATTCTCCCGGCCTCAGCAACTCATCTGTTCAATCTGATTTCCAGACTATTGAGGGGGTGGGGTGGTGTCTGGAGTTTCAGTTTATTGCCACCGCCAGGGAAGCAGACCCTACATTTAAATCACCATGTTCCTATTGTCTGTGCAGTTTTTTCCACGACTGTGCTGACCTGCAAAAGTAGCCAGGGTGGCCTCACATCCAGTGCTGTGGTCCCAAACTGGGATCAGGAGTGGGGCGTCTGCTGAGAAGTTGGAGCACCCACGAGTTTCCAGTAAGGGTAACCCCTCTTTTGCTAGAGAACAAGGAAAACATCTCCCACATAAGAAGGAACCAGGTCTGCCAACAAAGGCTGCACTTGGGAAAACTCAATGTCCAGAAGCCTTAGAGCAGGATCTCGTCATAAGATGAAATGCATAGTTCATCTTTCCTTTTGATTGCAGTCCTGATGGAGCCAAATGCGAGGCTGTCACAGAGTAAGTGAGCTGTGGCTGCTTTGTGAGTTTTGCCTGATTTCAGGTCTCACATTTCACATAATCCCATTCCTGAGGTGAACAAATGCCCCATCCCCGGGGACAATAGGCCCTCATCTTAGGAAATTGTCACAGAAGGGAGCCTGTGAGTAGTTCAAGCAGGGAGAACTCCTCTGACAGCCAAGGCCAGAACCAATTAATGCGGATTGCAGACACCCTTTCACTGAGTTGTTAACACAGACTGTACGTTTCCCACTCCACAAGCTGTGGCACAGTGCTCGCTTTTACAGCCAGACTGTGCATCTGATGAAATCGCTAACCGCTACCGGAGGACATCGTCCAGGACAAATCTGGGGAGATTCAGCACTGGTGTCTGGACATCCAGAGGTGCCTGGGGCAGCTCGTGGGGGAGCAGACATCAGGGGACCAGGGCTGCCTGGGAGCAGGCTCTTGACAGCGGCCATGGGACCTGTCCCAGCTACAAGGACACCGGGGGTGCCCCAGCATCCTAGGAATGAGGCTTAGGACATTTTCTTGCCTCTGTCTCTCCTTCTGTACTTTCTTCTTTCAGTGGGGACCCCACCACTTCACCCCACTCCTTCCCAATCCCTTACCCCCAGCACTAAGCCAGTGGAAGTCCAGTGGAGGCAGGATCCGATGTGTCTCCTGTGTTTACAGCACTTCCTTGATGGACTTTCTTTAACTCACTCACACTGATGCTTCACCTTGAATAAGCTTTCATCTCCTAGCGGAATGAAAGCCTTTTCTTTGTTAAGGAAAGGTCAGGCATTGGCAAGTACTGGGGTCCTTGTGGGAGGGGGCTGGACTCTTCATCCAGCCCTGAAAGGAGGAAAACTGACCTAGTGTTTAGGGTGGAGGAAAACTGACCTAGTGTTTGCTGAGCGGGTTCTAGGAGCCCTGCACGCCCCTGTCCCCCCCTTCCCCCAAGTGGCCTGCTCCCCTCGGGATGCTGAAGGTTTAGTCCAGGCTTCGGCAGGTCTGCTTAAAAGAGGACACATGTCAGGAACAGACAAAACTGTGTTCAGATTTTCAAATTGCAATTTTTCTAGCTCTGCAGTGTTGTCCATTTTACCTTAGGACTTCAGTCTCTTTGTAAAATGGGAATATTAACATCTATTCTTTAGAGTTAATGTCGGAGATATATATAGTACATGTGACAAATATAAATGTGTGTGTATGCTTATACCTATATGTGCTGTATATATTATAATATATGCTATTCTATAACTATATATATATATACTATTATACATTATAGTATTAGATAACATATACTTTTATCTGTTTCACCTTCTTGATTTTGTGTCCTAGGACACCAGGTAGCACATTTGTTTTTCACACCTAACTTGTTCTCAAGTTGGTATTGAATGATTTTCATGCCTGAGACTTTGAAGCTCTTCCCCGCCAGGCGTTTGCTCCTTTTCTGCTTATGTTGCATACAGATTACAGAGTCAAGCCCTTAATACCTAGTAGGTGTTCAATGAACTAAAGAATGCTGCTGCTTCTAATTCCAATGTTTCTAACCCAGGAGTATGCCTGAGAACAAACACTCTTCTCTAGATAGAACTAGTCGTGTCTCCTCAGAGTTCTGTCTTCAGCCTGACTTGGATCATTTCTCTTCTTCAAGTGGGTGATGTCACAGGCTGGGGTCACAGACAGAGCGTCCGGTGTTGAGAGGAGGGCTGTCGTTTTCCTGTGCCGGTCTGGACCCGATTCCTTAGTGCAGGAGTTCATGGACAATCAGTTGTCCTAGTTCATCTTTAGAGGGTATTGGAAAGGAAATACACTTAAAGCAATGTATCAAAATAAATAAGGTGTGTTTAATAGCATCAGGTCAATTTTTAGCACCCACTGAAATACTGTGGTACTTAGCATCAACTGCGTGACTGAAAATCTGTTTCCAACTTGAACATTTTCTGTAGGTTGTTTTGGGGGAGGTGGCAAGGGAGGCGAGGGCTGCCTTTTCGTGGGTTAGAGAGGAATGTCGGCGTGGGAAGCACGGGGTGGAGATCCAGTGTGGCCAGCCCAGCTCCTGCGGCCACAGGCGGCGTGACGCGGGTGGAAGCCGCGGGCGTGGCCGTGCTGGGAGACCGGCCTGCTTCCTGCCATGGGCGTCCGATCCGGCTCGGGGACTGGGCGGGGCGGGACGTGAGCGCTGCGCTGCCTGCCCAGGCGGCCACCCCTGCTGGGGGTGGGGGCGGAGGCTGCACACCGCGGGGGGCGTTCCAGCCGCGTCTCCTCCGGGCCTCCTGGTCCCGTCCGTCTTACACTATTCCTCCCGGGCTCCGTGTTCCCTTAGCCCCTGCTCCTTAGTTTTCCCCTCCCTGTCCCTTCGCCCTCGAAGCCGCCTCCACGTCCCCTCCTTGCTCCCTCCCATCCTTGCTCCCTGCTCCCTCCCCCCCCCCCCCCCCCCCCGCCGCGTGCTTCCCCCTACATGTCCCTCCAGGTCCCTTCAGTGCTCCTCCCTCCCGCCCCACCATCGCCCATCCTGCCTCCCCCCACCTGCCCCCTCCTTCCATCCCTCCCTGCGGACACAATGGAAGACCCTTCTTTCTGTGTCATCTTGTGAAAACAGGGAATTGGAACAGAGGTGTGTGAGCTTGTTTCTAAGAAGTTTGAGCATTCTTTCTGTTTTGAAACTGTATTACTGGTCAAAATTATGACTACAATATTTTAGGAATTTGGAGGAAAAAAGGAGTTTCATGACATTAATTTTTAAGGCAAGATCCTAGTAAGAGAATGGTGAAGCGTGGTAAGCAGTGATAGAGAGACAGCAGGTTGGGAGGGGCTGACGCTCCTGTCACTTGAGTCTAGCTGGGGTCTTGGTGGCTGCAGAGGGTGAGGGGCTCAGGGGTAGCCACTCTGGTGGGTCTCCTGGAGAACCTGCCCAGGCCGCAGGCTGAAGGAGGTACCGACTGACCTCCCTGGAGCTGACCAACTAGGCCGGCGACCAGCGGGAGGGACCCAGGCCCACCGTGGCCTGGCTGTTTGCCCAGCGGGCCTCAGCCCAGCCTCTGGGGCAGCTTGACTCTGTGGCCGCCCAGATGGCCTGAGGAACCCAGCTGGAATCTTCTAGACCCCATGGTAGGGACGGACTCCCATGGGCCAGCATCAGCTTTCCTTCCCTCAAATGTCAGGGAGCCACAATGTGGCTGGACCGTTTTCCGTGGATCTCAGTTGGGGCTTGGGGACCACACAGCTTGAGGCCAACTCCAAATCCCTTCATCCTCTGCGGTGCCACTAACCACTGCTTTCCCCTGCGGAATGAGCTCAAGCCCCTTGGCCACCACAGTCTGAGTGTCCTGTTGGCCGTCTCAGTGCCCAGGGCAGATCTCCTCCAGGCCACAACGCCAAACTCAGCTCACACACTGTGTGTGTGGGGGGGTGTTCCACGTGGGCGGGAAGCACAATTGTACCTCCTCCTGCTCCGCTGACCTGGAGCTAGTGACTTCAACAAACTGAGGCTGGGTTTTAAGGAGGGTGGGTAGGCATTTGACACGTCCCTAGGGTGCAGGGCACGTGCAGTGAGTCCCTCCCCACGACCCCAGCCCTGCAGCAGCCACGGCCACGGGGTCCAAGGTCCTGCCTCCACATGTCGTCCGAGGTGATGCCCTCAGCAGCCGCAAGCTGACCTGACCTCAAGGTGGACGTGGACGTGGAAGGACCCGAGCTTAGGCGCCCTGTGGAGGAGCAGGAGTGAGTGGGGGGTGCCTGGGAGCCCGGCTCAGGTGTTCCCACAGATAGCCTGTCGCTGGGTCCTCAGTACAGCTTCCCCGTCAGGAGCAGATTCTTCTCTGTCTGGCCCATCTCCCTTCCTGAGCCATAACATAAGCAAATTGGGAAGAAGCTTCTGGCTGAGAGTCACTGGCTCAGTCACCTGTGCACAGGTACCGAGCTCTGTGAACACGCTGGTTTCAGGCTTGAGGTGCAGCCATGAACAAGCGAGACAAAGCCCTGCTTTCCAGAGCTCAGCGTGGGAGGCCAGCATGAAACACAGAACAGTATCTGCGATGTATTGTCAGTGCTGGTTAGTATTATGGAAAAACCGGGAGTGACCGCCAGTGAGGGATGGGGTGTGGTGGGGGGTGTTGGGGATGTTTGTGTGCAGTGTTTGTGATAGGATGGCAGGTAGGTGACATTTGGTCAGAAGTCAGGTGACCATCTGGAGGAAGAGCATTCCAGGCAGAAGGAACAGCCAATGCAGGGGCTCTGAGCCAGGAGCCAGGGGGCCGCTGGGCAGTGTCTGAGTGGCAGGCAGGCGGGTGGGAGGTGTTGGCCACCTGAGGCAGGGGCCTGCAGGGCTGAGGCAGGGAGGGCAGGGAGGAGGCCCTTGCAGCAGTGTTGGGGGTGGGGATGGGCCCCTGACCAGGCTGGTAGGACATGGAGAGAACTGCTCAGATTGAAGCCACGTTTTAAAAGTGGTTTTAGTTTATTGCAGTAATGTACGTGTCACTTACACATGGCTTCTCAGTACTTAGATGCGCAGCTGCTGGCAGTTAGACCGATGACAGAGAGCTGGGATGCTGTCACTTTCTTTTGTCACGAGTGAAGGTGAAGCATTAAAACATGAGCTGCCCAGGTCTTCGTGGTTCTTCCTCCTGGGCTGTGGCTCTCCCATCCGTGAGGCTGACAGCCCCGCCCAGACATTTCACTGTTCTGAGAGCATCCTCAGGCCTGGGTTAGAGAAATGTCTAAGGAATGCAAGAAGCCACTCCAGGAAGCTGTAGGTTCACGACAATTACTTTAAAACAAACAAACGCCTTTGACCCATGCAACAGGGTTCAAAAAATTCAGTGGGTGAGAACGGAATTAAAGTTAATTTTCTTTTCTCAAGAAACAAAAGACAGTAGATTGTCCTTAAAAAAAAAAAAAATAACAGAAATCTGCCAAAAAATTCCTTCCAAGGTGGCACCAACTGCTTGTGACATTGACGTGTTGTGTTAACAGAGGTGTCTGGGCCAGGCCATCGTCTGCAGACACGGCGGTGGGACAGTCTTTGTTCTGAGGTGAAGGCTGACGTAAGGTGACTTCAGGATCTTAAGTATTTGGTAAATAAAAGCCTTTGGAAGGTCCAGACAAGACGATTCTGATGAGACAAACAGACTGAGGAAAAATGCATTTTCAATGGCTATGCATGTGAATTAGATAACAGATAATTTTTGCTCAAAGCGAAAGCTTCTCAAATCCACATTACCCCAATCAAAAGCTCATTCATCAATTGGTTATGCTCTCTGACATTTTGCGATTGAACTTTTTGGTTGCAAGGAATTTTGGGGCAGGGGGGAGTGTTCGATCTTCACCAAATTTAAGTTTGTGACCCTCTAGGGAAAGGCTTGGACTTCTTGAAAACTGAGTATCAAAAATTGTATTGGAAACAATCACTCAGAGGAGAAAACCTACTGTGTGCCAGGCACTCTCCATGTCTCCTCATGCGGGCTCCCAGCAATTCTGGGAGGGACGCTTCTGGGTCACCAGGAGAGTCAGTAGTTTTCTGGGGACCACAGAGCCCATAGCAGAACCGTAGATGTACCCCCGGCTCTTACAAAACCAGAAGGCAGGACTTGGAAACTCGGCAAGACAATGCACGCAGTGTATGTAGCAGTGAAAAGACTCGCCCTCCGTGGACTGCTCACATATCAGTGACGCCTAAATATTGGAATTGGGAGGTATGAGACTGACAGGGAAAGGTTTCGCCAAGTTCAGAGACTAACTCAGACCAAGGTCAGGAGTGCTCAGGCTCCAAGCTGACCTTTCTGAAGTCCTCTCGCGCCTGCGTGGCCGGTATCTCCGTCACTGCACCTGCCATCCTTCAGCACGAGATGTCATCGCGTCTAATCACAAGGCAGAGGCAACCCAGCAACTCACTCACGTCAGCGAGCTGACTCCGAAATTTTATATTCTGTCAAAAAGAAATTTATAGACAAGTTAAACACATTAGCATAATTTAAACTTCTCTCCCACATTTAAATAATGCTGTCTTCTATATTCTTCTGCAGTATCATAATTATCAGTAATTAAAATATTAAATGCCTCATCGTTGAAATGGTTTCCATTTCTTCTCTGTGCTGTCAAGATAATGACTGCTAGCTTTTGTTCTGATGGGGGCCAAGGGAAGCAAAGGGCATGTGAGAAGGAGCCTGTGGGGGGGGGGTGTGCGGGTGGAACTCGGTGCTGCTGAAGCACCCACGTTAGCCTGGGTCTGACCCCGCTGGGGAGCTGCTGTTGGAACCTGAAGCTTCGGGTCTAAAATTAGCTGTGTGCTCTGTGTCCTGGGAACTGACTGAGCACTCGCAGCTGCTCTAACTTTTATCTCCTGAAAGTACTAAGTGGAACAACCCCTGCCCCGATCCTACCGGCTTCATTCTGTGTCTCCACCAGTGACTCCCGTGTTGAGGAAGACAGAAGGATGGGGACATCTGTTCCAAGTGTACAAGAGAGATCCTAGGTCAGGCTGTCTGGACCCACGACATCCACTCACTGCTTCCCCCAGGGTCTCTACCTCTGCCAGGTGTCCACTGGGCTTGAACAGTCAGCCCCATGCTGGAGGCTGCACTTGCAGCGTGTGACACTGGGCTGCTTCAGTTTGGGGAGAGCTAGTTAGTAAGCATGGTAGAAGCTGTCCCCAGTCTCTGAGGGTTGGTTAGTTTGTTTGTTTGGTGGTTTTTGCAGGGGAAAACGAAGCACTTGCCTTCATCCCAAGTACCTCTCTGTTTGAACAGGTGCACTGCAAATTTAGTAAAAAAGAAAAGAAAAGAAAGAAAAGTCCTGCTTGGTAGAGGAGTGATGGGAAAGCAGGGGAACAAAAAGATATTCTGGATGTCACACATTTACCAGTTGCCTGAGGCCGAATGAGACATCAGGTCTTCTCAAAAATAATTTCTAGAGGTGGCCGGATGGCTCAGTTGGTTAGAGCGCGAGCTCTCAACAACAAGGTTGCTGGTTCAATTCCCACATGGGATGGTGGGCCGCGCCCCCTGCAACTAAAGATTGAAAACAGCGACTAAACTAGGAGCTGAGCTGCGCCCTCCACAACTAGATTGAAGGACAATGACTTGGAGCTGACGGGCCCTGGAGAAACACATTGTTCCCCAATAAAAATAAAAAAATAAAAATAAAAATAATAATTTCCAGTGAGACATTCATTTATTCAACAATTTATTGAGTATCTACTCTGTGTCCTGCTCTTTGCAAGGTGCTTCTGATACAGGACCCAGACCCTTCCTGGGGGTTGGTGGGGTGTACAGGACCAAAAGGAAAGAAGCACTACTCATGTTACAGGGGTCACCCTGCTATTTGGGAGTACCTGGCCTGATTATATAGATTAATAACTTCATACATTTCCTGGAAGTTGGGTGAAAGTTTTAAGAATTATTGTGGGACTAAGATTTGTTTTCTGGGTGTTGGTTTCTAATATGCATAGTTATAAATTAAATGTTTTCCCTTCAACACTAAAGTAATGTTTCCCCTTTTAAAAGCTGGTTCTAAGATTCTGTTCTATACAAAATCCACTCATACGATATTTTCTCAAGCTGCAAAATTTGAGGGTACTGCTATCTGCAGGCATTGTATAGTCTCAGCTACTTTTCAACGGTCAAAAGCATGAATACATCTACAATGCCAGATGTGATAAATGTTTGGTGTTAATCGGTCGAGTTGATTAGTACTTAATAAATAGCTCTTAGCCTTCTTTGAGTGGTCTCTGAGGTTAAAATGTTGACAGTACCATTAATTTGCTTTAAGTTAATGGAATACAATTTTAATACACAGTGATTTCAAATCATGGAGTGGCTGTCAAATTTATATTTTCCTCTTGCCAGGTCTTAATATTTACCTAAATTTTAAGGCTACTGAATGTCACTGCAATGAATAGGAACATAATGACTATCACAGGGATTGGTTTGGAGACAGTGTGGCACAGCTATGAGAGAAGGTTTTCAGGGAGAGTTCATCTGGAAATGTGAGCTGATGAATTAGTGAAAGAACTGAGGTTCATGACTGTATCATTTAGCTGCTTTTCTGTTGAATAATAATTTAATTTTTTCTTTTACTAAAGTAATCTCTTGTGCAAATGCTGCATTGGCAGGGGTGCAGCCCACAGAGGGTCGGAAGTCCTTACCTGCAGAGCGGTGTGGGTTGCGCGGGTCAGGACGCTCAGAGCCCAGGACTGCCTTCCAGGTGCTCACACACTCAGGTGTGAAGAACAAGAGCCTCAGGTTCACGCTGAATTATCGAGCTGATCAAACTCACCGTAGGGGCCACAGAGACATATGTAGAACTCAGCAAGTCTAGGGAACGGAGAGAAGCAAATGGATTGTTTGTGATGAACCTGTGAAGTGATCCTGCTGCTCTGCAACAGAAGCTTGCACAAGACTCCGATTGTTATTTGCTATAAAAGTTAGTATCTATTCACTATAGGAGATTTTAAAAATAAGTACAATTTGAAATTTGAAAAATCCTTAATCCTATAGCAACGATAACAATCCTGTTAGAATCTTTTGCTACAGATCTTTGTGGTTCATTTATACATGTATTTTTCAAACAAAAATGAATGAAAATCATACACGCTCTTCTAATCGGTTATACTTTTTACTTAACTGTATCAGAAACATTTTCTACATCATTTGAATATAGTTTCTCGCCAAATATAATTTGTAGAATTCAAAAGATGTTGCGTTTTAAAAATCCCCTCCCAAATTTATATTAACAACCTGTGTTTGGGGAGTCTAAAACACAGATTTTTAAAAAGAATGCCTGTGTGTTACTGGGTACAGTGTGACCACAGAATAATATGCACAGATGGAGCTGAATAACATTAAACAACCGAGTAAACGTATTTAATATTATGACTCCAGCCTATCTATCATTCATCCCTCTGCTCATTTGAAAAGCCGTTGCTAAACCCCGCGGGGCCGGGGGGCAGGCCCTGTGCTGGGCACCGGCAGTGGGGGAGGGGCGCATGCCAGCGCCTTCCCTGGATGAGCTCACAGCCGGGCGGACAGCGCGTGACGCACAACCACTGCAGTGCGGTCCAGAAGGGGCTTCAGTCGTGGTTTAGGCCAAATACCGTGGAAATGGAGGAGGAGCAAGTGGATTGACCTGGTGGGGCTCCGGACCCCGTGGGCTGAGAGGCGCGGCCCCTGCTGAGGCCGGCAGGACGCGTGGGTGACCACTCTGCGGAGGTGTGAGGGGACTGAGATCCCTGGGAATGTGCACAGGTCGGAGGCACGTCTCAGGGCAGCTGCTGGTGGCAGCGGGGAGGACGGGTGCACGTGACGGAAGCCAGGAGCCGAGACACGTGGGACGCGCGCTGATCACGAGCTACACGGTGTGAAGCGTCTCTGTCTCGCGGTGGAAGTGCCGTCTTTAAAGAAGCAGGAAGGACTTAGGGTAGAAGTAATGAGACCGGCAACTGATGAGATGTGGACAGTGAGAGGTGGCGTCAGAAATCAGCCGCGTGTGCTGATGGAGGGGGCACGTGGTGATCAGGATACAGGGCAGGGGCAGGGTGCGAGGAGAAAAGGAACCTGGTTTTGGAAATGTTGAGTCTGAGATGCCTGCAGGATGTCCAGCCGCCAGTGGACACGCAGGACTCAGGCTCAGATGGCGGCCTCAAAAATGTGCACAGGAAAATCTACATATTTGTCAGCCACACATCAGGCGACCCTTTCAGCCCCTGACATTTCCTCCATCTCCAACTGGCATTTTAAACCTAGAAGTAAGGAAATCATGAAATCAACGCTTTCTCAAGGGTTTAGATTTACACTCGACAGCTGCTGACAGAAATGGACACCGTCCAGCAGAGCTGAAGTAAACAGCCGGGTTAGTCGCCTGTCACCTTGAAACAAGGTTCCATCATTTGCTATAGATTTGCTGCAAGTAAATTTAGCAACTGTCTTTGGAAGCCCTTCAGACTTCGTGGCCCATTATTAAATGAAAGAACAGGTTCATATGAAATCTGCTCTATTTCTGAGTCTGAAATAATCATTCATAGAATAATATGATTCTTGCTTGTAAGGACGTGACTTCCATCCGCACATTTCCCACATGCAGACTGAGCCGGTGGGGGACCTTCACACCTCTAATCGAAAGGCAAACCTCAGCTCCCAGAGCTGCACTATTTTTTCCTACATAAATTGGCTTACATTTTGCTTTTAGTATTTATTTGCCCAGCCTTCCCCCAGGATTGGAAAATGCTTGAACTTAAAGACCTTAACTTTGACTTCTTTACGATTCCCTAAAGAGAAGCGTTTCGGTGTGACCAGCCAGCCAGCACAAAGGAAACAAACATCGGCAGATTTGCAAACGCGTCATGATCTTGTTGAAGTTTCTTTTTCTCCTCCGTCGTTTCCCTTTCTGTTTCTTGTTTGGAGGGGAGTCTGGGAGAAAATGTGGATGTATACGGAGGAGGGGGTGGGATGGAGTGGAGATGGGCAGCAGTGAAGGCGGACTGAGCAGAGGGGACGTGCAGAAAGGCGCAGAGCCGTGGAGGCAGGGCGACTCCCACCCGCCGGTAGCCGGCCTCGTGGCAGCTGGGTTTCCAATGTGTACGTGGACTCAGAGAGCAGGCGTGAGAACACGCGCCGTGTGTAGGACAGCCCCTGGTGAGTGACCCACAGCCGGGAACGTTCTCTTAAGATGTGAGACGAATACGGACTGATAGGCAGGCCTGTTTGACTCTTCATCTTGCGAATGTTAAAATTCTACGGCACTTTTTAATTTCAGCTGTACGGTCTCATTTGCCACCCCCCCCCCCCCCCATGAGATAAACGGCAAAGCATATCTTGTTTTACAGAACAGAAACTGAAGTGCAGAGTTTAAGCTGTTTTTCTAAACTCGCTGAGAGTCAGAACTGGAATGCAGCTCTCCCATTTCCAAGCCAGGGTTCCTCGCTCTGCTCTCTCTCCCTCAGTTCAGGCGAGCTGGCAGGGATGGGCGGGGATTCTGTGGCAAGCATGAGTGGTTTGTGCACACGCTGTAACGCCTCCTAAGCCTGATGGCATGAGACACACCTGCAGTCTCGCGTGCGTCACGCTGCATGTCTGCTGCTCAACCTGACATTCGAGGCCATCCTCAATGTCACCGACCCCTAATATCCAGCACGTTCTCTCCAGCCTGTCGCATCTATGGTGTGTGTGTGTGTGTGTTGGGGGGGGTGGGGCGAGGCTGTGTCCTGGACTGGCTGCCCTGTGTCTCTTCTGGGGGCTGTCCTCCACCTCCCCTACCTGTCCCTCACTGTACGCCAGCGGGCTGCTGGAGACACCTGGTGGTTTGGTCTAGGGGTGGGCCCTGGACCCATAGGGGCCAGTGAGTGTCTCCCCAAGAGTTTTGTCCCCAGCGTGACCTCTTAGTGGCTGAAGCAGCTGGGCCCGAGCTCTAGAGCTGCTCATCTTGTTGTTTTCTTCTACACCAAGCCCTCTGGTCTGTCAGGCAGGGAGAAGCAGAAGCAGGATCCAGGGAAAGCATCTTGAGAGTTCTGAGTTCCTAATTCCGATGTCTCCTCCCTTCCTGTCGCGTGGGCCTTGACTTTCCCTCTAGGTTTCTTGTTTTTCTTTCTCTTCCCTGACACGGGCTGCACACGGTTCCCACCATCTGCAACCAGAGCTGTGTTAACTGCTACAGCATGGCTGCCCTCCAGCCCCACCCCCACCCCGTCCCTCGTCTGTCACCCCATCTTAGAGGCTTCCTTGCTGTCACACTCCGCTTTGTGTACCCCACACCCTAACCAATAAGGAAGCCCCCCAGGGCCACTCCCTCCGTGAATCCTTTCCCAGGGCTGTGCCCCTCTCTCTCTCCCAACCTCTGGGACACACACGGCACTCTGTAGCCTAGCTTGGTGTTGGCTGATAGTCACAGCCTGTCACTGTTTTGTGTTGCTCTGATTGTTGTGGACTCTCATACACTCATTGACTTACCAAACACTGAAGTCCTCGCAGGGCCTAATATTTCCCAGGCAGGGGCCTGAGAACTCCGAGCATTAGCTCATTTGACCCTCGCAGTGTTCCTATTGCTGTCCCACTGTACAGACAGGAAAACCGAGCAGAGCCCATGTTGCCCCAGCCAGAAGTGGAGTCAGACAGCAGTCCCCAGCTCATGCTGTCACCTCCTGCTCGGCTGCCCCTGTGCACGGATGGAAGGCTCCCGAAGCCCAGAGACTGTATCAGCCCCTGAGACACATCTCCTGTGGGAGCTAGCACAATGAGGGTGCAATGATGATCGGTCAATAAATATTAAAATGAAAGGTCACTCGAGTTGCTATGTCAGGGGCCTGCTCTCCTCTGGGAACGGGCAGCTTTGGGAGGGCTGAACCTGGAGGTGTGAGGCGGGAAGGGAACTGTGGTATAAGGGGGTGTCAGACCCTCCCACAGAACCAGCCCTCACCCCCCATGGACCACAGCTGCCCCCAAACACAGTAGGGAAGATGGCACAAGGGGCTAGTAGAAGCAACGATATACTCGTATATCATACAAGTACAATACTTCTGGCGGTCTGTGATCAGAGGAAACGGAACTGGAAGTTGGAAGGCCGAGTACGGCACTCAGGCCAGTCTCTGAGGACGTGGTGCCTCAGGACCTCCTTCCAGCATTTCCCTTCTTCTTTCCACCCCTCCCCCACCCCAGGCAGTCCTGCCTTTTCATGATGTCCAAACCCCGAGCTAGGTGACCCAGGACTCTAATGTCTTGTCCCCCCCCAAGCCCTCCATCAAACATCATCGATCTTGTATTCTCGCCTCACGGGGCAATTTTCTCACGTAACCGTGTCACTGAGGAGTTGCTTGGTGACTAAACTGTTCTTGACCTCTGTTAGATGTAACATCTAGATTTCCATAACAAGATACCAAACCCAGTTAAAATGCCTGCCCCTTAAGAATAAAAACATCCTGAATTCTGTAGTTTGGGGCAGAAAAGCAGGGAACAGATTTTTTTTTTTTTTTTTTTTTTTGCTGTTGTCAACTGATTGACTCTCTGCTACTACATCCTTACTGAGCATGCTCAGTGTCTGGGCACCGGAGCTCAGTGACAAGAAAGCTTCATTCCCTGCTTATTTTATCTATTTCTGCATGTAACGGTGACCCTGACAGTGTTTGTTCTTTTGTGTGAACAGGCAGCCAGAGATAAAAATCAAGTGCAATTTTAAACTTTTAATCTTCTTTCAGAATTGTAGATGCATACAGAGCCCATTTCCATCCTGTGATTCACTCACTTTTCTGGGGCCAGGGATCGTCTGGAGAAATACACCGTGAGCCTTGATGCTTGCTCTGTCAGTTACCATATAATGCCAGGTTGCGGAGGCAGAGGGACAGGCTGAGGCCATAGCTTACTGTTCGTCTAACTACAATCATTTTCCGGATGGGTTTGGCTCTTCTCTGGCTTTTTTTTTTTTTTGTAGGAAATAAGGACAACAAATAGAAATATGGCTGTATGAACAGGTTTCTAGAAATCTTGGACGTTGGTTTCTATTTTGTTGTATTTCTATGTAAAGAAGTTAAGAATTTTTAAATGATATTAAGTGAATAAGAATTTAAAGAATATGGAAATCATAGAAGTAAGTGGTTGTGAAATAGTCGATCAATTTAAACGTGACTCCTTTTTCTCTCCATCAGGCCAATAATTTCACTTTAAGATGAAATCTTTTAAATAGTTATGAATCATTTCATAGGCGTTTGTCTGTTATTTCATTTATTATTTCGTAATAATACTGAATCCTGTGTGAAAAGTAAGGCTGGATAATTCCATCCCGTGTTATGGTCAATGGAACGACATCTGGAGCCACTGGGTGGCTTGAGAAGCCATGTGGGTACAAGTGGTCAGTGGGAACCCAGGTGGCCGGACCACTCACCTAGTAGTCTTCCCAACACTGGATCCGACTCCCACATGTATGGCCCACAACCCTACACCCCAAACCCTTGGGGCCCAGTGTACCTTCAAATTCAGTATTGGTTGGATTTTTAAAAAGCAATAATTGTTTTATAATGCCTTTGACACCTTGATCAATTCAGATCAATTTGTTACATCCACCCCACCTCAGGGAGTATGCAGCCTTTGCAGATTGATTTCTTTTGCTTAATATGCTTTTAAGATTCTCCCACCTCTTTTCATAGCTGGATAGCCCATTTCTTTCTAGTGCTGATAATAGTCTGTTCTCTGGATATACAACCGTTTATCCGTCACCTTCTGAAGGATATCTCGGTTGAGTCCAAGTTTTGGCGATTACGAAAAAAAAGCTGCTCCAAACATCCGTGTGCAGACTTCTGTGTGGACATAAGTTGTCAGCTCATTTGGGAAAATACCACAGAGTACGACTGATGGATTGTCTGGTGAGAGTATGTTTGGTTTTGCAAGGAGCCACGGAACTGTCTCCCAAGGTGGCTGCACCATCTGCGTTCCCACCAGCAGCGTGTGAGGGTTCTTGTAGCTCCACAGCCTTGTCAGCGTTTGGTGCTGTCACTGCTCTGGATTTGGGCCATTCTCACACATGTGTGCTTGTGTCTCATGGTTGTTTTAATTTGCTTTCTCCTTGTGACACACGATGTAGAGCATCTGTTTGGCTTATTTACTATCTCTGTGTCTTCTTTGGTGGGGTGTCTGTTAAGATATTTGGCCCATTTTAAAAATCAGGTTATTTTCTTATTGTTGCGTTTAAAAGTTCTTTGTATATTTTGAATAACAGCCCTTTATCACATGTCTTTTGCCAATATTTTCTCCCAGTCTTTGTCTTATCATTTTCTTGACAATGTCTTTTGCAGAGCAGAAGTTTTTAATTTTAATGAAGTCCAGCTTATCAGTTATGTATTTCATGGACGGTGCCTTTGGTGAAGCATATAAAATGTCATCACCCTACCAAGGTTTTCTCCTATGTTACCTCCTAGGAGTTTTGTAGTTTGGCATTTTACATTTAGCATTTACATTTAGGTCTGTGATTCTGTGAGCTATTTTGAGTTAGTTTTTCTGACAGGCGTAAGATCTATGTCTAGATTCATTTCTTGCATGTGACGTCCAGTTGCTCCAGCACCATTTGTTGACAAGACTGTCCTTGCCACTGTGTTGCCTTTGCTCCTTCGTCAATGGCCACTTGACTGTATTGATGTGGGTCTACTTCTGGGCTCTCTGTTCTGTTCATTTGCTCTTTTGGTCTGTTCTTTCACCACATGACACTGCCTTGGTTCCTGTAGCTTTTCTTCAGTCTCGAAGTCAGGTAGTGTCAGCTCTTGAACTTTGTTCTTCTTCTGTATCGTGTTGGGTGTTTTGGATCTTCCGCCTGCGTATAAACCTCACCATTAGTTTCTCACGACCCACCAAATACCCTTCTGGGATTTTGATTGGGATTGCATTAACTCGGTAGCTCAATTTGGGAAGAACTCACATCTAGACAATATTGAGTCTTATCCATGAACTTGGGATATCTCTCCATCTCTTTGTTCTTCTCGATTTTGTTAAAATTTTTATAGCTTTCCACACGCAGACCTTGTACATATTTTGTTAGATTTATAGCTGAGTATTCCATGTGGGCATTATTTTAAAATTACATTTATATAGAACATCATTATGCCAAGCTGACCTTTGTAGAGTACCTAGGATGAGTCTCAGTGAAAAGTCATTGGACCTCTCTCTCAGATTCAGTTTCCTCTTTGCATAGTAAAGATCGCTGTGTCTGGTTTGCAGGTTGGTTTGCAGAGAGTAGAAGTGAATATAAAGAATAGATAGTAAGATTTAGAGAAAATATAAAATTTTAAACATTTCTGTATTTAAAAAATTTTAGACCTGCAATTTGTATTTCACTAATCATTAACTATGATGTGGTTATCTTAAACTTTACTAAGGCAACTTGAGACTTGAAAAAGCCACTACTTGTTTTAAAAATAGTTTCACTGATAGAGCAACTACAATCTTTTACTTCATGAACAGTGCCAGTCAGTGTGAAAAACAAGTCTTATTTTACCTAGAGTTGTAGGATATTTATTTAGCTAGAAGACTTTTTTTTTCTTTTAGGACCCTCACTGTTTCTTGCTTCACCACTAATCAATTTTGCTAAAGTTGTTAAAAATATTTTTTTCTTTAAAACACTGAACCTGGAAATTAGAAATAACTTTTTTTTTTCTGGACAATATGGTATTATCTTCTGAAAAATATTTGTCTGGTGCCTACTGCCTACACAGCACATTGTCCCAGTGGATGGAAAATAAGTAGACGACAGAAGTATGACATGTTCATAGCTTTCTTGTTTCCCAAAAGAACTGGAGGTGGTTGGTTTACAATGGGAACGTTGGCTCATTAAGACCAAAGATGACCAGTAGAAGACAAAATTAAAAACAAACAAATAAATGGAAGTGGTACAGAGAGCAGTATGTAAAAACATTTTAGTTCAGAACAAAGTTCGCAGCTGAGCCACACTCGGACGCTGCAGCTCCAGCGGCAGGAGCAGAAACTCAGCACGTGGTTAGTGAGCTGGTGACCTCCCTGCTTTTGTCACAACTGTCCCAGGAGGAGACAGACCCAGCCTACAGTATGCACTACACAGACAGGGCACAGTGGCCAAGGAGAGGGAGGCCCGAGATGGGGGGCCCAGGACGGCAACCGAAAGGATGGGAGAATTCAAGGGGGCATTCTGGAAGGATCCAGTTTATTTGGGGGGGGGGCAGCGAGTAAGCCCAGCTGAGGGCATGGGGGCAGAAAAGGTGTTTCCTGAGGTTCTAGGTAGGCCAGTTGGCGATGGAGGGAAGGAAGCATGGAAAAGACAACGTGAGTGTAACTGTCAGTCATCCTGGATTCCCCTCTAAGCAGTGTGAACTTGAGCTTCCAGGCCATTCCTTGTTCTGTCAGAGAGAGGAAAAGACAGTCCATTTTTTGCGAGGAATGGAGAGTTTAGTTTTGGAGAAGGTGACTTTGAAGGGACGGTGGTCAACTGTCCAACAGAATCCTGGAGGCAGAAGAGAGATGTGGTCAGTGGTCAGTGCTGGTAGGTATACTGGAGGGATTATGACACGGAAATTATAGTGGGTCAAGGAGAGTTAGGAGCTGGGAGGACGTGACTGGAGTGAGTCAAGCACACAGCAGACTCTGGAGTGTGTGTCCTGATCAGACCTCAGAGCAGATGCCAAGAAGGGAAGGGGGAGGCCTTGCATCCCGTCCTCACGGAGAGAGAGGCAGTGTTCAGGAACGAGACAACACGTCATCGCATTTCACAGTCCTCGATCAGATCAGCATAGGTTTTGGGAGTTTTGTTCGTGCAGAGATGAAAGAAGGAACGTCAGTGCACAATGGCCTCAGGACAGTTAGCCGTGATTCCAGGGGCAGCCCGTGTTCTCTCTGCTGGCCTTGGAGAATTCAGTGTTTCCAAAGCACACAGGTCCGGAGGGAGTCATCCAGTTTACCTCTCCTGAACCACCTGCCTTGCCAAGTCGGAGGCCAGAAAGGGTTGATGTGGAAATCCTTGCCCTGGGCGGGGTGATGGACGTGCCCCTGGTCCAGAGAGGAGGTCTGGGAGCCCACAGGGAGGCCTGCTGCCAAGCGTCCTGCGTGCCTGCCAGCAGACTCCACCACCTCGCACAGAGAGTGAGGTTATTTACCGTCTGGGGAGAAACGTCTGCTTTCGGGGGAGGGAGGGGCTTGTGTGCTTCCAGCTGACTTGGAGAACTCATTTCACAGGTTGCATCATTAGCTCTTCATACAGAAAGCCCTGCCCCCAATATGCTGGCCATGGCAATGTACACTATGCAGGCTAGTGTTGACCCCAACATGTAGGCTGTGGCTCATTTCACCATCTGGTAGAGCCAGGGGCAGTGTGGCCTTGTTCCCTACACATCTTAGAACGTGTCCCTGAAGCATCATTCGTTTGTTAACTTTGCCCAGTGAGCAGCCAGCAGGCTTGCTGGAAGCCAGATGAGGTATTAGGCCGCCTGTGCCAGGCAGAAACGCACGGTGCCAGCCTCTGAGCGCATGCTGCGGTCACACCGCCCTTGCAATGTGGTGTGAAGGTACTGAGAAGGTGTGCGGGGGTCTTGGGTGAAGTGTGGGGGCTGCTCGCATGGCCTTTGGGGTTTGGTGGCGAGGTGTGGCAGCCATGGGCCAGCAGGGGCACAGAGCTGAGAGGCCTGGGCTCTGACGAGTGAGGGGAGCCAAGGAAGACCTGGGAGGATCGAAGGCCAGCGAAGGACGGGCCTGAAAGCTGCAGGAGTGAGGACAGGGTGCTAAGAAGAGGGCCCAGGACGGGGCGGGCACAGGGCACAGGCCAAGCAGTGGCATTCAGGGCTGCCAAGGGGTGAGTCCACTCTTCGGGGAAGAACAAGCTTCTTGTCAGTGGAGGGCAAACATCAGGGTCCCTGGCCAGGTGGTGGTTCTCTGCTTCACAAGCTGTGTACATTTACACTTTAGTCCTGTGATGAAGAATGCTTAGGGTGAAATAATGTGTCTCCAAAGTCTGCCGAGTGCTAAACCTAGATTACTGACAGGCGCTCTTTCCTTCCTTAACTCAGCCCGACATTGGCAAAATATCTGACGTGGAATGCTCTAATTGTACTTACTGCTCTCATTGCCACTGTGGTGTCACGGCTCTTAGCAAGCAACGGTGTCTGACGCCACGTGCGGCCGCACGCGCAGTCTGCCATGTTACCACGCAACCTTCGTCGTTTTACATGGGGCAGAGTGCTTTCCAGTGGGTTACAAAAGTACTTTCCATTTTGACTTGTGCAAAGGCCGTGGTATAAATCAGTTGACAAAAGTGGTGGCTTCATGTTTTCCTTGCCTTAGACAGGTAAATACGAAATGGCTCTCTGCTTTGCCAAGAAATTTGAGTACCGGTGTTTCCCTCAAGTTGTCCAGAATAGCAAGTTCTGGAAAATGTGTAAACTATGACGAATAATTCGTTATCCGCTACAGAGCATAATCCCAGCCGGAGACAACGGATGATAGAAAGGTAGGTCATGTGATCTAAGCTGTCCACTTTCCGGAGAGGACAGCCGGCCCCCAGGACACTTCAGAGCGGGCCAGGTAGTGGTAGCACTTGGGCTGGCCCGTCCGCCCTCCTCCCTGCACATCACATGCCATCCACACATCGTTTCACTCGCACACCTGCTTCATTCCAGGACTCGCAGGAGAACCAGGAGAGCAGGCACTGCTGGGGCAGAGGTGAGGGGTTTCTGGGAGGAGAGCCCCTGGTATCGCTTTCCTCCTCCTCCTCCGTAAGTACTATGGTGAGTGCATTGACAAGGCAGCCTTTGATGCCACGGCGATGGATAGAAAGAAACACTAGAGGTTGACAGTGACCGGCAGCGATTAAAGACCCCGTTCAGCATGGCGACGGTTCCATGCTCGCAGTGCCCACGCTCGCGAGTGAACCTCCGAAGACCGTCCAGGGCGCTGTGAGCTGCGGGTTCCTGAGAGCTTTCCCAGGCAGAGTGGTCAGAAAGGGAAGCTGGCGTGTCCAGCAGCCCAGCTACCACACAAGCAGGGAGAAGAGAACAAGGGCCGTGAAAGGGAAGTGATGGAAATCTGTCTGCACAGTGGGGTCCCCCGACGTCCGTGGAAGGCTTCACAAATGGCTTTTGAAATACGACTCCTCTTCTTTAGACTGTGACCATCTTCGTCTCTCGATCCGGCAGGAATTCTCAGTTCTCTTCGTACCCGTACACTGGCTTCAGTGGCAGAAAAAATGTGACTGTGGCTTTGCAGACAGAGACGGAACCAGGCAGGAGGCACACTCAACTCCAGAAACAACGGCAGTCGGGCCAAATGCAGATGTTACCGTCATCAACTCCACAGCCCAAGGCGTGACCCTCCTGTTTAGGGAACCATCCCTGCCAGCAATGCAATCGCCTTTGTAGCTTCAGCTTGAATCTGAATTTCTAAGAGGACTTTGGGGAGTTAAGGCATGTTCTTTGCAAATGTGTCTAAAGCTCCACAGAAACGGGAGGCTGACGTTGAACTTGCCCTTTTCTCCTTTCCAATGACTGCTCAGCATTTCCAGAGCCATAGCTCTCACTTGACCTCATGCCATCCTGGTCCCACGTCTCCCTCAAGCTTTGGCCCCAAGTCCCCTCTGCAAACTTCCCTTTCTACTGTATGTCAGCTCTGCTGTAATCACTGCTTTCCTGCCAAGAAAACAGGTTGTAACCCAACTCATGCTGTGCTGAGGGCGGGACAGAAAGGCAGCTGACGGGAGCTGAAATCAGACGTGGCGTATGCAGCCCAGTGTACTGACTCAGGAGTCAACATCTTAGCTTCGTGCAAGTGGGGAGAAGCAGGGGTAGAGAGAGTGATGGCCTCTATTTAGCGAAGATCCCAAGAGATGAATCAACTTCTCTACTGCCCACAAGCATCCTACTTGTGTCAGGAAAGGAGAACTGCAGGCGAGCCCACATCTGTACATCTGACTTGTGAATGCGGTGGAGTTTTGGTTTTTCTTTGTTGAAAGAGAATCAAATGCACACGTTAAAAAAATTTAGTATAAACTTACAAAAATGTCCTTCCCGTTTCTTCATCTCAAGTTTTCTCTTCCATTTGGACAGTGACAGGACTTAAGCCGCAGGAGTACAACTGGCCCTAACAACTCTGGGAGAGAAGACCGGGCCTCGCAGAGCAGGGCCTCGCAGAGGCGTGTGACGTACCACGCGGCGCGCCTGTGAAGGCCAGAGAAATAAGGGGACAATTCAGGCACCTCAGTTATAAGGAGTGCTATTGTTGTGTGATCAACGTGTCTTTTAAATTTACTCAGGAAAACCCGATATCTAAAGCAGTTGATTCCGGTTCCAAGGTGCACCTGTCATCAGTGTAACGAGGTCCTGGACGGCTGTGGCTCAGTGTCTAAGGCGGCCCCTCTGAGGAAGAGACACCCATGTCTCAGGAATATCCTGGGGGCTCAGCCATGGGGCATGTCCACCAAGTAGCCAAAGAAACACATGCAGCAGAGTCGGGGCTGGCTCGGGAAGACCCTCGAATAGTAAATCCCAGGAGGAAGGCAAGTTCACAAATAGGAAATGAGCCCCGGGATCAATAAGAACCCGTGTTCTAGGAAGGAATGTTCTGGGCAGCAGCGTGTGGAATAAGGACAAGCGGGTCCAGGGCAGCGAGACCCCTTCCATGCACAGTGGGTAGACGAGCCCAGTCAGTGGACACGAGTGGGGTCCGTTGGGCAAGCGTCTTCCGTTAACATAAAGTGACGTGCAGCTCCTTTGTGAATCCCTCATCGTGTGTGGACTTGCCACGGCCACATACCCAAGACTGAAAATCCACCCTACACAAAAGAACACGACGTGCACTGCTCCCCACTCCCGCGGATGTGTCACCTCTGGGAGGTGGGCTAGAAAATGCTGTCACTGCAGTCCACAGATAGACGACAAGGCCAGAAAAAGGCGTTCTTGCTCATTTGATCCTTTTTTAAAAGGTCAAGCGGTTACACAATCACTTGGCCAAGCCTGTAACAGGGATAATGAAAGTGAGAAAGACATTAAATTTCAATCCAGTCATGGCTGAGCCAAATGCAGTCCATTTAATATGCAATTTGGGGAGAACCAGCCTCAACTGGAACACCTTAGCCATGTTTCTGGAGAAAGGTTACTGACCAGGGTCAGTTTTTATCACTGAAGAATCTTTCATTTTGGAAATCGGTACCTTTAGAATTGTGATTTGCCTCTTATAAAACTATGCTGGTTGCTATTTTTATTTTTTCTCTCTGACACATTATTTTTATGTGCTTCTGTGCTCAGTGGCCTGGGTTTTGTCACCCATGGAGCATCTCAGGATGGTAACCTCTGAGGATGGCAAAGAAGGGCCACCTGTCACATGTATAACCTGGCAGAAATCAACCAATTAATTAGGCCCACGTTGATGTTTATATTCTAAAACTAGTCATGTGTTATTTTAGTACTGATTGACTGCCACTGAAGAGATTTGAAGACCTTAAAAAAGAAAAAAATCCTAAAATTCATTTTTGGATCAAAAGAATGAATGCAAATATGTTGACCAAATCTGTAAGCTCAATAAACATGATTCCCACATCCAGTGGCAGCAGATGAGAAGGGTAGTCGGTCACTGGATGGACAATGGATGTGCCGCCATCAGCACATACAAACCTCCCAATATGTGAATATGGTGAAGGGAGTGGGGTAGGAAGAACCTTTCCTCTACTCTTCTTGGTTCTTCCAGCTGGTCTGTTAATCAAATGGACACGAGACAGATTAACAAGAGAAAGTAACCACACTTAATACCTATGCACGTATGGGAACCCCACATACACGAGAGAGTCAGAGACCCCACATCTATGAGAGGTTCAGGGACAGAAAGGGAAAATTAGGGCTATATGGCATTCTGAGCAAGGGATGGGGTGAGGCATGTGTGGCTTCAGAGGGGAGGAGGGTCATTTGTAGGACGGTAAGAGCTGTTCAGTCATTAGAAGTTTGTCCTAGCCTGTAGATAGGTCATCAAAGGTTGTTTCTGGTGATAGCTCTTATTATGAGGAAGGCCCCAAATTTAAATTCTCTAAGGGAGAGGTAAAAGTGTCTCATCAGCCCACGGGTCTCGATTGCCTTCAGCTCAAAATAATTCAGTGCTTTGCAAAGTGGCCTGTCTGGGCGAGGCATGTTCTGAACCCCTTCAAGGTGCCATCCCAAGATTTGGCGAGGACACAGAAACCACCCGTGAGCCTCCATGTAGGTGTCACAAGAGCAGGGCATTGTGGACACGGACACAGCTGTTCTTAGACACTGCTGTCCCCTTTCTGTCTGCTGGGACCCTGGAAGGGGACCCAGACAAACTCCGGAGGTACCCTGCGTCCGAAAGGTCAGGACCAGCTCACCCTTCTCAGGTCCGTGGATGTATTAATGTAACATTTCCACCAGATGGTAAAAGAAGTGAAACGATCTCAGAGAAGAAAGGGCCCCCTTGCTGGGTCAGACGGAAGCATTTAGAGCTTCACTCTGGAAAGGGGACAAGCTGGCAGGGATATCGACATTTTAAAGCACTTCAGGCTGTATGAGGTAGGTTGTGGATCTACTTTGTCAAGTCTCAGAATTTCAGAAGTGGGCTGAGCCTCTGAAGTCAGAAATGGTTGCATTCAGTTTTGGATGGTAGACCTAAGGGACCCGTTGTTGCATGTATTCCAAGGACAGTTCAGATTTCCTGCCTTTTAGGGAAATCTTGGAAAGTATGTGATGCATCTTTGTCTGGCTGTCAGCCAGACCTACAGCACACCTTGGGGTGGGGGGGAGCAGAGGAAGACAGCTAACGCTCTTGTCACCATACGTGTTAAATTGTGTGGTGAACGCTGGAGATAGGCCTTTTCATTTGACTCCTTTCAGAAGCCTAATAGAAAGATTCTTCTTCTTTGGACGAGGGACTAGGCTCAGAGAGAGTAAATCACGTGAGCGTCCAGACTCAGGGACTAGGGCTGGACTCTGACCTGAGTGACACTGCAAATGACAGAACCCAGAGCCCAGCTCTTCACGTCCTGCATGTTGCTCACAGCCCCCCCCCCCTTAAAGAAATGATCAAACGCTTAAGTATAAAGACGGCGTATTCTCAGAGTGACTCAGTCAGCTGTGTAAAACAACGCCTAACTCTATAGGAAGCGCATAAAGACACATTGCTCCCCAGCCCTGAGAGTGCTTGTTGGCCACCTGAAGAACCAGGTCTGGGGGGCAGATCCACACGGCGGGGCCTCATTTCCACTTGGGGCCATTTTGGGACCCCGTCTCATCTCTCCTGTCACCTTTGAAATATACTTGTAAATAGAGTTAAAAGAGATTTGGAGCAGGGGAGGTGGTAGGGGTGAGTAGGGGAGAGGAAGGGGGCTGGGTCTGACCTGTGGGGGGAGGTGACCAACAAGAAAGGCTGACCCCTCGGGTATCCCCCTTGGCTGGGGAAGTGCCTCTTCGTCCCCCACTGGTGGCTTTTCCGCTTCCAAACATCCATTTACTTTAATCTGTCATTTTGTCCCTGGCACTTTGACCCTCTCCCAGGTTCCTCTGGCGCCAGGCCGCTAAAGCTCGGCGTGCGCCTCCCAGGAGATGCTTACAGGGAGGGGGCCCTCTGACAAAGGTGGCCCAGGCCCGGGGACTGCAAGCTTCCTTTTGGGACTTCGTCCTCCTGGGCAGCTGGGCCTTCTCCCTGGGCGCA
This sequence comes from Rhinolophus sinicus, assembly GCF_036562045.2. Taxonomy (NCBI): domain Eukaryota; kingdom Metazoa; phylum Chordata; class Mammalia; order Chiroptera; family Rhinolophidae; genus Rhinolophus; species Rhinolophus sinicus. The sequence goes on along the minus strand of NC_133755.1, from coordinate 181,695,546 downwards.
CTGGAGGTGCTCTGAGGTCCTGAGTGTCATCCCACTTTAGAAAGCAGGGTGGGTTTGAGCACCTGACCCCCGCTCCTTCTGCGCTGCCCCCCAGGTGGTGTCTGAAATGGCCGGTGCTCGGCCCTCACACGCACCCCTGCATCCGCATGCACATGCGCCGCGGCTCCCTCCTCCGGTACCTGGCCACCTGGCCAACCGCTCGTCCCACCTGCCGGCACCCCCCCCCCCCACACCGTGTGCGCCTGCGCATCCCAAGTCATCAAGATCCGCTGTGCCAATAGCTTCGTGACTGTTCACAGGAAATCGGACCTGTGACCATGTCACAAAGACCCCGTCCTCCTGTGGCTGCTTCCTGGGCGGGTGCAGTGGTTTGGTTCCCTTTCCAGTGGGTACGCACCACCTCCCACCCCTTCAGAAAACAATATGAACACTTGTATTTTCTTAGCATAGGGACCGGAATCAAAGCAAAAGGAATGAGAGCACAGGAATAATTAATTGAAAATGGGAGAGGGACAACATCAGGCTGGAATTTGGGCATATTCCTGTAGCAGCTGTCAACATTTAATATGGATTTGGAGGAAAATATTACAATTTGAGGACCTTTGAATGCAGGATGAGTCATTGTTTTGGTAAAATATTTCCCGTTGAGTCTTTCCTACCAATCTGCGCCACAGCACACCCTCCAAACACACCTTTATCTGTGATTTCTTAGTAGTGAGCTTTTTAAACCAATGTTTTTACTCAGAAAATGAAATTCAATTGCAGAATAATTCTTGGTTAAACATAGGTTTGTTTCTTCCTGTCATTTTTTAGTTTCTTCTTCAAAAGTGTCTACCTTTCCATTCTTGTGAAAAGCGATGAGTTCTTTTATTTAGAAAAGGAGAGAAAAGCAGCAGCTCGATATTTGTTACAGGCCAGGCGATGGGGCGTCAGGCGAGGCCGATGGGGTGCACCCAGGAAGGCCTGACCAGTGGGGGCGGGGCGCGCCTCCTGCCGCCGAGCAGTCTTTTCCAGGTGAGATGAGAGGTTCCATTAATTCGAATAACCGTGCCTGCATGTCTGGAAAATCACATTGTGGGGTTCGGGGGGAGGGTGATGAAGACCCCATCCAAAGTCATCTTGTCAGTGGAGGTGGTAGAGCCCATGGCCTACGCAGACCTCATGTGAACACTAGAAACACAGTGGCCATTTTAAGCAGCTCACTACAGGAGCTATCTCCTATTTTTGCCGTTATTATTCAGTCCAAGACTTAGCAAATCCCTACTTTGTTCCAGGGAGGCTGCGTGCTGGGCATTTAAAGGGGAAGAGGACTCATCCCTGCCTTCAGGGAGCTTCTCATCTGTACAGGCACATAGACATGAAAATGGTTTTAGAAATGTTTCATTTTTGTCTTTCCCACAGCCACACTCCTTTATGTAGCTGTTCTGTGACAAGTCCTGGTTCCCTGGGGACGCAGAGACATGCAGATGTGGTTATATAGAGAGTTGGGTGCTCAGGGGAAAGTTGTGAGCTAGACATACATCTGTGAGTGTCCTCATACCTCGGCACAAGTCCTGGGAGGAGCTGAGATGACCCGGGAAGGATGTGGGCAATAATGAGAGAACTCAGCGAGGATGCAGTTCCCGAGAATTTCAGTGTCCAAAGATGAATGTGGGGAAGATGCCAGTTTATATTCAGAGGTGACTCATCCGGAGGACGGGGCACATTATAAGTTATGCCTGGCACTGCTAGGCACTGGTGACAAAAGGTGGGGTTACCAAGTTAATCGCTTCTTCCATGTATGACTCGTGTCCGTGATATGTTCACCATACGCCAGGCAGCATGGTATCTGACCCATGAAACAAGGCCCTGCCCTCTGGGAACTTATCATTTATTTGCCAAATGAAATCTAACCTGAAGCAACTGACAAATGCTGTGAGATGCTGTGTGTGGTGTAGGGTTGCTGTACACTCCAGGACAATGCACTGAGGACAGATAAGTGACAGCCATCCCATCAGCAATGTTTTTATGGAGAAACTGGGATGAAGGAAGTCAGGTCCAGCTGGGAGAATGTGGACAGGCAGAGGGGCTTCCGGGTAGAACATACCGGATCGAACCCTTCTGAGGAGAAACCAGAGATGGCAGTGGATGGCGGTGGGTGGCAGCGTACCTGCCTGAGTCCTACACACATGAGTCACACCTGGAGGCAGGTGAGCTACGGAGCTAGCGAAGCATAAGCTTTAGGGTTGCTTGTCTGCATGGCCCCTTCTAGGGTCTGCTACCTAATTTTGGAATCATAATTTGGTAATACTTTTTTAAAGAGGGTCCCCATGGTTGTAGAAGCTCCAGGCCCCACCAAGGGACCTGTCCCCAGTGGCCCCTTCATGGTGGCCCTTCTCAAGCTGAATTGTGGTTTGTGTGTTTGCATGCCTGCATCTCCCAGACGGCAGAGGTTTTTACTTCCCCTTGTAAGCATCCTTGCACGGTCATGGTCAAAGAGTTCAGTTAATAGGCATTTCATTTCACAGAGTCAGGTCCAAGTTGTGAAGTGTTGAAAAATGATGCTGGATTTTAGTCTGATAAAGCAGGCAGAGGGGAGCCATTCCACATTGCTAGTGTGGAGTGGGAATCCCACGGGAAGAAAATGAACCTCACAGCAATATGGACGTGGATTCGAGGAGGATTCGAGGCAGGGAGATGAATAGATGGCTGTTGTGACGATCAAGGTCAGAGGAGGGGAGAGAGGAGGGGAAAGGAGGGAAGAGGAAAGAAGGGAAGGGAAGGGAGGGGAGGGGAGGCTGAATAGCGACAGTGTTATCAGGCGGCGTCTGCCCCTGTTTATCTTCTGGACTCAGGTAGCACACATCTCTTGCTCACGTAATTATTGGTGACTGTGGCGGTTCCCTTCATCATCCCTTCTCTGCATTCCCTGCTCACTGTTGGTGTCATGACCACTCACCTTTAGTACCAACTGGGTACCAACTTATAGTTTACCCGAGACCCTGAGTGACCACGGCCACTCTAGGTGACCTAAGGGATGGATGCCGAAATCAGAAATAACTGTCTCTTACACCACCCTCTCAATCCAGACAAGCTTTTATTTTGATCTTTCATTGGAGAAAACACGAAAAGCTCAAAGCTTCAATCTCAGACACATTTATCCCCATAGCTCTGTAACGAAGCAAGAATTAACTGGAAACCTACTGTTAATTTGGCTTGAAAATAAGCTTTAACTTGTGGCTGCTTGCATCTTTGAATCAGGACAATTAACATGTCCTAATAATTTAGCAATTCCTTTATCTCAACACGAAATGTTGCCTTAGCGTTCCTTAGCCAAGTCCAAGCCAAGCAGTGAATGAATAAACGGGGGTGCCTTTGAAACCTGCACTTTCAGTGCCGCTGGTGTCCTCAGGGCTCTCCTGCGGACTCTGCATGTTAAGTTCTCTGCAGAAAGAGACATCAGAGCAGTTTATAGGATCTCAGTGACCAGCTGACTGCTAAACTGGATGCCTCTGAGCTGGTTTGGCAGCTGCCTTTCCAAAGCAGCGGGAGGGAGACTTGGACCCCATTCTGTCCCAAGAGTAACTTCAGCTCTCTGCAGCCAACCTGTCACCTCATTATTCCCGGCAGAGCAATAGTGGCTCCCTGTGTCCTCTCAAGCTGGCTGTTGCTGTAGAAGTAAATGCATCTGCAGTGAGAATGCTGTCTGCAGCTGGGGAGGCGTCAGGACTGAGCACCCCCAGTCTCCTGCCCTGGGAGTACACATGGAGCATGCCTCTTGGTTGGACCTTGGCCGCTAATTGAGCTAGACCACGGACAAGTCACTTCACTTCTCTGAACCCCGTGAAGCTGGACACCATAAAATCCTCTCTGAACCCAGGGTCCATAAGTTTAGTACCTATGTGTTCTTCTATGCAGTTTATTGTTTCAGGTCTTATGTTTAGGTGTTTGATCCATTTTGAGTGAATTTTTGTATGTGGTGACACAGAGCAGTCTAGTTTCATTGTTTTGCATGTTGCTTTCCAGTTTTCCTAATGTTAAATGGCAGGCGGGACTGTGATTTTCCAGGCTCCTCTGGCTCCCTAGGTCACTCACCATGACAGTTGGATTCTGGGAAAGGCTCTGAGGCTTCACTGACCACACATGTGGGGTTTCCTTTGGGTCTGGGGCTGTTGTGTTGGGGCCAGAGGGGCTGTCACTGCTGCAGAACGCTGAGGGCAGTGCAGCCGCTTCCTGCACGTGTCCCCAGCTCTCCCATTTATGCGTCCACCTCCCACGGAGCGTTGCCAACTCACAGGGTGCACATTTTCAGTTTCCTTACCCCTTTGCAGGCAGATGGTCCCCAGGTCCCTGTGACATGATATCGTCCAATAGGAGAAGGCAGAGCCTAGTTTACGTGTATCTCAGCCCCTGACAAATACCAGAAAAGACAACCGAAGCTTTCTTCTCTCCTGCTCTAGTTCAGGCTCTCAGAATGAGACCTCCCTGCTTGGGGAATTGTGTGAATGCCCTTGCTTTTAAAAAGGTCCCTCAGCCTAGTTTTAGAGAATTGTTGATCCTGGATTCTGAGCACATCAGCTCAGAAACAAAGCACCAGGGGTCTCACTCCCAAACAAGAAGCAAATGAAACCCGCTCACGGGGAAATGTGAAATTCCAGGGCCTTCTCCTTGGTCTTTGATGCATGTGCACAAGAGTAAAACAGACTGCAGACAGATACCCCAGGGGAGCTGCCGGCCACACCGCTCAGACGTGCTGGTCAGCAGCGTGAAGCCTGCCTGGGCCAGCGGAGGAACTGACGCAGGCTTCTCTGTATGGTCTGCATAGAAAAGGTTTCAGTGCATCCAGTCCTTAGCATTAGAATCTCTATGTGGAGGTAATAACGTCCACAAAACTGGGAGAGAGATGCTCCCGCTCAGGCGGGTAGTCATTTCATTTGTCGCAAGTGTAAAAGAAAATTATCCTCAGTTTCTGAAAATGGTTAAAGATTAAGTGGATAATCTCCCAGTTAAGAAGACTTCGGGGGAAATTGTGAACATCTGGTGTGATACAATGCACATACATGCTCAGTGTGTATCTATTGAATAGATGAACTAATTAGCAGATGGATGAATCACTGAGATGCAATAAATCCCGTATAATAGGCAATTCAAAACAGAAAGTGCTTTTTCAAGCGTCATCTAGGGAAGACCCTACATAGTGAATGAACATAACTCTTATTAACCTTTTAGGTGAGGAGGGGAAACGAGATAAAGTATGCTGTCACCAAGAAGCAGCAAAAACACTGCCCTTAGAAACGCATTTTAAAAGTTTTAAAAAGAACTGTTGCCTCCAGCCTGGTAGCCACAGACTAGTCACAGGGATGTGAAATACAGTGTGGGGAATATAATCCACAATGTTGTAAAGATTATGTATGGTGCCTGGTGGGCACTGGACTTAGTAGGGAGACCACTTCATGGATGGTATGGATGCCTGACCGCTGTGCTGTGCACCTGAGGCTGAAGTACAATAGTATTGAATGTCAACGAATGC